>NW_026843709.1:0-2400000 GCF_030254825.1 Meriones unguiculatus
GTATTTTGCCCTGACTTACCTTATTTCTATAATTTTTCCACAACGTGGCTACCTAAGAGGACCTTTCCAGTCAGGTTATCAAGGCTCTTTTTTATGGGGTGGGGCTGGGGATGGCGGAGGTTACTAGATGCTTTTCCATCATGTCAACAAAAGTTTAAATTTCCCAAAGCATTAACAATTTTATTGGTTGCAGAAGAAAACTTACTCCAAGTGAAAAATTCAAATGTCATATAATAATTGAAATACGGAGTTAGGATTAGAATCTTTAGCGTTCTGAATCTGAAATATATTCTTTTCATTCTACTACAGTATTTAACAATCATGTTAGCCAGCAACTTATTATGGCACCAAGTCTCAAATAATATATATACATAAAGAAGCTACAAAATGTTTGACTCTTGGTTTTTCCCACTTAGCAGTATGTTTCTCATTTCTTAAAACAAAACAAAAACAAATAAACAAAAAAAGCCTGCTGAGGCCTGATACTCACATATCTTTAATCCCAACACATGGGAGGCTGAAGCAAATAAAACACTGTGAATTCCAGGCCAGTCTGTCTACCTAGTAAGTTCCAGGCCTGCCAGCTGCACAATGTGACCAGACCCTGTCTCAAAACAGCAAACGCTACCTGCTAATTCTTACGTGTTTGATTGGGACAGGGTTTCACTAAGTAGCTCTGACTAACCTGGAACTCAGTATGTAGACCACCAGGTTGGTGTCAGACTTACAGAGATCCATCCTCCTCTGCCTCTGCCTCTGCCTCTGCCTCTCTCTCCTCTCTCTGCCTCTCTGCCTCTGCCTTTAGGGTGCTGGTTAGAGTCACCACATCTGGATTCACCATTACTTTCTTATTTCTCATCCTCTCAAATCTCTAGACAAGTCATATCTTTACAACAAATGTCTGAGTCACTAAGTCTTTAATCCCAACATAAAGGGCACAGGAGCAGGAGAACCAACCCCTGAAGTCATTCTCAGCTATATAGGAAGCTTGAGGCCAGCTTGTGAAACATAACACCCTATCCCAAAACAAAAGAAAACAGAAATGCTGGGTGGTCTCCGCTGAAAGTGTTTTTCCTTTCAAAAATCTGCTCAATAGCAGGGCATAGTGGCACATGCCACTTTGATCCCATCACTCAAGGAGGCAGGGGGAGCTTTGTAACTTCAAGGACAGCCTGGTCTACAGAGCAAGTTCCAGGACAGCCAGGGATACACAGGGAATTCCTGTCTTGGAAACAAACAAACAAACAAACAAACAAACAACAACAACAAAAAAAAAACAGAATTAGTAGCAGAATGATTTGAGCCAAAATACATTTTCTCACTGACATGAGATTGCAAACTCAATCCTTCTTAATCTACAAACTCTTTAATGACAAAGAATGGGGTTGTTTTAATCTCTAACTTTGAAGAGAATCTAAGAATAGTATCTCAAACCTACAGGGACTTAAACATATTAGAAGAAAAATGCTTTGATTTGTGCTAGAGGTAGGATTGCTACGTACTTATTCTGAATTTACATTAAATCCTCATCATCCTTGTCATTAATCAACAATTTGAGACTGAACATTACAAAAAGAAAGGCCTGAGTTTGGTGAAAGCGGATACCTACTACCTGGAACTGAACTGACAATGGCAACAGCAGACAGAGCACATGTATAGGAGTCAAGTACAATGACAGAAATCAAGTATAGAAGTTAGAGCCCAAAACAGACTTATACAGGAGAAAAATGCACTACACCACCAATTTCACAACATTAAAGAATGCTGGGAATCTTTAATCCCAGCACTTAGGAAACAAAGGCAGGTGGAACTCTACCACCCCAGGACCATATGGCAATATATATAGTAAGTTCCAGAACAAGCAGGGCTATCTATGTTGAGAGACCTTGGCAAAGGCGTTGCAAGCTCCTCGTTGTATGCTGGTATCTTTGGCTTTCATCTACTGCCACCTCATTGATGTCTGAATAGTCCACAGCATCTTCTCTACTCCTATTACACCCTATGGATAAAAAACAGAGAATACTCAAGAAAAAGCAACTAGTTATCACTTTCTTAGCTGGTCCCCACTTAAAAGGGAGTGTACAATAGCTAGCCTCCTCCCAGACTCACACAATACTCCCCACAATCCACACTTCACCTTCATCATTTACCAAGGCACCGTCAGTCTCAGCCAATTCTTCATTCACCGTGAGTTCAGTGATGTGGCTGCCCAGGCCCAAAGCCCCCAAGCCTGCCACATGTTTCTGACACTCCTGAAAAAGGGACAGCCCAAGAGTCAAAATTAACAATAAACCTGAAGGTCCTACATGAGATCTATTTCCCTTGCTTATAACAAAGTCACAAATCCATTTGAGAAATTATTCCACAACGTGCCCAAGAAACATCATGTTCAAAAACTGTGTAGGAAATCCATGAATTCCAAACATTCCAGATCCAAACAAGATAGGTTCCATCCATAGTCCTGGCTTTGTAATAATTCCAGATCAGCAAAAGGCAGAAAAACATAGTTCTAACCGTCTTCAAGGAGGATCTTACCCAGTAGCGGTTCTGAGAGGTCTACTAGGTTTATCTATTAATTTTCCAACCAGGCAAGCAGACCGTTAGGTTCAAACAAAACCTCAGCGGCAATGAAAGGCACTTAACTGTTACCCTCTTTTCTCCCTGTTTTTCCTCAGAGTTGAACACCGCCTCTCCCTCCAGTGTTCCCCAAACCCAAGAGAAGGCGGATCCTCTGTGTCCCCAGAATGGGCTAAAACTCCCTCTACTACTACAGGTTCCCAACCGCCTGCACTCTTCCACCCCTAGTCTCCTGACACACTGCCCTCCGCCTCAGGCCCACGCCCAAGTCTCACATCATCCAAGAGGCTTTCACTCTCCAGCTGCCCTGATCTACTGATGTTGCCAAACGGGAAGCCTGTTAAAGTAAATGGGTCTCCTCCATCGGAATCGCCATCACCATCTGTGTCTGACATGATGGCGGCAGGTGGGCCGACACCCGTCACGTTCAGCCGCACAGCACAGCACAGCCTGGCTCCACGGGCCGGAAACAAATACTTCAGTCGCAGGAAAGTGACTCGTTCATGTCTGACGTATCATATCCTTCCGGAAAGTGAAAAGAAAAAACCGGAGTGAGCTGGCTGTCCTTCGAGATCAGAGACTAAGGTGCCCTACTTCACTGTTTGTGATTGGCCCACCCAAACTGTCGAAAACCTTCAGGTTGCTAGGGTAACAACGGCAGATTTTCCTCCAATAGGAACGAAGTTCTAACGGCTCATGACTTTTGCCCCCTGGAAACTTCGGGTCATAGGTTACAAGACCCGGAAGGAAGGATTCGAAACAGGATTTTCTGGATCGGGCCATTTTTCCAAAGGAAAAATGCTTTGATTTGTGCTAGAGGTAGGATTGCTACGTACTTATTCTGAATTTACATTTTTCCAGAGAAAAATGTGGAGCTTAGCATAGCGAGCGACCAAAGCTTCGACATTCACAACCTATAACAATTTCATACCTTTTTTTTTTTTTTTTTTTTTTTTTTTTCTGAGCATTAGTGGACAAGGTGCTAGGTTTCGTTCCTGGCACCAACCAAAACAGATAGATGATAGATATTACAAAAACTGAGAGATGATAGATATTACTCCCTCCCCCATACACTTCCTGCCATTCGCTCTCCAGCTGTTTCTATCCTATCTCCAAAACAGATAGATGATAGATATTACAAAAACTGATAGATAGATGATAGATATTATTCCCACCCCCATACACGAGAGGGAACTTCGGGTCATAGGTTACAAGACCCGGAAGGAAGGATTCGAAAAAGGATCAGTTTTTGTAATATCTATCATCTATCTGTTTTGGTTGGAAAAATGGCCCGATCCAGAAAATCCTTTTTCGAATCCTTCCTTCCGGGTCTTGTAACCTATGACCCGAAGTTCCCTCTCGTGTATGGGGGTGGGAATAATATCTATCATCTATCTATCAGTTTTTGTAATATCTATCATCTATCTGTTTTGGAGATAGGATAGAAACAGCTGGAGAGCGAATGGCAGGAAGTGTATGGGGGAGGGAGTAATATCTATCATCTCTCAGTTTTTGTAATATCTATCATCTATCTGTTTTGGTTGGTGCCAGGAACGAAACCTAGCACCTTGTCCACTAATGCTCAGAAAAAAAAAAAAAAAAAAAAAAAAAAAAGGTATGAAATTGTTATAGGTTGTGAATGTCGAAGCTTTGGTCGCTCGCTATGCTAAGCTCCACATTTTTCTCTGGAAAAATGTAAATTCAGAATAAGTACGTAGCAATCCTACCTCTAGCACAAATCAAAGCATTTTTCCTTTGGAAAAATGGCCCGATCCAGAAAATCCTGTTTCGAATCCTTCCTTCCGGGTCTTGTAACCTATGACCCGAAGTTTCCAGGGGGCAAAAGTCATGAGCCGTTAGAACTTCGTTCCTATTGGAGGAAAATCTGCCGTTGTTACCCTAGCAACCTGAAGGTTTTCGACAGTTTGGGTGGGCCAATCACAAACAGTGAAGTAGGGCACCTTAGTCTCTGATCTCGAAGGACAGCCAGCTCACTCCGGTTTTTTCTTTTCACTTTCCGGAAGGATATGATACGTCAGACATGAACGAGTCACTTTCCTGCGACTGAAGTATTTGTTTCCGGCCCGTGGAGCCAGGCTGTGCTGTGCTGTGCGGCTGAACGTGACGGGTGTCGGCCCACCTGCCGCCATCATGTCAGACACAGATGGTGATGGCGATTCCGATGGAGGAGACCCATTTACTTTAACAGGCTTCCCGTTTGGCAACATCAGTAGATCAGGGCAGCTGGAGAGTGAAAGCCTCTTGGATGATGTGAGACTTGGGCGTGGGCCTGAGGCGGAGGGCAGTGTGTCAGGAGACTAGGGGTGGAAGAGTGCAGGCGGTTGGGAACCTGTAGTAGTAGAGGGAGTTTTAGCCCATTCTGGGGACACAGAGGATCCGCCTTCTCTTGGGTTTGGGGAACACTGGAGGGAGAGGCGGTGTTCAACTCTGAGGAAAAACAGGGAGAAAAGAGGGTAACAGTTAAGTGCCTTTCATTGCCGCTGAGGTTTTGTTTGAACCTAACGGTCTGCTTGCCTGGTTGGAAAATTAATAGATAAACCTAGTAGACCTCTCAGAACCGCTACTGGGTAAGATCCTCCTTGAAGACGGTTAGAACTATGTTTTTCTGCCTTTTGCTGATCTGGAATTATTACAAAGCCAGGACTATGGATGGAACCTATCTTGTTTGGATCTGGAATGTTTGGAATTCATGGATTTCCTACACAGTTTTTGAACATGATGTTTCTTGGGCACGTTGTGGAATAATTTCTCAAATGGATTTGTGACTTTGTTATAAGCAAGGGAAATAGATCTCATGTAGGACCTTCAGGTTTATTGTTAATTTTGACTCTTGGGCTGTCCCTTTTTCAGGAGTGTCAGAAACATGTGGCAGGCTTGGGGGCTTTGGGCCTGGGCAGCCACATCACTGAACTCACGGTGAATGAAGAATTGGCTGAGACTGACGGTGCCTTGGTAAATGATGAAGGTGAAGTGTGGATTGTGGGGAGTATTGTGTGAGTCTGGGAGGAGGCTAGCTATTGTACACTCCCTTTTAAGTGGGGACCAGCTAAGAAAGTGATAACTAGTTGCTTTTTCTTGAGTATTCTCTGTTTTTTATCCATAGGGTGTAATAGGAGTAGAGAAGATGCTGTGGACTATTCAGACATCAATGAGGTGGCAGTAGATGAAAGCCAAAGATACCAGCATACAACGAGGAGCTTGCAACGCCTTTGCCAAGGTCTCTCAACATAGATAGCCCTGCTTGTTCTGGAACTTACTATATATATTGCCATATGGTCCTGGGGTGGTAGAGTTCCACCTGCCTTTGTTTCCTAAGTGCTGGGATTAAAGATTCCCAGCATTCTTTAATGTTGTGAAATTGGTGGTGTAGTGCATTTTTCTCCTGTATAAGTCTGTTTTGGGCTCTAACTTCTATACTTGATTTCTGTCATTGTACTTGACTCCTATACATGTGCTCTGTCTGCTGTTGCCATTGTCAGTTCAGTTCCAGGTAGTAGGTATCCGCTTTCACCAAACTCAGGCCTTTCTTTTTGTAATGTTCAGTCTCAAATTGTTGATTAATGACAAGGATGATGAGGATTTAATGTAAATTCAGAATAAGTACGTAGCAATCCTACCTCTAGCACAAATCAAAGCATTTTTCTTCTAATATGTTTAAGTCCCTGTAGGTTTGAGATACTATTCTTAGATTCTCTTCAAAGTTAGAGATTAAAACAACCCCATTCTTTGTCATTAAAGAGTTTGTAGATTAAGAAGGATTGAGTTTGCAATCTCATGTCAGTGAGAAAATGTATTTTGGCTCAAATCATTCTGCTACTAATTCTGTTTTTTTTTTGTTGTTGTTGTTTGTTTGTTTGTTTGTTTGTTTGTTTCCAAGACAGGAATTCCCTGTGTATCCCTGGCTGTCCTGGAACTTGCTCTGTAGACCAGGCTGTCCTTGAAGTTACAAAGCTCCCCCTGCCTCCTTGAGTGATGGGATCAAAGTGGCATGTGCCACTATGCCCTGCTATTGAGCAGATTTTTGAAAGGAAAAACACTTTCAGCGGAGACCACCCAGCATTTCTGTTTTCTTTTGTTTTGGGATAGGGTGTTATGTTTCACAAGCTGGCCTCAAGCTTCCTATATAGCTGAGAATGACTTCAGGGGTTGGTTCTCCTGCTCCTGTGCCCTTTATGTTGGGATTAAAGACTTAGTGACTCAGACATTTGTTGTAAAGATATGACTTGTCTAGAGATTTGAGAGGATGAGAAATAAGAAAGTAATGGTGAATCCAGATGTGGTGACTCTAACCAGCACCCTAAAGGCAGAGGCAGAGAGGCAGAGAGAGGAGAGAGAGGCAGAGGCAGAGGCAGAGGCAGAGGAGGATGGATCTCTGTAAGTCTGACACCAACCTGGTGGTCTACATACTGAGTTCCAGGTTAGTCAGAGCTACTTAGTGAAACCCTGTCCCAATCAAACACGTAAGAATTAGCAGGTAGCGTTTGCTGTTTTGAGACAGGGTCTGGTCACATTGTGCAGCTGGCAGGCCTGGAACTTACTAGGTAGACAGACTGGCCTGGAATTCACAGTGTTTTATTTGCTTCAGCCTCCCATGTGTTGGGATTAAAGATATGTGAGTATCAGGCCTCAGCAGGCTTTTTTTGTTTATTTGTTTTTGTTTTGTTTTAAGAAATGAGAAACATACTGCTAAGTGGGAAAAACCAAGAGTCAAACATTTTGTAGCTTCTTTATGTATATATATTATTTGAGACTTGGTGCCATAATAAGTTGCTGGCTAACATGATTGTTAAATACTGTAGTAGAATGAAAAGAATATATTTCAGATTCAGAACGCTAAAGATTCTAATCCTAACTCCGTATTTCAATTATTATATGACATTTGAATTTTTCACTTGGAGTAAGTTTTCTTCTGCAACCAATAAAATTGTTAATGCTTTGGGAAATTTAAACTTTTGTTGACATGATGGAAAAGCATCTAGTAACCTCCGCCATCCCCAGCCCACCCCATAAAAAAGAGCCTTGATAACCTGACTGGAAAGGTCCTCTTAGGTAGCCACGTTGTGGAAAAATTATAGAAATAAGGTAAGTCAGGGCAAAATACATCTTTTTAGATTAAAATTAGTGGGGTGGGAAGCAGAGGAGGTGGATTTGGCTCAGCCTCTATTTTTTGTTATTTTATATTTTAATTTTGTGTGTGTGTGTGTGTGTGTGTGTGTGTGTGTCTGTATGGAAGCAAATGAGCCAACACATGTACAGCTTAAAAGAATCAGTTCTTCTGTCATGTGGGCCCTGGTTATCAACCTCAGGATTAGTTTTAGGATTAGTGGTAGGCACCTTTACCCACTGAGCCATCCTGCCAGCTCCCTTTGGAGCTTTTTGGTTGCTGTCTTGAGGGAGGATGTCATATAATTTAGACTGGTATGTAGTTAAGGATGGTCTTGAACACCTAACCATCCAGCCTCTCACTCCCAAGTGTTGAGATTACAGGCATGTTCCACCGTACTGGCTAGTAAGGGTGATGGTTGGAGAAGGGAAATATTTAGAATAAAAGAATATTTGGGCAGGTGAGGTAGTGGATGCTTGTAATCCCAATACTTAGGCTACAGGTGACTTTATGTCAAAACATTAAATACAGAATGTGGGGGGCTGGAGAGAGGACTCAGGAGTTAAGAGCTCTCTTCCAGGGGTTCTAAGTTTAACTTCCAGTAACCATATGTTAATTTACGACCAGCTATAATGGGGTCCAATGCCCTCTTCTGGTGTACAGATGTACATGCAGACAAAGCACCCATATGTATAAAATATATTAACAGACCTTTACCCAGTTGTGGTAGTGCTCACCTTTAATCATCCCAGCAGTTGGGAGGCAGAGGCAAGTGCATCTCTGCTACACTAACTCCAGAACCGTCTGTATAGCATAAAAATGTGTTATGCAGGCATAAAACTATGCAAACAGACAAGAAGACACGTTTCCTATGGGAATCAGCTTCCTGGAAGTCCCTAGCAAGAACCCTAACATGGCCATCTAAGCCAAAAGACATATTTTAAGTCCCACGCTTATTTGGTTACATGACTGGAATTGATGAGCTCCTTTTTTGCTGTTTCTCTATGATTCTTGAAACAGTACAATTAACTATTCAAGGAAACATTTCTAATAGATCACTAAAAGCTTTAGCAAATAAGAGTAGAAGGAAAATAAAATTTTAGGAGAGGTAATAAATCAGATTCAGCATCGGGAATTGCTTGTGGAATAAACCAAACATTGTAGGTGGTAAAAGGACAAGAGTTTTAGGGCTTTCTAAAGAAAATGTTTAATCAGGATCTGATAGGATAAATGCTCTGGATATTCCCGCTGCAGTAAAGCTACTACAAAACCATTACCTACCACAGGTATTTATGATGAGGCAGAAAGAAAATAGGCAAACATAGGAGGTCAAAAAGTTTTGTATTATACTATAAAGTTTTACGGACAGGCTAGTTCAAGCATCTTATCTAAGGAAAGGTTGTAAATCTTTAGCTGACCTAGTTCGGATGATTATTAACAACCCCTAAGTAACTAACAATAAACTACGTAAACAGACCACAAGTTTAACAAGCCCCTGGCCCTCTACTCACTAAATTGGCAAACAAGCCACTAGTTCTATGTTTGCTCCGCTTATGAGGCTGTTAGGCCAAGATTTTTGGCAGACACTGCTTCTACCAGGTTACTCTTTCAGTTAAAATATAAACTTTGTAAATGTTCCGGGGGATATGTCAACTTTAAGGTGCTTCTTTGTAAGATTACTATAAAAGTGTTGGCTTGACTTCAGTAAAGCACAGAAGATCCAAACCAATACCACCTGATGTGGGTCTGACTGTCATTTCGCCTCTCTGTGCCTTCCTGATAGCCGAATTCTCTGATTTTCCCGCGGTCACGGGGCACCCGAGGGGCCCGGTCCTCGGCACGTCTTTTTTTGTTCAAGGCCCACCTCATGTACAGAGCAAGTTCCAAGACAACCAGGACTAATTAGAATCCTTGTCTTGAAAAACCAAAACAAGGGAGCTGGAGAGATGCCTCAGTGGTTAAGAACACTAGCTTCCAAATGGACCTGAGTTCAATTCCTAGCAAACACATGGCAGCTCACAGCTGTCTGTAACTCCAGTCCCATGTTTTCTGTCATGTTCATTCCAAGGCATGTAGAATTAAGTTAATTATTTAAATAGAAAAGAAAAACAAAACATGTTGTTCACCACCAATTATTGAATATTGCCAGTAGTTAAAACAGTGAAAAGAATGATCAGCTACGACTGATAGACAAAATGAAAAAAAAAAAAAATGTATCAAGGACTTGGGAACTGCGAAGAAAATCTAGTTTTTTGTTTGTTTTTTGTTTTTATTTTTTTTTAAACTGGGAGAGAATATTCAACTAGATTGAACAATGGAAAACAAAACCTAGTATTAAAAGGAAACAGTTTCAGACAGTTCCTGGAAGCTCTCATACCCTATGTAAAAATGAATATTTGGCTATACAATATCTTCCTCAAAACAGAGGCTATATCTTCTCTATTGTTTTTATGTTTTGTTGGTTTGATTTTTGAGATGCGTTTTTACTATGTGACCCTTTTTGGCCTCAAACTGAGATCTACCTGCTTCTGCCTCCTTTGTGCTGAGGATAAAGGCAAGTGGCACACACACACACACACACACAACTATTTGTGTATTCTTAAAGGGTTCATAATACTTCTGTGACGTTTTAAATTCTTGAGGGTTGAAGGGAGCTCCAGGGTATTATATAGCATTCTTCCACCTTCGTTTTAGCAGATTATGAAGAAGATGACTATGATGCTGACTGTGAAGATATTGATGGCAAGTTGATGCGTCTGCCTCCTCCACCCCCAGGACCAGTGATGACAGAGAAGGACCAAGATGGTAGTACTGGTGGTAAATAAAAATGGTCTACTTTCCTTTTAGGAAAGAGTTTCTGTTCATAAAATCAGGCTTTTGGCATGTTTAAGGGGCTTAAAATACATTATGGAAGGATGGGGCTTAGAGAATAATTATATATTGTCAAATGATGATATTGAATAGAAGTTTTCCTTTTAAAACGTTCAGTAACAGACAGTCAAGTAAATTAACCTGCTGCTTCTCAAGTTAAGCTGCTCATCACAGTTACCTAGATACCTGGTTCTTCTGCAGTGTTTGATTCAGAAGTGTTTCCAAAGAATCTTATTTTTAGACTGGTTCTTACTATGAAGCCCCTCATTGATATTTGTATAGTAGGCCATACTGCCTTCAAACCTATAGTAGCAACGTGTTTCTTAGTGCTGGGATTACACGTCTGAGCTACCACCTTCTTTGTTCCACCAAGTCTTTCTAATGCCACTGAATTATGCACTTGTATTTGGAACTTACATGTTTTGAAAAAACAAAACAAAACAAAACAACAACAACAACTTTAAATCTGGGCATGGTAGTGTATAGTGTACACTTATGTTCCTGTACTCTGAAGGCAGGAGGATGACTGCTATTTTGAGGCTTCCTAGGACTATGTAACAAAGCACTGTCTCAAAAATCAAGCTTCTGGAATGCAGAATCACTCATATTCAGAATTTTCAAAGATTGTCATGGTATTGAGCTGTCATTTCACCATTCTTATCCCTGTAACGGTGTTATTTCTGTCATAGGGGAGACAATAGAAAAAGAACCACTTCTTTTTTGTTGTTCTTTTGGTTTTTGGGTTGTTTTGTTTGGTTTGGTTTGGTTTGGTTTTGAAACAGAGCCTCACTGTGTATTGGTGGCTGGCCTTGAACTCACAGAGATTTACTTGCCTCTGTCCTGAGTGCTGGGATCAAAAGTTTATGCCCTGATGCCCAGCATTGGTCTTTTGTATTTTGAGCTTAGATTAACCTAAATTCCTCTAGTTGGAACTTTGAGCCATTTTCTTCAGTAAATTTAGTAGATAATTCAGAGTAAATGTTATTTAACTTCATGTATAGCCTTTATTTTTTTGTTATTATGTGGGGTTTAATGTTCTCCATCTGATAGATCTCTGAAATGAACATAACAGGGCCTGCTTAATGTGAAGTATCAATATAATTTCACAATTAATCACAATATTGGGCACAGTATTGGTCATTAGTGGAAAGTAGTAAATGTAGCGATACTGTTTGTTTCCTCTCATCACAAGTCTAGGGTACCAGGTCCTAGGTGAGTTGGGGATGGTGGGAAATGACAAGTTGGATGTGTTTCCTGGCCTGCATAATAGCAATCAGGGTCCTTGGAACTATATCCCCTGTCACAGAGCCATGCCTAGTAGCTTAGAAGTGGTTGTTGGCTGATTTTGAAGAACTGTGTTCACAGGTACATGCCAAAGGAGTTTCTCTTCCTTTTTGCAGTGTCTGAAGGTGGAGAAGACATTATCTTGCCCTCCATCATTGCCCCTTCCTCTTTGGCCTCAGAGAGTGTGCACTTCAGTAGTTCCTCTGACTCAGGATATGAGATGGGAGCTCAGGAAACAACACAGGCAGAATCTGAGGATGGAAAGCTGACTCTACCTTTGGCTGAGATTATGCAGCATGATGCCACCAAGCTGTTGCCACGTGTCACAGAAATTTTCCCCGAGTTTAAGCCTGGAAAGGTACTTTGCATGGAGAAAGTCCATAGTGAAAACTGACTTTTTTCAGAGTCCAAGTTCTGTAGTTATAATGCTGAATATACAGTGAATGAGATTTAATGATATTCTTACTCAGTGGCAGCTAATTATTTAAATAGGAACTTCTTATGCTATAATAGGTCATTTTTTGAAATTGTAGGTATTCATAGGAAATGTGAGTTAGAATGTTTGCATTTACCATCCAGCAAAAAGAAAAAAAGAAAAAAAGAAACAAAAAACAAAAACAAACAAACAAAAAAAACAACAAGCACGTCCTGTTGCCAAATGTGACTGTGAATGCCTTTAATCCCAACTTGAGAGGTAGAGGCCAGTGGGTCTCCATGACATGTAGGCCAGATTGTTCTATGTAGAGAGTTCCAGGACAGCTAACGCCTGTCTCAAACAACAACAACAACAACAACAAAGTTGGCCTGTTAGTGGCTGGTGACATGGTTCATTGGTTAAAGATACTTGCATGCATGTCTGAGGGTCTCCTTAGATCCCAAAAATTTTTCAGAGAGAACCAACTCTTGACCACCACACGTGTATTATGGCATGGACACCTGCCCGCGCGCGCGCGCGCGCGCACACACACACACACACACACATTAATTCATGGCTATTAAAATAAATTTCCTGATAGAACAAAAAGTATACCAAGTGTCATAGTTATTGTTCTGTTGCTAAGAAGAGACATAATGAGCAATGCAACTCATAACAGAAGGTGCTTAATTGGATGCTTGCTTCCAGTTTCAGAGGGTTAATCCATGACCATTATGTCAGGGAGTACAATGGCATCTAAGCAGTAGCTGAGAGCCTATGTCTGGATCTGCAGGCAGAGAGAGCTTGAGACTGGGTCTCGCCTGGACTTCAGAAACCTCAAAGTCCACCCCCAGTGATACACTTTCTCCAATGAGGCCCACCCTTTAATCCTTCCCCAAAAGATTCACTAACTAGGAACACAACATTCAAATGTTTGAGACTGTGGGTTCTATTCTCTTTCAACCATCACATCAAACTGAGCCGTGTAGACCTTTGACCCCAGCTACTAGGACGCTCAGACAGGAGGATCATAAGTTCAAGGCTTCCTGGGCTTCAGAGTGAGTTTGAGAACAACTGAGCAGCTTAGTGAGACTCTGTCTCAAAAAGCTGAAGACTAGCCAGGTAAGGTGGTACATGCCTTTAAACATAGGCAGAGGCAAGTAGATCTCTAAGTTTGAGGCCAGCCTGTTCTACATAGAAATTCCAGGCCAACGCTGCATAGAGAGACCCTGTCTTAGAAAACAAAAATAAAACAAAGCTAAAGATTGGGAATGTAGCTTAGTGGTAGAAAGCAAGTCCCTAGGATCAAATCCCAGTACCACCAGTCCCACCCTCATCAAGAAAAAGGAAAAAGAAAAAGAAGGAAAAACTGTCCTTTTCAGGGACAACATGTTTTGTGGTCTGAACTTAGCCCTCCTTCATTTTTCTGTCCTGCAACTGAATAGGCCACTTGAGAGTTTTTCAGATACTGAATCTCGGACATGCTAGTATATTCTGTGTTCTAGGTGTTACGCTTTTTACCGCTTTTTGGACCAGGGAATAATGTCCCATCTGTTTGGAGGCATGCACAGAGAAAGAGGAAAAGGAAGCACCGAGAACTTATAAGACAGAAAGAGCAGATCCAGGAGGAGTGCTCAGTAGAATTAGAAGTCAACCAGAAACCTCTCTGGAAATAGGACTACGCTCCACCCCTCCCTTGCAGAGCAATGTCTCTCTGATGATGAAGTAGGCAAAGCAGACATGGGATTAAAGTGCACAAGGGAATATGTAGAAAGCTCTCTCATTTATGTCAAAGTTGGAACTAACACTTTAGCATTAAGAGGGCTTTTTTGCTAATTATCAGTGAGTAATTATGAGTTAAATCCAGTGGTCTCACCTTCCCTGTTGTAACAAAATATTTGGTGAGTAAGGAAAGGCAGGATAGATGATGATACTTTGCTAAATACAAAACTATGACTCATGGACAGAACATGCCAGGATGTACCTCACAGTCTAATCAGGTAAAATTCTTGCGCCAGGGATCATCCTTGTGGTTCTTCTAAGTCTCCTTATAATTATTAATTCTCTGTAGACTTAGGTCCTTTGGTACAGGAAACCCCCACCTCAACATCTTTGACTCTGTTACAGATCACAATGATGGCTCCTGTGAAGTCCAAGCTTTCACAGTCAACTGGAGACACTGATAAAGTGATGGATACCAAACCAAGAGTGGCAGAATGGCGTTATGGACCTGCCCGGCTGTGGTACGATATGCTAGGTGTCCCTGAAGATGGCAGTGGGTTTGACTATGGCTTCAAAATGAGGAAGATTGAATATGAAGCTACAACAAAAGGCAACCAGATGAAGGTAATCAACTCCGGTATATGAGAGGATTCAGTGTGTTCACAAGGGTTTTATCATTTCTACAAACTTCTCAGCTGGGAACTTCTATGGTAGAGTCTTTAGTAGAAGATTTACACAGTAGGGCATATGATCTTATAACTAGGCCCGATTTTAAGGATTATCTTTTTGAAATGGGTGCTGTTCCAAAGTAGCAGTTGGAGAGGGGGCAGATATAATTTTTCTGTATAAAGTAATTTGCACAAGTAAAACCTCTTTTTTTGTTCTGTGCTGGAGATTGATCCCAGGGTCTTGCACATGCCAGACAAGTGCTCTACCACTGGGCTATTCCCAGTCCTTGGCTTTTGAAACAAGGTTTCACTGTGTATCCTGGACTGACCTCAGATTTGGAATTCTCCTTTTAGTTTTCCAAGTGCCAGGAGTGCAGGTATTGGACACTAACCCTGGAAAAGCACCACTTGTAACATCTCATGAATCATTTAGGATCTGGTTGTGAACTTTGATCAGTACTGGTTGATTTATTTTTCTTTCTACTTGTACAGAAATTAAGGACACTTGATGAAAGCGATGGCATTGATCTCCTGGCAGATGAAAACTTCCTAATGGTGACACAACTGCATTGGGAAGATGATATCATCTGGGATGGGGAGGATGTCAAACACAAAGGAACAAAACCTCAGCGTGCAAGTATGGCAGGCTGGATTCCTTCCAGAAAGACCAGGAATATGATGGCTTACAATGTTCAGCAAGGTGTGTTTCTGTGCTGGCACTATCTACCACACAGTTCTTCATCTCAGTCATCATAAAAGTGTTTGTTAAACACTTTTAGGCTGCTGAGGGATAGTGAAATGCTTGAAATCTCATGCCTGATTTTAAAAATAATCGTTCAGGAAGGCAATTTATCATTTTATAATTTTTTTCTCAACCCGGTTAAAATAAAGAATACTTTTTTAGTTGGGCAGTTACTGGCACATGCTGTTGATCCCAGCACTAGGGAGGCAGAGGCAGGTTGAACTCTGTAAGTTGAGGTCAGCCTGGGCTACAGAGTGAGTTCTGGGATAACCAGGGCTACACGGAAAAACCAACCAACCAAAAAAAAAAAACAAAACAAAACAAAACAAAACAAAACAAAAAAAAAAAGCCAGACAAAAGCAACCCTCCATTGCCCATGCACACACAGACACACACACTCACAAATGTGCTGAACAGTATGAAAGCAGTGTCAGAAAGGAAAAGTCTGGTGTTCTAAAGATTATTAGTTACGTTAATTTTTTTTTTTTATATTTTGTTTTCTGCATGTATATGGTTAACTTTAATTACTTGATTCATGTTGAGATGACGTCTTTCTTTTTTAACTGAAGCTGACACTGTGTAGCCCAGGCTGTTGTCTTTAACCTCACCATCTTTCCAGTTCACACTTCCCAAGTACTATGATTACAGGTGTTTGTTGTCATGCCTGTTGTGAGTCAGTGTTATAATGCTGTTTGGTTGTTTTGTTTTTTGTTTTTGTGTTGTTTTTGATAGGGTTGCTGTATAGACCAAGAACTACCAGAGATCCATCTGACTCTGTCTCCTGAGTGCTGTGGTGGTGTTGTTTTTGGAGACAGGGTCTTGCCTATCTTGTATCCCAGATTAGTATCAGATTTGCTGCATTCTTCCTGCCTCGGCCTCACAAGTGCTGGGAATACATGTGTAAGCCACCACATCCAGCTATATATTCTGTGGTTTTTCTCTTGCTTTTTATTTTTCATTTTATTTATTTATTTATTTATTTATTTATTTATTTTTGGTTGTTGTTGGTGTAGTCCTGGCTGTCCCGGAACCTTATATGTGTAGAATAGGCTGGCCTGTAACTTAGAGAGATCTGCCTGCCACTGCCTCCCAAGGGTTGGGATTAAAGTTGTATGCCACCTTAAATTTTAAAATATTGTGGAACGGTGATTCTCTCCAGTTCTATTTAAATACTTTATGGGTTGCATATATACTTGAGACATCAAGTCTTGCTGTGGATCCCTGGCTGCCCTTCTTTCCCCCATCTCTGCTTCCTATGTTCTGAGATAAAGTGAGAATTCTGCCACACCCAAGTCAGTTACATAGTATACTTACTCTACTTTTTTGTTGTGTTTTGGGGACAGGGTTTATTTGTGTAGCCATAGCTTTCCTGGAGCTCACTCTGAAGACCAGGATGGCCTCTAACACACAGAAATCTACCTGCCTCTGCTTCCCAGAGTAATGGGATCACAGGCATACACCATTGCACCTGTGATCTCTCTGTCTGTCACTTTCTCTTTCTCTCTCCCCCCCCTCTCTCTTTCTCTCTCTTTCCTTGAGACAAAGTCTTGCCATGATTCACTGCTTGACCTCACTCTATCTCTGCTTCCCAAATTCTAGGATCAGAGGAGAGTGCTACCACCCCAAGACAGCTACATTGTATTTTTGATACAAGATCTTGATGTGTAGCCAGTCATGCCTCAAGCTCACATTTTCTCAGTCTCTGTGGGCATAGTATTTGTATTTTGTGCATAAAATTCTTAGAAATGAATTTTTTTACTTACCAATAATTGCTTTATTTGCTAATATAGTTTAAAAACAGTATTTATCACCATAATTTTTAATAATTTATTTTTGTGCATTTGAGTTTTGCCTGTATATGAATGTTTGTATAATAGGGTGTCAGATCCCCTGGAACTGGAGTAATAGTATTTAAAGCTATCATATGGGGGCTGGGAATTGATCCTAGGTCCTCTGGAAAAGCAGCCAGTGTTCTTAACTCCAGCTCCTCACCATAATTATTTAGATAGCCCCTTAGTAAGTAGGCTGTTTAATTATTATAAATAATATTGCAATGAATATTTTATCTGCACTGGTTTCTGTCAGTGAGATATACATGATCTCTGATAGATTCATCTTGATTAGCTATATGAATAAATGCACTAATTAGTCCTTTTTCTGTTTTCTAGGATCATGACTGAAAGAAGCAGTAATGTTTTGTTTGTTGACTGTGTTTTGTCTGTGAACTGTTTTATCTTCTTGTTTTGGCCAGGTTTTGCAGCCACAGTGGATGATGATAAACCTTGGTACTCCATTTTCCCCACTGATAATGAAGATTTAGTATATGGACGTTGGGAGGACAATATCATTTGGGATGCTCAGGCCATGCCAAGGATTTTGGAGCCTCCTGTCTTGACACTTGATCCCAATGATGAGAACTTGATTTTGGGTATGTTGATGTTAGAAGCCAGTGTTCTGTTATATTTGACATTGTACTTAATTAATGTCAAAGGGCAAGAAGAAATAAAAAAAACTGAGAGAAGACAAAAACTGGGAACTGTTAGGTGATGGTTTTTTAGAAAGAAGAGTTGTAGCTGCCAGTTTCTAGTGTATGAGTATTGTTTAGGAAAAACAGGAATGTTGAAAATTGTATCTTTTAAGATATCATCAGCCATGGCTGGGCAGTGGTGGCAAGCATCCTAAATGCCAGCACTTGGGAGCAGAGATGCAGGTGAATCCCCGAGTTCAAGGCCAGCCTGGTCTACATAGTGAGTTCCAGGACAGCCAGGACTACATAGGTAAACTGTCTCAAAACCAACCAACCAAACAAACAAAAACCATCAGACATTTACTTTCACTGGAGTGAATTTCCGTGTTTAAGTAGTCTGGAAGTGGAGTTAGAGATCTCTTAGAAAATCCACAGCTATCAGTGGGAAAGATGAACTGGGACCCGGTAGCATGGATCCAGTTATTTAAGAAGCCAAGGCAAGAAGACTGTAAGTTCGAGGCTACAGAGTGTGTTCCAGGGCAGAATTGGCAACTTAGTGAGATTCTGTCTTAAACTTTTGCAAAAAGAGGTCAAGAGAGTTGAAGATACAGATCATTTAAAGAGTCCTTGCCCAGCCTGTATAATACCTTAGTTTCATTCCTTAGTATAGCTCATAAGAATGAAGGAAAGGGCATCAAAAAAGGGAAGAAAAAGAGGTAAAGGAAGAGGAGGAAAGAAAGAAAATGAGCATTTAGGAAAGCAAGGAAGAGGAGAAAAGAAAATGAGCCTTTTGGGATAGTAATTCCAAAGTAATTTCTTGTTATAACCTCAGAAATCCCCGATGAGAAGCAAGATGCTACTTCTAATTCCTGTTCCAAGGCAAGTAAGAAAGAATCACCTCTGAAGAAGAGTCGAAGAATCTTAGGAAAATCAAAAGTCACTAAGGAAGAGCCACAGCAGGTTGGTGGAAAAAAAAAAAAAAAAAGACTTGGTATTTAGAAGAACAAAGAAAGGTATTAGGAAAGGGTAGTCTGATGATGCTTATTTGATCTGTCATTAGAACATGTCTCAGCCAGAAGTGAAAGATCCATGGAATCTCTCCAATGATGAATATTACTATCCCAAGCAACAAGGTCTTCAGGGCACTTTTGGAGGGAATATTATCCAGGTACAAAAAGCTGCTTTGGTTTTGATGGAGGATATGGGTAAATACTGCTTGGGAAGGAGTTAGTATTTGCTTTTAACTCTCATGTTTCCTGTTTAGCACTCAATTCCAGCTCTAGAATTACAGCAGCCCTTCTTTCCCACCCACATGGGAGCCGTCAAACTCCGGCAGTTCCATCGCCCACCTCTAAAAAAGTACTCCTTTGGGGCATTATCTCAGCCTGGTCCACACTCAGTCCAGTCTTTGCTGAAGCACATCAAAAAGAAGGCAAAGGTATAATTGACTCCTGGTTAGAAGAAAAGGTCTACAAGATAATTGGGGTACAGATGGGGGGCTATAATGGATATTGGATTATATTAGGGAATTGTTTGTCTTCTCAGATGTGATAGTTTCGTTTTGGTTATGCAGAAGAATATGCTTATTCTTAGAAGATACATATGGTTATACTTAAGGACAAAATATATCAGCGTTCAAAACTGATTTAGCAAATTCTGTAGAAAATTTTCAGATAAAGAGGAAAAATGTTTAAGGAGTGAAATAAAAGATATTCAGAGTACTAGTCTTCGAGTTTTAGTGGTATGTTTAAAAGTTTCCACAATGAAATTGTAAAAAATGTCATACAAAGAATGTTTTGGAGAAGACTGACAGTTACTCCACTGAAGGACTATTCACTCTGCTCAGATGTTGGCCATAGTTCCTCAGTATCCAAGTGAGCTCCATAGTAAGGGGAACAGAGACTGTCTCTGACAAGAACTTAGTGGCTGGCTCTTTTACCATATCCCCTGAGAGGGTAGCAGCCTTGCAAGGACACAAATGAAGACAATGCAGACAGTCCTGATGAGATGAAAGCTAGGATCAGATTGAAGGGTAGGAGCACCTCCCCTATCAGCAGACTTGAGGAGGGGCATGGCAGGGGATGACGGAGGGAGGGTGGGATTGGGAGGTAATAAGGGAGGAGGCTACAGCTGGGATATAAAGTGAGTGAGAGTAATTAATATAAAAAATAATTTTAAAATGAGAATGTTTTGGTATTATCTCAGATTGGATGATAACAGTGTGTGTAGTTTATCTTCCTGTGAGAATAGGCTGTTTTGTCTTCATTCTATACAGATGAGAGAAAAAGAGAGGCAAGCCTCAGGTGGTGGAGAGATGTTTTTTATGCGCACACCTCAGGACCTCACAGGCAAAGATGGTGACCTTATACTTGCAGAATACAGTGAGGAAAATGGACCATTAATGATGCAAGTTGGCATGGCAACCAAGATAAAAAACTACTATAAACGAGTGAGACTTTATTCCTATATATATATATATATATATATATATATATATACATACATATATATGTATGTATATATATATATATATTTATGATTTTTGTGGGTGTATGTTTAAAAATACTCATTTATTTTATGTGCGTGAGTGTTTTGCTGCACAAATGTATGTATGTGCACTACATATGTGTGCCCGGGGCCTTGGGAGGCCAGAAGAGTATGTCAGTCCCCTGGAACTGGAAGTGTAGATGGTTATAAGCAACCATTTGAGTGCTGAGAACCACACCTGGGGCCTCTCCAAGAACAAGTGTTCCTCAACTTGGAGCCATCCCTCCAAGCCCTGAATGTTTGTTATCAATATACCTAATTAGGTTTGTAGTGATAATCTGTGAACATATATTTTGCTGTATATATATTTTGGGGAGAAAGGAGGGGTATGTCTTGTTAATAGCCAATGCTACCCTTTTGGAAGATTACATGAACCTTTATTAATTTTATTATGTGAGTCTAACTGAGTTTCTATGTTTCTTCTAGAAACCTGGAAAAGATCCTGGAGCCCCATGTTGCAAATATGGAGAAACTGTTTATTGCCACACATCTCCTTTCCTGGGCTCCCTTCATCCTGGCCACTTACTGCAGGTGAAGAATTCTTTCCTGTCTTTATTCTCTCCTAAAGAATTGACAGATTATTTCAGCAAGTATACTGAAAGAGAAAAGATATTGCTCGACTGAAATAATGTTTATGTATTACATATAAGGTAGTATTATCCACTGGAGGTGATTGTGGGTATGAAGTTACGCACCCTTAATCTCAGCACTTGCGTGCGAGGCAGAATGTGAGACAAGTGTGGTCCACATATTGAGTTCCAGGTCATCCAGGGCCATGCCCCCAAAAGTGGAGGGGTCTGGAGAGATGACTAAGCAGATAAGAGCATTGGCTTCTCATGAAGTTTGATTTCCCAGCACCTACAAGGCAGCTCACAAACAATTTTAACTCTACTTTCAGGAGATCTGACCCTTCTGCTAGTCTCCTTGGCTACTTTATCCATGTGGTGCAGACATGGATGAAGACAAAACACCCATACATTTTTAAAAATTTTTAAAAGATTTAAAAGTAAAATATTAGTGTAATAGACTGGACATAAAGGACAGGAGGATCAGAAGTTCAGGGGATCATCCTTGACTGTGTAGCAAGTCTGAAGGCAGTCTGGTATATAGGAAACTTTGTCTCAAAAAACAAAACCAGCAAAATAGAAATATTAGTATGACTTAAAAATTAAGACAAACTTTTTTTCTTGAAAGTAGCTCTCTGTGTTGTTTTAGATTTTTAGTCTAAATATATAATGGTGAGGATTTTTATTGTTTGATTTGTGGGGGTTTTCTGTTTTCTGTGTGTCTGTGTCTGTGTCTGTGTCTGTGTCTGTGTCTGTGTCTGTGTGTGTGGCTTTTTTGACCTAGTATCTTACTGTCTAGCACAGGCTGACCTGAAATTTATCCTGTAGCCTGGAATGGCCTCAAGCTTCAGGCAATCCTCAGCCATGTGAGTGCTGGGATTGCATGTGGGCTAATATAAAACAATTTTGGAAATACACACTGGCCAGGGTGGTAACGGTGGTAGTGGTGGCACAGTCCTTTAACTCCAGCACTCGGGAGGCAAAAGTGGGCTAATCTCCGAGTTTGAGGTCACACTGGCTGGTCTACAGAGCGAGTTCCAGGGTAATCAGGGCTGCTGCTAGTGGTGCCTGTTTGTAATCCCAGTACTAGTATGTCACAGGCATGAGGACAAAGAGTTTCAGTCGAGCCTTGGCTATAGAGCAAGACCATGTCCCCAAAATGAAAAAAATAAAATAAAAAATCAAAAGCCAAAATCACACCAGCAAGTATATATAGAATTAATGTAGGTGATAGCAGTTTTAAATTCTTTGTGTGAAATTAGTTTGATTGAGGGACTAGGGATGTTGCTCAGTGGTAGAATGTTTACCTAGCTTATTCGAGGCCTACCATTCGAGGGTTTGTGCCTACCACTGGCACGTTTTGGTGATAAATAATTATGGACATTGTTAATACTGAGCCATACTTGAATGTTATGGACTTGCCTAAGTAAAGTGCTACTTTCTGTGCTTTCTACTGAAGATTATAGTGAGGTCCTTTGGTAATGGCTTTGAAAAAGCATGATGGAGGTCCACAAATTATGTGGGACAGTCTCCAGAACTGCCCCCCGTTTCATTTCTCATGCCAATCTTTTCCTTTCTTTTTTTCTCTCTCTTTCTTTTTTTGAGACAGAGATTTATTCTGTGGTTTAGAAGTGGCCACGAACTTGGCATATAGACAAATCTGGCCTTATACTTGTAGCAGTGCCCCTAGTTCAGTCTCCCAAGTGATAGGATTGATTACAGGTGTGATAGGATTTAGGTGTGTGGCAGTGTCCACAGCAATCTCAATGGGGCATTCCTTTTTCCTTGCATCTTACTTATTTATTTCACTGTTACTATTGCTAGCGCGTGTGGGCCTGTAAAGTTCCTTTTTAATCATTTCCTTCTAGGTTAGTGGGGCCAGACTGTGCTGGAGGATTAAACCTGGAGCCTTGTGTATGCAAAGCAATTTATCTACTACCGAGTCACACCCTTAGCCCCTCTCAGCAGATTCTGATTATTGTTGGCTTTCCTATTACTGTACTTTTCTTTGTTGGTTTTTAAACAACCCTACTCTTAAGTGACTATATTTATAATTTCTTTTTTTGCACTCTTTATTTGTTTGTGTGATGGAAGTTGGAGGACAACCCGCAGGAGTCTTATCATATGGTTCTACCATCTGGGTCTTAAGGATTGAATTCAGGTTTAATTTTGTTGGCAAGGGCTATTACCTGCTGAATACTTGATGGCTCCTTTTGTTTATTTATTTTTTCATTCCTTTGAGATGAGAGTCTCATCGGGCACAGTGGCACACACTATGTAATCCTAGCACTCAGGGAGGCAGAGGCAAGCGGATCTCTGTGAGTTTGAGACCATCCTGGTCTACAAAGCGAGTCCAGGACATAAAAGGCTACACAGAGAAACGGTCTTGAAAAACAAGAGAAGGAGGAGGAGGACGAGGAGATGAGAGTCTTATGAGAACAGGCTGGCCTTCAACTCCTGCTACCTTTTCCAGTACTTCCCAAGTGCTGGGATTATAGGTGTGTTCCATCACTACAATGCCTAACTTACTTTTGTAGTGTGTGGGTATGTGTGTGAGTGTATGGATACATGTGCATGCAGAGGTCAGCTGGATCTTTTGCTTTTGTGTTTCTTCAAAATATCACACAAATGGCCCTGATGGACTGACTTTGAGGGATTTGTAAACCTCTGTCTAAAATTTCAGAATCCACGTCTCCATCATCTGCACCGTTCTCAGCATCATCTTCATAGTTTCCATAGAACAGCTACTTAGACTCTGTGCACTGAATAGCTTTCCCAGTCCAATGTTCCAACTTCCCCAAAACACACAAGAGTCAGGTATTTCACAGCAATAGCTTATGATCCTGGTGCCAGGTTCTGTCTCAAGATTTCTGTGATAGAGTACCATGACATACCAGTATTTACATGGTGAAAAGAGAGAACTGAATCATGCAAGTGGTCTACTTGACTTATACATGTACTGTGCTAACATACATGTGCCCACACATCTGTACATGTACACATACCTATACTCTCTAAAGGAATGAAAAATGTAATTAAAAATTGGAAGATGATTTACTATCTTTTGTAATTCTCTCTACAATGAATGTTTATTTTAATTTCTCAGTCACGTGGTGGTGGCGCATGCCTTGAATGATGGAACTTAAGAGGCAGAGGCAGGTGGATCTGTGAGTTGGAGGCCAGTCTGTTCTACAGAGCTAGTTCTGGGATAGACAGGAATACACACAGAAACTTTGTCTCAAAACCTCCCTGCCAAAAAAGAATTACAAATGTCCACTAATGTAAAAATCTCCCTTTTTAGTGTTCATTAGTAGGATTTTTTTTTTTTTTATTAGTTTTTGTTGTTGTATCTGTGCGAGGGTGTCAGACCCCCTGGAACTGGAGTTACAGAAAGTTGTGAGCTGCTGTGTGGGTGTTGGTAATTGAACTTGGGTCCTCTGGAAAATCAGCAAGTGCTCTTAACCACTGAGCCATCCCTCCAACCCTCATTATTAGGACTTTAAAACAATTTAATTTTATGCTGTGTGGTGGTGATCACAACTTAATCCGGTCATTCAGAAGGAGGAGGCAGGTGGATCTCTGTGACTTTGAGCTTGGTCTACAGAGTAAATTCCAGGATGCCCAGCACTGTTACACAGGAAAATCCTGTTTTGATAAAAAGCAAAAAAAAAAAAAAAAAAAAAAAAAAAAAACAAAACAAAACAAAAAAACAAAAAAAATAAAACCAGACAAACAAAAAGTAGTATCTGTGTATGCACGCATAGGAGTTCACCTGTGCAGATAGAAGAGGATGTGTCTGATTCCTTGCATCTAAAATTATGGGTATTTTCAAGCTGTCAGATGTGCATGTTGAGATTAGAACTCCAGGCCTCAAGACAGAGCATCTAGTTTCTGTGTCTCTGTCAAATATTTCTGTACAATTGCACTTTTGTGTTTTTGTTTGTTGTGCCCTCTTAGCAGACATACTTTGCTTCATTGTTTTTTTAATTAATTAACTAATGTATGAGAAAATCTTCTGAAGCCAGTTATGGTGTTAGCATGCTGTAATCCTATTCAACAGTCGGAGTGATACAGGAAAATTGCCTTGTTTTTAAGTCTTTTTTGGCTTCTGTGAGACCATATCCTCCTAAGTTATTTTGTCATCACATCTTGTGAGTGAGGCTGTAGGATAGGAGAATATTACCATGTTAATTATGAAGCTCTTCAAAGCAGACCTGTGGAATATACGCATTTTGAGTGTCCTGCATTTTGCAGCTAGGAAAACTTAAGCTCAGAAACTTTGACTTGTGTGACTTCATACAGTGTCCAGCAAAGGCTGTTTCTTCTGAATCTGAATACCTTTTTTGAGTCAAGAACTCTCTCATATAGCCTGTGTTGCCTCAGACTTGCTATGTAGCCATCAAGGATGACCTTGAACTTCTGATACTATTGCAAGAGCTGGGATTATGGGTATGGGTTATAATGCCTTTTCTCTAGCACCATTAATTAATTAATTAATTTGTGTGAGTGTGTGTGTGTTTGCGCTATCTGCACGTGTGGAAGCCAGAGCCGGAGGTCAGTGTTGGTTGCATTCCTGTATTACCTACTATCTTATTTTTTGAGATGACATCAACTCTCATAGATCTCAGGGTTCATAGCTCTTCCTAAGCTGGCAGGCTAGCAGGATTAGAGGACCTTCTTGTCTCCACTGTTCCTCTTCCTTCCACCACTGGGATAATAGGCTTATGCCTCTGTGCTAGCTTTTTTTTATGTGAGAGCTGGGGATGTAAACTCATGTTCTTACACTTGTACAACAAGCACTTGACCCACTGAACTATCTCTCTGCCACATTTTTTTTCTTTTTTGTTTTCCTCATTCAACCATGCTAGTCTCAAATTTACTAATGTAGTCAAAGCTGGCTTTGAAGCATAATCTTTCTGGATTTCTTTTGTTGTTGTTGTTGTTATAATTAGAATAGTGACAATTTATTACTATTATTTGTATTACATATGCAAGAAAGTAAATTTTTCCATAATTTTGATGAAAGACAGAGAAAAGAAGTCCAAGAACTAGGGACAAAGACAGAAACAGCAGACATTAGGCTATCAGTAACTGACAAAACATCAAAGACATACTAGCAATGGTACTCAGCCCCACAAAAACAGAATAAAAAATTGTAAAGAATTTACAGTAATAATAAACTGTAAAATAATAAATTGTGAAAATTCATTTACAAAGCTTTTCTTTAAAAAAAGAAACAAAATTAAAAAGTCATGGTTTATGGATATGGTTTTTCACATTTTTAGGAGACCAACTCTCAGAGCAAACTTCCTATTCTGACTTTTACAATCTTTCTGCCACCTCTTCATAATTATCCCTAAGCCTATTGTTTTATAATCTCAAAACTGATTTACAAAGAATTTTAAAACAAAGCATAGACATTTTTATCCTAAGCAACTTGAACACAGTATCCATCAAATTCAGCTCAATTTATGACTATGAATTTCAGTGAATATATATATATATATATTTAATTTTGTTCTTTTCTTATCAGTTACATTTTACCTAAATCTAGCATTACAGAATATCCCACTGTGCCTAGCTTTGACTCATTTTTTTTTTTCTTGAGAGACAATCTCCTGCCTGGAATTTACAATGTAGCCCAGGATGGCCCTGAACCTCCTGCCTCCCACTCCAGAATGTTGGATTTCCAGCATCCATTGCCATTTCTGGCGCTATTTTTAAAAAGGTTTTCTTTCTTTTTGTCTGTTAGATTCTAAAACAAAAAACACAAACAAACAAAAAAAAAACATAACAAAAAATAAACGGTAAGTCAAAAATATTAAAAATAATCTTGTTTTATATATCCCATGTATTTTGCTTAATTTATTGTATAGACTTTAGATCAATGATCTATATAGAAGCAAATTCTCTCCATTTTCAATAGTTGGCTGAATTTTCTAGAGCTTCTCTGTAAATGAGTTTTGTGGTTTACTTTCATTAGGCATTTGAGAACAACCTTTTTCGTGCCCCAATTTATCTTCATGAGATGCCAGAGACTGACTTCCTGATCATTCAAACAAGGCAGGGCTATTATATTCGAGAAGTAATGGATATTTTTGTGGTGGGCCAGCAGTGTCCCTTGTTGGAAGTTCCTGGTCCTAACTCCAAACGGGCCAATACACACATGCGAGAGTTTCTGCAGGTAAGGTGGGAGTTGTGCTAAGAGGCATGTGCTAATAGGAAGATGAAAACACATCTGTGCTTAGTTGGGGGGAAGGGAACCCGGTAAGGACTTTTGTCCTTTATCTAGTAAAATGTATTTGGCTCACTGGACAGGTTTTTATTTACCGCCTCTTTTGGAAGAGTAAAGATAGTCCACGGAGGATCCGGATGGAAGATATAAAGAAAGCCTTTCCTTCACATCCAGAAAGCAGCATCCGGAAGAGACTAAAGCTCTGTGCTGACTTCAAACGTACAGGTCATCAGTGTGACTACTTGTCTTCTCCAATGCTCTCATAATCCCAAAGACTTTCAGTTAAAATAAGTCATTGCTAATAGAATAGAAATTGCTGGCTGTCAAAATGAGAAGGTGCCAAATCTTGTCACTGGAGGCCTTGATTTTTTTTTTGATAATTTGATGCTAATTGGTTACTAATAAAGTCCATTTTTATATCTGTATGTCTTACATAAGATATAAGCAGGATGTTTGTTGACTAGGCATATCTAGGGCACTTCTTGGTTCAGTGTCTGTTTACTCTACTATTGCTTTTGGGTCTTTAGTATTCAGAACAGTTTCCCTGTATCTTTTCCAGGGATGAATTCAAACTGGTGGGTGCTGAAGTCTGATTTTCGTTTACCAATGGAAGAGGAGATCAGAGCTATGGTATCACCAGAACAGTGCTGTGCTTATTATAGCATGAGAGCTGCAGAGCAGAGACTAAAGGTGAGGCTGTTCCTGATAGGAACTGCTCATGTTCATATTTCTTTTCAAAGAGATAAAAGAGAATACTGTAGTCATGATAGCTACTAGATTAGTTCCAGTTAGTCAACAATTTAAACTGCATGAGGTACTTTCTGTGAGCATGGACTCTAAGGAAAGCTACAGTGTAGCTAAGTGTCAGTGGGAGGCTCAGTGAAGGAGTTAACTGCCTTGTCTTAAAAATGATAGTCTATTCATTTGAGTTGTATCTCTTCTGTAAAACAAGCCGGGACCTGTCTTCTCTGATTCCCAGGTTGGCAGAGAAGATAGCTGGAAGTGTGGTTTAGAGATGCACATCATATAAATCTGTCTTAATTAGGGTTTGTATTGCTGTCTTACACAGGAAAACATTGGGGTTATCTTACAGTTTTAGAGGTTTAATCCATTATCATCAATGACAGGAAGCACAGTGGCATGCAGCCAGATTGGTGCTACAGAGATGGAAGGAAGTTCCAAATCCAGATTGACAGGCCACAGGAAGAGAGCATTTGAGACCTCCAAGGCCACCCACACTGACACACTTCTTCCAACAAGGCCACATCCCCCAATAGCGATCCTATGGAGGACATTTTCATTGAAATCACTGCAAAGCCAAAACAGAAAAAGGGCAACTGAAAATTTCTGTAGTTAGGATTTTAGGTTGTTTACTTTTTAAATGGGCCCTAACTATCCACATGTCCACATAAGTTTCTTTGAAACTTTTGTCGTGGGGGGAGACCTGGAGAGATGGCTCAGTGGTTAAGAGCACTGGCTGCTTTCCCAGAGTACCCAGGTTCAATACCCAGGACCCACATGGCAGCTCACAACTCTCTGTAACTCCAGTTCCATAGGATCCAACACCTTCACACAGACATATGTGCAGGTAAAACACCAATTCACATAAAATGAAAAAAAAAAATAGATCATTTAAAACGAAATTCCAAAAAACCAAACTTGTTGTTTGAGCCCAGGTCCTTGCACATGCCAGGCAAGCATTCTACCATTGAACTGTTTCCCTAGTGCATCAAAATTCCTTGGAATTTGGCATATCTTCTAGTAGCTCAAGGATCTCAAGGATGTATAACAGTAACACATACATTAGCAATTACAGTATCCATTTTCCATGAAGATGGTCTGTTTTATATATATATATATATATATATATATATACATTTGATATTCAGTAAAACTGTTTTCAGAAGAAAAAAAAATGAGTTCTTCAGTTTACTTTATTTATGCATAGAATTGTCCTCTTTCAGGATGCTGGCTATGGTGCGAAGTCCTTTTTTGTGCCTGAGCGAGAAAGTGAAGATTTCCAGATGAAGATTGACGATGAAGTGAGACTTTACTATTTTTTTTCTGATACAAAATCTTGCTTTGTGATGCAGTCTGACCAGAAACTTTAACTCTTCCTACCACTGTCTCCCAAGTGTTAAGAGTATAGACACACCACCATGCCCAGAAACACTTTTTTAATCTTGATTGTATGAATGTGTGTCTGTGTGTGGGTGTGTGCACATAAGTAAGTGAATGTAGGTGCTTATAGAAGACCAAAGACATTGGTTCCTCTGTATGTGGAGTTGGTTGTAAGCTACCTGACATGAGCATTGGGAACTGAACCCAGGTCCTCTGAAAGATCAGCAAGCTTTCTAATCCCTAAGCCATCTCTCCAGCCTGTCTTCTCTCTCTCTCTCTCTCTCTCTCTCTCTCTCTCTCTCTCTCTCTCTCGCTCTTTCTCTCTCTCTCTTCCTGTGTGTGTGTGTCTGTTCCTCTCTTTTTCTTTTTTCTTTCACTCTCTTTCTTTCCTTCCTTCCTTTCTTCCTTCCTTTCCTTCTTTTTTTGTGTTTTTTTTTTTTGTTTGTTTTGTTTTGTTTTTCATTTTTCTTTCAACAGGGTCCCTTTTTTGTTGTCCTTGTCATTTTGGAACTCACTATGTAGACCAGACTGGCCTAGGATTCACAGAGATCTGCTTGCCTCTGGATTCCAAGTGCTGGGATTAAAGGTGTCACTATACCTGGCCCTGTGGCTTTCTTAATTTAAAGAAGACTTTTAAAGATTTATTTATTTATGTGTGCCTGTGTACATTATCTTAAGAGGGGATCATATAGATCTCTTACAGCTGTGTTTACAGGCTTTTGAGAACATAGGGCTTGTTATGTGTGTGTTTGGATGCACTGTTCCGCCCTTATGAGCAAATGCTTTAAATCACTGAGCCATCTCTATGGCCCTCAACTCTTGCTTTTATTAGTGCTTCTCGTTATCCCTTTCAAAATGAAGGTTTAGGGCTGGTGAGAAAGCACACATCTGTAATCCTCTCACTCTGGAAGCAGGAGGATCAAATATTCAAGTTTGAGCTCTAATTCATAGGGAGTTTCTGACCAACCTGGGGTAGAGACCCTACTATAAAATAAATGAGAATAAGTAAGCCATTTGTGTAACTGGACAATCAAATGCAGTTGTCCTTATAACTATGAGCATTATGTATATGGGTACAACACTAAAAACTGAAGTTCTAGGGATAATGGACTGAAGAACATCGCTGTTCCACATAGTTCTTATCCAGGTTGCACTCTGACTCTTTTTAATACCATGATTCAGGTACCAGAGAAGAGAGCTGAGCATTGGATAGCTGCTATATTTAAGTTGATGTTTGGATAATTTAGGAAACTGTGAATGGGATCAGGGTAGTTATTCTACCCATTTTAGATAGTGGCTAGGCATCAACCAATATTTTCCTCAACCCTGAGAATCCTTTTCTTTATCTCAGGTTCGTACAGCTCCTTGGAATACTACAGTGGCTTTCATTGCTGCCATGAAGGGCAAATGTCTTCTGGAGGTGACTGGAGTAGCAGATCCCACAGGCTGTGGTGAGGGGTTCTCCTATGTGAAGATTCCAAACAAACCAACACAGCAGAAGGTGAGGGTCTTTGAATTTCTTTAAATCACAGAGGAAGGGATGAGGGTTGGGAAATACAGATGAATAGAGTGGAGGTCCTGGAAATGGTTCATTTCCCTGAATAGCATATATACTACATTTCTACTCTTAGGAGATCAGTTTCATATTCTCACTTGTTTTTGTTTGAGATAGGGTGATAAGGAGCTTCAGCCTGTGAAAAAGACAGTTACAGGAACAGATGCAGACCTTCGTTGCCTGTCTCTGAAAAACGCCAATCAACTTCTTCGTAAATTTGGTGTGCCTGAGGATCAGGTGAGTATAGACAAGGGGAACTCCGAGTATGAGGCTTTCTATAGATAGAGAAACGGTAAGAAGGTATTGAAAGGAACCATCTGGGGTCTTTATGTCACACATATCATTCTAAATACTTTACCAAATCTTTCTTAACTTCATTTAGGTTTTGTGTTCTTGTCTATGTGTCCCTACTGTGGTCCTGGTTTGTAATTTTATGTCCCTGAATGAGTTATTTATGTGTAGCTCTGTGTTTTTCTCAGATTAAAAAGTTGTCCCGCTGGGAAGTTATTGATGTAGTACGCACAATGTCAACAGAACAGGCTCGCTCTGGAGAAAGCCCCATGAGCAAATTTGCCCGTGGATCAAGGTTTTCTATGGCCCAGCAGCAAGAACGTTACAAAGAGGAATGTCAGCGCATCTTTGACCTGCAGAACAAGTATGTTGATTCAGTAGTTTAGGAATTTTAAGCTGGAAATGGGTGGTTTCCTGTACGTGTTTTCTTTTGAACTACTAAGACAAATACTTTATCACTAAACTCTGTCTCCAGCTCCCAGGTACTATATTTCTGTTTTGAGATGAGGTCTTGCTATGTAGCCATGCTGATCTGGAACTTCCTGCTATGTAGGATAGGCTGGCCTCCTGTATCTATTTGTTTTAAGTGTGGTGATGAGTATATTGTGTCCTCTGGTGACTTAATAGTTGTGTGACAGAATAGTAATGTGCTATTAACGTGATCCATGAATGTAAATGTTGTGGTATGCTGGAGAACTGAGCAGTGCTTGGGAGGCTGAGACAGGGAGGATAATCCAATTTAAGTCATTCTTGGGGTAGAGGGAGGAAGAGCAAAGAGTGAGAGTCTCTTTCAAGAAAATTAACAAAAGTGGACTGTGTGCTAGCTTTTCTGCAATTCTGCAAATCTGTGAAATGTATAGAAAGATGTAGTTTTCTGTTATGGTTCCATATGTTTGTAGATATGTCCATACTTTTGAGTATTTTTTACAGTTGATTTCTCAGTTTACTACTCAAGCCTACTTCTTTGTACACTCATATTTCCCCTGGTCTTTAACTTTTTTCCTCTCTTGCTAGGGTTTTGTCATCAACTGAAGTCTTATCCACAGACACAGACAGCAGCTCAGCTGAAGACAGTGACTTTGAGGAAATGGGAAGGAACATAGAGAACATGCTGCAGAACAAGAAAACAAGCTCTCAGATATCTCAGGAGCAGGAGGAGCAGGAACGGAAGGAACTCCAGCAGATGCTACTGGGTAAGGGGGCTCCTAAGACAAGAAGAGGATCAAAAACGGGGCTTGGGTACCTGCAGGGTATAACTGAGTCCAAGCTGGAGGCAAATTAGAGAATGATTGTAGAGAAACCTGGAAATGATGTGGCTACATTTCTACAAACTAGACTGCAGTCTGTGGGGAATAAGTCCAGGTGTGTGTTTTTACAGGTAGTAACAACCCTGCTTTTAATAGAACTGTAGTTTTATGGCATGCTGAATGTCTCCATTCAACCCCAAGAAGAGGTCATTTGGGTGTTATGGGGAATATTTCAAAAACATTTTCTTTTTCACCTTGCATCAGCAGGTTCAACAGCAGCAAGAAATAATCACAGAGATGATGATACAGCTTCTGTAGCTAACGTTAACCCTTCTGCCACTGGCCGCTGTCTCAAGATTTATCGAACATTTCGAGATGAAGAGGGGAAAGAGTATGTTCGTTGTGAGACAGTCCGAAAACCAGCTGTTATTGATACTTATATGCACATACGGAACACAAAAGATGAAGAATTCGTGTGAGTTTTTGTTGTGTTGCTTTTGAGTGTGGCATGGAAAATGATGATGGAGACACACTATGTATGTGAGCTGTAGTGATAGGAATATACACAGTTATTCCTGGAAATCTGCTGTTAAGTAGGACCTTCTTGTCTTTAGATCTTTGGATTTGACCAGAGCCAGATTACTGGGAAAATATCCAGGTTGGCTACGTTTGGATTGTGGCTGTCTTGCAAAAGTCATTCCTACAATGGGGGATTTGACAGAAGGAGCAGGGATTGTAGACCAGTCTGGATTGCAAAACAGTGTCTCAAAAATCACCAGCAAAATATTACCTATTATTCAGGACTTGGACTGAGAAATGTTACTCAATATATGTGGGGGACTGACTACCAAGGAAGAGGAAGTTTATCTCACCGTAGTGGGTGAATTACATACATTCTGTGATAGAAGCTTTCAGGATACTCATCTTAATTTAGGTTGCTTAAGGTCCTGTATTTTTCCTGTTCTTCAGTCAGAAATTTGCCCTTTTTGATGAGCAACATCGAGAAGAGATGCGAAAAGAACGTCGCAGAATTCAAGAGCAATTGAGAAGAATTAAACGAAACCAGGAAAAGGAGAAGCTGAAGGGTCCTCCTTTGAAAAAGCCCCCAAAAATGAAGGAACGTCCTGACTTAAAAGTAAGTAGAGTAAGCTGGGCATGGTTGGCACATACCTTTTTAAATTAATTTTTATATGAGTTACAGTTTATTCACTTTGTATCCCAGCTGTAGCCCACTCCCTCATTCCCTTCCAAGTCTACCCTTCCTCCCTCATCTCCTCCCAACCTCTCTCCAAGTCCACTGAGAGGGGAGCACCTCTTCCCCTTCCATCTGACACTAGTTAATCAGGTCTCATCAGGACTGTCTGCATTGCCCTCCTCTCTGGCCTAGCAAGGCTGCTCCCCTCTCAGGGGGTTGTGGTCATAGAGCCTGCCACTGCATTCATGTCAGAGACTGTCCCTGTTCCCCTTATGAGGGAGCCCACTTGGATGCCAAGCTGCCATGGGCTATATCAGTCCAAGGGTTCTAGGTTGTATCCATGAATGGTCCTTGATTGGAGTATCAGATTCAGAAAAGACCCTTATGCCCAGATATTTTGGTTTGGTTGCTCTCCTTAAGGAGCTCCTGGCTTTTCCAGGTCCCACTATCTCCCCCTTCTTTCAGAGGATTCCCTGCACTCTACCCAAAGTTTGGTTAGGAGTCTCAGATCTGCTTTGATACAATGCTGGGTAGTGTCTTTTACCACAGAGATCTTCTGTGGTAGGCTCCTATCCTGTTGCCTGTTTTCTTGTTTGTCCTTCTGAGTGACGATTGATCATCTTACCCAGAGACCTCCTTTCTTGGAATCTTTAGGTATACAGATTTTAATATGATTATCCTATATTGTATGTCTAGTTTCCACTTATGAATGAGTATGTTCCGTGTGTCTTTTTGCTTCTGGGATAACTCACTCAGAATGATCTTTGCTAGATCCCACCATTTGTTGGCAAATTTCATAATTTTCTTGTTTTTAATTAGTAAGTCGTATTCCGTTGTATAAACATTCCCCAGTTTCTGCTTCCATTCTTCAACTGAGGGACATCTGGGTTGTTTCCAGGTTCTGGCTATTACGAATAAAGCTTCTACGAACATGGTTGAACAAAGGTCCTTGTTGTGTACTTGAGCATATTTTGGATATACTCCTAGGAATGGTAAAGCTTGATCTTGAGGTAGTGTTATTGCTAATTAGCTGAGAAAGTGCCAGATTGATTTTCAAAGTGGTTGTTCAAGTTTTTATTCCCACCAGCAATGGAAGAAGATTCCCTTTTCTCTACAACCTCTCCAGTATATATTGTCACTTGAGTTTTTGATCTTAGTCATTTTGGTGAGTGTAAGGTGAAATCTCAGGGTCGTTTTGATTTTCATCTCCCTGATTACTAAGGACGTTGAGTGGTTCTTTAAGTGTTTCTCTATCATTTGATATTCCTCTAAGGAGAATTCTCTGCATAGCTATGTAGCCCTTTTTTTTAAGTTTGAATACTTGATTTGTTGCTGTCTATCTTCTTGAGTTCTTTATATATTCTGGATCTTAACCCTTTGTCAGAATTGGGTTTTTAAAAGTACTTTTTCAGTCAGTAGGCTGTCGTTTTGTTCTGAGGACAGTATCCTTTTCTTTATAGAAGCTTTTCTGTTTAATGTGGTCCCATTTATTGATTGTTGGTCTTAGAGTCTGTGCTGTTGGTGTTCTGTGCAGGAAGTTTTCTTCTCTGCCAATGAGTTCTAGACTCTTACTCTTAGACTTTTTCTTCTAACCAATTTATCTTGCCTGGTTTCATGTTGAGGCCTTTGATCCACTTGGACTTTAGTTTTGTGCAGGGTGATAAATATGGATCTATTTTCATTTTCTGCTTGTAGACATCCAGGTAGACCAGCACCATTTGTTGGAGATGCTGTCTGCTTTCCATTGTATGGTTTTAGTTTCTTTGTTCACAAATTACATGTCTGTAGGTATGTGTATTTATTTCTTAGCCTTCTTCAGGTTCATTGATCCATGGTTCTGTTTCTATGCTAGTACCATGCTGGGGTTTTTTTTTTTGTTTTTTTTTTTTTATTATTTTTTTATTTTTTCAATGCAGTTTATTCAGGAACATTGAACAATCCTCGGACCCTGGGGAAAGCCAGCCCACAGCTTAAATAGCCTCTGGGTAGCCAACCCAGGCGTGCCACGGGGGCAATGCAGATAGGTCCACATACATGGAAGCAAGCCAGGTCCTCGGCCTTAGCCAAATGTGGAGTTGTTCGTGACAGAGAGCACTCACCATCGGGAAGGTGGAAGGCGGAAACCAGCTCCATCTTTAAGGCATAGCATTCCGAAGCTCTCTACAGTTCCCCCTTTTTGTTTTAGACGCATCAGGCAAGAGTAGAGGTCTGATCTCTGATATTAGAAATAAATTGGGACTATATTTTATTATTACTGCTTTGTAGTACAGTTGGAGATCATGGATGGAGATACCTCCAGACAATCTGTTACTGTACAGGATCATTTTGGAAATTCTGTGGTTTTGTTTTTCTATATGAAGTTGAGAATTTTTCTTTCAAGTCCTGTAAAGAATTGCATTGGTAATTTGATGGGAATTGCATTGAATCTGTAGATTGCTTTGGCAGGATGGCCATTTTCACTATGTTAATCCCACTGATCCATGAGCAAGGGAGATCTTTCCATCTTCTGATATCTGCAATTTCTTTCTTCAGAGACATGAAGTTTTCCTTGACTAGAACTTTCACTTGCTTGGTTAGACTCACACCAAAGTCTTTTTTTTTTTTTTTATTAGTGGCTATGGTGAAGGGTTTTGTTTCCCTAATTTACTTATTGGCCCTTTTGTCCTTGGTATACAGGAGTGCTTCTGTTTTTGGTTTCTTTGTTTTGTTTTGTTTTGAGTTAATTTTGTATCCAGCCACTTTGCGGAAGGTGTTTATCAGTGAAGGAGTTCTCTGGTTGAATTTTGGGGTTGCTCATATATGCTATCATATCATCTTCGAATAGTGATACTTTTGACTTCTTCCTTTCTGATTTATATCTCTTTTGGTTGACTTAATGATTTAGCTAGAACTTCAAGTACTATGTTGAAGAGTTAAGGAGAGAGTGAGCAGACTTTTGGCACATATCTTTGGTCTCAGCACTTGTCAGAATCAGGCAGATCTCTGAGTTTGAGGCCAGCCTGATTTCCAAAGCAAGTTCCTGGAAGACCAGTGCAGTTTTACTGAGAAACCCCTTTCTTGAAAACAGCCACAACAAATGTTAGTATAGTCTAGCCAGGTGTGGTGGGACTCCCTGTAATCCTAGCACTTGATAGGCAGAGGAAAGATTGTGAGTTTGAAACACAGAGAGTCTCTGCCTCAAAAAGAAAAGGCAAGTAGAGAAATGTTTTGTGATATGACCACAGCTAACAAAGCAAAGGGAGAAAGTATACATTTTCCCTCAGCTTTTGTCATAATTGCCGACCAGAAATGAAAGCAACATTGTGGGGTGCTGGATTATATTATTTGATAATATACCTGTCACGACATCTGCCTTCCCAGCACTAGGGAAGCTGAAGCAGGAGGATTCAGGAACAGAGCAGCATAGCAAGTCCGAGCTCCTCTGGGCTACATGAGACCCTTGGGAAGAAGATACATAAACAAACACATACTCACTTTACTGTAGGATTTGACTATCTTTGGTATATTTTATTTATATCTATATACTTTTGTTATTGAACGTCAGACCCAGGACATGATGTGTATTAGCCAAGTGCTCTATTGGTTAGCTGTTTCCCCAACCTCACAATCCTTTTCTAACATGGTAGCCTACTAAAAGAAGGGGCTGGAGAGAGGGCTCAGAGTTAAGAGTGCTTACTGTATAAAGGACTGGTGTTGGATCTGTAAGACCTGGGGTCTCACAGCTCAGGAGTTTAAGATCGTGAATTTCCCAGAAACTCCCCCAGACCAAGACTCATTGCAAAAGCAGGAGGTTTATTAACCATTGTGCAATCATGTCACCCCTGCCAGTCAGCAAAGAGTGGCAACGTGAGAGAAAGGCCTTTAGCTTTTTAAAAGAAAAATTGCAGGAAATTTGAAGTTGCAGTTTTTGCAATTTAGGATTGGATGAGGAAACTATAAAGTAAGATAATTGGTTAGTCTTAGGTGCTCAAGCTTGGCCAGTCCTGCCAAGTGTGGATGCAGCTTCAATTTAAGGTGGATCCTTAATACTTGAAGATTTGGCTGGAGGTTAGGAGCTACTCAGAAGAAGGATAGAGGCCATCTGGGTTCGTTGCTAAGAAACACTATCTTGAAGACATGGTCTAGTATTCTTTTTGCTGAATGAAGGTCATTGCTTGCTTGCTTTTTTTTTTTATCTGTCCTCACAGATAGGGTCACATTCCTCCATTCTCTGAAAATGGAGGAGTACTATGAGGCTTTAGCTTAACCTGGACCTAAAACTCAAAACTATAGGCTTTAAAGACATATAGGTTACAAAGTTAGCCTAGCCCTTTCAGATCTTAGCACAGAGCTCTGTGTGTGGCTGATGAACACCTGTAACTTCAGCTTCAAGGGATCTAAAACCTCCCTTCTTTCCTCAGTAGTTACCTATGCACAGGCTTATGCACACACCTATACACACATACATATAAAGCATATACTATGTTTTATGTCTATGTACTTCACCTACATATAAAACATGCCTTAAGAACAGAGTTAGAAAAGTACAAGAATACATAGCATCCAGATTGTTTTTCATCACTTAGGTGAAAGATTCAAAGTACTGTACATAATGTACACAATGAAATAAAGTTATCTGTTGCAATTAGAAAGAACTGTGAACCTGGATACAGAAGATCTGGTTCTGCTACTTAATAGTTTTGTGACCTTAACCTTTCCAAACCAGTTTTTATAAAATGGTGTCTGTTCACTGGAAGGTGGTGGTGAGCTCATTTAATCCTAGCATATATCAGAGTCTCTGGAACTGGAGTTGAAGCCCATGTTAAGTTGTCATGTGAGTCCTGGTAATTGAATCTGGGTTATGGAACAATTGCTAGTGCTGACTTTTCTTTGGATAGTAGGGAATGATTTGGCCTTCCCTTTTGGAATTGGTGCTTATATGAATTTCCAACAGACAGGGAGCAGAGCCCTGGCCTACACTTTGGCACATGTTTTCTCTCCCTCCTTGACAAAAAGCGCATGTTTCAAGCCTTCTTCATTAGAATCCGGGTGTCTTTTATTCCTTAAGGTGGATATGCAAGGTTTGACAACCCTATGTGGACTGACTCCAGTGGCAAGGTCTTGAAGTCTTCTTGTTCTGCAGGAGAAGTTTGAATGGGTATAACCATCATCCTTGTTTTTCTCCTGGTAGAAGTAATATGTCTGAGGACCCCATGGGGAGACGTGGAATGTCTAAAGGTACTCTTGATGAGTGGGAGCAGTTCCCATTGCCTGTTGTAGAGATGGAAGGTCCTATGCTCTTTTTGTTTCTGGCCACTTTTGTCTGATGAAGAATGACTGAGCCTTCATTTTGATGAAGGGGATGGTTTGTAACTCTCACATACTGAATAGGAATCTTGAAAATCTGCTTGTTCAAAGGGGGCTTTGGTAGATTTGGCTTTGGTAAATTTGGACCATCTAGGGATGCCTTGGTGAGATGTAGAATTCTGAGGCAGTCAATATGAAATCATGAGTATATGCAGCCTCCTGTGGTAGTAGCAGAAGTCGAGACACTCACTGATACCAGTTTTAAGCCTTGTACTAGATTCATAAGAAATAGAAGCTCTTCTAACCTTTTTGGAAGAATGGCAGAGCTTTGAGCCTAAATCTGATGGCACAGATTTGAGGCCTGTTTGGTCTACAGAGGCATGTTTTGATCTTGTTTTCTTCTTCAACCTAGGATATCTGGAGTCACCTCATGGAGACTGAGTGAATGTCTGAGATCTTCTTTAGGAGGTGTACTAGATTTGTAGCTCAATTCTGATGATGTTGGGTTTAAGACGTAGGGGGTACTCCTTTGAAGAGTAGAGGTAAACCTTGAGTCATACTTAGAAGATGTGAGTATACTTTTGTCAAAACAAATAGATTTTAAGCCACTAAGTTCTGAAAGGGAATATCTGATATTTCCTTCAGAAAATGACATAAATCTCAATATCCTTTTGGTAGAATTAGAAAGTCTAGGGTTTATTTTGTAATTAGGGTAATATCCTTGGCAATCTTCATGAGGAGTGATATGGATAAAGTCTCCCTGTGTACAAATGAGCAGTCTCAGAAACTCTGTTAAAATGGAAGGTTCCACAGTCTTTTAGGTAGATGACCTTGGTTCTAAAGGCTCTTGAGATGGTTCACAAAATTCCAGGGTTTCTTGGAGATGTGCTGATGTTTGCAGAATGCCTTAGTTGGATGCTGAAGCATCTAGTACACCTGTATTTGATTTCAAATGTACCAGAGGTCCTGGCAGAGTTTGTAAAGGTTCTAATGACCCTGACACAGATTCTGAAGTCTTAACAGTGGCTTGGGTAGATGACTAAGGTTCTGATGTTTCTGGAGTAAGTGGTGAAGGTTGCAGAGTCCACACTGAAGGAAGTGGCAGTCCAAGATAATCTTGGGCAGAAGGTGAATATTCCATAATCTCATAGATAGAGTGCTTTGGGATGTTCTTAGGGTGCTTTGGCAATGTTTTTAGTGTCCCATGGGAAGATTCAGAAGGTTCAAGATCTCTTGAATTAGAAGATGAAAGTCCTAAAAACCTCTTGATTCAAAGAGGACCTGGGGCCTCTTAATATGACAAGGAAGGATCTGGATTCCCTTGAGCATATGGTGAATGTTCCAGAGATTTTTTTCACAATTACAGCACTTTAATAATATCTTGAAGTTAAATAATAACTTTTGTTAATATAGAGTTGCTCTAAGTTTCTGGGAATTTTTTATTTTATTTTTTTATTAATTACACTTTATTTACTTTGTATCCTCCCTGTATTTCCCTCACTCCTCTTCTTCCATTTCCTCCTTTCCTCCTCCTTTTCCATGCATACTCCTCTCCAAGTCCACTGGTAGGGAAGGTCTTCTTTCCTTCCTTCTACTTTTAGTCTGTTAGGTCTCGTCAGGAGTGGCTGCATTGCCTTCCTCTGTGGCCTGTTAAGGCTGCTCCCCCATCAGGGGGAGATGGTCAAAGAGGAGGCCAATCAGTTCCTGTCAGAGACAGTCCCTGTTGCCATTACTATGGAACCCACTAGGAGACTGAACTGTCATGGGCTACATCTGTGCAGGGGTTCTGGCTTATCTCCATGCTACTTGGTTGGACTCTTAGAGCCTTTGCTACTTGGTTTGACTATCAGTCTCATGTACCCAGATTTTTTGGATCTTTTGCTCTCCTTGTGGAGCTCCTATCCCCTCCAGGTGTTACCAACTCCAACTTCTTTCATAAGATTCCTTGCAATCTCCTCAAAGGTTGGCCATAAGTCTCAGCATCTGCTTTGATAGAGCCATTCAGAGGCCCTTTGTGGCAGGCTTCTAACTTGTTCCCAGTTTTCTCTTTCTCCTGATAGTCACCCTGTTTGCCTTTCTGGATGGGGATTGAGTATTTTAGCCAGAGTTCTCCTTTTTTTTTTTTTTTTTTAATGTGGCTTTGATTTTATTTCTTTATTTTTTTCAATGCAGTTTATTCAGAAACCTTGAACAATCCTCGGACCCTGGGGAAAGCCAGCCCACAGCTTAAATAGCCTCTGGGTAGCCAACCCAGGCGTGCCACGTGGGCAATGCAGATAGGTCCACATACATGGAAGCAAGCCAGATCCTCAGCCTTAGCCAAATGTGGAATTGTTCGTGACAGAGAGCACTCACCATCGGGAAGGTGGAAGGCAGAAACCAGCTCCATCTTTAAGGCATAGCATTCTGCAGCTCTCTACAGTCCCCCCTTTTTGTTTTAGATGCATCAGGCAAGAGTAGAGGTCTGATCTCTGATTATTAGAAATAAATTGAGACTTTGTACTGATGTTCATTTAGGTGTCATCCACCCAAAGAGCATCAGACCCGTCTGATACCTTTTTCTCAGAGGCGGGACCTGGGGCATCAACCCGCATGCAACCAGACATGCTCTTCTCTGGGTCCAAAGCGGCTGACCCTGAGTGCAGTGCTTAGCCTCGCATCCTGAGCGTAACATTTTAGCTTTTTATGGTATCCAACCATGCTTGGGGAGAATGTCCTGCTTCAATGGCTGTAAAGGCCTGAATGATCAAGGCTGCATCACACTGTTGTGAGACTCTAAACTTGCATATATACCACAGGCAAACCAAGGAGACCAACATGCAGAGTTCTCCTTCTTGATTAATTTCTTTAGGTGTACAGATTTTAGTAAGTTTATCTTACCTTATATGTCTATATGAGTCGGTATATACCGTGTGCAACTTTCTGCTTCTGGGACAACTCACTCAGGATAATCTTTTCCAGTTCCCACCATTTACCTGCACATTTCATGATTTCCTTGTTTTTTTATATTGCTGAGTACTATTCCATTGTATAGATGTGCCAAAATTTCTATATCCATTCCTCAGTTGGATTGGCATCTTGGTTGTTTCCAGCTTCTGGCTATTACAAATAAAGCTACTGCAAACATGGTTGAGCAAATATCCTTATTGTGTACTTGAGCCTCTTTGGATATATGCCTAGGAGTGGTATGGCTGGGTCTTGAGGAAGCGCTATTCCTAATTGTCTGAGAAAGCACCCAACTGATTTTTCAGAGTGGTTGTAATAGTTTACAATCCCACAAGCAGTGGAGGAGGATTCCCCTTTCTCCACAGCCTCTCAGCATGCATTGTCACTTTAGGTTTTCATCTTGGCCATTCTGATGGGTGTAAGGTGAAACCTTAGGGTCATTTTGATTTGCATTTCCCTGATGACAAATGACGTTGACCATTTCTTTAAGTGTCTTTACCATTCAGTATTCCTCTATCAGGAATTCTCTGTTTAGTCCTGTTTCCCATTTTTTAATTGGATTACTTAATTTGTTGCTTTTAAACTTCTGTAGTTTTTCATAAACTTGGATATTAGCCCTTTGTCAGATAGGGTTGGTGAAGATCCTTTCCCAATCTGCAGGTAGTCATTGTATTCTGATGACAGTGTTCTTTGCTTTACAGAAGATTTTCAGTTTCATGAGGTGCCATTTATTGATTGTTGTTCTTAGAGCCTGTGCTGTTGGTGTTCTGTTCAGGAAGTTGTATCCTGTGCCAATGACTTCAAGGCTTTTCCCCATTTTTACTTCTAACTGATATAGCTTGTCTGGTTTTATGTTGAGGCCTTTGATCCACTTGGACTTTAGTTTTGTGCAAGGTGATAAGTATGGATCTATTTGCATTTTTTTCTGCATGTACTCATCCAGTTGGACCAGCACCAGTTTTTGAAGATGCTGTCTTTTATCCATTGTATGGTTTTGGCATGTTTGTCAAAAATTAGTTGTCCATAATTGTGTGGTATTATGTATGGTTCTTCTATCAGATTACATTGATCCACCATTCTGTTTCTGTGCCAGTACCATGCAGTTTTTATTACTGTTGCTGTATAGTACAGCTTGAGATCAGGGATGGAGATACCTTCAGAAGATCTTTTATTGTAGAGGATTGTTTTAGCAATTCTGGGTTTCTTGTTATTCCATATGAAGTTGAGAATTTTTCTTTCCAGGTCTGTAAAGAATTGTGTTGGTAATTTGATGGGAATTGCATTGAATCTGTAGATTGGTTTAGGTAAGATGGCCATTTTTACTATGTTAATCCTGCCACGCCATGAGCATGTGAGATCTTTCCATCTTCTGATATAGTCTTCTAATTCTTCCTTCAGAGTCTTGAAAGTTTTTTTTCATACAAATCTTTGACTTGCTTGGTTAGGGGCTAACCAAAGTAGTTTATGTCCTTTGTGGCTTTTGTGAAGGGTGTTTCTTTCCTAATTTTTTTCTCTGCCCTTTTGTCTTTTGTATACAGGAGTGATACTGATTTTTTTGAGTTTATTTTATATCCAGCCACTTTGCTGTAGGAGTTCCCTGGTAGAATTTTTGGGGTCACTTAAGTATACTATCATATATCATCTGCATATAGTGATACTTTGACTTCTTCCTTTTCGATTGGTATCCGCTTCATCTCCTTCAATTGTCTTATTGCTGTAGCAGGGGCTTCAAGAACTATGTTAAAGAGATATGGAGAGAGTAGGCATCCTTTCTTTGACCATGATTTCGGTGGGATTGATTTAAGTTTCTGTCCATTTAATTTGATGTCGGCTTTATGCTTGCTGTATATTGCCTTTACTATGTTTAGATATGTGCCTTGTATCCCTGATCTCTCCAGTATTTTAAACATGAATAGATGTTGGATTTTGATAATGATTTTTCGGCATCTAAGGAGATAATCATGTGGGGTTTTTTTTCTTTCAATTTGTTAATATGGTGGATCACATTGATGGATTTCCGTATATTGAATGACCCCTGCATACCTGGGATGAATCCTACTTTGGTCATTGTGGATGATATCTTTGATGCGTTCTTGTAGTCAATTTGTAAGTAATTTGTTGAGTATTTTTGCATCAGTGTTCATAAGTGTGACTGGCCTGGAATTCTTTCTTTGTTGGGTCTTTGTGAGGTTTAGGTACCAAGGTGACTGTGGCTTCATAGAATGAGTTTGGTAATGTTCCTATTTTGTGCAATAGTCTGAAGAGTATTGGCGTTAGCTCTTCTTTGAAAGTCTGGTAGAATTCTGTGCTGAAACTATCTGGTCCTGGGCTTTTTTTGGACGGGATACTTTTCATGACTGCTTCTATTTCCTTAGGGGATATATGACTATTTAATTGATTTACCTGGTCTTGATTCAGCTTTGGTAAGTGGAATTGATTAACCAAATTTTCCAATTCATTTGGATTTTCAAATTTTGTTGCGTATAGACTTTTGAAGTAAGTCCTCAGTGTCTGTAGTTATATCCTCCTTTTCATTTCTGATTTTGTTGATTTGGATGGTGTCTCTCTGCCTTTTAGTTAGCTTTGCTAAGGGTTTGTCTATCTTGTTGATTTTCTCAAAGAACCAGCTCTTCATTTCATTGATTCTTTGAATAGTTTCATTTGTTTATAATTGATTGATTTCAGCTCTGAGTTTGATTATTTCCAGCCGTCTACTCCTTTTTGTTGTGTCTGCTTTTTCTTTTTCTAGGGTTTTTAAGTGAGCCCTTGATCAGAAGGGCCTTATCTAAAACCATTTGAGGAAGAATTGGAAAGATTGAAGACCTTTTGGATAGAGGATTAACTTGAAACCCGTCCTGGAAAGGAGGAATGTCTGAATTTCACTCTAACACAAGTGGAAGTTCTTTGGAATTTCTGGGGGCAGATGTGAAATGTCCTATAATCTGTTGAACATATTGTGTTAGTCCCATAACTCATTTGGTATGTAGGAACAGTCTCTGAGCATCTCAGAAGAATTGGAGTATCCCACATTCCTTTGGCTAGGTAGGGAAGGCATTAGCGACCCTTGAATATGTGGGGAGATTACCAGTCCATGTTGGTCTTCAGAAGAGTTAGCAGAAAATGGCACAGCCCCTGTAGCAGCAATAGGTTTTTCTAACACAGTAGACATAGTCAGCCTTCTTTTCACCTTCTCAGGCATGGGCAATAAATATCAGGTCAATCTTTTTAATTTTTGGTAATAGGCTCCAGTGCAGATGGTCTGGTTTTTCTGCTCAGTGGCTTACTCTTGCACTTTGGAACCTTGATAGGAATTAGAAGTTCTTTTTCCTTGATATATTTCATTTCCTGCATGAAGTCTGGGTTGAAGGCTGAAGTCTTTATGAGAGCTTTGAAACACTGCAACCTATCTGCAAAAAGAGAGTCAGGACTTTTGCGTCTCTGTACTTCATAAGGCTTGGAGCACCTGAACTTGTGCCTAGTTGATAGAAGGAGCCCCAAAAGTGCAAAGTCTGGGTTTTTGGTGCTGGTCAAGTACTTTCCCTATTGGAGTGAGGAGTTATACTCAGGCTGGGGGGCATTGAAGGGTGTCCCAGGCCATGGAGGCTGGGTGACAACTGAAGGAGGTCTCAGGCAGTGGAGGCTGGTTATACTGCAGTCGAAGAACAGAGGATAACCTCTGGACAGAGGCTTGCTGGCCTGTCCCCGCACATCTGTCTATTTAGTCAATAAAGTAATTTGAGTGATCAATCTTGTTGCCAGTTGCTATGCTGGGGTTGGTGGATAAATGTGGGGGAGGCTTCCCTTCCCTGAAGAATAGGGGAAGGAGGATAGGGGAAAGAATGTGAGATGGTGGGATGAGAGGAGGGAAGTGGTTACAAGTAGGACGTAAAATGAGTAAATAAAAATGTAAATAAAAAAAAATCAAAAAAGTTAATTGAGAAAGAAATAGGGGGATGGGCTTGTACCACTCACAAGTAGCAGCTAATGTACTTCCCAAAGGAGCCTAGTGGAAAGCAGTAGTTGCTGATTAAGGGTCTCTACTTTTTGAGATCTGTGAACATGTCTGAAACTCTAGTGACTGTTGGCCTCAAAAGTCAAGTAAAGCTCAAGGGAGACACTTGGAAATTCTGTCCTCTGGCCTGCACAGACCAGTTCTGAGCTGCCTAACCTGGCAGTTCTGCATGCCACAGCAGGACAAACACCCAGCTATCTGTATGAGGAGGGATGCTGATGACACACTTAGAGTCAAGATAGCCAGCTAATCTGGTGCCCATGGTCACAGGCCGAGAAGGAGCAACAGGCCTGGGAACTGCAAGGGGTGCTTAGGAGATTATGCTCTAAAGTTCCTTTTCAACCAGAACAGGATAAGCTCTCAAGAGGCCATCAGCAGTGTTGCAGTGGAACCTCCTAACTAAAAGAGAAAGGCTGACCCATATCCAAATATCTTAGAGACTGGCCATTAGGCTATCAGTTCCTTACTGTTCCTGGGGAAAAAAAAAGAAGGAATAAGGTTTCAATAGAGCAAAAGATACATGGAATTGATATTAAAAATGATATTCTGTATGTTATGCTTGACCTAGAATTTCCTGAGTAAATTTGTGACAAATTCTGTGAAGGGCTTATGCCTTCCTCTATGCAGAAAGACATCTCTAGATTTCTTAATAAGACTTACTGCAGTGTTATCCTTATGTAAATACTTACCATATGTATTGTTCAGAGAACAATGACAAAACAATAATCTCCTTATAGAACAGATGCAAGTTGTTTTTCAAGTACTTTTATTGCTTAAGTCCCCAGATTCAGAACACAAACATGGTTGACTCCTGAATGTAGCCCCTATGGCCCTAAGCAATTGCTTTGAGTGTTGTGGTATGTTTATTGGGTCCCTATAATTTTTATATATTTGGATTTGCTTCTGGAAGGTCATGTAATTCTCTTGAAGGCATAGTATGGCTAATGGCTCATATTGGGAGTTCTGCATGGACTATTCACTTTCATTACAATGATGCAGCTGTAGCATAGCTGTACAGATTGATTTGTGAAACAATTAGCCAAATTGATTCTTTGAAAGGTCATGTAGCAGCTCATACACGGAAAGTATAAAATTGAGGATATGGGTGAAGATGCTATTTTACTGACAAGTGTGGTTAGCTTGTTGCATACTTTGCCAGGCTTCTTTCAGCAGTTTTTGTTTGTTGGATGTCTCTTTAGTGAGAATACAAATATGTGAGGCCAAGCTGGTCAGACTATAAACAAACAAACAATGAGAATGTATCAAAACTTTTTAGTCTGACCAGCTTGGCCTTATGGGGGAATACGAAGTGAATAAACTGTAATTAATAAAAAAATAAGGTGTATTTTATTTTTATTTTTATTAATTATATATTTTTTTAAATTTGTATTCCACCTGAAGCTCTCGCCCTCTTCCCCTTCCAATCCCACTCTCCCTTCCTCTTCTCCATCAAGTATGATATATTCTTTAGGGGAGATGTTAGAATTATAGCTCCCTCTTTGCAGTGTGAACCTTTGGAGTCAGCATGGGGCTAAATGTGAATATCTGTGGCCTCCAAGGACAGAAAGGTTGCACACATATACAGGGACTCCATAATCATTTGCATAGTCTCTCTGTCTTGTTTTAAATAAATGGATCTCTTTATTTATTTATTTGGTTTTTTCAAGATAGGGTTTCTCTGTGTAGCCTTGGCTGTTCTGGACATAATTTGTAGACCAGGCTGGTCTTGAACTCATAGAGATCCACCTGCATTTGCCTTCCAGTAGGCTGGCATTGCAGGCATGTGCCTCAGTGTAGTCTTCTCCTGTGTCTTTTAGTTATTTGGCTAAAGGTTTCTCTGTATTGCTGCTGTTCTCAAAGAAACACTTTTCCATTGATTCTTTATATATTTATTTTTGTTTCTGTTTTATTGATTTCAGGCTTCAGTTTGCCATCTATTCCTCTTGGTTATATTACTAATATGAAATATCTTTATTTGTTTAGTGTAAGTGCTTAATGCTATAAACTTTCCTTTTAGTATCATTTTCATTGTGTCTTACAAGTTTGGTTATGTGGTGGATTCATTCTCATTGAAATCTAGGAAGTCCTTAATTTATTTATTTCTTCATTCATTCAGTAGAGAGTTTTTCAGTTTCCATTACTTCAAAGGCTTTCTGCTGTTTCTGTTGTTGAAATCCAGCCTAAGTCCATGGTGGTCTGATAGGATATAGGGGATTATTTCAATTTTTTATGTGTATTAAGACTTGTGTTGTGACTGAGTATGTGATCAGTTTTGGAAAATGTTCCATGAGGTATTGAGGAGGTATATTCTTTTGTAGTTTGGATGAAATCATCTGTAGCTTTTTATGTCCATTTGGTTTATAAGCCTGATGGCTCAAGTATTTCTCTTCAATATTTAATAAAGCTGTTTGTTGTTGAGAATTGGGTACTAAATTCTCCCAATATCCATATGTAAAAGTCAATGAGTGATATAAATTTACTAACATTTCATTTATGAAAGTAGGTTGCCTTGCATTTGGGATACAAATATTATGAATTGAAACGTCTTTATGCATTTTTTTCTTTTTGAGTATGAAGTCTCCTTTTCCATTTTGTGATTAATTTTGATAAAGTCTATTTTGTTAGATAGTAGAGTGCAACACCAGCTTACTTCTTAGGTCCATTTTTTTTTTTTTTTTTGGTGGGCCCAGAAATAAAAAAAAAGGAACATTTGGTCCCAGAAGAATGTTGATACTTTTTTCCCACCCTTTACTCTGAGGTTAGGGTATCTTTGATGTTGAGGTTTATTTTGAGTATGCTACAGAAGAATGGATCCTCTTTTTTCACATATATTATCTTGGTTTGTGTCCTTTATTATTATTATTCTTTAATATATTACATTTTAAATTCAGTTTCTACCTCCACTCCTCCTATTCTCTTCCTGCCCCCTCTCCTCTTCCTGAAATCAATCCTCCAAAATTTCCCTTCAGAAAGTGACAGACCTTCCAGGGATTTTAGCCAAATATGTCATAACAGCTTACAATGCGACTAGCCAAATAAACTTACATCAAAGCTGAACAAGGCACAGAGTAGGAAATAGGTCTCAAAGGCAGGAAAAGAGTCATGATAACCCACTCTTTGGATTATCACAAGAACGCCAAGCTACACATTGATAACATATATTTAGAGAAGCTAGCTCAAATCCATATCAGCTCCATGATTGCTGTTCCAATCTCTTTGTGCCTTATTATTGTTATTTCTCTTATTGTTTAATATTCTATTGCTGTTTATTATTCAATTAATCTATCATTACTGTTTCTTTTTGAAATTTTAATTGATTTACTTTACAACCTGATTGCAGTCCAACTCCCTTCCTCCCAGTCATTCCTTCACACACCTTTCCCTCCATTCTCCCTTCTTCTCCTCAGAGAAGGAGGAGATCTCCCATGGGTACCAATGTGCTCTGGCACACTAAGTCATAGCAGAACTAGCTCATCCTCTCATACTGAGGTTAAACAAGGATACCTGGTTAGGGGAATGGGATCCAAATGAAGGCATCAGAGAGAGAGAGTGTCCCTGATGCAGTTGTTGGGGGATGCACATGAAGAAAATGCTGCATATATAGTACATGTTGCTGAGGGCCTATGTTCTTTGGTTGGTGGTTCAGTCTCTGTGAACCACCGTGGTTCCAGGTCAGTTTACTCTGAGGTCTTCTTGTGCATTTCTTTACCATTTTGGCTCTGTAAGTTGTTCCCCCACAGTTTCCGAAGACTTCCTGAGTTCTGCCTAATGTTTGGCTGTGGGTCTCTATCCATTTCCATCAGCTGCTGGGTAAAGCCTCTTAGATGACAGTTAGGCTAGGCTCATCTCTGCAACCATAGCAGAATATTATTAACAGTGTCAAGGTTGGTTCTCTCCCATGGGATGGGTCACATGTTGGGTCAATTATTGGTTGGCCAATTCCTCAATCTTTGCCTCATCTTTGTCCCTACACATCTTATAGGCAAGACAAATTTTGGGTCGTAGGATTTGTGGATGGTTTGTTGTCCCCTCCTTTCATTTGAAGTCCCACGGGCATTTTGGAGGTGGCCACTTCAGGCTCCATATCCCCTGCTTCTAGGTATCTCACTTTAGTCACCTTCATAGATCCACAGTAGCCTAACATGTCCCAGAGATGCAACCCCACTGATTTTCATTCTCAGGTCCCTTCCTCTCCTAATTCCTGATAACCATCCCCTACATTTGATCCCTCCCTACTATCTCTCGAAGCCAGTTCCATCCCTCCATCTACTTCAGATGCCTATTTCATTTAGGCATGAGGATCTTAAATTGTCAGTTGGGATCCTATTTTGCAAGGAGGCACAGTTGAATTATCCCAAGCTTGTAGGCACTGGGAGGTTTAGTCCTAGTAAGGACCAAACCCTTAGCAGGGACCCAGGTGTGCACAGAATTTGAAGAAAAGCAGCATCTGGTCCCAGAAGGATGTTGATGATTCTTATGGTAAGGTGGCCCACACAATTTGTTGGGAACATTATGGAATAAGGAATGTTGGTTCAATGTGTGATGATGATAATTTACAGCAGGACAGTTCCTGGTTAGCTCAGCTGCCAACCACCAAAATGTGTGATGACGATAATTTACAGCAGGACTGTTTCTATTTAGCTCAGCTTCCACCAGTACAGGTATTCTCCTGGGTGGTGAGAGGTGAAAGCAATCACAGGGTTGTTTTGGGGCCAAAGTGAAAAAGGTCCTCCCTTTTCTTTGTACAGTTCTTTGTTTTTATTTTTCGAACTAGTTCTTAAAAATGAGATAGGCTTGTTGTTGACTCTAGAAGTTTAGTCAGTAAGGAGAGAAAGGATTCCTGTTACTAGTAAATAAAAAGTCACATACATATGCACACATACTGATTTAAGCATATGTTAAGGTAGATACTTAATGATATTTATTTTTTCTTTATTAATTACATTTTATTCACTTTGTATCCCCTTCAATCTCCTCCCATCCCAATCACTCCCTTCCTCCACCCTCTGCATGCATGCCCCTCCCCAAGTCCACTGATAGGGGAGTACTTCTTTTCCTTCCTTCTGATCCTAGTTAATTAGGTCTCATCAGGAGTGGGTGCATTGTCCTCTTCTGTGGCCTGGTAATGCTCCCCCTCAGGGGGAGGTAATTAAAGAGCAGGCCAAACAGTTTGTCAGACACAGTCCCTGTTCCTATTACAATGGAACCCACTTGGATACCGAACTGCCATGGGCTACATCTGTGCAGGGGTCTTAGGTTATCTCCATGCATAGTCCTTGGTTGGAATAGCAGTCTCAGGAAAGACCCCTGTGCTCATATTTTTTGGTTCTGTTGCTCTCCTTGTGTAGTTCCTGTCCTCTCCAGATCTTACTGTTTCCCAAGTCTTTCATAAGATTCCCTGCACTCTGCCCATAAGTCTCAGCATTTACATTGATAGTCTGCAGAGCAGAGCTTTTCAGAGGTCTTCTGCGTCAGGCTCCCGACTTGTTTTCTCTTTTTCTCTGATGTCCAGCTTCTATGCCTTTCTGGATAGGAATTGAGCATTTTAGCAAGAGTCCTCCCTCTTGATGAGTTTCTTTTTTTTATAATTTTATTTTTTTCTTATCAGTTACATTTTATTAACTCTGTATCCCAGATGTATCCTGCTCCCTCATTTCCTCCCAATCCCCCCCTACCTTCCTCATCTCCCCCCTGCCCCTTTCCAAGTCCACTGATGTGGGGGACCTCCTCCCCATTCATATGATCCTGTTTTATCAGGTATCTTCACCACTGGCTGCAAAGTCCTCCTCTGTGGCCTAACAGGATGGCTCCTCCCTTGGGGGGTGGGGAGGTCAAAGAGCCTGCCATTGAGTTCCTGTTAGAAATAGTCCTTGTTTCCCTTACTAGGGGAAATCAATTGGTTACTGAGCTACCACGGGCTACATCCAAGCAGAGACAGTCATTTTGTTTTGATGACAGTGTCCTTTGCTTTACAGAAGCTTTTCAGTTTCATGAGGTCCCATTTATTGATTGTTGCTCTTAGAGCCTGTGCTGTTGGTATTCTGTTCAGGAAGTTGTCTCCTGTGCCAATGAGTTCTAGGCTGTTCCCTAAGTTTTCTTGTAACAGATTTAGAGTATCTGCTTTTATGTTGAGGTCTTTGATCCACATGGACTTAAGTTTTGTGCAGGGTGATAAATATGGATCCAGTTTCATTTTTCTGCAAGTAGACATCCAGTTGTACCAGCACCATTTGTTGAAGATGCTGTCTTTTTTCCATTGAATGGTTTTGGCATCTTTGTCAAAAATCGAGTATTGATAGGTATGTGGGTTTATTTCTTGGTCTTCTATTTGGTTCCATTGATTCTCCTTTCTGTTTTTATGCCAATACCATTTAGTTTTTATTACCATTGCTTGAGATACCTCCAGATGTTCTGTACAGCTTGAGATACCTCCAGATGTTCTGTTGTTGTACAGGATTATTTTGGAGATTCTGGGTTTTTTGTTTCTCCATATGAAGCTGAGAATCTTTTTTTCAAGGTCTGTAAAGAATTGAATTGGTATTTTGATGGGAATTGCATTGAATCTATAGATTGCTTTTGGCAGAATGGCCATTTTCGCAATGTTAATTCTACCAATCAATGAGCAGGGGAGATCTTTCCAACTTCTGATATCTTCTTCAATATCTTTCTTCAGAGACTTGAAGTTTTTCTCAAACAGGTCTTTCACTTGCTTGATTAGTGTCACTTTATTTTATTTTTATTTTATTTTTGTTTTTTTATTAGTGTACTTTATATTATTAGTGGCTATTGTGAAGGGTGTTGTTTCCCTAATTTCTTTCTCGGCCCTTTTGTCTTTGGTATACAAGAGGGCTTCTGATTTTTTTGAGTTGATTTTGTATACTGCCACTTTGCTGAAGGTGTTTATCAGCTGGAGGAGTTCTCTGGTTGAATTTTTGCTGTCGCTCATATATACTATCATATCATCTGCAAATAGTGACACTTTGACCTCTTCCTTTCCAATTTGTATCCCCTTGAGCTCCTTTAGTTGTCTTATTGCTCTGGCTAGGACTTCAAGTACTATGTTGAAGAGGTATGGAGAGAGTGGGCAGCCTTGTCTTGTCCCTGATTTCAGTTGGATTGATTTCAGTTTCTCTCCATTGAGTTTGATGTTGGCTATAGGCTTGCTATATATTGCCTTTACTATGTTTAGGTATGTGCATTGTATCCCTGATCTCTCCAAGGCTTTAAACATGAATGGGTGTCGGACTTTGTCAAATGCTTTTTCAGCATCTAAGGAGATGATCATGTGGTTTTTCTCCTTCACTTTTTTATGTGATGGATTACATTGATGGATTTTTATATGTTGAACCACAGTTGCATGCCTGGGATGAGGCCTACTTGGTCATGGTGAATGATATATTTGATGTGTTCTTGGATTTGGTTTGTAAGTATTTTATTGAGTATTTTTGCATCAATGTTCATAGGAGAGATAGGTCTGAAGTTCTCTTTGTTTTGTTGGGTCTTTTTGTGGTTTAGGTATCACGGTGACTGTGGCTTCATAGAATGAGTTTGGTAATGTACCTTCTGTTTCTATTTTGTGGAATAGTTTGAGAAGAATTGGTGTTAGCACTTCTTTGAAGGTCTTGTAGAATTCTGTGCTGAAACCGTCTGGCCCAGGGCTTTTTTTGGAGGGGAGACTGTGAATGTCTGCTTCAATTTCATTGGGGGATATAGGGCTATTCAGTCTTTCTTCCTGATCTTGACTTAGTGTTGGAAGATGGACTCTATCAAGAAAATTGTCCATTTCATTTAGGTTTTCAAATTTTGTGGCATATAGGCTTTTGTAGTATAACCTAATGATTGAATATCCTCAGTGTCTGTAGTTATGTTACCCTTTTCATTTCTGATTTTGCTGATTTGGATAGTTTCTCTCTGCCTTTTAGTTAGCTTGGCTAAGGGTTTGTCTATCTTGTTGATTTTCTCAAAGAACCAGCTTTTGTTTCATTGATTCATTGAATAGTTTTATTTGTTTCTAATTGATTAATTTCAGCCCTGAGTTTGATTATTTCCAGCTTTCTGCTCCTTTTGGGTGTATCTGCTCTTTTTTTTTTTTTTTCTAGATTTTTCAGTTGGGCCATGAAGGTGTTTGTATGTGATGTTACAAATTTCTTCTTGAAGGCACTTAGTGCTATAAATTTCCCTCTGAGCACTGCTTTTAATGTGTCCCATAAATTTGGGTATGTTATGCATTCATTTTCACTGAATTCTAGAAAGTCTTTAATTTCTTTCTTTATTTCTTCCTTAATCCAGCTGTCATTGAGTAACATGTTGTTTAGTTTCCATGAGCGTCTAGGCTGTTTCTTATTTCTGTTGTTGTTGAGGTCCAGCTTTAGTCCATGGTGGTCAGATAGAATACAAGGGATTATTTCAATCTTCTTGTATCTGTTGAGGCTTGCTTTGTGACCAACTATATGGTCTATTTTGGAGAAGGTTCCATGCAGTGCTGAAAAGAAGGTATACTCTTTTGAGTTTGGATGAAAAGATCTGTATACGTCTATTAGGTCCATTTGATTTAGGGACTCTGTGTTTTTATTTCCCTATTTGTTTTCTGTTTAGTTGATCTGTCCCTTGGCGAGAGTGGAGTGTTGAAGTCTCCCACTATTAAGGTATTAGGATCCATGTGTGATTTAAGCTTTGATATTGTTTCCTTTACGAATGTAGGTGCTTTTGTATTTGGGGTATAGATATTCAAAATTGTGATGTCCTCTTGGTTTATTTTTCCTTGATGAGAATATAGTGGCCCTCCTTATATTTTTTGATTAACTTGGGTTGAAAGTCTATTTTTTATAGCTATTAGGATGGCTACTCCAGCTTGTTTTCTGGAACCATTTTCTTGAAAAACATTTTTCAGCCTTTTACTCTGAGGTAGTGTTTATCTTTGTTGCATAGGTGTGTTTCTGGGATGCAACAGAATTTTGGATCCTGTTTCCCCAATCATTCTGTTAGTCTGTGTCTTTTTATTGGGGAGTTGAATCCTTTGATGTTGATAGATACTAGTGACCAACAATTGTTACTTACTTTTGATGTGGGTTGGTGGTGTCACTGAGTTTCATTGTTTGTATTCTTTTGGTTTTTTTGTTGTGTAGTTATCTATTTCCTCTGTTTCCTTAGAGGTAGTTTTCTTTGGTTTGGAATTTCCCTTCTAGTAACTTCTGTAAAGTTGGGTTACTATGTAGATGTTGTTTAAATTTGGTTTTGTCATGGACTATTTTGAATTCTCCATCTATGTTGATTGAAAGTTTTGCTGGGTATTGTAGTCTGTGTTGGAATCTGTGGTCCCTTAAAGACTGTATGATCTTTGTCCAGGCCCTTCTGGCTTTCATAGTTTCTGTTGAGAAATCTCTTGTGATTCTGATAGGTCTACCTTCATATGTTACTTGGCCTTTTTCCCTTGCTGCTTTTAGAATTTTTTCTTTGTTCTGTAGATTCAGTGTTTTGACTATGATGTGACATGAAGAATTTCTTTTCTGGTCTAGTCTACTTGGTGTTCTGTAGACCTCTTGTATGTTTATGGACATCTCCTTCTTAAGTTGGGAAAATTTATTCTAGAATTTTCTTGAATATGTTTTCCTGACCTTTGAGCCTAATGTCTTCTTTTTCTTCTACTCCTATTATTCTTAGATTTTGTCTTTTCATGGTGTCCTTGATTTCTTGGATGTTTTGTGTTTGGAACTTTTTGCGATTTTATTTTTTTCCTTGAGAGATGTGTCAATTTCCGTAAGTGTATCATCGGCTCCTGAGATTGTTTCTTCCATCTCTTGTATTCTGTTGGTGATGCTTACCTTTGTAGTTCCTGATATTTTCTCTATGTTTCCAGCTCCAGGTTTTTCTCTAATTGTGTTTTTTTATTGATTCTAATTCTGTATTGATTCTAATTCATGTCTTGCACCATTTCCTTCATCTGTTTGAATGTGGAGTCCTGCTTTTCAATGACAGCTTCTATTTTTTTTTTTTTTGTCAGTTTCCTCTCTATGTATCAGTAATTGTGCCTCTACTTCTTTGGCTATAATTACCTGTATTTCTATGAGAGCTTTGTTTATTTCTTCTTTATTTGCCTTCATTTGTGTGGACATTTCTTTGAGAGCTTTCTTCCTTTCTTGTTTGCCTTAATTTTTCATGGTCATTTCTGTGAGAGCTCCATTTGTTTCCTCTTGGTTCGTCTCAATTTCTTTGGCTATTTCTTTGAGGGCTTTGTTCATTTCATCTTTATGGGCCTCTAATAGCTGGAGAAACATAGTTTTGAGGTCGTTTTCTTGTATATCTAGTGAATTAAAGTGTCCATTGTTTCGTGGGGTTGCTGGTGAGGTCATTATGTCCTGATTTTTGTTGGGTGTGTTCTTATGTCTGCCTCTAGCCATCTGGTTATTTATAACCCTCACTGTTTGTTTCTCGAGTTTGTAGTTCGGGCCATGATCTTCTCTTTCTGTTTTCTGGACTGTTTTTTCAGGAAGATGAGAGAGGTTCACTGGTTTGGGAGTGTGCACTGTGGTTTCAGCTTTGCCTAAGTAAGGAATGTGACACTGGTGCTATTCGTGTGCGCTTTTAGAGGGCGCAGTGTGCATGCGTGGATTCTCTAGCTATTGCAGTGGCCTGCAAGCCACTATTATGCAATTCTGTCTGAGATCCAGGGATTGTTTGCCTGGATTACACTGGTGGACCCACAAGGCAGAGGCTTCAACGATGGGGTCGCTATCCCAAGAATCCCTATGATGCCCACTCTAGGGTTGTGGGTAGCAGGGATCTTGTCTGGTTGCTTCTGTGGAGAGGCCCTTGGTCTGGGGCATCTCTCCCTAGAAGGCTCACTCATTCTCTTGCAGGACCAGTTGGAATGCACAGGGGTTCCCCTTGCTCTCTACTCTCTGATTTGGCCCTGCTGCGGAAAATGTGGGGGTAGACTAACAGTCAGCTCTGTGGCACTGTGGCTGCATGACTCCATGTCCACCTTTCCTGATTGCTGCCTCTCTGTCCTTTCCTTCTGCCAGGAGGGGTTATGTTGACTGTTTCTGGGGTAGCGCGGGAATGAGTTAGGTTGAGTGTTCTCAATCCAGATCCTGGGCCCAGATCTCTCTGCCAGAAGCAGCCTGGAACCTATGTTTCCTGATTCTGAGAGAGTACCACTTATGGTTGAGTGTCCTCAGATCCAGAGTGTGGGTTTCTCTGCCAGGGGCTGCTGGGTGAGCTGGAGAGGGAGTGCTGTGTCCTGTGGCAGGCTGCCTCTCTGTCCTTACCCTGACCTTCTCCTCCGCTTGGGCAAGCTTATGGCAGGACTCTCAGGGGAGTGGTAGAAGGGGTTGAGACTTCTCAGTCCCGATCCTGAGCCTGACCCTGCCAGAGGTTGGGGCAGGGGGGTGGGGTGGACACTGGTGTTAGGACTTGGTGCTAGACCTTATTGCAGTGGACCAGGGAGATTCTCAGGATGTGTTGATTGACCACAGTCCCAGAAGTTTGTTTGCTAGGAGCAGCTGGCAGCACTGGGGTCCGGGCGCTGTGAAGCTGATGTGTGCCTTTCTATCCCTCCATTCTTCCATGGCAGGGTTATGGTGGCATTCTGGTTCTCGGAGGAGTGCCCAAAAGGATTGGGTTTTTTTTTCAGCCCTGATCTCGTTTTTTTTTTTTTTTTTTTTTTGGTGGGAGCTGCAGCTCTTGCTGGGGCTTGGCTACAGACAGTGTGGTCTGCAGTAGATCCTGCTGGATGCCTCCTGCCTCCTCCGAAAAGGTTTTGGGTGATGGGAAGTGTCTGGGGATCACCTCTCAGGGTGTCTCCTCCCTGAGGAGTCTGCCGTGACCTGATTCTAGATGGGACTCAGATCATGGTTAGTCTCTTTTTTCTTGGATGTCTAGATAACTCTGTTCTGGGTTGATCATCCACTTCACTCACCAATTTCTGTGTTGCGGGTCCTCTCCCCTTCAGCTAAGCTGCACACTAGCCGCCACCATCTTGCTTGATTAGTTTCTTTAATACAGATTGTAATAGGTTTATCCTATATTATATGTGTATATGAGCGAGTATATACCATGTGCATCTTTCTGCTTCTGGGATAGCTCACTCAGGATGATCTTTTCCAGATCCCACCATTTACCTGAAAAGTTCATTTTTTTCTTGTTTTTTATTGCTGAGTAATATTCCATTGTGTAGATATACCATAATTTGTGCATCATTTCTTCAGTTGAGTAGCATCTGGGCTGTTTCCTGCTTCTGGCTGTTACAAATGAGGCTGCTACAAACATGGTTGAGCAAATGTCTTTTTTGTGTACTTGTGCCTCTTTTGGATATATGCCCAGGAGTGGTATGGCTGGATCTTGAGGAAGCGCTATTCCTAGTTATCTGAGAAAGCGCCAGATTGATTTCCAGAGTGGTTGTACAAGTTTACATTTCCACCAGCAGTGGAGAAGGGTTCCCTTTCCTCCACAACCTCTTCAGCATGTGTTGTCACTTGAGTTTGTCATCTTGGCCATTCTGATGGGTGTAAGGTGAAATCTCAGGGTTGTTTTGATTTGCATTTATCTAATGGCTCATGAGGTTGAGCATTTCTTTAAGTGCTTCTCTGCCATTCGATATTCCTCTACAGAGAATTCTCTGTTTAGCTCTGTTCCCCATTTTTTAAGTGGATTACTTGGTTTGCTGCTTTTCAGCTTCTTTAGCTCTTTATATATACTGGATGTGAGTCCTCTGTCAGATAAAGGGTTGGTGAAGGTTCTTTCCCAATCTGTAGGTGGTCGCTTTGTTTTGATGACAGTGTCCTTTGCTTTGCAGAAGCTTTTCAGTTTCATGAGGTCCCATTTATTGATTGTTGCTCTTAGAGCCTGTGCTGTTGGTGTTCTGTTCAGGAAGTTTTCTCCTTTACCAATGAGTTCTAGGGTATTTCCCACTCTTTTTTCAAGCCGATTTAATGTGTCTGGTTTTATGTTGAGGTCTTTGATCCACTTGGACTTCAGTTTTGTGCAGGGTGATAAGTATGGATCTATTTTCATTTTTCTACAGGTTGACCTCCAGTTGGACCAGCACCATTTGTTGAAGATGCTATCTTTTTTCCATTGTATGGTTTTGGCATCTTTGTCAAAGATCAAGTGTCCATAAGTGCGTGGGTTTATTTCTGGGTCCTCTGTTTGGTTGCATTGATCTACCATTCTGTTTGTATGCCAGTACCATGCAGTTTTTATTTTTTTTTTTCAATATAAAGAAAACTTTAATATAATTTCTTTTTAAATTAATTCTTCCAGAATTTCCTACGATGCATTTTGATAACATTCACTGTCCCCTCTTCTCCCAGAGCCACATCTCTGTTCCTTACCCACATAACTTTTTTTTTTTAACCAACCAAATCCAATTTAACTGCCCATATATTTTGAATGTATGGCCTTCTATTGGAGTGTTACGGACTTACCTGGGCCAACACTTAAAGAAAACGGGCTCTTCCTCTCCCAGAAGCTGTCAATCATCAATAGCTCCTCAGTTAAGGGTAGGACATTGTCCCCACACCCCCTCGTCTTATAGGAATTTGGTCTGGTTTGAGCTTGAGCTGGGTTTGTACATGCTGTCACAGTCGCTATGACTGTATATGTACAGCTGAACTTTAGTATTTGTTGTCTCCCCACATAGTCTCTCCTTTATGCTGCCCTTTGGACCCTTGGCACAATTTACCCTCCTTGTTTCATCGATCCCCTTTAAGTATTCAAACCACTTCGTTCTCTCTCTCCTTCCTTGAAAGTACTTCCACAGCCCCTCACTAATTTCTTGACCTCTGTGGGTATTCCAAACGAACCGTATATATCAGAAGATTCAAAGCTAACATTCACAAAGGATAGAAAACATGCAGTATTTGTCTGGATTATCTTACTCAGGACAATTATTTTCAGCTCCATTCAATGAACCGAGAATTCCATAATTTTGTTTTCCTAACAGCAGATCAACATTCCATTGTGTAAATAAATATGCCATATTATCCATTCATCACTTGATGGACATCTTGGCCGTTTCCATTTCCTGATTATTGCCAATAGAGCAGCAATAAACATGGATGACCAGGCATCTCCATGATAATATGTAATACAGAGAGTTCTTTGGGTATATGCCATAGCTGGATCATAGAGCAGATCTATTTCCAGCTTTGTGAGGAACCCCCACTCTGGTGTGGTGAGCACACCACTTTTTATTTGTACTAGTGGTGACTAAGTGTTCACTCTCCCCAGTGTTTCTTAAGCCAGGTGTGTAGCTGGTAAAGACGCTCTCCCATTCTGTAGGCTGCCTCTTCGCTGGAAACAGTGTTCTTCTAGTTCTAATGATGCTATAGAAAAAAGTGCTTTTGTTGTTTAGTTTCGTGAGCTCCCATTTATTACTTGTTGGTCAATGCCTGTGATATCAGGGCCCTGTTCAGAAAATCCCTTTCTTGTGCCAATGATTTTGAACATAGTCATTTAGTACTTCTCTATCAGATTCAGGGTATCAGATTTCACGTTGAAGTTCTTGATTCATTTTGAGTTGAGTTTTATGCGGGATGTGAGATAAGGACGGAGGCTCATTCCTCTACATGCAGCTATCTAGTCTGACCAGCACCATTTGTTGAAGATCCTGTCACTTCTCCAATGTGTATTGTTGGTCTTTGTCAAAACTCAGGTGGCTGTAGGAGGGCGGGCTCATGTGTGCGTCCTCAGTCCTATTCCATTGATGAATGAGTCTGTTTTTATGCTGGTGTTACTATAATTAGCTCTATAGTACAAATTGAAATCTGGGATGGAGCCACACTCCCAGCATTTTTAATAATTACTCCTCTGGGTAATTTTGGCTATCTTGTGTGTTTGGTTTTCTTTTTTTTTTTTTTCAATGCAGTTTATTCAGGAACATTGAACAATCCTCGGACCCCAGGGAAAGCTAGCCCACAGTTTAAATAGCCTCTGGGTAGCCAACCCAGGCGTGCCACGGGGGCAATGCAGATAGGTCCACATACATGGAAGCAAGCCAGATCCTCAGCCAAATGTGGAATTGTTCATGACAGAGAGCACTCACGATCGGGAAGGTGGAAGACGGAAACCAGCTCCATCTTTAAGGCATAGCATTCCGCAGCTCTCTACAGTTCCCCCTTTTTGTTTTAGATGCATCAGGCAAGAGTAGAGGTCTGATCTCTGATATTAGAAATAAATTGGGACTTTGTACCGATGTTCATTTAGGTGTCATCCACCCAAAGAGCATCAGACCCGTCCGATACCTTTTTCTAAGAGGCGGGACCTGGGGCATCAACCCGCATGCAATCAGACATGCTCTTCTCTGGGTCCAAAGCAGATGACCCTGAGTGCAGTGCTTAGCCTCGCATCCTGAGCGTAACATTTTAGCTTTTTATGGTATCCAACCATGCTTCGGGAGAATGTCCTGCTTCAATGGCTGTAAAGGCCTGAATGATCATGGCTGCATCACAGTGTTGTGAGACTCTAATCTTGCATATATACCACAGGCAAACCAAGGAGACCAACACCAGAAGGCCTGCTAACACTCCCATGCCCGCCCATTCCTTCAGATGATTCATGGCTGCAGCAATCCATGTTGATAATCCTGTGGCTAGTCCTGCGTCCATTCCGGTAGAATTTACTGTGACAATGGCCACTCTCAGCTGCTCCATCGTAGTATCGAATTCTCCAGTCCAATTACCTAAAATATAGCTCGACAATTGTTTAGACAGATTTGCAGCACAGGAAAAATTTTCATGTTGTAAGCTAGTGACACAAAGTCCAGCATACTTTCATTGACAGCCAGGTTGAGCGATTTGCCATAGGGTATCAATTTGCTCCTGCAAGAGGTCAATCCTCTGATTGAACACCATCAAGCTTCCTTTTAGTTGAGCATTAATTCCTTTATGTACAACTAAGGCATGAGCTATATTGGCTAAATGATTATTCAGGGTCTGAGCAGTCTGCCCAGTATGACTCATGGCTAATGCCCTGGTGGTAGCTCCAACAGCCGTCAATGAGATGGTAGTAACAATGGTGGCTGTAGTTCCAAGATCCCTTTTCTGTCTGAAGAGAGTCATAGCGTGAGGGCCATCAATGGGCACAGGCACCCAGTGAGGCATGCGAGTAACCAGGGCATACCTAAATTTACTAGCATTCCAGCATTGGGCAAAAAAGCAAGTATCATTACCACAATTACTTGGCTCTATCTGGCTAATAATGAATAAAAATGGGGGATATAGACAAACAGGTGTGGGCTTATAGGAAATATTATGAGAAGCCTTAAACCCTCGTTGGAACATCCTGCGTCAGTTCTAGAACTAGCAGTGGTGGTGTCCGAGGTCTGAGTAGGTTCAGGAGACCATTGCCCCCAGGGGCGAGATGTGCTCCATGCCAATTGACTAACTCCATGTTTTCCTCCAATTTTGAAAGTCATTTAAGGTTCTTAAATTATTTTTTTCACTTTTTTCTTAAATTTTTCATCAATTACACTTTATTCATTCTGCATCCCCCCATAAGCCCCTCCCTCCTCCCCTCCCAATCCCACGCTCCCTCCTCCCTCTGCTTGCATGCCACTCCCCAAGTCCACTAATAGGGGAGGTTCTCCTCTCCTTTCTGATCTTAGTCTGTCAGTTCAAATCAAAAGTGGCTGTATTGTCCTCTACTGTGGCCTGGTAAGGCTGCTCCCCTCCCAGAGGGAGGTGATCAAAGAGCAGGCCAATCAGATTATGTCAGAGGCAGTCCCTCTTCACATTACTATGTAACCCAATTGGACTCTGAACTGCCCTGGGCTACATCTGTGCAGGGGTTCTAGGTTATCTCCATGAATAGTCCTTGGTTGGAGTATGAGTCTCTGGGAAGTTCCCTATGTTCAAATTTTCTTGTTCTGTTGCTCTCCTTGTGGAGACCCTGTCCTCTCCAGCTCTTATTATTTCCCACTACTTACATAAAATTCCATTCATTCTGCCCAACAGTTGCCCATCAGACTCAGCATCTGCTTTGATAGTCTGTAGGGCAGAGGCTTTCAGAGGCCCTCTGTGGTAGGTTCCTAGGTTGTTTCCTGTTTTCTTCTTCTTCTGATGTCCATCCTCTTTGCCTTTCTGGATGGGGATTGGACGTTTTAGTTAGGGTCCTCTCTCTTGCTTAGTTTCTTTAGATGCACAGGTTTTAGTGGGTTTGTCCTATGTTGTATGTCTATATGAGTGAGTATATACCATGTTTGTCATTTTGCTTCTGGGACAACTCACTCAGGATGATCCTTTCCAGATCCCACCATTTACCTGCAAATTTCATGATTTCCTTATTTTTCATTGCTGAGTAATATTCCATTGTGTAGCTGTACCACAATTTCTGCATCCATTCTTCAGTTGAGGGGCATCTGGGTTGTTTCCAGCTTCTGGCTATTACAAATAAAGCTGCTACAAACATGGTTGAGCAAATGTCCTTTTTGTGTACTTGAGCCACTTTTGGATATATGCCCATTAGTGGTATGGCTGGATCTTGAGGAAGCACTATTCCTAGTTGTCTGAGAAAGCGCCAGATTGATTTCCAGAGTGGTTGTACAAGTTTACATTCCCACCAGCAGTGGGGAAGGGTTCCTTTTTCTCCACAACCTCTCCAGCATGTGCTGTCACTTGAGTTTTTGATCTTGGCCATTCTCATGGGTGTAAGGTGAAATCTCAGGGTTGTTTTGATTTGCATTTCCCTAATGGCTAGTGAGGTTGAGCATTTCTTTAAGTGCTTCTCTGCCATTCGGTATTCCTCTACAGAGAATTCTCTGTTTAGCTCTGTTCCCCATTTTTTAAGTGGATTACTTGGTTTGCTGCTTTTCAGCTTCTTTAGTTCTTTATATATACTGGATATGAGTCCTCTGTCAGATAAAGGGTTGGTGAAGATTCTTTTTTTTTTTTTTTTTTTTTCAATGCAGTTTATTCAGGAACATTGAACAATCCTCGGACCCCGGGGAAAGCCAGCCCACAGCTTAAATAGCCTCTGGGTAGCCAACCCAGGCGTGCCACGGGGGCAATGCAGATAGGTCCACATACATGGAAGCAAGCCAGATCCTCGGCCTTAGCCAAATGTGGAGTTGTTCGTGACAGAGAGCACTCACCATCGGGAAGGTGGAAGGCGGAAACCAGCTCCATCTTTAAGGCATAGCATTCCGCAGCTCTCTACAGTTCCCCCTTTTTGTTTTAGACGCATCAGGCAAGAGTAGAGGTCTGATCTCTGATATTAGAAATAAATTGGGACTTTGTACAAATGTTCATTTAGGTGTCATCCACCCAAAGAGCATCGGACCCGTCCGATACCTTTTTCCAGAGGCGGGACCTGGGGCATCAACCCGCATGCAATCAGACATGCTCTTCTCTGGGTCCAAAGCGGATGACCCTCAGTGCAGTGCTTAGCCTCACATCCTGAGCGTATCATTTTAGCTTTTTATGGTATCCAACCATGCTTGGGGAGAATGTCCTGCTTCAATGGCTGTAAAGGCCTGAATGATCATGGCTGCATCACAGTGTTGTGAGACTCTAATCTTGCATATATACCACAGGCAAACCAAGGAGGCCAACACCAGAAGGCCTGCTAACACTCCCATGCCCGCCCATTCCTTCAGATGATTCATGGCTGCAGCAATCCATGTTGATAATCCTGTGGCTAGTCCTGCGTCCACTCCGGTAGAATTTACTGTGACAATGGCCACTCTCAGCTGCTCCATCGTAGTATCGAATTCTCCAGTCCAATTACCTAAAATATAGCTCGACAATTGTTTAGACAGATTTGCAGCACAGGAAAAATTCTCATGTTGTATGCTAGTGACACAAAGTCCAGCATACTTTCATTGACAGCCAGGTTGAGCGATTTGCCATAGGGTATCAATTTGCTCCTGCAAGAGGTCAATCCTCTGATTGAACACCTTCAAGCTTCCTTTTAGTTGAGCATTAATTCCTTTATGTACAACTAAGGTATGAGCTACATTGGCTAAATGATTATTCAGGGTCTGAGCAGTCTGCCCAGTATGACTCATGGCTAATGCTCTGGTGGTAGCTCCAACAGCCGTCAATGAGATGGTAGTAACAATGGTGGCTGTAGTTCCAAGATCCCTTTTCTGTCTGAAGAGAGTCATAGCGTGAGGGGCATCAATGGGCATAGGCACCCAGTGAGGCATGCGAGTAACCAGGGCATACCTAACTTTACTAGCATTGAGGCTTAAAAAAAAGCAAGTATCATTACCACAATTACTTGGCTCTATCTGGCTAATAATGAATAAAAATGGGGGATATAGACAGCCAGGTGTGGGCTTATAGGAAATATTATGAGAAGCCTTAACCCCTCGTTGGAACATCCTGCGTCAGTTCTAGAACTAGCAGTGGTGGTGTCCGAGGTCTGAGTAGGTTCAGGAGACCATTGCCCCCAAGGGCGAGACGTGCTCCATGCCAATTGACTAACTCCATGTTTTCCTCCAATTTTGAAAGTCATTTAAAGTTCTTAAATTATTTTTTTCCCTTTTTTCTTAAATTTTTCATCAATTACACTTTATTCATTCTGCATCCCCCCATAAGCCCCTCCCTCCTCCCATCCCAATCCCACCCTCCCTCCTCCCTCTGCTTCCATGCCACTCCCCAAGTCCACTAATAGGGGAGGTTCTCCTCTCCTTTCTGATCTTAGTCTGTCAGTTCACATCAAAAGTGGCTGTATTGTCCTCTACTGTGGCCTGGTAAGGCTGCTCCCCCCCCCCCCCAGAGGGAGGTGATCAAAGAGCAGGCCAATCAGATTATGTCAGAGGCAGTCCCTCTTCACATTACTATGTAACCCAATTGGACTCTGAACTGCCCTGGGCTACATCTGTGCAGGGGTTCTAGGTTATCTCCATGAATAGTCCTTGGTTGGAGTATGAGTCTCTGGGAAGTTCCCTATGTTCAAATTTTCTTGTTCTGTTGCTCTCCTTGTGGAGACCCTTTCCTCTCCAGCTCTTACTATTTCCCTCTTACTATTTTCCTCTACAGAGAATTCTCTGTTTAGCTCTGTTCCCCATTTTTTAAGTGGATTACTTGGTTTGCTGCTTTTCAGCTTCTTTAGTTCTTTATATATACTGGATATGAGTCCTCTGTCTGATAAAGGGTTGGTGAAGATTCTTTCCCAATCTGTAGGTGGTCGCTTTGTTTTGATGAATGTGTCCTTTGCTTTACAGAAGCTTTTCAGTTTCATGAGGTCCCATTTATTGGTTGTTGCTCTTAGAGCCTGTGCTGTTGGTGTTCTGTTCAGGAAGTTTCCCCCTGTACCAATGAGTTCTAGGGTATTTCCCACTTTTTTTTCAAGCCGATTTAATGTGTCTGGTTTTATGTTGAGGTCTTTGATCCACTTGGACTTCAGTTTTGTGCAGGGTGACAAGTATGGATCTATTTTCATTTTTCTACATGTAGACATCCAGTTAGACCAGCACCATTTGTTGAAGATGCTATCTTTTTTCCATTGTATGGTTTTGGCGTCTTTGTCAAAGATCAGGTGTCCATAAGTGTGTGGGTTTATTTCTGGGTCCTCTGTTCGGTTCCATTGATCCACCATTCTGTTTCTATGCCAGTACCATGCAGTTTTTAAAACTGTTGCTCTATAGTACAACTTAAGATCAGGGATGGAGATACCTCCAGAAGATCTTTTATTGTAGAGGATTGTTTTAGCAATTCTGGGTTTCTTGTTATTCCATATGAAGTTGAGAATTTTTCTTTCCAGGTCTGTAAAGAATTGTGTTGGTAATTTGATGGGAATTGCATTGAATCTGTAGATTGCTTTTGGTAGGATGGCCATTTTTACTATGTTAATCCTGCCAAGCCATGAGCATGGGAGATCTTTCCATCTTCTCATATCTTCTTCTAATTCTTTCTTCAGAGATTTGAATTTTTTTTCATACAACTCTTTGACTTCCTTGGTTAGGGTTACTCCGAGGTACCTTATGTCATTTGTGGCTATTGTGAAGGGTGTTGTTTCCTTAATTTCTTTCTCAGCCCTTTTGTCTTTTGTATACAGGAGGGCTACTGATTTTTTTGAGTTAATTTTGTATCCTGCCACTTTGCTGAAGGTGTTTATCAGCTGTAGGAGTTCCCTGGTAGAGTTTTTGGGGTCACTCACGTATACTATCATATCATCTGCAAAGAGTGATAACTTGACTTCTTCCTTTCCAATTTGTATCCCCTTGATCTCCTTCAACTGTCTTATTGCTCTAGCAAGGACTTCCAACACTAGTTGAAGAGATATGGAGAGAGTGGGCAGCCTTGTCTTGTCCCTGATTTCAGTGGGATTGCTTTAAGTTTCTCTCCATTCAGTTTGATGTTGGCTATAGGCTTGCTGTATATCGCCTTTACTATGTTTAGATATGTGCCTTGTATCCCTGATCTCTCCAATACTTTGAACATGAATAGATGTTGTATTTTGTCAAAGGCTTTTTCAGCATCTAGGGAGATTATCATGTGGTTTTTTTCTATCAGTTTGTTAATATGGTGGATCACATTGATGGATTTCCGTATATTGAATGACCCCTGCATACCTGGGATGAAGCCTACTTGGTCATAGTGGATAATATCTTTGATGTGTTCTTGGATTCGGTTTGCAAGTATTTTATTAAGTATTTTTGCATCAATGTTCATAAGGGAGATTGGCCGGAAATTCTCTTTCTTTGTTGAGTCTTTGTGAGGTTTAGGTACCAAGGTGACTGTGGCATCATAGAATGAATTTGGTAATATTCCTTCTGTTTCTATTTTGTGGAATAGTTTGAGGAGAATTGGTGTTAGCTCTTCTTTGAAGGTCTGGTAGAATTCTGTGCTGAAGCCATCTGGTCCTGGGCATTTTTTGAATGGGAGACTTTTGATGACCGCTTCTATTTCTTTGGGGGATATAGGTCTATTTAGTTGATTTACATGGTCCTGGTTCAGCTTTGGTAAGTCAAATCGATCAAGAAAATTGTCCATTTCATTTAGATTTTCAAATTTTGTGGCATATAGACTTTTGAAGTAAGTCCTAATGATTGTTTGGATTTCCTCAGTGTCTGTAGTTATGTCCCCCTTTTCATTTCTGATTTTGTTGATTTGGGTGGTGTCTCTCTGCCTTTTAGTTAGCCTGGCTAAGGGTTTGTCGATATAGTTGATTTTCTCAAAGAACCAGCTCTTGGTTTCATTGATTTTTTGAATTGTTTTATTTGTTTCCAATTGATTGATTTCAGCCCTGAGTTTGATTATTTCCAGCCGTCTACTCCTTCTTGGTGTGTCTGCTTCTTCTTTTTCTAGGGTTTTTAAGTGAGCCATTAGGGTGCTTGAATGAGCTGTCTCGAATTTCTTCTTTAAGGCACTTAGTGCTATGAACTTTCCTCTTAGCACTGCTTTCATTGTGTCCCACAAGTTTGGGTATGTTGTGTCTTCATTTTCATTGATTTCTAGAAAGACTTTAATTTCTTTCTTTATTTCTTCCCTGACCCAGCTGTCATTTAGTAACAAGTTGTTCAGTTTCCATGTGTGTGTAGGCTTTTTGCTATTTCTGTTATTGTTGAGGTCCAGCTTTATTCCATGGTGATCAGACAAGATACAAGAGATTATTTCAATCTTCTTGTATCTGTTGAGGCTTGCTTTGTGACCCACTCTATGGTCTATTTTGGAGAAGGTTCCATGAGGTGCTGAGAAGAAGGTAAATTCTTTTGTGTTTGGGTGTAAAGTTCTGTAAATGACTGTTAGGTCCATTTGATTCATGACCTCTGTCAGAGCCCTTTTTCTTTGTATAATTTCTGTTTGGTTGACCTGTCCTTTGTTGAGAGTGGGGTGTTGAAGTCTCCCACTATTAATGTGTGTGGATCTATATGTGCTTTAAATTTTATCAATGTTTCTTTCACAAATGTGGGTGCCCTTGTATTTGGGGCATAGATGTTCAGGATTGTGATGTCTTCCTGGTGAAATTTTCCCTTGATGAGTATGAAGTGTCCTTCCCCATGTCTTTTGATTAATTTTGGTTGAAAGTCTATTTTATTAGATATTAGAATGGCTACTCCTGCTTGCTTGTGGGGTCCGTTTGCTTGGAAAGTCGTCTTCCAACCCTTTACCCTCAGGTAATGTCTATCTTTGTGTCTTAGGTGTGTTTCTTGTATGCAACAGATTGCTGGGTTTTGTTTACGTATCCATTCTCTTAATCTGTGTCTTTTTATTGGAGAGTTGAGTCCATTGATGTTGAGAGAGATTAATGACCAGTGGCTGTTAGATCTCTTGATTTTGATGTTGGCTGTGGTCATCAGGTTGTGTGCTTGGTTGCTTTTTGTTTTACTGAAGTGAGGTTATTTATTTCCTGTGTTTTCTTGAATGCAGCTAGCTTTCTTGGGTTGTATTTTCCCTTCCAGTGTCTTCTGTAATTCTGGATTTGTTTGTAGGTATTGTTGAAATTTGTTTTTGTCATTGAATATCTTGTTTTCTCCATCTATGAGGACTGAGAGTTTTGCTGCGTATAGTAGTCTGGGCTGACATCTGTGTTCTCTTAGGGTCTGCATGATATCCGTCCAGGCCCTTCTGGCTTTCATAGTCTCTGTTGAAAAGTCAGGTGTGATTCTAATGGGTTTGCCATTATATGTTACTTGGCCTTTTTCCCTTGCAGCTTTTAGTATTTTTTCTTTGTTCTGTATACTTACTGTTTTGATTATTATGTGGCGGGAGTATTTTCTTTTCTGGTCAAATTTGTTGGGTGTTCTGTAGGCCTCATGTATTCTAATTGGCCTCTCCTTTAGCTTGGGGAAATTTTCTTCAATGATTTTGTTGAAAATATTTTCTGGGCCTTGGAGAAGGGAGTCTTCTTTTTCCTCTATACCTATTATTCTTAGGTTTTGTCTTTTCATATTGTCTTGCATTTCTTGGACGGTCTGTGTCAGGAATTTTTCGTATTTAACATTTTCTTTGACAGATACATCGATTTCTTCCATTGTATCTTCTACACCTGTGATTCTTTCTTCCATCTCTTTTAGTCTGTTGGTTATGCTTACCTCTGTAGTTCCTGTTTTGTTCCCTAGATTCTTCCTTTCCATTATTTCTTCCATTTGTGTTTTCTTTAATTTTTCCAATTCTATCTTCAGGTCTTGAGTTGTTTTGTTTACTTCCTTCACCTGTCTGATTGTACTTTCCTGTTTTTCTTTTAGTTCCTTCAACTCTGTTTCTATCATTTCATTCAGTGTTTTAAGCATTTCCTTTCTAAAGGCCATAAACTGTTTGGCTGCAGCTTCCTCTATTTCTTTATGGATGGCAATATTCTGTTTGAGTTTATCTTCCTCTATGTCTTACGAATCTCATTTGTTTCCTCTGTTATCATCAGCATGAGCATACTTGTTAGGTCATCTTCTTGGATTTCAGTTATGGTGGGGTGCCCAGGGCTACTTGCCCCTGGGTAACTGGGTTCTGGAGATGCCATATTGCTCTGTCTTTTGTTGCTTGAGCTTTTACGCTGGCCTCTACCCATTGTGTTATCTTAGGAGTTTGGGGTTATTTTCTGGTGGTTCCTGGGGATCCTGTGGTGGAGAGAATCCCCTTTGCAGAAAGCTGATTTTTCCTGAAGGATGTCTTCTCAGCTTTTTGGGTATAGTCCCTGGATGGCTGGTGTTTTTTCAGGAGTTGCTCACCTCAGGGATATAGACCTGAGTGGTAACTGTGGTCTTTGTTAGTCGAGAGGGTTCTCCTCTCACCCAGGGAAGTCCTGAGGGCAGCTGCCCTGTTTCTGGGTTTCTTGTTGTAAATTTAATGGTCAGCTGCTGTGACCCAGTTGGACATCAGGCGCGCATCAACTGTTTGTGCCTGTGTCTGGAGCACAGCTGAGTGCTGGCGCCTCGGCCCCACTAGACTGCTAGACTTTTTCTAGGGAAGGATTGGATGATTTAGATCAGTACAGTTTCCTTCCTTCCCCGTGGATTCTCTGGAGACACGGACTCCTAGTGTCTTTTTTTGCCCCGGTGCACACTGCTCAGTGTCCGCCAGCTGGCTGGCCACAGAAATTTGCCTGTGCCTGGAGTACAGCTGTGTGATGGCGGCTCAGTCTCTGCCAGCTCTTTGGTGCGCAGAAACTGCCTGTGTCTGCCTTTGCGGCTTTTGGGAGCCTGAGTGGCTCCCTAAGCTGGGTAATTTTCCGGGGACCTTTTCAGGTTGGGGGTGAGCTGAGTGCTCTGAGATCAGACCTGCCGTTTCTATCTCCGCTGGCGAATCAGGCGCGCAGGCAGGCAGGGCTCTGTGCCGGAACCTGGGTCCCCGGCTCTGGCTCCGGGCTGGCTCCTGGGGTGCCCATGGAACCCGCCCGAGTCTTTTCCAGGGGATGTCTGGGTGACCTAAGGCTGGTCCCAATCGTTTCCTGTACCCTGGGGTTATCTCTTGACTGAAAATTCCAGTCTCTGATAGTGTGGTGCCCAAGGTTCAGTCTGGGACCGTGACCAGAGACACTGGCTTGTGGCTCTGGGCTGGGGCTGGGGCTGGTGGCAGGCAGCCAAGCCTCTGGCCGAACCAGGATCTCTTCTGCGGATTAGCTGGGTGAGTTAAAAGCTGATTGAATCCCCCACCGTGGGGTTTCCTCTCACCTGGGAAACACAATGACTGTGTTTTATGGCTGAGAGTTCTGATTGCTGTTCACTGTGCTGATCCTACTGTGCTGCTGCTCAGAATGAGTCCTCCGGGCGCCACCATCTTGCCCCTCCACCATGCAGCTTTTAAAAATGTTGCTCTATAGTACAACTTAAGATCAGGGATGGAGATACCTCCAGAAGATCTTTTATTGTAGAGGATTGTTTTAGCAATTCTGGGTTTCTTGTTATTCCATATGAAGTTGAGAATTTTCCTTTCCAGGTCTGTAAAGAATTGTGTTGGTAGTTTGATGGGCATTGCATTGAATCTGTAGATTGCTTTTGGTAAGATGGCCATTTTTAATATGTTAATCTTGCCAAGCCATGAGCATGGGAGATTTTTCCGTCTTCTCATATCTTATTCTAATTCTTTCTTCAGAGATTTGAAATTTTTTTCATACAACTCTTTGAACTTCCTTGGTTAGGGTTACTCCAAGGTACCTTATGTCATTTGTGGCTATTGTGAAGGGTGTTGTTTCCCTAATTTCTTTCTCAGTCCTTTTGTCTTGTGTATACAGGAGGGCTACTGATTTATTTGAGTTAATTTTGTATCCGGCCACTTTGCTGAAGGTGTTTATCATCTGTAGGAGTTCCCTGGTAGAGTTTTTGGGGTCACTCATGTATACTATCATGTCATCTTCAGATAGTGATAATTTGACTTCTTCCTTTCCAATTTGTATCCCCTTGATCTCCTTCAACTGTCTTATTGCTCTAGCAAGGCCTTCCAGAGCTATGTTGAAGAGATATGGAGAGAGTGGGCAGCCTTGTCTTGTCCCTGATTTCAGTGGGATTGATTTAAGTTTCTCTCCGTTCAGTTTGATGTTGGCTATAGGTTTGCTGTATATTGCCTTTACTATATTTAGATATGTACCTTTTACCCCTGTTTTCTCCAATATTTTAAACATGAATGGATGTTGGATTTTGTCAAATGCTTTTTCAGCATCTAGGGAGATTATAATGTGGTTTTTTTCTTTCAGTTTGTTAATATGCTGGATCACATTGATGGATTTCCGTGTATTGAACCACCCCTGCATACCTGGGATGAAGCCTACTTGGTCATGGTGGATGATATCTTTGATGTGTTCTTGTATTCGGTTTGCGAGTATTTTGTTGAGTATTTTTGCATTAATGTTCATAAGGGAGATTGGCCTGAAGTTCTCTTTTTTGTTTGGGTCTTTGTGAGGTTTAGGTACCAAGGTGACTGTGGCTTCCTAGAATGAGTTTGGTAATGTTGCTTCTCTGTTGATTTTGTGGAGTAGTTTGAAGAGAATTGGAGTTAGCTCTTTTTTGAATGTCTGGTAAAATTCTGCGCTGAAACCATCAGGTCCTGTTCTTTTTTTGGATGTGAGACTTTCGATGACTGCTTCTATTTCCTTGGGGGATATAGGACTATTTAATTGATTTACCTGGTCCTGATTTAGCTTTGGTAAGTGGAATTGATCACGAAAATTGTCCATTTCATTTAAATTTTCAAATTTTGTGGCATATAGACTTTTGAAGTAAGTCCTAATGATTGCTTGGATTTCCTCAGTGTCTGTAGTTATGTCCCCCTTTTCATTTCTGATTTTGTTGATTTGGGTGGTGTCTCCCTGCCTTTTAGTTAGCTTGGCTAAGGGCTTGTCGATCTTGTTGATTTTCTCAAAGAACCAGCTCTTGGTTTCATTGATTCTTTGAATTGTTTTATTTGTTTGTAATTGATTGATTTCAGCCCTGAGTTTGATTATTTCCAGCCGTCTGCTCCTTCTTGGTGTGTCTACTTCTTCTTCTTCTAGGGTTTTTAAGTGAGCCATTAAGTTTCTTGAATGCACTCTCTCAAATTTCTTCTTGAAGACACTTAATGCTATGAACTTTCCTCTTAGCACTGCCTTCATTGTGTCCTAAAAGTTTGGGTATGTTGTGTCTTCATTTTCATTCATTTCTAGAAGATTTTAGTTTCTTTCTATATTTCTTCTCTGACCCAGCTGTCATTTAGTAGCAAGTTGTTCATTTTCCGTGTGTGTGTAGGCTTTTTGCTATTTCCGTTGTTACTGAGGTCCAGCTTTATTACATGGTGATCAGACAGGATAAAAGGGATTATTTCAATCTTCTTGTATCTGTTGAGGCTTGCTTTGTGACCAACTATGTGGTCTATTTTGGAGAAGTTTCCATGAGGTGCTGAGAAGAAGGTAAATTCTTTTGTGTTTGGGTGTAAGGTTCTGTAAATGTCTGTTAGATCCATTTGATTCATGACCTCTGTTAGAGATATTGTTTCTTTGTTTAATTTCTGTTTTGTTGATCTGCCCTTTGTTGAGTGTGGGGCGTGAAGTCTCCCACTATTAGTGTGTGGGGATCTATGTGTGGTTTAAGTTTTATCAATGTTTCTTTCACAAATGTGGCTGCCCTTGTATTTGGGGCATAGATGTTCAGGATTGTGATGTCTTCCTGGTGAAATTTTCCCTTGATGAGTATGAAGTGTCCTTCCCCATGTCTTTTGATTAATTTTGGTTGAAAGTCTATTTTATCAGATATTAGAATGGCTACTCCTGCTTGCTTCTGGGGTCCGTTTGCTTGGAAAGTCATCTTCCAACCCTTTACCCTCAGGTAATGTCTATCTTTGTGTCTTAGGTGTGTTTCTTGTATGCAACAGATTGCTGGGTTTTGTTTACGTATCCATTCTCTTAATCTGTGTCTTTTTATTGGAGAGTTGAGTCCATTGATGTTGAGAGAGATTAATGACCAGTGGCTGTTAGATCTCTTGATTTTGATGTTGGCTGTGGTCATCAGGTTGTGTGCTTGGTTGCTTTTTGTTTTACTGAAGTGAGGTTATTTATTTCCTGTGTTTTCTTGAATGTAGCTAGCTTTCTTGGGTTGTATTTTCCCTTCCAGTGTCTTCTGTAGTGCTGTAGGTATTGTTGAAATTTGTTTTTGTCATTGAATATCTTGTTTTCTCAGTCTATGAGCACTGAGAGTTTTGCATGGTATAGTAGCCTGGGCTGACATCTGTGTTCTCCTAGGGTCTGCATGATATCTGTCCAGGCCCTTCTGGCTTTCATAGTCTCTGTTGAAAAGTCAGGTGTGATTCTAATGGGTTTGCCATTATATGTTACTTGGCCTTTTTCTCTTGCAGCTTTTAGTATTTTTTCTTTGTTCTGTATACTTACAGTTTTGATTATTATGTGACAGGAGGATTTTCTTTTCTGATCAAATTTGTTGGGTGTTCTATAGGCCTCTTGTATTCTTATTGGCCTCTCCTTTAAGTTGGGGAATTTTTCTTCAGTGATTTTGTTGAAAATATTTTCTGGGCCTTGGTGCAGGGAATCTTCTTTTTCCTCTATTCCTATTATTTTTATGTTTTGTCTTTTTCTGTTGTCTTGAATTTCTTGGACGGTCTGTGTCAGGAATTTTTTAGATTTAACATTTTCTTTGACAGATACATCTATTTCTTTCATTGTATCTTCCACACCTGAGATTCTTTCTGACATTTCTTGTAGTCTATTGGTTATGCTAACCTGTGTCGTTCCTACTTTCTTCCCTAAGTTCTTTCTCTCCACAATTTCTTCCATTTGTGTTCTTTTTAATTTTTCCAATTCTGTCTTCAGGTCTTGAGCTATTGTGTTGGTTTCCTTCCCTTGTCTGACTGTATTTTCATGTTTTTCCGTCAATTCCTTCAGCTGTTTGTTTGAACAATCCACTGTTTCTTTTATTTCCTTCAGTGATTTAAGCATTTCTTCTCTAAAGGCCACAAACTGTTTGGCTGCAGCTTCTTCCATTTTTTTTTCGTATTTTATTTGTTTCCTCTGTTATCATCTCCTTGAGCATAGATGTTTTGTCGTTTCCTTGAACTTCATTTATGCTGGGGTGTCTAGGGCTCTTTGCCCCTGGATAACTGGGTTCTGGAGATGCCATAATGCTCTGGCTTTTGTTGGTTTAGCTTTTATGGTGTCCTCTACCCAGTGGGCTATCTTAGGTGTTTGAAGTTAGTTTCTGGTTGTTCCTGGACTCTTATAGTGGAGAGAATTCCTTTGGCAGGAAGATAGTTTTTCCTGAAGGAAGCCTTCCCAGCATTTCAGGTATAGTCACTGTATGGCTGGTGTTTTTCAGGAGTTGCTACAGCTCACCTCAGGCATAGATACCTGTGTGGTAACTGTGGTCCTGATTAGGTAAGAGGGCTCTCTTCTCACAGGGAGAAGTCTTGGAGACAGCTGCCCTCCTGATGGGTTTCTTGCTGTAAATTTAGTGATCAGCTGCTGTAACCTGTGTGTCCCCTGGTTTGGTCGGTTTTGTTAGGGATAACTGGTTGCCCCTTGGAGCAGTATCTGGGGGTTGATCTCAGTGTTCCCGGACTTTTGTAGGTCTGAGGTTGGGGCTCTGTGCCCCAGAACCCAAGAGGTAATCTGTGGCGGGTGAGTACTGTTCTGTTGTCTTGGGGCACACAGTTCTGTCTGTAAGGTGTAGTTGTTACAAAGCAGGCCTCTGGGCTGGCGGATCTCTGCGGGAGCTGAGTTTCCAATCTCTCTGTGCTCCCTATTTGGGCTGAGATCTGTGATGGCTGGGCGTACTCGCCTGTTTGTGATCTGCAGTCTGCTAGACTTTCCCTCGGTGACCCCAGCAGCATGGTTTCTTCCTTCTCTGTGGGGTCCTCTTTGGACAGGGGATCCCAGTCCCTGTTGTACTGGGGCGCTGCTGTACCGCTGAGCTGATCGCGTAGCTCTCTGTGCATGGCAGGAGCTCAGCTGTGATGGCGGTGGGCAACTGCGGTCCCAGAGACCTTCCGGGGAATGACTGGGTGACCCGCAATCAGACCCGCAACCTTGCTTCTCCCTGGGGTTCCCCTGATACTAGGACTCCCAGCCTCAGGTACCCTTGTGCTGTTATACCCAGTTCGCGATCCCCCAAAAGATCTCAAGGAATCGACTCTGTTTCAAAATACATGAGGGTCTCTTTACACCGCTGAAGCAGTGGGAGCTGAGTGCACCGCGCCCTGGTTAGTTGGGTGATATATAGATTCTGGTCCCTCCCAGCATGCCCAAGGCAGGGGCAATTCCTGCCTGGCAAGCATCTATTGGTCAAAATTTTACATTTTGAATTGATTGGCTATAGGAAGGTCCCCAGACCATAATGACCTGGTGTCCCTCCCTAGGGGGAAGGGCCAGTTTCCTAGCAACTGTTATCTCTAGTAGGTGGGGAAAGAATGCAGTAAGGTGGTCCTTCCCCTCAGGGCATCAACAGACTTCTCCACCCACATAGTTCAGACCTTAATAATAGCTGCTAATTTTTAATCTTTTTGGTCTCTCTGTGCCCATGGATAAGCCTGGGAAAGTGATGGTGACATGCAGGCTTAAGGCACCAGCCTGGAGACCCAAAGCCTGCGCCACCCGGGATCTCTTCCTGGTTCTGGCTGGGCAGCCGAGAGTGGACCCGACCGATTCCCACGCCGTGGGAGCCTCCCCTCACCTGGGAAACATGACTGCTGTGGTTTCAGGGCCCAGAGTTCAGTCTCCTCGTCGCTGCATGGAGAGTGCTGTCCTGCTTCTCAGACACAGTGCTCTCCCGGCACCGCCATCTTGGCTCCCCCTTTCAAATAAAATTTTTGATTAGAAATCAATCATATTACATGCAGTCATATTTGTTCTAAAATTGGAGTCAAGAGAAAAGAGAATTATTGTTACAGGGAGATTGCAAAATATGTTTGCTTTCCTTCAAACCTAGAGAGATTGACTAAGAATGTACAATGCTTCAAACATTACAATTCATCTATGGAAGTGAGATCTTGGTATACCTAAAATTTTGACCTGACAATCTTGGAGAACCGCTAACTAATGTATCAACACAGTCAAGTAGCTGCCTACCCCTATTAGTTCTCCCACCTTCTGTTTAATTGGTATTGAGTAATTTTATGAAAAAATGCCAGTTAGATATTTTCACTTATGTGTATGTTGTGTTTGGATCACATTTTTTTCCTAGGTCTTCTTCCCACTCCTACTACTCTATTTTCTCTTATATAACAGTCCTTCTTTTATGACTTTATTTTCATGTAGTGTAGCACATTTACATAAAATGTGTGATATTTGTATTTTGATTATGGCTTATATTTTGCAAGATAATCTTGTGTCCTTTTTCTTTCAAATGACATAATTTCATGTTTGGTTGCATGAAATTCCATTGTGTATATGCACCATCTTTTCTTTATCCATTCATCTACTGATAGATGTCTAGGCTGATTCTGCAACTTAATTGTGCTAACTGTGTCATGATAAATAAAGATATGAAGGCATTTCTATTATGTAGTGATACTATTTTGTAAAGAGCCTAATTTATTCATTTTTTTCTGAAGCATTGTTTTCTTACTGTTGCTGTAACAAATACAATGAGGAAAAAAGCAAGTTGGAGAGAAAATGTTTTTTGTTTTTTGTTTTTATTTTGGTTAAAAGGGGAACCCAATGGAGAAACCAAGAGGCAAGAAGTTGCAGCAACCAGAGGGGAGTGTTATTTACTGGATTGCTCTCCATACCCTCCTATTTTGCTTTATTATACAACTCAGGACTATCTGCACAGCAGTGGCACTGCCTGCAATGATCTGGTCCCCCTACCAAAAATTATTAATGAAAAAACTGACCCACCACCTTTGTTATATGAAATTTTCCTAGAGATTCTGGATGACCATAGCTTGGATCAAACAATGAATAAACAAAGCCAAGGCAAAATAAAACAAACAAACAAACAAACAAAAAAAATGATAACAGCCTAAGTCTTTTAATTTTTCCTTTTTTTAAAAATTAATTACAGTTTATTCACTTTATATCCCACCTGTAGCCCCCCTCTCTCATCACCATCATTTCCTCTTCTCCTCCCATGCCCCTCCCTGAGTTGACTCATAGGGAGGTCCTCCCCCCTTTCATCTGACCATTTAAGGTCTCATCAGGACACACTGCATTTTCTTCCTTTGTGATCCGTCAAGACTGCTACCCCATGGGGGTTGGGGGGGAGTTCATGTAAGAGACAGCCCCTGTTCCCATTACTAGGGTCACTTGGAGACTGAGCTGCCATGGGCTATATCTATGCATGAGTTCTAGGTTATCTCCATGCATGGTCCTAGGTTGGAGTATCCGTCTCAGAAAAGACCCCTGGGCACAGATATTTTGGTTCTGTCTGTTGCTCCCCTTGTGAAGATCCTTTCTCCTCCAGTTCTTTCTATCTACCCATGCACTTATAAGTTTCCCTGCACTCTGGCCAAAGTTTGCTTTGATACCTTGCTGGGCAGAGTCGTTCAGAGGCCCTATGTGATAGGCTCCTGTCCTATTCCTTTTCCAATATTCATCCTATTTTTCTTTAAGAGTGAGGATTGATCATCTTACCCAGGGTCCTCCTTCTTGCTTAGCTTCATTAGGTGTTTAGATTTTAGTATGTTTATCCTATATTATATGTGTAATATCTACTTAAAAGTAATATACATTGTGTATATTTCTGATTCTGGGATACCTCATTTAGGGTAATCTTTTCTAGATCCTATCATTTGCCTGCAAAATTTCACGATTTTCTGATTTTTAATTGCTGAGTAGTATTCCATTGTGTAAATGTACCACAATTTCTGTATGAATGGCTCCATTGAGGGACATCTGGGTTGTTTCCAGGTTCTGGCTTTTATGAATAAAGTTGTTACAAACATGATTGAATGTTTGTAAATGTTCTTGTGTTCTTGAGCTTATTTTGTATTATGTCTAGGAGAGGTATAGCTGGATCTTGAGGAAGCACTCAAGATCAAGATTGTCTGAGAAAGCATCAGTTTGATTTCCAAAGTGGTTGTATACAAGCAGTGGAGAGGGGTTCCCATTTCCCCACATCCTCTTCAGCATGTGTTGTCAACTTGAGTTATTTATCTTAGCCATTCTGATGAGTGTATGGTGAAATCACAGAGTTATTCTGATTTCCATTTCTCTGATGAGTAAGGATGTTGAACATTTATTTAATGTTTCTTGGCCATTAGATAGTCCTCAATTGAGAATTCTTTGTTTATCTCTGTTCCCCATTTGTTAATTGGATTACTTGATTTGTTACAGTTTAACTGCTTGAATTTTTTTATATTCTGGATATTAGCCCTCTGTCATATATATGGGTAGTGACAATCCTTCCCAATCTGTAGGCTGTTGTTTTGTTCTGGTGACAGTGTCCTTTGCTTTACAGAAGCTTTTCAGTTTCATGAGGTCCCATTTATTGATTGTTTCTCTTAGAGCCTGTGCTGTTAGTATTCTGTTCAGAAACTTGTCTATTGTGCCAATGAGTCCAAGGCTCTTCCCCATTTTTTTTTCCAACAGATTTAGTGTGTCTGGTTTTATGTTGAGGCCTTTGATACACTTGGACTTCTGTTGTTTTGCAGTGTAAAAGGTTTTTGTTTTAAAGAAGTTTAATTAATTAATTCAATTTACACCTGAGTCATAGTACCCCTTCCTACCCTCCTTGTCCCACCCTTACCCTTTCCCTATTCTAAAAATAGAATAGGGGAGATTTCCTTTTACAATCCAGCACATTATTCACATGAGAACTGAGTTCCTTTTCCTCCTTTGTGGCCTGGTAGAGAAGTCCCTTCAGGGGCAAGTGGTCAAAAAGCAGGCAAAATAGTCTATGTCAGAGATATCCCCTTCTCCCCTAATTAGTGGGTTGACATGAAGCATAAGATGCTCTTTGGACTTACTTCTTGGGGTCTGTTCATTATAGCTATACTATAGTGTTTGACTAAAATCTACTTATAAGTTAAGTACATATCATGTGGGTCTTTCTGGGTCTGTGTTATATCACTCAGGATGATTTTTTTCTAGTTTTATACATTTGCCTACAAATTTCATGACTTCCTTGTTTTTAATGCTGATTAATATTTCATTGTATAAATGTACCACAATTTCTGTATCCATTCCTCCATTGAGGGATATCTGGGTTGTTTCCAGGTTCTGGCTATTACAAAACAAAGCTGCTACAAATATGGATGAGGAAATATCCTTGTTATATGGAGGAACATCTTTCATGTGTATGACCAAGAGTGGCAAAGCTTGGTCTAGAGGTTCCCAGTTACTTAATGAAAGCACCAGGTTGTTTCCCAAAGTGGTTGAACAATTTTTCACTTCTACCAGCAATGGAGGAGTGTTCCCCTTTCCTCACCAGCATGTGCTGTCACTTGAGTTTTTGATCTTATCCATTCTTCTGGGTGTGAGGTGAAATCTCAGGGTCATTTTGATTTGCATTTCCCTCAAGACCAAGTGTGTTGAGTATTTCTTACGTGCTACTCATCTATTCTAGAGTGCTCTGTTAAGAATTCTCTGTTTAGCTTTGTATTCCATTAGCCTTTAATTGCTTAAGTTTTTTTTTTAATGCATCCTGGATATTAGCCCTTTGTTAGATGTAGGATAGGTGAAGATCTTTTCCCAATCTATAGACTGCTTTTTCATTTGGTTGATAATGTTCTTTGCTTTACAGATGGATTTCAGTTTCAAGAGGTCCCACTTATTAATTGTAGATCTTATAGCCTAAGTTGTTGGTTTTTTGTTAGGAAGTTACCTCATGTGGCAAGGCTCTTCCCCACTTTTTCCTCTAACAGATTTAGTTTATCTGGTTTTTGTTGGGGTCTTAGATCCACTAGGACTTTGGTTTTGTGCAAGGTGATAGATATGGATCTATTGCATTATTTTACATTTAGACATCCTGTTAGACCAACACCATTTTTTGAAAAGTGCTTTTTTTCCCCCATTGGTATTGTTTTGTCTCCTTTGTTCAAAAATCAGGTGTACATAGGTGTGTGGGTATATTTCTGGGTCTTCTATTTGATTCCATTGATTCAGCTTTCTATTTCTATGGCAGTATCATGCAGTTTTTATTATTGTTGCTCTGTAGTACAGCTTGAGATCAGGAACAGAGATTCCTCCAGATGATCTGTTGTAAAGAATCTCGTTTTGTCAATTCTGTTTTTTTCTTTTTGTTTTTCCATATGAAGTAGAGAATTGTTCTTTCAAGGTTTGTAAAGAATTGTGTTGGAATTTTGATCAGAATTACATTGAATCTGGTAGAATAGAAATTTTCGCTATGTTAATCCTAGTGATCTTTGAGCATGGGTAATCTTTCCATCTCCTGATATTTTCTTCAATTTCTTTCATCCAAGAGTTGAAGTTTTTTTTTTTCATACAGGTCTTTCACATGCTTGGTTTGAGTCACAACAAGGTATTTTATGTTATTTCTGGCTGTTGTGAAGGTTGTAGTGCTCTAATTTCTTTCTCAGCCCTTTTATTTTCATATACAGAGGGCTTCTGATTTTTTTCAGTTAATTTTGTATCCAGCCACATTGCTGCAGGTGTTTATTCATGCATATTATCATATCATCTGCAAATACTGATACTTTGACTTCATCCTTTCTAATTTGTATCCACTTGATTTCCTTTAGTTTTCTTATTGCACTAGCGAGGACTTCAAGAACTATGTTGAAGAGACAAGGAAAGAGTAGGAAGACATACCTTGCCCCTGATCTCATTGGGAATGATTTCAGTTTCTCTCTATTTAATTTGATGTTGGCTATAGGCTTGCTGAAGATTGCCTTTACTGTGTTTAGGTATGTATCATGTATGCCAGTTTTATCCAAAACTTTAAAGATGAACAGTTGTTGGAATTTGTAAAATGCTTTTTCAGTATCTAAGGAGATCATCCTGTGGTTTTCTTTCCTTCTGTTTGTGTCTGTGGTGGATTACAATGATGGGTTTCTATATATTGAACTACCAGTTTATACATGGGATGAAACCTGATTGGTCATGGTCAATGATATCTTTTATCTGTTTTTCGATTTGGTTTTCAAATATTTAATTGAGTATTTTTTGCATCAATGTTCATAAGAGATATTAGATTGAAACTCTCTTTTTTTTGTTGAGTCTTTGTGTGGTTTAGGTATGAAGGTGATGGTATCCTCACAGAATGAGTTTGATAATGTTCTTTTTGTTTCTTTTTTTTGTGGAATATTTTGCAGAGAATTGGAGTTAGCTTTTCTTTGAAGGTCTGGTAGAATTCTATGCTGAAATCATCTGACCCTAGTATATTTTTGGTGACAGATCCTATTTCCTTAGTGGTTATAGGACTATATAAGCTATTTACCTGATCTTGGATTAGCTTTGGTAAATGGAGTCTATCAAGAAAATTGTCCATTTCATTTATTTTCAAATTTTGTGGAAAATAGACTTTTATACTAAGACCTAATGATTGTTTGGATTTCCTCAGTGTATGTTTTTAGGGCTCCCTTTTCATTTCTGATTTTGCTGATTTGGATAGATTCCCTCTGCTTTTATTTAGTTTGACTAATTGTCTATCTTGTTGATTTTCTCATGGTCTCATTGATTCTTTGAATTGTTTATTTGTGTATAATTCATTGAAATCAGTTCTGAATTTGATTTTTTTTTCCCATATCCTCTCTTCCTCTTGCATGTATCTGCTTTTTCTTTTTCTAGAGATTTTAGGTGGGCTGTTAAGTTGACTTTCAGGTGGGCTGTTAATTAGAGGTCTCAAAATTCTTTTGGGAAGCACTTAGTGCTATGAATTTTCATCTCAGCAATGATTTCATTGTGCCCTATAAGTTTGGGTATGTTATGCTTTCATTTTCATTGAATTTTTAGGAAGTCTATTTTTTTCCCCATTTCTTCCCTGACCAAGCTGTCATTGAATAAAGAGTTGTTTAGTTTCAACGTGCATGTAGGCTTTTTTTTTTCTTCTGTTGTTGTTGAGGTCTAGTTTTAGGCCATGGTTGTGTGATAATACACAAGGAATTATTTTGATATTCTTGTATCTGTTGAAGCTTGCTTTGTGCTCAACTATATAGTCAATTTTTGGGAAGGTTCCATGAGGTGCTTAAAAGAAGGAATACTCTTTTGAGTTTGGGTGAAAGATTTTGTAGAAATCTATTAGGTCCATTTGATGTAGGACCTCTGTAAAGTGTCATTATTTCCCTATTTATTTATCTTCTGATTAGATGATCTGTCCTTTGGTGAGAGTGCGATATTGAAGTCTCTTTCTATTAAGGCGTTGGGATCAATGTGTGATTTAAGTTTTAATAATGTTCCATTTACATATGTAGATATTCTTGAATTTGGGGCAAAGATGTCCTCCAGGTAGATTTTATTTTTGATGAGAATGAAGTGTGCGTCCTTATATTTTTTATTAATTTTGAAATTCTTTTTTTTTTTTTTTTGTTGAGTCTTTGTGTGGTCTATAAAATAGACTTTGAAAATTTATTTTATACGATATTAGAATAGCTACCCAGATAGTTTTCTTGGTCTCTTTCCTTGGAAAACATTTTTCCAGCCCTTTACTCTGAGGTAGTATTTATCTTTGTTGCAGAGGTGTGTAACTGGGATGCAGCAGAATGTTGGATCCTGTTTATGCACCCTTTCAGTTAGTCTGTGTCTTTTTTAAAATTTTTTATTTTTTAAATATTAGTTACAGTTTATTAACTGTACCCAGCTCCCTCATTCCCTCCAAATACCACCCTCCCTCATCTTCTCCTTACCCCTTTCTAAGTCCACTGATTGGGGAGGAACTCCTCCCCTTTCATCTGACTCTAGTTTATCAGGTACCTTCAGGACTGGCTGCAAAGTCCTTCTCTGTAGCCTAGCAGGACTGCTCCTCCTTCAGGGGAGAGGGAGGTCAAAGAGTCAGCCATGAGTTCATGTCAGAAGTAGTCCCTGTTCCCCTTACTAGGGTACCCAGTTGGAAACTGAGCTACCATGGGCTACATCCGAGCAGAGGTTCTAAGTTATATCCATACATGGTCCTTGGTTGAAGAAACAGTCCCATAAAAGACCCCTGTGCCCAGATATATTTGGTCCTTGTGGAGCTCCTGTCCTCTCCAGGTAATATTAACTCCCCCTTCTTTCTTGTGATTCCCTGAACTCTGCTGAAGATTTGGTTATGAGTCTTACTATCTGCTTTGATACACTGCTAAGTAGAGTCTTTCAGAGGCCCTCTGTGGTAGGCTCCTGTCTTGCATTTCTAAGTGAGGATTGATCACCTTGGCCCGGGTCCTCTTTCTTCTTTATCTTCTTTAGGTGTATAGATTGTAGTATATTTATCCTATCTTATAGGTCTGTGTAAGTGAGTATATACAATGTGTGTCTTTCTGCTTTTGGGATACCTCACTCAGGATTATCGTTTCTAGGTCCCACCATTTGTCTGCAAATTTCATGATTCCTTGTTTTTAATTGCTGAGTAGTATTCCATTATGTAAAAGTACCACAATTTCTGTATCCATTCCTCAACTGATGGACATCTGGGTTGTTTCTAGGTTCTGACTATTATGAATCATGGTGCTACAAACATGGGTGAGCAAATGTCCTTGTTGTGTACTTGAGTATATTTTGGATATATAGCTGGATCTTGAGGAAACACTATTACTAATTGTCTGAGAAAGCACCAAATTGATTTCCAAAATGGTTGTGCAAGTTTGCATCCCCACCAGCAATAGAGGAAGGTTCCGCTTTCTCTACAACCTCTACAGCATGTGTTGTCACTAGAGTTTTTGATCTTAGCCATTCTGATTGGTGTCAGGTGAAATCTCAGGATCATTTTGATTTGCATCTCTCTGATGGCTAAGGACATTTATCATTTCTTTAAGTGTTTCTCTGCCATTCTGTATTCCTCTACTGAGAATTCTCTGTTTAGTTCTGTACCCCAATTTTTATTTGGGTTGCTTGATTTGTTGCTTTTTAACTTCTTTGGTTCTTTATATATGCTGGACATCAGCCCTTTGTCAGATATAGGGCTGGTGAATTTCCTTTCTCAGTCTGTAGGCTGTCATTTTGTTCTGACGACAGTGACTTTTGCTTTACAGAAGCTTTTCAGTTTCATGAGGTCCCATTTATATTGATTGTTGATCTTAGAGCTTGTACTGTTTGTGTTCTGTTCCGGAAGTTGTCACCTCACCAATGAGTTTCTAGGTTCTTCCCTCCTTTTTCTTTTAACTGATTTAGAGTATCTGGTTTTATGCTGAGGTCTTTGATCCACTTGGACTTTAGTTTTGTGCAGGGTGATAAATATGGATCTATTTTCATTTTTCCTCATGTAGACATCCAGTTGGACCAACAACATTTGTTGAAGATGCTGTCTTTTTTCCATTGAATGGTTTTGGCTTCTTTGTCAAAAATCAAGTATTCATAGGTTTGTGGGTTTATTTCTGGGGCTTCTAATCAGTTCCATCGATCCACTCTTCTGTTTCTATGCCAATACCATGCAGTTTTTATTACTACTGCTCTGAAGTGCAACTTGAATCAGGGATGCAGATACCTCCTGATGGTCTGTTGTTGTACACAATCGTTTTGGAAATTCTGTGATTTTTGCTTCTCCATATGAAGCTGCGAATCTTTCAAGGTCTGTAAAGAATTGTGTTGTTATTGTGATGGGAATTCCGATGAATCTGTAGATTGTTTTTGGTAGGATGGCCATTTTCATGATGTTAATTCTACCAATACATGAGCACGGGAGATCTTTCCATCTTCTGATATCTTCTTCAATTTTTTTTTTTCTTCAGAGACTTGAAGTTTTTTCAAATAGATATTTCACTTCCTTGGTTAGAGTCACCCCAAGGTAGCTTTATGTTATTAGTGCCTATTGTGAAGGGTGTTGTTTCCCTGATGTGTTTCTTGGTGGTACATAGGAGGGCTTCTGATTTTTTGAGTTGATTTTGTATCCTGCCACTTTGTTGTAGGTGTTTATCAGCTGAAGGAGTTCTCTGGTTGAATTTTTGGGGTTGCCTCATGTGTACTATCATATCATCTGTGAATAGTGAAACTTTGACCTCTTCCTTTCTAATTTGTATCTCCTTGATAACCTTTAGTTGTCTTACTGCTCTAGCGAGGACTTCAAATACTATTTTGAAGAGATATGGAGAGAGTGGGCAGCCTTGTCTTGTCCCTGATTTCAGTGGGAATGATTCAAGTTTCTCTCCTTTGAGTTTGATGTTGGCTATAGTCTTGCTGTATGTTGCCTTTACTATGTTTAGATATGTGTCTTGTATCCCTGATGTCTCCACGACTTTAAACATGAATGGGTATTGGATTTTGTCAAATGCTTTTTGGCATCTAAGGAGATGATCATATAGCTTTTCTCCTTCAGTTTATTTATATGATGCATTACATTGATGGATTTCCATACATTGAACCACCCTTGCATGTCTGGAATGAATCCTACTTGGTCATGGTGGAGGATATCTTTTATGTGTTCTTGGATTTGGTTTGCCAGTATTTCATGAAGTATTTTTGCATGAATGTTCATAGGAGAGACAGGTCTGAAGTTCTGTTTTTTGTTGGGTCTTTGTGTGGTTTAGTTATCAAGGTGACTGTGGCTTCATAGTTTGGTAATGTCCCCTCTGTTTCTATTTTGTGGAATATTTTGAGGAGGATTGGTGTTAGTACTTCTTTGAAGGTCTGGCAAAATTTTTCACTGAAACCATTTGACCCAGGGCTTTTTTTTGGAGGTGAGACTGTTGATGACTGCTTCAATTTCCTTGGTGGATATAGGGGTATTCAGTCTTTCTATCTGATCGTGACTTAATTTTGGTAGATGGAATCTATCAAGAAAATTGTCCATTTCATTTAGATTTTCAAATTTTGTGGCACATAGGATTTTGTAGCATGACCTAATGATTGTTTTGGTTTCCTCAGTATCTGTGGTAATGTCCCCCCTTTTCATTTCTGATTTTACTGATTTGGATAGATTCTCTCTGCCTTTTAGTTAGTTTAGCTAAGGGTTTGTCTATCTTGTTGATTTTCTCAAAGAATCAGCAGTTTGTTTCATTGATTATTTGAATAGTTTTATTTGTTCTTAATTGATTGATTTCAGCTGTGAGTTTGATTATTTTCAGCCATCTCCTTCTATTGGCTGCGTTTTTTCCCCCTACAGTTTTCATTTGGGCTTTTAGGTTGCTTGTATGTGATGTTACAAATTTCTTCTTGAAGGCAATTAATGCTATGAATTTTCTTTTGAGCATTGATTTCTGTATGTCCCATGAATTTGGTTATGTTGTACCTTCATTTTTATTAAATTCTAGAAAGTCTGTAATTTCTTTATTTCTTCTTTAACCCAGCTGACATTGAGTAGAAAGTTGTTCAGTTTCCATGTGTGTCTAGGCTTTTTTGTTATTTCTATTGTTGTTGAGGTCTAGCTTCTGTCCATGGTTGTCAGATAGAAATCATGGGATTATTTCAATCTTCTTGTATCTGTTGAGGCTTGCTTTGTGACCAACTGTATGGTCTGTTTTGGAGAAGGTTACATTAGGTGCTGAAAAGAAGGTATATTCTTTCACATTTGGGTGAAAAGATCAGTAGACGTCTATTAGGTCCATTTGATTTAGGGACTCGGTAAGTGCCTTTATTTCCTTATCTGGTTTCTGTCTAGTTGATCTGTCCTTTGGTGAGAGTGGCATGTTGAAGTCTCCCACTATTAAGGTATTGGGATCAATGTGTGATTTAAGCTTTAATAATGTTTCATTTATGAATGTAGGCACTGTTGTATTTGGGGCATAGATGTTCAGAATTGTGATGTCTTCATGGTGGATTTTTTTTTGAGAAATGTAGTGCCCCTTTTCATCTTTTTTGATTAATTTTAGTTTTAAGTCTAATTTATTAGATATTAGTATGGCTACTCCAGCTTGTTTTCTGGATCCATTTTCTTGAAAAACATTTTTCCAGCCCTTTACTATGAGGTAATATTTATCTTTGTTGCATAGGTGTGTTTCTTGGATGAAACAAAATGGTGGAACCTGTTCCCACAATCATTCTGTTAGTCTGTGTCTTTTTCTTGGAGAGTTGAGTCCATTGATGTTGATAAATACTAGTGACCAATGAATGTTACTTCATTTTGATGTGGGGTTGGTGGTGTTGCTGTGTTTCATTGCTTGTATTCTTTTTTTTTGTTGTTGTGTAGTTATCTATGTCCTATATTTCCTTCGATGTAGTAGTTTTTGTTGGGTTGGAATTTCCCTTCTAGTAACTTCTGTATGGCTGGATTACTGTGTAGATATATATATATATATTTTAATTTCCTTTGTCATGGAATGTTGTGAATTCTAAGACTATGTTTTTTTGAATGTTTTGCTGGGTATAGTAGTCTGGGTTGGCATCTGTGGTCCCTTAAGGTCTGCATGATTTCTGTGCAGGCCCTTCTGGCTTTCATAGTTTCTGTTGAGAAATCTGGTGTGATTCTGATAGGTCTACCTTCATATGTTTCTTGGCCTTTTCACTTTGCTGCTTTTAATATTTTTTCTTTGTTCTGTAGGTTCAGTGTTTTGATTATGGTGTGACATGAAGGCTTTCTTTTGTGGTCTAGTCTATTTGGTGTTCTGTAGGCCTCCTGTATGTTTATGGACATCTCTTTCTTTAAGTTGGGAAAATTTTCTTCTGTGGTTTTCTTGAAAATATTTTCTGTAACTTGGAGCCTGATGTCTTTTTTTTTAATCTGCTATTATTCTTAGATTTTGTGTTTTTATGGTGTCCTTTATTTCTTGGATGATTTGTGTTTGGAACTTTTCTGTTTTTATTGTTTCTGTGATAGACATATCAATTTCTGCAAGTGTATCTTCGGCACCTGAGATTCTTTTTGCCATCTCTTGTATTCTGTTGGTGATGCTTACCTTTGTAGTTCCTGATCTTTTCTCTATGTCCCCCTCTCCAGATTTTTCTCATTTTGTGTTTTCTTTATTGATTCTAATTCTGTTTTTATGTCTTGTACCATTTCTACTTATTGGTTCTGTGCCACGATTTCTTTATTTTTATTATTTGTTACATTTTATTAACTTGGTATCCCAGGTGTATCCTACTCTCTCATGTCCCTGTGGTGTCATTGCCTGTGCTAGGTATGGCAAAACTGTGCTTTCAATTATCCTTACTGGTAGGAAAGCAATAACTTCAGTCACAATGATATTATTGGTTAGCTTTTCAAAACCTAAAAACAGATCCATTTTAAAAATCCAATAAAACCACCATTACCAATACATACAAAACTCTTAATTAATTGAAAAAAAATCCTAGCTTATCTACGTTTATTGATACACTACTCATAATAGCCAGAATTGAAAACAGGCTGGATATCATCCATCTAGTAACAAATGATATGAAAATTAGGTCCAATTATGCAATAAAAGTTAGGAAAATGAAATTTATTAATAGATGGAGCTAGAAATAGTAATCCTACTCCTTCTGCTCTCCACTTATTGCCAAACATACATCATTGAATCCTGCAAAACCATCATACTTACCTTCTTCAGAAACTCTCAGTCCAGTTCCTACCTCATTACTATCACTTTGTGTCAGGTGTTAATTCCTAGAAACACTTTCATACTGACACCCAAGCCAGGATGATTACACCCCGTTGGGACACAGATATTAGCATAGGACTTAGAGTTTCCGGTCAACCTTATTACAGATGCCAGTCCTTCAATCTCAAATCAATCGATTTATTTGAGATGATAACTCTTGGTCCAGATCAAAGTGCCCCAAGATATTTCCTCTCTCACTTTCTAGATTATTCTAGCCTCATCCTAATTACAAAAGCCAACTACTCTTCACACCTCAAACTCAATGGAGAACCTGCCTTTTTGCTTTGACAGGATCATCTTAGATCCTTCTAAGAACTTTAGGGCTTTTCATGACAGCCAAATTAGATTCCTTCACTTATCAGTTACAGAACAAGTATCTATCAAGGAGGCCATATGTCTTACACATCCTTAAATACTAAAGTGAAGAAAGAAAATAAAAAATAAGAACACACAGCCTGGTTCTTGGTGTTTATCTCTTTGAGTTCTTCATGCTATCTGCATATTAGCTTTCTGTCAGATATAAGGTTGATGAAGATCTTTTTCCAGTTTGTATGCTGTTGTTTTGTTCTGTTGATGGTGTCATTTGCTTTACAGAAACTTTTTTAGTTTCATGAGGTCTTTTTTTTTTTTCAATGCAGTTTATTCAGGAACCTTGAACAATCATCTGACCCTGGGGAAAGCCAGCCCACAGCTTAAATAGCCTCTGGGTAGCCAACCCCAGCATGCCATGTGGGCAATGCAGATAGGTCCACATACATGGAAGCAAGCCAGATCCTCAGCCTTAGCCAAATATGGAGTTGTTCATGACAGAGAGGACTCACCATCAGGAAGGTGGAAGGCGAAAACCAGCTCCATCTTTAAGGCGCGACATTTCGCAGCTCTCTACATTTCCCTCTTTTTGTTTTAGACGCATCAGGCAAGAGTAGAGGTCTGATCTCTGATATTAGAAATAAATTGGGACTTTGTACCAATGTTCATTTAGGTGTCATCCACCCAAAGATCATCAGACCCGTCTGATACATTTTTCTCAGAGGCGGGACCTGGGGCATCAACTCGCATGCAATCAGACATGCTCTTCTCTGGGTCCAAAGCGGATGACCCTCAGTGCAGTGCTTAGCCTTGCATCCTGAGCATAACATTTTAGCTTTTTATGGTAGCCAACCATGCTTGGGGAGACTGTCCTGCTTCAATGGCTGTAAAGGCCTGAATGGTCATGGCTGCATTACGCTGTTGTGAGACGCTAATCTTGCATATGTACCACAGGCAAACCAAGGAGACCAACACCAGAAGGCCTGCTAATGCTCCCATGCCCGCCCATTCCTTCAGATGATTCATGGCTGCTGCAATCCATGATGATAATCCTGTGGCTAGTCCTGCGTCCACTCTGGTAGAATTTACTGTGACAAAGGCCACTCTCAGCTGCTCCATCGTAGTATCGAATTCTCCAGTCCAATTACCTAAAATATAGCTAGACAGTTGTTTAGACAGATTTGCAGCACAGGAAAGATTCTCATGTTGTATGCTAGTGAGTCAAAGTCCAGCATACTTTCATTGACAGCCAGGTTGAGTGATTTGCCATAGGGTATCAATTTGTTCCTGCACGAGGTCAAACTTCTGATTGAACACCATCAAGCCTCCTTTTAGTTGAGCATTAATTCCTTTTTGTACATCTAAGGCATGAGCTATATTGGCTAAAAGATTGTTCAGGGTCTGAGCAGTCTGCACAGTATGACTCATGGCTAATGCCACAGTGGTAGCTCAAACAGCCGCCAATGAGATGGCAGTAACAATGGTGGCTGTAGTTCCAGGATCCCTTTTCTGTCTGAAGAGACTCATAGCATGCGGGGCATCAACGGGCACAGGCACTCAGCGCGGTATGCGAGTAACCAGGGCATACCTAAATTCACTAGCATTCCAGCATTGGGCAAAAAAGCAAGTATCATTACCACAATTACTTGGCTATATCTGGCTAATAATGAATAAAAATGGGGGATATAGACAAACAGGTGTGGGCTTATAGGAAATATTATGAGAAGCCTTAACCCACTCGTTGGAACATCCTGCGTCAGTTCTAGAACTAGCAGTGGTGGTGTCCGAGGTCTGAGTAGGTTCAAGAGACCATTGCCCCCCGGGGCGAGACATGCTCCATGTAAATTGACTAACTCCATGTTTTTCTCCACTTTTGAAAGTCATTTAAGGTTCTTAAATTATTTTTGTTCTTTGTTTTAATTTTTCATCAATTACACTTTATTCATTCTGCATCCCCCCATGAGGCCCTTCTTCCTCCTATCCCAATTGCACCCTCCCTCCTCCCTCTGCATGCATGCCACTCCCCAAGTCGACTGACAGGGGAGGTTCTCCTCTCCTTTCTGATCTTAGTCCATCAGTTCACATCAGAAGTGGCTGCATTGTCCTCTAGTATGGCCTGGTAAGGCTGCTCCCCCCCAGGGGGAGGTGATCAAAGAGCAGGCCAATCAGATTATCTCAGAGACAGTCCCTCTTCACATTACTATGTAACCCAATTGGACTCTGAACTGCCCTGGGCTACATGTGTGCAGGGTTCTGGGTTATCTCCATGAATAGTCCTTGGTTGGAGTATGAGTCTTTGGGAAGTTCCCTGTGTTCAAATTTTCTTGTTCTGCTGCTCTCCTTGTGGAGACCCTGTCTTCTCCACCTCTTACTATTTCCCACTACTTACATAAAATTCCATTCATTCTGCCCAACAGTTGCCCATCAGGCTCAGCATCTGCTTTGATAGTCTGTAGGGCAGAGGCTTTCAGAGGCCCTCTGTGGTAGGTTCCTAGGTTGTTTCCTGTTTTCTTCTTCCGATGTCCATCCTCTTTGCCTTTCCGGATGGGGATTGGACATTTTAGTTAGGGTCCTCTCTCTTGCTTAGTTTCTTTAGATGCACAGGTTTTAGTGGGTTTGTCCTATGTTGTATGTCTATATGAGTGAGTATATACCATGTGTGTCTTTTTGCTTCTGGAACAGCTCACTCAGGATGACCCTTTCCAGATCCCACCATTTACCTGCAAATGTCATGATTTCCTTATTTTTCATTGCTGAGTAATATTCCATTGAGTAGATGTACCACAATTTCTGCATCCATTCTTCTGTTGAGGGGCATCTGGGTTGTTTCCAGCTTCTGGCTATTACAAATAAAGCTGCTACAAACATGGTTGAGCAAATGTCCTTGTTGTGTACTTAAGCCTCTTTTGGACATATGCCTAGGAATGGTATGGCTAGATCTTGAGGAAGCGCTATTCCTAGTTGATAAATTGTCCATTTCATTTAAATTTTCAAATTTTGTGGCATATAGACTTTTGAAGTAAGTCCTAATGATTGCTTGGATTTCCTCAGTGTCTGTAATTATGTTCCCCTTTTCATTTCTGATTTTATTTGGATGGTGTCTCGCTGTCTTTTAGTTAGCTTGGCTAAGGGTTTGTATATCGAGTTGATTTTCTCAAAGAACCACCTCTTGGTTTCATTGATTCTTTGAATTGTTTTATTTGTTTCTAATTGATTGATTTCAGCCCTGAGTTTGATTATTTCCAGTGGTCTGCTCCTTCTTGGTGTGTCTGCTTCTTCTTTTTCTAGGGTTTTTAAGTGAGCCATTAAGTTGCTTGAGTGCGCTCTCTCAAATTTCTTCTTGAAGGCACTTAGTGCTATGAACTTTCCTCTTAGCACCGCCTTCATTGTGTCCCACAAGTTTGGGTATGTTGTGTCTTCATTTTCATTGAGTTCTAGGAAGATTTTAATTTCTTTCTTTATTTCTTCCCTGACCCAGCTGTCATTTAGTAGTAAGTTGTTCAGTTTCCATGTATATGTAGGCTTTTTGCTATTTCCGTTGTTACTGAGGTCCAGCTTTATTCCATGGTGATCAGACAAGATACAAGGGATTATTTCAATCTTCTTGTATCTGTTGAGGCTTGCTTTGTGACCAACTATGTGGTCTATTTTGGAGAAGTTTCCATGAGGTGCTGAGAAGAAGGTAAATTCTTTTGTGTTTGGGTTTAATGTTCTGTAAATGACTGTTAGGTCCATTTGATTCATGACCTCTGTTAGAGATATTGTTTCTTTGCTTAATTTCTGTTTTGTTGATCTGTCCTTTGTTGAGAGTGCGGTGTTAGTGTGTGGGGATCTATGTGTGGTTTAAGTTTTATCAATGTTTCTTTCACAAATGTGGCTGCCCTTGTATTTGGGGCATAGATGTTCAGGATTTTGATGTCTTCTTGGTGGAATTTTCCCTTGATGAGTATGAAGTGTCCTTTCCCATCTCTTGATTAATTTTGTTTGAAATACTATTTTATCAGATATTAGAGTGGCTACTCCTGCTTGCTTCTTGCATCCATTTGCTTGAAAAATGTCTTCCTTCCCTTTACCCTCAGGTAATGTCTGTCTTTGTGACTTAGGTGTGTTTCTTGTATACAACAGATTGCTGGGTTTTGTTTATGCCTCCATTCTGTTAGTCTGTTGTCTTTTTATTGGAGAATTAAGTCTTGATATTGAGAGAGAGTAATGACCAGTGGCTGTTCGATCCTTTGAATTTGATGTTGGCTGTGGTCATCAGGTTGTGTGCTTGGTTGCTTTTTGTTTTACTGTAGTTAGGTTATTTATTTCCTGTGTTTTCTTGAATGTAGCTAGCTTGCTTGGGTTTTATTTTCCCTTCCAGTGTCTTCTGTAATGCTGGATTTGTTTGTAGGTATTGTTGAAATTTGTTTTTGTCATGGAATATCTTGTTTTCTCAGTCTATGAGCACTGAGAGTTTTGCAGGGTATAGTAGCCTGGGCTGACATCTGTGTTCTCCACACTTGATCTTAGCCAAAAGGCCGAGAAGCGATGACATCTGTGTTCTCTTAGGGTCTGCATGATATCAGTCCAGGCCCTTCTGGCTTTCATAGTCTCTGTTGAAAAGTCAGGTGTGATTCTAATGGGTTTGCCATTATATGTTACTTGGCCTTTTTCCCTTGCAGCTTTTAGTATTTTTTCTTTGTTCTGTATATTTACTATTTTGATTATTATGTGGCGGGAGGATTTTCTTTTCTGGTCAAATTTGTTGGGTGTTCTGTAGGTCTCATGTATTCTGATTGGCCTTTCCTTTAGCTTGGGGAAATTTTCTTTAATGATTTTGTTGAAAACATTTTCTGGGCCTTGGTGCAAGGAATCTTCTTTTTCCTCTATTCCTATTATTTTTACGTTTTGTCTTTTTCTGTTGTCTTGAATTTCTTGGACGGTCTGTTTCAGGAATTTTTTAGATTTAACATTTTCTTTGACAGATACATCTATCTCTTTCATTGTATCTTCCACACCTGAGATTATTTCTGACATTTCTTGTAGCCTATTGGTTATGCTAACCTGTGTCATTCCTACTTTCTTCCCTAAGTTCTTTCTCTCCACAATTTCTTCTATTTGTGTCTTTTTAATTTTTCCAATTCTATCTTCAGGTCTTGATCTATTTTGTTGGTTTCCTTCCCCTGTCTGAATGTATTTTCATGTTTTTCCGTCAATTCCTTCAGCTGTTTGTTTGAACAATCCACTGTTTCTTTTATCTCATTCACTGATTTAAGCATTTCCTCTCTAAAGGCCACATACTGTTTGGCTTCAGCTTCTTCTATTTCTTTTCGTTTTTTATTTGTTTCCTCTGTTATCATCTTCTTGAGCATAGATGTTTTGTCGTCTCCTTGAACTTCATTTATGCTGGGGTGTCTAGGGTATTTGCCCCTGGATAACTCGTTCTGGAGATGCCATAATGCTCTTTTGTTGGTTGAGCTTTTACGCTGTCCTCTACCCATTGGGCTATCTTAGGTGTTTGAATTTAGTTTCTGGTTGTTCCTGGACTGTTGTAGTGGAGAGAATCCCTTTGGCAGGAAGATGGTTTTTCCTGAAGGAAGTCTTCCCAGCGTTTTGGGTATAGTCCCTGGATGTCCGGTGTTTTTCAGGAGTTTCTAAAGCTCACCTCAGGCATAGAGACCTGGGTGGTAACTGTGGTCCTGATTAGTCAAGAGAGCTCTCCTCTCACCAGGAGAAGTCCTGGAGACAGGGCTCCTGATGGGTTTTTTGTTGGAAATTCAGTGATCTTCTGCTGTAACCTGTGTGTCCCGTGGTTTGGTTGGTTTTGTTAGGGATAACTGGTTGCCCCTTGGAGCAGTATTTGGGGGTTGATCTCAGGGTTCCCAGTCTTTTGTAGTTCTGAGGTTGGGGCTCTTGTGCCCCAGAACCCAAGTGGTAATCTGTGGCAGGTGAGTACTGCTCTGGTGTCTTGGGGCACACAGTTCTGCTGTAAGGTGTAGTTGGCATAAAGCAGTCTCTGGGCTGGCAGAGTGTTCGCCCACCTGCTAGTCTGTGGGAGCTGAGTTTCCAATCACTCTGTGCTCCCTGTTTGGGCCCAGATCTGTGATGGCTGGCCGTACTCACCTGTTTGCGATCTGTAGTCTGCTAGACTTTCCCTTGGTGACCCCAACAGCACGGTTTCTTCCTTCTCTGTGGGGTCCTCTTTGGACAGGGGTTCCCAGTCCCTCTTGTACTGGGGCCCGCAGCTTGTTTGTACCGCTGAGCTGAGAGTGCAGCTCTCCGTGCGTGGCAGGAGTTTAGCTGTGTTGGCAGCAGAGACTTTCCGGGGAAAGACTGGGTGAGTTGAGATCCAACCTGCAACCTTGCTTCCCCGTGGGTTCCCCCCACGACTGGGACTCCCAGTCTCAGGCACCCTTGTCCTCACGGATCAGCCTGTGAAAGTGATTGGGACATGCACACTTGCTGCTCCAGCCCAGAGACACAAAGCCTGCGTTATCTGGGATTTCTTCCGGGTTCTGGCTGGGTAGGTGTGAGTGGACCCAACCGATTCCCACACCGTGGGAGCCTCACCTCATCTGGGAAACACGATCAATGTAGTTTCAGGGCCCCGAGTTCAGTCTCCTGGTCTCTGTTTGGAGAGTGCTGTCTTGCTTCTCAGACACAGCGCTCTCTTGGCGCTGCCATCTTGGCTCCTCCCCCCGTTTCATGAGGTCTTATTTATTGTTTGTTGATCTTAGAGCCTGTGTAGTTGGGAAGATCAGTCTCCAGTGGGTTTCATTGTAAGGAGATCATGGGCAATCACTGGTATGAACTCAGTTGCCTGTTCATTGATCACCTCCCACTGGTGATGTGGCCTAACTAGGCCTCAGAGAAAAAGGATGCAGACAGTCCTTTTCAAACCTGAATAGTGAAGGGACGTAGGGAGGAATAGGGAAAGAGGGTAGAGAAAAGGGAGAGATGAGGGAGGACACTAAAGTTGGAATACAAAGTAAGTAAATTGTAATATAAAGGAACACACATTTGACAAAGACAACATCAGACGTGACTATTTAGAAAAATCTCAAGTGTAATGATTTCAAATATCTATATATCAGTGTCCCCCACACCAAAACAAGTGAATAAAAAAACCTGATACACAGAACCATATGCCCCAGTCAGAATTCACTGAGTATAATACATTATGTCCTCAAAAATGTAATTTAGCAGAAATAATAGAAAAGGACCAAAAATATTTTCAAGAACCTAAAAATAGGTATTAATTATTGTCTAATGGATTTTTGAAAACACAAATAGATAATAAGATCAAATAATAAAAGCACTTTAAGACATTAAAGTAGAAATTAGAATGAAAATGATCCAAATTAAACTTAAACTTTAAAAGGGAAATAAAATTTAGGAAGTCTAACCAAAATCACAAATGTAACACTGAAAAAAAAAATGCAAAGCATGAGAGAATAAGAGGAATAGAAAATAAGGTAGAAGACACAAGTATTTCAGTATCAGTAAAAGATAAATATAAAGAATCCAGGCACCTTCTTATTTACCTTCATTAGGTATACATATTTTAGTATGTTTATCCTGTAATTGATGACTAATATCCACATATAATTGAGTATATACCATGTGTGACTTTCTGCTTCCTGGATACCACACTCAGGATGATTTTTTCTAGTGTCATCCATTTTCATGGAAATTTCATGATTTTCTTGTTTTTAATAGCAGTTATATTTCATTGTGTAAATGTACCACATTATCTGTATTCATTTCTCAGTTGAGAGACAACTGTGTTGTTTGATGATTCAGGCAATTATGAATAAAGCTGCTATGAACATCGTTGAGCAAATGTCCTTGTTTTATAATTGAGAATAATTTGGATAAATACATGGGAGTGGAATTTGGATAAATACATGGGAGTGGTATCTTGAGATACCATCTTGTGATGGCAATATTCCTAATATTACAAGAAAGTGCCAGATTGATTTCCAAAGTGGTTGTACAAGTTAAAATTCACACCAGCAATGGAAGAGGGTTCTCGGAAAGGACTCCAGGGAAGATGCTTAATCCTTCCTCATTCACAAGGACAAACATGATAGACATTGAAAGCAGAAGAGGACAGGGAACTGAACAGGAGCTTTCCAAAGAGCACTTCTGAAAAACTGGAACCAGCTGGATATCAAAACTGATGCTGAGAGCAGTAGATGACTAGAAATAATCAAACTCAGGGCTGAAATCAATAAATTAGAATAAAATAAAATCATTCAAAGAATCAATGAAAGCAAGAGCTAGTTCTTTGAGAAAATCAATAAGATAGACCAACTCTGAGCCAAACTAACTAAAAGGCAGAGAAAAATTATCCAAATCAGCAATTTCAGAAATGCAAAGGGGGGAAATAAAACAAACATTGAGGAAATCCAAACAATCATTAGGTCTTACTATAAAAGCCTATATGCCACAAAATTTGAAAAGCCAAAGGAAATGGACAATTTTCTTGATATGTTCCATTTATCAAAATAAAATCAAGATCAGATAGAAAGATTGAATAGTCCTATATACTCCAAGAAAATAGAAGCAGTCATCAAAATCTGCCTTCCAAAAAAAAAAAAAAAAAAAAACGGCCAGAGTTTGATGGTCTCAGCACAGAATTCTACCAGACCTTCAAAGAAGTACTAACTTCAATTCTCTTCAAACTTTTCCACAAAATTGAAACAGAAGGAACATTACCAAACTTTCTATGAAGGCACAGTCACCTTGATACCGAAACCACCCAGAGTCCCCACACAAAAAGAGAATTTCAGACCTATCTCTCTTATGAACATTGATGGAAAAATACTCAATAAAATACTTGCAAACCAAATCCAAGAAAAAATAAAAGATATCATTCACCATGACCAAACATGCTTCATACCAGGTATGCAGGGGTGGTTCAATATACAGAAATCCATCAATGTAATCCACCATATAAACAAACTGAAGGAGAAAAAAACACATGATGCCCTTAGATGCTGAAAAAGCATTTGACATAATCCAACACCCATTCATGTTTAAAGTCTTGGAGAGATCAGAGATACAAGGCACACACCGAAACATACTAAAGACAATGTACAGTAAGCCTATAGCCAACATTAAAATAAAACAGAGAAAAACTTAAATAAACCCCATTAAAATCAGAGACAAGACTAGGCTGCCCACTCTTGCCATATCTCTTCAGCATAGTACTTGAAGTCCTATTTAGAGCAATAAGACAAGTAAAGGAGATCAAATGGATACAAATCAGAAAGGAAAAAGTCAAAGTATCACTATTCTCAGATGATATGACAGTATACATGAGGGATCCCCAAAATTTAACTGGAGATCTCCTCCAGTTGACAAACACTTCAGCAAAGTGGCTGGATACAAAATTAACTGAAAAAAAAATCAGAATCTCTTCTGTATCCTAAAGAGAAGTGGGCTGAGAAAGGAATTAGGGAAAAAACAAAACCTTCACAATAGACACTAATAACATAAAGTACCTTGGTGTGACTCTAAACAAACAAGTGAAAGACCTGTTCAAAAAAAAAATCTTCAAGTCTCTGAAGAGAGAAATTGAAGATCATATCAGAAGATGGAAAGATTTCCCATGCTCATGGAATGGTAGGATTAACATAGTGATATTGGCCATCCAGCCAAAAGAAATCTACAGATTCCATGCAGTTCCTGTCAAAATACGAACACAATTCTTTACAAACCTTGAAAGAAAAAAATTCTCAACTACAGATGGAAAAAAAAGAAACCCAGAATTTCCAAAAGGATCCTATACAACAACAGATTTTCTGGAGGTATCTCCATCCCTGATCTCAAGCTTGCATTGTACTTGCAAAGAAACAGAATGGTGGTTCAATGGAATCCAATATAAAACCCAGAAATAAACCTGCACACATCTGGATAGTTGATTTTTACAAAGGGACCAAAGCATACAATGAAAAATAGTATGTTAAACCAATAGTGCTGGTGTAACTGGATGTTTACATGCAGAAAAAGAAAAATAGATACATACTTACCACCATGTCCAAAACTAAAGTCCAAATGGATCAAAGACCTCAACATTAAACAGACACACCAAATGGGATAGAATAAAAAGTGAGGAAGAGCCTTGAACTCATTGGCACAGGAGAACATGTCCTGAACAGAATACCAACAGCACAGGCACTAACATCAACAATCACTAAATGGAACCTCATAAAAAGTTCATCAATAGTGAAGTATCTCCAAAGCAGAAAGACACACATGATATATACTCACTCATAAGTGAATATTATACATAAAATATTGGATAAATGCTCTAAAATCTGTACACCTAAAGAAGCTGAGCAAGGAGGAGGACCCAGGGTAATATGATCGTCCCAGTCCTCACTCAGAAAGACCAACGGTATGGTATAGTTGGATCTCAGGAAGCACTATTCTTAATTGCCTCAGAGAGCACGAGGTTGATTTCCAAAGTGGTTGTACAATTTTACATTCCCTCCTGCAAAGGAGGAAGATTACCCTTTATTCTATACTATATGACTAATATAATATCTACTTAGTTAGTATATACCATGTGTGTCTTTCTGCTTCTGGAATCCCGCAGGATGATCTTTTCCAGTTCCCACCAGTTGCTTGTAAATTTCAAAATTTCTTTGTTTTTAATTGCTGATTATTATTCCATTGTGTAAATGTACAATAATTTTGTATCCATTCCTCAAATGAGGGGCATCTGGGTTGTTTCCATTTCCAGGCTATTACCAGTAAAGCTGCTACAAACATGGTTGAACAAATGCCCATGTTGTGTACTTGGGAATTGTCTGAGAAAGTGCCAGATTGATTTCCAAAGTGGTTGTATAAGTTTACATTCCCACCAGCACTGAAGGAGGGTTACCCTTTGTTCACATTCTCTCCAGCAGTTGTTGTCACTTGAGAAATACCCGAAGTGCTAAAACAATCCTCTACAATGAAAGATCTTCTGGAGGTATCTCCATCCCTGATCTCAAGCAATACTTTAGAGCAACAATAGTTAAAACTACATTCTACTGACAAAGAAACTGACTGGTGGATCAATGTAATTAAAGAGAAGACCCTGAAATAAACCTATGAAGAGTATCTTCAACAAATGGTGCTGGTCTAACTAGATGTCAACATATAGAAAAATGCAAATAGATCCATACATATCACCCTGAAAAAACTAAAGTCCAAGTGGATCAAGGACCTCAATATAAAACTAGACACACTAAACCTGTTAGAAGAAAAAGTGGGGAAGAGCCTTGAACTCATTGACATAAGAGAAAAATTCTGGAACAGAACACCTTAAACCCATCAGAATTGACTAAACTGTCCCTTGAGTTTTTGATCTTAGCTATTCTGATGGGTTGATCTTTAGTTGTCTTATTTCTCTAGCTAAGACTACAAGTACTATGTTGAAAAGATATGGAGAGAGTGGGCAGCCTAGCGTTGTCCTTGTTTTCGGTGGGATTGATTTCTCTCTGGTTTAGTTTGATATTGACTATAGGCTTATTATACATTGTCTTTACTATATATAGGTATGTGCCTTGAATTCCTGATCTCTCCAAGACTTTAAACATGAATGGGTGTTGGATTTTGTCAAATGATTTTTTGGCATCTAAGGAAATAATCGTGGTTTTTCTCTTTCAGTTTATATGGCGGATTAAATTGATGGATTTCTGTATATTGAATCACCCCTGCATGGCTGGGATGAAGACTGTTTGGTCATGGTGGATAGCTTTTATGTGCTATTTTGTTGAATTTTTTTTTCATCAATGTTCGTAACAGAGATAGGACTGAAGTTCTTTTTTTGTTGGGTCAATGTGAGGTTTAGGTATCAAGATCACTGTGGTTTCATAGAATGGGTATAGTAATGTTCCTTCTGTTTCTATTTTGTAGAATAGTTTGAAGAGAATTAGAATTAGCTGTTCTTTGAAGATCTGGTAGAATTCTGGGCTGAAATCTCCAAACCCTGGCCTTTTTTTTTGGGGGGGAGAGGGTGGCACAGATTTTGATGATTGCTTCTATTTCCTTGCGGGATATAGGAATATTTAATCTATTTACCTGATCTTAATCTAATCTTCCTAAATGAAATCTATCAAGAAATTTGTCCGTTTCATTTAGAATTCTAAATTTTGTGGTATTTGTGCTTTTTGTAGTTATACTTAATGACTGTTTGGATTTCCTCAGGGTCTGTGGTTATGTCCCCATATTGGATTCTGATTTGCTGAATGGACAGTTTCTCTCTGCCTTTTAGTTATTTTGGCTAAGAGTTTGTCTATCATGGTGATTTTCTCAAAGAAAAAAAGCTCTTGGGCTCATTGATACTTTGAATCATTTTCTTTGTTTCTAATTCATTGATTTCTAGGAAGTTTCTAATTTCTTTTTTATTTCTTCCCTGACCATGCTGTCCTTGAAAAGAGAGTTGTTTAGAAGGTAGGCTTTTTTATTTTTGTTTTTGTTGAGGTCTAGTTTTAGGTCATGGTGGTCTGATAGAATACAAGGGATTATTTCAATTTTCTTATATCTGCTGATGCTCGCTTTTTGACCTCGTATATTGTCAATTCTTTAGATGGATCTATAAGATGTGTTTTTCATTTGGGTGAAAAGTTTTGTAGACATATATTAGTTTCATTTGATTTAGGACCTCTTTAAGTGTCACTACTTGTGAGAGTAGAGTGTTTTTTAAGGAATTGGAATTGATGTGTGATTTAAGCACCGATAGTATTTCATTTGCAAATATAGGTGTTTTTGTATTTGGGTCACAAATGTTCAGATTGGTGATGTGTTCCTGGTGGATTTTTTGTTTGGGGAGAATGAAGTGCCCCTCATCTTTTTTGGTTAATTTTGGTTGAAAATATATTTTATTAGATATTAGGACAACCACGCTTGTTTTCTGAAACCATTTGCTTGAAAAAACAGTTTTCCAGTCCTTTACTCGGAAGTAGTGTTTACCTTTGTTGCAGGACTGTATTTCTTCCATTCAGCAGAATATTGGATCCTGTTTTGGCAACATTTCTGTTAGTCTGCATCTTTTTATTGGACAGTTGAGTCCATTGATGTTGACAGATAATAGTGACCAATGAATGTTCCTTTTACTGTGGAGTTAATGGTGTTACTGTGTTTCAATGCTTGTTTTCTTTAATTTTTGTTGTGAAGTTATCTATATTCTGTTTCTTTTGTGCAGTTTTTTTCATTGAATTGGGGTTTTCTTCTAGTAACTTCTGTAGGGCTTGATTTCTGTATAGATATTGTTTAAGTTTAGCTTGGTCATGGAATATTTTGTTTTTCCCTTTTATGTTGATTGAAAGCTTTGCTGGGTATAGAAGTCTGGGTTGCCATCAATGATCCCTTAAAATCTAGATGACTGGGGAGGAGGGGCAAGATGGTGGCGACGGGAGGACTCTCATTCTGAGCAGCAGCAGCAGGATCAGCACAGTGACCAGTAATCAGAACTCGCGGCCATAAAACACAGTCATTGTGTTTCCCAGGTGAGAGGATACCCCATGGTGGGGGATTCAATCAGCTTTTACCTCACCCGGCTAAACCGCTGAAGAGATTCCGGTTCCGCCAGACGCTTGGCTGCCGGCCGCCAGCCCCAGCCCCAGACCAGAGCCACAAGCCAGTGTCTCTGGTCACGGTCCCAGACTGAACCATGTGCACCACACTATCAGAGACTGGAATTTTCAGTCGAGAGATATCCCCAGGGTACAGGAAACGATTGGGACTGGCCTTAGGTCACTCAGACATTCCCTGGAAAAGACTCAGGTTCCACGGGCACTCCAGGACCTATCCCAGAGCCAGAGCCCAAGACCCAGGCTCCAGCACAGAGCCTTGCCTGCCTGTGTACCTGATTCGCCACCTGAGATAGAACTGTGGGCACCAGGGCACCAGCGAATGAGTTTCACTGTTCAGTGCAAACACACAGGGAGGGAAACGGCTGGTCTGATCTCAGAGCACTCAGCCAACACCCCCAGCTTGAAAATGTCCCTGGAAAATTACCCAGCTTAGGGAGGCACCCAGGCTCCCAAAGGCCGCAAAGGCAGACACAGGCAGTTTCTGCGCACCAGACAGCTGGTGGTGACTGAGCCGTCATCACTCAGTTGTGCTCCAGGCACAGGCAGTTTCTGCTGCCAGCCAACTGGCAGACACTGAGCAGTGTGCACCAGGGCAAAAAAGACACAGGGAGTCCGTGTCTCCAGAGAATCCACAGGGAAGGAAGGGAACTGTACTGACTTAAATCACCAAGTCCTTCCCTAGAAAAAGTCTAGCAGTCTAGCAGAACAGTGGGACCATCACTCAGTTGTGCTACAGACACAGGCACAAACAGTTGCTGCTCGCCTGATGTCCAACTGGGTCACAGCAACTGATCAATAAATTTACAACAAGAAACCCAGAAACAGGGCAGCTGCCCTCAGGACTTCCCTGGGTGAGAGGAGAACCCTCTCGACTAACAAAGACCACAGTTACCACTCAGGTCTGTATCCCTGAGGTGAGCAACTCCTGAAAAAACACCAGCCATCCAGGGACTATACCCAAAAAACTGAGAGGACATCCTTCAGGAAAAACCAGCTTTCTGCAAAGGGGATTCTCTCCACCACAGGATCCCCAGGAACCACCAGAAAATAACCCCAAACACCTAAGATAGCACAATGGGTAGAGGCCCGCATAAAAGCTCAAGCAACAAAAGACAGAGTAATATGGCATCTCTAGAACCCAGTTACCCAGGGGCAAGTAGCCCTGGATACCCCAACATAACTGAAATCCAAGAAGATGACCTAACAATTATGCTCATGAAGATGATAACAGAGGAAACAAATAAGATACGTGAAAGACATAGAGGAAGATAAACTCAAACAGAATATTGCCATCCGTAAAGAAATAGAGGAAGCTGTAGCCAAACAATTTATGGCCTTTAGAAAGGAAATGCTTAAAGCACTGAATGAAATAAAAGAAACAGAGTTGAAGGAACTAAAAGAAAAACAGGAAAGTACAATCAGACAGGTGAAGGAAGTAAACAAAAAACTCAAGATCTGAAGATAGAATTGGAAAAATTAAAGAAAACACAAATGGAGGAAATAATGGAAAGGAAGAATCTAGGGAAATAAACAGGAACTACAGAGGAAAGCATAACCAACAGACTACAAGAGATGGAAGAAAGAATCTCAGGTGTAGAAGATACAATGGAAGAAATCGATGTATTTGTCAAAGAAAATGTTAAATCCGAAAAATTCTTGACACAGACCGTCCAGGAAATCCAAGACAATATGAAAAGACAAAACCTAAGAATAATAGGTATAGAGGAAAAAGAAGACACCCTTCTCCAAGGCCCAGAAAATATTTTTAATAAAATCATTGAAGAAAATTTTCCCAAGCTAAAGGAGAGGCCAATTAGAATACATGAGACCTATAGAACACCCAACAAATTTGACCAGAAAAGAAAATACTCCCGCCACATAATAATCAAAACAGTAAGTATACAGAACAAAGAAAAAATACTAAAAGCTGCAAGGGAAAAAGGCCAAGTAACATATAATGGCAAACCCATTAGAATCACACCTGACTTTTCAACAGAGACTATGAAAGCCAGAAGGGCCTGGACAGATATCATGCAGACCCTAAGATGTCAGCCCAGGCTACTATACCCTCAACAATAAGAGAAATAGCAAAAGGCCTACACATACATGGAAACTGAACAACTTGTTACTAAATGACAGCTGGGTCAGGGAAGAAATAAAGAAAGAAATTAAAGTGTTTCTAGAAATCAATGAAAATGAAGACACAACATACTCAAACTTGTGGGACACAATGAAAGCAGTGCTAAGAGGAAAGTTCATAGCACTAAGTGCCTTCAAGAAGAAATTTGAGACAGATCATTCAGGCACCTTAATGGCTCACTTAAAAACCCTAGAAAAAGAAGAAGCAGACACACCAAGAAGGAGTAGACTGCTGGAAATAATCAAACTCAGGGCTGAAATCAATCAATTGGAAACAAATAAAACAATTCAAAGAATCAATGAAACCAAGAGCTGGTTCTTTGAGAAAATCAACTAGATAGACAAACCCTTAGCCAAGCTAACTAAAAGGCAGAGAGAGACCACCCAAATCAACAAAATCGGAAATGAAAAGGGGGATATAACTACAGTCAATGAGGAAATCCAAACAATCATTAGGACTTACTTCAAATGTCTATATGCCACAAAGCTTGAAAACCTAAATGAAATGGACAATTTTCTTGATCGATTTGACTTACCAAAGGTGAATCAGGACCAGGTAAATCAACTAAATGGTCCTATATTCCCCAAAGTAATAGAAGCGGTCATCAGAAGTCTCCCATCCAAAAAAAGCCCAGGACCAATTGGCTTCAGCGCAGAATTCTTCCAGACCTTCAAAGAAGAGCTAACACCAATTCTCTTCAAACTATTCCACAAAATAGAAACAGAAGGAACATTACAAAACTCATTCTATGAAACCACAGTCACCTTGGTACCTAAACCTCACAAAGACTCAACAAAGAAAGAGAATTTCAGGCCAATCTCCCTTATGAACATTGAGGCAAAAATATTTAACAAAATACTTGCAAACCGAATCCAAGAACACATTAAAGATATGATCCACTATGACCAAGTAGGCTTCATCCCAGGTATGCAGGGGTGGTTCAATATACGGAAATCCATCAATGTGATCCACCATATTAACAAATTGAAAGCAAAAAAACAGATGAAAATCTCCCTAGATGCTGAAAAAGCATTTGACAAAATCCAACATCCATTCATGTTTAAAGTATTGGAGAGATCAGGGATACAAGGCACATATCTAAACATAGTAAAGGCATTATTCAGCAAGCCTATAGCCAACATCAAACTGAACGGAGAGAAACTTAAATCAATCCCACTAAAATCAGGGACAAGACAAGGCTGCCCACTCTCTCCATATCTCTTCAACATAGTGCTGGAAGTCCTTGCTAGGACAGTTGAAGGAGATCAAATTGAAAAGGAAGAAGTCAAATTATCACTATTTGCAGATGATATGATAGTATACATGAGTGACCCCAAAAACTCTACCAGGGAACTCCTACAGCTGATAAACACCTTCAGCAAAGTGGCCAGATACAAAATTAACTCAAAAAAATCAGCAGCCCTTCTGTATACAAAAGACAAAAGGGCTGAGAAAGAAATTAGGGAAACAACACCCTTCACAATAGCCACAAAGGACATAAGGTACCTCGGGGTAACCCTAACCAAGGAAGTCAAAGAGTTGTATGAAAAAATTTCAAATCTCTGAAGAAAGAATTAGAAGATATCAGAAGATGGAAAGATCTCCCATGTTCATTGCTAGGCAGGATTAACATAGTAAAAATGGCCATCTTACCAAAAGCAATCTACAGATTCAATGCAATGCCCATGAAATTACCAACACAATTCTTTACAGACCTGGAAAGAAAAATTCTCAACTTCATATGGAATAACAAGAAACCCAGAATTGCTAAAACAATCCTCTACAATAAAAGATCTTCTGGAGATATCTCCATCCCTGATCTTAAGTTGTACTACAGAGCAACAGTTTTAAAAACTGCATGGTACTGGCATAGAAACAGAGTGGTGGATCAATGGAACTGAATAGAGGACCCAGAAATAAACCCACACACTTATGGACACCTGATCTTTGACAAAGACGCCAAAAACATTCAATGGAAAAAAGATAGCATCTTCAACAAATGGTGCTGGTCCAACTGGATGTCTACATGTAGAAAAATGAAAATAGATCCATACTTATCACCCTGCACAAAACTGAAGTCCAAGTGGATCAAAGACCTCAACATAAAACCAGACACATTAAATTGGCTTGAAAAAAAAAAGTGCAAATACCCTAGAACTCATTGGTACAGGAGAAAACTTCCTGAACAGAACACCAACAGCACAGGCTCTAAGAGCAACAACCAATAAATGGGACCTCATGAAACTGAATAGCTTCTGCAAAGCAAAGGACACTGTCATCAAAACAAAGCGACCACCTACAGATTGGGAAAGAATCTTCACCAACCCTTTATCTGACAGAGGACTCATATCCAGTATATATAAAGAACTAAAGAAGCTGAAAAGCAGCAAACCAAGTAATCCACTTAAAAAATGGGGAACAGAGCTAAACAGAGAATTCTCTGTAGAGGAATACCGAATGGCAGAGAAGCACTTAAAGAAATGCTCAACCTCACTAGCCATTAGGGAAATGCAAATCAAAACAACCCTGAGATTTCACCTTACACCCTTGAGAATGGCCAAGATGACAAACTTAAGTGACAACACATGCTGGAGAGGTTGTGGAGAAAGGGGAACCCTTCCCCACTGCTGGTGGGAATGTAAACTTGTACAACCACTCTGGAAATCAATCTGGCACTTTCTCAGACAACTAGGAATAGCGCTTCCTCAAGATCCAGCCATACCACTCCTGGGCATATATCCAAAAGAGGCTCAAGTACACAAAAAGGACATTTGCTCAACCATGTTTGTAGCAGCTTTATTTGTAATAGCCAGAAGCTGGAAACAACCCAGATGCCCCTCAACTGAAGAATGGATGCAGAAATTGTGGTACATCTACACAATGCTATATTACTCAGCAATGAAAAATAAGGAAATTATGAAATTTGCAGGTAAATGGTGGGATCTGGAAAGGATCATCCTGAGTGAGTTGTCCTAGAAGCAAAAAGACACACATGGTATATACTCACTCATATAGACATACAACATAGGACAAACCCACTAAAACCTGTGCATCTACAGAAACTAAGCAAGAGAGAGGACCCTAACTAAAATGTCCAATCCCCATCCGGAAATCCAAAGAGGATGGACATCGGAAGAAGAAGAAAACAGGAAACAACCTAGGAACCTACCATAGAGGGCCTCTGAAAGCCTTTGCCCTACAGACTATCAAAGCAGATGCTGAGCCTGATGGGCAACTGTTGGGCAGAATGAATGGAATTTTATGTAAGAAGTGGGAAATAGTAAGAAGTGGAGAGGACACGGTCTCCACAAGGAGAGCAACAGAACAAGAAAATTTGAACACAGGGAACTTCCCAGAGACTCATACTCCAACCAAGGACTATTCATAGAGATAACCCAGAACCCCTGCACAGATGTAGCCCAGGGCAGTTCAGAGTCCAATTGGGTTACATAGTAATGTGAAGAGGGACTGCCTCTGACATAATCTGACTGGCCTGGTGTTTGATCACCTCCCTCTGGGGGGGGGGGGGGAGCAGCCTTACCAGGCCATAGTAGAGGACAATGCAGCCACTTTTGATGTGAACTGATGGACTAAGATCAGAAAGGAGAGGAGAACCTCCCCTATCAGTGGACTTGGGTAGTGGCATGCATGCATAGGGAGGAGGAAGGGTGGGATTGGGAGGGGAGGATGGAGGGGCTTATGGGGGGATGCAGAATGAATAAAGTGCAATTGATGAAAAATTAAAAAAAATTAAAATAATTCTAGATGACATCTGCTGAGGCCTTTCTGGCTTTTATAGATTCTGTTAAGAAATCTGGTGTGATTCTGATAGGTCTAACTCTATATGTTACTTAGCCTTTTTCTCTTCAAGTTTTTAAAATATTTTTCTTAATCTCATAGGTTTAGTGTTTTGACTATTATGTGACATGAAGAGTGGTCTAGTCTTTTGTAGTCTAGTCTATTAGGTGTTCTGTTGGCCTCTTGTTTTGTTAATGGACATCTCTTTTAATTGGGAAAATTTTCTTATATGGTTTTCTTGAATTTTTTTTTTTCTGATGTTGGAGTTGTAATCTCCTTTTCATCTATTCCTATTATTCTTAGATCTTTTCATGGCATCCTTGAGTTCTTGGAGGTTCTTTATTTTGTGTGTTTGTTTTTTAATTCTTTATTAATTATACTTTATTCACTTTTTATCCCCCTGTGGTTCCTTTACTCCTCCTGTCCCAATCCCTCCCTTCCTTCACCCTCTGCATGTATGCCCCTCCCTAAGTCCACTGATAAGGGAGTTCTTCTTTTCCTTCCTTCTGATCCTAGTCAATTAGGTCTCATCAGGAGTAGCTGCATTGTCTTCTGTGGCCTGGTAATGCTGCTTCTCCCTCAGGGGGAGGTAATTATAGAGCAGTTCATGTCAGAGACAGTCACTGTTCATCTTACAATGGAACCCTCTTGGATACTGAACTGCCATGGGCTACATCTATGCAGGGGTCTTAGGTTATCTCCATGCATGGTTCTTGGTTGGAGTATCAGTCTCAGGAAAGACCCCTGTGCTTACATTTTTTGGTTCTGTTGCTCTCCTTGTGGAATTCCTATTCTCTCCAGATCTTACTGTTTCTGACTTCTTTCCTAAGATTCCCTGCAATCTGCCCAAAGGTTGCCAATAAGTCTCAGCATCTGATTTGATAGGCTGCATGATAGAGCCTTTCAGAGGTCCTCTGTGTCAGGCTCCTGACTTGTTCCCTCTTTTCTCCTTCTTCTGATGTCCATCCTCTTTGCCTTTTTGGATAGGGATTGACGGTTTTAGCAAGAGTCCTCCCTCTTGATTGGTTTCTGTAGGGTACAGAATTTAGTAGGTTTATCCAATATTGTATGTATGTATGAGTGAGTATATACCCTATGCAACTTTCTGCTTCTGGGATAGCTCACTCAGGATGATCTTTTATAGATCCCACCATTTACTTGCAAATTTCATGATTTCCTTTTTTTTTATGGCTGAGTAATATTCCATTGTATAGATATACCACAATATCTGTATCCATTCTTCCACTGAGGGGCATCTAGGGTGTTTTCAGCTTCTGGCTATGACAAATATGACTGCTACAAACATGGTTGAGTAAATGTCCTTATTGTAAACTTGAGAATCTTTTGGATAGGTGTGGTATGGCTGGATCTTCAGGAAGTGCTATTCCTAGTTGTCTGAGGAAGCACAGATTGCTTTCCTGAATAGTTGTACAGGTTTATATTCCCACCAGCATGGGAGGAGGGTTCCCCATTCTTCACAACCTCTCCAGCATGTGTTTTCACTTGACTTTTTGATCTTAGCATTCTGATGGGTGAAAGGTGAAATCTTAGGGTCATTTTGATTTGCATTTCCCTGATGGCTAATGGGCTGAGTATTTTTTTTAAGTGTTTCTCTGCCATTCGATATTCCTCTACAGAGAATTCTCTGTTTAGCCCTTTCCCAATCTGTAGGCAGTCGCTTTGTTCTGAAGAAAGTGTCCTTTGCTTTACAGAATATTTTCAGTTTCATGAGGTCCCATTTAGTGATTGTTGCTCTTAGAGCCTGTGCTGTTGGTGTTCTGTTCAGGAAGTTGTCTCCTGTGCCAATGACTTCAAGGGTATTCCCCAGTTTTTCTTCTAAGTGGTTTAGTGTCTCTGGTTTTATGTTTAGATCTTTGATCCACTTGGACTTTAGTTTTGTGTAGGGTGATAAGTATGGATCTATTTGCATTTTTCTACATGTAGACTTCCAGTTTGATCAGCACCATTTGTTGCAGATGCTGTCTTTTTTCCATTGAATGGGTTTGTCATCTTTGTCAAAAATCAGGTGTCCATAAGTGTATGGATTTATGTCAGGGTCTTCTATTCAATTTCATGCATCCACCATTCTGTTTCTTTGACAGTGTCATGCAGTTTTTAGTATTGTTGCTCTGTACAACTTACGATCAGGGATGGAGATAAAATCCAGAAGATCTTTTACTGTAGAGAATAGTTTTTAGCAATTCTGGGTTTCTTGTTTTTCCATATGAAGGTGAGAATTTTTCTTTCAAGGTCTGTAAAGAAGTGTGTTGGTAATTGGATGGGTATTGCATTGAATCTGTAGATTGCTTTTGTTGAGATGGCCATTTTTACTATATTAATCCTGCCAAGCTAAGAACATGGGAGATCTTTCCATCTTCTGATATCTTCTTCTAATTCTTTCTTCAGAGACTTGAAATTGTTTTCATACAATCTTTGACTTGCTTGGTTAGGGTTACACCAAGGTATTTTATGTCCTTTGTGGCAATTGTGAAGGGTTTGGTTTCCCTAATTTTTTCTCAGCCCTTTTGTCTTTTGTATACAGGAGTGATACTCATTTTTTTGAGTTAATTTTGTATCCAGCCACTTTGCTGAAGGTGTTAAACAGGTGTAGGATTTCCCTGGTAGAATTTTTGGGGTCATTCAGGTATACTGTCATATCATCTGAAAATAGTGATACTTTGACTTCTTCCTTTCCAATTTGTACCCTCTTGATGTCCTTCAATTTTCTCATTGCTCTAGCAAGGAGTTAAAGAACAATGTTGAAGAGATATGGAGAGAGTGGGAAGCCTTGCCTTGTCCCTGATTTTAGTGGGATTCATTCAAATTTCTCTCTAGTTTCTTATTGTCTATAGGCTTACTGTATATTGCCTTTACTACGTTCAGGTATGTACCTTGTATCCCTGATCTCACCAAGACTTTAAACATGAATGGATGTTGGATTTTTCAAATGCCTGTCAGCATCTAAGGAGATCATCATTTGTTTTATTCCTTCAGTTTGTTTATGTCGTGGATCACATTGATGGATTCCCGTATATTGAACCACCCCTGCATACCTGGGAGGAAGCATATTTGGTCATAGTGCATGATATCTTTGATATGTTCTTGTATTCGGTTTGCCAGTATTTTGTTGAGTATTTTTGCATCGATGTTCATGTGGGAGATTGGCTTGAAATTCTCTTTCTTTGTTGGGTCTTTGTGAGGTTTAGGTACCAAGCTGACTGTAGCTTCATAGAATGAGTTTGGTAGTGTTCCTTTTGTTTCTATTTTGTGGAAAAGTTTGAAGAATATTGGCATTAGCTTTCTTTGAAGGTCTGGTAGAATTCTGCGCAGAAACCATCAGACCCTGGCCTTTTTTTTTTTTTTTTTTTTTTTTTGCATGGGAGAGTTTTGATGACCACTTCTATTTCCTTGGGGTATATAGGACTATGTAATTGATTTACCTGGTCTTGATTCAGCTTTGGTATGTGGAATCTGTTAAGAAAATTGTCCATTTTATTTAGATTTTCAAATTTCGTGGCATATAGGTTTTTAAAGTAAGACTTAATTATTGTTTGGACTTACTCAGTATCTGTGGTTTGGGTATGTTTTGCCTTCATTTTCATTGAATTCTAGGAAGTCTTTAATTTCTTTCTTTATTTCTTCTCTTACCTTGCTGTCATTTAGTAGAAAGTTATTCAGTTTCTGTGTATGTTTAGGCCTTTTGCTATTTTTGTCATTGAGTTCCAGCTTTATTCCATGGTAATTAGATACGCTACAAGGGATTATTTCAATCTTATTGTATCTGTTGAGGCTTGCTTTGTGACCAACCATTTAGTCTGCTTTGGAGAAGGTTCCATGAGGTGCTGAGAAGAAGGTAAATTCTTTTGTGTTTGGGTCAAAGGTTCTGTAGATGTCTGTGAGGTCCATTTGATTCATGACCTCTGTCATAGTTATTGTTTTTTGTTTAATTTCTGTTTTGTTGACCTGTTCTTTGTTGAGAGTGGGGTGATGAATTCTCCCACTATTCATGTGTGGGAATCTATGTGTTTTTAGTTTTATCAATGTTTCTTTTGCTAATGTGGGTGCCCTCTTATTTGGGGCATAGATGTTCAGGACTGTGATATCTTCCTGCTGGATTTTTTTTTCCCCTTGATGAGTATGAAGTGTCCTTCTCTATCTCTTTTGATTAATTTTGGTTGAAAATTTATTCATTTATTTATTTAGTTATTTACTTATTTATTTATTTATTTTATTAATTATACTTTATTCACTTTGTATTCCCCCATAACCTCCCATTCTCCCCTTCTGATCCCACCCTCCCATCCCCTTCTTCATGCAATGCCCTCCTCAATTCCACTGATAAGGGAAGTCTTCCTTTCCTTCCTTCTGATCTTAGTCTATCAGATCTCATCAGGAGTGGCTGCATTGTCGTCTTCTGTGGCCTGGTAAGGCTGCTCCACACTCAGCGGGAGGTGATCAAAGAGCAGGACAATCAGATTATGTCAAAGCAGTCCCTCTTCCCATTACTATGTAACCCACTTGGACACTAAACTGCCCTGTGCTACGTCTGTGCGGGAGTTCTAGGTTATCTCCATGCATGGTACTTGGTTGGAGCATGAGTCTCTGGGAAGACCCTTGTGTTCAAAAATCTATTTTATTAGATATTAGAATGGCTATTTCTGCATGCTACTTGGTTCCATTTGCTTGGAAAACCTTCTTCCAGCTCTTTACTCTCAGGTAATGTTTATCTTTGTGATTTAGGTGTGTTCTTGTATGCAGCAGTTCATTAGGACTTGTTTATGCATCCATTCTGTTAGTCTGTGTCTTTTATTGGAGGATTGAGTCCATTGATATTGAGAGATATTAATGTCCACAGTTTTGTCAGTTTAGCTAGGGATAACTGGTTGAACCTTGGTGGAGAATCTGAGAGCTGCTGTAATGGAGCTCTGGCTCTTGTAGATGTGAGGATGCAGCTGTGTGTCTCAGTACCCTAGAGGTACTCAATAATGGCAGGTGAGCACAGCACTCAGCCTTCAGTAGAAGGCTAGAGCCTAGAGTCTGTGTGAACCCAGAAAGTTTCCTGGAGCTGGGTTTCCTGAGCATTGGACCTGATGATTCCCCCCACTGTGGGGTTTCCCTTGGACAGGGATGCCCAGTCTTTGCTTTGGGGATAACAATTATGTCTGGGATGGTGAGTACAACCCACAGGCACAGATTTGTGTGGCTCCACCTTTCTGGCGATTTGGTGCCTGGGCGTCTGCTGAAACTGGGTAATTTTTTTTGAGATCTTTTCAGGGTGGTGGTATGGGCTGAGTGCTCTGAGATCAGAGCAGCCGTTCCCCTCACTGTGGGTTTGCACCTGACAGAGAAACTCAGTATCTGGTGCCCTGGGACCCACAGTTCTATCTGGGGCAGTGAGTCAGGAACACAGACAGGACTCTGTGCTGGCACCTGGGTTCCCAGCTCTCGCTCTGGGCTGGCTCCTGGACACCCATGGAACCCTGGGTCTTTTCCAGGGAATATCTGGGTGACCTAAGGTCAGTCCCAATCATTTCCTGCACTGTGGGGTTATCTCTCGACTGGAAAACCCAGTCTCTGATGTTGTGGGCCCACAGTTCAGTCTGGGACAGTGATCAGAGCAAGCTGGATGTGGCTCTGGGCTGGCAACCAAGCACCTGGGTGGAACTGGGATCTCTTTTGTAGTTTAGCTTGGTGAGTTGACGCTGATTGAATCCCCCACCATGGCGTAGCCTCTTACCTGGGAAACACAATCACTTATGTTTTAGGGCTGCGAGTTCTGACTGCTGGTCACTGTGCTGATCCTGCTGTGCTACTGGTCAGAAAGAGAGTAGTCAGGGTGCAGCCATCTTGTGAGTTTTCAGTTTTGTGTTTTGAACCTTTCCAATGTTACTCTTTCTTTGGAGATGTATCATTTTCTGCAATTGTATGTTCAGCACATGAGATTCTTTCTTCCATTTCTTGTTTTCTCTTGGTGATGCCTAACTTTGTGGTTCTGTATGTTTTCTCTATGTTCTCCAGCTGCAGGGCTTTCTCTGTTTGTCTTTTCTTTATTGATTCTAATTCTGTTTTCATGTCTTACTCCATTTTGCTCATCTGTTTGAATGTGGATTCCTGTCTTTCCTTTTTAAAATTATTTTTATTTTTTATTAATTACAGGTTATTCACTTTGTATCTCTCCTGTTGCTCCCTCCCTACTGCCCTCCCAATTCTACCCTTCCTCCTTTTTCCCCATGTATGCCCCTCTCCAGTCCTCAGATAAGGGAAGTCCTCCTCCCCTTCCCTCTGTCCCTAGTCTTTCAGGTCTCGTCAGGATTGCCTGCACTGTCTTCCTCTGTGGACTGGTAAGGCAGCTCCCCCCTCAGGGGGAGGTGATCAAAGAGCAGGTCAATCAGTTCATGTCAGAGACAGTCCCTGTACCCATTACTATGAATGCACTTGGACACTGAATTGCCATGGGCTACCTCTGTGTAGGGATTCCAGGTCATCTCCACAAGGCATCCTTGGCTGAAGTATCACTCTCAGAAAAGAACCCAGTGTCCATATTTTTTGGATCTGTGGCTCTTCTGGTGGAATTCCTGTTCTCTCCAGGTCTTACTATCTCCCATTTCTTTCATAAGATTTCCTGCACTCTGCCCAAAGTTTGACTGAATCTCAGCATATGCCTCAATACCCTGCAGGGTAGGCCTTTCAGAGATCCTCTGTGGTAGTCTCCTGCCCCCCTGCTTTCTCATAATCCAATGTTCAGATGTCCATCCTCTTTGCGTTTCTTAATGAGGATTGAGTATTCTACCCAGAGTCGACCTTCTTGATTAGCTTCTTTAGGTGTACAGATTATAGTATATTTATTCTATTTTATATGTTTAATATCTACTTATGAGGGAACATACACCCTGTGTGTCTTTCTGCTTCTGGGATACCTCACTCAGGATTATCTTTTCCAGTTCCCACCATTTGTCTGCAAATTTCGTGATTTCCTTGATCTCTCTTGCTCAGTAATATTCCATTATGTAGATGTACCAAAATTTCTATATCCATTCCTCAACAGTGGGGGGAATTATCAGGTCCAATTGTTTACAGCTTCTTGCTATTACAAATAAAGCTGCTAAAAATATGGTTGAACAGATGTCCTTGTTTGATACTTGAGTATCTTTTGGATATATACCTAGGAGTAGTATACCTGAATCTTGAGGAAGCATTATTCCTAATTGTCTGAGATAGCACCAGATTGATTTCAAAAGTGGTTGTACAAGTTTATATTTCCACCAGCGGTGGAGGAGGGTTCCCATTCCTTGACATCCTCTCCTGCATGTGTTGTCACTTGAGGATTTCACCTTAGCCATTCCAATGGGTGTAAGGTGAAATGTCAGGTTAGTTTTGATTTTCATTTCCTTTGTGACTAAGGACGTTGAACATTTCTTTCAGTATTCCTCTATTGAGATTTCACTGTTTAGATCTGTACTGCATTTTTTAATTGGATTACTTGATTTGTTGCTGTTTAACTTCTTGAGTTCTTTATATATACTGAATGGTTTTTAGTGTTGACTGGAGACATATATTAATTTATTTTATTAGGTACATTTGATTAACTGTGTATCCCACCTATATCCCAATCTCTCATTCCCTCTCAAACCCTCCCTTTCTCCCTCATCTTCTCTTTGCCCCTTTCCAAGTCGACTGATTGGGGAGGACCTCCTCCCCTTTCATCTGACCCTGTTTATCAGGTATGTTCAGAACTGGCTGCAAGGTCCTCCTCTGTGGCCTAGCAGGACTGCTCCTCCCTTGTGGGGTGGGGAGTTCAAAGAGCCAGTCATTGAGTTCCTGTTAGAAATAGTCCTTGTTCCCCTTACTATGGGAAACCAATTGGTTACTGAGCTACCACAGGCTACATCGGAGCAGAGGTTCAAGGTTATATCCATACATGGTCCTTGGTGGAAGTGTCAGTCTCAGAAAAGGGCCCTGTGCCCAGATATATTTGGTCCTTGTGGAGCTCCTATCCTTCCCACATCATACAAACTCCCGCTTCTTTCATACGGTTCCCTGCACTCTGCTGAAGGTTTGGTTATGAGTCTTATTATCTGCTTTGATACATTGCTAGGTAGAATCTTTCAGGGCCCCTCTGCAGTAAGTTCCTGTACTTGTTTTCTCCTATGTCCAATGCACCTCCCATTTGTCTTTTAAGTGAGGATTGATCGTCTTACCCTAGGTCCTCTTTCTTGTTTATCTTCTTATGTGTATAGATTACATTATGTTTATCATATCTTATAGGTCTGTATAAGTGAGTATATATCATGTGTGTCTTTCTTCTTCTGGGATACCTCACTCAGAATGATCTTTTCTATATCCCACCATTTCCCTGCAAATTTCATGATTTCCTCATTTTTGATTGCTGAGTAGTATTCTATTGTGTAAAAGTACCACAATTTCTCCATTTGGGACATCTGGCTATTACAAATAAAGCTGCTACAAACAAGGTTCAGCAAATGTCCTTATTGTGTACTGGAGCAAATTTTGGGTATATTCCAAGGAGTGGTATTGCTGGATCTTGAGGAACCACTATTCCTAATTGTCTGAGAAAGCCGCAAACTGACTTCCAAAGTGGTTGTACCAGGTTCCATTCCTACCAGCAATGGAGGAGAGTTCCCCTTTCTCCACAATTTCTCCAGCATGTGTTGTCACTTGACTTTTTGATCTTAGCCATTCTGATGGGTGTAAGGTGAAATCCCAGGGTCGTTTTGATTTTCATCTCTCTGATGGCGAGTGTTTATCTGCCATTTTATATTCCTGTACAGAAAATTCTCTGTTTAGCTCTGTTCCCCATTTTTAATTGTATTCCTTGATTTATTGCTTTTTAACTTCTTTAGTTCTTTTATACACTGGATATCAGCCCTCTGTCAGATATAGGGTTGGTGAAGTTCCTTTCCCAGTCTGTAGGCTGTCGTTTTGTTCTGATGACAGTGACTTTTGCTTTACAGAAGCTTTTCAGTTTCATGAGGTCCCATTTATATTGATTGTTGCTCTTAGAGCCTGTGCTGTTGGTGTTCTGTTCAGGACGTTATCTCCTGTGCCAATGAGTTCTAGGCTCTTCCCCACTTTTTCTTCTAACTGATTTAGAGTATCTGGTTTTATGTTGAGGTCTTTGATCCACTTGGACTTTAGTATTAGTTTTGTGCAGGGTAATGAATATGGATCCATTTTCATTTTTCTGCATGTAGACATCCACTTGGACCAGCAACATTTGTTCAAGATGCTGTCTTTTTTCCATTGAATAGATTTGGCTTCTTTGTCCAAAATCAAGTATTCATGGGTGTGTGGGTTTATTTCTGGGTCTTCTATTTGCTTCCATTGATCCTCCTTTCTGTTTGTATGCCAATACCAGGCAGTTTTTATTACTATTGCTCTGTAGTACAGGGGATAGAGATACCTCCAGATGATCTGTTGTTATACAGGATTGTTTTGGAGATTCTGGTTTTTTTCTTTCTCCATATGAAGCTGAGCATCTTTCATTCAATGTCTGTAAAGAAATGAGGTGGTATTTGGATGGGAATTGCATTGTATCTGTAGATTGCTTTTGGCAGCATGGCTATTTTCACAATGTTAATCCTACCAATCCCTGAGCATGTGAGACCTTTTCATCTTCTGATAACTTCTTCAGTTTCTTTCTTCAGAGAGTTAAAGTTCTTTTCACATAGGTATTTCATTTGCTTGGTTAGAATTATCCCAAGGTATTTTATGTTATTAGTGGCTATTGTGAAGGGTGTTGTTTTCCTGATTTCTTTCTTGACCCTTTTGTCTTTGGTATACAGGAGGTCTTCTGACTTTTTTTGAGTTGATTTTGTATCCTGCCACTTTGCTGAAGGTGTTTATCAGCTGAAGGAGTTCTTTGGTTGAATTTTTGGAATTGCTCATGTAGACTATCATATCATCTGCTAATAATGACACTTTGACCTCTTCCTTTCCAATTTATATATACTGGATATTAACCCTCTGTCAGATAAACGGTTTGTGAAGATGCTTTTTCATTCTGTTGACTGTTGTTTTGTTTTGACAGTGTGCTTTGCTTTACAGAAACTTTTCAGTTTAATGATGTACCATTTATTGATTGTTGCTTTTAGAATCTGTGATGTTGGTGTTGTATTCAGGAAGTTGTCTCCTGTGTCAATGAATTCCAGGCTTTTCCCCACTTTTTCTTCTAAGCTGTTTAGTGTGTCTGATTTTTTATTGAGGTCTTTGATCCATTTGAACTTTAAATTTGTGCAAGGTGATAAGTATTGATTTATTTGCATTTTTCTATATATAGACATACTGTTAGACCAGCACCATTTATTGAAGATGCTATCTTTTGTCCATTGTATACTTTTGGCATCTTTGTCAAAAATTGTCTATAATTGTATGGTACTATGTCTGATTCTTCTGTCAGATTACATTGATCCACCATTCTGTTTCTGTGCCAGTACCATGCAGTTTTTATTACTGTTGCTCTATAGTACAGGTTGATATCAGGGATGGAGATACTTCCAGAAGAGTTTTTATTGTAGAGGATTGATTTAGCAATTCTGGGATTCTTTTTTATTCCATATGAAGTTGAGAATTTTTTGTTCCAGGTCTGTAAGAATTGTGTTGGTATTTTGATGGGAATTGCATTGAATATGTAGATCATTTTAGGTAAGATGACCATTTTTACTATGTTAAACCTGCCAAGCCATGAGCATAGGAGGTCTTTCCAACTTCTGATATCATCTTCTAATTGTTTCTTCAGAGACTTGAACTTTTTTCCATTCAAGTCTTTAACTTGCTTGGTTAGGGGCACACCAAGCCTTTTATGTCTTTTATGGCTATATTGTATTTCCCCAATTTCTTTCTCAGCCGTTTTGTCTTTTGTATAAAGGTGAGCTAGTGTTTTTGTTTGCTCCTTTTTTTTTTTTTTTAGTTAATTTTGTATCCTGCTTCTTTGGTGAAGGTGTTTATCTGCTATAGGAGAATTTTTGGAGTCACTCAGGTATACTATCATATCATCTGCAAATAGTGATACTTTGACTTCTTTCTTTTCAATTTGAATCCCCTTGATCTCCTTTAATTGCTGTAGCAAGGACTTCAAGAAGTATGGAGATAAGGCTGCCTTGCCTTGTCCCTGATTTCAGTTGGATTGATTTAAGTTTCTCTCCTTTAGGTTTGATGTTGGCTCTAGGCTTGCTGTATATTGCCTTTACTATATTTAGATATGTGTCTTGTGTCCCTGATCTCTCCAATATTTTAAATATAAATGAATGTTAGATTTTGTCAGATGCTTTTTCAGCATCTAAGGAGATTATCATGTTTTTTTTTCTTTCAGTTTGTTTAAATGGTGGATCACATTGATGGTTTTCCATATATTTAACCACCCCTGCAAACCTGGGATGAAGTCTACTTGGTCATAGTGGATGATATCTTTGATGTGTTCTTGTATTTGTTTTGCAAGTATTTTGTTGAGTATTTTTTGCATCGAGGTTTTTGGCCAGAAATTCTTTTTATTTGTTGGGTCTTTTTGAGTTTTAGGTACCAAGGTGACTATGGCTTCAAAGTGTGAGTTTGGTAGTGTTCCTTCTGTTTCTAGTTTGTGGAATAGTTTGAACATAATTGGAGTTAGCTCTTCTTTGAAGGGTTGATAGATTTTAATGACCGCTTCTATTTCCTTGAGGGATATAGGACTATTTAATTGATTTGCCTCATCTTGATTCAGCTTTGGAAAATGGACTCAAGGAAGACAATTGTTCATTTCATTTAGATTTTCAAAATTTATGGCATACAGTCTTTTGAAGCAAATCCTAATGATTCTTTGAATTTCCTTAGTATCTGTACTTAATATCCCCCTTTGTACTTCTGATTTTGCTGATTTGGATAGGTTCTCTCTGCTTTTTAGTTAGTTTGGCTAAGGGTTTGTCTATCTTGTTGATTTTCTCAAAGAACCAGCTCTTGGTTTCATTGATTCTTTGAATTGTTTTATTTGTCTATATTTGATTGATTTCAGCCCTGTGTTTGATTATTTCCAGTCATCTTCTCCTCTTTGATGTGTCTGCTTATTCTTTTTCTAGGGTTTTTAGGTGAGCCATTAAGTTGCTTGTGTGAGCTGTCTCAAATTTCTTCTTGAAGGCACTTAGTGCTATGAACTTTCCTCTTAGCACTGCTTTCATTGTGTTCCACAAGTTTGAGTATGTTGTACCTTCATTTTCATTGAATTCTAGGAAGTCTCTAATTTCTTTCTTATTTTTTTCCGGACACAGTTGTCATTTAGTAGCAAGTTGTTTTCTTTTCTTGTGTGTAGGTTTTTTGCTATTTCTGTTGTTGGGGAGGTCCAGCTTTATTCCATGGTGATCAGACAGGATACAAGGGATTATTTCAATCTTGTTGTATCTGTTGAGGCTCCCTTTGTGACCAATCACATGGTTTATTTTGGAGAAGGTTCCATGAGGTGCTGAGAAGAAGGTAAATTCTTTTGTGTTTGGGTGTAAGGTTCTGTAAATGTCTGTTAGCTCCATTTGATTCGTGACCTCTGTGAGAGACATTGTTTCTTTGTTTAATTTGTTTTGTTGACCTGTCCTTTGTTGAGAGTGGGGTGTTGAAGTCTCCCACTATTAATGTGTGGGAATCTATGTGTGGTTTAAGTTTTATCAATGTTTCTTTTACAAATGTGGGTACCCTTGTATTTGGGCATAGATGATCGGGATTGTGATATCTTCCTGGTGGAATTTTCCTGCATGAGTATGAAGTGTCCTTTTTCTATCTCTTTTGATTAATTTTGGTTGAAAGTGTATTTTATCAGATATTAGAATGGCAACTCCTAGTTGCTTCTTCGGTCCTTTTGCTGGGAAAAGGACCAAACCTTTCCTCTCAGGTAATGTTTATCTTTGTGACTTAGGCGTGTTTCTTGTATGCAGCAGATTCCTGGGTCTTGTTTTCTCATGTATTCTGTTGGTCTGTGTCTTTTTATTGGAAAATTGAGTCCACTGATGTTGAGAGAAATTAACAACCAGTGGCTGTTAGATCCTTTGATTTTGATGTTTTCTGTGGTCATAATTTTGTGAGCTTGGTTGCCTTTTCTTTTACTGTAGTAAGGTTAATTATTTCCTGTGTTTTCTTGAATGTAGCTAGTTTTCTAGAGTTGTATCTTTCCTTCTGTTGTCTTATGTAAAGCTGGATTTTTACATAATACACTAGAAGGTATTGTTGAAATTTGTTTTTGTCATTGAATATCTTGTTTTTTGTGTTTATTAGGAGAGAGTGTTTTGCTGGTTATAGTAGCCTGTGCTGACATCTGTATTCTCTTAGGGCCTGCATGATATCCATCCAGGGACTTCTGGCTTTCATAGTCTCTGTTGAGAAGTCAGGTGTGATTCTGATGGTTTTGCCATTATATGTTTTTTGGCCATTTTCCCTGTACAACTTTTAGTATTATTTTTCTTCGTTCTATATACTTACTGTTTTGATTATTATGTGGCATGAGGATTTTCTTTCTGGTCTAATATATTGAGTCTTCTGTAGGCCTCTTGTATTGTTATTGGGCTCTCCTTTAATTTGGGAAAATTTTCTTCTTTGAAATGTTGAAAATATTTTCTGGACCTGGGACCAGGGAAATCTTCTTTTTCCTCTATTCCTATTATTCTTAGGTTTTGTCTTTTTTATTTTTTGATTTTAATTTTCTTTATAAATTACACTTTACTCACTTTGTATCTCCCACCCCCGTACCCTGCATCCTCCTGTCCCAATTCCTCCCTTCCTCCATCCTCTGCATGCATGCCCCTTCCCAAGTCCACTGATAGGGGAGGAATTCTTTTCCTTCCTTCTGATGTTAGTCAGTTAGGTCTCATCAGGAGTGACTACCTTGTCCTCTTTGGTGGCCTGGTAATGCTGCTTCCCCCTCAGGGGGAAGTAATTAAAGAGCAGGCCAATCAGTTCATGTCAGAGACAGTCCTTGTTCCTATCACAATGGAACCCACTTAGATATTGAACTGCCATGGGCTACATCTGTGCAGGGGTCTTAGGTTATCTCCATGCATAGTCCTTGGTTGGAATAGCAGTCTCAGGAAAGACCCCTGGGCTCAGATTTTTTGGTTCTGTTGCTCTCCTTATGGAATTCCTGACCTCTCCAGATCTTACTGTTTCTACTTCTTTCCTAAGATTCCCTGCACTGTGCCCAAAGGTTGCCCATAAGTCTCAGCATGTACATTGATAGTCTGCAGGGCAGAGCTTTTCAGAGGTCTTTTGTGTTAGGCTCCTGACTTGTTCCCTCTTTTCTCCTTCTTCTGATGTCCAGCCTATTTGCCTTTCTGGATAGGAATTGAGCATTTTAACAAGAGTCCCCCTCTTGATTATTTTCTTTAGGTACACAGATTTTGGTAGGTTTATCCTATATCATGTGTCTATATGAGTAAGTATATACCATGTGCATCCCTCTGCTTCTGGAATAGCTCACTCAGGAGGATCTTTTCCATTTCCCACCATTTACCTGAAAATTTCATGATTTCCTTGTTTTTTATTGCTGAGTAATATTCCATTGTGTAGATGTACCACAATTTGTGCATCCATTCCTCCACTGAGCGGCATCTGGGCTATTTCCAGATTCTGGCTATTACAAATACTGCTGCTCCAAACATGGCTGAGCAAATGTCCTTATTGTGTACTTGAGAAACTTTTGGATATATGCCTCAGTGTGGTATGGCTGGACCTTGAGGAGGCATTAGATTGCTTTCCAGAGTGGTTGTACAATTTTACAAATTCCACCAGCAGGGGAGAAGGGTTTCCCTTTCTCCACAACCTCTCCAGCATGTGTTCTCACTTGAGTTTTTCATCTTGGCCATTCTGAGGGGAGTAAGGTGAAATCTCAGGGTTGTTTTGATTTGCATTTCCCTGATGGCTAATGAGGCTGAGCATTTCTTTAAGTGTTTCTCTGCCATTCGATATTCCTCTGCAGAGAATTCTCTCTTTAGCCCTGTAGCCCATTTTTTAATTGAATTACTTGATGTTTCGCTGTTTAACTTCTTTTGTTCTTCATATATACTGGTTATTAGCCCTCTTTTAGATATAAGGTTGATGAAGAACCTTTCCTAATCTGTAGGCTGTTGTTTTGTTCTGGGGACAGTGTCCTTTCTTTACAGAAGCTTTTCAGTTTCATGAGGTCCCATTTATTGATTTGTTGCTCTTAGAGCCTGTGCTGTGGTGTTCTGTTCAGGAAGATATCTTCTGTGCCAATGAGTTCAAGGGCATTCCTCACTTTTTCTTCTGAGCGGTTTATGTTGAGGTCTTTGATCCACTTGGACTTTCGTTTTGTGCAACGTGGTGATGAGTATGGATCTATTTGAATTTTTCTACATTTAGACTTCCAGTTACACCAGCACCATTTGTTGAAGATGCTGTCTTTTTTCCAATGAATGGGTTTGGCATCTTTGTCAAAAATCAGGTGTCCATAAGCGTGTGGATTTATGTCAGGGTCTTCTATTTGATTCCATTGATCCACCATTTTGTTTCTATGCCAGTACCATGCAGGTTTTAGTATTGTTGCTGTATAGTACAGCTTGAGATCAGGGATGGAGATACCTCCTGAAGATCTTTTACTGTAGAGAATAGTTTTTAGCAGTTCTGGGTTTCTTGTTGTTCCATATGAAGGTGAGGATTTTTCTTTCAAGGTCTGTAACGAAGTGTGTTGGTAATTTGATGGGAATTGCATTGAATCTGTAGATTGCTCTCGGTAAGATGGCCATTTTTACTATGTTAATCCTGCCAAGCCATGAGCATAGGAGATCTTTCCATCTTCTGATATCTTCTTCTAATTCTTTCTTCAGAGACTTGAAATTTTTTTCATACCACTCTTTGACTTGTTTGGTTACGTTCACACCAAGGTACTTTATGTCCTTTGTGGCTATTGTGAAGGGTGTTGTTTCCCTAATTTCTTTCTCGGCCCTTTTGTCCTTTGTATACAGGAAGGCTACTGATTTTTTTTTTTTTTTTTTAGTTAATTTTGTATCCGGCCACTTTACTGAAGGTGTTAATCAGCTGTAGGTGTTCCCTGGTAGAGTTTTGGGGGTCACTCAGGTATACTATCATAACATGTGCAAATAGTGATACTTTGACTTCTTTCTTTATAATTTGTATCCCCTTGTTCTCCTTCAATTGTCTTATTGCTCTAGCTAGGACTTCAAGAACAATGTTGAAAAGATATGGAGATAGTGGACAGCCTAGCCTTGTCCCTGATTTCAGTGGGAATAATTTGATTTTCTGTCCATTGAGTTTGATGTTGGCTATAGGCTTGCTGTATATCACCTTTACTATGTTCAGTATTATGCCTTGTATCCCTGATCTCTCCAATACTTTAAATATGAATGGATGTTGGATTTTGTCAAATGCCTTTTCAGCATATAAGGAGATGATCATGTGGTTTTTCTCCTTCAGTTTTGTCTGTTTATATTGTCTTGAATTTCTTGGATGATCGGTGTCAGGAATTTTTTCGATTTAACACTTTCTTTGACAGATACATCTATTTCTTCCATTGTATCTTCCACACCTGAGATTCTTCCTTCCATCTCTTGTAGTCTATTGGTTATGCTAACCTCTGTAGTTCCTGTTTTCTTCCCTAAGTTCTTTCTGTCCACAATTTCCTCCATTTGTGTTTTCTTTAAATTTTCCAATTTTATCTTCAACTCTTGAGCCTTTTTGTTAATTTCCTTCTCCTGTCTGACTGTGTTTTCCTGTTTTTCCTTCATTTCCTTCAGCTGTTTGTTTGAACAATCCTCTGTTTCTTTTATTTCTTTCAGTGATTTAAGTATTTCCTCTCTAAAAGCCACAAAGTGTTTGACTTCAACTTCCTGCATTTCTTTACAGATGGCCATAATCTGTTTTTCTTTATTTTCCTCTATTTCCTTAAGGATGGCCATAATCTTTTTGAGTTTATCTTCCTTTAGGTCTTTACACATTTTATTTCTTTCCTCTCTTATACTCTTCATGAGCATAAATGTTAGGTCATCTTCTTGAATTTCAGTTATGCTGAAATTCAGTTATGCTGGAGTGTCCCAGGGGTATTTGCCCCTGGATAACTGGTTCTGGAGATGCCATATTGCTCTGTCTTTTGTTGGTTGGGCTTTTACGCTGGGCTCTACCCATTGTGCTATCTTAGGTGTTTGGAGTTAGTTTCTGGTGGTTCCTGGAATCCTGTGGTTGAGAGAATCCCTTTGACAGGAAGATATTTTTGCCTGGAGGAGGCTTCCACAGCTTTTTGGGTATGGTTACCGTGTACCTGGTGTCCTTCAGGGGTTGACACAGCTCACCGCAGGTGTAGAGACCTGAGTGGTAACTGTGGTCCTTGTTAGTCAAGAGGGCTCTTCTCTCACCCGGAGATATCCTGGAGATAGCTGCCCTGCTTCTGGTTTCCTAGCTGTAAATTTAGTGAGCTGCTGCTATAACCTGGGTGTCCCGTGGTTTGGTCAGTTTTGTTAGGGATAACTGGTTGCCCGTTGGAGCAGTATCTGGTGGTTGATCTCAGGGATCCCATGGTTCTGAGGTTGGGGCTCTGTGCTCCAGTGCCCAAGTTGTAATCTGTGGTGGGTGAGTACTGCTCTCCTGGTAGCAGCAGGCTAGCTGGTGCACAGCAGGTCCCTGGGTTAGGCAAACCTTCAGGACCTTTTCCAGCGATATACTGGATGGCCTACTTCCATCCCCTTTGCTTTGTTCCCTGTGAGGATTTCTTCCTACAGGGACTCCAAGTCTCTGGTGCCCTGGGTCGCACAGTTCAGTCTGTGACAAATATTTGGTACAGAGCAGGTCTCTAGGTTGGTGGTTTGTGTGCCTGCCAGTCTGTGGGATCTTTTCCAGGGATATACTGGATGACCTAATTCAGGTCCCCGTTTCCTTCCTTCCCTGTGGGGTTTACTCCGGACAGGTACTTCCAGTCTCTGCTGCCCTGGGGCGCACAGCTCTGTCTATGCCAGAGACTTGGGTGTGCAGCAAGTCTCTGTGCTTGCAGCTGGAGCCCAGTTCAGTGTTAGTGCCTCGCTCCTGCTGGTCTGTGAGACCTATTCCAGAGACCTATTCCACTGGGTGACCCGTGGCCAGTCCCGTTTCCTTCCTTCCCTGTGGGTTTTTCTTGCGACTGAGACTCCCAGTGCCTGGTGTTTTTGTGCCCACCGTTCAGCCTGGGAAGGTCATCTGGACAAGCAGACATGTGGTTCAGGTCTGGCAACCTAGTGCCTGTGTGACCTAGGATCTCTTCCGGGTTCTGGCTGGGTGATCTGAGAGTGGACCCGACTGATTCCCATGCCTTGGGGGTTTCCTCTCACCTGGGAAGCATGATCGCTGTTGTTTTAGGGCCCAGAGTTCAGTCTCTTGGTTGCTGTATGGAAAATTTGTCCTGCTCCTCAGATGCAGTGTTCTCCTGGCGCCACTATCTTGTCCCTCCCTGAGAATGTCTATTTTCTCTTAAAGAAGAAGAATACTTTTAATATTACACTTAAGAACTGTAACTACAGTTGTTTACATAACAGTTTTTATAGCTTTTAATTTTTTAGTGTAAATTATAACCTGCTCTGAGATATAGTTTTATTTATAATAATATTAATAATAAAAGAAATGGATAATGATTTTTTATTACCACAACATAATAAGGAAATATAATGGGCATACATAATAAGTTGGACTTTCGTCACAGATATTGATGATTCATTATCATTTATATACATAAGATCTTTATATTTCATTTATTTTCCTAGGAGATATAGTTGAAAATCCAGATATGTTACAGATACAAGTGATTGCACCTTCCAACTGTGCCTATCTCTATCCAGACATAGGAAGTTCTACTGTTTGCTATGTTGCACAGGCCCGGGGACCAGAAATAAATATGGTAAACAGATCAGCTTTACTTTTTCTTTTTTTCTCTATGAATATAATGGAAGTTAAAAATATTAGAAAATATTTTTCTTCAGCCATAAAGAAAAAAAAAACATGTTTTAAATGAATCTTCAGGACAGTAATTTTTAAATATGGCAGTTTGATCCATGCTATCACTTTTTATTTACACAGATTAGAGAATTATTTGTATCCAACTGTGTTAAACAGAAATATATGTGATATTATTTAATATTATTTATTCATGTATGTGTTTGTGTTAAATGTAGCCATTTCATCTCCTCCTTTTTTTGTTTTTCAACACAACTTATCCCTCCTAATATCAACACTGTCCTTTCAAAATATCTAATTAGGCCATAGAGTGATCCACTGTGTTGATAGTGGTGAAAATTATAAATCACATTTATACATAAAAATTTACATACCCTTTCTCTCAGGTCAGCCATTTCTATTTCATTTTTGAAAACACAGTCATGTAGTTAAAGCCCTGTTTTCTCTGATATTTGTGAGATGAATCTGAGACCAGAATTATTCGTTAGTAGATTGATATTGCACATTCCAATTTTACCAGTATTGCTATCACAATTTATAAATTCAAATTATAGGTAATCAATTTGAGAAGCAAATTACCTGTTTTTTTTTTTTTTATTGTTTCAATTTACAGGAGTCCATGATTCCTGGAAGTGCTGTTATGTGCAGACCAATATATGGCAATGGCAAATGGAGACAAATAGGCCTCACCAGTTTCAAGCACCTAGCTACTATAGTGAGCCCTCACTTTTCCTGGATTTTGTCCTCAACAGCAAAGGCAGGCTACCCCTTAAAACCAGCCCTCACTCATTGGATGGAAAATCCAAATTCCTCCAGTCTTATTAAATGCCCAACCACATTGCTATTCTACTTTGGAACAGCTATTTCAATAATGAGGATTTTCATTTTGTAGTTCACTTGTCTGGTCAACTTCTACAAATCTGCTTAACTATGATAGAAAATCACAAAAATGTAATTATTGTTATGCCCTATAGAAGCTTCTTACAGATTCTAATAAACAGAATTTTCCTTGACAATGGCTACCTTATATTTCTGCTTGAGTTACATGAGTGGTGTACTAATCTCTGGTTAATTCTACTAATTTCTGAAATGTTTTATTGTATCCTTTTTGTGTATATGTGTATGTACATGTATGGACACAAGAGTTAGAAGTTAAATTAGTCCTCTTAGAGTCACACCTAAAAGTGACATGCCCAACATATGTCATGAGAAACAAATGCAAGAACAGTAAACACTGACAACCACTTGGCATCGCTTGTTCTCCTAACATGTCTCTTAATGACTTGTGTATTTGAAAGCTTATGTAAGTGCAGGTGTACACAAAGACAAGAAGAGAGTACTGGATCTCCTGCAACAGAGATTAAAGGTATGTGTAAACCACTATATTGGGGCAGAAAAATAGCAGCAAGAAATCTTAAGTACCGTATCAACTTTTCTCATCCACTAACTCTTAATTTTCAGCAATTCATAAAGTATATTTAACATAAAAAAAACAAAAAAGCACTCAGGGTCAGCCGCTTTGGACCCAGAGAAGAGCATGTCTGATTGCATGCGGGTTGATGCCCCAGGTCCCGCCTCTGAGAAAAAGGTATGTGACGGGTCTGATGCTCTTTGGGTGGATGACACCTAAATGAACATCTGTACAAAGTCCCAATTTATTTCTAATATCAGAGATCCGACCTCTACTCTTGCCTGATGCGTCTAAAACAAAAAGGGGGAACTGTAGAGAGCTGCGGAATGCTATGCCTTAAAGATGGAGCTGGTTTCCGCCTTCCACCTTCCCGATGGTGAGTGCTCTCTGTCACGAACAACTCCACATTTGGCTAAGGCCGAGGATCTGGCTTGCTTCCATGTATGTGGACCTATCTGCATTGCCCCCGTGGCACGCCTGGGTTGGCTACCCAGAGGCTATTTAAGCTGTGGGCTGGCTTTCCCCGGGGTCCGAGGATTGTTCAATGTTCCTGAATAAACTGCATTGAAAAAAAAAAAAAAAAAAAAAAACAAAGAAAAAAACAAAAAAGTACTTGGTTTATCATTATATTAATCTTTAACAACCAATGAAACCTAGCTTATGTGGAAATATGTTACTTGAGAGAAGCATGTAGTTTTTACTCTACCAGTCTATTGTTAACTACATTAGTTTTTTGCATAAAATATGTTATTGACACTTAATTGGAGTAGAGTATTTGTATCCTATACAAAATATTGCTTTTAATTAATGACCCTCAAAATCAGAGCATTTGCCAGAGTAGAAGTATTCTCTCCTTCAGTACCATGACCCCAAGAAATGCACAACCTCATTCTAAAGGCCTAGGGACTTCATTGCAGGTCAGCATCTGCCTCAGTCCAGAACCTCACAGGCAGCATTTCAGAATCAGTGCTGAGTCTCCCAGTACCTTCTGCGTGCTCAAGTAGAGTTCATGTCTTGGAGATCACTTCTTATGTCTCTGGAAGAGAATCCATAGCACCTCAGGGTCCTCACTCCTCAGCATATAAAAGCATCAGTTCTCTCACTTGTCTGATCAAAAAAAACTCAGTACCTTTGCAACAGGATTTACAGAAACCCAAAGTAGTTCATTCTCCAGAGCCTCAACATCTGAACAATTTTTGCTCCCAATGTACAGGGCTACATATCTTATGAATCATAAATCAAACCCTCGATCTCTTAGGTACCATATGGAGCTCCTTACTCAGTGCTTTGTTATGTGAGTGGAGCTGGTTGTTGAGCTTATAGACCACTTATTTCCCCTGATCCGTAACAACAGCCTCTCAAAATTATCATTGAGGCTATTTTTTTCCAGAACAAATGAAATTTGCTAATATATGATCTTCCCTCCAACAACATTGTTCTCAGTCATCAGAGGATCATTGTGAGTCCCTTTCATTACTTTATTACAAACCTGAGATCACCGATTGCCAAGTTATAGGACATACAAAAATTTCCTCAACACTATAAATGTATGTACTTCAAAACCTACTCCCAATAATTCTTGACCAAAATAGACTAAAAACAGCAGAACACAGGCAGTATTTCTATCTCCCACACACTAATCTCTAGTGTCTTAGGGCATAGAGGGAAGACACCACTATCTCAGGTCACAAATAATACCCACTTCACAGTTTATAAGTCGTATGCCATTTATTTAGATATCCTAACCTTACCCTAATTTCAGAAAAGTCATGTTGCTAATTACAGTTTTTTTTCTTCTGCATTGCAACTTCTTTCCGTGTTATAAGACATTACTAATACTACTTGACACCCAAATCAGGAGCATGTTAGGACTTGCACTGAGTTCTTTTGAAGTTACAAACTCTTTTTTTAATTCTTTATTTATCACACTTTATTCACTTTGTATCCCCCGTTGTGGTTTTCTCCCTTCTCCTCTCCCAGTCCTTCCCTTCCTCCACCCTCTGCATTCATGCCCCTCCCCAAGTCCACTGATAGGGGAGGTCTTCTTTTCTTTCCTTCTGATCCTAGTCAATTAGGTCTCATCAGGAGTGGCTGCATTGTCTTCTTTTGTGGCCTGGTAATGCTGCTTTCCCCTCAGGGGGAGGTAATTAAAGAACAGGCCAATCAGTTCATATCAGAGACAGTCCCTGTTCCTCTTACATTGGAACCCACTTGGATACTGAACTGCCATGGGCTACATCTGTGCAGGGGTCTTAGGCTATCTCCATGCATGGACCTTGGTTGGAGTATCAGTCTCAGGAAAGACCCCTGTGCTCACATTTTTTGGTTCTGTTGCTCTCCTTGGGGAGTTCCTGTCCTCTCCATATCTTACTGTTTCCCACTTCTTTCCTAAAATTCCCTGCACTCTGCCCAAAGGTTGCCCATAAGTCTCAGCATCTACATTGATAGTCTGCAGGGCAGAGCCTTTCAGAGGTCCTCTGTGTCAGTTTCCTGGTTTATTCCCTCTTTTCTCCTTCTTCTGATGTCCAGCCTCTTTGCCTTTCTGGATATGGATTGAGCATTTTAGCAAGAGCCCTCCCTCTTGATCGTTTTCTTTAGGTGTACAGATTTTGGTAGGTTTATCCTATATTATATGTCTATATGAGTGAGTATATACTGTGTGCGTCTTTCTGCTTTTGGGTCAACTCACTCAGAATGATCTTTTCTCCAGATCCTAAAATCTTAAGTACAGCCTCTGAACATGATTCAAAATGCTTTATATCAAGAAAGTTGTTAAGAGTACCAAATTGAATGGACTGTTTCTCAAGATAATAAAATTTATATATGTATATCAAAATTTAGCAACAATTCCTAATAAAGACTTTCAAAAAACAAAACAATAAAACAAAAACAAAAATATCTCACAGAAACTACATATGGCAAAAGTTATTTATTCAGTGTTCTCTCTATATGTTTTTTTTTAATTACAGGTAGCACTTGAGGATTTTTTTTAGTTGAATAACTCTTTTACATACTACATAATGTGGTCTCATTTTTTCCTCAGCTACTTCAAGAACTCCACCCTCTGCTCAGCACACTTAACTATTCCTCCTGTCCAAATGACTCTACATACATACAAACAAACAAATGTGAGTATTCACTATGTTTTTTTTTTTTTTTTTCTGGTTGTAGCTCACTTCACTCAGGTTGATATTTTCTATTTCCATGCATTTGGTTGAAAGTTTCATGATATCATTGCTCTTAATAGCTGAATAATATTCCATTGTGTAAGAGTGTATGTTTCTATATTTTGGTTGAGGGACATCTAGGTTGTTTCCAGGTTTTGGCTATTATGAATAAAGCTTTTGTGAATATAGTTGAGCAATGTCCTAAAATGGAGCATCCTTTGAGTTATATGCCCACGAGTGGTGAATCTGATTTCTAAGGTCAAACAATTTCTGATTTTCTGAGAAACCACCATATTGGTTTCCAGAGTAGATGTGTAAGTTTGCATTTACACTAGCAATGTACAGTCAGCTTTTTCACTGCATCCTCATCAGTATTAGCTGTCACTTGTGTTTTTGATCTTATGTATCCTGACAGATATAATATGGAATATCAGAGTCATCTTGATCTCTCTTATCTGATGGCTAAAGATGTTGAACATTTGTAAGTGCTTCTTGGCTACATGAAATGACTCTGTTCAGAATTCTTTATTTAGATGTGTACCTCATTTTTAAACTGGGTTATTTGTCTACTTAACTGCTGGTTTGATGAGTTCTATATATATCGTGGATACTAACACTCTGTCAATGTGTAATTGTGTAAACATTCTTTCCAAATGTGTAGGCTGTCATTTTGTCCTATTGACAGTGTCCTTTGCCTCACGTTAGCTTTTCAGTTATATGGGGTCCTATTTATTGTTGCTGTTAGTGCCTGTGCTGTTGGTGTTCTATTCAGGAATTTGTCTTTTGTGTCAATGCATTCACAGTTGTTCCCCATGATGTCTTCTGTAATGTTCATTGTTTCATGTTGATGTATCAGGTTTTATGTTGATATCTTTTATCCATTTGGACTTTAGTCTTTTGTAGGGTGATAGATATGGATATATTTGCAGTTATTTACTTGCCAAAATCCAGTTCGACTAGAAGCATTATCTTTCTTTCTTTCTTTCTTTCTTTCTTTCTTTCTTTCTTTCTTTCTTTCTTTCTTTCTTTTGTTTCTAAAAACAAATTGTTTCTTTACAAAAAAGCAGTCTATAGGTTTGCTGATTTATGCCCAGGGTTTCAATTCAACTTCATTGATTAACCTGTCTCTTTTAATGCCAAGTTTATGTGCATTTTATTACTATCTCTCTCTAGTAAAGCATGAATCACTGATATGATATCACTGGAAGTTCTTCTATTCTATAGAATTGTTTTAGTTATTATGGACTGTTTTGCTTTGCATATGAAGTTGGATATTGTTCTTTCAAAGTCTATAAAGAATTGTGTTGGAGTTTTGATGACGACTGTGCTAACTTTCTTGAATGTTTTTAGTAATATTGCCATTTTTTACTGTTTTAAGCCTACTGAGTGAGTCATTAGCATGGGTGATCTTTTCAACCTTTTCAATTATTTTCTTCAATGACTGGAAATCTTTCACTTTCACCCCCAAGATATTTGATATTATAAGTGGCTATTCTGGAAGATTTTGTTTCCCTTATTTCTTTCTCAGCCTATTTGTCATTTGGATATAGGATGGCTACTGATTTTTTGAGTTAATATTGTATCCCTCTACTGTACTGAAAGTAATTATCAGCTTTATGTTTTCCATGGTTGAATTTTTGAGTTTGCTGATGTATACTATTATATCATCTGTATATTGCAATACCTTTCTATATTTCTTTCCAATTTCTATATATTTGATCTCTTTTAGGCAGCTTTTTATTTAATTTAAATTTATTTTATTTTAATCACAGGCCATTATTTTGTATCCCAGCTGTAGGCCCCTCCTTCCTTCCCTCCCAATCCCACCCCCCTTCCTCATCTCCTCCCTGCCCTCCTGTAAGTCCACTGATAGGGGAGGTCCTCCTCCCCTTCCATCTGACCCTAGCCTATCAGGTATCTTCAGGACTGACTACAATGTCCCCCTCTGTGGCCTAGCAAGGATGCACCTCCCCCAGGGGTAAAGGGGAGATCAATGAGGCAGTAACTGAGTTCATGTCAGAAATAATCCTTGTCCCCTACACTAGGGTACCCACTTGGATACTGAGCTATCATGGACTATATCAGAGCAGGGGTTTTAGTTTATATCCATGTATGGTTCTTTGTTGGAGAAACAGTCTCAAAGAAGGCCTCTGTGCCCTGATATATTTAGACCTTGTGGAGCTCCTGTCCCCTCTAGGTCATATTAACTCCCCCTTCTTTCATATGATTTCCTGTACTCTACCGAAGATTTGGTTATTAGTCTCAGCATCTGCTTTGATTCATTGCTAGGTAGAGACTTTCAGATGTCCTCTGCAGTAGGCTCCTGCCCTGTTACTTGTTTTCTCCTACTTCCAATGTCGATCCCCTTTGTCCTTCTAGGTAAGGACTTCTTTAGGTGTGCAGATTTTAGTATGTTTATCCTATGTTATAGGTCTAGTACCCACTTATAAGTGAGTGTATACCATGTGTGTCTTTCTGCTCCTGGGATACCTCAGTCAGGATGATTTTCTAGATCCCACCATTTGCCTGCAAAATTCATGATTTCTTTGTTTTTAATTGTTGAGTAGTATTCCATTATGTAAAAGTACCACAATTTCTGTATCCATTCCTCCATTGAAGGAGATCTGGGTTGCATAGCTAAACAGAGAATTCTCTGAAGAAGAAGATAGAATGGCAGCAAAACACATAAAAAATGCTCAACATCCTTAGCCATCAGAGAGATGCAAATCAAACGACTCTGAGATTTCACCTTACAGCCATCCAAATAGCTAAGATTAAAAACTCAAGTGACAACACATGCTGGAGAGGTTGTGGAGAAAGGAGAACCCTACTCCCCTACTGGTGAGAATGTAAATTTTGTAGAACCACTTTGGAAATCGATCTGGCACTTTTTCAGACCATCAGGAATACTGCTTCCTCAAGATCCAACTATACCACCCCTAATCATATATCCAAAAGATGCTCAAGTACACAACAAGGACATTAGCTCAGCCAGGTTTATAGCAGCTTTATTTGTAATAGCCAGAATGTGGAAAAAATCTTTTAGGCATCTAATTGCTCTAGCTAGAACTTTAATAATATATTGAATATATATGGAGAGAGTAGACAGTCTATTGTGCACAATTTTAGTCGAAATAATTTAGGGTCCTCTCCATTTAATTGGATGTTGGCTATTGATGCCTGCATATTAAATACTTAATATTTTTAGGTGTTCCCTTGTTTGCTGATGTCTCCAATATTTTTATCCTTCCTATGAGGAAGGATTCCACTGGGGGGGGGGGGTGGATTAGTACACCTAACAAACATAAAACACTTGAAGTACAACATTGTCCTGTCTGTATGAAATACTTGAGTAAAGTGGCACATAACTTGTAGGAATGGCCAATTAATGACTGGTCTGCCATGAGAGAGAGTCCATGCTTGACACTGCCTAGAGAGCCAGAAACCAGAGGATAGTTATCCTGGAGACATGGGGTAAAACGAAACACGATCAGAAAAAAATTTAACAAAATATTTTCTAATGATACTCTCTTATTCTTGCAGAGTATAATTTTCCATCGTCAGTATCATCATTGAGGCTTTATCAGTCAAGCTATCACTGCACATGCAGATACACACATCCAAACATTAGGTGGAGCCAGGTGAATCCATATGTTATCCAGAGGGTGAAGGATACAATAAAGTTAGTCTGTGATAATTTTATCACTGCATAAAAGGGCCATGAGGGCACACGGGGACTCAGCTGATAATTAGGATGTCTCTAAGTGTCTGACCTAGGTCCTCTGCAAATCTGGTATAATTTATGTTCCTGTGGAATTCCTAGTAGTTGCTGTCACTGACTTTTTGCTTAAGTTTGAAACCACTTCCTTCTGTTAGGTTGCCTCATTCAACCCCATTTATGAGGGACTGTGTCTAGGCTTATTTCAAGTTAACATGCCATGCTTGGTTGAGGCCAGGGAGGCCAGGATTTTTCTGAAGGGAAACTGAGGAAGAGAGGATATGAGGGAGAAGACAGGTGGGAGGCAATGGTTGGCGAGGATAGGAGAAAAAGGAACGTTGGTCAATATCTAATATATTAGAGAAGAATAGATTTAAAGTTATACACAGAACCACCCTCAAAACGTTACACACACATCCTAAAAACCTCTATAACACAGAATCAGACTATAAAATCAAAAGAGTAATAATTTAAAATGCTCAAATCAATAAAAAAAATGAACAAAAAGCCTTTGAAAATACCTCTGAATTCATTTGTATCAGCCAGACACTCCTGCAGGTGGGACATAAATTATGAGGTGTAGCTAATGTCATCGGTGATTCATTGTAAGAACTGTTTTGTTTTGTTTTTCTTCACCAGTGTGTATCAAATACAGGTAGTGTTTCGGTTATTGATGGTAGTCAAAACTCATCCTTCCTTTCACCATTGTTATGCCATTTGACTAAAGCTGTAATGGACCTGCACATATTTCCAGTCTCTTGATCTTGGTGGATTATGTTTTTTATGTGTTTGCAGGCACAAGGTTATTGTGTAATTCAAGTGCTGATTTCTGTAACACCCTTTGAATCTGGTTGAAATCCTTGTGCTGAGAATCTTCTCTCTCAATGTTGTGTAAACACTGTTCTTTAATTGTCCCCTTGTATACCAGCAAGGCAGCTTACAGACAATCAAGGAGATAAGAGGCCTAGAAGTCCTCCCAGCTAGGGCAGAAAGAGTTAGTACAGGAACTGGGGAATACAACTAGGGAAGTTATCCAGGAGATGTCAGAGAGAGAACCTGGAGCAGGAAAGCTATAAAGTGCAAAATATCACTGGGACGTACATTTGGAGGAAGCCGACCTAGCTTAAAAAGTTAAGAATCGAGTAGTAATTGTCAGTTGTTGTGCTGTGAAGCTGATTATTAAAGAAATAAAGAGAAACTGAAAGACAAACACATCGTATGTAAATAAAAAAAGAAAGTAACATATGTTCATGAAATCTTTTTTTTTTTTTTTTGTAGTATTTTACTGAGTAACTTTGCATCACTGTTCATTAGAAAGTTTGGCTTGAAATTATTATTGTTTGTTGACACTGTGTACTTTAAGTATCAGGGTGACTGGCCTTCTAGAATGAGGTTGGCAGTGTTCCTTCTGTTTCCATTTAGTGGGACAGTGTGAGTAGTATTGCTATTAGATTTTCTTTGAGAATTCTGTGCTAAAATCATCTGGCTTTCTCATTTTTTGGGAGATTTTAATTGGTGCTTTTCTTTCCTTGGAAGTTATAGATTTATTTAGATTATTTACCTGCTCTTGATTTATTGGTGGTCTCTATCAGGAAAATAATCTATTTTGCTTAGTTTTTTGTTTTTCAAGTTTGTGTAGTAGATGCATCTCGAGTAAGCCCTGTTGATTTTTTAGATTTCCTCAGTGTCTCTGATTATGCCCCACCCTTTCAGTTGCAATTTTGTTAATTTGGATACTGTCTTGCTACTTTTTAGTTAATTTGTCTAAAGTTTTATTTATCTTACTGATTTTTCTCAAAGAATATTTTCATGGTTTTGTTAATTCTTATGTTGTTCTCTTTCTTTTTCAGTTATTGATTTCAGCCTCAAATTTGATGATTTCCTGTCATCTACAGCTCTGCGATGTGTTTACTTCTTTTTTTACTCTAGAACTTTCAGTTGCGCTTTTAAATTGCTGGTATAAGATCTCTCCAGTTTCTTTAAGAAGGCAGTAGTGCTATGAACTTTTCTCTTTGAACTGCTTTAACTCTGCCCCATAAGTTTTGGCATGCTGTGCCTTCATTTTCATTGAATTCTAGAAAGCCTTCAAATTATTATTATTATTATTATTATTTTAATTTTAGCCCTTACTTAATGGTCAGTGATTAGTGAGTTGCTCAGTTTCTATGTATTTGTAGGCTCTCTGTTGTTTCTCTTTTTGATGAGTTGCAGCTTTATTCCATGGCATTTTCATAAAATACAAGTTTTTGTTTCAATTTTCTGTCTGTTGAGTCTTTTCTGTGAATAAATCTTAACTCAATGACCACTGAAAAACAGGTTCATAAAATAGTCTTAACATATGTTCACGGATTCTTCATTTTCCTTGTTCCATTGAGTATTTTGCCTCAGTGCTCATCAAGAAGGTTGCATCAAATTCTTTTTCTTTGCTGACGCTGTGTGGTTTAGTTATCAGGGTGACTGGCCTGAGTTTGGCAACGTTTCTTCTGTTTTGTTGGACAGTTTGAGGAGTATTTGTATTATCTCTTTTTTGAAAGTCTGTTAGAATCCTGTGCTGAAAACCATCTGGCACAGGGTTTTATTTGTTGGGATACTTAATGGCTTCTTTTATTTCATTGGCAGTTATTGCTCTATTTGCATGATCTTGCTTTAATGTTGATAAGTTCTCTTTATTAGGAATATTTTTTTGTTTAGTCCTCAAATGCATCAGAGATCTGAGAAGGATAAATGGATGAAGAATTCCAGATGGCCTATGTATCAACTGAAATGACACAGGCTTACCCATTACTCAGATGGCTATCCTATTGGGCTTCTGGGATGCTGATGACTTTGTTGGGGGCATAATTCCCAGTGTAATATCCTCAGTTGTCAGGCCTGCCAAATTTGAAAGGCCGTTCTGTGGAGAAACATGAGAGAAACTAACCTCTTCTTGTCCTGGGCAACATGTGACAATTATTAACTCTGCTGGTTTCCTTTTTGTCCACAGTTCAGTCTGGGCCCCAGCAGCAGCAAGGCATTGAGGCAATCACGCACAGTGGTTAGCATGCTACAATACACGTGAAGTCGTTGGTGCCCCATCTATATTCTTAGAGACCTTAGGGTTACCAGTATCTCCTGGGGTCTCTGTTATAGTAAGGGTAGCTTTTTAATTAAATATTTAAATGCCATATTCAGCAGATTTCTGAAGTGTCTGTGAACTATCCATTTATTAAGTAGAGCAAGTTAAACAAATTTTATTTTTATGCAGTTATCCATCCTATCTTTAACCATGAAAATATTAAAGAAAGTAAGTGAATGTTAATCATGTAATTAGCTGTATCAGTTCTTAACATGACTTTATTTTAAATATATTTCTGTGCATATTAAAGAATTTGGTCATCTCTAGTTGCATTTTCTAGTTATCTTCAACAGTCTGTAATAATTTTTTTTTATTTATCTTTGTTTAATTTTGAGGAAAGTATAGGTGGTTAAATAAAGCCTGTCTTGGTAATCAATCATTATCATAAGCATAGTATGAATATTACAAAAATATAATGATTCATAAAACAAATCAATTTTCAATCATTTTTAAGTTTCACAATAAAATGATAATTTTTAAATTAATAATTAATAAATTAAATTAGTTAAATGTTAATTGTAGATTAATAATTGTTCCTTCAGTATTAAAATTCCTAAATATAGAGACTGGGAACTTCCTTGATTCCCATATAAGGTATTACACTATATAATTTTTTCCTGTATGACCCAGTTTACAAAAAAAATACTTTCTATTAGAAATGGTGCTAAAAACAAGGATATTAAATATATATTCTTAAATCTGTTTTTTAGTCTGAATAGGCCCTAAGTGTTAGTGATTTTTATTCTTAGACTACATGAGCCAAAGATTTATATATTTATAATATTGTAGATTTAGTGATGTTTATAAGCTAAGAAGCTGCTAGTACCCCACTTAAGAGCTGCTTTGATAGATCAGGTAACACCAGATTATTTGAGAGTTCAATTCGGGCAGAAGTTGGGGAAACTCCCAAGCTGAAAGATGATGGGCTTAATGTAGATTACGGCTAAAAGAAGAAGTTTGTCCTTTTTCCATGCTCATGAAATAAAGATTATTTTCAGGGTAGAAGTGAATTTGTGCTCCCATTTTTGTCAGTAGATATTTGCCCAACAGTTGGTGGACATTCAGGTATAACTATGAAAGAGTGGACTACAGTAGATTTTTCCAGTTTCCTTGTCATTTTTATAATGATAAGTCTTTGTAAAATGTCACTAGGGGATTCTGTGGGTCCCTGAACTACCTGAGTTACCTGGCATACTTGTAGGGCTCCAGCAGCCACTTGTACAATTCCCATAAGAATCTAATAATAACTTCTAAGTGCCTTTTTCCAGTCTCAAGTCATGGGTGATTCAAAGATAGGCAGCACTAATATACTCTAGGTCCTTAGTGATAAAGAAGGTGCAGGGAATTGAGGTAGTTTATGCTCCTCAGGTTGGGAAATAATAAAACAGAGAGGACAGGAATTGACCTGTAGTATGTGTGTGTGTAGCAGGGGATGGTTAGTGAAAAGGAAAATGTCACCACCATACAAAATGAAACAAAAAGAAAACAATCCAGACGAGACACAAAGACTACACAGATGAAAAAAACACAGACCACTGCATGGTTAGTCCCCCTCCTCCCTGGACCAGCTCTTGTACAAGCCAGTGAAGAATGTGGGTGTACCCTCCATTCTCCAACAAAGGACTTAAATGTTCGACCTGCTCCCTTTGTGTTCCCCACAGTCTGGACTACCAAGAAAAGAGAAAGTAGACAAGAACAAACCTACCTGTCCTGTAATGGTGACGCAGCGGCAATCATTGAGGAGTGATTGAGAGCAAAATTTCTATCCTGGGGATGAACACAAATCTTATGGGTCCAGAAATACTTGCACACTGACCACTCAGACAACAGGTGCAGACTGATGGAAGTTTATTGAATGCTGAAAAAAATGGATTGGTCAGGGACATAATCTGGATTTGGGAGCCAGGTTATGACAGTGCTTTACCTTACCTTATTTATTTATTTATTTATTTATTTTTGCATTGTATCCATTTTGTCTCTCAGGTGTAACCTCCTCCCAATTACTTCTTACTAACCCTCCCTATTCTCCCACTATGTGCTTCTACTAGTCCACTGGTAGGGGAAGATCTCTTCTCTTCTATCTGATCCTAGCCTATCATGTCTTTTTAGGGCTGGGTGCATCATTTTCCTTTGTGATCTGGGAAGGCTGAACTCCCAAGGGATAGGTTATCAAAGAGCTAGCCATTGAGTTCATGTCAGAGACAGACCTGTGGTCATCTTACTAGGGAACCCACTTGGGAACTGGGCAGCCTATGGGTTTCTTTTGAGCAAGAGGTCTCGGTCCTCTCAATGCATGGTCATTGGTTGGAGATAGGTTTCTGCAGGCCCCACTTGGCACAGATATTTTTGCTCTGTAGGTCTCAGACCTTTTGGAGCTCCTATACCCTCCACGTATTTCTATCTCTCTCTTGTTCTCCTGTCAAATAAAATGTTAAATCTAAAATATGCCTGACAGAAAACATCCAAGAAATTAAAGATACAATGAATTAATGTAAAGATAAAATTTAAATTTATTTTTTTTAATTTTAAGAAATTAAAGACAAAATGAAAAAATGAAAACTAAGATTAACAGAAACAGAAGAAAGAGAAGACTCACAGCTCTAAGACACAGAACATATTTCAACAAAATCATAGAATAAAATTTCCCCAACCTCAAGAAAGGGAGATGCCTATAAACATTCATGAGGTCTACTGAATAACAGATAGATTACACCAGAAAAGAGAATGCTCATGAAACCTAGTTGTCAAAACCTTAAATGTACAGAGCAAAGAAAAAGAAATATTAAAAGCTGCAAGGGAAAAAGGCCAGGAAACATGAAAATGCAGACTAATCACAATCACACCTGACTTCTCAACAGAGAAATTCAGAAAGGCCTTGATTGATGTCATGCATACCTTAAGAGAACACAGATGCCAGCCCAGACTACTATACCCAGCAAAACTTTCAATCACCATAGATGGAAAAAACAAAATAGTCTACAAAAAATACCCAAATTTAAACACTATCTATGCAGAAGCCTACTCTTACAGTAGATACTTAAAACTCCAACCTAAGGAAGTAAACTGCACCCAAGAAGACATAGGAAATGAGTAACACCCCTGCAACAATACCAAAAGAACAGAAACCCACAAGTACATTAAAACCATGAACATTAAACCAATAGACACTACCAATCATTGGTTATTAACATCTCTCAAAAAACATTAGTTATTCTCCAATTAAAAGACACAGTCTAAAAGAATGGATATATAAAGGGAACCCATTATTATACTGCATAGAAGAAACACATTTTAGAACAAAGAAAGACATTACCTCAGAGTGAAGGACTGGAAAAACATTTTCCAAGCAAACAGATCCAAGCAGCAAGCTGAAGTAGCCACTCTAATGGCTAATAAAATAGACAGAGAATCAAAATCAATCAGAAGAGATGAGGAAGGACACTTCATACTCTTCAAATGAAAAATCCCCCAAGATGACATCTCAGTTCTGTCCATCTATGCCCCAAAAGCAAGGGCATAAGAACTTGTAAGTGAAACATCAGTGAAGCTTAAATCACACATTGGTCTTCACATATTCACAGTGGATGACTGAGATGGCATATCAGTTCTGACCATCTACCACCCAAAAGCAAGCACACACACATTCACAAATGAAACATCACTGAAGCTTATATCACACATTGACCTTCACACATTCACAGTGGAGTATTTCAGCACCCACATGCCGCAATGGACAAAGTTATTGAGACAGAAACTAAACAGATAAATAAACTAACAGATTCTACTAATCAAATGGACCTAACAAATCTACAGATTATTTCACAGAAACACAAATGAATATACATTTTTTTTCAGCATTTCATGAAACCTACTCCAAAATTGAAAATATATTTGTTCACAAAGAAAGCTTCAACACATACAGGAAAATTGAAATAATTCCTTGTATCTTATCAGACCACCATGGATAAAAGGTAGAGAGCAACAACAACAGAAAAAAGAGAAAATCTACAAACTCATGGAACAAACAACTCTCTACTGAATAACAATTCAATCAGGGAAGAAATAAAGAAATTAAAGCCTTTCTAATATTCAGTGAAAATAAAGGAACAACATAACCAAATTTATTGGATACAATAAAAGTAGTGCTAAGAGGAAAGTTCATAATTAAGTGCCTTCATAAAGTAATTAGAGAAGCCTCATACTAGCCATTTAAAGGCTTAAAAGATCTAGGACAAAAAGAAGCAGACACACCAAAGAGGGTAACTGGTAGAAAATAAAAATTCAGGGCTGAAAGAAAGAAAGTATAAACAAAGGGAACAATATAAAGAATCAATGAAAGCAAGAGCTGATTTTTGAGAAAATCAACAAGATTGAAAAAAATCCTAGCCAAACTAAAAGACAGAGAGACAGTATCCAAATTAACAAAATCAAAAATGAATAGGGGGACATAACAATCTACACTGAGGAAATCCAAATAATCATTAGGTCTTATATCAAAAGACTGTACTACAAAAAATAAGAAAAATCTACCAAAGTTAAATCAAGATCAGTCTAATGTTTTAAACAGCCATATGTTTCTTAAGAAAAATCAATCAGTCATAAAAATTCTCTCAACCAAAAAAAAAAAAAAAGCCAAAGGATAGATGGTTTAATGTAGATTTCTACCAGACTTTTATTGAATAGCTAATACAAATGCTCCTCAAAAGAGTCTACAAAATAGAAAGAGATTGAACTTTACCAATCTCATTCTATGAGGCAACATCCACCCTGATATTTAAACCACAAACACTCAGAAAAGAAATTAATTTTCACACCAATCTCCCTTTTGAACATTAATACAAAATTACTCCATAAGATACTCATAAACTAAATACAGAAATGCATCAAGTATATCATCCAACATGTTCAATAGACTTTATCCCAAACATGTAGTTTAATATTTGGAAATCCATCAGTTTAATCTACCATATAAACAAACTGAAGGAAACAAAACAAAACAAAAACATGATCATCTTGTTAGATACCAAAAAAGCATTTGACAAAATCCAACATCTGTTTTTTCTTAAATTCTTGGAGAAATCAGGGATACAAGGCACATATGTAAACATAGTAAAGCAATATACAACAAGTCTATAGGCAACATTAAACTAAATGGAGAGAGACTTAAAACAATCACACTGCCATCAGGGGTTTTGACTCTTACCATATATCTTCAACATAGTACTTGAAGTTCTATCTAGAGCAATAAGACAATCAAACGGAGATCAAAGGGAAAAAATCAGAAAGGAAGAAGTAAAAGTATCACTATACATAGATGGATATGGTAATATTCATGGGTGATAGCAAATATTTTACCACAGAACTCTTTCAGCTGAGTGGCTGGATACAAAATAAACTAAAAAATAATTAGAAGTCCTCCTGTATGCAAAAGACAAATGGACTGAAAAAGAAATTAGGGAAACAATACCTATACCAATACCCACAAATAACCTAAAATACATTGGTGTGACTCTATCCAGGCAAGAGAAAGCCTTCTGTTTAAAGAAAGCTTAAGTCTCTGAAGAAAGAAATTTAAGACGATATCAGAAGATGGAAAGATCTTCCATACTCATGGATTAACATAGTGAAAATCGCCACCATACCAATACCAAAAGAAATTTACCAAATACAGATTTAATGCAATTCCCATCAAAATACCAACACACTTTTTACACACTTCTTAAAGAACATTTCTTTTATAGCTCTACCAAGGACTTCAAGAAATATGTTGAAGAGATATGGAGAGAGTGGGAAGCCTTTCCTTGTCACTGATTTCAGTTTGATAATGGCTATAGGCTTGCTGAATATTGCCTTAGTTATTTTTAAGTGTGTGCCTTTTATCCCTGATCTCTGTAAGACTTTAACATGAGTAGATGCTGGACTTTGTCAAGTACTTTTTCAGCATCTAAAGAGTTGATCTTGTGGTTTTTCTCCTTCAGTTTGTTTATATTATGGATCACATTGATGGATTTCCATATAATGAACCATTCCTGCATGCCTGGAATGAAGCCTACTTGGTCATAATAGATGATATCTTTGATGTGTTCTTGTATTCAGTTTGCAAGTATTATGTTGAGTATTTTTGCAGCGATGTTTTTAAGGGAGATTGGCCTGAAATTCTCTTTCTTTTTTGAGTCTTTGTGAGGTTTAGGTACCATAGAATGAGTTTGATAGTGTTCCTTTTGCTTCTATTTTGTGGAATAGTTTAGAGAGTATTGGTTTAAGCTCTTCTTTGAAAGTCTGGTAAAATTCTGCACTGAAACCATCTGGCCCTCGGCTTTTTTTGCATGGGAGCCTTTTGATGACCACTTCTATTTCCTTAGGGGATATAGGACTATTTAATTGATTTACCTGGTCTTGACTCAGCCTTGGCAAGTGGAATCAATCAAGAAAATTATCCATTTCATTTGGGTTTTAAAATTTTGTGGCTTTTGAAGTAAGACCTAATGATTGTTTGTTTCCCTCAGTGTCCGAAGTTATGTACCCCTTTTCATTTTGATTTTGTTGATTTGACTAGTTTCTCTCTGTCTTGGACACTTGATTTTTGACAAAGATGCCAAAACCATTCAATGGAAAAAAGATAGCATCTTCAAGAAATGGAGCTTGTCTAACTGGATGTCTAGATGTAGAAAAATGCAAATAGATACATACTTATCACCCTGCACAAAACTAAAGTCCAGATGGATCAAAGACTTCAATATAAAACCAGGCACACTAAGCCTGTTAGAAGAAAAAAAATGGGGAAGAGCTTGGAACTCATTGACACAGGAGACAGTTCCTGAACAGAACACCAAAAGTACAAGCTTTAAAGTCAACAATCAATAAATGGGACCTCATGAAACTGAAAAGCTTATGTAAAAGAAAGGATATTGTCATCAAAACAAAATGAATGCCTACAGATTTGGAGAGGATCTTCACCAACCCTATATCTGACATAGGGCTGATATCTAGAATATATAATGGACTAAAGAAGTTAATTAGCAACAAATCAGTTAACTCAATTAAAAATGGGGTACAGAGCTAAACAGAGAATTCTCAATAGAGGAATATCAAATAACAGAGAAAAACTTAATGAAATGCTCACCATCCTTACTCATCAGGGAAATACAAATCAAAATGACCCTGAGATTTCACTTTACACATATAGGAATGGCTAAGATCAAAAACTTAAGTGACAACACATGCTGGGAAGGTTGTGGAGAAAGGGTAACTCTTCTTCATTGCTGGTGCAACCACTTTGGAAATCAATCTGGTGCTTTCTCTGATAATTAGGAAAAGAGCTTCCTTAAGATTTGGCTATACAACTCCTAGTCATATATCCAAAAGAGGCTCAAATATACAGAAATGACATTTGTTAAATGATGTTTTCAGCAACTTTGTTTGTAATAGCCAGAGGCTAGAAACAACCCAGATGCCACTCAGTTGAGGAATGGATACAGGAATTGTGGTACATCTACACAATGGAATATTAGTCAGCAATATGAAATTTGCAGGAAAAGGTGGGAACTGGAAAAGATCATCCCAAGTGAGGTTTTCCAGAAAAAGAAACACACACATGGTATATACTCACTCATAAGTGGATATTACACATATCAAATAGGTTAAATATCACAAAATCTGTACCCATAAGGAAAATAATCAAGAAGGAAGACTCTGGCTAAAATGTTAAATCCCCATTCAGAAAGTCAAAGAGAATGGACATCAGAAGATGTAGAAAACAGGGGATAGGACAGGAGCCTACCACAGAGTGCCTCTGAAAGGCTCTACCCTGCATGGTACCAGAGCAGATGCTGAGACTTATAGCCAAACTTTGGGTGGAGTGAGGAATATTATAAAAGCAGTGGAAAATAGTGAGATCTGAAGAGGACAGGAGCTCCACAAGGAGAGCAACAGAATTAACAAATCTGGGCACAGGAGTCTTTTCTGAGATAATACTCCAACCAAGGACCATTCATGGACAAAAGCTAAGACCCCTGCACAGAGGTGGCCTATGGCAGCTCAGTGTCCAAGTAGGCTCCATATTAATGGGAACAGGAACTGTCTCTTACATGAACTGATTGGCTTGCTCTTAGATCACTTTCCCCTGAGGGGGAAGCAGCCCTTCTAAGACAGAGAGGAAGACAATGTAGCCACTCCTGATGATATCTGATAGATCAGAAGGAAGGAAAGGAATACCTCCCCCATCAGTGGACTTGTGGAGGGATTCGAGTAGAGAAGGTGAGTTTGGGAGGGGAAGAGGGAGGAAGTTACAGGGACGGTATTAAGTGAATAAACTAATTAATAGAAATAAAAGAAAAAAAACAATTCTCAATTTCATATGGAAAAACAAATAAACAAACAAACCCAGAAAGCTAAAACAACGCGGTACAATAAAAGGTTCCTCCAACTCTGAATCAAGCAGTATATAGAGCAACAGTAATAAAAAAGCATGGTACTGGCATAGAAATAGACTGGTGGATTAATGGAATTTTATCAAAGACCCAGAAATAAATGCACACATCCATGGATACTTGATTTTTGACAAAGCAGCCAAAACATATAGTGGAAAAAAGGATAGTATCTTCTACAGATGGTGCTGGTATAACTGGATGTCTACATGGAGATAAATGCAAATAGATCTTCATTTTTCACCCTGCACAAAAATAAAATTCAAGTGGGTCAATGATTTTAACATAAAATCAGACACACTAAAAAGTGGGAAAGAGCCATGACCTCATTGACATAGGAGATAACTTCCTGAAGAGAATACCAACAGCACAGGCTCTAATATCAATAATAAATGAGACCCCACAAACCTGAAAACCTTCTGTAGAGCACTGTAAAGCAAAGGGCACCATCATCAGAATAAAATGACAGCCTACAGACTGGAACAAGATCTTTAGCAGCCCTATATCTGACAGAGGGCTAATATCCCAAATCCAAGAACCCAAGAAGTTAAATATCAACAATCCAAGTAATCCAGTTTTTAAAAAAGGGTTCAGAGCTAAAAAATAAAATTAAATTTAAAAAAAAAGCATTCTCAACAGAGGAATATCAAATGGCAGTGTAAAGCTTAAAGAAATGTTCAATGTCCTTACTCATCAGGGAAATACAAATCAAATTGACCCTGAGATTCCACCTCAAACCCATCATTATGGCTAAGAATGAATTCCTTAATGTGCTGTGGGTGAGATTCCAAACCTAGGCAGCAACTCTCAAAATCCTGTGGACAAGTTCTGGGTACTAGAAGCTCCAGTTTCCAAACCCAGGGACCATACTCAACATTCTGTGGACACCTTCCTGGTCGCCTCTGCTGGTGGTGTCCATTCTCACCACTCAGTAGAAGGGATACATTCTGGTACTGTGGGGGAGGCACAGCTCCATTCTGCCTACTCCCCTCCTGCCTGCTTCATCCAGGTCAGAATCAGCCAACACTGCACAAACAGTGAACACAGCAGAGCTGAGCTAGGCTTAGCACCCAGATTCCATTTCTCACCATTTTAATGAAGCCTCTGGGACACTGGAGCAGCTCTAGGAAAAGATATCTACCTGCCAGTGCCCCAGCAGCCTGACTCACATAAGGCAGAATCAGCGCGACCTGCACAGTCAGAGAACCCAGTGGAGCTGAGTTAGGCACATAAGTTCCATTGTCCTCCTCTCCAAGGACTGTGGGCCTCTGGAACAACTCTAGGCTCAGGGATCTTCCTGCCTGCTCCCCAGAAATCTAGCTGTCTTGGGTCAGAAAAAAAAAAAAAAACAAAAAAAAAAAAAAACAAAAAACAAAAACAAAACAAAACAAAACAAAACAAAAAAAAACAGGACCAGCAAATCCAGTGAACCCATTAGAGTGAAGTCATGCCTGGGACCCAGATCTCATTCTTCACCTTCTTGAGGATTCCTGTGAGACACTGGAGGAGCTGTAGATTCAGAGACCTAACCACCTGTGCTGTGCCTCAGCTACATGGCATACCTGGGTCACAAACAGTGAGCCATCAGAGAGTGAATCCAGGGGAGACTACTCAAGACTCTAGAGACAGGTGGATCCAATCTGCATTTACAGGCTCCAAGAATAATCAGCCAAGACTACAGACAAGTAAATGGCTAGATGCAGGCATAACATAAAAGAAAATTAATAGGACATCATGGTGTCACAGAATCTCAAAAAAACAAAACAAAACAAAACAAAAAAACAAAACAACCCCAAACAAAGAAACAATTATTCTATTTCAGCTGAAACAGAAAAATGATCTTAAATCTATAATTATGCAGTTATAAAGACGCAATGAACAAAAATAGAGGCTATCATGGACAGACAGGAATTCACTCTCAGGAGATGAAGGAAATGATGCAACATGTGGAAACAGAATTAGAATCAATAAAGGAAACACAAACAGAGAAAATCCTGGAGATGGAAAACTTAGAAAAGACATCACAAACCACAAAGGTAAGCATTGCCAACAGAATACAAAAGATGGAAGAGAGAATCTCAGCCATTGAATATACAGTTGAGGAGACTGATATATCTGTCAAAGAAAAAAATACTGTTAGAAAATTTAGAAATTCAAAACATCCAGGAAATCAGGACAACATGAAAAGATGAAAATAAAAAATAATACTTATAGACCAAAAAGGAGATTCCAGGTTCCAAGCTCCAGAAATTCATTTGATTTTATTTTTTATATTAATTACAGTTTATTCACTTTGTATCTCAGCTGTGGCCACCTCTCTCATTCCTTCCCAGTGTACTGAGAGGGGAGATGCCACTTCCTTTCTATCTGACCCTAGCCTATCAAGTCTCATCAGGACTGGCTGCATTGTCTTCTTCTGTTGCCTGGAAGGATGCTACACCTTCATGAATGGAAAGGGAGGAAAACCACCCCAATTAGTGGACTGGGGTAAGGTCAAGGGAGAAGAAGGTGGAGGGAGGGCAGGTTTGGATGGGGACAAGGGAGGGGGCTACATCTTTGAAACAAAGTTAATACATTGTAATTGATAAAATAGTAAATTAACAATAAGGCAGAAAGCTTCAAGGGATGATGCATGCTGGAGAGGTTTGAGAAGGGGCAACACTCTTACATTGCTGGTGGGAAAATAACATTGTACAACCACTTTGGAAATCATTCTGGTACATTCTCAAAACATTAGAAGTGCTACCTCAAGATCCACCTATACTGCTCTTAGATATATGCTGAAAATATGTCCCAATATTCAATAAGGACATTTGCTTCACCATGTTCGTAGCAGCTTTATTCGTAATAACCAGACTCTAGAAACAACCTAGATGTCCCTCCACAGAGAAATGGATACAGAAATTGTGGTACATTTATACAATGGAATACTACTCAGCAATTAAAAACAAGGAAATCATAAAAATTGTTCAAGCTGAGAAGGAAAATGTAAAAAGATATGCTTAGACAATATGCTTTGGATAGAGCATAAATATCTACATAGTTCCAAGAATATAAATACTAAACAGCAAAAAGTAAAACAAAGAACAAATACTATAATTAAAGTGGGTTGTAGAACTAAATATAGGTCTTGAGAGGTAAAAAAAAAAAATGACCGAGAAACATCAAAGAAAATATATCTTTTGCCATCACATAGAAAAAAGTTAAAACTATTTTTTAATTTTAATTGTCTTTTGTCACAATTTATTCATTATTTCTCTTGATTGAAGACCCTAACTCAAACTCCCCCCCCCAGTCCCATCATCCTTCCCACTTCCTTATATCTCCTTTCCTTAGTCCACTGAAAGGGGGAGGTCTCCACTATTGTAAGTTGCCCGTAGCTTGTCTCATCAGGACTTCCTGGATTCTCTTCCTCCATGGCCTGGTAATGCCACATCACCAGGGGCCAATGATTAAAGAGCAATCAAATGAGTTCATGACAGAGGCAGCCCATATTCCCTTCACTCAGAGATCCACGTGGAGACTGGAAATTGTCCACATCTCAGAAGACAGTCTAGTTCTCCATGCATGGTTCTCCATTGGTGCATCTTATGACAGGCAGGTTGTTCAAGATTAGTAGAACATGCTTCAGCATATTCAGAGGGTTTAAAGTTGCATTTTTAAGCATAAACTTGTGGCATGCTTATGGTGAAATACCTTCATACTGGAGATATGCCTAGGACGTCTGGAAGGAATATCATCCAGGAAAATACAGTGCCACAAGGGCAGAGAAAAAAGAATTCCAAAAGAGGTCAAAAGGTCAACCCTTGCTTGCAATGCTACCTCTAGTAGCTAGTTATATAACAGGAAGAAAAATTTAATCTTTGAAGCAAAGCAAGAGACTTGTGTTTCTGTGTATCATTAAACTCCTTTCTGTATCCCTGTAGTGTTATTGGCTGTGCTAGCTGTGGCAAAATCTGTGGTTTCAATTAATTTAGCAAAGGAGAACACATATTTATTGTTGGTAAGAAAACAAATTTCATGCTTTCCTTGTTTTTAATACCTGAATAGTATTCCATTGTTTAAAGACACCACAATATCTGTATTCATTCCTCAGTTGAGGGGCTTCTGGATTTGTACCAGATTCTGCCTATTATGAATAAAACTGCTATGGACATGGTTGAACAAATATTCCTGTTGTATACTGAGCATAATTTGGAAAATGCCAAGAACTGCTATGGCTGGATCTTGAGCTAGGACTCTTCCTCATTTTCTGAGAAAATTCCAGATTGATTTCCAAAGTAGTTGTACAAGTTGACATTCCCATCAGCAATGCAGGAGGGTTCCCCAAAGGAGGACCCTAGGGAAGATGCTTAATACTCATTCAGAAGGGCAAAGTGGATAGACATTCAAATTAATAGAGGACACATAACAAGACAGGAGCCTTGCACAGGAGGCTTCTGAATGAATTGGTCCACCGGGGTATCTAAATAAATGCTGAGACTCTTAGCTAAACTTTGGTTAAAGTGCAAGAAATCTTATGAAAGAAGGTGGTGGAGAGAGTAAGACCTAGAGGAACAGGAGCTCCATAAGGAGACTAAATAGAGTCAAATATCTGGGCCCAGAACTGCCTGAAGAGGCTGATGAATAAAAGAGGTCTATGAATGGAGAGGAACTAGATGTAGCCCATGAACATAGCATCATTCTCCATGGGGTCCTTAAGAATAGGAAACAAGATCATACGTTGGCATGAAGTCAGGTGCCTGTTTATTGATCACCCCACCCTGGCATGGTGACCTTTCTTGGCCACAGAGAAAGAGAATACAGACAATCCTCGTAAGACCTGATAGGCTAGGATTAGATAGTAGGTGAGGAAGACCTCTGCTCTCAGTGCACTAGGGGAAGGACATATTGGGGGAACACGGAGGGAAGTTTGGACTTGGAGATGATGATGGAGCAGGCTAGAGTGAATAAATTGTAAATAATAATAATAATAATAATAATAATTATAAATCAAACTGGGGAATAAATAACATCCTTCAAAAATTGATGTATTGAAACTGGATGACTTCAGGAGGGATAATGAGAAGTAATAAATCATATTGTCTTAAATCTCAACAAAAACCAAATATCCTTAGTTTGCTAGAAAAAAATGTTAATAAGTGTGAACTCAGTAGTCTGGGAAACTAGTTTTTCAAGATAATGCTTATAGCATAAGCAACAAGAGAAGGAATGTGACTTTGTGAAGCTGCACAATTTCAGTCTAGCAAAATACTCTGCTGTACAAGCAAAGAAACAGAAAGTAAATTCATATTCTTAAAAATTATCTTTTGGATAGAGCATACATATCCACAGTAGGAGGGATCCAATATGTCTGCGACCACCTTGAGGGGGGTCTGAAACTCCTAAAGTGGTGAGTGGAGGGGCAGCTAAAGCCAGAACATCATTATTGAGGCCTTCTAGGCAAGAGAGGACTACCTGTGAGCTGAGACCATTTGGATCCAGGTCACCTGCAGAATTCTCTGGGGGCTGAGAGTGGCAAACACTGGATCCCCCTCCACTTCCACTTGTCAGACATTCCTACTCCTCAGGAGGCTTCCCACAGTGCCCAATGCTCCTAGCACAGACCTTCCTATAAAGTGTCTGATACAGCAGAAATGGGCCTCCCAGACCCTCAGTGGTGGGCAGCTAGCAGTGTGGGCCCCCATGTCTGATATACCACCCAGGTCTGTAGGCAATCCCAGGTCCACAGGGCCACCCAGGCTCCTGGACAGCTGTAGGGGCTCCTCAGGGAACTGAGTGTGTATCTGTACCAGACTTCCAGTTTTCCCAGTGGACCAATATACCAGCCTCCAAGTTCTGCAGCTGTAGCAACACTGAGCTTACAGATGTACTACACCTTCATTTGCCCTGGCAGGCTTAAATTTGAGAGTTAAGAACCCCTGTGCTCCCTGATTAGACCTGCTAGAGAGTGACTGCACCTTCAAGTGTGTGCTGAGCCCTAGATGACAGGTTTCCTCTACGTTAGTAGCCATACATCAGATCTCTCCCACACACAGCAACACTGTGGGCAACATAGGGATTCTTGGGACTGCATTCTCAACATTGAAGACCCTGTTCTGCATGTCTACCAGTGGAGCCCAGGCAAACAACTCCTGGAACAAAGACATGCCAGGAGGACAGTATGACAGGCCTGTAGGCACTGAAGTAATCAGGAAATCTGTGCATGTACATTGTGAAAGTAACAGCACCCACACATGCTCCTAGGCTTGCTCAGCTCTTACCAACCACATTCAAGACATCTACTCTCTCTAGTACCATGTCCTGCAAAGTACACTTCTGTGCACATACACACATGCTCTCTTGCCCACACTTGTGCACCCATGCCTGCAGACCTCTCTCCCTTAGGAACAGCTGAAAAACGAACACACACTATCAAACCAGTGGACCTCTCTCATCTTCCTGAAGAATATTCCAGACACCAGAGAAAGACAGACCCAGTCTGAAGTACTGACTGCAGGAACAAACAGTAAGGATTAGGGATAAGCAGGTGGCCAGAGATCAGCATAAGAACACATCCAACAAAAAATAGGACATCATGGCTTTACCAGCAAACTCCAAAATCAATGGATGTTCCAATTCACTGGGAACACAGGAAAAAGATTTTAGAGCTATGCTTATTCAGTTTTTCAAGATAATGTGCTATATCCTGTTCCTCCATTTGTGTGGATATTTCTTTGATCGATTTGTTCATTTTCTCTTTGTGTGCCTCTAATGAACAAATCTATCAAAGAAATAGCCACACAAATGGAGGCAAATGAAGAAATGAAAAAAGCTATCAAAGAAATATAGGCAAGTACAGCCAATCAAATAGAGACACAAGCAGAGGCACAATTAGTAGCATGTAGAAAGGAAACAAACAAAAAACAGAGGCCAACATACAAAGAAAAGAATCCACAAAAAATGGAAGATGGGATGGTGCAAGGCATGAAAACAGAATGAGAATCAATAGAGAAAACCCAGAAACTGGAAAACTAAAAAAAAAAAAAAAAAAAAAAAAAGATCAGGAACCACAAAGGTAATCATCTCCAAAAGAATAAAAGAGATGGAAAAGAGAATCTCAGGCACTGAAGATGCACTTGAGGAATATATCTAAAAGAAAAAGTAAAATAAGAAAAGTTCCAAACACAAAACAGAAACTATGAAAGCCAGAAGGAGCTGGGCAGATGTTGTGCAGATTTTTACCGACTACAGATATAAACCTAGAATAACTATGCCCAGCAACCTATCAATCAACATAGATGGAGATAACAAAACTACATTTAAGCAATATCTTCACACACACACACACACACACAAAAAAAAATTCAGCCTTACAGAAGATACTAGAAGGAAAACTCCAATCCAATGAAACAACTACACCCAAGAAAACATAGGATATAGATAACTTCAACAACAACAAAAAAATAAAACAAGACATGAAACAAAGTAAAAACACCAAATCCACAAGGAGGACATTACAATTTTGAACAGCTATGCCCTGAAAACAAGAGTACCTACATTTGTAAATGAAACATTATTAAAGTTTAAATTACACAGCAATCCCAACACCTTAATAGTGGGTGATTTCAGCATTCTGCTCTCACCAAGAGACAGGTCATCTATACAGAAGCTAAATAGGAGAAATAATGGAGCTTATAGAGGGGCTTAAAATGAACTTAATAGATGTCAACAGAACTCTTCACCCAAATTCAAAAGTATATACCTTCTTTTCAGCACATCATGGAACCATATAGTTGGTCACAAAGCAAGCCTAAACAGATACAAGAAGATCAAATTAATCCCTTGTATCCTACCTTACCAACATGGTCTAAAGCTGGAATTTGACCTCAACCACAACCGCCTAAACAGATACAAGAAGATCAAATTAATCCCCTATATCCTACCTTACCAACATGGTCTAAATCTGGAACTTGACCTCAACCACAACCAAAAGACCAAAAAAGCCTAAACACACATGGACACTGAATGAGGTTAGGTTAGGAAAGTAATAAAGAAATAAATTAAAGACTTCCTAGAATTAAATGAAAATGAAGCCACAACATGCCCAAACTTATGGGACACACTGAAAGCAGTGCTAAGAAGAAAATATATAGCTTGAATTGCCTTCAAAGAGAAATTTGAAACATCACATAAAAGCAACTTAATAGCTCACCTGAAAGCCCTAGGGGGGAAAAAAAGAAGCACACACACCCAAGAGGAGTAGATGGCTGGAAATAGTAAAGTTGAGGGCAGAAATCAATAATTAGAAAGAAAAAAAATTCAAAAATCACTGAAACCAAGAGCTGGTTCTTTGAGAAAATCAACAAGATAGAAAAACCCTTAGCCAAACTTATTAAAAGGCAGAGAGAAACTGTCCAAATCAGAAAAACCAGAAATGAAAAGGGGGACATAACAACAGACACTGAGGAAATCCAAGCAATCATTAGGTTTTACTACAGAAGCCTATAAGCCACAAAATTTGAAAATCTAAATGAAATGGACAATTTTCTTGATAGATCCCACTTACCAAAATTAAATCAAGATCAGGTAGAAAGATTGAATAATCCTATGTCCCCCAAGGTAATAGAAACAGTCATCAAAAATCTCTCTTCCAAAAAAAGCCCAGGAACTGATGGTTTTAATGCAGAATTCTACCAGACCTTCAGAGAAGAGCTAAATCCAATTCTCTTCAAACTATTTCACAACATAGAAACAGAAGGAACATTACCAAATTCATTCTATGAAGCCACAATTACCATGATACCTAAACCACACAAAGACCCAACATAAAAGTGAACTTCAGACTTATCTTTCTTATGAACATTCATGCAAAAATACTCAATAAAATACTTGCAAAATGAATTAGAGAACACATAAAAGATGTCCTCCACCATGACTAAGTAGGCTTCATCTCAGGCATGCTAGGGTGGTCCAATTATGAAAATCCATCAATGTAATACCTTTGTCCTTTGTGTACAGGAAGGCTACTGATTTTTTTTGAGTTAATTTGTATCCAGCCACTTTGCTGAAGGTGTTAATCAGCTGTAGGAGTTCCCTGGTAGAGTTTTTGGGGTCACTCACGTATACTATCAAATCAAAAAAAATCTGAGCACAGGGGGTCTTTCCTTAGACTGCTATTTCAACCAAGGATTATGCATGGAGATAACCTAAGACCCCTGCACAGATGTAGCCCATGGCAGTTCAGTATCCAAGTGGGTTCCATTGTGATAGGAACAAGGACTGTCTGTGACATGAACTAATTGGCCTGCTCTTTAATTACCTCCTCCTGAGGAGGAAGCAGCATTACCAGGCCACCAAAGAGGACAAGGCAGCCATTCCTGATGAGACCTAATTGACTAGGATCAGGAAGGAAAAGAAGTCCTCCCCTATCAGTGGACTTGGGGAGGGGCCTGCATGCAGAGGGTGGAGGAAGGGAGGGATTGGGATGGGAGGAGGGAGGGAACTACGGGGGGGATAATAAGTGAGTAAAGTGTAATTAATAAAGAAAAATAAATAAACAAACAAACAACTAAATAAAGATGATCATTGCAATGAAAATCCTGCACACAGCAAGATAAAATTTCTATTGTTGACAAATATAAAATAAAACAGATGTTCTTTTGAAAAAAAAAAACTGCATGGTACTGGCATAGAAACAGACTCGTGGATCAATGGAATCAAATAGAAGACCCAGAAATAAAGCCACATACTTATGGATAATTGATTTTTGACAAAGAACCCAAACCATAAAATGCAAAATAGACAGCATTTTTAACAAATGGTGCTGTTCTAACTGGATGTCTATATGCAGAAAAATTCAAATAGATTTATATTTATCGCCATGCACAAAACTGAAGTCCAAGTGGATCAAAGACCTCAACATAAAACCAAACACAATAACCTTTTAGAAGAAAAAGAGGGGAAGAGCCTAAAACTTATTGGTATAGGAGACAACTTCCTTAACAGAACACCAACAGCATAGATTCTAAGAACAACAATCAAGAAATGGGATCTCATGAAACTAAAAAGCATCTGTAAAGCAAAGGACACTTTCATGAAAACAACAGCCTACAGACTGGGAAAATATATTTACCAAACCTATATCTGACAGAGGGCTAATATCCAGAATATATAAAGAAAGAAAGATAAAAACAACAAATCAAGTAATCCAATTAAAATAATAAGGAACAGGGCTAAACAGAGAATTCTCTGTAGAGGAATGTCAATGTCAGAGAAACACTTAAAGAAATGCTCAACATCCTTAGTCATCAGATAAATGCAAATGCAATTGACCCCAAGATTTCAATTTATACCCATCAGAATGGCTAAGATCAAAAACTCAAGTGAAAGTAAGTGCTGGAGAGGTTGTGGAGAAAGGGGAACCTTCCTCCATTGCTGGTGGGAATGTAAACTTGTAAAACTACTTTGGAAATCAATCTAGCACTTTCTCAACAAATTTAATAGTGCTTCCTCAAGATACATCTATACAACTCCTAGGTATACATCCAATATATGCTCAAGTACACAACAATGACATTTGTTCAACCATGTTTGTAGCAGCTTTATTCATAATTGCCAGAATCTAGAAACAACCCAGATGTCCCTCAATGGAGTAATGGATATAGAAATTGTGCTCCAATTATACAATGTTATACTACTCAGCATCTAAAAACAAGGACATCAAGAAATTTGCAGGCAAATGGTGGCATCTGGAAGAGTTCACTGAGTGATATATCCCAGAAGCAGAAAGCCACGCATGATATATACTTATTCATAAATGGATATTAGACATAAAATATTGGATAAACATTAAAAAATCTCTACACCTAAGCAAGCTAAACAAGAAGGAGGACCCTGGGTAAGATGGTCAATCCTTACTCGAAAACACAAACAGGATGGATATTGGAAGAAGGAGAAAACAGGGAACAGGACAGTAGCCTACCACAGAGGTCCTCTGAAGATTCTGTCCAGCAGTATATCAAGGCAGATGCTGAGAGTCCTAACCAAACTTTGGTCAGAGTGCAGGTAATCTTATAAAAATAGGGGGAGAAAATAATATCAGAGCAGGACAGGAGCTCCACAAGGAGAGCAACATAACAAAAAATCTGGGCACAGGGCTCTTTTTGGAGACTGAAACTCCAAGAAAGGACCATTCATGGATATAAGCTAGAACCCCTGCTCAGTAGCCCATGGCAGCTCAGGGGAATAGGGATTGTCTCTGATACGAACTTAGTGGCTGGCTTTTTGATCACCTCCCTTTGAGGGGGAGCAACCTTGTCAGGCCATAGATAAGGATGATGCAGCCAGACCTAAAGAGACCCTATAAGCTTGTGTCAGAAGGGGAGGAGGACCTCACCCCTCAGTGGACTCAGAGAGGGTCATGGGAGGAGATTAGTGAGGAAGGGTGTGATTGTGAGGGAATGAGGCTACAGCTGGGATACAAAATGAATAAACTGTAATTAATATAAAATAAGAAAATTTTTTAAAATTTTAAAATAGATATCTAGAGTATACCAGGTATATTAAAACAAAACAACAAAAACATACAGATACTGTAAATAAAATCAGTTGTCGAAATAAACATAGGTCTTTAGAGATAAATTAAATGATTAAAAAAGACCAAAAATATTTATTTTGCCATTACAGATATAAAAATTAAAACTTTTATAAAATTTAATCTTTTTCTTCACAATGTATTCATTTTCTCTCCTGTTTGAAGCCTCTTCCCTTAACTCCTCCAGTCCCACCCTCATTCCCTCTACCCACTTTCACCTTCCCCTAGTCCACTAAAAAGGCAGTTCCACACTAAAGATATCTGCCTGGTGCTTGTTAAATCTATTATGGGTTGCCTGGATCCTCTTCCTCCTTGGCCTGGCAAGGCTGCATCATCAGGGGCTTTTGATCATAGAGCATCAACTGAATTCATGATAGATACAGTCCCTACTCCTCTCACTCAGAGATCCACATGGAGCCTGGGCTGCCAGTAAGCCACATCTGAGCTGGAGGTCTAAGTCCTCTCCAGGCATGGTACTCCCTGGGTGTATCACATATAAGCTCATGACAGGAAGCTTGTTCAAGATTAGTAGAATAAGCTATAACACATTCAGATGGTTTACAGTTCTATATTTCAGCATAAACTTTTTTTAGAATGTGGCATGCATATGGTGAAATTCCTTAGGCTGTAGGAATGTCTTGGATGTCTAGGAGGAATGTCATCCAGGTAAATACAAGGCCATAAGGACAGGGAAAAATGAATGTAAGAGGGCCAAAGATAGTTTGTTCAACCTCTGCTTGCCATGTTACCTCTAGTTGCCAGTTATACTACAGAAAGGAAAAGTTTATTTTTGAAGCAAAGCAGGAGTCTTGTATGTCTGGTATCAGTAAACTCCTTTGCATGTCCCTGTGGTGTTATTGGCTGTGCTAGCTGTGACATAAACTGCTTTCGATGATCCTAGCAAAGGGGAACACATATTTTTTGATGGTAGGAGAGCATCAGTGACTATGAAACTTATTGTGCAGTCTCTTCAAAGCTTCAAAGATCTATTAACCCAGTTACAGTGCTTTATCCAATATATACAAAGGATGCTAACTTAATGAAAAAATACTAGCTTAGTTATGTCTATTGATACACTACTCACAATGCCTAGAATTGAAAACAAGGTAGATATCATCCAACAAGTAACAAATGTATATGAAAAATGAGGTATAACTATAAAATAGGATATTATTCAAGTAAGAAAAAATCATTTGCTGATTGAAGAAGCTAGAAATAGTAATCATACTCCTCCTACTCTCCTTTCACTGCCACACGTACCTCATCAAACCTTGGTGCAAACCCATCATACTTAGTTTCTTTAGAAACTCTCAGCCCAGTACCAACCACATAACTCTCACTTTGTGTCAGGTGCTATTTCCTAGAAATATATTCATCCTGGCACCCAACCCATAAAGGAAAAACTAGCTGAGACACAGGTATTTTAAAAATCCTTCCTGTCATCCTTTACCATCTTACTCACAGTTCTGTGGCAACCATTCTACAGATGCCAAATCCTCCAATCTCAAATTGATTTACTTGAAATGCTAACTCTTGTCTTATACCTGAGTGCCCCAAGCCATTTCTTCCCTCTTTTTACAGGTTATTCTATCTTCAACATAATTACAAAAGCCTTCCACAACCACCACATCTCAAACTCCATGGAAACCTTGACCTTTTGTTTTGACAGGATCATCTTAGATCTTTCTAACACCTTTTGGGATTTACATCACAGATCATTCTGATTTCTTTCTTCATTCACCAATTTACAGAATGAGCAAGTACCATGGAACCCACAGATTTCACACTTTCCTAAAAGTTAGAGAGGATGATAACCATAAAGGATAAGAATACACACCCTGTTTGTTGGTGTTAAACTCCTTGAGTTCTTTACATATTCTGGATATTAGACCACTGCCAGATATAAGGTTGCTGAGGATCTTTTCATCAAGTATGTAGGCTATTGTTTTGTACTATTGACAGTGTCTTTTGCTTTACAGAGGTTTTCATAAGTTGATGTTAAGTGATTGTTGAGCTTAGAGCCAATGTGTTTGGAAGCTCAGTCTTGAATCTGTTTCCTTGTATGGAGAAAAGGGGTAGCCACTGACATGAACTGGATTTTCTGCTTTTTGATCACCTTCCCCTAATAAGGTGGCCTCATTAGGTCACTGAGGAAAATGATCCAGACAGTCCTGATGAATCCTGATAGGCTAGATTCAGGTAGTATGTGAGGAGGTACCTCCTATCAGTGGACTAGGGGAGGGAAATAGGAGAGGATAAATGAAGGTGGTTTGGACTACGAAGAGATGAGCAAGGAGCCTATAGTTGGGATACAAAATAAATACATTGTAATATAAAAAGAACACACACTTGAGAAAGACAACATCAGTCATGAATACATAGAAAAAAATCTCAAATATAATGAATCCAAATGTCAATATACCAGTGTCCCCACACCACAACAAATGAATAAAAACATTAACACAGATTAATATGGCACAATCAGAATGTACTCATTATAATACAGCATGTCCTCCAAAATGTAATAAATTAGAAGAAAAAGAACTTTTAAACACCCATTATTAATATTTTAAGAACCTTAACACAGGTATCAATTAATGCCCTAGAATGTTCTTTAAAGCACAAATAAAGTAAACCTATTTAAAAACATGGTACAGAGCTAAACAGAGAATTTTCTATAGAGAAATATGGAATGGCAGAGAAACACTTAAAGCAGTGCTCAGTTTCCTTACTCATCAGGGAAACAAATTAGCACAACCCTAAGATTTCACCTTACACCCTTCAGAACTGCTAACATCAAAAACTCAAGTAACAATACATGCTGGAGAGGTGTGGAGAAAGAGGAACCCTCTTCCATTGCTGGTAGTAATGCAAACTTGTACAACCACTTTGGATATCAATCTGGTGCTTTCTCAGTCAATTAGGAATAGTGTTTACTCAAGATCCAGCAATACTACCTCTAGGTATATATCCAAAACATGCTTACGTATACAACAAGGATATTTGCTCAGCTACGTTCATAGCAGATTTATTTGTAATAGCCAGAATCTGAAAACAACCCACATGCTCCTCAGTTGAGGAACAGAGACAGAAATTATGGTACATTTACATAATGGAAAACTACTCTGCAATTAAAAACAAGGAAATCATGAAATTTACAGCATATGTGGGGAACCAGAAAAGATCATTCGGTGTGAGGTATCCCAGAAGCAGAAAGATACATATGTTATATACTCACATATAAATGGATATTAGACATATAATAGAGGATAAATGTTTTCAAATCTGCACACCTAAAGAAGCCAAGCAAGAATCATCAGTTCTCATTATTAAAGGCAAATGGGATGGACATTGGAAGAGGGAGAAAACAGGTAACAAGACAGGAGCCTAACAGAGAGGGCCCCATTAAAGACTTTACCCTGCAGCATATCAAAATTGATGCTGAGACTCAAAGCCTAACACTGGGCAGAATTCAGATAATCTTATGAAAGAAGGGGTAAATAGAAAGACCTGGATGTGAGAGGAGCTCCACAAGGAGAACAACTGAACCAAAATATCTGGGCTCAGGTGTCTTTTCTTAGACTGATACTCTAACCATGGAACATGCATGGAGACAAGCTAGAACCCCTGCACAGATATAGCCCATGGGATCACAGTCTCCAAGTGGGTTTCCTAGTAATGGGAACAGGGACTGTCTCTGACATGAACCCTGTGACTGGCTCTTTGACCACCCTACTCCATGGTGAAGCAGCTTTTCAGACCACAGAGGAGAGAATGCAGCTAGCCTTGATGAAACCTGATAGACTATGGTCAGATGGAAGGGAGGAGAACCTTCTCTATCAGTAAACATGAAGAGAGGCATGGGAGGAGATAAAGGAGATAGGGTGGGATTTTAGGGCAGGAAGGAGGGTGCTACATCTGGGATACATGGTGAAAAATTTTTAATTATATGTAAAATGTAACATTATATACTTTTTAGTAGCTTATGAAACATTTCCAAGATTGATGAAATATTATAACCAGCTAGAATGCTTTTATAATAAAACCTTTATGACATTGAAGAATTTGTAGAAGACATCAGAATATAGAAAGCTCTCCGAAACTCATAGATCAGATTAAAAAGGGGGAACCGAACATCATACCAAAAGAAATCTTATAGTTATTAAGTAATTATGGTAAAATTATTTTTTCTCACACAAATTGGGAAGATAATCTCCACATGGAAACATGAATCAGACTACTGTTGAAACAATTTAAAAAATAAAGGATGTCATTACCCTCTTCCAGTTAAACTATAGAATTATATTAAACACCAGTGTTTTACAATAACAATGGGCACCGGTTAATTTGATCAATTAAATACCTATAAAGAAATCCAGACACTTATGGACACCTGATTATTTTCTAACAAAGAAGATAAATGTATATACTGAAAAAGAGACAGCATTGTCTTTCTTGATGCTGATAACCTGGATGGCTGCCTGTAGAAGAATAAATGGAGATCAGTATTTATCACCACAAACAATATCCGTATGAATCAAAGACCTTCACTTAGGGCTAGATAAATTGAATGTGATATATTTAGTCTAGCGCTCATTGTCAAGATTAGCATAGGAAATAAATTTTTAAAAGATGCACACCGTATGAAACATTATTTTTCACATGCAAAGCACATAAGCATTTGTAGAGGGAAAGAGCTATCAAATGAAAAAAACCTAACAATTTCACATCAGTAGCAGATTAATTTGTAAACTACATAAAGATTTTTAAAAACTTGACATTAGAGAGAAGAGCCAAGATGGTGGCACCAGGAGAACACTGTGTCTGAGAAGCAGGACATTGCTATCCGTGCAGCGACCAGGAGACTAAACTCTGGGCCCTAAAACTACAGCAATCATGTTTCCCAGGTAAGGGGAGGCTCCCACAGCCTGGGAATTGTTTGGCTCCAGTCTTGGGCGGCCCAGCCAGAACCCAGAAGAAATCCTGGGTAATGCAGGCACTGGTCTCCAGCCAGAGCCACATGCCTGCGTGTCCTGATCACTTTCCCAGGCTGATCGGTGGGCACAAGAGTGCCTGAGACTGGGAGTCCCAGTCACAAGAAAACCCCACGGGGAAGCAAAGTGGCGAGTCTGATCACCGGTCACCCAGTCTTTCCCTGGAAGGTCTTGTGGACCATGGGTACCTGCTGCCATCACAACTGAGCTCCCTCTGCAGAGAGCAGCTGCCCGCCCAGCTCACCAGTACAGATGAGCTGTGAGCCCCAGTGCAAATCCCTGTCTGGAGAGGGCCCCACAGGGAAGGAAGAAACCGTGCTGCTGGGGTCACCTAGGCTTTGCCTGGGGAAAGTCTAGCAGACCGTAGATCACAAACAGGTGAGTAAGCCCAGCCATCACAGATCCGGACCCAAGCAGGGCGCACAGAGTTATTGGGAACCCAGCTCCCACGGACTAGCAGGCAGGTGCACATTCCTCCAGTCCAGAGGCCTGCTTTGTACCAACTACTCCTTACAGACAGAACTGTGTGCCCCAAGACACCAGAGTCTTAGAGTCACTGTCTGGAGAAACCCGCACAAGGAACAAGGAAAAAAGCAAAGGGGAAGGACTTAGGCAACCCAGTATATTCCCAGAAAAGGTCCCATAGACTGGCCCAACCCAGGAAACTGCTGTGCCCCAGATAGCCTGCTGTTACCAGGAGAACAGTACTCACCCGCCACAGATTACCTCTTGGGTTCTGGGGCACAGAGCCCCAACCTCAGACCTACAAAAGTCCGGGAACACTGAGATCAACCCCCAGATACTGCTTCAAGGGGCAACCAGTTATTCCTAACAAAACCGACCAAACCAGGGGACACACAGGTTACAGCAGCTGATCACTAAATTTCCAGCAAGAAACCCAGAAGGAGGGCAGCTGTCTCCAGGACTTCTCCCGGTGAGAGGATAGCCCTCTTACCTAATCAGGACCACAGTTACCACACAGGTATCTATGCCTGAGGTGAGCTGTAGCAACTCCTGAAAAACACTGGCCATCCAGTGAGTATACCTAAAAAGCTGGGAAGGCTTCCTTCAGGAAAAACCATCTTCCTGCCAAAGGAATTCTCTCCACTACAAGAGTCCAGGAACAACCAGAAACTAACTTCAAACACCTAAGATAGCCCAATGGGTAGAGGACAGTGTAAAAGCTCAACCAACACAAGCCAGAGCATTATGGCATCTCCAGAACCCAGTTATCCAGGGGCAAATAGCCCTAGACACCCCAGCATAATTGAAATTCAAGGAGATAACCTAACATTTATACTCATGAACACAAATGAAAGAAATTGTGGAGAGAAAGAACTTAGGGAAGAAAGCAGGAACTACAGAGGTTAGCATAACCAATAGGCTACAAGAAATGGAAGAAAGAATCTCAGGTGTGGAAGATACAATGGAAGAAATAGATGTACCTGTCAAAGAAAAGGTTAAATCTAAAAAATTCCTGACACAGACCGTCCAAGAACTTCAAGACAACATAAAAAGACAAAACCTAAGAATAATAGGAATAGAGGAAAAAGAAGATTCCCTGAAGCAAGGCCCAGAAAATATTTTCAACAAAATCATTGAAGAAAAATTCCCCAACTTAAAGGAGAGGCAAATAAGAATACAAAAGGCCTATAGAACACCCGAAAAATTAGACGAGAAAAGAAAATCCTCCCACCACATAATAATCAAAACCATAAGAATACAGAACAAAGAAAAAATACTAAAAGCTGAAAGAGAAAAAGGCCAAGTAACATAAAATGCCAAACCCATTAGAATCACACCTGACTTTTCAACAGAGACTATGAAAGCCAGAAGAGCCTGGACAGATATCATGCAGACCCTAAGAGAACACAGATGTCAGCCCAGGCTACTATACCCAGCAAAACCCTCAGTCCTCATAGACTGGGAAAACAGGATATTCAATGACAAAAACAAATTTCAACAATACCTACAAACACTTCCAGCATTACAAAAGACACTAAAAGGGAAAATACAACTCAAGAAAACTAGCTATATTCAAGAAAACACAGGAAATAAATAACCTCACTACAGTAAAACAAGAAGCAACCAAGTACACAAACTTATGAGCACAGCCAACATCAAATTCAAAGGACCTAACAGCCACTGGTCATTAATCTCTCTCAACATCAATGGACTTAATTCTCCAATAAAAAGACACAGACTAACAGAATGGATAAGTAAACAAAACCCAGCAATCTGTTGTATACAAGAAATGCCCCTAAGTCACAAAGACAGATATTACCTGAGGGTAAAGGGATGGAAGACGGCTTTCCAAGCAAATGGACGCAAGAAGCAAGCAGGAGTAGCCATTCTAATATCTGATGAAATAGACTTTCAACCAAAATTAATCAAAAGAGATGGGGAAGGACACATAATAATCATCAAGGGAAAATTCCACAAGAAGACATCACAATCCTGAACAGCTCTGCCCCAAATACAAGGGCACCCACATTTGTGAAAGAAACATTGAAAAAATTTAAACCACACATAGATCCAAAAACACTAATAGTGGGAGACTTCAACATCCGACTCTCAACAAAGGACAGGTCAACAAAACAGAAATTAAACAAAGAAACAATATCTCTAACAGAGGTCATGAATCAAATGGACTTAACAGACATTTACAGAACCTTACACCCAAACACAAAAGAATTTACCTTCTTCTCTGCACCTCATGGAACCTTCTCCAAAATAGACCACATAGTTGGTCACAAAGCAAGCCTGAAAAGATACAAGAGATTGAAATAATCCCTTGTATCCTGTCTGATCAACATGGAATAAAGCTGGACCTCAATAACAACAGAAATAGCAAAAAGCCTACACATACATGGAAACTGAACAACTTGTTACTGAAAGACAGCTGGGTCAGGGAAGAAATAAAGAAAGAAATTAAAGTCTTTCTAGAACTCAATGAAAATGGAGACACAACATACCCAAACTTGTAGGACACAATGAAAGCAGTGCTAAGAGGAAAGTTCATAGCACTAAGTGTCTTCAAGAAGAAATTCAAGACCCGTCATTCAATCAACTTAAGGGCTCACTTAAAAACCCTAGAAAAAGAAAAATCAGACACACCAAAAAGGAGTAGACGGCTGGAAATAATCAAACTCAGGGCTGAAATCAATCAATTAGAAACAAATAAAACAATTCAAAGAATCAATGAAACCAATAGCTGGTTCTTTGAGAAAATCAACAAAATAGACAAACCCTTAGCCCAGCTAACTAAAAGGCAGAGAGACACCACCCAAATCAACAAAATCAGAAATGAAAAGGGGCCATAACTACACACACTGAGCAAATCCAAACAATATTTAGGACTTACTTCAAAAGCCTATATGCAACAAAAATTGAAAATTTAAATGAAATGGACAATTTTCTTGATCAATTCCAGTTACCAAAGCTAAATCAGGACCAGGTAAATCAATTAAATAGTCCTATATCCCCCAAGGAAATAGAAGCCATCATTGAAAGTCTCCCATCTAAAAAAAACCCCCAGGACCTGATGGTTTCGGAGCAGAATTTTAACAGACATTCAAAAAAGAGGTAACAGAAGGAACATTACCAAACTCATTCTATGAAGCCACAGTCACCTTGGTACCTTAACCACACAAAGACTCAACAAAAAAAGAGAACTTCAGGCCATTCTCCCTTATGAACATTGATGCAAAAATATTTAACAAAATACTTGCAAACTGAATACAAGAACATATCAAAGGTATCATCTATCATGACGAAGTAGGCTTCATCCCAGGTATGCAGGGGTGGTTCAATATAAGGAAATCCATCAATGTGATCCACCATATTTACAAACTGAAAGAAAAAAAAAGCACATGATAATCTCCCTAGATGCTGAAAAAAAATTGACAAAATCCAGCATCCATTCATGTTTAAAGTATTGGAGAGATCAGGGATACAAGGCACATATCTAAACATAGTAAAGGCGATATACAGCAAGCCTATAGCCAACATCAAACTGAAGAGAGAAACTTAAAGCAATCCCACTGAAATCAGGGACAAGACAAGGCTGCCCACTCTCTCCATATCTCTTCAACATAGTTCTGGAAGTCCTTGCTAGAGCAATAAGACAGTTGAAGGAGATCAAGGGGATACAAATTGGAAAGGAAGAATTCAAATTATCACTATTTGAAGATGATATGATAGTATACATGAGTGACCCCAAAAATTTTTCCAGGGAACTCCTACAGCTGATAAACACCTTCAGCAAAGTGGCCGGATACAAAATTAACTAAAAAAAATCAGTAGCCCTCGTGTATACAAAAGACAAAAGGACAGAAAAAGAAATTAGGGAAACAACACCCTTCACAATAGCCACAAATGACATAAGGTACCTCGGAGTAACCCTAACCCAAGGAAGTCAAAGACTTGCATGAAAAAAAAGTTCAAGTCTCTGAAGAAAGAATTAGAAGAAGATATGAGAAGATGGAAAGATATCCCATGTTCATGGCTTGGCAGGATTAACATAGTAAAAATGGCCATCTTACCAAAAGCAATCTACAGATTCAATGCAATTCCCATCAAATTACCAACACAATTCTTTACAAAGAATTCTTTACAAAGAATTACTGGAAAGAAAAATTCTCAACTTCCTATGGAACAACAAGAAACCCAGAATTGCTAAAACAATCCTCTACAATAAAAGATCTTCTGGAGGTATCTCCATCCCTGATCTTAAGTTATACTATAGAGCAACAGTTTTAAAGACTGCATGGTACTGGCATAGAAACAGAGTGGTGGATCAATGGAACTGAACAGAGGACCCAGAAATTAACCCACATACTTACGGACACCTGATCTTCGACAAAGATGTCAAAACCATACAATGGAAAAAAGATAGCATCTTCAACAAATGGTGCTGGTCCAACTGGATGTCTACATGTAGAAAAATGAAAATAGATCCATACTTATCACCCTGTACAAAACTGAAGTCCAAGTGGATAAAAAGACCTCAACACCAAACCAGATACATTAAATGGGCTAGAAAAAAAGTGGGGAAGACCCTAGAACTCATTGGTACAGGAGAAAACTTCCTTAACAGAACACCAACAGCACAGGCTCTAAGAGCAACAATCAATAAAAGGGACCTCATGAAACTGAATAGCTTCTGTAAAGCAAAGGACACCATCATCAAAACAAAGTGACTGCATACAGATTGGGAAAGAATCTTCAGCAACCCTTTATCTGACAGAGGACTCATATCCAGTATATATAAAGAACTAAAGAAGCTGAAAAGAAGCAAACCAAGTAATCCAATTAAAAAATGGGGAACAGAGCTAAACAGAGAATTCTTAATAGAGGAATATAGAATGGCAGAGAAGCACTTAAAGAAATCCTCAACCTCATTAGCCATTAGGGAAATGCAAATCAAAACAACCCTGAGATTTCCCCTTACACCCATGAGAATGGCCAAGATCAAAAACTCAAGTGACAACTCATCCTGAAGAGGTTGTGGAGAAAGGGGAACCCTTCTGCACTGCTGGTGGGAATGTAAACTTGTACAACCACTCTGGAAATAAATCTGGCCCTTTCTCAGAAAATTACGAATAGCGCTTCTTCAAGATCTAGCCATACCACTCCTAGGCATATACCCAAAAGACGCTCAAGTACACAAAAAGGACATTTGCTTAACCATGTTTGTAGCAGCTTTATTTGTAATAGCCAGAAGCTGGAAACAACCCAGATGCCCCTCATCTGAAGAATGGGTGCAGAAATTGTGGTATATCTATATAATGGAATATTACTCAGCAATGAAAAATAAGGAAATCATGAAATTTGCATGTAAATGGTAGGAATTGGAAAGGATCATCCCGAGTGAGTTGTCCCAGAAGGAAAAAGACACACACAGTATATACTCACTGATGTAGACATACATACAACATAGGACAAACCCACTAAAACCTGTGCATCTAAAGAAACTAAGCAAGAGAGAGGACCATAACTAAAACGCTCAATCCCCATCCTGAAAGGCAAAGAGGATGGACATCAGAAGAAGGAGAAAACAGGAAACAACCTAGGAACCTTCTACAGAGGGCCTCTGAACACCAGAAGAAGAAAACAGGAAACAAAGTAGGAACCTACCACAGAGGGCCTCTGAAAACCTCTGCCCTGTAGACTATCAAAGCAGATGCTGAGCCTGACGGCCAACTGTCGGGCAGAGTGAATGGAATTTATGTAAGAATTGGGAAATAGTTAAGATCTGGAGAGGACAGGGTCTCCACAAGGAGAGCCATAGAACAAGAAAATTTGAACACAGGGATCTTCCCGGAGACTCATAGTCAAACCAAGGACTATTCATGGAGATAACCTAGAACCCCTGCACAGATGTAGCCCATGGCAGTTCAGTGTCCAAGTGGGTTACATAGTAATGGGAAGAGGGACTGCCCCTGACATAATCTGATTGGCCTGCTTTCTGATCACCTCCCCCTGGGGGGCAGCAGTCTTATCTGGCCACCGTAGACGACAATGCAGCCACTTTTGATGAGAACTGATAGATTAAGATCAGAAAGGAGAGGAGAACCTTTCCTATCAGTGGACTTGTGGAGTGGCATGCATGCATAAAAGGGATGGTGGGATCGGGAGGGGAGGAAGGAGGGACTTATGGGGGGATACAAAATGAATAAAGTGTAATTAAGAAAAGTTAAATAAAAAATTAAAAGAAACTTGACATTAAAAACCAAATAGCTAATTTAATAATGTGGCTTAGACATAAGTAGAAAATTCTCAAACCAGAAACACAAATGGCTGGAAAAATATCCAATATGCTTAGTCATTAAGAAGATGTAAATCAAAAGTAATTTTATAGTTTGTGTAACCCTATTTGTACCACTTAAGATTAATAAAACATTTGACATCACCTGTGAGTGGAAGCACAGTTTCTTGGATAGATGAAATTTGATCTACCTTAAGATCAAGTTATATCCAAAAGTTTCTCTTTTCTACAGGAAATACACTTGCTAATCTATACTTCGTGCTTGCTCTATTCACACTTGACATTTAAAATAGCCTAGATAAAGGAGGCTGCATCTGTGGGATGAAGGAATGGTTCAATATACAAAAATCCATTAATATAAACAGAGAAACATATAAACAAATGGAAAGAGATAACAAATAGAATAACTTCATGATGTTGTTAAAATTAAAGCTCAGTGAATCCTTGTATTTGACATTACACTTAGCAGTTTATTAGCAAACAAATTATACTCGAAGTTGATCAAAAAGTTATGTAAGAAAGTATATGTATTTTTACACACACATTTAATAAATACAACAGGTTTATATAAGAATTTGTATTAATAATCACTGACCTATAAAAATCTTTCAAGTTCCAGTATAAAAAATCAAATTTAACTATGGAGATCATATTTGGTAAATTTAGTAAGTTTTATTAAAAGGTAATATGTGAATATATAAATAAATTAATTAGTAAAATTATGTTTTATATCAATTCATAAATAAGGTTCAAATAGTATTTATACATCCTTAGCCATCTAAACACTTCATTTATTACCTTGTAAGTCTCATAGTAACTAGCCTTGCAATCCCATTTCAAGTGAGACTGTTTCTTTGAGTGATACTGGTTGCTATTCCAAAACCAAGCATTAATAATAAGATACTTTGTTTTTAATATTATCTTTCTCTTTAAAAACCAGTAGTGTCTTACATGCAACATTCTTTTTGCTTAGTCATAATCAAAGAAAGACCTTTACATCACAAACAATTCCTATGATCTCAGCGTTCTACATCCTGGTTTTTTTTAATCTCATACTTGGTATCCAACCTGCGGGTAACTTGTATATGAACTCCTAGGAGTGATAATGAAAGTTATATGTTATTTCTTTCAATTTTGGGGACTGTTTTGTCCCTGCTGCTGTTGTAAGTTATAGATACTTAAGAATCTTTCTTAACTTTCTCTACAAAGAACCATTAACTTAGTATTTCCTTTTTGTTTTCATCCAGCCTTCAATATTGTCTATCTGTGATCATTAGTTCCTATTATTTGTTGATGTTTGTGTTCAGTTTATCATATATTTCAGTCACTCTTGTGTTATCCTGCATCATTTTCTACATTTTCACTCAATATTTATCAAATGTTTGTAGTTTAACAATCTCAGTAACCATTCAATGAGTTACTGTTTTATACTATGTTTCTTTCTTTTTCCTGTCTCTTTGTAGTACCTAACTCTCAAAAGCAGTTGTTAACTTCTTTTCCCCACCCAACTGCCACATTGTCAACATTCAGCAACATCCCATGGCTAGTATCGATAGATGAAACCTGCCAGGGAATTATTCTGAATCAATGGTGGATCCTGTCCACAGTCAACTGTTTGACTAAACTGTGAGTATAAATTAAGCCATGAAAAAAATAAAATTATAATTTCTACTATTACTGTCAGCCTTTTCTAAAAGTTTTATTATTATTTATTAGAGTTAATTCACTTTGTATCCTGGCTGTAGACCCCTAACTCATCTCCTTCCCATCCAACTCTTCCTCCCTCTTTTCTCCCCTATAGTCCTCCCCTAGTCCACTGATAGAGAAGGCCCTCCTCTCCCACTATCTGACCCTAGCCTATCAGATCTCATTAGGACTATCTGAATTATTTTTCTCTGTGTTCTAGTTAGGCTACCTTGCCAGGGGGAAGAAATCAAAGAACCAGTACATGTCAGTATGCTGAGTACATGTCAGAGACAATCTCTGTTCCCCTTACTAGGACACTCACATGGAGACTAAGCTGCCTGTGGGCTATATCTGAGCAGGGACAGCACCTCCAAGAAAGGGTGCTGGTGTCACTGGGTGGCTACATAGAGAAAAATGCAAATAGATCCATATTTATTACCCTGCCCTAATTCCAAGTGGATTAAGACCTTAATATTAAACCAGACATATGTTAGAAGAAATGACATCAGCCTTATCATTATTTCCTGTCATTACATTATAATTTTGTCTATTTAAAAAATATTTTCTTTAAAAATTGTATTAAAATTGTTGTTATTAAAAGTCAAATATTTATAAGATGATATTTTCCATAGTATATGAGGAGGAGCTGCATTGTTATCTAAAGATTGTACTTTAGCAGACAATTTATTCATCTTAATAGCTAATATTAAGATATTAAGAATATTAATATTAAGAATATTAATATTAAGAATATTTTCCTATTTAATATATTATTTTTTCATCTTTCTACTCTATTAGAAAATATTTGAACTCTGACATTTCAAAAATAATTAGAAAAGAAGAAATTTTACGTGGTGATAAAATCTGCTTTCATCCAAGTTTTAATCCAAGAAATGGAAAATGTCCAGTGAAAGAAGTCATAGGTGTGATACGTTTGCAGATCCCAATTAGAAGAAAGCAAATTTCACTCTCTCAAACTTACCACATCTTTAGGGAAAACTGTCTAAACTGTGTGTACAGACATTGCCAAGTATACCAATATCAAAGTAAGCCAATATACACATTCTGCTGTATCATGTTGTTCAAATGATTGTTATTTCAATAGCAAAATTAAATGTAATTAAGACACAAAGTTCATGAATCTATGTAAAAATATTAAGTTTGTATTATTGTTGTTTACAAGAGTTTACAAGAGTAAATAAGCAATGAGTTTAACCTTCATCTACATTCAATTTAAGATGCATTTGAATGAATATAAGTATGAAAGAGAAATAAAAAATAATTTAATGTAACAAAATCTTGAAGGAAAAATAGTAAATCTCTAAATGTTGTGAATTAAATATATTTCAAATATCTTCAAAGGATGCATTGGGGAGGTTTTTTATTCCTTTCACTATTCCATAGTTGCCTATCATTGTTTTGTGTAGAATTTAGGTCTCTTAGCCTTTCTGCCACCTACATTAGTGTATCTATTGCTCTTGTCATAGTTCAGCTCATGTTCAGACATTCATGCTGTCTTTATGGGTATAGCTTCTGATATTTCTAGAAGATTCCAAAGTTCTTGCCCTTCTGTATCTTACACTATTTTTACAAATGTTTGTCAGAATAATATTTATAACAATATATACAAAACAACCTAAATTTCCAGTAACCTGTAATAAGTTATATAAAAATAAAAACTGTTTAGTAAATATTGTGTATATAATTTAGTTGTCTTTTTTATAATGTAAACAAAACCAAACAATGGTATAATGTGGTATAATATGGTATAATGTCGTTAAGAAACAGTGTAACCAATTTGTTTCACCCCACCCATTTTACTTCTTTAGATCATAGTAAACGTGAGAACAATATAAATAAGTTGTCAGTTAAATTTCTGGACATTTCATTTTGCCACCATCAGCATAACCACATGCCTAAAAGTCATAACCTATGTATCTGGAATCAACGCAAAGAAGATATTCAGGTATAAATATAAAACTAGAAATTTAAATTTAGTAATAATGTAGAAATACATATAAAATTATAAAATACTTCATTTATAGGGCTATTGTATGATGTGCTTCTTTAAAAACTTGAAGAATTTAGATAATATGAATTTAAAAATTATATTTATTTTAAATTAAGTACATGAACAGAATATATGAAAAGATATCAATAAATAATGAAGTACTAGGAAAGTAAAAAAGTTGATGTTTAAAATATATAAACATTATATACTTATATAACAATTACTTTATTACCAATATTAAACCAAATATTAAGTAATTATTTTAATAAAAAGAAATAGGTCTTGGAATGAATTAAAAAACATATATTTGTTAATTACAATGATTTTTCCAGTAAATAAAAGTTACAATGTTTATATTATAATTTTCCTACTTTAAATTGTTAAAAATGTTGATGTTCAAATGTTTCAGTAAATTTATTAAATACAAGCTTTACAACTAACTTATCAAAGGAAATACTATATGTAAATATAAGTATATAAACAAATATGAATATTTCATAGCTTGCTATAACTTTATATTTATAATTTTTATATTATGAACATTTATTATGTATACTGTATATATATCATAAGTTTGTATAAGTTGTCTTTGTTTCTTCATTCAGATACAGCAAGGTAGTCCTGTTCTCTGTATCTTTGGCAGTCACTGGGAACTGGTAGGCCTCGTCAGTGAATCCTCAATGACATTTGATAATCCTATCCTTGTCATCAAGACAGCCCCATATCTATCATGGATAAGGTGGTTTATTAAGATACATGAGAAGCCATGGGATCCTACTTTTTCTCCACTTTGCAGTTTTTACCCTGGAGTAGAAGATGGTCTTAGTAACAACATAAGCCATGCTCGTTTTGCCTCTCATGGATTATCTTCCCACTCGTGGAGTAGGCTAATTACTTCCTCACAGAGAAGACAGCGTCGGAATCTTCCTCCATTTTTTTTTGTTTCAAATAACAAAGACTCTTTTCCTGGTAGTAGACAGTTATATTTTCAAGGTGGTCATCTTTTTTCAGCTGGAAAATTTCCAATATCACAACCCTGGACAACTCCTTCTTTCAAAACTTTGGGTATTTATAATTCAGCTGTTTCCTGTAATAATTCAATATCTAATCATCCTGAGTGTATTATTCGTTATGAGACCCAAAACGCCCCCCAAACCTATGTATCAGCTAGCTTTCCTCAGAGAAATGCATTCAAATATCAAAATGGAATAATTACTGGTTCAGTGAGTTACTGGACTAATCATGTAGGTGCTATAACTGGATTTCATACTATATCAATTAAGTCTATTGGATTGTTGATTTCAAATTCAAAGCAAATAGATAGATTCCAAATAGCTTCTGAAATAAATTCTCTCCACTCTCAAATTAAACCTAATACATTTCCTTCTCTTGGTCAGTTTGTAGTTGGATCATGGCTGGAAATTACCCCTGATATTAGATCTTGGGTACAGACACATGCTCATAAAACTGAAACAGTTGTGTGGACCCCATTTAATAAGAAAATGAATCAAACCCAAATATATTCCAATAGTATTATGGAAAAAGTAACTACTGGTGCATGTGTAGAAACTTATAATCTAAATCCATGGGCCCCTCTATTAATTAGTAATGTTGAACTGACAACTCATTCCATGCTTAATGACTATGGATCTCAGGATTCATTAATAACTCCTACATTGAGAACATTGTTCAATAGAGCTTGGTATTTAGTGAGATCCCAAAGCATCTCTGCAAAATATGATGGAAACAGGATTTCTTCTGTATCTAAGACAATTCTATTATCCTCTACACTTACTTTTCCTTACTCTTGGCCTTTATTTACAGGCATTGCATGTATGTCCTGGCCCCATTATAAACCAAATAAGATCACAGCATCAAGTCAACTGGATATAACTAGTCTACTGAATAAGCATGAGCCTACTGTAGTAAAACCACAGGAACAAACTGAAAACACCGCATGGCCTTTGTTCCATTCTAATATTACTAAAACTTTCATTTATTCTAAAACTAATATCATGCAACCCAGGGCCCACACTGATTCAGACATACTACAGATATGGACAATTTCAGACACTGAGTCAGGAAAATATTTGAATACACTGAAAGCTGCTAAGGTAAAACAATGGTTACAGGCTAAGGATGAAGAAATAAAACACCAGAAATATCCTAAATTTCAAATTGGCAGTCCGAGAATCAACACTAGAAAGAGTAAAATCAAATATTGGATGAAGTCAAGAGGAAGTAGAGTTATATCCTTGGCCCAAACAGAAATCCAAACAATTGGACCATGGAACCAACCTGAATCCAATATAGTTAGGTATTGGTACTGGTCTAATTTTTATCACATGTGGCTGAAAACACAAGATGTTATGACTTCCCACCTTTTTACTTATCTTGAAGTTGGTATAACTAGTCCATTGGCCAAGTCTTTTGGAAGTACTAAACACTGGAAAAAGTCTGAGCCATTTATGATTAGGCCTTGGATACATTCTGAGGATCAGAAAATCACACACTGGTTAAAGCCTGAAGAAAAAAATGTGCTTTGGTTTCAGATACAAACAAGAAAGATCAGGAGTCAATCTGAGTCTCAAATAAACCATTTCTTGTCTAAGATTAAAGATGAAAACATACCTTGTTATCAATCACGAATAGACACATTGAAAAATTGTATGGAGACAGAGTTTCCAATAGTACCTCCTTGGACCAGACATGAAGATGAAAAACCTAGACTTTGGAGTAAAACTCAAGATGATTCTTCTAAACACTGGTTTCAAATTAAAATGAAAAGAGCCTCACAATGGACACAGCCAATTTTTGAAACAGAGCACAAATGGAGTATGTCTGAAACTAAAACAAGTAGGCTCTGGAACTCACCTATTGTCTATAAATTGGGAAACTGGATACATCAGAAAGTTTATACAGTTAAGACTTTGGATGGTTTAGATGTTCATATAATTAAACCAAGGGTAAACAAGGAAGTCAGATCATTAATGAAATTGATGCAAACTGATTCTCAAAAATCAAATATTCAGGCAGCATATAAAACTGCCATAATGACCTTATGGACTCTAGCTGACACACCAGTAGTAAATGATTGGATGGATTTATTAGAAGATACATTCACAACATTGATAAATTCTCAGATTCAGACACTATATGATTGGACACAATCTAAAATGGATAGAGTCACAAGGTGGACCAAGACTGAAGCAACACTATCAAGTCCCTGGACATTGTCTGAAATGGATACATTTATACAATCAAACCTAGAGAAATCATCAAACTTAAATCACTTTCTACACCCTATAATTCATACTTTCTCAGCATGGATGAAAAATGAACTACCAGTAAAGTCAAAAAATATGACTGATACACTAACTTTGTGGATACCCCCAAAAATGTCAGCAACAAATCTCTGGATACAACCTCTAAGACATAAACCCATGTCATGGAGACAATCTGAGACACGAGAAGCAAATAACTGGTTGCTTTCTGAATCTGATTTAACTTCATTGTGGAATAAAGCTCATTATCCAGAAGTAAAATTCCTAGTAAAGTTTAAGAATGAACAAATTACCATACGGGCCCCAGATGGGTATCCTACACTAAATCTATGGAAGCAGATGGAAGCAAATATAATCACACCACTGAGTCACACTGAATTAACTCCAGAAACTTCACGAGCACATCAAGTATCTAATACAATTTGTAACCAGGCTAATTCTCCATCAATAATTCATTCAATGAATTCTGACTGTTATGTAATAACAACATGGTTTCCATCAAAAATACAAGCAGGGAGGGATTCACTTTTGACTCACTATGAAGATTCACAAAACAATCTCTTAGAAACTAAATACTGTATAGATATTCCATGGAATGAACTTTCTATAAGCATTGCATGCACACAGGCTGAAGCTATTTCAGAACTAGCAGTAGATAATGCTGAAAATGTAAATATGTGGACACAGAATATTGACAGTTTTGAAAAAACAGCGACTAAGGATAATATCTCAATATTTAGTACCCTCACAAAAATGCCAGCTGATATTTTTACACCCTTGATTCAAACACAGTCTCCAGTGTCTAATCCATGGACATTCAATGTATCTGATAAAATCTCTTTGTGGAATCAAGGTATACATTCCACAAGAAGTCAATTGACAGAACATGTAACTCCAACAGCCACAAATTGGCTGAAAAGTAATCCATTAGTAAATCTATGGCTACAGCAAATATCTGATAGATTCATACACCCATGGCACCAGGCTGAATCCCTACCATTTAAGCTGCAGCCATATTTTGTAACTTATACAGTTATACCAAAGTTGCTTCAAGCTGAATATACACCAATTACTTTGCAGAGAAAACCTGAATCTCACATAATCATAGTACCAGGGTATCAGCCTGAAATATTAAATCAGAAGTTGCAACTTGTATCTAATAAAATAACACTTCCATGGTTTGAGCCTGAACTGATACCTGAGTATTTATGGATAATGCCAATAAGTGGTACACTAATACCACAGTGGACCCAGGATGAATCTCATACAATAAGTGTGGTGTCACCACTGAAATCTAATACATTGCTAAGATCTACGGTAACATTGCCACAGAGGCAAACGCCTGAAATGAAACTAAAGACATATGACAAAAAGGCAATAGCTTGGTCACAGAGTAAATATTCAACAGCAAATATGTTTAAATTACCTATGTCTGATAGTTTCATGTCGTCATGGTCCCAGTCTAAGTCTTTACCAGTTTACCTATGGGCATGGCCCATATCAGATACTGTGATGCAATCATGGACCCAAGGTAAATATTTAAAACAAAATCAATGGTCATACCTTCTGTCTGATGAAATTACAACATCATGGCCCTTGGATGATTCCCTAGCAGAAAATGTGTGGGAACAACTTGTATCTGATGTATTCATACTATCAAGGACTCCAGTTTCACCTTCAGAAGTAAATTCACTGGGCTTCCTCATATCAGATACAATCATACTTCCATGGTCTGAATCTCAATATTCACTAGTCAATAGAGGGAGACTGTCTGTATATAATAAAATTACAACATTATGGCCACAAGCTGAATTTCCACCAGTCGATTTAAGAACTTCATCTGTGTCTGATATGGTCATTCAACATTGGTCCCAGAAAAAATCTTCAGGAGAAAATTTATGGCCATGGAGTTTGCCTGATAGAGTGACACCAAGTTGGACCCACGTAAGCTCTCCAATATTAAGTTTTTGGGCACTGACATATCCTAATACTGAGCCTGCAAATGCATATCCATCAAGAAATATATTGCCCAAATACTCAGGTGACATAATCACACAAACGTGGATTCATACAACAACTCCAATATTTAGTGTATGGATGTTTCCAGTATCTGTTACTATTTCACAATTTTATCAGACTGAATTTCAAGGTGGAAGTCTTTGGTCATTGCCTTTGTCTGATACAGTCACACCATTACGGGTACATTGGAGATCTCTACCAGAATATCTTTGGACACTGCTACTGTCTGATATTATCAATTCACCATGGTCTGTTCCAGAACCTTTGCCATCAAAACTATGGGCATTTTCTATACTTAATAGAGACACACTAGCTTTGCCTCAGACTGAATCTGAAAAAGTAATTACACAAACACCATTGTTGTATGAACTGAAATGGGCTCAACCTAAACATCAAACACTAGCTCCTTGGACAAGGAAATTTGGTAATATATTATCACAGTGGACCAAGTCTGAAATTCTACTTGTAAATTCTTGGATTCATTCTGCATCTGGTACAATTCAGAACAATATTCAACCCTCAGCAATCAAACATTGGACACATATAAGATCTGATCATGTATTGTTAAGAGACAGTGCTGATTCACCTACACTATATTTTTGGAATAAATATGGTGTTGATTCATTTACTGAGTGGGTCAATTTACAATTCACAAATGCAAAGCATTCAGCAGATACTATTTCTAATATACTCAAGCATGCAGACATTTCAACAACGGATACCTGGACAATTTTTGAAAAAGGTATTACCTCACAGATGTCTCCAGCTAATTCTAGGATTCTCAACCTCTGGGCACAAGCTTTAGTAACATCACCATTTCAAATCGATACATTGACCACACAGAAAGAAGCAATCTTCCTAGCAATAAATATTGATACACAACCTCTAGACAATAAATTCACATTTAGAACAAATACTAAATATCCATTAACAAATAGTTGGGTCCAAAAAGAAAATACAGTAGTCAATACAAATAGAATCTCTGAAAATCACTTGCTACAATCTACAACAGAAACAGTTAAATTGTGCCTATACACTATGTATTCAACATTTAATTCTTTGCTACAGAGAGAAAATGTTGTAACAGTATGGTCTCAAGTTGATCCTCAACAAACAAAGAATTCCTGGGAGAAGGCTAAACTATCAAACATTACACAATGGGCACAGAGTGACTCTGTATCTGTATATCCATGCATAAATGATAAAGCATCTAAATTTCTACCGTGGACCCATGGTCAATATGTACCAGAATATATATGGGCAATGTCTACTAATTCAAAAGCAATATCCAAGACTGAGACTGAATCTATTCTAGCAACCCCCTGGAGAGAGAACATATTTTCAAAGTTTGTGTACTGGCCTCAAGCTGAATCTCTGTCAGTAAACCAGTCAACAAGGGCTTCAATAGTCATATATTTGACCCAGAGGGAATTTCCACTAGAAAATACCTGGATAGGTCAAATTGCTTCTAAAGTCATTCCTTGGATTCAAGAGGAATCTGCACTAGAAAGTTCTGAGACAATGCCTCTATCCTCAATATTTATGACGTGGACCCATCCTGAACATATACCATTAGTTCCCTGGACAAAACCCATGGAACTTAGATATAAAACAAAAAACAAATGGGTGTGGCCTTCATATAACCCTATCATATGGGCCAGTTCTGAATCCTCAGAAGTAGTTATGCCAATAAATTCTGTTTCTGAAACACTCAGACAATTTACTTGGAATGAACCTTCATTAAAAAATCACTGGGTACAATCTGTATCTGATAAATTCATACCACGGACTGAGGTTTTATCCATTCCAGAAATGCTCTGGACAGAAGTTCTATTTTCTACATTTGTGTCCTGGACAAAGTTTATATCTTCATCAGAAATGACTTTTATACAACCTACTTATGATACAGTTAGACCATGGCTGCAGACTAAGATTTCAGCAGTAATTACCTGTATATTGTCTGATTATCTTGCATGTGTACCATGGAACCAAAGTCATTCAGTATATACAGAACTAATAGGGGCTACTAGTTTCATAAAAACAAGAAACTCCCAAGTTCAATCTTCTTTAGATATTTGGACACCAACAATAACCTCTAGATTTACAACATGGAGACTGGATGAATTGCCATCATTGAAGACAAAGTTGAAAGCTATAGCTTCCACAAGAGTTGCATGGACCCAAGCTAAGTATTCACAAAAAATATCAGACTCTTCAATTACCATTGGCACATCTATGAAATTAACTAAACTTCAGCCTGTAGAAGTTCATATACAGTCAAAAATAGATAAAGGAACACTTTTAACAGTGATTGAAAATGAAGCTAATAAATTTTTATCACTATCTAATATTCATATTTTAAAATTTTTAATGCCAACTCGAACTGGACAGATATCTTTTCTATGGGCACCTACAGAAACTATAAAAAGAAACACATGGTCGTTTTCTCAATTGGGATCACTCTTATCCTGGAGAGTGCCTGTTCCATTGGGAGCTGGTTACTGGCCGAATCAGAAATACCACATCAGCAGAAATTGGTTTAAAACTCAAACTAAAAGAATAAGAACATGGACCCAGTCAGAATTTCAGACAATGAGTATCTTTACTTCACTGAGGACTAGCAAAATCGAGTCCTATGACCAACATAAAATAGCTATTGCTAAATCCTGGATGCATTCTGCTACTGGTATGTTCAATACCTGGTCCCACTCAGAAACAGAACATGTAAGGCTCAGGAATGTTTCAAAAGACAATGCAGTAAGGCCATTGTTCCAAATTGAAGACAATACCAGTATCCAACTGAAATCTCATACAGTAAGAGTATGGCCTCAGGCTGAATCACAAGTAATTAGGCCCTGGATTCAGTTTGTATCTGATATACTATTGTCACAGGCTAAAATAGAACCAGAAAAGTACTCACACATGTCTGAAATTAGTGCTGCCACATCTTTGTTCCATATTCAAAATATTTCAACAACACAAAGAACTAAACTTGAACATGAAACTGTTACCTCCTGGATCCAGCAAGAATGGCCGAAAAGTCATCCTTGGAGTGAAATTAAAACAAAGGTAGTGCAAACTAGGTATAATTTGCAAACAGATACATCCCATATGCTCTTGACCTATTCTATGTCTGATGAAATTAAACAACCTGAATCCCAGCTTGTTAGGAGGTGGCCTGAAGATAATATAATCACACCTTGGTCCTTGTCTAAAAATGATGCAATTAGGCCGTGGTCACAACTTGAATATGAAACTACACATGCTTTGACACAGGCTAGTGTTGTTATAACCAAACCTTGGATTCATCATAAAGCTTCTGATGAAATTCTAGAAATGACTTCCTGGACACATTCTGCTATAACAATATCAGACTCATTACATATTCAAATAGATTCCACACTTTGGTTCCTGCCAAAAAGTGATATAATTAGGCAAAGGTCACCACTGGAATACGAAACTATACAAGCTTTGGCACAGCTTAGTGTTAGTATAACTAACCCTTGGATTCAACATAAAGCATCTATTGAAACTCTAGAAATGATTTCCTGGACTCATTCTGTGATAACAATATCAGACTCATTACAGATTCAAATAGATTCCACACTTTGGTCCCTGACACAAAATGGCGTAGTTAGGCAACCGTCACAATGGGAATATGAAGCAACAGAATCTTTGACACAACCTAATGTTGATATAATCAACCCTTGGGTTCAGCATAAAGCTTCAACTGAAACTCTAGAAATCATTCCCTGGTCTCATTCTGATACAGTAATTTCAGACTCATTACAGACTCAAATAGATTCCACCCTTTGGTCCTTAACACAAAATGATGCAATCAGGCAATCATCACTACTGGAGTATGAAACTACAGAATCTTTGACACAGTTGAATGTTGATATAATCAACTCTTGGATTCCGCATAACACTGAAACTCTAGAAAAAAATTCCTGGACTCATTTTAATTCAGTAGTAGCCTACTCAACACAGACTCTAGCAGATTCATTTAGATTTTGGAACCAGCTTCAACCTAAGACTACCCAAATTTGGAATCCATCTGTAGAACAAGTAGTAAAAACACCAGTCCTGACTGAAGTTGGTACAGTAGCACCATCATTTCAGTTCCAAGGTAATACAAGTAGTCTTATATTATCCATTCTTATTCCAAAACGTAATGTCAGAAGCTGAATTCTATGGCTTGTCAAAGAATGAGTCTTTTTAACTAGACACCAATACCATGGTTGAGCAATGGAGACAGCAATCTGCCACTACAAATTACTGTAGACCACCATAAGACTCAGTTATCTATGACATAGTCCATGGAAAATGTTAAATCGCCAGGGTCTAGTCAAATATTCAAGTATATAAAGACAGACTATCGTAGGCATTTTTAAAATTTCAAATATTTAGTCTCCAAATCTATTCTAAAGAATCTATATATCTATAGATCCACCTTAACATAAACCATTAACTCAACCTGAAACTTTCATATTCAGATTACAGTCCTAGTTTCTTTATCAAATGGTCTATCATACTTGAAGGTAAAATGCCCATACCCAGGATCTAGTAAAAAAAAATCAAATAGACTCAGAAATCAAACTAAAGCTAGTCTGACTTTATTATTTTCTACTCCAAAAGTTGATAATATCAGAAGCTGGATTAAGCTTGAAACAAAAATGTTACAATCCAGCACTCATTTTTAAAGTTGACCCAATATCATCATTTATTTCTTTTTAAATTGAGCCTTATGGAGAAAGAATACTTGTAAGTCACTTAGCCTGTGCTCAAAACTTACGCCTTTTTTGCTAGCATAAGTATTAACTTTACCCACACAGAGAGTTGCTCTGCAAAGTCAAAAGAAAAGCAACCCTTTCTAACACAGCAACTCACGAATAATCTTCTTACACTTTAAATCTCACTGATTTTAGAGAGAATTGGTTGTGAGAGATTTGGTAGCAAATTAGAATTTATCAGTAAAATAAATTCTGATGTCCTATATGCCTCTGTTTACCTCTCTAGACTTTTTCTTATGTACAGTTCTTTTCATCTCCATGTGCCCAGTACTCATATATTTAAAATATTGCTTTTTGAACTTCTTCCCTATGCTCCAATTTCTCATCCTCTTTACCTTCTTCCCTGGACTCCACTCTTCATTTCTGGTACTTTGCTTCAGGAGCTATGACTCTCAAAATTTATTAAAGATACCATTATTTATCACATTTTTTTATTTCCCACGCTTTTCCAGAAGCACTTTCAAATGAAGAACCTCCCATGATGCCTCCATATCAGTCTGGACCTCAAGACTGGAGGGCATTGGAACCACTATCTATTAAGAAATCAAAACTCAATGTGTCCTTATCTGAATGTCACCTGAGTATGACATGGAAAGATAATCTCCAAGCTCTATGGCTATACAAGACAGCAGTTGTTTCTCATGATACCACAGGCAAGCACTATGATAAAGGATAAACATATATTGAAATTAGTTTTAGATGACATGATATTACTCTAGATTAAGTACAAATTTTTGATGTCAGAGATATAAAAAATTTCCAACAAGAAATGAAATTTGTTTTCAGTATAGGTCACTATACATATAGTATATATTTATTGCATATAGAACTTTTTCATTGAGGGTAGAAACTACAATCAACAATGAGTATGAAGGCAAGTGTTTATACAGTATTGGGAGAGATTACACTGGGTTAGAAAATTATTGATTACTCATACACATTCCATAACCATGAGTCCACTATCACTGAGTATGAGAAGTTTCCAGACTTGCCAATGCCAGACTTGGTTCTCTCATGTTCAACAAGCCTCAAGTCTAGTTAGAGAGTTGAAGGTTAAGAGCCCACACCCAAGATCCAGTATAAACACCCAATAAGCTCAGAATTCAACCTATAGGACAGAAAAGGTCATGGCCCATATTTGCATGAAAGTGTGGTAGTATTTCAGAACAGCTCAGTACCATTGGGATATCATTCCTCTTGAGAACTTAGTAAACAGAATTCGAAATAGTCGGAGGTAGAAAGATAGTGTCTCTCCATAAAATGAAAATTGGAAACTTTAAAAAAATTCCTTTTATTTAATGATGTCAAATCCAGAAAAGTTTTCTAAAGTATAAACCTAAATATTAAGAACATTCCAAAAATAGAGAACATTAATTCTAACTTTATGTGGGTTCCTTTTAGAATGTGGTTTACGCCCTGGCCTTGTTCCCCACTGTCCAAACTGCTGGGAAGCTGAAATTGGTGAATTTCCCTGGATGGTTTCTGTGCAGCTTTCTTATTCCCACTTCTGTGCTGGCTCTATACTTAATGAAAAGTGGATTCTTACTTCTGCTCGATGTGCCAATTTTGTGTAAGTTTGAATCAGATATGCCAAATTGATTTCACATCACATATTTGATGTTAACTGATATTGTTGATATCTTCCTTTGAAATGCAGTTTCTTCAATACTTTTATTATCCCTTATTTAAACTTGAGATGCTGACTCACTCTATGTATGATATATCTCCTCATCTAATAGGAAAGCATTTTTCAAGTACTAGATAAGAACAAGTTTTAGTCAGATATTCTGTTGTATTTGTTTAAGATCATGGTTTTACAAAATTGTCTATTTTGAGAATACTTTAATATTCTAATAATAAATTTGTATGTTTTGCAAGTATAATACAATTTTATGTTATTTCATCTATAATATCTGTATTACAGAAAGTGCTAACTCCAAATAGTATACTAATACGCTAATTTCCTCTGTTCATGTTGGTTTTTATTTAAGACTTTCTGAGCTGTAAGGTCATATAAAAGTCACATATATTAATTGTAATTAACTCTTAATTTTCAAGGCGTATAGCATAATTAAACACAGAAATTAAGTAATAAAATAATTTCTTACATTATTATAAGATTTACTTTTAGAGTCTAACATGTTCATGTATATTGATTATAATGCACTCTTATGATTAACAATGCCTAATGAACGTAATATAAATAAGTATAGCAAGAGTCCATCCTATGGACAAAGCATGTAATCTTGTAATACCAAAAAGGCAGACCCAGGAATACTATGGATTCATGGCATGTATGGTCTTCAGAATATGTCAAATGCTAGCATAAGCATCTTACTAAAATACTACTGAATAGATTGCATTGTATTTCAGTGTATTCCTCTACTTTTTCTGCTTTTGTGATCTCTAGTTTTCTTTTCATATTAAAAAGTAGAAATAGTAAATCTCTTGATAAATTTCTCTTCAGAAAACGGTCAGAAGCCTGGGCTTTCATCCAGGTTGGGCTGGTTGATCTTCAGGATCCCACACAAGGGGAAATTGTAGGTATCCAGCGTTCCATGCCATACTTAGGTCCCAATGGACCATTAGGACCTGGTCTTATCTTCCTGAAGGAGCCCCTACAGTTTCAACCTTTGGTGCTTCCCATTTGCCTGGAAGAAAGTCAGGAGCAAGAGAGACATATTCAACTATATGACTGCTGGTTACCCAGTTGGTCCCTTATGAGAGGTAAGTAATAATGAAGAGACCAGAATAGTATGGTAGAATTTTCATATGATCAATTGAGGTCTTGGTCTTTTTATTTTATAAATATGCTTCTCCTCCTTTGAATGACAATAACACAAAACAAAAACATATCTTTCTGTGTTCGGTTAGGAAGTCCAGGTATCCTGCAAAAACGACACCTAAGCATCATGCAAGTCAGCACTTGTGCCAAATTTTGGCCTGAACTGAATGAGTTCACTTTCTGTGTGGAGGCCAAGAAAGCTATGGGGGAATCTGGCTGTAAGGTGAGAGATTGAGGGAGCATGGACAGCAGAGATATAATGACAGTTAACTTAATATTTAATAACAAATTTGTTAAATAATAGTGTGCTTATTATTTTTCTAGGGTGATCTTGGGGCGCCTTTGGTATGTCACCTGCAACAAAAAGACATATGGGTGCAGGTGGGAATTTTAGTTCACTTTGATGAACACTGCAGAAAGCCCTATGTCTTCAGCCAAGTTAGCCCTTTCATTTTCTGGCTCCAGACAGTTACACAGCCCAGCAATGCCCCCTGGTCCCATCAAAGACCTGTGACTATCTCTGCTTCCAATTCCTTGTCAGTCTCATCCAACAGGGAAGACAAAACTTTTATTTCTTCAACTGATTCAACTCAGCCACACTTTATCTCCCTGCCACAGCCTCAGGGTAAGGAGAAATAATACTGTTGGTAAGAAATTAGGAAAAAAAAATTAAGAGGAGAATAGATAATATAAAAGAGGGAAACATAAGTTGCATTTCTGAGAGTTCCATTATTTTTCTGTTTTCCTCATACTTTTCTTTGGTGTTTGCAAAGATGAATTATAACTAATACACTGCTCACCTTTCATAATGTTCTATATAATGTATATGCCACTTGTTTTTCTTATTACACTGAGACCTAGAAATGTAAATAATTTATTACATTCTCACAAGCCAAAGAACTGAAATGAATTTGACAATCTAATTTTTGAAAGAGTAACATTTCCATGGCTAGGTCGTAGAATGATTTTCAAAGGAAATGCTTGGTTTTTATTTGTAGTTAATATTGACTTTCTAGGTACACATACAAATACAACTTTATAATATCTATTTGTGATTGCCATCTTTCCCCTTTACTTTTCTGAAGCATATCCCTATATCATTAAGGATAACTGTACATTAATTGTGTCTCTTGAAATGAATGCTAATGTTACATAAAATCAAGGTGTGGCATAACAATATATAATTATGTTTTTGAAGTTATACTAAAAAAACATCTTTCAAACTCAAGTGAGGTTATTTTTTTCTTTGCTTAACTACATGGCTCAAAACTTTTCACCGAAATTTCAATGAAATGTGCCTGAGAAACAATAGTTAACTTTGTATTTTTGCCTACATTTTCATATTTTCTCTAAACATAAGAATCACATCACCATTTTATATACATACATTGGTTTGGCTTACGGATATCTCAGTGGTTAAATTTTATTAAACATGAGCACTTTGCAGTCTTCTAGCTGAGAATGGGAAGGGTAAGAAGATAACTACTTTTTTGGGGGGAAACATGTTCATGAAAATTAAAGATGCTTTAAAAAATTAAAATTAACAATTCCAGTAGTTTTGGTAGTCACATCAGAAATTAAAACTTTTAAAAGTGGGTCCAAGTTAGATTTTCACCAAATTTATCTAGTCTTTATTTTATTATTTTGTTTTTTAACCCAGCTTTGGCAGATCATGTTTCTCTGCAATATTCTATGCCATGGCAAGCTTTGATCTTCAGTTGTGGCAAAAAGATCTGCAGTGGCTCCATAATCAGTAGCTACTGGGTTCTCACTGCTGCTCACTGTGTCAGAAACATGTAAGTTTGTTTATATCACATCTTTTACTCTATTTTTTTATTGCTCTATTTATATTACTCTATTTGTTGAAGTTTCTTTGGGTCAAGTTGCCTCTAAATATTTTCAGGTTTTCTCTTATTTTTCATGACATTTTTCCTTCAAAATAAGCAGAAAATTATTTCTCTATGTTAGCTGAATTTTATCTATTTTTAAATACAATTGATGACTGTTTATGAACTCTCACTTTATTTGTGTGTTTCTTCTTTCTCTACAAAGAAGGAAATAAAGCCAAACTAAAAAGATAAACATAGTTTCTAAACCCTAAGTTTCCTACATATCCTATATTAATAAATCTCTGCTTATGCATAGGAACCCTGAAGACACTGTTGTGATATTGGGTCTTAGGCATCCTGGAATACCTATGCGAGTTGTTAAGGTGACTACTATTTTACTGCATGAAAGATTCCGGTTAGTCAGTCAGGCTGCAAGAAATGATCTAGCCCTAGTGCTTTTTCAAGAACGTCAGAGCTCAATACACATAGTAGCACCTTTAGGACATGTCAAGAATCTAAATACTTCAGAATGCTGGCTGTCTGGACCACAAATTCTCAAACAAGGTTAGTGGCACATTCTTTTTTAAATTTATTTTTTTTTCTATTTAGTTTACATGCCAAGAATGCCCCCTCTCTCTCTCCTCTCAGCTCCCTCTTCCCCCTTTTCCTCTTCCTCTGTCCTTTCCATCCCCATCAACTTTTCCCAGCACATCAAGTCACATTAAGACTGTGCATATCCTCATCCCCCTAAGGCCAGGCAAGGTAATCCTGCCACGAGGAAGTGACCCAAAAGCAGCCAACAGATTTCCAACAGATGTTGGAAAGAGCACCCCCTCCACTCACCAGGTACCCCATAAGATGACCAAGCCGCACACTGGCCACTTAAGCGCAGGGGGCCTAGGTCCAGACGATGCATTCTCCTTGGTTGATGTCTCAGTCTCTGAAAGGCCCCCAGGGATTGAAGGTTGTTCCTGTTGGTCTTCTTTGTGAGGTTCCTGTTCCATCCAGGTCCTTCCATCTTTTCCCCAACACTTCCACAGGATGCCATCGTTATGCTTCATGCTTGGCTGCAAGTCCCAGCATCTGTTTCGATCCACTGCTGGCAGGAGCGTCTCAGAATAAATTCAAGTTAGGCTCCTGTCTGAAACCATAGCGGAGTATCATTAATGTTGTCAGGGGCTGACTATCTACCATGGGGTGGGCCTCGGGTTAGGCCAATTATTGTTTGGATTTTCCCTCAACCTCATTATCTCTGCACTTCTTGGATCACAGGTTTCCTCAGTGGGTTGTTGTTCCCATTCTTCCAATTGTCTTGCCTGGCTAGGAGGAGGTCCCCACCCATTAGAGACGAGCTTGCATCAGACTCATGTCCTTGCAGGACCGTAATCTGTCACATGCTCCTTCTAAGTTTCTCGTCTTGTTTATAGCCCTCTCATCTCCCCCCCACCAACTCATCTGATCACTACCCTTGTTTTCCTCCCACTCCATCACCTGTCTAGTTCTCTTTCTTCATCCACTTTTGTTCTCTATTCTATTTCTCCTCATGAGAGACAATCTGGCATCCTCTCTTGGGCCCTCTTTGTTATTTAGCTTCTTTGGGTCTGTAGTTTGTAGCATGGATATCTTGTACAATAGATCTAATATCTGGAGCACATACAATGTGGGTCTTTTGGAGTCTGAGTTACCTCACTTTATTTTCTAGTTTCATCATTTGCCTGCAAATTTCATGATTTGTTTAATTACTGAGTGGTATTCCATTATGTAAATTAGTGGCACATTTAAAAAATTTTACTCAGAGAATTTCTTTTTCTTTTTATTTTTTTTACTTAAAAAAACTAAGTGCATTTATTATAGTTATTACAAAATGACTAATATTTTTGATAAATTGATTACAGCTAAACTGGAAAGCATGCGTATGACAGTGCCTTTGGGATTTTTATTTATTTAACTTTTATTAATTACACTTTATTCACTTTCTATCCCCCCAAAAATCCCTCCTTCTTCCCCTCCTAAGCCTACCTTCCCTCCCCCTTCTTCACACATGCCAATCCCCACGTCCACTGATAGGGGAGGTACTCTTCTACTTCCTTCTGTTCTTAGTCTACCAGATCTCATCAGGAGTGGCTGCATTGTTCTTCTGTGGCCTGGTAAGGCTGCTGTCCCCTCAGGGGAAGGTGATCAAAGAGCAGGACAATAAGATATTGTCAGAGGCATTCCCTCTTCCCATTACTATGTAACCCACTTGGACATGAAACTGCCATGGGCAACATCTGTGCAGGGGTTCTAGGTTATCTCAATGCATGGTACTTGGTTGGAGTATGAGTCTCTGGAAAGACGCCTGTGTTCAAATTTTCTGGTTCTGTTGCTCTCCTTGTGGACTTCCTGTCCTCTCAAGATCTTACTATTTTCTACTTCTTACATAAGATTCCATGCATTCTGCCAAACAGCTGGCCATAAGTCTCAGCATCTGCTTTGATAGTCTGCAGGGAAGAGCCCTTCAAAGGCCCTCTGTTGCAGGTTCCTAACTTGTTTCCTGTTTTCTTCTTCTTCTGATGTCCATTATCTTTGCCTTTCAGGATGGGGAATGAGCATTTTAGTCAGGGTCCTCACTCTTAATTAGTTTGCTAAGATGTACAGATTTTGGTAGGTTTATCCTATATTATATGTCTATAGGAGTGAGTATATACCATGTGTGTCTTTTTGCTTCTGGGACAGCTCACTCAGGATGATCCTTTTCAGTTCACACCATTTACCTGCAAATTTCATGATTTCCTTATTTTTCATTGCTGAGTAATACTCCATTGTGTAGATGGTACCACAATTTCTGCATCCATTCTTCAGTTGAGGGACACCTGGGCTGTTTCCAGCTTCTGGCTATTACAAATAAAGCTGCTACAAACATGGTTGAGCAAATGTCCTTATTGTGTTCTTGAGCCACTTTTGAATATATGCCTAGGAATGGTATGGCTGGATCTTGAGGAAGCACAAAATAGGTGTCTGAGAAAATGCCAGAATGATTTCCAGAGTGGTTGTACAAGTTTACATTCCTACCAGCAGTGGAGGAGGGTTCCCTTTTCTCCACAACCTCTCCAGCATGTGTTATCACGCGAATTTTTCATCTTGGCCATTCCGAAGGCTGTAAGGTGAAATCTTAGAGTCGTTTTGATTTGCATTTCCCTAATGGCTAATGAGGTTGAGCATTTCTTTAAGTGTTTCTCTGCCATTTGATATTCCTCTACAAAGAGGAATCTCTGTTTAGCTCTGTTCCCCATTTATTAATTGGATTACTTGGTTTGCTGTTTTCTTTATATATACTGGATATGAGTCCTCTGTCAGATAAAGGGTTGGTGAAGATTCTTCCCCAATCTGTTGGTGGAGATTCTTCCCCAATCTGTAGGCATTTGTTTTGTTTTAATGACAGTGTCCTTTGCTTTACAGAAGCTTTTCAGTTTCATGAGGTCCCATCTATTGCTATTAGAGCCTGTAATGTTGGTATTCAGTTCAGGAAGGTGTATCTTGTACCAATGAGTTCTAGGGTCTTCCCCACTTTTTCTTTTAACCAATTTAATGTGTCTGGTTCTATGTTGAGGTCTTTTTATACACTTGGACTTCAGTTTTTGCAGGGTGATAAGTATGGATCTATTTGGATTTTTCTACATGTAGATATCCAGTTGGACCAGCACCATTTGTTGAAGACACTATCTTTTTTCCATTGTATGGTTTTTGCATCTTTGTCAAAGATCAGGTGTCCATACGTGAGCAGGTTTATTTTTGGGGCTTCTGTTCTGTTCCATTGATCCACCATTCTGTTTCTATGCCAGTAACATGCCAAGCCTCACATGAGCTTGGGAGATCTTTCCATCTTCTGATATTTTCTTCTAATTTCTTTCTTCATAGACTTGAAATTTTTTTCATACAATCTTTGACTTGCTTGGTTAGGGCTACACCAAGGTACTTTAAGTCACTTGTGGCTATTGTGAAGGGTGTTGTTTTCCTAATTTCTTTCTCAGCCTTTTTGTTTTTTGTATACAGGAGTGAGACTCTTTTTTTCTTTTCTTTTTTTTTTTTTTTAGTTAATTTTGTATCCGGCCACATTGCTGAAGTGTTTTTCAGCTGTAGGAGTTCCCTGGTAGAGTTTTTGGGGTCACTCATGTATACTATCATATCATCTGCAAATAGTGATAGTTTGACTTGTTCCTTTCCAATTTGTACCCCGTTGATCTTCTTCAATTTTCTTATTGCTCTAGCAAGGACTTCAAGAACAATGTTGAAGAGATACAGAGAGAATGGGCAGCCTTGCCTTGTCCCTGATTTCGGTGGGATTGCTTTAAGTTTCTCTCAGTTTAGTTTGATGTTGGCTATAGGATTGCTGTACATTTCCTTTACTATGTTTAGATATGTGCCTTTTTATCCCTGATCTCTCCAATACTTTAAACATGAGTGGATGTTGGATTTTGTCAAATGCTTTTCATCATTATGTTTTTTTTTCAGTTTGTTAATATGGTGGATCATATTTCCATATATTGAACCACACCTGCATACCTGGGATGAAGTCTATTTGGTCATGGTGGATGATATCTTTTATGTGTTCTTATATTTGGTTTGCAAATATTTGGTTGAGTATTTTTGCATCAGTGTTCATAAGGATGACTGTCCTGGAATTCTCTTTCTTTGTTGGGTCTTTGTGAGGTTTATGTACCAAGGTGACTGTGGCTTCATAGAATGAGTTTGGTATTGTTCCTTCTGTTTCTACTTTGTGGAATAGTTTGAAGAGAATTGGAGTTATCTGTCCTTGGAGGTCTGGTAGAATTCTGTGCTGAAGCCATCAGGTCCTGGGCTTTTTTTGGATGGGAGACTTTTGATGACCTCTTCTATTTCCTTGGGGGATATAGGACTATTTAATTGATTTACCAGGTCCTGATTCAGCTTTGAGAAATGGAATTGATTAAGAAAATTGTCCATTTCATTTGGATTTTCAAATTTTGTGGCATACAGAATTTTGAAGTAAGTCCTCAGTGTTTCTAGTTATGTCTCCCTTTTCATTTCTGATTTTGTTGATTTGGATGGTGTCTTTCTGCCTTTTAGTTAGGTTGGCTATGGTTTGTCTGTCTTTTTCATTTTCTCAAAGAACCAGCTCTTGGTGTCATAGAATCTTTGAATATTTTCATTTGTTTATAATAGTTTGATTTCATCCCTGAATTTGAATATTTCCAGTTTTCTACTTCTTTTTAGTGTGTCTGTTTCTTCTATTTCTAGGGATTTTAAGTGGGCCATTAAGTTGTTTCAATGAGTTGACTCGAATTCCTTCTTGAAGGCACTTAGTGCTATGAACTTTCCTCTTAGCACTGCTTTCATTGTGACTCACAAGTTTGGGTATGTTGTGCCTTCATTTTCATTGAATTTTAGGAAGTCTTTAATTACTTTCTTTATTTCATCCCTGACCCAGCTGTCATTTAGTAGAAAATTGTTTTGTTTCCATGTATGTTTAGGTTTTTTGCTATTTCTGTTGTTGTTGAGGACCAGCTTTATTCCATGGTGATCAGATAGGACACAAGGAATTATTTCAATCTTCTTGTATCTGTTAAGGCTCACTTTGGAACCAACCATATGGTCTATTTTGGAGAAGGTTCCATGAGGTGCTGAGAAGAAGGTAAATTCTTTTGTGTTTGGGTGTAAGGTTCTGTAAATGTCTGTTAGCTCCATTTGATTTGTGACCTCTGTGAGAGACATTGTTTCTTTGTTTAATTTGTTTTGTTGACCTGTCCTTTGTTGAGAGTGGGGTGTTGAAGTCTCCCACTATTAATGTGTGGGAATCTATGTGTGGTTTAAGTTTTATCAATGTTTCTTTTACAAATGTGGGTACCCTTGTATTTGGGCATAGATGATCGGGATTGTGATATCTTCCTGGTGGAATTTTCCTGCATGAGTATGAAGTGTCCTTTTTCTATCTCTTTTGATTAATTTTGGTTGAAAGTGTATTTTATCAGATATTAGAATGGCTACTCCTAGTTGCTTCTTTGGTCCTTTTGCTGGGAAAAGGACCAGACCTTTCCTCTCAGGTAATGTTTATCTTTGTAACTTAGGTGTGTTTCTTGTATGCAGCAGATTCCTGGGTCTTGTTTTCTCATGTATTCTGTTAGTCTGTGTCTTTTTATTGGAAAATTGAGTCCATTGATGTTGAGAGAAATTAACGACCAGTGGCTGTTAGATCCTTTGATTTTGATGTTTTCTGTGGTCATAATTTTGTGAGCTTGGATGCCTTTTCTTTTACTGTAGTAAGGATAATTATTTCCTGTGTTTTCTTAAATGTAGCTAGTTTTCTAGAGTTGTATCTTTCCTTCTGTTGTCTTATGTAAAGCTGGATTGTTACATAATACACTAGAAGGTATTGTTGAAATTTGTTTTTGTCATTGAATATCTTGTTTTTTTGTGTTTATTAGGAGAGAGTGTTTTGCTGGTTATAGTAGCCTGTGCTGACATCTGTGTTCTCTTAGGAACTGCATGATATCCATCCAGGGACTTCTGGCTTTCATAGTCTCTGTTGAGAAGTCAGGTGTAATTCTGATGGTTTTGCCATTATATGATATTTGGCCATTTTACCTTACAGCTTTTAGTATTTTTTCTTTGTTCTGTATACTTACTGTTTTGATTATGTGGCAAGAGGATTTTCTTTCTGGTCTAATTTATTGAGTCTTCTGTAGGCCTCTTGTATTGTTATTGGGCTCTCCTTTAATTTGGGAAAATTTTCTTCTTTGACTTGTTGAAAATATTTTCTGGGCCTGGGAGCAGGGAATCTTCTTTTTCCTCTATTCCTATTATTCTTAGGTTTTGTCTTCTTTTATTTTTTGATTTTAATTTCCTTTATAAATTACACTTTACTCACTTTGTGCCCCCCCGCCCCCGGTACCCTGCATCCTCCTGTCCCAATTCCTCCCTTCCTCCACCCTCTGTATGCATGCCCCTTCCCAAGTCCACTGATAGGGGAGGACTTCTTTTCCTTCCTTCTGATCCTAGTCAGTTAGGTCTCATCAGGAGTGACTACCTTGTCCTCTTTGGTGGCCTGGTAATGCTGCTTCCCCCTCAGGGGGAGGTAATTAAAGAGCAGGCCAATCAGTTCATGTCAGAGACAGTCCTTGTTCCTATCACAATGGAACCCACTTGGATACTGAACTGCCATGGGCTACATCTGTGCAGGGGTCTTAGGTTATCTCCATGCATAGTCCTTGGTTGGAATAGAAGTCTCAGGAAAGACCCCTGGGCTCAGATTTTTTGGTTCTGTTGCTCTCCTTATGGAATTCCTGACCTCTCCAGATCTTACTGTTTCTACTTCTTTCCTAAGATTCCCTGCACTCTGCCCAAAGGTTGCCCATAAGTCTCAGCATCTACATTGATAGTCTGCAGGGCAGAGCTTTTCAGAGGTCCTTTGTGTTAGGCTCCTGACTTGTTCCCTCTTTTCTCCTTCTTCTGATGTCCAGCCTATTTGCCTTTCTGGATAGGAATTGAGCATTTTAGCAAGAGTCCCCCTCTTGATTATTTTCTTTAGGTACACAGATTTTGGTAGGTTTATCCTATATCATATGTCTATATGAGTAAGTATATATCATGTGCATCCCTCTGCTTCTGGAATAGCTCACTCAGGAGGATCTTTTCCATTTCCCACCATTTACCTGAAAATTTCATGATTTCCTTGTTTTTTATTGCTGAGTAATATTCCATTGTGTAGATGTACCACAATTTGTGCATCCATTCCTCCACTGAGCGGCATCTGGGCTGTTTCCAGATTCTGCCTATTACAAATACTGCTGCTCCAAACATGGCTGAGCAAATGTCCTTATTGTGTACTTGAGAATCTTTTGGATATATGCCTAGGAGTGGTATGGCTGGATCTTGAGGAGGCACCAGATTGCTTTCCCGAGTGGTTGTATAATTTTACATTCCCACCAGCAGTGGGGAAGGGTTCCCCTTTCTCCACAACCTCTCCAGCATGTGTTCTCACTTGAGTTTTTAATCTTGGCCATTCTGAGGGGAGTAAGGTGAAATCCCAGGGTTGTTTTGATTTGCATTTCCCTGATGGCTAATGAGGCTGAGCATTTCTTTAAGTGTTTCTCTGCCATTCGATATTCCTCTGCAGAGAATTCTCTCTTTAGCCCTGTACCTCATTTTTTAATTGAATTACTTGATGTTTTGCTGTTTAACTTCTTTTGTTCTTCATATATACTGGATATTAGCCCTCCTTTAGATATAAGGTTGATGAAGATCCTTTCCTAATCTGTAGTCTGTCGTTTTGTTTTGGGGACAGTGTCCTTTGCTTTACAGAAGCTTTTCAGTTTCATGAGGTCCCATTTATTGATTTGTTGCTCTTAGAGCCTGTGCTGTGATGTTCTGTTCAGGAAGATGTCTCCTGTGCCAATGAGTTCAAGGGTATTCCCCACTTTTTTTTTCTAGCCGATTTAACGTGTCTGGTTTTATGTTGAGGTCTTTGATCCACTTGGACTTTCGTTTTGTGCAACGTGGTGATGAGTATGGATCTATTTGAATTTTTCTACATTTAGACTTCCAGTTACACCAGCACCATTTGTTGAAGATGCTGTCTTTTTTCCATTGAATGGGTTTGGCATCTTTGTCAAAAATCAGGTGTCCATAAGCGTGTGGATTTATGTCAGGGTCTTCTATTTGATTCCATTGATCCACCATTTTGTTTCTATGCCAGTACCATGCAGGTTTTAGTATTGTTGCTGTATAGTACAGCTTGAGATCAGGGATGGAGATACCTCCTGAAGATCTTTTACTGTAGAGAATAGTTTTTAGCAGTTCTGGGTTTCTTGTTGTTCCATATGAAGGTGAGGATTTTTCTTTCAAGGTCTGTAACGAAGTGTGTTGGTAATTTGATGGGAATTGCATTGAATCTGTAGATTGCTCTCGGTAAGATGGCCATTTTTACTATGTTAATCCTGCCAAGCCATGAGCATAGGAGATCTTTCCATCTTCTGATATCTTCTTCTAATTCTTTCTTCAGAGACTTGAAATTTTTTTCATACCACTCTTTGACTTGTTTGGTTACGTTCACACCAAGGTACTTTATGTCCTTTGTGGCTATTGTGAAGGGTGTTGTTTCCCTAATTTCTTTCTCGGCCCTTTTGTCCTTTGTATACAGGAAGGCTACTGATTTTTTTTTTTTTTTTTTAGTTAATTTTGTATCCGGCCACTTTACTGAAGGTGTTAATCAGCTGTAGGTGTTCCCTGGTAGAGTTTTGGGGGTCACTCAGGTATACTATCATAACATGTGCAAATAGTGATACTTTGACTTCTTTCTTTATAATTTGTATCCCCTTGTTCTCCTTCAATTGTCTTATTGCTCTAGCTAGGACTTCAAGAACAATGTTGAAAAGATATGGAGATAGTGGACAGCCTAGCCTTGTCCCTGATTTCAGTGGGAATAATTTGATTTTCTGTCCATTGAGTTTGATGTTGGCTATAGGCTTGCTGTATATCACCTTTACTATGTTCAGTATTATGCCTTGTATCCCTGATCTCTCCAATACTTTAAATATGAATGGATGTTGGATTTTGTCAAATGCCTTTTCAGCATATAAGGAGATGATCATGTGGTTTTTCTCCTTCAGTTTTGTCTGTTTATATTGTCTTGAATTTCTTGGATGATCGGTGTCAGGAATTTTTTCGATTTAACACTTTCTTTGACAGATACATCTATTTCTTCCATTGTATCTTCCACACCTGAGATTCTTCCTTCCATCTCTTGTAGTCTATTGGTTATGCTAACCTCTGTAGTTCCTGTTTTCTTCCCTAAGTTCTTTCTGTCCACAATTTCCTCCATTTGTGTTTTCTTTAAATTTTCCAATTTTATCTTCAACTCTTGAGCCTTTTTGTTAATTTCCTTCTCCTGTCTGACTGTGTTTTCCTGTTTTTCCTTCATTTCCTTCAGCTGTTTGTTTGAACAATCCTCTGTTTCTTTTATTTCTTTCAGTGATTTAAGTATTTCCTCTCTAAAAGCCACAAAGTGTTTGACTTCAACTTCCTGCATTTCTTTACAGATGGCCATAATCTGTTTTTCTTTATTTTCCTCTATTTCCTTAAGGATGGCCATAATCTTTTTGAGTTTATCTTCCTTTAGGTCTTTACACATTTTATTTCTTTCCTCTCTTATACTCTTCATGAGCATAAATGTTAGGTCATCTTCTTGAATTTCAGTTATGCTGAAATTCAGTTATGCTGGAGTGTCCCAGGGGTATTTGCCCCTGGATAACTGGTTCTGGAGATGCCATATTGCTCTGTCTTTTGTTGGTTGGGCTTTTACGCTGGGCTCTACCCATTGTGCTATCTTAGGTGTTTGGAGTTAGTTTCTGGTGGTTCCTGGAATCCTGTGGTTGAGAGAATCCCTTTGACAGGAAGATATTTTTGCCTGGAGGAGGCTTCCACAGCTTTTTGGGTATGGTTACCGTGTACCTGGTGTCCTTCAGGGGTTGACACAGCTCACCGCAGGTGTAGAGACCTGAGTGGTAACTGTGGTCCTTGTTAGTCAAGAGGGCTCTTCTCTCACCCGGAGATATCCTGGAGATAGCTGCCCTGCTTCTGGTTTCCTAGCTGTAAATTTAGTGAGCTGCTGCTATAACCTGGGTGTCCCGTGGTTTGGTCAGTTTTGTTAGGGATAACTGGTTGCCCGTTGGAGCAGTATCTGGTGGTTGATCTCAGGGATCCCATGGTTCTGAGGTTGGGGCTCTGTGCTCCAGTGCCCAAGTTGTAATCTGTGGTGGGTGAGTACTGCTCTCCTGGTAGCAGCAGGCTAGCTGGTGCACAGCAGGTCCCTGGGTTAGGCAAACCTTCAGGACCTTTTCCAGCGATATACTGGATGGCCTACTTCCATCCCCTTTGCTTTGTTCCCTGTGAGGATTTCTTCCTACAGGGACTCCAAGTCTCTGGTGCCCTGGGTCGCACAGTTCAGTCTGTGACAAATATTTGGTACAGAGCAGGTCTCTAGGTTGGTGGTTTGTGTGCCTGCCAGTCTGTGGGATCTTTTCCAGGGATATACTGGATGACCTAATTCAGGTCCCCGTTTCCTTCCTTCCCTGTGGGGTTTACTCCGGACAGGTACTTCCAGTCTCTGCTGCCCTGGGGCGCACAGCTCTGTCTATGCCAGAGACTTGGGTGTGCAGCAAGTCTCTGTGCTTGCAGCTGGAGCCCAGTTCAGTGTTAGTGCCTCGCTCCTGCTGGTCTGTGAGACCTATTCCAGAGACCTATTCCACTGGGTGACCCGTGGCCAGTCCCGTTTCCTTCCTTCCCTGTGGGTTTTTCTTGCGACTGAGACTCCCAGTGCCTGGTGTTTTTGTGCCCACCGTTCAGCCTGGGAAGGTCATCTGGACAAGCAGACATGTGGTTCAGGTCTGGCAACCTAGTGCCTGTGTGACCTAGGATCTCTTCCGGGTTCTGGCTGGGTGATCTGAGAGTGGACCCGACTGATTCCCATGCCTTGGGGGTTTCCTCTCACCTGGGAAGCATGATCGCTGTTGTTTTAGGGCCCAGAGTTCAGTCTCTTGGTTGCTGTATGGAAAATTTGTCCTGCTCCTCAGATGCAGTGTTCTCCTGGCGCCACTATCTTGTCCCTCCCTGAGAATGTCTATTTTCTCTTAAAGAAGAAGAATACTTTTAATATTACACTTAAGAACTGTAACTACAGTTGTTTACATAACAGTTTTTATAGCTTTTAATTTTTTAGTGTAAATTATAACCTGCTCTGAGATATAGTTTTATTTATAATAATATTAATAATAAAAGAAATGGATAATGATTTTTTATTACCACAACATAATAAGGAAATATAATGGGCATACATAATAAGTTGGACTTTCGTCACAGATACTGATGATTCATTATCATTTATATACATAAGATCTTTATATTTCATTTATTTTCCTAGGAGATATAGTTGAAAATCCAGATATGTTACAGATACAAGTGATTGCACCTTCCAACTGTGCCTATCTCTATCCAGACATAGGAAGTTCTACTGTTTGCTATGTTGCACAGGCCCGGGGACCAGAAATAAATATGGTAAACAGATCAGCTTTACTTTTTCTTTTTTTCTCTATGAATATAATGGAAGTTAAAAATATTAGAAAATATTTTTCTTCAGCCATAAAGAAAAAAAAAACATGTTTTAAATGAATCTTCAGGACAGTAATTTTTAAATATGGCAGTTTGATCCATGCTATCACTTTTTATTTACACAGATTAGAGAATTATTTGTATCCAACTGTGTTAAACAGAAATATATGTGATATTATTTAATATTATTTATTCATGTATGTGTTTGTGTTAAATGTAGCCATTTCATCTCCTCCTTTTTTTGTTTTTCAACACAACTTATCCCTCCTAATATCAACACTGTCCTTTCAAAATATCTAATTAGGCCATAGAGTGATCCACTGTGTTGATAGTGGTGAAAATTATAAATCACATTTATACATAAAAATTTACATACCCTTTCTCTCAGGTCAGCCATTTCTATTTCATTTTTGAAAACACAGTCATGTAGTTAAAGCCCTGTTTTCTCTGATATTTGTGAGATGAATCTGAGACCAGAATTATTCGTTAGTAGATTGATATTGCACATTCCAATTTTACCAGTATTGCTATCACAATTTATAAATTCAAATTATAGGTAATCAATTTGAGAAGCAAATTACCTGTTTTTTTTTTTTTTATTGTTTCAATTTACAGGAGTCCATGATTCCTGGAAGTGCTGTTATGTGCAGACCAATATATGGCAATGGCAAATGGAGACAAATAGGCCTCACCAGTTTCAAGCACCTAGCTACTATAGTGAGCCCTCACTTTTCCTGGATTTTGTCCTCAACAGCAAAGGCAGGCTACCCCTTAAAACCAGCCCTCACTCATTGGATGGAAAATCCAAATTCCTCCAGTCTTATTAAATGCCCAACCACATTGCTATTCTACTTTGGAACAGCTATTTCAATAATGAGGATTTTCATTTTGTAGTTCACTTGTCTGGTCAACTTCTACAAATCTGCTTAACTATGATAGAAAATCACAAAAATGTAATTATTGTTATGCCCTATAGAAGCTTCTTACAGATTCTAATAAACAGAATTTTCCTTGACAATGGCTACCTTATATTTCTGCTTGAGTTACATGAGTGGTGTACTAATCTCTGGTTAATTCTACTAATTTCTGAAATGTTTTATTGTATCCTTTTTGTGTATATGTGTATGTACATGTATGGACACAAGAGTTAGAAGTTAAATTAGTCCTCTTAGAGTCACACCTAAAAGTGACATGCCCAACATATGTCATGAGAAACAAATGCAAGAACAGTAAACACTGACAACCACTTGGCATCGCTTGTTCTCCTAACATGTCTCTTAATGACTTGTGTATTTGAAAGCTTATGTAAGTGCAGGTGTACACAAAGACAAGAAGAGAGTACTGGATCTCCTGCAACAGAGATTAAAGGTATGTGTAAACCACTATATTGGGGCAGAAAAATAGCAGCAAGAAATCTTAAGTACCGTATCAACTTTTCTCATCCACTAACTCTTAATTTTCAGCAATTCATAAAGTATATTTAACATAAAAAAAACAAAAAAGCACTCAGGGTCAGCCGCTTTGGACCCAGAGAAGAGCATGTCTGATTGCATGCGGGTTGATGCCCCAGGTCCCGCCTCTGAGAAAAAGGTATGTGACGGGTCTGATGCTCTTTGGGTGGATGACACCTAAATGAACATCTGTACAAAGTCCCAATTTATTTCTAATATCAGAGATCCGACCTCTACTCTTGCCTGATGCGTCTAAAACAAAAAGGGGGAACTGTAGAGAGCTGCGGAATGCTATGCCTTAAAGATGGAGCTGGTTTCCGCCTTCCACCTTCCCGATGGTGAGTGCTCTCTGTCACGAACAACTCCACATTTGGCTAAGGCCGAGGATCTGGCTTGCTTCCATGTATGTGGACCTATCTGCATTGCCCCCGTGGCACGCCTGGGTTGGCTACCCAGAGGCTATTTAAGCTGTGGGCTGGCTTTCCCCGGGGTCCGAGGATTGTTCAATGTTCCTGAATAAACTGCATTGAAAAAAAAAAAAAAAAACAAAGAAAAAAACAAAAAAGTACTTGGTTTATCATTATATTAATCTTTAACAACCAATGAAACCTAGCTTATGTGGAAATATGTTACTTGAGAGAAGCATGTAGTTTTTACTCTACCAGTCTATTGTTAACTACATTAGTTTTTTGCATAAAATATGTTATTGACACTTAATTGGAGTAGAGTATTTGTATCCTATACAAAATATTGCTTTTAATTAATGACCCTCAAAATCAGAGCATTTGCCAGAGTAGAAGTATTCTCTCCTTCAGTACCATGACCCCAAGAAATGCACAACCTCATTCTAAAGGCCTAGGGACTTCATTGCAGGTCAGCATCTGCCTCAGTCCAGAACCTCACAGGCAGCATTTCAGAATCAGTGCTGAGTCTCCCAGTACCTTCTGCGTGCTCAAGTAGAGTTCATGTCTTGGAGATCACTTCTTATGTCTCTGGAAGAGAATCCATAGCACCTCAGGGTCCTCACTCCTCAGCATATAAAAGCATCAGTTCTCTCACTTGTCTGATCAAAAAAAACTCAGTACCTTTGCAACAGGATTTACAGAAACCCAAAGTAGTTCATTCTCCAGAGCCTCAACATCTGAACAATTTTTGCTCCCAATGTACAGGGCTACATATCTTATGAATCATAAATCAAACCCTCGATCTCTTAGGTACCATATGGAGCTCCTTACTCAGTGCTTTGTTATGTGAGTGGAGCTGGTTGTTGAGCTTATAGACCACTTATTTCCCCTGATCCGTAACAACAGCCTCTCAAAATTATCATTGAGGCTATTTTTTTCCAGAACAAATGAAATTTGCTAATATATGATCTTCCCTCCAACAACATTGTTCTCAGTCATCAGAGGATCATTGTGAGTCCCTTTCATTACTTTATTACAAACCTGAGATCACCGATTGCCAAGTTATAGGACATACAAAAATTTCCTCAACACTATAAATGTATGTACTTCAAAACCTACTCCCAATAATTCTTGACCAAAATAGACTAAAAACAGCAGAACACAGGCAGTATTTCTATCTCCCACACACTAATCTCTAGTGTCTTAGGGCATAGAGGGAAGATACCACTATCTCAGGTCACAAATAATACCCACTTCACAGTTTATAAGTCGTATGCCATTTATTTAGATATCCTAACCTTACCCTAATTTCAGAAAAGTCATGTTGCTAATTACAGTTTTTTTTCTTCTGCATTGCAACTTCTTTCCGTGTTATAAGACATTACTAATACTACTTGACACCCAAATCAGGAGCATGTTAGGACTTGCACTGAGTTCTTTTGAAGTTACAAACTCTTTTTTTAATTCTTTATTTATCACACTTTATTCACTTTGTATCCCCCGTTGTGGTTTTCTCCCTTCTCCTCTCCCAGTCCTTCCCTTCCTCCACCCTCTGCATTCATGCCCCTCCCCAAGTCCACTGATAGGGGAGGTCTTCTTTTCTTTCCTTCTGATCCTAGTCAATTAGGTCTCATCAGGAGTGGCTGCATTGTCTTCTTTTGTGGCCTGGTAATGCTGCTTTCCCCTCAGGGGGAGGTAATTAAAGAACAGGCCAATCAGTTCATATCAGAGACAGTCCCTGTTCCTCTTACATTGGAACCCACTTGGATACTGAACTGCCATGGGCTACATCTGTGCAGGGGTCTTAGGCTATCTCCATGCATGGACCTTGGTTGGAGTATCAGTCTCAGGAAAGACCCCTGTGCTCACATTTTTTGGTTCTGTTGCTCTCCTTGGGGAGTTCCTGTCCTCTCCATATCTTACTGTTTCCCACTTCTTTCCTAAAATTCCCTGCACTCTGCCCAAAGGTTGCCCATAAGTCTCAGCATCTACATTGATAGTCTGCAGGGCAGAGCCTTTCAGAGGTCCTCTGTGTCAGTTTCCTGGTTTATTCCCTCTTTTCTCCTTCTTCTGATGTCCAGCCTCTTTGCCTTTCTGGATATGGATTGAGCATTTTAGCAAGAGCCCTCCCTCTTGATCGTTTTCTTTAGGTGTACAGATTTTGGTAGGTTTATCCTATATTATATGTCTATATGAGTGAGTATATACTGTGTGCGTCTTTCTGCTTTTGGGTCAACTCACTCAGAATGATCTTTTCTCCAGATCCTAAAATCTTAAGTACAGCCTCTGAACATGATTCAAAATGCTTTATATCAAGAAAGTTGTTAAGAGTACCAAATTGAATGGACTGTTTCTCAAGATAATAAAATTTATATATGTATATCAAAATTTAGCAACAATTCCTAATAAAGACTTTCAAAAAACAAAACAATAAAACAAAAACAAAAATATCTCACAGAAACTACATATGGCAAAAGTTATTTATTCAGTGTTCTCTCTATATGTTTTTTTTTAATTACAGGTAGCACTTGAGGATTTTTTTTAGTTGAATAACTCTTTTACATACTACATAATGTGGTCTCATTTTTTCCTCAGCTACTTCAAGAACTCCACCCTCTGCTCAGCACACTTAACTATTCCTCCTGTCCAAATGACTCTACATACATACAAACAAACAAATGTGAGTATTCACTATGTTTTTTTTTTTTTTTTCTGGTTGTAGCTCACTTCACTCAGGTTGATATTTTCTATTTCCATGCATTTGGTTGAAAGTTTCATGATATCATTGCTCTTAATAGCTGAATAATATTCCATTGTGTAAGAGTGTATGTTTCTATATTTTGGTTGAGGGACATCTAGGTTGTTTCCAGGTTTTGGCTATTATGAATAAAGCTTTTGTGAATATAGTTGAGCAATGTCCTAAAATGGAGCATCCTTTGAGTTATATGCCCACGAGTGGTGAATCTGATTTCTAAGGTCAAACAATTTCTGATTTTCTGAGAAACCACCATATTGGTTTCCAGAGTAGATGTGTAAGTTTGCATTTACACTAGCAATGTACAGTCAGCTTTTTCACTGCATCCTCATCAGTATTAGCTGTCACTTGTGTTTTTGATCTTATGTATCCTGACAGATATAATATGGAATATCAGAGTCATCTTGATCTCTCTTATCTGATGGCTAAAGATGTTGAACATTTGTAAGTGCTTCTTGGCTACATGAAATGACTCTGTTCAGAATTCTTTATTTAGATGTGTACCTCATTTTTAAACTGGGTTATTTGTCTACTTAACTGCTGGTTTGATGAGTTCTATATATATCGTGGATACTAACACTCTGTCAATGTGTAATTGTGTAAACATTCTTTCCAAATGTGTAGGCTGTCATTTTGTCCTATTGACAGTGTCCTTTGCCTCACGTTAGCTTTTCAGTTATATGGGGTCCTATTTATTGTTGCTGTTAGTGCCTGTGCTGTTGGTGTTCTATTCAGGAATTTGTCTTTTGTGTCAATGCATTCACAGTTGTTCCCCATGATGTCTTCTGTAATGTTCATTGTTTCATGTTGATGTATCAGGTTTTATGTTGATATCTTTTATCCATTTGGACTTTAGTCTTTTGTAGGGTGATAGATATGGATATATTTGCAGTTATTTACTTGCCAAAATCCAGTTCGACTAGAAGCATTATCTTTCTTTCTTTCTTTCTTTCTTTCTTTCTTTCTTTCTTTCTTTTGTTTCTAAAAACAAATTGTTTCTTTACAAAAAAGCAGTCTATAGGTTTGCTGATTTATGCCCAGGGTTTCAATTCAACTTCATTGATTAACCTGTCTCTTTTAATGCCAAGTTTATGTGCATTTTATTACTATCTCTCTCTAGTAAAGCATGAATCACTGATATGATATCACTGGAAGTTCTTCTATTCTATAGAATTGTTTTAGTTATTATGGACTGTTTTGCTTTGCATATGAAGTTGGATATTGTTCTTTCAAAGTCTATAAAGAATTGTGTTGGAGTTTTGATGACGACTGTGCTAACTTTCTTGAATGTTTTTAGTAATATTGCCATTTTTTACTGTTTTAAGCCTACTGAGTGAGTCATTAGCATGGGTGATCTTTTCAACCTTTTCAATTATTTTCTTCAATGACTGGAAATCTTTCACTTTCACCCCCAAGATATTTGATATTATAAGTGGCTATTCTGGAAGATTTTGTTTCCCTTATTTCTTTCTCAGCCTATTTGTCATTTGGATATAGGATGGCTACTGATTTTTTGAGTTAATATTGTATCCCTCTACTGTACTGAAAGTAATTATCAGCTTTATGTTTTCCATGGTTGAATTTTTGAGTTTGCTGATGTATACTATTATATCATCTGTATATTGCAATACCTTTCTATATTTCTTTCCAATTTCTATATATTTGATCTCTTTTAGGCAGCTTTTTATTTAATTTAAATTTATTTTATTTTAATCACAGGCCATTATTTTGTATCCCAGCTGTAGGCCCCTCCTTCCTTCCCTCCCAATCCCACCCCCCTTCCTCATCTCCTCCCTGCCCTCCTGTAAGTCCACTGATAGGGGAGGTCCTCCTCCCCTTCCATCTGACCCTAGCCTATCAGGTATCTTCAGGACTGACTACAATGTCCCCCTCTGTGGCCTAGCAAGGATGCACCTCCCCCAGGGGTAAAGGGGAGATCAATGAGGCAGTAACTGAGTTCATGTCAGAAATAATCCTTGTCCCCTACACTAGGGTACCCACTTGGATACTGAGCTATCATGGACTATATCAGAGCAGGGGTTTTAGTTTATATCCATGTATGGTTCTTTGTTGGAGAAACAGTCTCAAAGAAGGCCTCTGTGCCCTGATATATTTAGACCTTGTGGAGCTCCTGTCCCCTCTAGGTCATATTAACTCCCCCTTCTTTCATATGATTTCCTGTACTCTACCGAAGATTTGGTTATTAGTCTCAGCATCTGCTTTGATTCATTGCTAGGTAGAGACTTTCAGATGTCCTCTGCAGTAGGCTCCTGCCCTGTTACTTGTTTTCTCCTACTTCCAATGTCGATCCCCTTTGTCCTTCTAGGTAAGGACTTCTTTAGGTGTGCAGATTTTAGTATGTTTATCCTATGTTATAGGTCTAGTACCCACTTATAAGTGAGTGTATACCATGTGTGTCTTTCTGCTCCTGGGATACCTCAGTCAGGATGATTTTCTAGATCCCACCATTTGCCTGCAAAATTCATGATTTCTTTGTTTTTAATTGTTGAGTAGTATTCCATTATGTAAAAGTACCACAATTTCTGTATCCATTCCTCCATTGAAGGAGATCTGGGTTGCATAGCTAAACAGAGAATTCTCTGAAGAAGAAGATAGAATGGCAGCAAAACACATAAAAAATGCTCAACATCCTTAGCCATCAGAGAGATGCAAATCAAACGACTCTGAGATTTCACCTTACAGCCATCCAAATAGCTAAGATTAAAAACTCAAGTGACAACACATGCTGGAGAGGTTGTGGAGAAAGGAGAACCCTACTCCCCTACTGGTGAGAATGTAAATTTTGTAGAACCACTTTGGAAATCGATCTGGCACTTTTTCAGACCATCAGGAATACTGCTTCCTCAAGATCCAACTATACCACCCCTAATCATATATCCAAAAGATGCTCAAGTACACAACAAGGACATTAGCTCAGCCAGGTTTATAGCAGCTTTATTTGTAATAGCCAGAATGTGGAAAAAATCTTTTAGGCATCTAATTGCTCTAGCTAGAACTTTAATAATATATTGAATATATATGGAGAGAGTAGACAGTCTATTGTGCACAATTTTAGTCGAAATAATTTAGGGTCCTCTCCATTTAATTGGATGTTGGCTATTGATGCCTGCATATTAAATACTTAATATTTTTAGGTGTTCCCTTGTTTGCTGATGTCTCCAATATTTTTATCCTTCCTATGAGGAAGGATTCCACTGGGGGGGGGTGGATTAGTACACCTAACAAACATAAAACACTTGAAGTACAACATTGTCCTGTCTGTATGAAATACTTGAGTAAAGTGGCACATAACTTGTAGGAATGGCCAATTAATGACTGGTCTGCCATGAGAGAGAGTCCATGCTTGACACTGCCTAGAGAGCCAGAAACCAGAGGATAGTTATCCTGGAGACATGGGGTAAAACGAAACACGATCAGAAAAAAATTTAACAAAATATTTTCTAATGATACTCTCTTATTCTTGCAGAGTATAATTTTCCATCGTCAGTATCATCATTGAGGCTTTATCAGTCAAGCTATCACTGCACATGCAGATACACACATCCAAACATTAGGTGGAGCCAGGTGAATCCATATGTTATCCAGAGGGTGAAGGATACAATAAAGTTAGTCTGTGATAATTTTATCACTGCATAAAAGGGCCATGAGGGCACACGGGGACTCAGCTGATAATTAGGATGTCTCTAAGTGTCTGACCTAGGTCCTCTGCAAATCTGGTATAATTTATGTTCCTGTGGAATTCCTAGTAGTTGCTGTCACTGACTTTTTGCTTAAGTTTGAAACCACTTCCTTCTGTTAGGTTGCCTCATTCAACCCCATTTATGAGGGACTGTGTCTAGGCTTATTTCAAGTTAACATGCCATGCTTGGTTGAGGCCAGGGAGGCCAGGATTTTTCTGAAGGGAAACTGAGGAAGAGAGGATATGAGGGAGAAGACAGGTGGGAGGCAATGGTTGGCGAGGATAGGAGAAAAAGGAACGTTGGTCAATATCTAATATATTAGAGAAGAATAGATTTAAAGTTATACACAGAACCACCCTCAAAACGTTACACACACATCCTAAAAACCTCTATAACACAGAATCAGACTATAAAATCAAAAGAGTAATAATTTAAAATGCTCAAATCAATAAAAAAAATGAACAAAAAGCCTTTGAAAATACCTCTGAATTCATTTGTATCAGCCAGACACTCCTGCAGGTGGGACATAAATTATGAGGTGTAGCTAATGTCATCGGTGATTCATTGTAAGAACTGTTTTGTTTTGTTTTTCTTCACCAGTGTGTATTAAATACAGGTAGTGTTTCGGTTATTGATGGTAGTCAAAACTCATCCTTCCTTTCACCATTGTTATGCCATTTGACTAAAGCTGTAATGGACCTGCACATATTTCCAGTCTCTTGATCTTGGTGGATTATGTTTTTTATGTGTTTGCAGGCACAAGGTTATTGTGTAATTCAAGTGCTGATTTCTGTAACACCCTTTGAATCTGGTTGAAATCCTTGTGCTGAGAATCTTCTCTCTCAATGTTGTGTAAACACTGTTCTTTAATTGTCCCCTTGTATACCAGCAAGGCAGCTTACAGACAATCAAGGAGATAAGAGGCCTAGAAGTCCTCCCAGCTAGGGCAGAAAGAGTTAGTACAGGAACTGGGGAATACAACTAGGGAAGTTATCCAGGAGATGTCAGAGAGAGAACCTGGAGCAGGAAAGCTATAAAGTGCAAAATATCACTGGGACGTACATTTGGAGGAAGCCGACCTAGCTTAAAAAGTTAAGAATCGAGTAGTAATTGTCAGTTGTTGTGCTGTGAAGCTGATTATTAAAGAAATAAAGAGAAACTGAAAGACAAACACATCGTATGTAAATAAAAAAAGAAAGTAACATATGTTCATGAAATCTTTTTTTTTTTTTTTTGTAGTATTTTACTGAGTAACTTTGCATCACTGTTCATTAGAAAGTTTGGCTTGAAATTATTATTGTTTGTTGACACTGTGTACTTTAAGTATCAGGGTGACTGGCCTTCTAGAATGAGGTTGGCAGTGTTCCTTCTGTTTCCATTTAGTGGGACAGTGTGAGTAGTATTGCTATTAGATTTTCTTTGAGAATTCTGTGCTAAAATCATCTGGCTTTCTCATTTTTTGGGAGATTTTAATTGGTGCTTTTCTTTCCTTGGAAGTTATAGATTTATTTAGATTATTTACCTGCTCTTGATTTATTGGTGGTCTCTATCAGGAAAATAATCTATTTTGCTTAGTTTTTTGTTTTTCAAGTTTGTGTAGTAGATGCATCTCGAGTAAGCCCTGTTGATTTTTTAGATTTCCTCAGTGTCTCTGATTATGCCCCACCCTTTCAGTTGCAATTTTGTTAATTTGGATACTGTCTTGCTACTTTTTAGTTAATTTGTCTAAAGTTTTATTTATCTTACTGATTTTTCTCAAAGAATATTTTCATGGTTTTGTTAATTCTTATGTTGTTCTCTTTCTTTTTCAGTTATTGATTTCAGCCTCAAATTTGATGATTTCCTGTCATCTACAGCTCTGCGATGTGTTTACTTCTTTTTTTACTCTAGAACTTTCAGTTGCGCTTTTAAATTGCTGGTATAAGATCTCTCCAGTTTCTTTAAGAAGGCAGTAGTGCTATGAACTTTTCTCTTTGAACTGCTTTAACTCTGCCCCATAAGTTTTGGCATGCTGTGCCTTCATTTTCATTGAATTCTAGAAAGCCTTCAAATTATTATTATTATTATTATTATTTTAATTTTAGCCCTTACTTAATGGTCAGTGATTAGTGAGTTGCTCAGTTTCTATGTATTTGTAGGCTCTCTGTTGTTTCTCTTTTTGATGAGTTGCAGCTTTATTCCATGGCATTTTCATAAAAATACAAGTTTTTGTTTCAATTTTCTGTCTGTTGAGTCTTTTCTGTGAATAAATCTTAACTCAATGACCACTGAAAAACAGGTTCATAAAATAGTCTTAACATATGTTCACGGATTCTTCATTTTCCTTGTTCCATTGAGTATTTTGCCTCAGTGCTCATCAAGAAGGTTGCATCAAATTCTTTTTCTTTGCTGACGCTGTGTGGTTTAGTTATCAGGGTGACTGGCCTGAGTTTGGCAACGTTTCTTCTGTTTTGTTGGACAGTTTGAGGAGTATTTGTATTATCTCTTTTTTGAAAGTCTGTTAGAATCCTGTGCTGAAAACCATCTGGCACAGGGTTTTATTTGTTGGGATACTTAATGGCTTCTTTTATTTCATTGGCAGTTATTGCTCTATTTGCATGATCTTGCTTTAATGTTGATAAGTTCTCTTTATTAGGAATATTTTTTTGTTTAGTCCTCAAATGCATCAGAGATCTGAGAAGGATAAATGGATGAAGAATTCCAGATGGCCTATGTATCAACTGAAATGACACAGGCTTACCCATTACTCAGATGGCTATCCTATTGGGCTTCTGGGATGCTGATGACTTTGTTGGGGGCATAATTCCCAGTGTAATATCCTCAGTTGTCAGGCCTGCCAAATTTGAAAGGCCGTTCTGTGGAGAAACATGAGAGAAACTAACCTCTTCTTGTCCTGGGCAACATGTGACAATTATTAACTCTGCTGGTTTCCTTTTTGTCCACAGTTCAGTCTGGGCCCCAGCAGCAGCAAGGCATTGAGGCAATCACGCACAGTGGTTAGCATGCTACAATACACGTGAAGTCGTTGGTGCCCCATCTATATTCTTAGAGACCTTAGGGTTACCAGTATCTCCTGGGGTCTCTGTTATAGTAAGGGTAGCTTTTTAATTAAATATTTAAATGCCATATTCAGCAGATTTCTGAAGTGTCTGTGAACTATCCATTTATTAAGTAGAGCAAGTTAAACAAATTTTATTTTTATGCAGTTATCCATCCTATCTTTAACCATGAAAATATTAAAGAAAGTAAGTGAATGTTAATCATGTAATTAGCTGTATCAGTTCTTAACATGACTTTATTTTAAATATATTTCTGTGCATATTAAAGAATTTGGTCATCTCTAGTTGCATTTTCTAGTTATCTTCAACAGTCTGTAATAATTTTTTTTTATTTATCTTTGTTTAATTTTGAGGAAAGTATAGGTGGTTAAATAAAGCCTGTCTTGGTAATCAATCATTATCATAAGCATAGTATGAATATTACAAAAATATAATGATTCATAAAACAAATCAATTTTCAATCATTTTTAAGTTTCACAATAAAATGATAATTTTTAAATTAATAATTAATAAATTAAATTAGTTAAATGTTAATTGTAGATTAATAATTGTTCCTTCAGTATTAAAATTCCTAAATATAGAGACTGGGAACTTCCTTGATTCCCATATAAGGTATTACACTATATAATTTTTTCCTGTATGACCCAGTTTACAAAAAAAATACTTTCTATTAGAAATGGTGCTAAAAACAAGGATATTAAATATATATTCTTAAATCTGTTTTTTAGTCTGAATAGGCCCTAAGTGTTAGTGATTTTTATTCTTAGACTACATGAGCCAAAGATTTATATATTTATAATATTGTAGATTTAGTGATGTTTATAAGCTAAGAAGCTGCTAGTACCCCACTTAAGAGCTGCTTTGATAGATCAGGTAACACCAGATTATTTGAGAGTTCAATTCGGGCAGAAGTTGGGGAAACTCCCAAGCTGAAAGATGATGGGCTTAATGTAGATTACGGCTAAAAGAAGAAGTTTGTCCTTTTTCCATGCTCATGAAATAAAGATTATTTTCAGGGTAGAAGTGAATTTGTGCTCCCATTTTTGTCAGTAGATATTTGCCCAACAGTTGGTGGACATTCAGGTATAACTATGAAAGAGTGGACTACAGTAGATTTTTCCAGTTTCCTTGTCATTTTTATAATGATAAGTCTTTGTAAAATGTCACTAGGGGATTCTGTGGGTCCCTGAACTACCTGAGTTACCTGGCATACTTGTAGGGCTCCAGCAGCCACTTGTACAATTCCCATAAGAATCTAATAATAACTTCTAAGTGCCTTTTTCCAGTCTCAAGTCATGGGTGATTCAAAGATAGGCAGCACTAATATACTCTAGGTCCTTAGTGATAAAGAAGGTGCAGGGAATTGAGGTAGTTTATGCTCCTCAGGTTGGGAAATAATAAAACAGAGAGGACAGGAATTGACCTGTAGTATGTGTGTGTGTAGCAGGGGATGGTTAGTGAAAAGGAAAATGTCACCACCAAACAAAATGAAACAAAAAGAAAACAATCCAGACGAGACACAAAGACTACACAGATGAAAAAAACACAGACCACTGCATGGTTAGTCCCCCTCCTCCCTGGACCAGCTCTTGTACAAGCCAGTGAAGAATGTGGGTGTACCCTCCATTCTCCAACAAAGGACTTAAATGTTCGACCTGCTCCCTTTGTGTTCCCCACAGTCTGGACTACCAAGAAAAGAGAAAGTAGACAAGAACAAACCTACCTGTCCTGTAATGGTGACGCAGCGGCAATCATTGAGGAGTGATTGAGAGCAAAATTTCTATCCTGGGGATGAACACAAATCTTATGGGTCCAGAAATACTTGCACACTGACCACTCAGACAACAGGTGCAGACTGATGGAAGTTTATTGAATGCTGAAAAAAATGGATTGGTCAGGGACATAATCTGGATTTGGGAGCCAGGTTATGACAGTGCTTTACCTTACCTTATTTATTTATTTATTTATTTATTTATTTATTTTTGCATTGTATCCATTTTGTCTCTCAGGTGTAACCTCCTCCCAATTACTTCTTACTAACCCTCCCTATTCTCCCACTATGTGCTTCTACTAGTCCACTGGTAGGGGAAGATCTCTTCTCTTCTATCTGATCCTAGCCTATCATGTCTTTTTAGGGCTGGGTGCATCATTTTCCTTTGTGATCTGGGAAGGCTGAACTCCCAAGGGATAGGTTATCAAAGAGCTAGCCATTGAGTTCATGTCAGAGACAGACCTGTGGTCATCTTACTAGGGAACCCACTTGGGAACTGGGCAGCCTATGGGTTTCTTTTGAGCAAGAGGTCTCGGTCCTCTCAATGCATGGTCATTGGTTGGAGATAGGTTTCTGCAGGCCCCACTTGGCACAGATATTTTTGCTCTGTAGGTCTCAGACCTTTTGGAGCTCCTATACCCTCCACGTATTTCTATCTCTCTCTTGTTCTCCTGTCAAATAAAATGTTAAATCTAAAATATGCCTGACAGAAAACATCCAAGAAATTAAAGATACAATGAATTAATGTAAAGATAAAATTTAAATTTATTTTTTTTAATTTTAAGAAATTAAAGACAAAATGAAAAAATGAAAACTAAGATTAACAGAAACAGAAGAAAGAGAAGACTCACAGCTCTAAGACACAGAACATATTTCAACAAAATCATAGAATAAAATTTCCCCAACCTCAAGAAAGGGAGATGCCTATAAACATTCATGAGGTCTACTGAATAACAGATAGATTACACCAGAAAAGAGAATGCTCATGAAACCTAGTTGTCAAAACCTTAAATGTACAGAGCAAAGAAAAAGAAATATTAAAAGCTGCAAGGGAAAAAGGCCAGGAAACATGAAAATGCAGACTAATCACAATCACACCTGACTTCTCAACAGAGAAATTCAGAAAGGCCTTGATTGATGTCATGCATACCTTAAGAGAACACAGATGCCAGCCCAGACTACTATACCCAGCAAAACTTTCAATCACCATAGATGGAAAAAACAAAATAGTCTACAAAAAATACCCAAATTTAAACACTATCTATGCAGAAGCCTACTCTTACAGTAGATACTTAAAACTCCAACCTAAGGAAGTAAACTGCACCCAAGAAGACATAGGAAATGAGTAACACCCCTGCAACAATACCAAAAGAACAGAAACCCACAAGTACATTAAAACCATGAACATTAAACCAATAGACACTACCAATCATTGGTTATTAACATCTCTCAAAAAACATTAGTTATTCTCCAATTAAAAGACACAGTCTAAAAGAATGGATATATAAAGGGAACCCATTATTATACTGCATAGAAGAAACACATTTTAGAACAAAGAAAGACATTACCTCAGAGTGAAGGACTGGAAAAACATTTTCCAAGCAAACAGATCCAAGCAGCAAGCTGAAGTAGCCACTCTAATGGCTAATAAAATAGACAGAGAATCAAAATCAATCAGAAGAGATGAGGAAGGACACTTCATACTCTTCAAATGAAAAATCCCCCAAGATGACATCTCAGTTCTGACCATCTATGCCCCAAAAGCAAGGGCATAAGAACTTGTAAGTGAAACATCAGTGAAGCTTAAATCACACATTGGTCTTCACATATTCACAGTGGATGACTTCAACACCCCATACTCACCAATGGACAAAGTCATTAAGACAGAAACTAAACAGAGAAATACACTAACAGGTGCCATGAATCAAATGGACCTAACAGATATGTACAGATCATTTCACCCAAACAAAAAAGGAATATACATTTGTTTTAGCACTTCATGAAACATTCTGTAAAATTGAACATATACTTGGTCACAAAGCAAGCCTCAACAAATGCATGAATATTGAAATAACCCCTTGTGTCTGATTAGACCACCATAGTTAAAAAGCTAGATTTCAACAATGGAAATGAGAAAATTTAACACTCATGGAAACAACATCTTTCTTAATACCGACAAATAAAATAAAATACTGGTCTGACTCTAAGCACGGGAGAGGAAGACTTGTGTTTTTAAAAAAACTTCAAGTTGCTGAAGAAAGAAATTGAAGAAGGTATCAGAAGACAAATATGACATGCTGATGGATTAACATAGTGAAAACGGCCATCTTACCAATAGCAATCTTTAGATTCAATGCAATTCCTATCAACACACCCAACACAATTATTTAATGAACTTAAAAGAACAATTCTCAATTTCATATGGAAACCAAAAACAATCCAAAAAGCTATAACAAATCTGTACAATAAAATATCTTCTGGAGGTACCACAATCCCTCATCTCAAGCTGTAATATATATAGAGAGTAATAAAACAGCATGGTGCTGGTAGAGAAACAGACTGGTGGATCAATGGAATGGAATAGAAGATACAGAAATAAACCCACACACTTATGGACACCTTATTTTTGATAAAGATGCCAAAACCATACAATGGAAATAATAAAGAAAGTATCTACAACAAATGCTACTGGTCTAACTGGATGTCTACATATAGGACATGCAAATAGATCCATATTTATCACCCTGCACAAAACTAAAATCCAAGAGGTCAAATACCGTAACTTAAAACCAGACATACTACACTTGCTAGAAGAAAAAGTGCGGAAGAGCCTTGAATTCATTGGCACAAGAGACAACTTCCTGAATAGAACACTAACAGTACAGGATCTAAGATTTAAAAAAAATCAATAAATGGGACCTCATGAAACAGAAAACTTCTGTAAATCAAAGGACATTGTTGTCAGAACAAAATAACAGCCCAGAGACTGGGGAAAGGAATTCTTAAATCTGACAGAATATGTTAAAAACTCAGGAAGTTAAACACCAAAATACAGAGTGTGTGTTCTTAGCCTTTATGTTTCTAGTCCTCTCTGATTTTTAGGAAAGTGTGAGTTCTGTGGGGCCCATGGTAGATGCTCCTTCTGTCAGTTGATGACAGATTGGGCTGTGATGAAAAGCCCAAAGGATATTAGAAACATCTAAGATGATCCTTTCAAAACAAAAAGGCAGGGTCTTCATGGGCTGGGAGGATTTTGTAATTAGGATGAAAACATCATAATCTGGAAAGAGGAAAGAACTGGCTTGTGGCACTCTGGTCTGGACTAAGAGTTATCATCTCAAATGAATCAATTTGAGACTGGAGGATTGACATCTATAATAAGGTTGCCACAGATCTGTGAGTGAGATGGTAATGGGTGACTGGAAGGATCTTTTAAACTATTTGTGTCCCAAGTAGATGTGGCAATGCTGGCTTGGGTGCTGGGATGAAAGTGTTTCTAGTAATTAGCACCTGACCCAAAGTGATTATAATGAGGTAGTAGTTGGGGCTGAGAGTTTCTAAAGACATTAAGTATGATGGGCTTGCACCAAGGCTTGATGAAGTACTTGAGGCAATGAATAGAGAGTAAGAGGAGTGTGAATACAATTTCTAGCTCCATCTATTGACAAATTTGATTTTTTTCCAAACTCGAATAATATTTTGTTGCATAATTACACCTCATTTTTAATATCCATTTGTTACTTGATGGATTATATTTTCAATTCTGGCTATTATGAGTAGTGTATCAATAAACATAGATGAACTAGTTTCAATAAGTTAGAGTTCTTTGGATATACTGATAGTGTTGTAACTGGATTTTGTTATAGATCTATTTTTAGGTTTTGAAGAAACTACAAAAATTTCATAGTGACTGAACTAGTATGCTACCCTACCAGCAATACTTACATGTTGCCCTTTGCTGCTAGTATCACTAAAATCACAGGTTTTTCCCACAGCTAGCACAACCAACACCACAGGAACATGGAATGATATACAGAAACACAAGACTCTTGCTTTGCTTCCAAATCAACTTTTTCTTCTTTCTTATATAACTAGATACTAGAGGTAGCATGGCAAGCAGAGGTTGAGCAAACAGTATCCCTAGACTTTTTATGAGTATTCTTTTTCCCCTGCCCTTCTGGCCTTGTATTTTTCTAAATGACATTCTTTCTAGACCTTCCAGACCTCGTGCCTTTGATATTTCATTATATGTAGGCCACATGTGGGAAAAAGGTCTATGCTTAAAGATAGAACTATAAACCATCTGAATATGTTTGTAGCTTATTCTGCTAACCTTGAACAACCTGTCAGTCATGAGATTATATGTGATGAAACAACAGAGGACATGCATGGAGTGGACTTAGACCCCCTGCACAGATATGGCCAATTGGCAGCTCAGTCCCCACAGTATCTCTGAGTGAAGGGAACAGGGGCTGCCTCTGTCACTAACTCAGTTGATTGCTATTTGATCATTGGCCCCTGTTGATATGTCCTTGCCAGGCCATGGAGGAAGAATGTCCAAGCAGTCCTGATGAGATTTAACAAGCTTTGGGCAGATGGCAATTGTGGAGAACTCCCTCTTTCAGTGGATTAGAGGAAGGGGATGGGGGAAATGGGATGAAGGATGGGACTGTATGTAGTTAAGGGAGGAGCCTTTAATTAAGATAGATAATAAATATATTTTGAAGAAATAAAAATTAAAAAAATAGTTTCAATTTTTATACGATGGGAAAAGATCTGCAGGGTACAGGAGCTCCACAAAGAGAGCAACAGAACCAAATAATCTGGGCACAGGGGTCTTTTCTGAGACTGGTACTCCAACAAAGGGTCAATCATTGATATAACCTAGAACCTCTTCACATATGTAGCCCATGGCAGCTTAGTATACAAGTGGGTGCCCTAGTGATGGGAACAGGGACTGTCTCTGACATGAACTCGCTGGCTCTTTGGTCACCTCCCCTGGAGGGGAGAACAGCCTTGCTAGGCCATACAGTAAGATAATGCAGCCAGTCCTGATAAGGCCTGATAAGCTAGGGTCAGAAAGAAGTTGAGGAGGACCTCCCCTATCGTGGATATGGAGAGGGACACAGGAGAAGATAAAGGAGGGAGAGTGGGATTAGGAGGAAATGTGGGAGGAGGCTACAGCTAGGATACAAAGTGAATAAACTATAATACAAAAAATAAAAGTTAAAAAGATACATTTTCTTTGGTTTCCTAGTAATTTTTTTTTTCTTTCCAGACCTATGTTTAAATTCTACAACCCACTTTAATTATAGTATTTGTTTCATTAATGTTTAGTTTTTATATTCTTGGTATACAATAGATGTTAATCCTCTATCCAAAAGATAATTTCTAAGACTATCTTTTTAATTCTGCCTCCTAGCTTGAACAAGATAGTCTTTGGCTAGACAAAGCTATGAAGCATCACCAAGTCACATTACTTGTCTGGGTGCCTATGCTATAAGTACTGTCTTGAAAAAGTGTTTTCCTGGGCTAAAGAGGTCGCAGTTATTTCCCACAAATTTTTTTTCACCAAAATAAGGATATTTGTCTATATGTTGATATCTGTTAACAATTAGGAGTTGGGTTTTTTCAGAGTGATAAAATATGATTTATTAATTCTCATTATACTGTGGAAAGCCATCCAGTATGAATTTATGAAAGATGTTGTCTTTTCCTCAGTTATTATTATTATTATTATTTACAATTTATTCACTTTGTATCCTGGCTTTAGCCTCCTCACTCATCCCCTCATATTACCACTCTCCCTCTGTCTACCCCCATTATGTCCATCCCCTAATCCACTGATAGGGGATGTCCTCCTCACCTACTATCTGACCCTTGTATATCTGGTCTTACCAGGATTTGCTCTGAGGCCAAGTAAGACCACAAAACCAGGGGTTGGCAATCATAGTGCAGGCAACTGAGTTCATGCCAATGACTGCCCCTGCTCTCCTTACTAGGGTATGCATGTGGAAACTGAGCTTCCCAAAAGTATAGGCTCTAATATCAGCAATCAATAGATGGGACTTCATCAGAAAAAAAAATGACAGGTTACAGATGGGGAACATATTTTCACCAATCTTATATCTGACAGAAGACTAATATCCAGAATATGTAAAGAACTCAAGAAGTTAAACAGCAAGAAATCAAGACATTTAAAATTTAAAAATCAGGTACAGAGATAAGGGTTTTTATAGTTCATAAGTAGAGGGGTTTCAAATAGATTAGGCAGGCCATAGGCAGGGTTACAGAAGCAGAACATATGCATAAGAAGGTATTCATAACAACTTTCTGAAACAAAGACCTGGATGCAAGGTGATCATAACAACAGGTGGTCATAATAACCGTTCAATACAAAGATATGGTTGCCTTTTCCTGTACCAAGCAGTAAAAACCATTTTCAGTTAAGATTACAGGTAGGGCATAGCCCAATCCTTAAGAAAAAGATATTTAATCATAAATGGTAATGAACCTAGTTTGTCCTCACTATAAGGTGGCATTTAAGCCCAAGATGAAGGCTTGCTGGCTTGTCACCACCATGAAGACAAAGTGCCCTGAGCCTGCTTCCTGAATGTCCTGGTTTCAAACCATCAGCATTTCTCTTACAAAAGAAAATAAATAGATTGTGTTTGGTTTGGGTTGCTGGCACTGATACATCTTCTCCAATCATCCTGCCAGTTTTGTTTCATGTTGTTTTTTTGTTTGTTTGTTTGTTTGTTTGTTTTGTTTTAAATCAGACTACCTCACTTTCCATCACAAACACTTTTTGGGTTTCGGCTAAGCTGGTGACATGCAATTAACAGGTGTGCCTGTGTGGGTTGTGTCTTGGGCTGTTTTTTCTATTTCCCTTAATATCAAGAGCTAGCAGACAGATGGGTGCTCTTTCCATGCTAAGTACAAGTATAAACCTTTATTTGCATTATGTAAAACAGATCAGAATAAGAGGATTCATCAGAATCCTTGGTTCTCCTACTGGCAGTGGAGAGGTCACAGAAAATATCTGAGCCAGGTGACACCAATCTGCTGTGAATGTGAGGATGGATGGTAGCTATGAGAGAGCAGCATATATGTGACACAGACGTGTATTCATATTCATGAATATGTATACATATCCATGTATTCCTTCATTACATTTATTGTCTGTAATTCTTAGGACTAAAATAAGAGGAAAACAATTAGTTCCAGTTTCTCAGGCAGCAAATTCATGTATTGTTCACCTTCTTTGTGTACTATGTTAAAACAGTGGTTCTCAACCTTCCTGATGCTGTGACCCTTTAAGACAGTTCCTCATGGTGTGGTGATCCCAAACCACAAAGTTATTTTGTTGCTAGTTCATAACTCTAATTTTGCTACTGTCAGGAAGCATAATCTAAATATCTGGTATGCAGGATAACTGATATGTGATCCCAGTGAAAGTGTTGTTAGACCTTCAATGGTTTCCCGACTCACAGATTGAGGATGACTATAGTAAAGCAAGAAATGTATTTACAGTCAGTTGAACTGCTATACCCTAGTGGCACTTTCAACTTATTGGAGGGGAGCATACATTGACTTGCCCAAAATTTGCATGTGATACTCCCCAGTGATGTCACTGAACTTATTGGAAACCATGCAAATGCCCCAAGCAGACACCTTCAACCCTCACCTTCATGTGATTTTTCCAAAGTCTTACAGCCACATGACTTGTGGCTTCTAATCCCATAATTGTTCCTTCTAGAAAACCATATTATTTTTTTCTTCCTGTGCTATTTTAGGACAACCAACTAAAGCTCAAACTTTATGGAGGCAAAACAGTGAAAATTATCCAGAGGAACATAGTTGCTTTAAATGACCTGGTACATATCCTTGATAGTGCCATGGACAAGATGGAGCCCACACTTGAGAGTCACCTCCAGGTGAGGCAAGTCAGGTACAAGTGAGGTCAATCAATGTCCACCTTCTTTGCTGCCTGGATAATCACATCCATAAAGAAAGTTTTATGAGGAGGGTCTCAAGCTAAGAGAAGGTGGGATGTGGTTTGTCCATTTGTAATAGGCTACTGATTGTTTCTGCAGAGAGAAATGATGGGATGCTGGGGTGAGTGAAGATTTATGAATCTTTGTTTTAGACTTCACTTAAGGCAATGTCAGACAACTCTGCCTGGTGTCAGGTTCATGCCTTGTGTTTTACGGAGGACAGTCATAACCATAATGAATTTCTTCTTTCTGACCTGCAAGATATGGATAGAGACTGCTGCAGAATGCACAGATTAAATGACTGGTTGATTCAAAACAGTTAAAACTCCATAGCAGTTGGCTTGGTCCTTTTATACACCTTCATCTTAACCATCAACTTAACATGAAAGTTCATATTACCTAAACTATTCTTTTTACTGACTTTTGAACAAAACCTCTCTTTCCAGCAAACCATAATAACAATAGTACAATTAACATATGGCAAGTTCAGATTTTTGTTAGAGATACATGCTTTCATTATTTCAGAAGAATGGAGTCAAATCATTTATAAATTAGTAGAGATGCCAATTTTAAATGTTTTCTAGCAACTACTTCAAATATTATTTTTAATAAAGAAGACTTAAATTTATTTTTTCAAATGCAGGAAAACAACTTTGGATATACCCTAGATGAGTGTAGTTTTGATGATCCACACACCACTTTTGTTCTAAGTTATAAAGAATAATATGAAGGCTGGCACCCTCTATTACCTCCTTTCTCCAGAGATACAGTATCACAGCTAGCAATGAATTGTACCAGCATCACTGTCTCAGCCTCAGACTAGTTTGATGTTTCTCCATACTAAAATCAACAGTAGACAGATGATAAGTAGATAGATAGATAGATGATACATATATTGAGATAGACAATAGATAGATGATAAATACATATATAGATAGATAGCGATAGATGCTAGATAGATATGATAGATATAGGTAAATATATGATAGACAATAGACAGATGATAGATACATAGATAATAGACAATAGATAGATGATTGATGATAGAGAGATATAAGATCAATAGGTGGTTGATAGGCAATAGAAAGAAAGATAATAGATGAGATAGAAAGATCAATAGATGATGGATAGATACATACAAAGATAGGAGAAATATAGATAGATAATGGATTGATTGATTAATTGATTGGTTGATTGATGACACAGAATGTCGAAGGTAAGAAGTGCCCAATTCCTTTAAAGCAGTGACTTAAGGACTCCAGTGTAGTCAGGAATCACCTGTGAGGCTTGTCAAGCATGTTCTAGGGCCTGATCCTAAACGTAGCGGCTAATGACACTAAGCAACAGACGTGCAGGTGCACACCTACTCTAATACAGGCAGACTCAGGCACACTGCTGTGTTGACCCTGAAATCTGTTGCTTTTTTGACTCATAGATTCATGGATATAGTCCTTGTTAGAATACCTTCAGATACCAGCAAGGACATCTTCCATTCTGAAAGTGCTAAAGGGGAAAACCACACACACACACACACACACACACACACACACACACACACACCTCTTGTAGAGGACACAAGTTCACTTCCCAATACCCATATGGAGACTAACAATGATCTACAGTGATCTGTATCTCCAGATACAATCATTGATGCCCTCTTCTGGTGTCTGAGAGTACTGCATACATGGAGATGCACATTCATTCATACATACACACAAGCACACAAAACACTTACGCACAGAAAATACAAACAAATCTTTTTCTAAAAATTAGATGCTTGTTATGTATCATGTTGCCAACAAATTTTCAGCATAAGAGATTTTCTCTAAGGGTTTCCAGGGAAAAGCAGTTTTACCCTCCTTTAGAAATCCTACTCAATTTAAATGTTGATCTCCTGGGGAAATTATTAAAATCCTAAGATTATATGTCCTTCCTATTAATGTTATTTTGGAAATGGTGACAATAAAGAATTTTTCAGCTGTAGATTGCATTACAGCTAAAAATAAGCCAAATTATAATAGAAAAATCAACCACTCTAATTTCTGCCTTTGTTCAGAAAGCTATTTTTCCCTTAGAGAGTAAGCAGGAGCAGATTCCTTCTGGCTCCCAAGTGAGTGTGTGGATCTCATCCAGCTCATACTATGCAGTAAGACTGATAGCCTCTCATTGTGTCTAAAGGACTGTTTATACCTAGAAACTTGCCAGCACCAACACTGCTCCTGGCCTTTGCTATTATTTTTCTCCAGAGATGCAATCTTTCTGCCTACCTAGAATATAAAGCCTGGCTTCTTTGTTCTGAGGCAAAAAAAAAAAAAAAAAAAAAAAAAAAAAATGACCAATGCCATTTCTAGTGAAGAGTAAATAGCAATTTTCACTTGTTCTACACATCTCTACACATTACATATCAGCTTGTAGCTATGGCAGCCTTATCATCCAAACCAAGATACTTTTGAGAATGAATAGAGCAGCCAGACAACAGGTGTAAGCTACAACTGGCCCAGACAAACTGAGATATGTGGTACTTACAGGTAATACCCTGGCATGATGACCAAGGTCAAGTGCCAAGAGGAGTCAGAGTGAGAGTGAAATGAGGTCCAGCAAAGATGTCATTCTGCCTGAGACTTGACAGTGTAGGAATATGTCTGCTAAAAGGAAAATGTCCTGCTTATCTGCTTATTAGGCTCTTAGCCTGTGGTCCTTTGTCTGTCCAAGAATGCTACCTAAGCCACTTATGCCTAGCTGAGTCAATGCAGTGGAAACACCATGTCCCCCACCTTCTTCCATGTGGCCATGTGGCTATGTCATCCTCCATGCTACAGGCTCCCTCCAGGATCCCTGCCTTCAGCTCTGCCTGAGAGCTGCAGGATTCTAGTTGCAGTAATGGCAGAGTTGTGCGATTACAGTTTGGTATGGAGATGGGTGACTTCTTTTGAGGGACTCAGTGATCAGGGTCCCCACAACTGAACACTCCTAAAATATCAGTATGTGGCCTGACAAGAAAATGTTGACTTCAACAAGTGAGACTCATAAGTAGATGTGTGTTATGAAAACTCCAACATGTAACCTGAGATGGGTGCAGTTGAGAAGAGAGTCTAAGAGCTTAGGTTCATATGCTGAGGAAGCTGGGTGACTTAGGTGTGTTTCCATACTCAGTGTTATCATATGTAAAATGGGCTAATGATAGACTGTACTCACAGGGATGTTGGGGGTTACATGAAACAATCATCTACCAATTCACCTGTCTACTCTTGAAGATGATAATGATGGTGGTGGTAATGATGATGATGGTGAGTCTGTTGGTCTCATCCAATAAGCAGGCATGTACTGAGTACCAATATTGCCAAGCACTCTCCTATGTCTAGAAGAACACAAGAGCAAGCAGTTGCAACAAAAGCCTCTAGTTGCACAGAACTTTCATTCTAATAAATAGGAAGTTAGTCAACAAAGATACTAAAAATAAAGTTTATTATAGAAAGCGATGAGGAAAAGGCAAAGCAGGAAGAGAGAATAGGAAGTCAGAGCCTTTGGGACTTTACATTTATATATTATTGTTTTAGTTGGTGAAGAAAATAATGGATTATTATAATATTTTCTTATGAATGCATATATTTGTGTATATGTCCTTGTGCATGTCCTCCACTTCCATCTGCAATATTGCCCTGTGGTTCCTCTTCTCCCCGTGTATGTCTTCAGGCCATATATGCATACATACACAATCACCCTATATGTGTGTGTGTGTGTGTGTGTGTGTCTGTGTATGCCTTTTCAAATCTCAATTCTGTATATGGAAGAAAACCTTTCATGTTTTGTCCTACACTGTATCCCCCATTTTTCTGCCTCATAACCCATTTTTAGAATCCTTCCCACTAACTCTTAGCCAATCTTCTGCTTTCAGGGGATTAGCATTTCATATAAAGTTCCAAAAATTCCTCACAGACAAAAAAGCAGTATGACTCTCTGGGGACAGAAGTTTCTAGAGAGAGAAACAGCCAAAAACAAATGTACACAGTAAGGAACATGTTGAGCTATTTAAGAAACAAGCAGACAGTGTAGTCAGAACAAAGGGCTGGGGGTATAAAACAGTCAGACAGCCAAGAAATGGAGGAGTAGGGCAGGCTCACTTGTACCCTATGATGTCAGGGTGAGGACACTGCTCTTATTCAAAATCAGATGAGAAGCAATTGGAAGATTGTGGAAGAATGATCTAGTGAGATACACAATTCAGGAGAAAAAAACTGAGAGATTTGATCATATTAAGCCAGTAAAATGGCAATGAGGGCACTGGAGATAGCTCAGTCATCAAAGTTATTATTATCTAGGTCCCTTAGCAGGACTTTCAAGTGTGGTGGCACAAACTTCTAATTCCAGTACTGGGGAAGTAAAGATGTGTGGATCCCAAGGGCTCTTTAATTGATCAGTCTCAGTCTATGCTGCATGATGAGTTCCAAGGCAGTGGGAAACCATGTCTAAATAAAAAAAAATAAATTGGATGTAGTAGCTAAGGAACCATACTCAGGGTTTGCCTCTGTCCTCCAAATAGCTAAAAACATACACAAAGAAAATAAATAAGGGTGGCCAGGGACATGGTAAGAAGTGGTTGAATTGTGAATGTATTTTAAGATAACCCCAAAAAAATGTTCTGGTGATTGTGCATGTATGAGTCTATATATGTGTGTGTGTTGTTTCATTTTGTTTTGTTGAGACAGGGTCTCATTATGTAGCCATGGCTGTCCTGGACTTAATTATGCAGATCAGGCCTGCCTCAAACTCACAGAGATTCACTTGTCTCTGACTCCTGAGTGGTAGAATTAAGTGTATTAAGAATTAAGGCTGTGGCACCATGCACAGCCTTACCAATATAGTTGAATGGTGATAAGGACTGAGAAAAAGCAAGCATGACTCAGGCTTTTGACGTGAACAAGGATGCCATCACCATTGATCTGCAGGGGGAGCAGGTATGGTGAAAGAACTCGGGAATCTTGGTGAATTCACTCTTTTTGTTTCTGTTATTTTTTTTCTACCGGCTGCTATGCAGGAATATGTCTATTTGTTTACTCACATATCCACAGAGCCTAAAACAGAGTTAACCTGAGGTTAATAAATGCATTGCCTAGATGAATCCTCCTTTGAGAGCTAGGAGGTAAAATAAGCAAGTGGTGTATGGGTGTATGGAGCAGAAGTGGGCAGGCCTCTGCTCCACCTCAGCATGTTCAGGGACACCCTTGCCCAAGAAGGTATTCAGTTCACAGACAAAATCATTTCCTAAAGGAAAATCACCTGTCCATTGAAGGACAGCTCAAGTAACATCGAGTGGTTTATAGAGATGTTGTGATTGTGCCCATTTGCCTGGGGAAGACCCCTCATTAGAATAAAAGACATCAATGCTTCTTTCAGGGACAGATTCTGGTAAAATAAAATAAAACAAACAAACAAACAAACAAAAACATGGCCATAGAAGTAACCAAGGTCACTGCCAAAAATGACAGAATTAACACACTGACTGGATTTCCTATTCCTCCCTTCATAGTCCTAATTCTTCCCCACCAACATGATGAAACAAAGTGAAAGCTAAAACTTGTAAAAGGACTTAAAAATTTCAAAATGTGGGTGCCTAGGCAGCCATGGAAAGCAGGCAGCATCCTGTACCCACAGTTCTGAGAAAGCTGAAAGCACCCTTTAAAGGTTCATGTCTATGAGACAGAATGTAGTCCTATCAGCCTTGAGGCAAGCTTCTGGTGGGATTTCTATTGGAGATGGCCTTCAGGTGAGTAGGGTTCTTGTGTGGCCAAAACAAATGCCCATAGAGGTCAGTTATATATGGCAAATAAAATTTTCTTTTACATGGAGTTACAAAAACAAAGATGAGAAGAGGATCCAATTATTTTTTTTTATTTTATTTTTTTTATTTTTTTTTTATCAGTTACATTTTATTAACTCTGTATCCCAGCCGTGTCCCGATCCCTCATTCCCTCCCAGTCCCTCCCTTCCTCCCTCCCTCCCTCATCTCCACCGTGCCCCTTTCCAAGTCCACTGATGGGGGGGACCTCCTCCCCATTCATCTGATCCTGTTTTATCAGGTATCTTCAGGACTGGCTGCAAAGCCCTCCTCTGTGGCCTAACAGGACTGCTCCTCCCTTCGGGGGTGGGGAGATCAAAGAGCCAGTCATCGAGCTCCTGTTAGAAATAGTCCCTGTTCCCCTCACTTTGGGAAACCAATTGGTTACTGAGCTACCACAGGCTACATCTGAGTGGAGGTTCTAGGTAATGTCCATACATGGTCCTTGGTTGAATGTCAGTCTCAGAAAAGACCCTGTGCCCAGATATATTTGGTCCTTGTGGAGCTCCTATCCTTTCCCCATCAGACTAACTCCCCTTCTTTCTTATGATTCCCTGTACTCTGCCAAAGGTTTGGTCATGAGTCTTTGCTTTGAAAACACTGCTAGTTAGAGTCTTTCAGATGCGCTCAGTAGACTCCTGTCATACGTTCAATGCACATCCCATCTGTCTTTCTAAATGAGGATTGATCATCTTACCCCATGTCCGCTCAATTGATTATCTTTTTTAGGTGTATAGATTTCATTATGTTTATCATATCTTATAGGTCTATATAAGTGAGTATATCCCAAGTTTGTCTTTCTCCTTCTGGGATATTTCACTCAGAATGATCTTTTCTAGAACCCACCATTTGCCTGCAAATTTCATGATTTCCTCCTTTTTGATTGCTGAGTAGTATTCCATTGTATAAAAATACCACAATTTCTGTACCCATTCCACCGTTGATGGACATCTGGGTTGTTTCCAGGTTCTGGCTATTACAAATAGAGCTGCTATAAACATGGTTGAGCAAGTGTCCTTTTTGTGTACTTGAACAAACTTTGGGTATATACCTAGCAGTGGTATAGCTGGGTCTGGAGGAAGCACTATTCCTATTTGTCTTAGAAAGCGCCAGATATCTTTCCAGAGTGGTTGTAACAGTTTACATTCCCACCAGCAGTGGAGCAGGGTTCCCCTTTCTCCACAACCTCTCCAGCATGTGTTATCGCTTGAGTTTTTCATCTTGGCCATTCTGATGGGTGTAAGGTGATAAAAACTGCATGGTACTGGCATAGAAACAGAAAGGAGGATCAATGGAACCGCATAGAAGACCCAGAAATAAATCCACACACCTATGAATACTCGATATTCGACAAAGAAGCCAATTCCATTCAATGGAAAAAAGACAGCATCTTCAACAAATGGTGCTGGACCAACTGGATGTCTACATGCAGAAAAATGAAAATAGATCCATATTTATCACCCTGCACAAAACTAAAGTCAAAGTGGATCAAGGACCTCAACATAAAACCAGATACCCTAAATCAATTGGCAAAAAAAGTGGGGAACAGCCTAGAACTCATTGGCACAGGAGACAACTTCCTGAACAGAACACCAACAGCACAGGCTCTAAGAGCAACAATCAATAAATGGGACCTCATGAAACTGAAAAGTTTCTGTAAAGCAAAGGATACCGTCATCAAAACAAAACGACTGCCTACAGATTGGGAAAGAATCTTCACTAACCCCTTATCTGACAGAGGACTAATATCCAGTATATACAAAGAACTAAAGAAGCTGAAAAGCAGCAATCCAAGTAATCCAATTAAAAAATGGGGAACAGAGCTAAACAGAGAATTCTCGACAGAGGAATATCGAATGGCAGAAAAACACTTAAAGAAATGCTCATCCTCATTAGCCATCAGGGAAATGCAAATCAAAACGACCCTGAGATATCACCTTACACCCATCGGATCCAATTATTTCATGTGCTCTCAGAACATTCCACCATGGGAATCTCTTTTGGTTCAGAAAAAGGAGTTTGGAGAGAGATAAGGGCAGCCCAATGCTGGCCATTTCTGCTTCTGGCTGTTCAGAAGCTTGTTCTTCATCTTCCTATGGGACAAAGTAGAGTGGTTGGCTTGAGTTTAAAAAAAAAGAGAATTGTGCTGCCATAGTGAGAATTTTCAAGCAAATAAGAATGAGTCCTTCTTTTACTCTTTAACATTCAGTATTTCTTCCTCATTGGAAGTCAGCTCAGCCTGATCTTCTGAGTTCAGGGTTGTATTGAATGGATATCTATCTTAAAAGTCCAAATGAATTCTCTGGAGACTATGCATTTAGGTCTAGAAAGAGTAGAAATAGCTGGAACTTCCTAAAACCTCCATTTTGGACATGTTATGTTTGGACTTTAGATGTTTAATATATACCATATCACAAGCTGGGAAGTGGTTTTGCATACCTTTAATCCCCAAACTCAGGAGTTTGTTGTCAGTCTAATCTACAGAGTAAGTTCTAGGATTGCTATGACTACACAGAGAAAGCCTGTCAATAATAATAATAATAATAATAATAATAATAATAATAGCACTTCACTAATTTAAGTCCATGTAGGAAACAAAATTTATTCCACATAGGTGAAAAGTATACAAACAGTTGATGCCACCACAAGAGCCATCCCTCCCAGGACCAAAGGGCTAAGGGTGAGGAACAGAGTTCCCTGTGAGAATAGAAAGAGCAAAAGAAGCTACGTGGAGTGGGAGCAGGGAGGAAAACTTGACTTGCTCTCTTTCTAGAAAAAAACACACTGCTGGTGCTTCCTGTTAACCAAAACCAGCTGCAAGTTGGTCACAGAGCTAGACAGAGGATGTCAGAGAACTGATCTGGACAGATATGAGGGTATGAATTTTATCTCTTTCTTCCCAAATTAAAACCCCATGGAAACAAAGCAAGGATGAGAATGTTGAGGTTTATTGTTCTGCTTTCTTATGGCTAAGCTAATTGGGAATGGCAGCCTTTGCTCTGTGTCAGTGCTAAAAGCCATTCCCTGGACAGGGATGGCTGAAGAGTGCTTCTCACACAGAGAGCTCAGACTCCTACAGCCTGTTTGATGCTCTTCTGTCCAGAGAGAGAAGCAGGTGTTCTGGGCATATTCAACTTCCCTAACACCTATCCAGCATTGGTTTCACTCTTGCACTCTCGGGAAGACAGTGGGAGAGTCCAAAGGAGCCCCCTTCACAGGGAAGCCTAGGCCCCTGAGGGAAGTCTTCCTGTTTCTGTGAGGGCATTGGGATGTCTGTGGTGACTCCTGCCTTTCTTTGAGGGCTCTTGCATGAGGTGTTCCCTGGTAAATTGGAGCAAATGTCCTGCTGAGTCTAAGCCCACAGTGAGGGTGATAAAGTTGTTTTATGTGCAACCTGAGCAAGCCCACTGTCCTTTCTCATTTATTCTGCCTGCTTCTTTCTTTAAATGTGGGCCAAGGTATGGCTTCTGGCCTACCAAAGCAGGGGTTGGGAGAAATAGACCCTGCAGATCTGTGTTCAGCCATGGTTAAATCACTTAACCTCTTTATCCTATTTTTTCTTTCTCTGTAGGTAACAACAGGGTTAGTATAGATGAAATTCATAATATCCAATGGCAAACAGCCTCTTGGTATTGCTCTCTATTTCTCCCTCCCAAATTAAAGTACAAGTTTGATATTTGTTCTTTTTAAGCATAGTTTGAGAGCAATATACAGGAATGATCAGGAAAGGGTACACAGTTTTAGTTAGATAAAAAATCAGTCCTAGGTTAGGTATATATTGGACTGTATACAATAGAGTCTAATATCCTGTGTACCTTAAAAATGCTAATACTAGATATTTTGTTTACCCCACAAAGAAATAATAAAAACTAGATGAGACAATTAGCTTGAATTTGTCATTTCACATGTAAACATGTAATATTTCCCTAGAAATATTTTATTTTTTATTAATAAGAATAAAAATAGAGGCAGGAGGTCCTTCATAAAAGGACCTAATTAATTTCCAGCACCAATGTCAAGTGGCTCACACCCACCTGTAAATCCAGTTCCATGGCATCAACTCTCCTCTAGTAAATTTCAGGAAGTAACAGTGAAAGTATGTTAAATGTTTTCTGCTAAATTGAATTTGTCATGTGTTTACTGAAGTTTTAGTCCCTAATAGACACACCACTGGATTATGGGACAAACAAATATCATATTCGTTTTACATTTTGACTTGAGAAATTCATATATATGTGTGCATGCAATTGTATAGCAAACTGGAGTTATACACCAAATAGTCTATTTAAAAAAAAAAAAAGATGATGACAGAAACTTCTGCCTTTTAAGAAAGACCTTCCCAAATGGGAAAGTCTTTCAGTATTAGACTATATTATTATGGAAAGTGACAAGATCATTAACACAACTTCTAGTAGAAAATTCTTAATAATGCAGAACATTACACTTAAGTAGGTGTTGGTGCTCAAGTGTTTGTTGTACTTAATGCAGCCATTTCCCACAATCCTTTGGGTAACTATTGACAATAAAACAGGAGAATAATTTGGTAGCACAATGATAGCTGCATGACAGACATTATTTTATCCACTCTATGCTGTAACCCTGGTGTAACCCAGCAGTTACTTCTTCAGTTGGTGTGATAAAATTCCTTGACAAAAGCAACCTAAGAAAGAAGGGATTAATTTTGTCTCACAGTTCAAAAGGACACAGTTCACCACAAAAGTGAAAGCATAGCATGAGGCTGCATCTTACATTGCATCTGCAGTCAGAAATCAGAGAAAGACAGATTCCAAATGCTTAGCTAGCTAGCTTTCTCATTTTTATGTAGTCTGGGCCCTAACACATGGAATGGTACTGCCTTCATTCAGGAATATATTTTTCTTAGATGGTCTGGTTATCTAGATTAATTAATCTAGATGATACCTCATGGGCATGTCAAGTAGTTGTCTAGGAGATTCTAGATCCCAAAGATTTCACAATATTTACTATCAAACCTAGGAAGGCTATATATCAGCTTGACTGCTCTGTGGGTTGGGAACACAAGGCAAGGACCTATGGCTCACAGATATAAGATTCAGGATTTGGTCTGTAAGTATGATACCATTTAGTTAGCCTCAAAGAAAAAGGAGGAAAGAGGGGAAGAAAAGGAAATGGGTGAGAACCACAGAAGTTCCTGCGAATCCATGATCCACAACTGCTTCATTCCCTAAAATATTCCTCCCCTCATGATCTCAGAATGCATTTCTACAGATAGGATTTTAGGTTTTGTTGCCTGCTAAGGTCTCATCACTCTCTTCACCAAAGCAGAGCCTAAGACAAGGGGATAAACTTGGCACAGAGATCCATCTAATTCAAAATTTCAGTGAGCTATCCCAGAAGCAGAAAGACACACATGGTATATACTCACTCATATAGACATATAATATAGGATAAACCTACTGAAATCTGTACACCTAAAGAAACTTATCAGGAGGGAGGACTCTTGCTAAAATGTTCAATCCCTATCCAGAAAGGCAAAGAGGATGGACATCAGAAGAAGGAAAAAACAGGGAACAAATCAGGAAACTGACACAGAGGCCCTCTGAAAGGCTCTGCCCTGCAGACTATCAATGCAGATGCTGAGACTTATAGACAACCTTTGGACAGAGTGCAATAATCTTATGAAAGAAGTAAAATCTGGAGAGGACAGGAACTCCACAAGGAGAGCAACAGAACCAAAAAAAAATCTAAGCACAGGGGTCTTTCCTGAGACTGATACTCCAACCAAGGACCATGCATGGAGATAACCTAAGACCCCTACACAGATGTAACCCATGGCAGTTCAGGATCCAAGTGGGTTCCATTGTAAGAGGAACAGGGACTGTCTCTGACATGAACTGATTGGCCTGCTCTTTAATTACCTCTCCCTGAGGGGGAAACAGCATTACCAGGCCACAGAAGAAGACAATGCAGCCGCTCCTGATGAGACCTAATTGACTAGGATCAAAAGGAAGGAAAAGAAGACCTCCCCTATCAGTGACTTGGGGAAGGGCATGCATGCAGAGGGTGGAGGAAGGGAGGGATTGGGACAGGAGGAGGGAGGGAACCACAGTGAGTGTACAAAGTGAATAAAGTGTAAATAATAAAGAATTAAAGAAAAAAAAGAATAGCAAAAACTTTTCAACACTGAACCATTTCCTTATTTCTGGGAACTAATTCCAATAACACACTATGACTGTGTTGTTGATTGCAGTGCAGTTGAAGTTTGCAGAAAATCTTTGGTCCTTGAAGTTCCCTAAACAACAACTTCCCCCCCCCCCCAAGAAAACATAGTGCATTGGAAACACTATTCACTGGGACTATTTGAATGTGAATATCTGCAGTTTTTCTTATATGATGGGTTCTCATTGGTTCCTTCTGTGATATGGCTCTGTCAGTGTTCATTGTTCCATATGTCTTTTCCTTGAGAATTTTATGTGCTATATATTTTATAACTTACTAGAATTCATGTATTATTTTTGTGTTTTTTGAGACAGGGTTTCTCTTTGTCAGCCTGGGAGTTTCAGGGAACTCACTCTGTAGAAGAGGCTGGTCTTGAATTCAGAATTCTGTCTGCTTATGCCTGCCTAGTACCGGGTTATCTTCATTTACATGGAGTCTAGAGATCAAATTATGTTCAATATATTGTTGGCAATTATCATTACCCACTGAGCCATCTTACTACCAGTCCCTTTTTGTGATGTGTGTGAGTGTTTTGCGTGCATGTGTATAAGTGCATTATATGCATGCCTGGTGCCAGCAAATGCCCAGAAATGGGTACATTGTGCAGTTAGTTGTAAACCACTCTATGGTTGTAAGGAACTGAATCCAGGTCCTCTGGGAAACCATTGAGCCATCTCTCCAGCTTACCCCTGACTTCAAATTCGTTTTTAAGATTGGGATTTCTTTTAGTCCAGGCTGGTGTGGAACTTTACTGTGTAATGTGGAGCAGCCTTGAACAGCAACAAACCTCCAACCTTTCAACTGCTGGGATTATAGGCTTAAGACCTACAAGTCTAGCTTTATTTAAGATTTCTATAATGTATCAGTACATTTGAACAATGTTGGGATTTTTTTGGTCTGTCTAAAACATTCTGGTTTTTTTTTCTAGAAACTTTATAAATCTATCCACCAGTGATGGAGAGAACCTATGGTGACACTGTCTTCTATCTTAGAGTCTATCATCAATGACATGAGAGATCTTCCAAATGTGAGTTAATTATGTTAGATGTATAGACTAGGAAAACCAAGACCTTTTTTTATTATTCTTTGTCTAATACAGTATTGTGTATACCTATCTATCTGGAACCCCTAATTCTTTGGGATTTTGTCTGTTTTTATATTATGAAGGAGGACAGAATGTAGACAGAAGGACACATGAGTTATAAGAGAATAGAGTCAAGAGAAGAATGATGATAAAGTTCCTAAAGAGAGCCAAATGCAAAAAATAGACAGAAATGCTTTAGATGAGGAAGTATATATAGATAGCTTGTATAAGGATGGTAGCTACATTTGATTATTAAATGAGACAATGTGGGTAAGACCCCAGATGAAAGGCCCAGGAAGTCACAATAAACCAGTAGAAGAGAAAAGGGATATATAGTTTTTGTAAATACATTCATTTATCCAAATAAATGAAGTGGAGTTGAATAAGATCTGAAGAGTAGTAAAGAAACTCTTAACACTAACCATATTGAAAAACAAACACAGAGAACGAAGATGGCAGCAGCTAGTGTGCACCTTAGCTGAAGAGCAAAGGGCCTGCAATGCCAAAATTGCTGAGTGAAGGGGCTGATCAAACCAGAACAGAGTTATCTAGACTTCCAGGATGAAAGAGACTAACCATGAACTGAGTCCATCTAAAATCAGGTCACCAGCAGACTCCTCTGAGAGGAGACACCCCAGAGGTGATCCCTAGGCACTTCCACATATCCAACTCCCTACCACCTCTTTGGAGGAAGCAGGAGGTGGCCAGCTGACTCCACCACAGACCACACTGTCTGTGCCCCAGCGACAGCTGCATTTTCCACCAAAAAAAACCCTGCAGATCTGGGGCTGAGGAAAAAAAAAATCTTTTCTGGTACTCCCCTGAGAACGCCGCCATAATCCTGCACTGGTAGAGCAGAAGGATAGAGAGGTGCACAGAAGGTTCCAGTGCTCAGACCCCAGTGCTGCTGGCTGCTCTTAGCCAACAAACCTCAGCTCAGGATCTGGGACTGCTGTCACTCAACATGTCCTGACACTCTGGCCAGTCCAGCACAGTAAGATCTAGCACCAAGTTCAACACCAGTAGCCCCTGGCAGAGAAACCCCCAGCTCAGGATCAGGAATGAGAATTCGCAACCCCTCCTGTCACTCCCCTGAGAATGCTTCCATAAGCTTGCCCTAGCTGAGGAGGGAGAACAGTGATTTGGCCTGCAGATACTGCCACAGGCCACAGCACCTCCTTTGCAGTGCACCCTGGGGCCCCTGGCAGAGAAACCTGAGTTCTGGATCTGAGGACACTCAACCCTACCCAGTACTCTCCCAGAACCAGCTAACATCTGCACTAGTGCTGGGTGGCTTCTGGCAGAGAGATCTGGGTCCAGGATCTGGGATTGAGGACACTCAACCCAACTCTTTCTGGTGCTACCCCAAACCAGGCATCATAAGCCTTCCCTGGCAGAGGGGAGGGTTAGAGAAGTGACACACAATGCAGGTGGATACCAAGTGTTGATGCTACAGTGCCACTGAGCTGACTGTTAGCCTACACCTGCATTTGCCTCAGCAGGACCAAATCAGAGAGTAGAGAGCAAGGGGAACCCCTGTGCATTCCAACTGGTCCTGCAAGGGAGTGAGTGTGACTTCTAGGGAGTGTTTGCCCCAGACCCAGGGCCTGTCTATGCAAGTCACCAGACAACAGATCACTGCCAACCACACCTCTAGTGTGGGCATCATAGGGATTCTTGTGATAGGGATCCCCATGATGAAGCCTCTGCCTTGCAGAACTACCAGTGAAATCCAGGCAAACAATCCCTGGATCCCAGACAGAGCTGCATATTATTGGTCTGTGGTCCATTGTAATAGTCAGGGAATCCTAGCATGCACACTGCACCTGCTAAAAGCACACGGAAACAGCACCAGCATCACATTCCTTACTTAGGTAAAACTGAAACCACAATGCACACTTCCAAATCAGTGAACCTTTCCCATCTTCCTGAAAAACAAAACAAAACAAAAACCCAAAAACAACAGTCCAGAAAATAGAGACAATCTTATCCCTAACTACAGACTCCAGGAGCAAACAGTGAGGATTATAGATAACCAGATGGCCAGAGGCAGACATAAGAACATACCCAACAAAAATCAGGACATAATGACCTCACCTGCAACCCCACAAATCAATGCACACTTCATTTCACTAGATACACAAGAAAACGACTTTAAAACTATGTTTTTTCCAGCTATTAGAGGCCCATAAAGAGGAAATGAACAAAGGCCTCAGAGAAATAGCTACAGAAATCGAGACAAACAAAGAGGAAACAAATAAAGCTCTCAGAGAAATGACCACGAACATTGAGGCAAAAAAGGAGGAAATGAACAAAGCTCTCAAAGAAATATCAACACAAATGAAGCCAAATTCAGAAGAAATGAACAAAGCTCTCAAAGAAATACAGGCAAATACAGCCAAACAATAGAGGCACAATTAGCAATATCTAGAGAGGAAACAGACAAAAAAATAGAAGCCATCATTGAAAAGCAGGACTCCACATTCAATCAGATGAAGGAAATGGTACAAGACATGAAAACAGAATTAGAATCAATAAAGAAAACACAAATAGAGAAAAACTGGGAGCTGAAGAACATGGAGAAAAAAATCAGGAACTACAAAGTGAAGCATCACCAACAGAATACAAGTGATAGAAGAGAGAATCTCAGGTGCTGAAGATACACTTGAAGAAATTGACACATCTCTCAAAGAAAAATAAAATCAGAAAAGTTTCAAACATAAAACATCCAAGAAATCAAGGACGCCATGAAAAGATGAAACCTAAGAATAATAGGAGTAGATGAAAAAGAAGACATCAGCCTCCAAGGACTGTAAGATATCTTTAGGAAAATCATAGAAGAAAAATTTCCCAACTTAAGAAAGAGATGTCCATAAACATACAAGAATCCTACAGGACTCCAAATAGACTAGACCAGAAAAGAAATACTTCACGTCACATCATAGTCAAAACACTAAACCTGCAGAACAAAGAAAAGGTATTAAAAGCAGCAAGGGAAAAAAGGCCAAGTAACATATTAGAGTAGCTCTATCATAATCACACCAGAATTCTCAACAGAAACTATGAAAGCCAGAAGGGCCTGGACAGAAATCATGCAGTCCTTAAGGGACCACAAATGCCAATCCAGACTACTAAACCCAGCAAAACTTTCAATCACCATAGAGGGAGAATTCAAAATATTCCATGACAAAACCAAATTTAAACAATATCTACATAGTAACCCAGCTCTACAGAAGTTACTAGAAGGGAAACTCCACCCCAAATAAACCAACTACAACTAAGGAAACAGAGGAAATAGATAACTACACAACAACAACAACAAAAAACCCAAAAGAATACAAGCAATGAAACTCAGCAACACCACCAGCCCCACATCAAAAGAAAGTAGCACTTGTTGGTCACTAGTATCTATCAACATCAATGGACTCAACTCCCCAATAAAAAGACACAGACTAACAGAATGAATGTGGAAACAAGATCCAACATTCTGTTGCATCCAAGAAACACATCTATGCAACAAAGATAAACACTACCTCAGAATAAAGGGCTGGAAAAATGTTTTTCAAGCAAATGAAAATGAAGGCAAAAGATAGCCAAATTTATGGGACACACTGAAAGCAGTGCTCAGAGGAAAATTCATAGTAGTAAGTGCCTTCAAGAAGAAATTTGTAACATCACATACAAGCAATTTAACTGAAAACTCTAGGAAAAAAAAGAAGCAGATACACCCAAGAGGAGCAGACAGCTGGAAATAATCAAACTCAGGGCTGAAATTAATCAATTAGAAACAAATAAAACTATTCAAAGAATCAATGAAACAAAAGGCTGTTTTTTTGTTGTTGTTGTTTCGTTTTGGTTTTGGTTTTTTTTTTTTTTTTTTTTTGAGAAAATCAAAAAGATAGACAAACCCTCAGCAAAACTAACTAAAAAGCAGGAGAATCTATCCACATCAGCAAAATCAGAAATGAAAAGGGTGACATAACTACAGACAGTGAGGAAATCCAAACAATCATTAGGTCAAACTACAAAACCCTATACGCCACAAAATTTGAAAATCTAAATGAAATGAACAGTTTTTTTTTTTGTTTTTTTTTTTTTTTATAGATTCCATCTACCAACATTAAGTCAAGATCAGGTAGAAAGTCTTAATAGCCCTATATCCCCAAGGAAATTGAAGCAGTCATCAACAGTCTCCCCTCTGTGGCCTAGCAGGGATGCTCCTCATTGCCATGGGAAGGGAGTGTAGAAGAGGACAAAAAGCCCGCCATTGAGTTCATGTCAGAAAACAGTCCCTGTTCCCCTTATTAGGGTAACCACTTGGATACTGAGCTACCAAGGGCTCAATCTGAGCAGAGGCTCTAGGTTGCATCCATGCATGATCCTTGTTTGAAGTAACAGTCTTATAAAAGACCGCTGTGCCCAGATATATTTGGTCCTTGTGGAACTCCTGTCCTCTCCAGGTCATATTAACTCTCCCTTCTTTCTCATGATTCCTTGAACATCTGCTTTGATACACTGCTAGGTAGAGTCTTTCAGAGGCCCTCTGTGGTAGGCTCCTGTCCTGGTACTTGTTTGCTCCTACATCCAATGTCCATCCCATTTGTCTTCCTAAGTGAAGATTGATCATTGTACCCTGGATCCTCTTTCTTGTTTATCTTCTTTAGGTGTATGGATGTCAGTATATTTATCCTATCTTATAGGTCTATATAAGTGAGTATATACCATGTGTGTTTTTCTGCTTTTGGGATACCTCACTCAGGATGATAATTTCTAGGCCCCACCATTTGCCTGCAAATTACATGATTTCTTCATTTTTAATTGCTGAGTAGTGTTCCATTGTGTAAAAGCAACACAATTTCTGTATCCATTCCTCAACTGAGGGACATATGGCGGAGGACTTTGCAGCGAGTCCCAAAGACACCTCATAAACCAGTATCAGATGAAAAGATCAGTGGACTTGGAAAGGGGCAGGGAGGAGAGGATTGTGGGAAGGTGGGATTGGCAGGAAAAGAGGGAGAGGGATACAAAGTTAACAAACTGTAACTAATATTAAAAAATAAATTAAAAAAGGAAATTAAAAAAAAAGAAAAACAAATACAACTGACTGGAGAGATGACTCAGAGATTAAATGAATTAGCTGCTCTTCCAGTGGTCCTTAGTTCAATTTCCAGAAACCACATGATGGCTTCCAACCATCTATAAAGAGATCTGCTGCCACTTCTGAAGTGCAAGTATATATACAGACAGAACATTGTTTACATAATAAATAACTCTTTAAAAAAAGAAAGAAAAAAAGGAAAGCAAAACCTAACAAACTGAATAGTTAAGAAAGTGCAAGAAGGCCTGGCATGCTTGCATGGCTTTAATGCTAGTACTTAATAGGCAGTGGCTCGCAGATCTCTGTAAATTCAAGGATAGCCTCATCTACATGATAAATTCAGGATAGCGAGGGCTCCAAGCCCTTAAAAACAAAACAAAACTAACAGAAAAATAAGAACAAACTAAGCTAAGTGGTGGTGGTGCATGCCTGTAATCTCCACACTTGAGAGGCAGAGGCAAGCATCTTTCTCTGAATTTGTGGCCACCAGGTCTAAGAGCTAGTTTGAGGCCTACACAGAGAAACCATGTCTCAGAAAGGCAAAATAAAACAAAAAGACCAATATGAATGGAAAGGTGAGGCTGATAACAAAGATAAAGCAGAATTGATATCTTCATGATTGGAACACAGTTGATACCTTCATATACTACTCATCTGTGTGAGTGTGTGTATGTGTGTGTGTGTTTTAAGTGTGACAGTAGAGATGATCTGTTTCCTTAAGAAAAGGCTTGTAGGCAGAGTGCGGTGCTTACATGTTGCGAGGCACGTGGTTGTCTCGCCAGCAAGAATGCACCCGGACAACAGGATCCTTCTGCAGCAAGCTTTATTGCAGTCAAACGATGATAGGAGGAAGACCCCGAGCCCCAAAGTGGCGCTGTTTATATAAGCCCTGCTCGCACCAAAGTGGTGTGAGATGACGTATCATCCCCTGATTGGCTGCTCACCCATCACCCCATATGACACCCCTGGCTGGGCTCGTGACGACCGTTGCCCACCGGTCATAAGTCATAAAGGTCATGCGCTCTAGGACTTGTTTACCAGTTTAGAAGGGCGGAAGCCAGCGCCATGGCAACCAAACCCCAGCTTTCCACATCTCCCCTTTTTTATTTTGTTTGAACAGTAAGCTTCCTACTGTCAATACAGCATTATGCCAGAAAGCCAACGTCTGAGCCTGGTGGAAGGCAATGCTTCAGCTGTTGCCCGTCATTGGAGCAACCTCCTCACTGTGAGGCTGTCCTGTCTTAGGTCGGTGAAGACTTATTTGCACTCTTCCGTCACTGACTTTCCAGATCGTTTGGCAAGAGAAAAATTGTGATTTATACCCATCCCCGTGCAATGGGAAACAGATCTTCAGGGAGTGCAAGGGCTGTAAATCCATATTGTGGCATGTGCCTGCAAAGACAGAGGCAACCTTGTCAAACATTAATTTTTCAGCATGGATAACCAAATATCGGGGGAGGTGCCTTGCTCCAGAGTGGCTAGCGCCTGTACGATCACCACCTTGTCACGTTTTTGTTGGGTTTTGAGTTTGCAGAACAACCAGAGGACAAATATTAAACAGGGCAGCACAGGGCAGCGCCAAACATCCCAACGCCCATGCATTCCTTAAAATAAGAAAAGGCAGAAGAAACCCAGGATAATAAGCCATCTGTGAGTGATAAATCCACTCGAGTAGAATTAATGGTCGCCACCGCTGCCCTTAGCTCTTCGTTTCTTCAAATCCTTCTGACCAGTTTCCTGCAAGATATAGGGACAATTTCCTGGACAAATTAGCGGCTCAGGTAAGATTTTCATATTGTACACTGGTAATACAGAGTGATCCTATTTTTCTTTCACACCCTAATTGAGCCAATTGAGATAAAATATTTATTCTTTCTTCCACAAGATCCAGACGCTGGTTAAGAACCATCAATCTGCCTTTTGATTGTGCGCTAGCAGATGCATGAAGGTTTATGGCTTCAGCCACACCTGCTGACAATTGATTTACTGTTGTGCTTGTTTGGACTGAATTTGCCATTGCCAAGCTGGCTGCAGTGGCAGTAGCTGCACTGACAGCGATGGCAGTAACAATGGCTGCGGTGATGCCAAAATCTCTCTTCTGTCTAAACAGGGAGAGGGTGGATGGAGTCTCCACAGGGATTGGGATCCACTGCGGGACTCTAACAACCAGGGCACGAGCATAATGCCTGGCATTCCAACATTGCGACATCCAGCATGTCTCATTGGTACAATTTCTAAAAGAATTACTGGACAAAACAAGTAAAAAAGGGGGATAAACACAGACAGGACTAGGCGGAAAAACTGTCTGATTTGTATTGGACTAGAAAAATTTAAGAAAAACCAATGAATTATGTCTGACTGACATAGGCTTTGGGAATGCAGACAAAATGGCCCAACGTTGTACCCCCACAATACTAGGAACCCGATTTAGAAGGATCCAAGCAAGAACTGGTAGTTGCAGGTATATTCGTTGGAGGATCATCTTCAGCTGCGAGCTTTTGCGTGAGGTGCTCCAGTACCCAGAATGGATTGTTTTCTTCCTGTGGGAAAACACAGACAGCTCCCCTGGATCATATTAAGATAGGATCCGGGCCTTTCAATTGACCAGTCAAGACATCCTTCCATTTGACCATTTCCTTAGGCCTATCAGGCTCTAAGCAGTGGCGATCAGCCACCGAGTGGCCCTGACTGTCCAAATTTAAAAAATTGAGAGTAAAAAGTGCCAAGGAAACAGTCACTCGTGGCACTGAGGGCAGAGCCTCCTCGACTCCCCCTTTTTGTTTTATTAAGTAGGACTTTAGAGTGCGATGAGCATGTTCAATAATGTCCTGTCCCTGAGGGTTATATGGGAGACCCGTTAAGTGGGTCACTCCCATTTGATGACAAAACTGTCCAAATTTCTGAGAAGTATAGGCTGGCCCATTGTCAGTTTTTAGAATTTTGGGCTTTCCTCATGCCTCCAGGCAATGTTGAATAACATGGGCTGCCTTTTCTCCAGTCAGGGGAGAAGCAAACATAACTCCAGAGCAAGTGTCAATGGAAACATGTAAATATTGAAGTTTATCAAAAGATGAAATGTGAGTAACATCCATCTGCCACACTTGTAGCAGACGGATTCCTCTGGGATTAATCCCAACATGAGGCATAGGTAAGAACTGACAACAATTTTGACATTGGGTTACAATATTTCTAGCTTCCTTTCTAGTTATGTCAAATCTATGATGCAGTGTTTCAGCTGTCACATGAATTTTTTTATGAAACTCTTTAGCCAATTCCAAATTTGAGAAGAGGGCAAATACAATCATTTTTGTGGCTCGATCTGACAGGTCATTTCCATGGGACATGGGTCCCGGTAGACCTGAGTGAGCCCTAATATGTGTAATAAAAACGGGATTTTCTGATAATTAAGGCAAACTGAATTTTTTGAAAAATTTTTGCAAGGTTGCTAGATGCCTTGATCAATCCAGCAGCCTCTAAAATTTTGGTTGCATTTACCACATAACTAGAATCAGAAACAATATTTAAAGGACCTGGAAATTTTGTCAAAACTTCTAACAGTACTAAACATTACACAGTTTGAGGCGAAGTCTCATGATATTGCTTAGAAACAACTTTATTATTAACCACATAAGCTCCTACTCCTGTTTTTGACCCATCTGTATAAACTACCAGTCCATCCCGAAGTGGTTTCTGGGACATTACATGCGGGAAGGCTACCTCTTGAGTTAAAGCAAATTGCAAAACAGGGTGTCGAGGGTAATGATTATCAATCAAGCCACTAAAGGAGGTAACTAGCACCGCCCAAATATCAGAGGTAGCAGTCAATACCTGAACCTCATGAGCTGTATAAGGCACTATTAAGAACTTTGGCTCCTTCCCAAAGTGTGTAATGGCGGCTTTTAACCCTCATAGTGCAAGTTGAGCAACTGCATCTGGATACCATTCAATAATTTTTGCAGGAGAAGCATTGGGATGAACCCACAATAAGGGTCCATCTTGCCATAATACAGCAGTTGGTAAATGTTTAGTTTTAATAACACACAGGTCAAAGGTCTTAGTTTTATCTACACGTTTTAATTGGGCATCTTGTAAAGCGTCTTCTACCACTTGCAGGGCGCGGCTTACAGCCAGTGTTAAGGCTCTGGGTGCAGAAATATGAGCATCCCCTTCCAAAATATCAAATAGGGGTTTTAATTCAGCAGAAGGAATCTTTAAAAACGGCCTAAGCCAATTTATATCACCTAATAATTTTTGAAAATCATTTAAGGTATGCAAATGGTCCCTGCGAATTTCTATTTTTTGAGGAACTATTTTGTCCGGGTAAATGACCGTTCCCAAAAAGGAACCTACTTCTGAAATCTGGACCTTTTCAGTGGCAATATGCAATCCCCATTGCTGCAGGGTTTTTTGCAACAAAGGATACGCATCTTGCAAAATGGCTAACTCCTCATGGCACAAGAGAATATCATCCATATAATGAATCAGCAACAAGGAAGGAAATTGCTGTCTAACTGGTTCAAGAGCCATCTGCACATACAATTGACACATGGTGGGGCTATTAGCCATGCCTTGAGGTAAAACTCTCCATTGATTTTTTTTGTCTGGCTCATGGTGATTAACAGCAGGTAGGGTAAAGGCAAATCTCTGTCTGTCTCGTGGGCACAGAGGAACGGAGAAGAAGCAATCCTTGATATCTATAATTATGACTCTCCATTGTTTAGGCAAAGCAGAAAGTAAAGGTAGGCCTCGCTGAACAGAGCCAAAGAGCTGCATCTGTGCATTAATGGCCCTTAAATCATGAAGAAGTCTCCATTTTCCAGACTTCTTTTTAATAACAAAAATAGGTGTGTTCCAGGGGGAAGTAGATGGTTCCAAATGACCAAGCTGTACCTGTTCTTTAACCAGCCTTGTAGCGGCTTCCAGCTTTTCAGAGGAAAGGGGCCATTGAGGAACCCATACGGCCTCCTCTGTGAGCCAAGATATGGGCATGGAACCCTCAATGGCAGCTAATGAAAACCCAAGCCTTGTTTCCCTGTATTACTTTCCTGTGAAATCGGGTGTAATCTCCCTTGTTCCTGTTTACCAAGGCCTTTTCCTTCCTTATAACCCATCCTTTTCATTATATCAACTGCTTGTTGAGAATACTCATTGGTCAATGCTAATCTTAAATCCTGCAAAATATCTCTTCCCCAGAGATTGACAGGAAGAGGAAGAACATATGGTATGAAGCTTCCTGTTTGAACTTCTGGTGCCTGCCACATCAAAGAACGTGAACTAATCGCAGGGCTGGCCTCATATCCCAACCCTTGTAAGGAGTGGGATGATTGTGTAACAGGCCATGCCTTAGGACACCAGGTGGAAGGGATAATGCTTTTATCAGCCCCTGTGTCCAAAATACCAGTAAAACTTTTCCCTTCTATCTGTAATTGTAGAGTAGGTCTAGTTTTAAGATCAACTACCAAATGAGCAAAATCTGTTCCTGTGGAACCAAGCCCTCTTGCACCCCTTGATGTTTCAGTAAATGGAAGGCAATCATGAAGGCTTGGAAGAAGGACCAATTGAGCAATCCTATCTCCAGGAGAAATAGAATATATGCCTTTAGGGCAGGAACAAAGCACCTGGAGCTGTCCCGTAAAATCTTGATCTAATACTCCAGGATGGACCATAAGTCCTTTTAGAGTGAGAGAGGAGCGACCCAAAATAAGACCAACACTTCCTTCAGGCAGGGGGCCTTCAAACTCCACTGGGACAGGTTGCACCCCCATGTGTGGCATTAATAAGAATTGGGAGGTGGAACGGAGGTCCAACCCTGCTGATCCTCTTGTTGCTCTACAGCTGGATAAACCCTCCTGTTGCCTGCCTGTGTCCCATATCTTTTGGGGCCCTGAGATCTGGGACCCTGAAGTCCGTTTTTTGGAACATTTTTTATCTCTCTCCTCAGAAGGGGTGTCGTGCTGTATAAGTTCTCCCTGAATATCTCTGACTGAGCGGCATTCATTAGCCCAGTGATTGCCTTTTCTACACTTAGGGCAAAGTCCAGGAACTTTCTTTTGCGCAGACATATGACAGTCTCTTTTTAAATGACCCATTTTGCCACAATTAAAACAAACTTTATTGTTTCCAGAACTTGGGTGGTTATTGCTTTGTAATATGGCTGCCGCCAGGCCGGCGTTGGTAAGCAGGCCTCCGAGTCCTTGGCAAACTTTTATCCAATCTGTCAGTCCTTTGCTCTTTCTGGGGGTAATGACTGCCTTGCATTCTGGTGAAGCATTCTCATACACCAGTTGCTCTATCATTGGTCGGACCCTTTCCGGGTCTCCAAATATTCTGCCTGCTGTGTCTGTCATTCTGGCCACAAATTCTGGGAATGACTCCTGAGGACCCTGGATAATTTTTGTTAAATGGCTCTCAGTCCCACCCTTCTTTGAAAGGGCCTTCCATGCTTTAATTGCAGCAGCAGATATTTGGCTGTACACTCCCCAATCATAATCTGTCTGTTGTTGAACATGTGGACCTTGTCCTGTTAGTAACTCAAATGTCCAGCGTCGTTGATTGTCTTCTGCATTGGCATTATTCCTAGCTTGGGATTGACAGGCATCATGCCATAAGGCTTTCCATTCTAAATACACTCCCATACTAGGGAGGGCAGCTTTCACTACAGTCTGCCAATCATTTGGGGTCATTGCTGTAGAGCCTTGCCTCTCAAGCTGCATAATTGTAAAATTAGCATCCACCCTGTACTTATTAACTGACTCTGCCAGTTCCTTGACTAGAGGGTAATCTCCAGGTAAGTGAACATGGCCTCCCTCCACATCTTCAAATACTGGAAAAGTCTGAAAAATTTTGTGTCTATCTTTTGTTGAAAAGAAGGAATCAGGACAGTGCCTCCCGGTGTAGGGTGGAGGAGCACTAGAGACAACGGGAGCGGCCGACTGAGAAAGTGCACCCTTCCTGTTCCTCATACTACTTTGCTTCCGATACAACAGTAATGGCCGCTCATCTGGTTGGTATCGTTCTTCCTCCTTGCGGGCTGCTTCTTCCTCTGACCCCTCAGAGGGACTTAACTCCTCCGACTCAGAATTGCCAATTTCTAAAGCCTCTAGTTTTTTTTGTCGGATAGAGAGGCTCCTTTTTAGATTTTTTCTTCTAATTATCATGTTTCTCTCCCAGGGTGTTCTTTCCCTTATCTCTTGCTCCTGCAGCTTTAACATCCGCAGAAGGGCCTTTTTTCTTAGAGATGTCTTTATTTCTATCCATTGGGGCCCCTAATCTTTTGTCACGTTCTGTTTCTGACATGCTGTACCTCCTCTAACACTCCCTTAGTGCCTACTCTTAGCTTTCGGTTAATCTCTTTCCTTTCAAGGTCACCCTTAAGCTTGTATGAAACCAAAAGAAAGAGGACGAGGGCAATGGTCACAACAGAGAAAGCAATAAAGGCTTCTGCTAGCTGAAGTGAAAGATGAGATAAATCAAGACCAAACATGCCTCTCAGAACTTATCTCGCTGCTGTAGTTCTGAATCCTCCCCGCGAATGGGGGGTCTCCTCGGCACCGGCGATGGCAGGCTCCCAGTGTCCCAGGTTTCGGCACCAAATGTTGTGAGCCTTGTGCTCGTCTCGCCAGCAAGAACACACGCAGGCAACAGGATCCTTCTGCAGCAAGCTTTATCACAGTCAAACGATGATAGGAGGAAGACCCCGAGCCCCGAAGTGGCGCTGTTTATATAAGCCCTGCTCTCACCAGAGTGGTGTGAGATGATGTATCATCCCCTGATTGGTTGCTCACCCATCACCCCATATGACCCCCCGGGCTGGGCTCGTGACGACGGTTGCCCAAAGGTCATAACGGCCATAACGGTCATGTGCTCTAGGACTTGTTTACCAGTTTAGAAGGGCGGAAGCCAGCGCCATGGCAACCAAACCCTGGCTCTCCACACTTACACCTTTATCTGTAGCATTCATGTAACAGAGACAATCAGGTTACATGTCTCTTTGAGTTCTATGTAGGATTCCAGGCCAGCCAGATTACATAGTGTAAACCTGTCTTAAAAACAAATCTTAAAATATCATAGATTATAACGTAGGATATGTAGTGAGGATATGTAGGACAGTAGTGAGCTGCCATGTGGATGCTGATAATTGAACCCAGATCCTTTGGAAGAGGTGTCAGGTGTTCTTAATCACTGTGCCATCTCTCAAACCCCTACCTCTCTTGGCATTTCAGGACAGGTTTCTCTCTGTATAGCCCTGTTTGTCCTGGAACTATCCCTGTAGACCAGGCTGACCTGGAACTTACAGAGACTTTCCTGCTTCTGCCTCACAAGTGCTGGAATTAATGGTGTATGCCATGGCCAGTACCACTGGGCTTCTATTATCTCTTTTTTGATGGTACTCTATTCTAGACAAAGATTTATGTCTCCAACCACCTGCTAAAATGTTCTAATTTAAAAGATCATAACTATATATCTATGCATCATGTGCATGTATTATCTACAAAAGCCAGAAGAGAACTGGGACTGGATGAGATAGTTATGAACTGCCATGTGGATGCTGGTCCTGTGCAAGAGCAGCCAATGTCTTCATTACTGGGCCACCTTTCCATTCCCATAAAATATATATTAGAAAAAAAGACTAAAGGGGCAAAAATGAAGGCACAGTGCTTGGAAAGTGAGGTGATACTGTAGAATGTGGATGAATACATATTACTTTCAAGTATAAGAGAGCTGCTAAGGTCAAGTCAGGTGAGTTTGGTTTGGCAGTTAATGTTTCATTATTGATTGAATAAAATGTTCAATGAAGTGTTCCTTGTCACTCATTTATCAGTGATTCCTTTACCTTCACTTTTGTAGTACCCTATGCTTTCTTGAAAATTGAAGTTTGGGCTGGGCATTGTGCCAGCATACCTTTAATCCAGCACACTATAAGCAGAGGCTGGAAGATTTGTGAGAGTCTGAGGCCAGCATAATCATGAGTTCAGGCCAGGCCAGGCCAGCTATAGTTACATGATAATATTCTGTCTCACTTTATAGCCCTGGCTAGCTGGAATTTCCTATGTAGACCACTATATCAGGCTAGCTGGTATTTTTTATGTAGACCATATACTTGTCTTACTGTAAGTGCTTAAAAATGAATATTTAGCTGGGCAGTGGTGGTACACACCTTTAATCCCAGCATTTGGGAGACAGAAACATGAGGATCTCTGAGAGATCATGGCCATTCTGATCTACAGATCAGAGATCTAGGACAGCCAGGGCTACACAGAGAAACCCTGTCTCAAAAAATAATATTTAAAGCAAATATTTAAAACAAGGCATAATAGTGCATGCCCATATTGCTAGCTACTAAAATACTTTGGAGTTTGGAAGCAGCCAGGACAACATAGTAAATACCCTGTCTCAAGAAAAGTCAATTAGAAAAAAGTATTTTGGGGCTCTATATTACTATGTTTATAATTCTAGAGATTTGAGATGAGAAAATGATTGAGATGGTTCATTTGAAAGATAAAAAAGGCCAGGTAGGCCCTAATCCATATAGTAAGTTGCCTGGGACCGGCCCATCACCCTTGGTTGAATTTTTTGGGTCGTTCATATACACCATCATATCATCTGCGAATAGAGAAACTTTGACCTCTTGCTTTTCGATTTGTATCTTCTTTTTTTTTTAATTTTTCATCAATTACACTTTATTCATTCTGCATCCCCCCATAAGCCCCTCCCTCCTCCCATCCCAATCCCACCCTCCCTCCTCCCTCTGCTTGCATGCCACTCCCCAAGTCCACTAATAGGGGAGGTTCTCCTCTCCTTTCTGATCTTAGTCTGTCAGTTCAAATCAAAAGTGGCTGTATTGTCCTCTACTATGGCCTGGTAAGGCTGCTCCCCCCCCAGAGGGAGGTGATCAAAGAGCAGGCCAATCAGATTATGTCAGAGGCAGTCCCTCTTCACATTACTATGTAACCCAATTGGACTCTGAACTGCCCTGGGCTACATCTGTGCAGGGGTTCTAGGTTATCTCCATGAATAGTCCTTGGTTGGAGTATGAGTCTCTGGGAAGTTCCCTATGTTCAAATTTTCTTGTTCTGTTGCTCTCCTTGTGGAGACCCTGTCCTCTCCAGCTCTTACTATTTCCCAGTTCTTACCTAAAATTCCGTTCACTCTGCCCAACAGTTGCCCATCCGGCTCAGCATCTGCTTTGATAGTCTGAAGGGCAGAGGCTTTCAGAGGCCCTCTGTGGTAGGTTCCTAGGTTGTTTCCTGTTTTCTTCTTCTTCTGATGTCCATCCTCTTTGCCTTTCTGGATGGGGATTGGACGTTTTAGTTAGGGTCCTCTCTCTTGCTTAGTTTCTTTAGATGCACAGGTTTTAGTGGGTTTGTCCTATGTTCTATGTCTATATGAGTGAGTATATGCCATGTGTGTCTTTTTGCTTCTGAGACAACTCACTCAGGATGATCCTTTCCAGATCCCACCATTTACCTGCAAATTTCATGATTTCCTTATTTTTCATTGCTGAGTAATATTCCATTGTGTAGATGTACCACAATTTCTGCATCCATTCTTCAATTGAGGGGCATCTGGGTTGTTTCCAGCTTCTGGCTATTACAAATAAAGCTGCTACAAACATGGTTGAGCAAATGTCCTTTTTGTGTACTTGAGCCTCTTTTGGATATATACCCGGTAGTGGTATGGCTGGATCTTGAGGAAGCGCTATTCCTAGTTGTCTGAGAAAGCGCCAGATTGATTTCCAGAGTGGTTGTACAAGTTTACATTCCCACCAGCAGTGGAGAAGGGTTCCCCTTTCTCCACAACCTCTCCAGCATGTGTTGTCACTTGAGTTTTTGATCTTGGCCATTCTCATGGGTGTAAGGTGAAATCTCAGGGTTGTTTTGATTTGCATTTCCCTAATGGCTAATGAGGTTGAGCATTTCTTTAAGTGCTTCTCTGCCATTCGGTATTCCTCTACAGAGAATTCTCTGTTTAGCTCTGTTCCCCATTTTTTAAGTGGACTACTTGGTTTGCTGCTTTTCAGCTTCTTTAGTTGTTTATATATACTGGATATGAGTCCTCTGTCAGATAAAGGGTTGGTGAAGATTCTTTCCCAATCTGTAGGTGGTCGCTTTGTTTTGATGACGGTGTCCTTTGCTTTACAGAAGCTTTTCAGTTTCATGAGGTCCCATTTATTGGTTGTTGCTCTTAGAGCCTGTGCTGTTGGTGTTCTGTTCAGGAAGTTTCCCCCTGTACCAATGAGTTCTAGGCTGTTCCCCACTTTTTTTTCAAGCCAATTTAATGTGTCTGGTTTTATGTTGAGGTCTTTGATCCACTTGGACTTCAGTTTTGTGCAGGGTGACAAGTATGGATCTATTTTCATTTTTCTACATGTAGACATCCAGTTAGACCAGCACCATTTGTTGAAGATGCTATCTTTTTTCCATTGTATGGTTTTGGCGTCTTTGTCAAAGATCAGGTGTCCATAAGTGTGTGGGTTTATTTCTGGGTCCTCTGTTCGGTTCCATTGATCCACCATTCTGTTTCTATGCCAGTACCATGCAGTTTTTAAAACTGTTGCTCTATAGTACAACTTAAGATCAGGGATGGAGATACCTCCAGAAGATCTTTTATTGTAGAGGATTGTTTTAGCAATTCTGGGTTTCTTGTTATTCCATATGAAGTTGAGAATTTTCCTTTCCAGGTCTGTAAAGAATTGTGTTGGTAATTTGATGGGAATTGCATTGAATCTGTAGATTGCTTTTGGTAAGATGGCCATTTTTACTATGTTAATCCTACCAAGCCATGAGCATGGGAGATCTTTCCATCTTCTCATATCTTCTTCTAATTCTTTCTTCAGAGATTTGAAATTTTTTTCATACAAGTCTTTGACTTCCTTGGTTAGGGTTACTCCGAGGTACCTTATGTCATTTGTGGCTATTGTGAAGGGTGTTGTTTCCTTAATTTCTTTCTCAGCCCTTTTGTCTTTTGTATACAGGAGGGCTACTGATTTTTTTGAGTTAATTTTGTATCCTGCCACTTTGCTGAAGGTGTTTATCAGCTGTAGGAGTTCCCTGGTAGAGTTTTTGGGGTCACTCATGTATACTATCATATCATCTGCAAATAGTGATAATTTGACTTCTTCCTTCCCAATTTGTATCCCCTTGATCTCCTTCAACTGTCTTATTGCTCTAGCAAGGACTTCCAACACTATGTTGAAGAGATATGGAGAGAGTGGGCAGCCTTGTCTTGTCCCTGATTTCAGTGGGATTGCTTTAAGTTTCTCTCCATTCAGTTTGATGTTGGCTATAGGCTTGCTGTATATCGCCTTTACTATGTTTAGATATGTGCCTTGTATCCCTGATCTCTCCAATACTTTGAACATGAATGGATGTTGGATTTTGTCAAAGGCTTTTTCAGCATCTAGGGAGATTATCATGTGGTTTTTTTTTTTCAGTTTGTTAATATAGTGGATCACATTGTTGGATTTCCATATATTGAACCACCCCTGCATACCTGGGATGAAGCCTACTTGGTCATAGTAGATAATATCTTTGATGTGTTCTTGGATTCGGTTTGCAAGTATTTTATTAAATATTTTTGCATCAATGTTCATAAGGGAGATTGGCTGGAAATTCTCTTTCTTTGTTGAGTCTTTGTGAGGTTTAGGTACCAAGGTGACTGTGGCTTCATAGAATGAATTTGGTAATATTCCTTCTGTTTCTATTTTGTGGAATAGTTTGAAGAGAATTGGTGTTAGCTCTTCTTTGAAGGTCTGGTAGAATTCTGCGCCGAAGCCATCTGGTCCTGGGCTTTTTTTGGATGGGAGACTTTTGATGACCGCTTCTATTTCTTTGGGGGATATAGGTCTATTTAGTTGATTTACCTGGTCCTGGTTCAGCTTTGGTAAGTCAAATCGATCAAGAAAATTGTCCATTTCATTTAGATTTTCAAATTTTGTGGCATATAGACTTTTGAAGTAAGTCCTAATGATTGTTTGGATTTCCTCAGTGTCTGTAGTTATATCCCCCTTTTCATTTCTGATTTTGTTGATTTGGGTGGTGTCTCTCTGCCTTTTAGTTAGCCTGGCTAAGGGTTTGTCGATCTTGTTGATTTTCTCAAAGAACCAGCTTTTGGTTTCATTGATTCTTTGAATTGTTTTATTTGTTTCCAATTGATTGATTTCAGCCCTGAGTTTGATTATTTCCAGCTGTCTACTCCTTCTTGGTGTGTCTGCTTCTTCTTTTTCTAGGGTTTTTAAGTGAGCCATTAGGGTGCTTGAATGAGCTGTCTCTAATTTCTTCTTGAAGGCACTTAGTGCTATGAACTTTCCTCTTAGCACTGCTTTCATTGTGTCCCACAAGTTCAGGTATGTTGTGTCTTCATTTTCATTGATTTCTAGAAAGACTTTAATTTCTTTCTTTATTTCTTCCCTGACCCAGCTGTCATTTAGTAACAAGTTGTTCAGTTTCCATGTGTGTGTAGGCTTTTTGTTATTTCTGTTATTGTTGAGGTCCAGCTTTATTCCATGGTGATCAGACAAGATACATGGGATTATTTCAATCTTCTTGTATCTGTTGAGGCTCGCTTTGTGGCCCACTATGTGGTCTATTTTGGAGAAGGTTCCATGAGGTGCTGAGAAGAAGGTAAATTCTTTTGTGTTTGGGTGTAAAGTTCTGTAAACGTCTGTTAGGTCCATTTGATTCATGACCTCTGTCAGAGACATTGTTTCTTTGTTTAATTTCTGTTTGGTTGACCTGTCCTTTGTTGAGAGTGGGGTGTTGAAGTCTCCCACTATTAATGTGTGTGGATCTATATGTGCTTTAAATTTTATCAATGTTTCTTTCACAAATGTGGGTGCCCTTGTATTTGGGGCATAGATGTTCAGGATTGTGATGTCTTCCTGGTGGAATTTTCCCTTGATGAGTATGAAGTGTCCTTCCCCATCTCTTTTGATTAATTTTGGTTGAAAGTCTATTTTATCAGATATTAGAATGGCTACTCCTGCTTGCTTCTTGGGTCCGTTTGCTTGGAAAGTCGTCTTCCAACCCTTTACCCTCAGGTAATGTCTATCTTTGTGTCTTAGGTGTGTTTCTTGTATGCAACAGATTGCTGGGTTTTGTTTATGTATCCATTCTGTTAATCTGTGTCTTTTTATTGGAGAGTTGAGTCCATTGATGTTGAGAGAGATTAATGACCAGTGGCTGTTAGATCTCTTGATTTTGATGTTGGCTGTGGTCATCAGGTTGTGTGCTTGGTTGCTTTTTGTTTTACTGAAGTGAGGTTATTTATTTCCTGTGTTTTCTTGAATGTAGCTAGCTTTCTTGGGTTGTATTTTCCCTTCCAGTGTCTTCTGTAATGCTGGATTTGTTTGTAGCTATTGTTGAAATTTGTTTTTGTCATTGAATATCTTGTTTTCTCCATCTATGAAGACTGAGAGTTTTGCTGGGTATAGTAGCCTGGGCTGACATCTTAGGGTCTGCATGATATCTGTCCAGGCCCTTCTGGCTTTCATAGTCTCTGTTGAAAAGTCAGGTGTGATTCTAATGGGTTTGCCATTATATGTTACTTGGCCTTTTTCCCTTGCAGCTTTTAGTATTTTTTCTTTGTTCTGTATACTTACTGTTTTGATTATTATGTGGCGGGAGGATTTTCTTTTCTGGTCAAATTTGCTGGGTGTTCTGTAGGCCTCATGTATTCTAATTGGCCTCTCCTTTAGCTTGGGGAAATTTTCTTCAATGATTTTGTTGAAAATATTTTCTGGGCCTTGGAGAAGGGAGTCTTCTTTTTCCTCTATACCTATTATTCTTAGGTTTTGTCTTTTCATATTGTCTTGCATTTCTTGGACGGTCTGTGTCAGGAATTTTTCAGATTTAATATTTTCTTTGACAGATACATCGATTTCTTCCATTGTATCTTCTACACCTGAGATTCTTTCTTCCATCTCTTGTAGTCTGTTGGTTATGCTTACCTATGTAGTTCCTGTTTTCTTCCCTAGATTCTTCCTTTCCATTATTTCTTCCATTTGTGTTTTCTTTAATTTTTCCAATTCTATCTTCAGGTCTTGAGTTGTTTTGTTTACTTCCTTCACCTGTCTGATTGTACTTTCCTGTTTTTCTTTTAGTTCCTTCAACTCTGTTTCTTTCATTTCATTCAGTGTTTTAAGCATTTCCTTTCTAAAGGCCATAAACTGTTTGGCTGCAGCTTCCTCTATTTCTTTACGGATGGCAATATTCTGTTTGAGTTTATCTTCCTCTATGTCTTTACGAATCTTATTTGTTTCCTCTGTTATCATCTTCATTAGCATACTTGTTAGGTCATCTTCTTGGATTTCAGTTATGGTGGGGTGTCCAGGGCTACTTGCCCCTGGGTAACTGGGTTCTGGAGATGCCATATTGCTCTGTCTTTTGTTGCTTGAGCTTTTACGCTGGCCTCTACCCATTGTGTTATCTTAGGAGTTTGGGGTTATTTTCTGGTGGTTCCTGGGGATCCTGTGGTGGAGAGAATCCCCTTTGCAGAAAGCTGGATTTTCCTGAAGGATGTCTTCTCAGCTTTTTGGGTATAGTCCCTGGATGGCTGGTGTTTTTTCAGGAGTTGCTCAACTCAGGGATATAGACCTGAGTGGTAACTGTGGTCTTTGTTAGTCGAGAGGGTTCTCCTCTCACCCAGGGAAGTCCTGAGGGCAGCTGCCCTGTTTCTGGGTTTCTTGTTGCAAATTTAATGATCAGCTGCTGTGACCCAGTTGGACATCAGGCGCGCCTCAACTGTTTGTGCTTGTGTCTGGAGCACAGCTGAGTGCTGGTGCCTCGGCCCCACTAGACTGCTAGACTTTTTCTAGGGAAGGATTGGGTGATTTAGATCAGTACAGTTTCCTTCCTTCCCCGTGGATTCTCTGGAGACACGGACTCCTAGTGTCTTTTTTTGCCCTGGTGCACACTGCTCAGTGTCCACCAGCTGGCTGTCCACAGAAATTTGCCTGTGCCTGGAGCACAGCTATGTGATGGCGGCTCAGTCTCTGCCAGCTGTCTGGTGTGCAGAAACTGCCTGTGTCTGCCTTTGTGGCTTTTGGGAGTCTGAGTGGCTCCCTAAGCTGGGTAATTTTCCGGGGACCTTTTCAGGTTGGGGGTGAGCTGAGTGCTCTGAGATCAGACCCACTGTTTCTATCTCTGGCGGCGAATCAGACGCGCAGGCAGGCAGGGCTCTGTGCCGGGGTCCCTGGCTCTGGCTCCGGGCTGGCTCCTGGAGTGCCCGTGGAACCCGCCCGAGTCTTTTCCAGGGGATGTCTGGGTGACCTAAGGCCGGTCCCAATCGTTTCCTGTACCCTGGGGTTATCTCTCGACTGAAAATTCCAGTCTCTGATAGTGTGGTGCCCAAGGTTCAGTCTGGGACCCTGAGACACTGGCTTGTGGCTCTGGGCTGGGGCTGGGGCTGGCGGCCGGCAGCCAAGCGTCTGGCGGAACCGGGATCTCTTCCGTGGTTTAGCCGGGTGAGTTAAAAGCTGATTGAATCCCCCACCGTGGGGTATCCTCTCACCTGGGAAACACAATGACTGTGTTTTATGGCCGAGAGTTCTGATTGCTGTTCACTGTGCTGATCCTGCTGTGCTGCTGCTCAGAATGAGAGTCCTCCCGGCGCCGCCATCTTGCCCCTCCCCCCTGCGTTATTCGATTTGTATCTTCTTAATCTCCTTTAGTTGTCTTATTGCTCTAGCGAGGACTTCAAGTACTATTTTGAAGAGATATGGGCAGCCTTGCCTTGTTCCTGATTTCAGTGGGATTGATTTAAGTTTCTCTATATTGAGTTTGATGTTTGCTTTAGGCTTGTTGTACATTGCTTTTACTATGTTTAGGTTCATGCCTTTCATCCCTGATCTCTCCAAGACTTTAAACATGAATGGGTGTTGGGTTTTCTCAAATGCTTTTTTGGCATCTAAGGAGATTATCATGTGTTTTTTTCTCCTTCAGTTACTTTTTATGTTAGATTACTTTGATGAATCTCCTTTTGTTGAACCACCATTGCATGCTTGGAATGAAGCCTACTTGGTCATGGTGGATTATATCTTTGATGTGTTTTTGGATACGGTTTGCAAGTATTTTGTTGAGTATGTTTGCACCAATGTTCATAATTAAAAAAGAAAAAAAGATAAAATAAAGCTTCTGTAAAGCAAAGGACACCGTCATCAAAACAAAGTGACCACCTACAGATTGGGAAAGAATCTTCACCAACCCTTTATCTGACAGAGGACTCATATCCAGTATATATAAAGAACTAAAGAAGCTGAAAAGCAGCAAACCAAGTAGTCCACTTAAAAAATGGGGAACAGAGCTAAACAGAGAATTCTCTGTAGAGGAATACCGAATGGCAGAGAAGCACTTAAAGAAATGCTCAATCTCACTAGCCATTAGGGAAATGCAAATCAAAACAACCCTGAGATTTCACCTTACACCCATGAGAATGGCCAAGATCAAAAACTCAAGTGACAACACATGCTGGAGAGGTTGTGGAGAAAGGGGAACCCTTCTCCACTGCTGGTGGGAATGTAAACTTGTACAACCATTCTGGAAATCAATCTGGCGCTTTCTCAGACAACTAGGAATAGTGCTTCTTCAAGATCCAGCCATACCACTCCAAGGCATATATCCAAAAGAGGCTCAAGTACACAAAAAGGAAATTTGCTCCACCATGTTTGTAGCAGCTTTATTTGTAATAGCCAGAAGCTGGAAACAGCCCAGATGTACCTCAACAGAAGAATGGATGCAGAAATTGTGGTACATCTACACAATGGGATATTACTCAGCAATGAAAAATTTAAAAAATCATGAAATTTGCAGGTAAATGGTGGGATCTGGAAAGGATCATCGTGAGTGAGTTGTCCCAGAAGCAAAAAGACACACATGGTATATACTCACTCATATAGACATACAACATAGGACAAACCCACTAAAACCTGTGCATCTAAAGAAACTAAGCAAGAGAGAGGACCCTAACTAAAATGTCCAATCCCCATCCGGAAAGGCAAAGAGGATGGACATCAGAAGAAGAAGAAAACAGGAAACAACCTAGGAACCTACCACAGAGGGCCTCTGAAAGCCTCTGCCCTTCAGACTATCAAAGCAGATGCTGAGCCTGATGGGCAACTGTTGGGCAGGTAAATGGAATTTTAGGTAAGAACAGGGAAATAGTAAGAGGTGGAGAGGACAGGGTCTCCACAAGGAGAGCAACAGAACAAGAAAATCTGAACACAGGGAACTTCCCAGAGACTCATACTCCAACCAAGGACTATTCATGGAGATAACCTAGAACCCCTGCACAGATGTAGCCCAGGGCAGTTCAGAGTCCAATTGGGTTACATAGTAATGTGAAGAGGGACTGCCTCTGACATAATCTGATTGGCCTGCTCTTTGGTCACCTCCCTCTGGGGGGGGAGCAGCCTTACCAGGCCATAGTAGAGGACAATACAGCCACTTTTGATGTGAACTGACAGACTAAGATCAGAAAGGAGAGGAGAACCTCCCCTATTAGTGGACTTGGGGAGTGGCATGCAAGCAGAGGGAGGAGGGGGGGTGGGACTGGGAGGGGAGGAGGGAGGGGCTTATGGGGGGATGCAGAATGAATAAAGTGTAATTGATGAAAATTTAAAAAAAGGGAAAAAATAATTTAAGAACCTTAAATGACTTTCAAAATGTAGGAAAACATGGAGTTAGTCAATTGGCATGGAGCTCGTCTCGCCCCTGGGGGCAATGGTCTCCTGAACCTACTCAGACCTCGGACACCACCACTGCTAGTTCTAGAAGTGATGCAGAATGTTTCAATGATGGGGTTAAGGCTTCTCATAATATTTCCTATAAGCCCACACCTGTTTGTCTATATCCCCCATTTTTATTCATTATTAGCCAGATAGAGCCAAGTAATTGTGGTAATGATACTTGCTTTTTTGCCCAATGCTGGAATGCTAGTAAATTTAGGTATGCCCTGGTTACTCGCATGCCTCACTGGGTGCCTGTGCCCATTGATGCCCCTCACGCTATGACTCTCTTCAGACAGAAAAGGGATCTTGGAACTACAGCCACCATTGTTACTACCATCTCATTGGAGGCTGTTGGAGCTACCACCATGGCATTAGCCAGGATTCATACTGGGCAGACTGCTCAGACCCTGAATAATCATTTATCCAATGTAGCTCATGCCTTAGTTGTACATAAAGGAATTAATGCTCAACTAAAAGGAAGCTTGATGGTGTTCAATCAGAGGATTGACCTCGTGCAGGAGCAAATTGATACCCTATGGCAAATCGCTCAACTTGGCTGTCAATGAAAATATGCTGGACTTTGAGTCACTAGCATATAACATGAGAATTTTTCCTGTGCTGCAAATCTGTCTAAACAATTGTCTAGGTATATTTTAGGTAATTGGACTGGAGATTTCGATACTAAGATGGAGCAGCTGAGAGTGGCCATTGTCACAGTAAATTCTACCAGAATGGACGCAGGACTAGCCACAGGATTATCATCATGGATTGCTGCAGGCATGAATCATCTGAAGGAATGGGCGGGCATGGGAGCGTTAGCAGGCCTTCTGGTGTTGGTCTCCTTGGTTTGCCTGTGGTATATATGCAAGATTAGAGTCTCACAACAGTGTGATGCAGCCATGATCATTCAGGCCTTTACAGCCATTGAAGCAGGACATTCTCCCCAAGCATGGTTGGCTACCATAAAAAGCTAAAGTGTTATGCTCAGGATGCGAGGCTAAGCACTGCACTCAGGGTCAGCCGCTTTGGACCCAGAGAAGAGCATGTCTGATTGCATGCGGGTTGATACCCCAGGTCCCGCCTCTGAGAAAAAGGTATCTGACGGGTCTGATGCTCTTTGGGTGGATGACACCTAAATGAACATCGGTACAAAGTCCCAATTTATTTCTAATATCAGAGATCAGACCTCTACTCTTGCCTGATGCATCTAAAACAAAAAGGATGAACTGTAGAGAGCTGCGGAATACACAGATGTAGCCCATTGCTGTTCAGTGTCCAAGCAGGTTGCATAATAATGGGAACAGGGACTGCCTCTGACATGAACTGATTGGCCTGCTCTTTGATCACCACCCTCTGAGGTGTGTGTGGGGGGGGAGGGGAAGCAGCATTACGAGGCCACAGAAAAAAGACAATGCAGCCACTCCTGATGAGACCTGATAGCCTAGGATCAGAAGAAAGGAGAGTAAGACCTCTCCTATCATTGGACTTGGGGATGGGCATGTAGAGAAGAGGGAGGGAGGGTAGAAGGCAGAAGGAGGGTAGGGTTAGGAGGGGAGGAGGGAGGGAGCCACAGGGAGGATACAAAGTGAATAAATTATAATTAACAAAAAATTAAAAAAGAAAAAAAAAAGAAAGTTGTTAGGTATGCTGGCACACTTCTTTAATCTCAGTACTTAAGAGGTGAGACATAAAGTTACTAAATTTAAGGCTAGCCAGGTATGGTTGTCCATGATAAGAAGAGGCAGGTGGACCTCTTAATTCAAAGCCAGTCTGTTCTGCATAGTGTGAGGTCTAGACCAGTAAAACCCTGTATCTCTCTCCCAAACTTGGGCTATGTATTGAGGTCTTATCTAAAACGTGGTGTCCTTACTCTACTTTCAAGGTAGAGTAAGGAAGATAGAGATTAAAGAAAATCCTCAGCTGCAGGGTGAGATCAAAGCAAGCCAAGACTACATGAAACACTATCTCAAAAAACATGCAAACAAAATGAAAAAAAGGAAATGAAAGTAACATCAATTTATATGTTAGATAACTTTTAAGGACAGATAGGATATAGGACAGATAACACTAGCATATGTTTGAATTTGTGAGGTATGTCTGATAAAAAATTTCATTGAGGAAAAACAGAAAGGATAGAAAAATGATGTTGGTTTCAAATATGTTGGATTTACTGCACAGCCAATCAAAATTACCAGCAAGGGGATAAAATATTTTATTTTATTTATACTGCAAGTATTTATCATAATTGAAAACACAAGTAAGATATGAGATTCCTTCCTTTAATAACTTTTGCATATCAAGTATTATCAAACCAGCTAACAGGTAGCGGTAATGTAACATGAAGGACATGACAGGCAATGGTGGGGTTTTTCTGGGGTATGAAGGAGTTCAGGGAGGAGTGCTGATTACAGAAGGAAACTGAGGTAAATTTGAATAGTAGTTCTATAAAGGTAAGAAGTATAAGGTATCCCAGAGACTCAGAGTAGCATTGTGACAACCCAGAGGCATGAGACATATTTAACTATTTTTTTATTTACTTTACAGAGCGTTTCCCCTCCCTGTCCTTCCCCCCCAGCTCCCCTCCAACCCAATCCGCTGTTTCTCTTCAGAAAAAGGGAGGAGTCCAATGGATATCAACCAGCCCTGGTTTACAAAGTTACATTAAAACTAGGCACATCTTCTCCTATTGAGGTTAGATAAGGCAGCACAAAAGAGTAAAGGATCCCAAAAGCAGGCAACAGAGTCAAAAACAGCCTCAGCTCCTGCTGTTAGTAGTCAGACTTGAAGACCAAGCTACACAACTGTTACATATGTAAAAGACCTAGATCAGTTCCATGCAAGCTCCCTCATTGGTTCTCTGTGAGCACCTATTGAAAAAATAGCAACTACTGAAAAAAAATTCTGGAGAAAAAAACATTATTTTTTTAATTTTTAGTTTGTTCAATTATTTATTTGCTTATTTCAAGACCATTTTCTCTGTGTAACTCTGGCTGTCCTGGAACTCACTGTGTGGACCAGGCTAGTCTCAAACTTGGATATCCTCCTGTGCCTACTCATGAGGGCTGGGTAAAGGCATAAGCCACTACTCCTGGCAGTCATACTGTTTTTAAATGCAAAATGTTTAAAGTATCTAAAATGCATAGAAGAAATAGGCCATATATAAGAGTATTATTTCTGCAGGGTAGAGATACTGCTGATTCCTCTTTTTTCGTACTGTATGTTTTAAATTTTTATTAGTGAATGTGCATTTGTGACTACTTTCAGAAATATAATTAGAATAAACTGAATATAGAACACTGTTGCAAGAGTGTGAAGCATTATAATTGAAGTTGCTAAATTGAAGGGTAATGAAGTCTTATTTCAGTCGTGCAGGCCAGGCAATATAACACAAGACTAAGTGATGCCAGGAATTTATTATTTTAGTGTCCAGAGGAGGTGTTGAAATGGGCTGATCCCTTGACAGTACAAAGCATGCACATGATCACCTAGGAGATGGTCCTCAATCTTGAGATATTTTACTTGATCTCAAGTCTACAAGTCTACCCAGTATACAAGCTTCAGTGGGTATGCAGTATCAGAGGAGGAAGCAGATGAGGAAGAGTAGTGTTCTGGGTCCAGCATCCTAAGCCAGGTCCTCCTGTCACAGGATGAGGAGGACAGTGAGAATTTCCACTCCATTGCTGGAGACAGTGACTTGGACTCTGATGAATGAGGCTTCATTTAAGCATCTTCAGTCAGCCCAGGACAAATACCTTTACCCCAGTTTATATGTATGTGTATAGTGCCTAATAATGATATTATCAGATTCACACCTTAACTTTAGTAATGTGTAAAATAGTAATCATTTTTCCAGATTATGCAGCAGCAAGTTCTTTTCCCTAGTCACTTATAAGAAGAGAGAGCAGACCCACTCTGATGCCACATTTAAAATACAAACTTATTTGACAGACTGCTTATTCATGTATGATTAGTTGGATATACAATGCCTTTTGCCTAAATATGTTCCAGGGGCATGGCTATAAATTTCTAAAACAACCTATGTATTCCAAATGACAGGTGGCCGTGTGACTGTGCTCTCCCCCACTCTAGGAAATATAGGATAATGGTAAGTTCCTTATGACAAAGACTGCCTTTTTTAATGCTTAAGATGTGGTTCTATGCAAAGTGGCTACTCAGTAAATGTTCTGAAAATCCCACCAGGCAGTGGTGCCACATGCCTTTGGTGTCACATGCACCAGGAAGCAGGAGACTCTGTGTCAGTTAGAGGCCATCTTGGTCTACATAGATTGACTTTCAAGACAGCCAGGACTACACAGAGAAAATATGTCTTAAAAAAAGAAAAATGAAAATAAAAGGAATAGAGAATAACAGCATGTCATCAAGTTGGGGTAGGGAGAGTGGAATGTAAACCATATTAGTAAATAATATAACTGTTAGACAAGTACATTTAAGAAGTTAGCTGGAAAATATACATAAAAAATTAAGAGATCTTGTGTGGAAAAGCAGAGAGGTCATCCAGAGGCCACTTGAAAGTTGATTGTTGAGCTTTTGGTAGGAATGTACCAGCTCAAAAATTCCAGGCAGGGTGTTAACATGAAGGAGAAAATTTACAGCCTAGATCTCACAGAATGTGTCACTTGTTTATTTGTACCCACCTTTTTTCAGAAATGATGCTGGTGGGGCTAACCATGACATTGAAAATGTAGAGGAAGCACATCTTCAACTGCTTAGCATTTGAGCCAGGTATGGGGGCACAGGGCTTAATCCTAGAGGCAGAGGCAGGCAGATCTCTGATTTCAAGGCTAGCCTTGACTACAGTTAGTTCCAGGATTGCCAGGCTGTTAAATAGAGAAATTCTGACTCAAAAATGAGTGAGAGAGAGATTTGCATTTGATTCCAGGAATTGAATTTTATATTTAAGATAATAAATTCTTGAGTTAATTAGGTTTGCTCCAGAGATTTTTGGAATGTTGCATGAAGACAGAAATTGGGTCAAATAATATATTTGTATATTTAAATGAAGAAATGTGGAAGAATATATGTTAAATTGTTTGGAGTGGTAACCTCTGGGTGATGGGAGTGGACAGTTGTTCATTTGATAGATGAGTAGTCTACTTTTATTTTTGTATCATTTTACTTTTATAGTACATATTATTTTTTAATAAAACTAAAAAATTGAGAACAGTAGTATGGAGAGTGGCTTGGAAGAAGAGCAAGTGTAATTTAAGCTAAGGGGAGTGAAAACGTAAAGTACAGTAGTGCCTTTGGAAGAGGGAAAAGGGTGGTGAGGATGAGACATCTTCAGAAGGAACAATAGAACTTCATTACCAATTGGCACTTGGTATAAAAAAGGAAGACTGGAAATGGTTCTAGAATTTTGACTTGGCTACATTATATTCTTTTTATTTGACACACTTTAAATTTCTTTTTTATATATTATTTAAATTTAATTTCTGCTCTGCATCTCCTCCCTTTAACCCTTCACAACACCTCTTCTCTCAAATTTAGGACTTCCTTTTATTATACCACTTAAGTCTATAAAGCACTATGACACATAGCTGGGTGTGATGTCACATGCCTCTCTTTGATCCCAGGCAGGTCTCTCAATTTGAGGCCAGCCTGGTATACAGAGCATGTTCCAGGATAACCACAGGGAAAACCACACAGAGAAACCCTGCCTGTGGCAGGATATTTGATCACACTCCAAACCTTGAGAATGTGATATTTACTGGGAAAAAAAACCTGTCATTTTAGTTGTGGTGTGGCTCATCTTTAGCACACACTGTTATTCCAAGAGCTTTCTGCTTGGATAGTGCAAACAGGATTAAATAAGTATAACCGTAGGTCAAGAGGCAGAGCAAATAATCAGGTGATGGGATGTGAATATAGGATAATTAAGGAAAAAACATAGAAAGAGGAAGAACTAAGAAAGATAGAGAGTCACACAGGAAGTAGAAAGGAGGGACATTCAGTTTGAAGGAGGTTGTTTGAGACTGCAGAAAGGCCATTCCTTCTGGAAGGTCAGCTGGTAGCTTTCTCTACCTCTGAGCAATCAGGCTTTCACCTCAGCATATTGCTGAATATGCCTGAATATTGATAAAATCAAACAATCTAGATTTTTTTAAACAAAAGCATCTTCTGAACTAAACCCCCACAAAAAGTTTAAAAACTGATAGAGAACATGAAGTTTCTGATTACAAGGATCTTAAGATCCAGAATGAGAGATTTATAAATACCAGTGTATTAAAAAGTAGACCTTGAGTTTCATGATATGGTGATTACCTAGAAAAGACAAGGTACTGGCTTCAATCTTCAGCACCAAAGAAATAAAATATAATGGTACATATCTTGTAATCCTAGATCTTGGTGGTAAAATCAGGGATACCAGAGGTCTGGAAGTCAGGATGGAAGGTACTCAAGTATGCTTATAAAAGCCCAGAAGGGAAAGCTGTATAGGAAGGGTTAGAACAAGCAAGGAATTATTTCTTGGAAATACCTGTGTAAATAGGAAGGGCGTGCTAGTTATCATATGTGACCCACGCGACCGTCTCGCCAGCAAGAATGCATGCGGACACCAGGATCCTTCTGCAGCAAGCTTAATTGCAGTCAAGCGATGAGGGGAGGAAGACCCCAAGCCCCAGAATGGTGCTGCTTAAATACACCCTATGGCGGCGTGTACTCTGCTGGTTGGCTGCTTGCCCATTGCCCTGTATGATGCCCCAGGCTGGGCAGTGACGCCCTGGGCAGTGACTTGGCGCGCTTTTGCAACTTGCACATGCGCTCTATTACTTGTTCACTAGGGCTGAGGCCGGATGTCGGCGCCATCTCGTAATGGCGATTGCATTCTCTCTGCTCTCCACATTTCCCCCTTTTTGTTTTAATAAATGAAAACTGCCTCAAAGCCTTGTAAGCGCAGCACAAGAAAGCCCTAAGCTCGATCAAACAAACTCCTTCTTTGGGGAGTAAGTGATCAAGAGCTTTAGATTACTCCCTTACCCCACCAGGTGCAATGGAGACAAGTCCTCTGGGTGCAGGGGCTAAGGGAGAAGATTAAAAATGGAGGTGACACCCATTCCCGTGCAATGGAATAAAATTCCAGGGAGTGCAAGGGCTGTCATCCTCCTATCTAGGTACCATAGCCGCTTAGGCAAAGGCAACATTGTGACTTGGATCACTCATTGACCCAGTGCAATGGGTAAAACCCCTGAGGTGCATCAACTGAGTGTCACAGTCTGTTTTAATTTTTTAACATGGATGACCAAATTTCGGGAGATGAACCTTGCTCCAAGGCCACAAGTGCTTGTGCGATCACGACCTTGTCACGTTGTTGTTGGGCTTTGAGCTTGCAGACCAACCAAAGTAAGAATACTAAGCCACAACATAATGCTGCACCAAACATTCCAACACCCACCCATTCCTTAAAATAAGAAAAGGCAGAAGAAACCCAGGATAATAAGCCATCTGTGAGCGATAAATCCACTCGAGTAGAATTAATGGTCACCACCACCGCCCTTAGCTCTTCAAGCGTTTCTTCAAATCCTTCTGACCAGTTTCCTGCAAGATATAAGGACAATTTCCTGGACAAATTAGCGGCTCAGGTAAGATTTTCATATTGTACACTGGTAATACAGAGTGCTCCTATTTTTCTTTCACATGCTAATTGAGCCAATTGAAATAAAATATCTATTCTTTCTTCCACAAGATCCAGACGCTGGTTAAGAACCATCAATTCACCTTTTAATTGTGCACTAGCAGATGCATGAAGGTTCATGGCTTCAGCCACACCTGCTGACAATTGATTTACTGTTGTGCTTGTTTGGACTGAATTTGCCATTGCCAAGCTGGCTGCAGTGGCAGTAGCTGCACTGACAGCGATGGCAGTAACAATGGCTGCGGTGATGCCAAAATCTCTCTTCTGTCTAAACAGGGAGAGGGTGGATGGAGTCTCCACAGGGATTGGGATCCACTGCGGGACTCTAACAACCAGGGCACGAGCATAATGCCTGGCATTCCAACATTGCGACATCCAGCATGTCTCATTGGTACAATTTCTAAAAGAATTACTGGACAAAACAAGTAAAAAAGGGGGATAAACACAGACAGGACTAGGCGGAAAAACCGTCTGATTTGTATTGGACTAGAAAAATTTAAGAAAAACCAATGAATTATGTCTGATTGGCATAGGCTTTGGGAATGCAGACAAAATGGCCCAACGTTGTACCCCCACAATACTAGGAACCCGATTTAGAAGGATCCAAGCAAGAACTGGTAGTTGCAGGTATATTCGTTGGAGGATCATCTTCAGCTGCCGCAAGCTTTTGCGTGAGGCGCTCTGGTACCCAGAATGGATTTTTTTCTTCCTGTGGGAAAACACAGACAGCTCCCCTGGATCTTATTAAAATAGGATCTGGGCCTTTCCACTGGCCAGTCAAGACATCCTTCCATTTGACCATTTCCTTAGGCCTATCAGGCTCTAAGCAGTTTACATTCCCACCTGCAGTGGAAAAGGGTTCCCCTTTCTCCACAACCTCTCCAGCATGTGTTGTCACTTGAGTTTTTGATCTTGGCCATTCTCATGGGTGTAAGGTGAAATCTCAGGGTTGTTTTGATTTGCATTTTTCTAATGGCTAATGAGGTTGAGCATTTCTTTAAGTGCTTCTCTGTCATTCAATATTCCTCTGTCGAGAATTCTCTGTTTAGCTCTGTTCCCCATTTTTTAAGTGGATTACTTGGTTTACTGCTTTTCAGCTTCTTTAGTTCTTTATATATACTTGATATGAGTCCTCTGTCAGATAAAGGGTTGGTGAAGATTCTTTTCCAATCTGTAGGCAGTAGCTTTGTTTTGATGATGGTGTCCTTTGCTTTGCAGAAACTTTTTAGTTTCATGAGGTCCCATTTATTGATTGTTGCTCTTAGAGCCTGTGCTGTTGGTGTTGTGTTCAGGAAGTTTTCTCCTGTACCAATGAGTTCTAGGGTATTTCCCACTTTTTTCTCAAGCCGATTTAATGTGTCTGGTTTTATGTTGAGGTCTTTGATCCACTTGGACTTCAGTTTTGTGCAGGGTGATAAGTATGACTCTATTTTCATTTTTCTACATGTAGACATCCAGTTGGATCAACACCATTTGTTGAAGATGCTATCTTTTCTTCCATTGTATGGTTTTGGTGTCTTTGTCAAAGATCAGGTGTCCATAAGTGTGTGGGTTTATTTCTGGGTCCTCTGTTCAGTTCCATTGATCCACCATTCTGTTTCTATGCCAATACCATGCAATTTTTAAAACTGTTGCTCTATAGTACAACTTAAGATCAGGGATGGAGATTCCTCCAGAAGATCTTTTATTGTAGAGGATTGTTTCAGCAATTCTAGGTTTCTTGTTATTCCATATGAAGTTGAGAATTTTTCTTTACAGGTCTATAAAGAATTGTGTTGGTAATTTGACAGGAATTGCATTGAGTCTGTAGATTGCTTTTGGCAAAATGGCCGTTTCTACTATGTTAATCCTGCCAAGCCATGAGCATGGGAGATCTTTCCATCTTCTCATATCTTCTTCTAATTCTTTCTTCAGAGATTTGAAATTTTTTTTTCATACAAGTCTTTGACTTCCTTGGTTAGGGTTACTCCGAGGTATCTTATGTCATTTTTGGCTGTTTTGAAGGGTGTTGTCTTCCTAATTTCTTTCTCAGCCCTTTTGTCTTTTATATACAGGAGGGCTACTGATTTTTTTGAGTTAATTTTGTATCCGGCCACTTTGCTGAAGGTGTTTATCAGCTGTAGGAGTTCCCTGGTAGAGTTTTTGGGGTCACTCACAGATGCTATCATATCATCTGCAAATATGATAATTTGACTTCTTCCTTCCCAATTTGTATCCCCTTGATCTCCTTCAACTGTCTTATTGCTCTAGCAAGGACTTCCAGCACTATGTTGAAGAGATATGGAGAGTGGGCAGCCTTGTCTTGTCCCTGATTTCAGTGGGATTGCTTTAAGTTTCTCTCTGTTCAGTTTGATGTTGGCTATAGGTTTGCTGTATATTGCCTTTACTATGTTTAGATATGTGCCTTTTATCCCTGATCTCTCCAATACTTTAAACATGAATGGATGTTGGATTTTGTCAAATGCTTTTTCAGCATCTAGGGAGATTATCATGTGTTTTTTTCTTTCAGTTTGTTAATATGGTGGATTACATTGATTGATTTCCATATATTGAACCACCACTGCATACCTGGGATGAAGCCTACTTGGTCGTGTTGGATGATATCTTTGATTTGTTCTTGTATTCGTTTTGTGAGTATTTTCTTTAGTATTTTTGCATCAATGTTCATAAGGGAGATTGGCCTGAAGTTCTCTTTTTTGGTTGGGTCTTTGTGAGGTTTAGGTACCAAGGTGACTGTGGCTTCATAGAATGAGTTTGGTAATGTTGCTTCTGTTTCGATTTTGTGGAATAGTTTGAAGAGAACTGGAGTTAGCTCTTTTTTGAATGTCTGGTAGAATTCTGCACTGAAACCATCAGGTCCTGGGCTTTTTTTGGATGGGAGACTTTTAATGACTGCTTCTATTTCCTTGGGGGATATAGGACTCTTTAATTGATTTACCTGGTCCTGATTTAGCTTTGGTAAGTGGAATCGATCAAGAAAATTGTCCATTTCATTTAAATTTTCAAATTTTGTTGCATATAGACTTTTAAAGTAAGTCCTAATGATTGTTTGGATTTCCTCAGTGTCTGTAGTTATGTCCCCCTTTTCATTTCTGATTTTGTTGATTTGAATGGTGTCTCACTGCCTTTTAGGTAGCTTGGCTAAGGGTTTGTCTATCTAGCTGATTTTCTCAAAGAATGAGTTCTTGGTTTCATTGTTTCTTTGAATTGTTTTATTTGTTTCCAATTGATTGATTTCAGCCCTGAGTTTGATTATTTCCAGCCATCTGCTCCTTCTTGGTGTGTCTGCTTCTTCTTTTTCTAGGGTTTTCAAGTGAGCCATTAAGTTGCTTGAATGTGCTGTCTCAAATTTCTTCTTGATGGCACTTAGTCTAACTTTCCTCTTAGTATTGCCTTCATTGTGTCCCACAAGTTTGGGTATGTTGTGTCTTCATTTTCATTGAGTTCTAGGAAGACTTTAATTTCTTTCTTTAATTCTTCCCTGACCCAGCTGTCATTTAGTAGCAAGTTGTTCAGTTTCCATGTATGTGTAGGCTTTTTGCTATTTTTGTTGTTACTGAGTTCCAGCTTTATTCCATGATGATCAGACAGGATACAAGGTAGTATTTCAAACTTTTTGTATCTGTTGAGGCTTGCTTTGTGACCAACTATGTGGTCTATTTTGGAGAAGGTTCCATGAGGTGCTGAGAAGAAGGTAAATTCTTTTGTGTTTGGGTGTAAGGTTCTGTAAATGTCTGTTAGGTCCATTTGATTCATGACCTCTGTTAGAGATTTTTTTTTTGTTGTTGTTTAATTTCTGTTTTGTTGATCTGTCCTTTGTTGAGAGTAGGGTGTTGAAGTCTCCCATTATTAGTGCGTGGGGATCTATGTGTGGTTTAAGTTTTATCAATGTTTCTTTCACAAATGTGGGTGCCCTTGTATTTGGGGCATAGATGTTTAGGATTGTAACGTCTTCTTGGTGGAATTTTCCCTTGATGAATATGAAGTGTCCTTCCCCATCTCTTTTGATTAATTTTGGTTGAAAGTTTATTTTATCAGATATTAGAATGGCTAATCCTGCTTGCTTCTTGCATCCATTTGCTTGGAAAGTCGTCTTCTATCCCTTTATCCTCAGGTAATATCTATCTTTGTGACTTAGGTGTGTTTCTTGTATACAACAGATGGCTGGGTTTTCTTTATGCATCCATTCTGTTAGTCTGTGTCTTCTTATTGGAGAATTAAGTCCATTGATATTGAGAGAGATTAATGACCAGTGGTTATTAGATCCTTTGAATTTGATGTTGGCTGTGGTCATACGGTTGTGTGCTTGGTTGCTTTTTGTTTTGCTGTAGTAAGGTTAATTATTTCCTGTGTTTTCTTGAATGTAGCTAGCTTTCTTGGGTTGTATTTTCCCTTCCAGTGTCTTCTGTAATGCTGGATTTGTATGTAGGTATTGTTGAAATTTGTTTTTGTCATTGAATATCTTGTTTTCTCCGTCTATGAGGACTGAGAGTTTTGCAGGGTATAGTAGCCTGGGCTGACATCTGTGTTCTCTTAGGGTCTGCATGATATCAGTCCTGGCCCTTCTGTCTTTCATAGTCTCTGTTGAAAAGTCAGGTGTGATTCTAATGGGTTTGCCATTTTATGTTACTTGGCCTTTTTCTCTTGCAGCTTTTAGTATTTTTTCTTTGTTCTGTATACTTACTGTTTTGATTATTATGTGGCAGGAGGATTTTCTTTTCTGGTCAAATTTGTTGGGTGTTCTGTAGGCCTCATGTATTCTAATTGGCCTCTCCTTTAAGTTGGGGAAATTTTCTTCAATGATTTTGTTGAAAATATTTTCTGGGCCTTGGTGCAGGGAATCTTCTTTTTCCTCTATTCCTATTATTCTTAGGTTTTGTCTTTTTATGTTGTCTTGAATTTCTTGGATGGTCTGTGTCAGGAATTTTTTAGATTTAACATTTTCTTTGACAGATACATCTATTTCTTCCATTGTATCTTCCACACCTGAGATTCTTTCTTCCATTTCTTTAGTGTATTGGTTATGCTAACCTCTGTAGTTCCTGCTTTCTTCCCTAAGTTCTTTCTCTCCACAATTTCTTCCATTTGTGTTTTTTTTTTTTTAATTTTTCAAATTCTATCTTCAGGTCTTGAGCTATTTTGTTGGTTTCCTTCTTCTGTCTGACTGTATTTTCATATTTTTCCATCAATTCCTTCAGCTGTTTGTTTGAACAATCCACTGTTTCTTTTATTTCATTCAGTGATTTAAGCATTTCCTCTCTAAAGGCCACAAACTGTTTGGCTGCAGCCTCTTCTATTTATTTTCGTATTTTATTTGTTTCGTCTGTTATCATCTTCGTGAGCATAGATGTTAGGTCATCTCCTTGAATTTCCTTTATGCTGGGGTGTCTAGGGCTACTTGCCCCTGGATAACTGGGTTCTGGAGATGCCATAATGCTCTGGCTTTTGCTGTTTGAACTTTATGCTGTCCTCTACCCATTGGGCTAACTTAGTTGTTTGAAGTTAGTTTCTGGTTGTTCCTGAACTCTTGTAGTGAGAGAATTCCTTTGGCAGGAAGATGGTTTTTCCTGAAGGAAGCCTTCCCAGCTTTTTGGGTATAGTCCCTGGATGTCCGGTTTTTTTCAGGAGTTGCTACAGCTCACCTCAGGCATAGAGACCTGGGTGGTAACTGTTGTCCTGATTAGTCAAGAGGGCTCTCCTCACACTGGGAGAAGTCCTGGAGACAGCTGCCATCCTTCTGGGTTTCTTTCTGTAAATTTAGTGATCAGCTGCTGTAACCTGTTTGTCCCGTGGTTTGGTTGGTTTTGTTAGGGATAACTGGTTGCACCTTAGAGCAGTATCTGGGGGTTGATTTCAGTGTTCCTGAACTTTTGTTGGTCTGAGGTTGGGGCTCTGTGCCCCAGAACCCAAGAGGTAATCTGTGGCGGGTGAGTACTGCTCTGGTTTCTTGGGGCACACAGTTCTGTCTGTACGGAGTAGTTGGTACAAAGCTGGCCTCTGGGCTGGTGGAGCGTTCGCCCACCTGCTTGTCTGCAGGAGCTGAGTTTGCAATCACTCTGTGCTCTCTGTTTGGGCCCAAGTCTGTGATGTCTGGGCGTACTCACCTGTTTGCGATCTGCAGTCTGCTAGACTTTCCCTAGGTGACCCCAGCAGCATGGTTTCTTCCTTCTCTGTGGGGTCTTCTCCGGACAGGGGTTCCTAGTCCCTGTTGTACTGGGGCGCGCAGCTTGTCTGTACAGCTGAGCTGAGTGTGTAGCTCTCTGTGCATGGCAGGAGCTCAGCTGTGTTGGCGATGGGCAACCGCCATCCCAGAGACCTTCCGAGGAAGACTGGGTGACCTGCGATCAGACCGGCAACCTTGCTTCCCTGTGGGGTCCCCCCGTGACTGGGACTCCCAGCCTCAGGCACCCTTGTGCCCACGGATCAGCCTGGGAAAGTGATGGGGACACACAGGCGTAAGGCACCAGCCTGGAGACCCAAAGCCTGCGCCACCTGGGATTTCTTCTGGGTTCTGGCTGGGCAGCCGAGTGGACCAGACCCATTCCCACGACGTGGGAGCCTCCCCTCACCTGGGAAACATGACCGCTGTAGTTTCAGGGCCCAGAGTTCAGTCTCCTGCTCTCTGCATGAAGATTGCTGTCCTGCTTCTTAGACACAGTGCTCTCCTGGTGCTGCCATCTTGGCTCCCCCCCTCTGTTTTCTTTTTTAGTTCAATTTACATCCTGATCCTAGCCCTCTCCTTCTGTTCCCACCCTCCCTTTTTCTTCCCCTATTCCCTTCACCTACTCCTCAGAAAAGGAGAGCACCCTACCCACTACCAACCCACTCCAGTAAATCAAGTCCATCAAGAGCACATTTTCTTCCACCGAAGCCTGGCAAGGCATCCCTGCCAGGAGGAAATAATTGAAGATCAGACAAAAGCATTCATGTCAGAGACAGTGCCTGTTCTATGTTTCAATTCAAGGTTTAAACAGGACATTCAAACTTCAATTAGTGGGAAGAAATCCTTAATTCCAGATTGGTGAACTCCACTGAATAGCTCTACTTAAGTTTCATTTTCTTCGGCTGTTGACCATTGTGTTCTGAGTTGGGTTTCAGTTTGCTTATATAGGAACTTGCGGTACTTGAATTAAGAATTTCTTACCTGGGTATTGTGATAGCTGAAAGAGCTATGAATGGAATGGACACAGTGAAGGCCATAAGTTTCATGGTAGAGACATGACCTATCAAAATTGAAGGATTTCACGGTCTATGACAGGAATGGGCAAGCATCACATTACAAGACAATGTCTGATCTTCCCATGACTTAGAAGGGAATGATGAATTCATTCTCTGGTCCTGGGAGAGGCAATAATTAAGCTGGATCTTAAGGGTGAGTAAGAGCTGTGCTGTAGTTAGTGATAGGAAGGAAGGTCACTGATAGAAGACAAAAAAGGAGCTCATCTTTTGTGAGCATGTCTACAAACTCCCTACATTTCTATTGTCTATTGCCTCACTCTGATGCTTCAGTTGTTAGCTTTCTTGATCCCAAGAAATAGATAATTATTTTGTGAGGGATGTTTATCCCAGTAAGAGTCTACTTATAACAGAGGGAGTATCCAGAAAACATCTCAGTAGTGAGGGATTTGTTAAAATAGTGGGACCTGAACTTTCCCTGCTGTACCTCTAAGCCTTCACATTTGGGAATGCCTGTACCTGGGAGTTGGAGCTAGTTTGTTCCCAACAAAGGGACACAGATGCAGAAAACCTGGATACTGCTGTTTTCTGTCTTTTTTGACCCCTGTTCTGAGGTCTGTGGGATGTGGTAACTGAAACTATTTCCACAGTTTTGCTTCATCCTGAATACAGGGAATTCTCTTCACCCTCTTTTTTCTAGCTGGATTACCCTCTCCTGTAAGTAGTGGATAAGTGTGTGTGTGTGTGTATGTACTTTGCATAGCTGGATTGAGGGGTGAGAGGGCTTGCTTAGGATGTTGAATATGGTAGATGGACAGTCTCACACTCCATTTAAAGCCACATCCTGGACTCATCTTTCTTTCTATGTGAGCCTGATATCTACTGTATACCTATTGTAGCCCAGGTTTAGGGTCCCATTTCTAAAATCACTGACCCATCCATGCTGAGCTGTCTCAGACTTGGAAAGCTCACAGCAACTACTGGTTACTTTCCTTTGGTTCCAACATTTGTACTTCACACAAAGAGGCTCTTTTGCTTGTGGGGAATGCATTCTCAAGGCTTTCTGGAGGTGCTCAGGCTTTGCTCAGGAGATGAAATTTATTATTATTACCATTAATTTGAAAGCAGTGGATTTGAGTAATTTACAGAAAATGATTCCTCCTCCTTGGGAGTTTCAATTTCACAAGAAGCAGGATATTTAAGAGATTTATTGTGTGTCCCTCACCACTGACCCTTCGTGGAAAACGCTTTATGACCAGAGAATCATGTTCCAGATGAGAAGGGCTTTGAAGAAGCCTGGTACCAGAGATCATACAAACACAGTGTTACTGCAACAACCATGAGACAGGCATCATTTAACCCAGGAGTTTTGAAACTTTGAAATATCTCTCTTCCCCAATCTGCTTCATATGCAAAATAGTAGTAAATACATTAGTAACCACTCCAAAAGGTTCTTGTGAGAGCTAGATATTATATGCAAAACACTTTGAGCTTCGTTCTTCCTACCTGATATTTACATTTATAAATATTAGCTATTATTATTTTTAAATGATTACTATCATTTTACAGGTGAGGAAACTAGCAATCAAAAAGGTGAGATAATTCATACAATGTTATGCAGTTGGTAGGTGGCTGAGCCAGGGCTTGAAACAGGTACTGGGCCTCTGGTGTGTAGGCTGTTTTCCTTTAGTGTTGTGTCACCCTAAAGGAATTTTCAGTGCAGAAGGGCACATAGCTTTTATGTAATGGCAGTTTCTGGAAAAACACAGAGTAAATGAAATAAATAAATAAATACAAAATAATTAGGGTGCTAGAATAGATTCTATGAGATAAGAGTCTCTCAACTAGGGTTAGACAGTTTTAATACTATCAGCCTGATAGTAACATATTTCAATTTTCAGTTCTTGGTTGTAGCTTTCCAAATTGTCTAGGGATGTTTTAAGGAGTTTGTTTTGTTATAATTGTATTGTCTCTGATCTAAAATATTTTCAAAGAATTTGATTATTTTCTCTCTCTCTTTCATGTGTGTGTTTGTGTGTGTGTGTGTGTGTGTGTTTGGTTGCAGGTGGCCATGTATAATCTGTCAGAATTTAGACTTTATATTGGAGGTAAGTAAGATCAGATATTTACCTACTCATAAATCCCCTACATTTGAAGTCTTTATGACTCATGAAGCATACAACATGAATCATTTTTTGAGACCAGCTCATCTTGAACTTACATCAGTCCCGATTCAGCCTCCAGAATGCTGAAATTACAAGTATGAGTGATTATGCCTAGCTAAGACATAATCTCTCTTCACCCTTTACAGCAGAAGCTGTCCTTCCTCCATTGTTTCCTCCATATCTGGGGTGAAAGAAGGAGAGGGGATACCATAAGAACTGCCTCTGGACAGAGTAAGGAGACAATATATTTTGTTTCCATTGTGTGTCTTTCAACATTGTTCTTCCTCAATAACTTCTTCTCCTAAAACCCATTTGCTAAGTACAGTTATTATGAATGTTCCCAAATAGGAGCTTTGGTAAGCCCTCCTTAGCTCTTACATCCTCTCCAAAACCCTGAATTCTCCTAGGATAACTCTCTCTCATGGATGATTCTCTAAGCATTCTAGACACATTATCTTATGATTTTGCCAACTGCAAGGTACTTTACCTTGGTTAGTAAACCCAACTTTGGGACAGCTTTATTTTTGAAATGTCATAGTGATTTTTCCCCTACAGGTTTGAAGTAAGGATTAAATGAGATTAAAGGATATGCTGCACACAAAGTGCCCATCAAATGTCTGGTTCCAATGGAGACCTAATAAACATTTTTTTTTTCTGAAACTATTTTTCTTTTTTTCAATTCAGGGTTTCTCTGTGTAGTATTGGCTTCTCCAGCTAAGACAATATACTCTAGACATGACAGGCAATATGCTTTCCTTTGCATAATGATTCCACTTGACATGCCAACTAAGGGATAAGAGTAATTTTACAGTATGCATGCCTAGAAAAAAATAAGCAGTTAGACCAAAGAGGAGTAGATAGCTGGAAATAATGCAACTCAGGGCTTAAATCAATAAATTACAAACAAATAAAACAATTCAAAGAATCAATGAAACCAAAAGCTGGTTACCTGAGAAAATCACCAACATAGATAAAACATTGGCCAACCTAACTAAAAGGCAGAGAGACAGTATCCAAATCACCTAAATAAGAAATGAAAAGGGGGACATAACTACAGACAGTGAGGAAATCCTAACAATCATGTAGTCTTACTTCAAAAGCCTATAAATTGCAAAATTAAAAAATCTAAATGAAATGAACAATTTTCTTTGTCCACTTACCAAAGCTGAATTAAGACCAGGTAAATCAATTAAATAGTCTTATATCCCCTAAAGAAATAGAACCTGTCACCAAAAGTCTTCCATATAATAGAAGCCCAGGGTCAGATGGTTTCAGTGCAGAATTGAATCAGATATTCAAAGAAGAGCTAACATCAATTCTCTAAGAACTATTCCACAAAAGAGAAACAGAAGGAATACTACCAAACTCATTTGATGAAACCACAGTCACTTGACGCCTAAGTCTAAAAAAGAGACAAACAAAGAGAGAGAATTTCAGGCCAATTTCCAACGTGAACATTGATGAAAAAGTACTCAACAAAATACTTGCAACCCAAATACAAGAACACATCAAAGATATAATCCACTATGACCAAGAAGGCTTCATTCCAGGCATGCAGTGGTTCCATATATGGAATACATCACTATAGTGCACCATAAAAACAAACTTAAAAAAAGCACATGAAAATGCACTTATATGATGAAAAAGCATTTGATGATATTCAACATCCATTCGTGTTTAAAGTCTTGGAGAGATCAGAAATACAAGGCACTTATCAAAATAAAGGCAATATAGAACATGCCTATAGCCAACATCTAACTAAATGGAGAGGAACTTAAATGAATTCCACTGAAATCAGGGACAATGCATGGCTGCCCACTCTCTCGATACCTCTTCAACATAGTTCTGGAAGTCCTTGCTAGAGCAATATGACAATTAAAGCAGATCAAGGGGATATAAATTGGAAAGGAAGAAGTCAAAGTATTACTATTTGCAGATGATATGATAGAACACAGGAGTGACCCCAAAGCATAGGATTTACTTGGTAGAAGTAAATCCACATTCAGCAAAGTGGTTGGATACAAAATTAACTAAAAAATATCTTTAGTCCTTCTGTATACAAAAGACAAATGGTCTGAGAAAGAAATTAGGGAAACAACACCCTTCACAGTAGCTACAAAGGACATGAATTACATTGGTGTGACTCTAACCAAGGAAGTCAAAGACTGAAATGAAAAACAAAAAAAATTCTTGTCTCTGAAGAAAGAAGTATAACCAGATATCAGAAGATGGAAAGATATCCCATGCTAATGACTCAGCAAGATTAGTGTAGTAACAAATGGCCATCTTACCAAAATCAACCTACAGAGTCAATACAATTCCAATCAGTTTACCAACACAATCCTTTAGAGACCTTGAAAGAAAAATTCCCAACTTCATATGGAATAACAAGAAACCCAGAAGTGCTAAAACAATCCTCTACAAAAACAAAAACAAAAACAAAAACAAAAACAAAAACAAAAAAAAAAACTTATTCTGGAGGTATCTCCATCCCTGATCTCAAGCTTCACTATAGAGTAACAGTAGTAAAAACTCCATGGCATTGATGTAGAAAAAGAATGCTGGATCAATGGTATCGAATAGAAGACCCAGATAGAAGCCCACACCCCTATGGATACTTGGTTTTTTGACAAAGAATCCAAAACCTTACAATGGAAAAAAGACAGCACCTTACAACAAATTGTGCTGGCCTAACTGGAAGTCTACAAGTAGAAAAATGCAAATAGATCCATATTTATCACCTTGAACAAAGTTAAAGTGCAAGTGGATCAAAGGCCTCAACATAAAACTGGACACACTATAACAGTTAGAAGAAAAAGTGGGGAAGAGCCTAGAACTCATTGACAAAGGAAACAACTTCTTGAACAGAGCAACAACAGCACAAACTTTAAGATCAGCAATCAGTAAATGGGAGCTCATGAAACCGAAACATCTTCTGTAAAGCAAAGAACACTTTCATCAGATTTGGAAAGGATCTTCAACAACCCTATACCTGACAGAGGTCTAATATCCAGAATATCTAAAGAACTAAAGAATCTAAAATGCAACGAATCCAATTGCATTAAATAAGTAATCCAATGTAAAAATGTGGTACAGAGCTAAACAGAAAATAAAGGAATATATAAGGGCAAAGAAATACTGAAAGAAATGCTCAACATCCTTAGTCCTCAGGGAAATGCAAATCAAAATGACTCTGATATATCATCTTATACCCATAAGAATGGCTAACTTCATAAACTCAACTGACAATGCATGGTGGAGAGGACGTGGAGAAAAAGGAACCCTCCTCTATTGCTGATTGGAAAAGTAAACTTATATGACCAGTTTGGAAATCAATTTGGCAATTTCTCAGACAATTTGGAATAATGCTTCTTTAAGATCCAGATACACCACTCCTAGGAAAATATCCAAAATATGCTCAAGTACACAAGGATATTTCCTCAACCATGTTCATAGCAGCTTTATTCATTATAGACAGAACCTGGAAACAGCACAGATGCTACTCAACTCAGGCATGGATACAGAAATTGTGGTACATTTCTGTACATTTATACAATGGAATACTACTTAGCTATTAAAAACAAGGAAAGCATGAACTTTGCAGGCAAATGGTGGGATCTAGAAAAGATTATCCTGAGTGAGGTATCCTAGAATCAGAAAGACACACACAATATACACTCATATATAAGTCAATATTAGATAATATAGGATGTTTATACTAAAATCTGTACACCTAAAGAAGCTAAGCAAGAAGTAGGACCCTGGGAAAGTTGATCAGTCCCCACTCACAAAGACAAACACGATGGACATTGGAAGAAGAAGAAAACAAGAAACAGGGAGGAGCCTACACAGATTGTAGATGACTCTACCCAGCAGTGTATCAAAGCAGATGCTGAGACTCATAACCAAACTTTGGGCAGAGTTTAGGTAATCTTAGGAAAGAAGAGGGAGAAAGAAAAACCTGGAGAAGACAGGAGCTCCACAAGTAGAGCAACAGAACCAAAATCTGGGCCCAGAGGTCTTTTTTGAGACTGACAGGCCAACCATGGACCATTAATGGATATAATATAGAACCCCTGGCTCAGATGAAGCCCATGGAAGCTCAGTACCCAAGTGTGTTCTCTAAGGGGAACAGGGAGCTGCCTTGCCAGTCCACAGAGGAAGACAATGCAGCCAGTACTGATGAGACCTTATAAGCCAGTTTCAGATGGAAGGGAAGGACATGCTCCCCTCTAGATGGACTTGGAGAGGGGCATGGGAGGAGATAATGGAGGAAGGCTGGGATTGGGAGGGAGCAAGCGTGGAGGCTACAGCTGGGATACAAAATGAATAAACTGTAATTAATATAAATAAAAATTTTAAATAAAATTTCAGATTAAAAAAAGATATCATCCACTATGACCAAGTAAGCTTCATCCCAGGTATGCAGGGATAGTTCAATATATGGAAATCCATCATTATAATCCACCACATAAATAAACTGAAAGAAAAAAAAACATGATAATCTCCTTAGATACTGAAAGAGCATATGATTAAATCAACATTCATTTATGTTTAAGGACCTTGAGAGATCAGGAATACAAGGCATGTACCTAAACATAGTAAAGGCATCAAGCCTATATACATCAAGCCTATAGCCAACATCAAATGAAATGGAGAGAAACATAAATCAATTCCACTGAAATCAGGGACAAGGCAAGGCTATCTACTCTCTCTATCTCTCTTCAGCATAGTTCTTTTTTATTTTTTTATTATCATTTATTGCAATTTATTCACTGTGTGTTCTGGCTGTGTCCCCCTCCCTCATCTCCTCTCAATCCCACCCTCCCTCCCTCTTTTCTTCCTATGCCCCTCCCCTAATCCACTGATAGGTGAGGTCTTCGTCCCCTTCTATTTGGCCCTAACCAATCAGGACTGGTTGCATTGTCTTCCTCTGTGGAGGTGATCAGAGAGCCTGTCACTGAGTTTATGCCAGAGAAAGCCCCTGCTCCCCTTATTAGGGTAATTACTTGGAGACTGAGCCTATGGGCTACATCTGTGCCAGAGTTTCAGGTCCTCTACTTGCATTGTTCTTGGTTGAGGTATCAGTCCCTGCAGGATCTCCAGGGCTCAGTTTTTATGGCTCTGTTGGGCTGGTTTTGGAGTTCATGTCCCCTCCAAGACTTTCTTTTTTATTATTATTAATTACACTTTATTCATTTTGTATCCCCCCATAAGCACCTCCCTCCTCCCCTCCCAGTCCCACTCTTCCTCCCCTTTTGGCATGCGTGCCCCTCCCCAAGTCCACTGAAAGGGGAGGTCTTCCTCTCCTTCTTTCTGATCTTAGACAATCAGTTCTCATCAGAAGTGGCTGCATTGTCATCTTCTGTGGCCAGGTAAGGCTGCTCCCCCATCATGGGGAGGTGACCAAAGAGCAGGCCAATCAGATTATGTCAGAGCAGTCCCTCTTCCCATTACAATGTAACCCACTTGGACACTAAACTGCCATGGGCTACACCTGTGCAGGGGTTCTAGGTTATCTCTATGAATAGTCCTTGGTTGGAGTATCAGTTTCTGCGAAGTTCCCTGTATTCAAATTTTCTTGTTCTATTGCTCTCCTTGTGGAGTTCCTGTCCTCTCCAGCTCTTGCTATTTCCCACTTCTTACATAAAATTCAATTTACTCTGCCCAACAGTTGCCCATCAGGCTCAGCATCTGCTTTGATAGTCTGTAGGGCAGAGGTTTCATTGATTCTTTGAATTGTTTTATTTGTTTCTAATTGATTGATTTCAACCCTGAGTTTGATTATTTCCAGCCTCTACTCCTTCTTGGTGTGTCTGCTTCTTCTTTTTCTAGGGTTTTTAAGTTGCTTGAATTATCTGCCTCAAATTTCTTCTTGGAGGTACTTAGTGCTATGAACTTTCCTCTTAGCATTGCTTTCATTGTGTCCCAAAAGTTTGTGTCTTCATTTTCATTGAGTTCTAGGAAGACTTTAATTTCTTTCTTTATTTCTTCCTTAACCCAGCTGTCATTTAGGAACAAGTTGTTCAGTTTCCATGTATGTGTAGGCTTTTTGCTATTTCTGTTATTGTTCAGGTCCACCTTTATTCCATGGTGATCAGACAGGATACAAGGGATTATTTCAATCTTCTTGTATCTGTTGAGGCTTGCTTTGTGACCAACTATGTGGTCTATTTTGGAGAAGGTTCCATGTGGTGCTGAGAAGAAAGTAAATTCTTTTGTGTTTGGGTGTAAGGTTCTGTAAATGTCTGTTAGGTCCATTTGATTCATGACCTCTGTTAGAGACATTGTTTCTTTGTTTAATTTCTGTTTTGTTGACCTGTCCTTTGTTGAGAGTGGGGTGTTGAAGTCTCCCACTATTAATAATGTGTGGGGATCTATATGTGGTTTAAATTTTATCAATGTTTCTTTAACAAATGTGAGTGCTCTTGTATTTGGGGCATAGATGTTCAGGATTGTGATGTCTTCCTGGTGGAATTATCCTTTGATGAATATGAAGTGTCCTTCTCCGTCTTTTTTTTATTAATTTTGGTTGAAAGACTATTTCATCAGATATCAGAATGGCTACTCCTGCTTGCTTCTTGGGTTCATTTGCTTGGAAAGTCGTCTTCCAACCCTTTACCCTCAGGTAATGTGTATCTTTGTGTCTTAGGTGTGTTTCTTGTATGCAACAGATTGCTGGGTTTTGTTTACATATCCATTCTGTTAATCTGTGTCTTTTTATTGGAGAGTCCAGTCCATTGATGTTGAGAGAGATTAATGACCAGTGGCTGTTATATCCTTTAATTTTTATGTTGGCTGTCATCATAAGGTTGTGTACTTGGTTGCTTTTTGTTTTACTGTAGTAAGGTTAATTATTTCCTGTGTTTTCTTGACAGAAGCTAATTTTCTTGGGTTGTATTTTCGCTTCCAGTGTCTTTTATAATGCTGGATTCGTATGTAGGTATTGTTGAAATTTGTTTTTGTCATTGAATATCTTGTTTTCTCCGTCTATGAGGCCTGAGAGTTTTGCTGGGTATAGTAGCCTGGGCTGATATCTGTGTTCTCTTAGGGTCTGCATGCTCTCCATCCAGGCCCTTCTAGCTTTCATAGTCTCTGTTGAAAAGTCAGGTTCAATTCTAATGGGTTTGCCATTATATGTTACTTGGCCTTTTTCCCTTGCATCTTTTAGTATTTTTTCTTTGTTCTGTATACTTACTGTTTTGATTATTATGTGGCAGGAGGATTTTCTTTTCTGGTCAAATTTGTTGGGTGTTCTGTAGGCCTCATGTATTCTTATTGGCCTCTCCTTTAACTTGGGGAAATTTTCTTCAGTGATTTTGTTGAAAATATTTTCTGGGCCTTGGAGAAGGGAGTCTTCTTTTTCCTCTATACCTATTATTCTTAGGTTTTGTCTTTTCAAAACCTTAGAATAAGGTTTTGGGTGCAGCCTTCTTGAAGGACCAGGGATTCCCACAGTTTTGTTAGTCTGACTAGGGATAATTGGTTGATCCTTGGCACAGTATCTGAGGGCTGCTGTAATGTCTCTCTGGCTTTTGTAGATCTGAGGATGCAGCTGTGTGCCCCAGTGCCCTAGGGGTACTTAATAATGGTGGCTGAGCACAGCACTCCTGCCTGCATTAGAAAGCTAGAGCCTAGAGTCTGCGTAAATCCAGAAAGTTTTTTGGTGCTTGGTGTCCTGAACATTAGACCTGATGATCCTCCCTGCTGTGGGGTTTCCTCCTGACAGGGACACCCAGTCTTTGCTTTGGGGACCGCTCTTCTGTCTAGGGTGGTGAGTAGAACCCACAGGCACAGATGCCTGCCTGTGACTCTGCCTTTCTGGCCTTTGGTAGCTTGGCATCTGCCTTAACTAGATAATTTTCCTGAGATCTTTTCAGGGTGGTAGTATCAGCTGAGTGCTCTGAGATCAGACCAGCCATTTCCCTCCCTGTGTGTTTGCACCTGACAGTGAAACTCAGTCTCTGGTGCCCTGGGGCCCACAATTCTATCTGAGGTGGCAAATCAGGCACACAGGCAGGGCTCTGTGCTGGTGCTTGGGTCCCTGTCTCTGGCTCTGGGATGGCTACTGTGGTGCCCAGGAAACCTGAGTGTTTTCCGGTGGGTATCTGGGTGACCTAAGGTCGGTCCCAATCATTTCCTGCTCCATGGGGTTATCTCTCGACTGGTAAATCCAGTCTGTGATGTTGTGGGCCCACAGTTCAGTCTGGGACAGTGACCAGATCACTCTGGCATGTGGCTCTGGGCTGGCGACCAAGCGCCTGGTGGAACCAGGATGTCTTCTGCAGTTTAGTTGGGTGAGTTAAAGTTGATTGAATTAGAGTATCCGGTTTTATGTTGAGGTCCTTGATCCACTTCAACTTTAGTTTTGTGCAGGGTGATAAATATGGATCTATTTTCATTTTTCTGCATGTAGACATCCAGTTGGTCCAGCACAATTTGTTGAAGATGCTGTCTTTTTTCCATTGAATGGAACTGGCTTCTTTGTCGAATATCCAGTATTCATAGGTGTGTGGGTTTATTTCTGGGTCTTCTATGTGGTTTCATTGATCCTCCTTTCTGTTTCTATGCCAATACCATGCAGTTTTTATTACTGTTGCCCTGTAGTACAGCTTGAGATCAGGGATGGAGATACCTCCAGATGATCTGCTGTTGTACAGGATCATTTTGGAGATTCTGGGTTTTTTATTTCTCCATATGAAGCTGAGAATCTTTTTTTCAAGGTCTGTATAGAATTGAGTTGGCATTTTGATGGGAATTGCATTGAATCTGTAGATTCCTTTTGGCAGGATGGCCATTTTACAATGTTAATCCTACCGATCCATGAACACGGGAGATCTTTTCATCTTCTGATATCTTCTTCGATTTCTTTCTTCAGAGACTTGAAGTTTTTCTCAAACAGGTCTTTCACTTGCTTGGTTAGAGTCACACCAAGGTACTTTATGTTATTAGTGGCTAGTCTGAAGGGTGTTGTTTCCCTAATTTCTTTCTCACTCTTTTTGTCTTTGGTATACAGGAGGGCTTCTGATTTTTTTGAGTTGGTTTCATATCCTGCCACTTTGCTGAAGGTGTTTATCAGCGGAAGGAGTTCTCTGGTTGAATTTTTGGGGTCGCTTATGTATACTATCATATCATCTGTGAATAGTGACACTTCGACCTCTTCCTTTCTGATTTGTATCCCCTTGATCTTCTTTCGTTGTCTTATTGCTCTGGCTAGTACTACTTCAAGTGCTATGTTGAAGAGATATGGAGAGTGGGCAGCCTTGTCTTGTCCCTGATTTCAGTGGGCTTGATTTAAGTTTCTTTCCATTGAGTTTGATGTTGGCTATAGGCTTGCTGTATATTCCCTTTACTATCTTTAGGCATGTGCCTTGTATCCCTGTTCTCTCCAAGACTTCAAACATGAATGGGTGTTGGACTTTGTCAAATGCTTTTTTGGCATCTAAGGAGATGATCATGTGGTTTTTCTGCTTCAGTTTGTTTATGTGGTGGATTACATTCCAGGTACTCTAAATCAGTTGGAAAAAAAAGTGGGGAACAGCCTAGAACTCATTGGCACAGGAGACAACTTCCTGAACAGAATACCAACAGCACAGACTCTAAGAGCAGCAATCAATAAATGGGACCTCATGAAACTGAAAAGTTTCTGCAAAACAAAAGATACCGTCATCAAAACAAAATGATTGCCTACAGATTGGGAAAGAATCTTCACTAACCCTTTTTCTGACTGAGGGCCAATATTCAGTATATATAAAGAACTAAAGAAGCAGAAAAGCAACAAACCAACAAACCAAGTAATCCAATTAAAAAATGGGGAATGGTTCAATCAGAGGATTGACCTCGTGCAGGAGCAAATTGATACCCTATGGCAAATTGCTCAACTTGGCTGTCAATGAAAATATGCTGGACTTTGAGTCACTAGCATATAACATGAGAATTTTTCCTGTGCTGCAAATCTGTCTAAACATTTGTCGAGCTATATTTTAGGTAATTGGACTGGAGAATTCGATACTACGATGGAGCAGCTGAGAGTGGCCATTGTCACAGTAAATTCTACCAGAGTGGACGCAGGACTAGCCCCAGGATTATCATCATGGATTGCTGCAGCCATGAATCATCTGAAGGAATGGGCGGGCATGGGAGCGTTAGCAGGCCTTCTGGTGTTGGTCTCCTTGGTTTGCCTGTGGTATATATGCAAGATTAGAGTCTCACAACAGTGTGATGCAGCCTTGATCATTCAGGCCTTTACAGCCATTGAAGCAGGACATTCGCCCCAAGAATGGTTGCATACCATAAAAAGCTAAAATGTTACGCTCAGGATGCGAGGCTAAGCACTGCACTCAGGGTCAGCCGCTTTGGACCCAGAGAAGAGCATGTCTGGTTGCATGCGGGTTGATACCCCAGGTCCCGCCTCTGAGAAAAAGGTATCGGACAGGTCTGATGTTCTTTGGGTGGATGACACCTAAACGAACATCGGCACAAAGTCCCAATTTATTTCAAATATCAGAGATCAGACCTCTACTCTTACCTGATGCATCTAAAACAAAAAGGGGGAACTGTAGAGAGCTGCGGAATGCTATGCCTTAAAGATGGAGCTGGTTTCCACCTTCCACCTTCCCGATGGTGAGTGCTCTCTGTCACGAACAACTCCACATTTGGCTAAGGCTGAGGATCTGGCTTGCTTCCATGTATGTGGACCTATCTGCATTGCTCACATGGCACGCCTGGGTTGGCTACCCAGAGGCTATTTAAGCTGTGGGCTGGCTTTCCCCAGGGTCCGAGGATTGTTCAAGGTTTCTGAATAAACTGCATTGAAAAAAAAAAAGGGGAATGGAGCTAAACAGAGAATTCTTGATAGAGGAACAGCAAATGGCAGAGAAACACATAAAGGAATGCTCAACCTCATTAGCCATTAGGGAAATGTAAATCAAAACGACCCTGAGATTTCACCTTACACCCATCAGAATGGCCAAGATAAAAAACTCAAGTGAGAACACATGCTGGAGAGGTTGTGGTGAATTCCTCCATTGCTGGTGGGAATGTAAACTGGTACAACCACTTTGGAAGTCAATCTGGCGCTTTCTCAGACAATTAGGAGTAGTGCTATTTCAAGACCCAGCTATACCACTCCTAGGTATATACCCAAAATTTGCTCAAGTACACAACAAGGACATTTGTTCAACCATGTTTGTATCAGCTTTATTTGTAATAGCCAGAACCTCGAAATAACTCAGATGACCATCAACGGAGGAAATCATGATATTTGCAGGCAAATGGTGAGATCTAGAAAAGATCATTCTGAGTGAAGTATCCCAGAAGGAGAAAGACAAACATGGTATATACTCTCTTATATAGACCTACAAGATATGATAAACATAATGAAATCTACACATCTAAAGAAGATAATTAAGAAAGTGGACATGGGTGAAGATGATCAATCCTCATTTAGAAAGACAAATGGGATGTGCATTGAACGTATGACAGGAGTCTACCGGAAAAGGCATCTGAAAGACTCTACATAGCAGTGTTTCAAAGCAGACACTAAGTCTCATAAACAAGGCCTCAGCAGAGTGCAGGGAATCATATGAAAGAAGGGGAGTTAGTATGATATGGAAAGGATAGGAACTCTACAAGGACCAAATATATCCAGGCACAGGGTCTTTTTTGAGACTGACACTCAACCAAGGACCATCTATGGATATAACCTAGATGTTCTGCTCAGATGTGGCCCGTGGTAGCTCAGTAACCAAGTAGTTTTCCAAAGTAAGGGGAACAAGGACCATTTCTAACAGGATCTCAAGGGCAGGCTCTTTGACCTCTCTCCCCCACCCACCGCCCAGGGGAGGAGCAGTCCTGTTAGGCCACAGAGGCAGACTTTGCAGCCAGCCCTGAAGATACCTGATAAAACAGGGTCAAATGAAAGGGGGGGAGGTCCTCCCCTATCAGTGGACTTGGAAAGGGGCAGGGGAGACCAGGGAGGGACTGTTGGGAAGGGAATAAGGGAGCGGGATACAGCTGAGACACAGAGTTAACAAAATGTAACTAATAAGAAAAATAAAATTAAAAAAAAGAGAAAAAATAAAGCTGATTGAATCCTGCACCATGGGGTATCATCTCACCTGGGAAACACAATCACTTGTGTTTTATGGCTGAGAGTTCTAATTGCTGGTCACTGTGCCAATCCTGTTGGGCTGGTGGTCAGAATCTAATAAAAATATTTTTAAAAAGAATGAGGGTATTATTGGAAGGAATGATGGGAGTGGGAGGAAAGGAGGAAAAAGGCTACAACTGGGTTATATATAAAGTAAATAAATTGTGATAAATAATAAAATAATAAATTAAAAAAACAGAATTGTCAGAAAGTTAATTTTGACACAGTTCTGAAGCTCAGTGAAGGAGGAAATTAGTCCATCCTCTCAGGATATTGGTTGGAGTACTCAGTGGAAACAAAAAAAAAGGCAGAAAACCAGATTGAGGCCCTTGAGGGATGCACCCCTAAAGGCTCAAGGATTTCCTAAAAAATCCCACTTCCTAAAGGCTCAGAACACCTCTGACTTATACAATCCTGGGGATGAAGTCTTTAGTACACAGACCTCTGGAGGAGGTCTTTGTCCAAGACATAGCACTCACTTTGTGCCAAATACCACATACATTCTTATGTTTAATTCTCTAATAATTGAGGCAGGTGATGTCAGCTTGCATTTGAGATACCAGAGAAAGCTATAAGATGTTAATAAATAGATTCAAAATCATGTACCCAGGAAGTGGCAGAGCCAAGATTTAAATTTTCCATTTGTTAGATCATATTCTTTGTTCCCACAATGTTGTGTTTCCAAGGAGGGCAGGAGTTGTAACTTTCCACAAAAGCACCAATGCAAATCATATTTAATACTGTATGCTCTTATCGTATGGAAACACATATATGTCTGGGTTCTGAGATCAATGGGACGGACATGATTTTAAAACAGAGATGATTCTCAACACTCCATGTACATATCACCCCTCTCTGTGTATGTCACATATTCTCAAAACTTGCCTTCATTTATTTCACTCTTCTTTGCTGTCATTAGAAGTTACAGCCACTGGGTGTTGGTAGAGTCCATGGGATTTTATTTAACAAGTGAGTATTCAACTTGAAAGTGCCTTTCCTCAGAACTTAACTTCTAAAATATTAGTTTTTATCTCCTCCATAAATGCTTCGGTACCTCAGTGTCAGTACCTCTAGCAGCTGACACAGTTTTTATTTAATAACCAGTTCCACCAAGTCTCAGCTGATCCTGGCTTCTCTGGATACCGGTTGCCAGGAAAACTGTGAGGTTAAACAATGGCATGTTATCAGCAAGACAGGCTTTGAATTAGCCCAGGATTAATTCAAAGGTTTGGGCTGGGAGGGGGAGTAGTCATGGGTGGGAGATTTGAGTATGAAAGCTCCGTAGACTGCTGGGTTCCTGCTGTAGTATCCACAGCAGTGGGGCTGCCTTCTGCAGACAGGAACCATAGCAGCTATACTTTAATTCAACCTGCAGTTTGTAGAGCTGATACTTTCTTATGGTAGTCAGCTGTTTGAACAGTGAGACAAAATGTGCCTCACCTGTGGGCATGGAATTCTCACCATCATGAAACTTATGTCTCTGCATGGAAAGTAGTCCACAGAAGTTCCCTCTTCTATCAATATTTTTCTTACTTTCTTAGATCAGGCCATTCCTCAAATACTTCCAGTGTCTCCCTGAGAGGACCACAGAGGGCTCATGGGAGTCTGCGTCTTACTAGTTTACTTTCTCCCATTATGTGAGCTTAGGTTACAAATTATCAAAATGTGTATTCTCAGCTTAACTTGGGCTTAAAAAAAGTGCAGAGTCTCTCTATATGTTGAATCCTGGGATCGGATATTTCCCCCATCTCATTGCTTTTTGTTTGTTTGTTTTAATTTTTCAAGGTCCTCTCCATCAAGAAGTTGAGTGGTGCTAGGACCTCAAGTTACCCGGAAGAGGGAGTGGGAAAACCTCATGGGCTGCCCCAGCTAACCTTAATGAGGATTTCGGGGGTGAGTCCGCTCTGTTGTACCGTGGTTGGCTTTAGGTAAATGCCCAGCGTGCTTCTGCTTGAGGGACTGGAATGGCCTATCTTCAGGACAGAGCCTAGGAAGAAGAAAATTTAAAAGGCCCACCCCCTGCCATCAGTACCCTCCCATGTCTACAACTGGGGAAAGTGAGGACTGAGGGAGGGAGAGACAAAAGTTGGGGACAGAATGACTCCAGAGTCCTGAGTTCACCTAGACCTAGTAAGTTCAAATGCTTTGTTTCAAACCCCATCTGCTTATCTCATGTGAAGTATGGGGACTGGCTCCTGTCCTATTGTGAGTCCATCATTTTGCAAATCTATTCTGTCTGAACTCTCATTATAACAGATGTCAGAGGAGGAATCTGAGCTGTCAGGGAGCTGCCAGCCATGAAAAAGAGTGGCAGAGGCAACCAGCCAGGCAAACAAAACAGCTGCCCCCACTATAAACATAAACAGCAATGCTTGTCGAAATGTTTTCCCACACTGCCCAACAATTCCAAGGGATGGTGTTTGGAAAAGAAAAGGAGAAAAAAAGTCACTGTAACAATAAAAAAAAAAGTAGGATCCGGCCATCTAATTCATCTTCTATAGTGAACACTCTCCTGCTCTGCCTCATCCTAAAATCAGCTTTCTCTGTAACAGGAATTAATATATTTCCAGCCTCATGGTAGAGCTTCTTGATAATATAAATAATTCTGTTCCACTCCCATTTTAGGCTGGGCAGCAATGAAAAGAGCTCAAGGATTCTGTTGTTTTGTCGGGGGTTCTCTACACCCCCCCAGTTCTCTCCCATTTCTCTTACAAACCCTGTAGCATCCTGGGCAGCAATCAACAGGGGTCAACATCTTTCCCATTGCAAGGAGACTAGCTGGTACACTTGCTTGCCAGCCTCATGCTCTGGCTGAAGGTTAGAGGCTCTGGGAAGCTCTGGGAGGCTTCCAGCAGTGGGAGGCAATCAGGGCTCTTTCCCTCAAGGAGAGTTGGCTAAACCAGGCTCTCTTGTCCACAGAAAGTAAACATCTCTGTTTCAGAACTGAGCAAATTGAGATCCCTGGATTGTGACCCCAACTTCTGAACTGGATGGTTTGAGTGAGTTCTTTTCTCTGCATTAGAATGATAAGCAGGGAGCTATGAAGAGTTAGCATTCATCAAAACATACTCATTTCTAAACCAGCCACCCTCTGGGGGCAGTGGGCTATGCATCAGTCTCAGAATTACTGGAGTGTAGGAGCCATCTCTGCCTTCCCACCCAGAAATAAAGGCCATCCTTACTTTTGCTTCAAGAACAGGGCCCTCCCTTCATGTGTAAATGGAGCTTCCAAAAGGGTTCTTGTTGAGAAGTAGAAGAAAAATCACTGAACAGATCCCCTGGCTCTTTAGAAAATTTAGTTGATCCTGAACTTTAAAAGTGGGTTATACCATGGTGGTGGAGGGCTTAGCAGGCATACATGAGGCCCTGGTTCCAATATCTAGTACCACAAAATACAATGATTTAATAAAAATCGGGCAATGAAAGAAGTGTGCTTTAAAATCTCTATAACTTATGCTATGGCATTTGTTAGGGGGCTTTTTGCTTTGTAATATTTAGAGATTACAGCAGCCTCTAGTGTGATAGCCTACCTGAGCCACAGGACATCTGACACATCTTTGAAAGATTCTTGTCATTCTACCCTGCTCGGTGTTTCACAGAAACACACCTCACTTTCCAGTCCAAAACAGCCAGGCAACTGTTATCCTCCCCCATTCTATGACTGAGAAAACTGAGAGTGCCTTATTGCTGAGGGTGAAAGCTGTATCTTCAGACCCTGCCTGTCTGTGTCTTTCTCTACATCCTCTGTAGGAAAAGTTCCATCACTTCACATTCACTCATGTGGTAGGGAGCCATGACACCACAAGCAAAGAATATATATTAAAGCAGGAAAGTGTTTGTAAGGTATAAAAAAAAAAAAAAAAAAAAAAAAAAAAAAAGAAGCCAAAAGACAGAAGGGGAACATAATATGACCCAAGTTTGTTTTTCTTTTGTGCATTGCTTAGAAATATATGCAGAACATTAATAGTGGCCATTGTGGAATGCTAAGAATTTTGCTTGCTTACTCTTCACAATTTAGTTTGTACTTAGAACATTTTTATACAAAGTACATGTGAAAACAGTATTGTATCTTACAAAATAAACCAATGCATTTAGAGCACAGATAATGCTGTAAATTAAATGTGATAAGGAAGACAGCTGGGCTTAATGGACAGTAAGAACAGAGCCTGAGGAACCCTCCCCCTAAGCTCCTTGTAGGAGCTCATCCTTGGTTGGAAGAACTATCTTCATTTCTTTTCTGGTTGCCAGGATAAGATACACTGTTGAAACAACTTAAGGAGGAAAGCACTTTTCTTAGCTCCCAGTTTCAGGGTATGGTCCCCCACAGCAGGGAGGTCCAAGTGGCAGGAACTTGAGAGGTGTGGTGGTTTGACAGAAAACGGTCTGCAGAAGCACATAAGAACTGGGACTATTAGGAGGTCTCGCTTTGTTGGATAGGTGTGGCCTTATTGAAGGAAGTATGTATCTGTATCTGGGGTTTTAAGATCTAATATACTCAAGCTATGCCTGGTGTGATATACAATCTCTCCCTGCTGCCTGCGGATCCTTCTCCAGCACATGTCTGCCTACATGCTGCCATGGTTCCTACATTAATGATAATGGACTTAACCTCTGAAACTATAAGCCAGTCCCAATTAAATGTTTTCCTTTATAAGAGTCATGGTCATCATGGTGTCTCTTCTCAGCAATAGAACACTGACTAAGACAAAGGGGTTGGGCATATCATAGCTGTAATCAGGAACAGGAAATGATGAATGCATGCATTTTTATATTCTGCTCACTCTCTGCACTCTTATACAGTGGCAGTTCCAAGCCTAGGGAAGAATGCCATCCATAGTGGTAGGGTCAGCTCATTCCAATTAACCTAATCAATTCAGTCTGTTATAGACACACCCCAAAACAATATGATCTATACAACCTGTAGATACTCTCTTTCCAAGTGACTCTAGATAAGCAGTTCTCAACCTGTGGGTCTCAACCTCTTTGGGGTTGCATACCAGATATTCTGCATATCATATAGTTACATTGGGATTCATAACAGTAGCAAAATTACAAATATGGAGTAGCAAGGAAATAATTTTATGTTTGGGGTCACTACAACATGAGAAGCTGTATAAAAAGGTCTCAGCATTAGGAAGGCTGAGAACCACTTCTCTAGATTGTGCCAAGCTGACAAAACTAACTATCAAGAAACTAAAACAGTCCCTTTATGATGATCATCTGTGGCCTTCATCAAGGCTGCCAGCTAGAAACAGGAGTAATAAAGGACTGGCTGAACTCCAGAGATCCTCCAGCCTGTATTTTTGTCAGCCTTCAGAACAGTTGAAGGATGTAACACCAACAGGTTCAAGAAAAACATGTAATCAATTTGCTGTTAGCCAAGTGTGAAGGGTATTATTTAGAGAGATCTTATGACTGATTCTATTATAAATCTGTAGAAAGATTATTATTAATTTCATGCAGCAGCTAAAAGAATAGACAGTTTCATAAAGAACAAAGTGTTCAGTAAAAAAATGCAGATTGAGCAGCAAAGATCACAAACAAACTTAGTGCTGGCTTTCAAGATGTGTTTGGGAATAGAAGCCAAATCGGGTTAAAGAAAAATGGGTGGTGAAAAAGCACCTCTGGACTGTGTGGATATTCTTTCCAAAAGAATTCTAATAAAGAAGAAAAGACACATGCGACCTCACCCAGCCAACACAGGGGGGATGGGACTGAGAATTTTGCTAAAGTACCAACAGGAAAGCATGACTGGAATAGAAGGGGTGCTAATCACATGATCTTGCTTCCTTTTAATTCTTTAGCAGCGTGCATCCGCAACGCCTTCATTGTTATTTTCTTCTCTGGAGGCTAGAAGCCTAGAAACTATATCTCCCAAAATTTCTTAGAAGGGGCTTTAGAGTCCACCAGTGAGAGTGCATACCTGGCACAGATAGGACTGCAGACAAGCAGATGCCATTACTGTTTGACCAAAGGGAGCAGAACGGCAGGCAGGAAGTTTGTCCCCTCCAGATGTCTCCCTGAGAATTGTCCCTTTGGTGTCTTAGCATCTGAGACATTCTGTGACAGTTTCCCATGCTTTTGCTGAGAATGTTTCTGGCCTTTGCCCACCCACCTCTACCTTGAGCTCTCCCTCAGCTTCATAAACCTGTGGCTCCAAGTGCTCAGAGCCAGTCCTGTCTTCCTGGTCAGATCTTTGTTGAAATAACGAGAATGGAAAAGCATGGGAGGTGGCTTCGGGAATGAGGTACCTGAGGAAAGCAAGGGCAGTGACAGACTTGGGTAAAGGTATGAGGTGAAAGGTAAGGCACCCGAACATGTTCATTCTTCTCTTCCACATAATAAACATAGTGCACACAGTCCTGATGAGACCTGAGAGGCTAGGGTCAGAGGGAAGGGGAGGAGGACCTTCTGTATCAGTGTACTGGGGGAGGAGCATAGGAGGAGAAGGAAGGAGGATGGGATGGGGAGGGGCCGAGGAAGGGGCTACAGCTGGGATACAAAGTAAATAAATTGTAATAAATAAAAAAAATAAAAATGGATAAACACAGTGCTTGTTTATTGATCTTCTAAGAGATGTCAAATAATGACCTTAAGTGAATGTTCCTATGTAATGCTCACTCTAATGTAAGTAATACGTTCATTATCACCACCATATTGTCTTGGGGAAGATGACTTCAATTTCCACAGTCTGCCTATCCAGCTCAGACATATGTACAAACTGTATCCAGTTAATCAGTCGTACAGAATTAGATCAACTTTGTCCTTGGTTCTTATTATTTCAGTAAGGGAAAAACACCCTACCACTCAACACTTGAACTTGAATATTGACAGATGGCACCTTCCTGTGTGCTGCCACACTTCTATCTCCTCTAAAATACTCACTACACTAAATGTCACCTTCATCATGTTGTTTTAAAATATGTCACAGGACATACGTGTGTGTTCTTTTTTTTTTTTTTTTTAATGCAGTTTATTCAGGAACATTGAACAATCCTCGGACCCCGGGGAAAGCCAGCCCACAGCTTAAATAGCCTCTGGGTAGCCAACTCAGGCGTGCCACGGGGGCAATGCAGATAGGTCCACATACATGGAAGCAAGCCAGATCCTCGGCCTTAGCCAAATGTGGAGTTGTTCGTGACAGAGAGCACTCACCATCGGGAAGGTGGAAGGTGGAAACCAGCTCCATCTTTAAGGCATAGCATTCCGCAGCTCTCTACAGTTCCCCCTTTTTGTTTTAGGCGCATCAGGCAAGAGTAGAGGTCTGATCTCGTGTGTGTTCTTAAACATATATGTTTGGTTTTAATTTTTCCTTCATTTTTAATAAAAAACATAACCTGTTGAATGGAATCTTCTGAGTCTGAATGGAATCTTGAGCCAGTTGATATTACATCTTTCAACTATTCTGAAGGTGGAGAAAAAAAATCCAGGCTGGAAGATCTCTTACTTCTCTTGTTTCTAGCTGGCAGCCCTGAGCCCTGGTGCAGAGATCATTTCTATAAAGAACTGTTTTAATCTCTTGATGGTTAGTATTGTCAGCTTGGTACAACCTAGAGCAGAGTTTCTCAATGCTTAACCTTGTTTCCTATTTTATAAACATGGGATAATATTTATTACTCACATGTTTTAACACTTTTCTCTCATCTTCCAATGACTGAGGAAGGGATATTAAAATCCCTCTGACACAATGACACACTTGTTAACTTCTCTTGAGTTAGTTTTTCTTTACGCACTTTGAAGGTATGCTGCTTGGCAAACACAGTTTTTATTTCTTTCTCCTAAGCTAGACTTTTCCTCATTATATAGTCATTTCCATTATTTTTCACATGTTCTTTGCCGTAAATGTTCATCTTATGATTTGTGTATACCTAAAATGTCATGTTCTATCCTTCAGTCTTCCTGCACATTGATGTGTTACATTTATCCCTTTTACATTATTTTATTTCTAATATATGCATGTTTTGCCTGCATATATGTGTGTGCACCACCGCTTTGACTCATGGAGGCCAGAAGAGCATGTGTAGAACAGGAGTTACAATGTTAGGCTGTTAGCCATTGTGTGAGCCCTGGTCCTCTAGAAGAGCAGCCAGTGCTCTTAAGCACTGATTCATCTCTCTAGTCTCTATTTTTAAAAATATATTTTTATTATTTTAGAATGCCATGCAATAGCATACAAATATTAATTTAGAATTTCATACAATGTCATACAATTTTGACCTGACTCCCCTTCCCCCAACTTCCAGATCTACCCTCCCACCTACCCACCCAACACCAGGTCTTTTGTTTTTAAAATCAAGGCCAATTTATGCTGCCCAAATATTCATGGGTATTGAGGTTCTCCTTGGACTGGGTAACCTACCAGGGTTCACAGCCCATGGCTTATGCATGTTGCCATGATCACCATGAATGCATATGTGCTCCTACCCTGCTGTGTCCAAAAACAACAAAACAAAGCAGAAAAAAAAAAACCTGTTTGTTTGTGGTCACCCAACCAAGAGAGTGTAGCTCTTATACTCTCCCTACCCTCTTCTTCTAAGATGATCTCTGGGACTTGGGAGGAAAGGGTATGATCTAGATACCTCTTTTAGGCCACTCCAAAGTTTCTCATCCTCTTAAAGTTGACCAATTGTGGGTCTGAGTTCCTTTTACTGCAAAAAAGTAATCTTTGATATGGGGTTGAAAGAGGCACCAGTCTCGTGGTTCTTAACCTGTGGATCATATATAATCCCTTTGAGGGTCAAACAACCCTTTCAAAGGGCTTGCATTTCAGAAATCCTAAATATTAGATATTTGCATTGTGATTCAAAACTGTAGCAAAATTACAGTTGTGAAGTAGTAACAAAAATAATTTCATTGTTAGGGATCACTACAACATGAGGAACTGTATTAAAGAGTTGTAGTGTTAGGAAGGTCGAGGACAAACCATTACAAGTCAGTAAACTTTAATACTATGTCTGTTTAGAAGAATAATATTGGTAGGTTCTCCCATAGAGCCTATGACCTATCTATCCATAGGTTCTTGTTCAAGAGCACAGTCACCTAAACAAAACCAGGACAAGCATGCCAAAGTGGATGGGGTACTTCTCACAGTATCCCACACCTAAGCAAATCACTGCAGACAGTAACAGCCACTGAGAAAGGTAGAAACAGTTTTTCCCAGGGAGAAAATAAACACATACACACATGAGCAGCACTAAATGGAGTCAGCAGGCTCTGTGTGTGTGTTCATGCCTGTGAACACACATGTGTGTACATGTGTAACGATAACTGAAGAGATTATGAATTTTAAAGAGGGGAAAATACAAGAAGAGCTGGATAAGGAAGCAGCGATGGTGGACATGATATAAATACAATACTCATGTATGAAATTCTCAGAAGATTAAGAAGAGTGTTATTTGTCTCCCTTAGGCCTGCCTTTAATATCCCATTGAACTTGAAAGATACATGTGCACTAAAGGATAACAAAATTCATCCTAATTTTTGTTTGTTTGTTTGTTTTTCAAGAAAGGGTTTTTCTGTGTAGCCTCAGCTGTCCAGGACTTGCTTTGTAGACCAGGCTGGCCTCAAATTCACAGAGATCCACCTGCCTCTGCAACCCCAAGTGCTGAGATTACAGGTATGCCACCACACCCGGCTGGTTCATCCTATTTTTAAACTATCATTTAATTTTGTGTAATTTTATTGTGTTGATAAAACATTGATCAGAATAAGCACTTCAGGGTGAGAATATGTCATGGCGATCTTAAGAGACATGGACACAGGGAAAGGAGGAGACAGTAGGGCTTGATAATGACATGGCACCAAGAGATAAGGTGCTGTTATGGAGGGCAGTGCAGAGGTGAGGGACTTTGAAGTCAGGGGCTATGGGAGCCTGATACCTGTCTAGGTTGTTTCCACATTGAATTATAAGGTTGAGAGATGATCTTCCAGAATATGCTATCTTGGTAAACTGTGTATAAAAAGCTGAAGGCATTTGAGAGAGAACAGGTGCAAGACGTCCCTATCTCACCTTAAGAGCAGTGGTTCTCAGACCTCCTAATGCTGCTACCCTTTCATACAGTTCCACATGTTGTGGTGACCCCCGACCATAAACTGTTTTTGCTGCTACCTCCTAACTATAATTTTGCTACTGTTATGAATCCTAATGTGAGTAACTGTGTTTTCTGGTGGTCTCAGGTGACCCCTGTGAAAGAGTCACTCAATCCCTCCCCCCAAGAGACCTGGGAGGCCTGGGAAGTGGGTGTGAGCAGGGGTAATGATGTAAACTTCCCAAGCAATCAATAAAAATATTATCTAATATTGAAAAAAAATCATGTGAGTGTTTCGACATAGAGCTATGGAAGAAAGTGGTTCCCTTCTCTCTGAGGCTGGAGGATGCAGAGAGCGGACACTGGCAAGCATCCCCTGACAAGACCTTTGTCCTTTTGATTCTCCCACCATCCCGCACTCTCCATACACTCTGCCTTGTGTAAAAGCAGGACTCTTAGACCTCCTCCCATCTTTATTTCTTTACATGCCTCCAATTCCATGGGAAATATATATTCAGTAAGTATTCACGCCTTTCTGTTGGCCACCTTTGATTACAAGGGTCCCAGCTAGGAGTTCAGAAAGATGCAAGGAAAAAAGATTTTCCTCCTCAAGGTGTCCAGGGTATCAACCTCTAGCTATCTGCAACTGTTTTCATTTAAAGTAAATAAAACTGAAGGAGAAATTAAATGCCTCAGGCTTCCTCGCCATCAACATTTCAAGTGCTCAAATGACATTGTGGCTAAAGGTTAACTTAGTAAATAATTTGGATGCAAGACAGTCTCAGTTGTCTCAAAAGTTCTATCAGGATGAGCCTGGAGCTAGCAGGAAGTCATCTATAGTATATAGTACATGTTGAAATGTAATGGTCTATGCAGGTTCTCTTTGTTTTGAATTCCATCTCAGTAAACATTTTATCATGTTGTTCTCCAGAAAGCCAGGCATTGAATTGAGAACCAAGGAAACTTCAAAAAACAAAAAATTAGAATATATTTGCACGAAGTTTTTACCTTGGCTGGGGGTGCAGCTCTGTAGTAGAACTCCTGCCTCCAGTGCACAAGGCCATGCTGCAATAAATAGATAGCCAGATAGATGGATGGATGGATGGATTTATTGCTTGATAGACAGACAGACAGACATAGATAGATGGATGATAGATAGATAGATAGATAGATAGATAGATAGATAGATAGATAGAAATACAGACAGATAGATATGGAAAGTTGGGACAACATGTGCAATGTTTTCTCAGACCTAAATTCTGCCCATTTGAGTATGAAAATCACTGTTATGGTGTTATGTCTTGTGATGTCAAGGTGAAACTCCATTTTCATTTTCCTGAGAAAAGGAAGTTGCCTTGGGCTAGTTAATAAAAATAAAAACAACAAACAAACAAAAACTCATAACTCATTGCAGGGCAAAGAGAGCTCATCTAAAAGGCCTGTATATTTTTATCTGGAAATATAAATGAGAAGAAAATAAAGGTTTCACTAATCTGAGTTTGTACCAGGCCTCACCAAGAGCCTGCAGAGTGTTCATGGAAACAGCATGCAATCAGGAAATCCTATAAGAGCAGAAGGTCATTGAGGGACAGGGGTGCCACAGCCCTTGGCTTTCAGTGTTTTGTGACATACTACGGTTGTAGGTCCAGTTAGTGGATGTATATTATCCATAAACAGTGTTCTAAGACAGGCATGGGGTTTTTAAAAATTTGCCAATGAGAAGGCACACAAAGAAACTCTAAATTATGCAGAACGAACGTGTCAATTTTTGATGCTTTTACATTTAAAATGACCAACTGAGAATAGTTCAGACTAATACTTGAAAACAAGAAAATGGTGTTGATCCAGGGTCGGACCAGCCACGTCTTAGGACAAAAAGTGTGGTCCAATTGTAAGAGTGGGCATGAAGAAAGTCCCAAGAAGGTAGAATTAACACGAAGACTGAAGACTGCCACTCCTACCTGTGAAAGCCGCTGCAAATACATAGGTGATGGCCTCTGAGAGAATGAAGGCATCACAGAAGATGAGTTTCCTTCTTCTTCATACCGACTTCTGGTTTGGGGGAGTGTTGTACAACAAACATTAGTTGGGGTGTGGTGCACAGGGGCTCATCCTACCCAAGGATGTGGCTAGCTTGTGCTCTGCTGCCATCTTGTGGCGTACGCGCAGTATACCTGCCTCTCTTGGGTCAGCGTGAAGAAAGCAAGCGATGTTTTAGCACCCAAGAATTAAACTATAAAAGAATCTCGGTTCTCGCAACCACGTTCCCTACTGCCATTTACGTGGAAAGATTCACAGCTTAACCCAGACTCCCATCAGGCCACGGGAATTCAGCAGGTAGCCCTCTGCCTTTAGATCTGTTGATTCTTTGGATGGCCCCCAGCGTTTTCTGAGCTGCATAGTCCCTCTCTCAGGTTCTCCAACATCTAGATTAGTAATCAAGAATCGCTGTGTGTATTTTACGAGCTCCCCAACCCTTCTTTCCTTCTGTCATTTATTTTATCGAGAGCTCTAAAGGTCTCACGAGACGTCATTTTTTTTTTTTTTTTTTAAATCACATTGACTGTCTATCTTTTATGCTAATTATTAGGCTGGGTGGTTTGTTGTTGCTGTTTGTTTGTTTTCTATTTCTATTTCTATATCTACACAAATGTAGCTTCTTGGTTCCTGTGAAGAAAGTAGCTGGCCGATCCACTCATGCTTCTCAGCGGCCCCTGGTGGTAACATCTTAAACAAATAGTAAATTCCTGCCTGACCCATGCAAGACATACTGACATGCCAATCTATGGAACCTGTTCAGATACCATCAGTTTCACCTGAACATGTTTTAGTTCAGACCTAACATATTACTTATATGTTGATGTGAGGAGGCAGAAAGGGGAGGAAGAAGAGTGAAGGAAGAGGGAAAGAGAATTCTGTGAATAAAATAACTCAAATAATTAATTAGATTTTTCTCTGTGCAGTAAATCAGTGTTGAAACCCATCTTTTCCCTCAGAACTGAGGCAATGATTTTCACTAAATATCACCAAATAGCTCACTTGATATCCTACTCTTTAATACATAAATACTTTAGTACATACTTCCATATGAATTGCAGAATCTCTTCAGTCTTTTAGGTGCTTTTCTGGGTATCTGACATGGTCCTGACAATCGGGTTTGCTTTTTGGTTTGTTTGTTTGGTTTGGTTGGTTTTCTATTTCCATTGTTAGAAGGACCTTTGCATTAGGCATAGACATCACTCTCAGAGCCTGCTTTTCTATCCCACAGACAGCACTGGCTCTTTAAGAAATGATACTATATAAGCCATGGGTGGTGGTGCTTGCCTGTAATTCCACTTCTAGGAAGCTAAAGTAGGAGGACACTGAGATCAAGCCCAGCCTGAGCTACAAAGTACCTGTCTCAAAAAAAGAAATATTCTTCTTATAAGTTCTATGGTTCTCTGACAGTATAACTTTCTTTTTAATATTACCCTTTTATTACATAACAAATACTTACTTGTAACAAAAAATCCAAGGAATATGAAAAGGAAATTTCAAATCACTTATAATTTCATCTACTGATAATGTACTGATGACATTTTGAAGGATCTCCTTTGATTTCAGTCTTTTATATGCCTAGATTTATATGTATAGGTAGATAGCCAAACAAAAGAATAAGTTATTTCCTTTGGAGTCAAATTATATGCAAAATCTTGGGGTTCAAATTATTTCAGAAGTTTTGAATATTATATCTTTTTCTGTTAAAATTTTCTTTCTGTGATAAAATATTCTTCTTAAGTACTTTATCACTTTCACTATATCAATATTTTGATCTTAATATTTTATATTTCTACAATGTATTCATATAAAATATTCAATATTTTCATATTGTTAGGACATTTAGTTTCTCCTGTCTATCATGTAAGCCCGTAGAAAATATTTCATGATTATTGGGTTAAAGTTTCTTCATATAAGCCTATACTGATGAACTGTTTCAAAAAATTTATTTTGCTCAAATTAACTCTATTCCAATCGTATTTAAACTAGCTGTAGTACTGATGCCTTAGTGGGCATGCTTCAGTGAGAGCATGCTGAGAGGGTTCTGCTTCACGAGCTAACAAACTGGAGCAAAGAGTTCGGGGGAAAAGTCACACTGGTGCCTCATGGCCAGTACTGCTCAGGATATCTTCAATGTTAGAGAAAATGACGGCAATCCTGAGGAGGGGAGGCGTCTTCACAACAGACAGCCCCGCGAGGTTCACAGTCGACAGACTCCATTTGAGCCCACTCCTATTGGTTGTCGATGTCACCCCTGGTGGTGGTCTGAATGAGGATAGAAGGATGGCCCCCGTGGGCTCATGTTTGAATATGTGGTCTCAGTGGGTAGAACTATTAGGGAAGGCGTAGAAGGTGTGGCCTTGTTGAGGGAGATGTGCCAGGGGAACCTGGGCTTTGAGGTCTCAGAAGCCCGCGCCACTCCCAGTGAACTCTCTCGCCCTCACACCTGTGGATCAGACATCAGCTTTCGGCTGTGGCGCCAAGCCTGGATGCCACTGTATTCCCCACTATGATGAAATCCGAAATTGTAAGCACCAATAACCTCTTCTATACATTGCTTTCGTCATGGTATCTTATCATGGCAATGGGAAAATAACTAAGGTAGACTTACTAATTAGAACTGTATTTTAAACAAAACCCCGTGCTCATAGAGGGATGGAGTTTTAAGGGAACCTTCAGAAATGCGCCTCAGGGTGAAGCCTCTAGTGAGATAGAGCAGTTGCGCTCTCACTCTCCAAGCATCCGTTAAGACCCAGGAGGGCTGTGATTAATCCATTTGTGCCTCAAGCTCATCCTAGCCAGCATCTCACTTGACTTCCATCCCTCCTATGGGTCCTGTATATGGAAGAAAAGCAGCCCTCAGCTTTTTGGAAAAAGCTACTGACTAAAGAGATATAAAAGAGGCTGGTATTCACTTCTTACAGCCCCAGGCAAAGGCCCAGGAATATGGATGAGTTGTCAGCAAGTTCTGCTACTCTCAGATTCTATCTCCTAATGGGAGGCACATCCTGACAGGGCAGCCTGAACTGTGTGGAGATGCAGCCTGTAATTGTGGGTGAACACAGTATTGTAGTCACTGGACCCTGGATTCAAACCTGGCTCAGATATCTACAAATTTGAGGAACAAATCAATTACTTCAGATTTCTAAGTTTGAGTCTTCCTTCATCTGAAAAGGTGCTATTCAAATTTTCCTTGAATTCTCATTGTTTGGAACACTGTAAGCACTCAGGATTACTATTATTATTATTAATTATTATTATTATTTATTCTAAGCTTTAAACTTCTTTTGGCGCTAGCTCTCAGCAATGAAATCTCAAAGACCATCAGGTCTCGGTCATAATGATTCAGGGCAAGAATACAGGAAATTAGATCAGCAAAATGTCAGTGGCAGGTGCTGGGGTCTAGAAAGTGCCAACTGTGGATTTGCATCATTCTGAGTAAATCAGGGAGAACAGCCTGATAGAATTAACCTGGAGAGGCTATGAGACTAATCTTGGAAATTTTCCATCTGTTGCATTTAAGTAATAACTGTGTGTATGTCATAGGATTTAACAGCAGGTTGAACAACAGGCCCCTTAAGGACATGCTCATGTCCTGGCCTCTAGAACCAGCAAATGTGACCCTAACTTTAATAAAGACATTTTAAACATAAACTAAGTCAAAAGTTTTGAGAGGTATCACCTTGCACTATCTAAATCCCATGGCAAATGTCTCCTGGGCAGTGGGAAGGCAAAATAGTGAATGGAGTATTTGAAGACAAACACAGATAGTAGCACTACACACCCACAAGCAAATAACAGCTAGGGAGGGTTCCCTCACAGAGCCATTGGGGGGTGGTGGTGTCATAGCCTTCCTGTGAGTTCAGATTTCTGAAGCCACCAAGTTTGAGCAAATCTGTTCAAACAGACTTAGGAAAGTATTCGGGATCAAAGAGCAAATGAAATGATAATTTAATTCCAAGACAGCATATGAATTCATCCAGACCTGTACAGTGGAATGAAGCAAGACACTGTGTAACTTGGGTGATGCTCCACCAGGGGGCACCAGCCATTCTCAGTTAGTGTGGTGTCACCAGCATTACAATGCCGTGTTTGGTCCATCATAAATGTCAAAGCATGGATGCCAAACAAATGAATGTACAAAAAATAGACAGCAGAATAAATGAGCTTATGACCTTACAGAAAAATGTAGCTATTAGTGATCATGTTTACCTGTAAGCATAGCTTAGTTCCCCAAATTTGCTTATTACTATGGCTATCGCGTGACAGCCAAACACTAGAGGGAAGCTTCAAGCCAGCCCAAGTTTTCAGGTATTTTGTGGATTTTGTCACAGTGATGTGGTAATTATAGAATGTATAATGTCTCTTTTCTAAATAAGACTGTTTTGTCAAAAATCACAAGCAAATCACCAGATTGAAGATCTGGTTTTGACCTGCCCCATGTCCTGCCTGTATCAATTAGCAATTAAGAAACTTCTCACAGACATGCCTACAGGCCAACCTGACAAAAGATAGACACCCTCTTCCCAGGTATGTCAAGCTGACAACCATGACCCCCCATGGGGAGCTACATGTGAATTCCTATAAAGGTCCATGTGGAAGCAGCTGCACAAATCCCAGCCTCCCATAGCTCCCACAAGCCAGCGTGAAATCCATCATAAATCAGGCATGTTGTTTTCAGCCCAAACTTCAGTGACTAAGTTCTCTTCTGTGTTTTAGAAAGCTGCCCATGCTTTCTTGTCCCAGTGCCCTCCTCTTTAGGGTTAAAAAAACAATGCTACCAGTGCTAAGAATACTTACAACCCTCAGCCCTTGAGGCTGTGAGATGACAGAGCAGATGAAATATTCATCACAAAAGTACAGGGACCTGAGTTCAGCTCTCGAACCAAACATAAAAAGCAGAGCATGTCAGCATGATGCTATGATCCCAGTTCTGATGGGGTGAACACGGGGCCACATGCATGCACACACACACACACACACACACACACACACACACACACACACCTTGAACTTTGTCTAAAGCAGAGGTCTCCATACCATGCCCAGGGACCTGTGAAGTGACTATAGCTGCATCTTTTCTTGTCTCACTCATCCCCCTTTGCCTATTTTGCCAAGCCCTGGGAGCCTCTTTCACTTTAAAAATAAAGCATTAAACTGTACTTATAGACATTTTTTTGTTTCTGTCTAATAAATTTGAATTTACATATATTTTTAAAAAGCATATACGTTCTGCTCTATTTTCCTGCAGCAGCTAGACCCAGGGATCACATGCATGTGCCTTGTGTAAAAAGTGTTGTCTATCAGAAGGGGAAGATGGACCAGCTCTCTGGGGGGCTCCAGTCCATTAGAGCTCCTAGCTAAGCGGTGTGAAATCAGCTAATTAGTTTTATGGCCCTATCTGTAACGCTGCACGCACGTAATTTTAAGCCCATGCTTTCACCTTCTCCAGTGTCCCATACTATTACGATTCTGCAGGCCCAGGAGGGCAGGCTGTTTGCCTAGCCTGCAAAAGGCTCCTCTGCATTAGGTCCCCAGCACAGGTATGCTAGGGCATTCCTGTGATCCCATCCCTTGGAAAGCACAGGTGGGGGTTTTAGAGGTCATCCCTGGCTACCTAGGAGGCTTGAGACTTACTGGGCTACATCAAAACCTGTTCCCCCAAATCCCTGAATAGCTGGTGCAGGAAAACTGTCTCAGATTAGGGTTGCTGTGTTGTCTTTCTGTTCTTATTCCAGCAGTTGGAAGATTCCCTAGACTGCTGTCTGGTAGTTGGAACCTGCCATTTCCTGGATGTTCCCTGTTACCTGGCACTGTATGAGCACACCCAATGCTTTATCTTCAGTCTTCACAGGGACATATGACCAAAGAAGCTCTCACTGTCCACGTTCTACATCAACAAAGGGGGCACAGAGAAGTCACTTGACTTTTAAGCACAAGATGAGAACACAGTCTGCTGGTTCCAGGAACAGCGACCCTTTCCAGCTTCACAGTTCACTTCCCCAAAGACATGGCTCCATCCTTCTGTACCCAACACCAGCTGGCTTATTTCAGGAAAGTAAAAATCCAAATAACCATGGTACTTACTTCCAGAATGTTCTGAGACTCCATTCTTCCACATGGAGGGTTTTTTAACAACAGTGAAGGGGGCCTCTTCAGAACCCTCGATGGCCACACTTTTTCTTCAAGGCTCACTTCCAAACAGTGCCTCACTAATTCATCAACCCTCATCACTGTATCCATTCCATTATATCCAGTGTGTCCATTCAAAGACCCCTAAAAAAACTGCAAATACTTGACACAATGCCTTTCCTTCTATAATGCTGCTTTTATGGCTCCAATGTGGACATAGAGTCATATGTTTGAACACCTGGTTGCCAACTGATGTCATTCTTTGGGTAGACTGTGGAAACTTTAGGAGGGAGAGCCTCACTAAAGGAAGCAGGTAGCTGGGGTTAGGCCTGGAGATTTTATAGCCCACTTTCACTTTCTGTTCACCCTCTACTTCTAGCCATGGATGACCAACTGCCTCATCCTCCTGCCACTGTTTTTCACCCTGAAATGTTGCTTTTGAAGTGTATTTTTGTCACAACAATAGAAGTAGCCAGTGCTGCTGCTGTCACTCTATGGGGTAGGGGACGATCCTAGTCCAATAAGCAAGGAATATATATTTGATTGATCAGAAGATAATCTCAACAGCTTCTTGGCTTCTCATGTACCGGGTGTGTGTCCTGATATGTAGCTGTAAATCTCCAGATCCCTTGAACAATTAAATCTTCAAGTGCCAGTAACCTGGAAGTGCGTCTCTGTGACTTTTGCTTCAAGTTAGTGTGCTCTGAAGTAAACATCCTGGGCTAGCTTCTATTCTCTGAAGACCTTGTCAGTGGCCATCACACTTGTGGACACAGGGAGGGAAAGACAAGGGATAAACAGCAGTAAATTCTCTAGACACCCACTTCCTGATACAGCTCAGCTCAACTCCCTACGAAGCATTGCCTCCCAAAAACATGCACCTCCAAGGTTTGAGGTTACGAGCCTTCTCAATGGTTAATCTTCATTGTCAAGCTGACTGAAATTTAGACTCACCTAAGGAGCCCACTTCAGGGATGTTTTCAGAGAGCCATAACTAAGGTGGGAAGGTCCACCCTGAATATGGCTTATGCCATTCCCTGGGCTGGGGTCCCTGACTGGAAAAAAAAAAGAGAAAGAGGAAGCAAGATTAACACCAGCTTTCATCTCTCAGGTTCCTGAGTGCAAAGACAGTGTGAGCAGATGCCTCAAGCACCTCCTTCCCCCACCTTTACAGCCAGAGCCCCTATCACTTTTGCATTTCCCCACAAACATTTGATCCTTCTTTGTTTCTTCCTTTCTCCAGGAGGAGTATCCGGGAAAGAAGACCTTAGAGGTAGGAAGAGTCAATCAGGAAGAGTATAAAGGCTAGCCCTCTCCCTGTCTTAGTGTCTTCACTCATCTCTACATCCTATCTTTTAAGCATGAGTTCTCAGTGACTTCTGTAACTTGAAGCCCACCTCACTGCTCCAAGTCCAGTGGAAGGGGCCCAAATACTACATAAGATATAGTTTTGAAAATTACTTGCTGTGTTCAAGTTTGTTGAAATGCAACAGTATAGCATCAGGTCTCTACTTTATCCAGAGCAAAATGATACTACTGATAACTGAAGAGAGCGAAGAATGCACATGAGGCTACACACACACACACACACACACACACACACACACACACGCACACATGAGGGAAAGAGAGATAGAAAGAGAGAAAAAGAGAGGGAAGGAAGGAAAGAAGGAAGGAAGGAAGGAAAGAAGGAAGGAAGGTAGGAAGAAGATAACAGCAGGTCTGTGACTAAGAAGAACTGGGTTTCATTCTCTCTCACATCTGTCCCAAGGCTAAGGCCAGTGTTAATCTGTAGGTCTTGGTATATCAAGGAGAGATGCTTTCTCTTTCTTCATGAAGAGCTCATTTACATGCAGGCATAAAGCTTAGAACAGACAGTAGAATGTATTGTGAACCACCCCGTTATTTAACAGATAAAGGCTCCAGGGCTCCAACAGTTGAAACACCTAATCTAGCATTACATAGAACAGAATCAACTCTCAGATTCTAATTTTTCTCAAAAGTGATCATAGAAATCCCCACTGTTTCTCTGACAGTCTTTGTTAGAGCAGCTAGAAAAGAAGTTGTTTGGGACTAGCTTGTGTGTATAGCACTCTGAAAGAGAAAGCCCTTCTAGTGTATGCATACTCAACATACTTCACCAGAGATAGCATCGACCAAGAAGTGTGCCTGCATGGAGGCAGAGATATCTTCAAAATGTGTGCATGACCCAGTACAACCAACTTACAGAGTCTGGCAGAATACATACACAAACACCCCACGCCACCCCTGACATGTTCAAAGACTGCTTCCTTTTGTTGACACCAATTGCACCAGCTGAGGGACCTTTTGAGCCACACAACAAAAAGGCATGCAAAGAGGCAGCTTTCAAGACCTAATCTATGATTAAGGCTACCCCTTCCCAAACAAGTAGGGTAGCTGTCAGCTCCCTGCCACATTCCAGGGATGGCTGGTAGGGTGTTCCCTCTGCCCAGAGCCACCTCAATTCCATCTAATAAAGGCCGGGGCCTTCATCCCACAGGTGACATTCCTCTGTCATACAGCTGCACTTAATGTTTCAATACATCCTATTATACTCCTGATTTAATGAGGCCTCTAGGACACTGTGTGTGACAGTTACCACATTGCCAAAGCCCCAGACACTCAAGATACTTGGGTTCTGCTGAGAACCAAAAGATAAATTAGCAGCTATTATTAAGACCTGAAGTAGGTAGGTAAAGAAGTCTAGTAATGCCCTGAGGGGAAGGGCCACCTCACTGCATTCTTTCCCCACCCACTAGAGATACAGTTGCTAGGAAATTGGACCATCCCCCTAGGGAGGGACTCAGGTCATTATGGTCTGGGGACCTTCCTATAGCCAGTCAATTAAAAATGTAGCATTTTGACCAATAGATGCTTGCCACACAGGAATTGCCCCTGACTTGGGCATGCTGGGAGCGACCAGAGTCTTTAAAATCACCCAAATAACCTGAGCACCCATGCTCGGCTCCCACCGCTTTGGCAGTGGGGCGTGTGGGCCCAAGCTGCAGCTTGTAATTTACAATAAGAAGAACCTCATGTATTTACAGCAGAGTCTGTTTATTCCTGGTCTTTTGGGGTTCGTGAACTGGGCAGAACACTGCCATCTGAGAATGCTGGGCCATTAGCAAAGGAGTATGGCAAATAGAACATCCACTTCACAGACATAAGCCAGTCTCAACTCCACATGTGCTAGATGAGGAAAGTATCTGAATTACTTTAAACTTCAATTTATCAGCTGTAAACTGCATATAAAAACTGCATCTTTTGCAAAGGACTACCAGAAATCTGAGCTAAACAATACATGAGACTCTCAGGATTGTATCCAATCTCCTAATTACCAGAGCCTGCCAGCAGAGTTGAATGGTTCTTGAGTTGGGAGTGAGGATTAAAATTAATAAACTAACACACAACACATGGGACTTTTCCAAGAGGCTCTAGTGGAGAGTAGACTCAACTAGCAGCCTGGCTTTATTTTAAGTGCTTTTAAGATAGAGTAAAAACAACTCAGAAGAATGGGTTAAATTTACAAGAAGGTGAAACAAGAGGCGTGATCTTGACAAGCTATCCCACCTGCTGTCACAAACAAAAAGAGATGTACTTAGGAATTCTTCCCTGACTTCAGTGAAGGCCTGGTAAAAGCAGTCTTTCCACTGAGATTTAAATATCAAAGCAGCTTCTAGAACAACGGCTCCCAACACCTAGTGTTTGAACTCAGCAAACATTAGAAATTTTTTATGTTATCATAATAGCTGTAATACTGGAAAACCACCCAAAACAATTTTTGTATAACTTTTATCTGAACCTCTACTTTATTATGTTTTCATCCTTTTCCCTAATGACTTAGAGAAAATGAATTGTAACCTGAAAAGGATTTGAACAGCGACTAGCAGATGATCTATCACTTCTAGCAACTGTTACTCTTACTGTTCAGAACATTGCTCTTATTGTTGAGTACAAAAATAAATCACAGTACTTGTGGAGATAAAAATCAATCAACAGCACACATTTGATTACCCTACTCATTTCTGTTCTGAAAGTCTTGTTGTTGTTGTTGAGACAGGGCCTCACTAATTGTCCTGACTCACTAATTGCCTGGAACTCTTTTTGTAGACCAGGCTGGCTTCAGACTCATAGAAATCTGCCTGTATCTACCTCTTGAGTACTGAGATTAAAGCTCTATGGCTTCATGCCTGGTCTCTGTTGTGCAACTTTAAGAGGAAAAGGAAAATGAAGCATTCAGGGAAGTGAGATAATACGGTCAGAATTTAGCTAAAGCAAAAGTGTACAAATTAACACCCACATGGAAAAGACTGCCTATCATCTATTTTATAATAGATGTAGCTAATAAATAAATATGTAATAATATATATAAATATATAAATATATAATAATAGCTGTAGCTAATAAATAAATAATAATATAATAAAACTGTTAACGGTTTTATTGATACAACTCACTCATTTATTTTCACATTCCCTATGGTTTTTAATCATGTTACAAGACACATGATGTAGCTTCCAGATATATTTATGCCTTACAAAGCCAAAGATTTTACCTTCTGGCCCTTTACAAAGAAAGTTTGATGACCTCAGGCTTTATAAAGTTATGACTACCTCATACTGGTATGTCATCTCTGTTATTGTCCCCGGAAATTGCTTGAACCATTGTTGGGAATGAATGGGGCATAAATATTGCTTGGAAATCAGATAATAATACTGGGTTTCTGGCAGTAAGCTCCAAGGGTTCCAATGTTCTATTCAAACTAGAGAGGGGAAGCTGGTAACTACTGAATGAACATTGAATTTTTGCATTGAAATCATATGGGGAATGGAGAGTAAAGGAGAAAGAAGATAGTAAAGGATGTACTTGTCTCTGGTGCACATAGTTATCAATCCTACTGAGCTCTTCAGTATAATGAGAAGGTGGTCCTCAACATTAAGAGATCAATCAGCACTTAAAGAGTGAAACCAGGACAAAAGCTGGTTTAGAATTTAGAATAGACTGCACTCCTGGTTTTTATCACAATTGTAAGATAAAACTTCTATCATAGTCCCTAGTCTAACAGTGTATGCTCAGTCATCCTCCATGGATGGGCATGGGGTGGGCCTAGCTTTATCTTTGATCTTCACACACATCTGTAAGAATTTAGCATATTTTCAAGTGCACAGGGCATCATCAGCAAGACCAGATGAATGAATTGAGTCTGATAGCACAGGCTGTAATCCCAGAACTTGAGCGGTTGATAAAAGAGTATCATAACAAATCTAATGCCAGGCTTGGCTCCATAGTGAATTCCACATCTACCAGTGCTACTGTTCTGCCAGTTCACAAACCCCAAAAGACCAGGAATAAACTGACTCTGCTGTAAATACATGAGGTTCTTTTATTGTAAATTACAAGCTGCAGCTTGGGCCCACACACCCCACCACCAAAGCAGTGGGAGCCGAGCACACTACACCCAGGTTAGTTGGGTGTTATGTAGATTCTGGTCCCTCCCAACATGCCCAAGGCAGGGGCAATTCCTGCATGGCAAGCATCTATTGGTCAAAATGCTACATTTTGAATTGATTGGCTATAGAAAGGTCCCCAGACCATAATGACCTGGTGTCCCTCTCTAGGGGGATTGGGCCAGATTCCTAGCAACTGTTATCTCTAGTGGGTGGGGAAAGAATGCAGTAAGGCAGTCCTTCCCCTCAGGGCATTACTGGACTTCTCCACTCACCTACTTCAGGTCTTAATAATAGCTGCTAATTTATCTTTTGGTCTCTCATTTCCCCCTATCCCATGATCATTTGAAGACCCAGTCTTGGGTCTTCCAGACATGACCCCTTGTATCTTATAGATTTACCTTTTTTATAATGGGATCTGAGTACTATTAGTGTATTGCTCTCAAGCATTTCTCTTTTATATTTTCTTTTTTTTATTTTTTTTATCAGTTACATTTTATTAACTCTGTATCCCAGCCGTGTCCCGATCCCTCATTCCCCCCCAGTCCCTCCCTCTCTCCCTTATCTCCACCGTGCCCCTTTCCAAGTCCACTGATAGGGGGACCTCCTCCCCATTCATCTGATCCTGTTTTATCAGGTATCTTCAGGACTGGCTGCAAAGCCCTCCTCTGTGGCCTAACAGGACTGCTCCTCCCTTCAGGGGTGGAGAGGCCAAAGAGCCAGTCATTGAGTTCCTGTTAGAAATAGTCCTTGTTCCCCTCACTTTGGGAAACCAATTGGTTACTGAGCTACCACAGGCTACATCTGAGCTGAGGTTCTAGGTTATATCCATACATGGTCCTTGGTTGAATGTCAGTCTCAGAAAAGACCCTGTGCCCAGATATATTTGGTCCTTGTGGAGCTCCTATCCTTTCCCCATCAGACTAATTCCCCTTCTTTCTTATGATTCCCTGTACTCTGCCAAAGGTTTGGTCATGAGTCTTTGCTTTGAAAACACTGCTAGTTAGAGTCTTTCAGATGCGCTCAGTAGACTCCTGTCATACATTCAATGCACATCCCATCTGTCTTTCTAAATGAGGATTGATCATCTTACCCCATGTCCACTCAATTGATTATCTTTTTTAGGTGTATAGATTTCATTATGTTTATCATATCTTCTAGGTCTATATAAGTGAGTATATCCCATGTTTGTCTTTCTCCTTCTGGGATATTTCACTCAGAATGATCTTTTCTAGATCCCACCATTTGCCTGCAAATTTCATGATTTCCTCCTTTTTGATTGCTGAGTAGTATTCCATTGTATAAAAATACCACAATTTCTGTACCCATTCCACCGTTGATGGACATCTGGGTTGTTTCCAGGTTCTGGCTATTACAAATAGAGCTGCTATAAACATGGTTGAGCAAGTGTCCTTTTTGTGTACTTGAACAAACTTTGGGTATATACCTAGCAGTGGTATAGCTGGGTCTGGAGGAAGCACTATTCCTATTTGTCTTAGAAAGTGCCAGATATCTTTCCAGAGTGGTTGTACCAGTTTACATTCCCACCAGCAGTGGAGGAGGGTTCCCCTTTCTCCACAACCTCTCCAGCATGTGTTATCGCTTGAGTTTTTCATCTTGGCAATTCTGATGGGTGTAAGGTGATATCTCAGGGTCGTTTTGATTTGCATTTCCCTGATGGCTAATGAGGATGAGCATTTCTTTAAGTGTTTCTCTGCCATTCGATATTGCTCTGTGGAGAATTCTCTGTTTAGCTCTGTTCCCCATTTTTTAATTGGATTACTTGGATTGCTGCTTTTCAGCTTCTTTAGTTCTTTGTATATACTGGATATTAGTCCTTTGTCAGATAAAGGGTTAGTGAAGATTCTTTCCCAATCTGTAGGCAGTCGTTTTGTTTTGATGACGGTATCCTTTGCTTTACAGAAACTTTTCAGTTTCATGAGGTCCCATTTATTGATTGTTGCTCTTAGAGCCTGTGCTGTTGGTGTTCTGTTCAGGAAGTTGTCTCCTGTGCCAATGAGTTCTAGGCTGTTCCCCACTTTTTTTTCCAATTGATTTAGGGTATCTGGTTTTATGTTGAGGTCCTTGATCCACTTTGACTTTAGTTTTGTGCAGGGTGATAAATATGGATCTATTTTCATTTTTCTGCATGTAGACATCCAGTTGGTCCAGCACAATTTGTTGAAGATGCTGTCTTTTTTCCATTGAATGGAATTGGCTTCTTTGTCGAATATCGAGTATTCATAGGTGTGTGGATTTATTTCTGGGACTTCTATGCGGTTCCATTGATCCTCCTTTCTGTTTCTATGCCAATACCATGCAGTTTTTATTACTGTTGCCCAGTAGTACAGCTTGAGATCAGGAATGGAGATACCTCCAGATGATCTGTTGTCGTACAGGATTGTTTTGGAGATTCTGGGTTTTTTGTTTCTCCATATGAAGCTGAGAATCTTTTTTTCAAGGTCTGTAAAGAATTGAGTTGGTATTTTGATGGGAATTGCATTGAATCTGTAGATTGCTTTTGGCAGTATGGCCATTTTCACAATGTTAATCCTACCAATCCATGAGCACGGGAGATCTTTCCATCTTCTGATATCTTCTTCGATTTCTTTCTTCAGAGACTTGAAGTTTTTCTCAAACAGGTCTTTCACTTGCTTGGTTAGAGTCACACCAAGGTACTTTATGTTATTAGTGGCTATTGTGAAGGGTGTTGTTTCCCTAATTTCTTTCTCAGCCTTTTTGTCTTTGGTATATAGGAGAGCTTCTGATATTTTTGAGTTGATTTTGTATCCTGCCACTTTGCTGAAGGTGTTTATCAGCTGAAGGAGTTCTCTGGTTGAATTTTTGGGGTTGCTCATGTATACTATCATATCATCTGCAAATAGTGACACTTTGACCTCTTCCTTTCTAATTTGTATCCCCTTGATCTCTTTTAGTTGTCTTATTGCTCTGGCTAGGACTTCAAGTACTATGTTGAAGAGATATGGGGACAATGGACAGCCTTGTCTTGTCCCTGATTTCAGTGGGATTGATTTAAGTTTCTCGCCATTGAGTTTGATGTTAGCTATAGGCTTGCTATATATTGCCTTTACTATGTTTAGGTATGTGCCTTGTATCCCTGATCTCTCCAAGACTTTAAACATGAATGGGTGTTGGACTTTGTCAAATGCTTTTTCGGCATCTAAGGAGATGATCATGTGGTTTTTCTCCTTCAGTTTGTTTATGTAGTAGATTACATTGATGGATTTCCGTATGTTGAACCAACCTTGCATGCCTGGGATGAAGCCTACTTGGTCATGGTGGATAATATCTTTGATATGTTCTTGGATTCGGTTTGCAAGTATTTTATTGAGTATTTTTGTGTCAATGTTCATAAGAGAGATAGGCCTAAAGTTCTCTTTTTTTGTTGGGTCTTTGTGTGGTTTAGGTATTAAGGTGACTGTGGCTTCATAGAATGAGTTTGGTAGTGTTCCTTCTGTTTCTATTTTGTGGAATAGCTTGAGGAGAATTGGAGTTAGCACTTCTTTGAAGGTCTTGTAGAATTCTGCGCGGAAGCCATCTGGTCCAGGGCTTTTTTTGGCGGGGAGACTGTTAATGACTGCTTCCTTGGGAGATATAGGGCTATTCAGTCTTTCTACCTGATCTTGACTTAGTTTTGGTAGATGGAATCTTTCAAGAAAATTATCCATTTCATTTAGATACTCAAATTTTGTGACATATAGGCTTTTGTAGTATGACCTAATAATTGTTTGGATTTCCTCAATGTCTGTGGTTATGTCCCCATTTTCATTTCTGATTTTGCTGATCTGGATAGTTTCTCTCTGCTTTTTAGTTAGTTTGGCTAAGGGTTTGTCTATCTTGTTGATTTTCTCAAAGAACCAGCTTTTTGTTTCACTGATTCTTTGGATAGTTTTATTTGTTTCTAGTTGATTGATTTCAGCCCTTAGTTTGATTATTTCCAGCCGTCTGCTCCTCTTGGGTGTATCTGCTTCTTTTTTTTCTAGGGTTTTCAGTTGGGCCATTAAGTTGTTTGTATGTGATGTTACCAATTTCTTCTTGTAGGCACTTAGTGCTATAAATTTTCCTCTGAGCACTGCCTTCAATGTGTCCCATAAATTTGGGTATGTTGTGTCTTCCTTTTCATTGAATTCTAGGAAGTCTTTAATTTCTTTCTTTATTTCTTCCTTAACCCAGCTGTCATTGAGTAGTAAGTTGTTCAGTTTCCATGTGCGTGTCGGCTTTTTGTTGTTTCTGTTGTTGTTGAGGTCGAGCTTTAGTCCATGGTGGTCAGATAGCATACAAGGGATTATTTCAATCCTTTTGTATCTGTTGAGGCTTGCTTTGTGGCCCACTATATGGTCTATTTTGGAAAAGGTTCCATGCGGTGCTGAAAAGAAGGTGTACTCTTTTGAGTTTGGGTGAAATGATCTGTAGACGTCTATTAGGTCCATTTAATTTAGGGATTCTGTGAGTGCTTTTATTTCCCTATTTGGTGTCTGTGTAGTTGATCTGTCCCTTGGTGAGAATGGAGTGTTGAAGTCTCCCACTATTAAGGTATTAGGATCAATGTATGATTTAAGCTTTAATAATGTTTCATTTACGAATGTCGGTGCTCTTGTATTTGAGGCATAGATATTCAAGATTGTGATGTCCTCTTGGTGGATTTTTCCTTTGATGAGAATATAGTGGCCCTCCTTATCTTTTTTTATTAACTTGGGTTGAAAGTCTATTTTATTAGATATTAGGATGGCTACTCCAGCTTGTTTTCTGGAACCATTTGCTTGAAAAACAGTTTTCCAGCCCTTTACTCTGAGGTAGTGTTTGCAACAAAGCATAGGTGTGTTTCTTGGATGCAACAGAATGTTGGATCCTTTTTCCTTAACCAATCTGTTACCCTGTGTCTTTTTATTGGTGAGTTGAGTCCATTGATATTGATAGATAATAGTGACCAATGCATGTTAGTTCCTTTTGTAATGGAGTTGATGATCTAACCCTGTTTCATTGCTTGTTTTCTTTTCATTTTTGTTGGGACATTATCTGTATGCCCTGTAGTCTTGGGTGAATTTGTTTTCATTGGATTGGAGTTTTCCTTCTAGTATCTTCTGTAGGGATGGTTTGCTGTGTAGATATTGTGTATATTTAGTTTTGTCATGGAATATTTTGTTTTCTCCATCTATGTTTATTGAAAGCTTTGCAGGGTATAGTAGTCTGGGTTGACATTTGTGATCTCTTAGAGTCTCCATGATACCTGCCCAGGCCCTTCTGGCTTTCATAGTTTCTGATGAGAAGTCCGGTGTGATTCTGATAGGTCTACCTTCATATGTTACTTGGCCTTTTTCCCTTGCTGCTTTTAATATCTTTTCTTTGTTCTGTAGATTTAGTGTTTTGACTATGATATGACGTGATGTGTTTCTTTTCTAGTCTAGTCTATTTGGAGTTCTGTAGGCCTCTTGTATATTTATGGACATCTCTTTCTTTAAGTTGGGAAAATTTTCTTCTATGATTTTCTTGAAAAGATTTTCTGGACCTTGGAGTCTGGAGTCTTCTTTTTCGTGAATTCCTATTATTCTTAGATTTTGTCTTTTCATAGCATCCTTGATTTCTTGGATATTTTGTGATCGGAACTTTTCTGATTTTACTTTTTCTTTGAGAGAAGTATCCATTTCTGCAAGTGTGTCTTCAGCTCCAGAGATTCTCTCTTCCATGTCTTGTATTCTGTTGGTGATGCTTACTTTTGTGGTTCCTGATCTTTTCTCCAAGTTCTCCAGCTCAAGGGTTTTCTCATTTTGTGTTTTCTTTATTGATTCTAATTCTGTTTTCATGCCTTGCACCATTTCTTTCATGTGTTTGAATTTGGATTCCTGTCTCTGTAAGATGGCCTCTATTTCTTTTTTCATTTCCTTCTTATATGCCACTAATTTTTCCTCTACTTGTGTATCTATTTGTTTGGCTATGTTTGCCTGTGTTTCTTTAAGGATATTGTCTATTTCTTCTTTCTTTGCCTCCAATTGACTGGCCATCTCTTTGAAAGACTTGTTCATTTCCTCCTTATGAGCCTCAAATAATTGGGCAAGCATGGCTTTAAAATCATTTTCCTGTGCTTCTGCTGAGTTGGTGTATCCATCGATTTTGGGGTTTGCTGGTGAAGTCATGATGTCCTGATTTATGTTGGAAGTGTTCTTTCGCCTACCTCTGGCCATTGGCTTATCTGAAACATTCCCTGTTTGTTTTTGGATTCTGCAGATCAGACTGGTGCTGTCTCTCTCTGGTGTCTGGAGAGTTCTTCAGGAAGCTGAGTACTCTCAGCGTGTGCTGAGGACTAGCTGTACCTGTGGGAGGAAAGTACGCAGGCGCAAACGGGGCAAATGCAAGCATGTGTGCGCGCGCGCGTGTGGGTGTCTGTGTGTGTAAGTGTGCGTGGATGAGTTTCTCGAGGGACAGAGTGATGGCTAATGTTGAACCCTTGAGTGTGTGGGAGGGGCTCTGCACTGTATATGTCACAGGTGCTAATGATCACAGTGCAATTTCTGGCATTAACTGTCTTAACTCCTCAATAGGCCTACAGGGCAGGAACTTCAATGTCCCTAGTGCCCCTCTGTTTCCCAAAGTGGGTATGTGGGTGGGAGGGGAGTTCGATGCCTGGCTTCTGATTTAGAAGGACCCAGGTTCTGGGGAACTGCAGATTCTCAAGGGTGCACTCACTTACTGGCAGGTCTCTTGGCAGAGGTCTTGGTATCCTGGGCTCTCTGCTCTCTGGTTTGGCCCTGCTTCTTTGATGTGTTCCGCCAGTTCTGTGCTGCTGTCACTGCCAGGTTCTGAGGTCTTGCTGCAGCTGGAGATTTCAGGGTGGTAACTTCAGCAGGGATGGGGTAACCAGGCTCTCTGTTCTCTGGTTTGGCCCTGGTTAGTCTTAAACTGGAGGGCTGTGGTGCCCTGCCAGTTCAGTGCTGCTCTGCTGCCACGTCCCGCTGTAACTGGAGACTGGGTTGCTAGTCCCAATGCTTTCTGGGAAGTCCTGGGATCTCTTTGTTGTGCTCTCCAAGCTTGGGAGGCCCAGCGCCTGGTGTGTCCAGGTTGTATGACGTTTCTGCCTGGTTTTGGTGAGAATATAGCGTATTCTCTGTCACTGTGGGATTGGACGGGCCGTACCGTCAGTGATGGTGATCCTGTGGAGCTAGTATGGTGTCTAGCAGATTCGCGTCCTGGGAGGATGGTGCAGCCGCTGCGCGAATCTGGGACTCCGGGGCACGTACTGCTGGCTTTTGTCTGCAGCTAAAGTGCTTGGGCTCTGTCTCAGCGGCTGTATACCCCAGGCAGTTAGGTCTGTGCTGAGAAAGATGAGTCCGCTGTGTTGCTGTGCGGAGGAGGAAGGAGGTCTGGGGGAAGGGAGTGCTGCAAGAACAAAGGATCGTTTCTTTCCTTCCCCAAGCAAGTCTCCCGGTGACCGGAGGCCAAAGTTTTCACCTCCTGCGATGTTCCCTGGTGTTCAGAAAGCCTCGCTGTGGTTTTCCTGGGTTGGGGGTCCTTCCATTCTCCACATCAGAAGATCAGGTATCTCACCACTCAGAAACTGTGTGTGCTAGTCGCCACCTTGGCTCTGCCCCTCTCTCAAGCATTTCTTTATGAAAGGCATTAAGCAATTGAAAATACAAGGCCCAAAGATAAAAATCAAAATGATTAGGGGTCCCTTCAGGGTTGATAGTAAGCCAGAGAACTATTATCCTTTCTCTCTAGGGTCTTTCTAGGCTTTTAGCCCAGTTGCTGCAATATTAGTTTCCATTTCAGCTAAGCAGATGCCCAAAATAATAGCTAATGCCAGGAAGCACCTTTTGACTTAGCATTTCAGCCTGCAGGGGGGGATTTGGGCAAAGATCTATCTTCTGGAGCTTCTCCAATGCTGATCATTGGACCATACGCATCAGGGGCTAGGGAGACTGAACTGCTAGTCAAAGGCTGGGCAATAGGGCAGTCACAAGCATCTGGTTAGTTGATCCACCTGAAGAGGCAGGGAGCAATCATGTCAGTTTCCAGAAACTCCAGATTTCAGCTTGCAGTCCACAGCTGATCTCAGAACAGAGTTAAACAGGTGAAAATCTGCTGAGACAAATTCAGACTGGAGACAGAAGTTAAAATTTGTCTAATAAATGGAAAAGACAAGGAGAAAATCTCATCTGTGATCCTTTTGAGATATGCCAGATCCAGGTCACATCCTGAAACTCACATGAAAATTTTTTGGTACACAAAAGGAAATAAATATTCAGCAAATCTAACATAACATTCTAAAAGTAACAGGTAAAACTGCATTCCACTGAATCACTGAATCAGCTGTTTGTTTTATAACCTTTATAAACTACTTAAGTGTGTCCATGGTCTGGAACTCTTTAACACTTTTTATGTGGGCATAGCTGTTGGTAATTAGCCACGAATGGAGCTTGGGTATTTTTCATACATTCAGCATCTACATTTAGACAGGATCTTCATGTTCACAAAAGTTAGGCAGAAATGCTGCCTAATTCTAAAGCCTAATTCTAGGTTAGGCAGTAACCTAGAATTACTGGCTTTAGTGCTAAACCCTGGATGCTTGGATTTTTTTCTTTATAAAGTAACTAGAAGGAATAGGTTTAAGATATTCCTGTGTCAAAGTCTACCCCAGAAATGGCAGATATTAAGAATACCATACTAAAAGCTATGACTTTTGGGTCATATATACACATTAAACAGATGTTTTTAACATGATGATGTTAGGCCCAGCAAGAGCCTAAATATAAGAAGGTATGAATAGAACTCAGGAAACTAATCATCCATTGATGCAAAAACACAAGAGGTTCCTCTTGACTATTGCATAATGGGGTCACCCCTGCTGGTCAGCTAGGAGTGGCACCAGGAGACAAAGACCTTAGCCTTTTAAAAGACACATGGCAGGAATCTCCTGGGATTGCCTTCTTGGCGATTTACAATTGGATGAGGTGTTTAACTTTTAAAATAATTGGTTAGTTCTGGTCACCCTTAGTTCCAGTTAGCCCTGTCATAAATATCTGATCTTCAAGTCAGTTTGGAATTTCCTGCCATCCACAGTTAAATGTGGGAGGGTGATTAACTCATCCCATGTCTGTTCTGAGGAGTGGGGGTTACAGGCTTTGGATCAAAGGTCAGGAGAAGGATTGGGGCCATTTGGCCCAGTTTCCAAAGACCATCTCATTGGTTCCAGCCAGTGATTTTCTCTCCATTTAGTAGAGATCTCTGCTTGTTCTCTTCCTTATCTCTGCTCTCACAGATGGGTAATGTCAGGAACTTTTACATTCCTCAGCTCTCTGGAGAAACAGTAAGAGGCTTTAATTAACATGGGCCTAAAACTTGCAAATATAAGTTATAAGGCAACTAAAAGAAACATAGGTTACAAAGTTAGTCTGATTCTTTCAATGAGAAGCACCTTTAAGTCTATCTCCAGAATCCAACCAAAGAAAATTAAAATCTCATGCTGGTGACTGAATAATAAGCAGTCAGTGCTCCATCAACTCTATTGATCAATGCCAAAATTCTGAACTTTGGAAATCTTATAACATAAGCATAACAGTAGCAAAGACAAGGGAAAAATTTAAAATATCTCCCATTTTTAATCTGCTTTAAAATATTTTTATATCTTTATAACTCATGATTATATACCTTAAAACATCAACTTAGACTCTCCAATCTTTTGTGCATTTATCAACCCTAAAACATTATTCAAACCAAATAACACTCTCTGAATTTTCATAACCTAAACTCCTATATCCTCAGACCCTACATAGGCTCCATTTATTTATTTTAAGACACAGGCCACTAACATGAGTCCTGTGAGCAAGGCAAACCTGTTTTTCTTCTACATAAGAGATCTAGTACCTAGTAGTTTTAACTAGTTAATGAACTGATTAATGAGCTAACCGTGGATCTATTTGTCTGCTCTTTATCTGCAAAGCTACCATAAGCTTAGCCTAGCCATCAAAGTGATCAGAGACCTGAGAAGGATAAATTATAAGCTAAATAATACCAAGCGATGTGCCAATCAAAATGACAGGGATGACTAGTTAGTCCATCACCTAGGCAGTGTCTCTGGCTCCTGTGGTCTCATAACATTGTGGGCAGATGCGGTCCAGCTAGGCACAAATGAGACTGCTTTCTACTGCTTCTGTGGAAAGAGGAACAGGAGAGATTGACCTTACCTTGCCTCTCACAATGTGAGACAATTGCTCTTCAGGTGTCCCCAGCTTTGTCCACAGTTTACTCTGGGCCCTAACAAACTCCTAGGTTTGTTCTTCTGGATCAATCAGACATTCTTATTTTCTTGCTCTCTCTTGCTTTTTATATAACATAAAAACTCTCATCAAAATCTTTTCCATCCTGACATGATCCTGCTGGAGCCCAGGATCCACAATTTGCTTTTGATAGGCAAAGCAAAAACAAGTTACATTAATACAAAAAGTTCCAAAACTGCTTCCCTGTAACAGATAACATAAAGGTAACATAAACAAACTCTAAGGAACTTAGAACAGCTTTTAAGAAACTAGGTGAAAACATGTTTTTCCATAAAACATGTTTTATGGAAACAGTTGAGGCAGTATTGCCCAGTGGTTAGCATACCACAATCCAGAGTTGCAGTTATCTGTTGTTGTGTCCAAATCTTCTCGAAGACCTTGGGGGGCTACTGCCAGGATTTCAGAACTTTCTGTCACAATAAGCTTACACATGTTAAAATGCCATATTCATAAGATCTCTGACAAGCTTGAGGGTCAGCATATCTGAGTTACTCTGTCTTTATCATCTGCTCTAAACTGTCCTATAAAATAGAATGCTATGATCTCTAATTCTAGCATATGTTTTAGGTGCATGTTTTAGAACTATACTTTAACTAGCCAAGGCTTAACTTAAAAAAAAAAAAAAAAAACTAAACAAAGAGACTAGGTAAGGCTGAACATCTTAACCAACTACAGTTGTTAGCGTAAATTTAAGTCTGCTCTTTCTGAACTAAAATTAAAGCAAACCTTTTAATCAGATACAGTTCATAGAAAGGCTAGCAATCTTGCTGATCCTACCACTTTGCATTAAAATTGAACAGTAAAAAGCTTTGCACTTAGCACTAATCAGAGGATTGAACATAACTCAGAGACCTAAACAAAGTGATTGCAAACTCATGGCTCCATCCTCTTTATCTCTGGACTAGCATGGCAGCTGGCCACGTGTAACTGAACTCAGCTGGAAGCCCTAAACAAATATGACAGCAAAACTACAGCTTCACGTGCTCTCTATCCCTGAACCATCATGGTGGCTAGCCATGTGTTAGTATAGGCTACGACTAACAATACCAAACATAGCCATTAGGTGTTACTGATGATATAGCAAACACTGTGGAACATCCACAATCCCACACAACCAAAAGTTTTAACATAGTTATCAAATAAATTTTAGAACCAACTGCATAACAGAACAGTACAGAACAATTTTAAACTGTATGAATTATTCCAGCCATACCAAACCTATCAGCCAGAATTCTTTCCCCTTAAAATAGCTTAAAAAACATTTTGCAATGAAGAATCACCAGCCTTTTAAGTGAAGTACAACATACTTAAATACAGCTCTTTCTCAAATCATATTAACTGTCTGGCTTTTTATAATACATCCACTAACCTTTTGCAACATTCTATATACCTTCAGGTTCCTAGGTTTGTTCTTCTGGATCAATCAGACATTCTTATTTTCTTGCTCTCTCTTGCTTTTTATATAACATAAAAACTCTCATCAAAATCTTTTCCATCCTGACATGATCCTGCTGGAGCCCAGGATCCACAATTTGCTTTTGATAGGCAAAGCAAAAACAAGTTACATTAATACAAAAAGTTCCAAAACTGCTTCCCTGTAACAGATAACATAAAGGTAACATAAACAAACTCTAAGGAACTTAGAACAGCTTTTAAGAAACTAGGTGAAAACATGTTTTTCCATAAAAAAAAGCAGCTTAACAAACAAACAGCTCTCCACAAGATACATTTTAAAAACTGCAATTTTCTCAATTAGTGCAAACCATATGGCTTGGCTTAGTAAAATAAATAAATACCAACACTTTTTGTTCACCCCCAAATGATTGAGAAATTTTCAAATTTTCTGTTAGACTACCCAAGATCATTGTCATACCCAAATGCCTGATAAATTTTAAAAATTTTATTATAGCCTTAAACATTTAATTAAAAAAAACCTGTTCTTGCAATATCAAAATAAAGTACCCCTTTTGTAGGAGAGAAGTCACAGGCATAACCTTAATCTTAAAAGTCAAAACCAGATTTTAGAACCAGAATTTACCAGTGCAAGCAATTTAATTTCTAAAACTAATACCAATTTAAAATAACTCATCCTTTTAACCTAGAAGGAAATGAAAAGTGTTTGACTAAGGTTCCCCCCACCCTTTTCTTTACCCATACCAAGATGGTGGTCACATTATAACCCACATGGTAAAGTCAAAATGGCGGTGTGGCACTGAGGCACTTCACATACCACATGGTAAACTATATTGTTGCTTTTTATTGCATATGTGTTCATAGACCTTATAAACACATAGGCACAATATACATTTTAAACAAGTTTCATGAGGCCTTTTAGAACAAAAAAAAAGAAGGTAGACACAAACAAATACTGCAGAAATACTGAGACAAAAAAAAATACTCAGCAGCTGGACAAATTTCCCAGGACCAAAACTGACTCTTCTGGGGCAGGCCAAACATACTGGTTCCTCCTGCATTGGGTGCAGGAGGCAAGGGCCCTGATGCCCCAGGAGACACTGAGAGTGGGCTGTTGCCCCAGGAGACACCGAGTGGCACTCACTGTGACCAGGCAGTACAGATTATCCACCAAAATACTGAAAATACTGATGAAGCTAGGGGAATCCCCATGAACTTCGGCAGCTGTGACCACCAGTGCATCCACCTTGATCATGTCTTGCTACCCAGATACTGACACCCTGAGCTCTGAGGAATTTTCAGAACAGACAGCAGAAAGTACTGCACATGCAAACATTGCACAGAAACATTTAGACACTTATGGCCGGCATAAAAAATCTCCAGGTCAGCTTCCTGGAGTCTTGGGATCCCAGACAAGCCCCCAAAATGTTCTGCACAGTTCATGAATTAACTATAACCTTTCACTACATAACAAGATCTTATTATAAAACTAAATAAAATGACAGTTGAATGAACAATGGAGTGGTAGAACAGTTGTTACAAGATTTACTCAGCAATAAGATCAACATTTTACCATGTTCTTGACTGGGAGATTTGAAATAAAGACCTTTAGTCAAGGATCTGCCCTCAATATTCATTGTAGGCAGCATGGCATCTTCTTTACTCCCTTGCACTAACCTGAATGTTCCCTAAGAAACCAACCCTTTCCTATTCTTAGTTATGCTGATGATCATGTTCTAAGTTCCAGATTGGCTGATACTGTATTCCATCCATTCATCAGGACAATTTATAATAAAAATAGTCAAATAGAAAGTTCTGTGGTTTTCATGCATTAGGAGTTTATTTCTTGTTCTAATGTGTAGGCTCCTAGCTAGTAAATGGGCCTAGGCCTGAGTTATGTAGATACCAGACTTCCTTCTTCTTGACTGATCCACCAGTTGTGCAGTTGGCCTGCTTGGAGATCTCTACTTACCTCAGCTTTCTGATTTGTAACACAAAGATATAATAGTATATTGTCTATGAGAATTTCAAGGGAATTAAATAGTACAGTGTAAATGGCAGAACACACAACAACTATGTGTAAACTCATTCACAATGCCAACTGGCAAGGTGCTAAGAGAGGTCAGGCACAAAGGTGTGTCCTAGACCTGATGCTCTAGTGTGGAAAGACAGGTGCCAACAAACATGGCACTAACTCATGAAGCAGGTTTCATGCTTGGAGCTAAAGTGTAGCAGTACAATGCTGGTGCCACCTTGAGTAAGGTTTCTCTAATGAAGGTGACAATTAAACTGATGACAGAGAACACTGGGAGTCGATTGGTGAACATTTAGAAGAGCCCTCCAGGCAGGGAAAGTATTTCAAGCACAGGAAACAACTAGTGAAAATGTCAAAGATGAGTGGGACTCACCTTGGAGGGGTGAATACATACAGAGGATGAAGGAGAAATTGATACAATAGAGTGAACACTAGACACTTCATGATGAGATCTGAGAGAAGAGCAGAGAGACAGGTTGTTAGAGCCAGCGCTTAACTCCACGCACACTTGGTCCTTCGTGTTATTTGTAGAAAAGATCCCTGAGTGCTGTTTGTAGGAGGCTTGTAGAGAGTGGAGGGAGACCAAGTAGGATGCGACTACAATAGCATCGGCAAGCAGTCGTGATGGCCTCATGTGAGGAAAGATCATGGAGACAGAAAGAGGTGACTGGATTCACGATAGGATTCTACCAGTTGATGGTAGACCCAATAGCAACCACTGATGTTTCTGACAGGGAAAAAGAAGAATATAAACAAAAATTATATGAGCTGCTTATGGAAATGTCTACCTGTAATCCCAGACTTAAGAGGTGGATCAGGAGGATGAGTGAAAGACCCTCCCAGGTTATATGAGACTTTGTCTTATAGGAAAGGAAAAAAAAGAAAACCACTGGAGAAACTAGATGATAAACATTCACTCTTCCTACATATTAAATAATCCCTGTCTACCATAGAATAGCATGCACATCAGAAAGGTATTGTGGGAATAGCTGATTACCCACTGTCTGCTGCTTGATTAAATGACTGCATGAACAGGAAGAGGAAAAATAAAGAAAAGGATATAAAGGGGAGGAGTTGAAACTTGGCCTGCATTACACTTTTGCCTATAGCAAGACCAGCTGAATGGCCTTGAGAAAAAGAATAAACATATATCATATACCCCCCCACACACATGAGGTTTGCTATGTGAAAATATCTAAACAGAGGAAAAGGAAAAGACTTTGAAGGCAAGAATATACTTGTTGGCCATATCCCCTGTTTAGGGTAGCTCACTTCTCAAAACCCAGGATCTGATGAGTGTCCAGGAAATCTTACAGCCATATCAGCATCTGGAGCATTGATTTACTAGGGCAGAGCACCATGCTAAGGGACCAGGCAAGGATAAGGCCAGACACAGGCAAAGACCTAGGAGGTATCACCCACATCTGAATATGACCTATTTAACTCCAAAGATTATTAAAAACTATTCTACTCTTTACATCTTCACACAGAGACATTTTTCAGTTTGTTCCACTTCACTTCATTTCATTCATTTTTCATTTCATTCACTTCAGTTAAGTACCATTTCTTGGGGGACTGTGTTGTATAGAATTTATTTATTTTAATTTTAATAAATTTATTTTATTTTATTTTTGCCTGCATGACTGTGTACAAGGATATTGAATCACTGGGAACTGGAGTTACAGACAGTTGTGAGCCACCATGTGGTTGCTGGGTATTGAACCCAGATCCTTTGAAAGAGCAGCTAGTGCTCTTAATCTCTGAGCCATCTCCCAAGCTCCTTATTTTTATTTTTTTTTATTCTTATTTTTTCATTGTTCTTTCTTTTTTTTTTTTTACATTTTTTATTTTATTAATTACACTTGATTCATTTTGTATCCCCCCCCATAAGCCCCTCCGGTGCTCCACTCCCAATCCCACCCTTCCTCCCCTTTCTGCATGCATGCCACTCCCCAAGTCCACTGATAGGGGAGGTTCTCCTCTCCTTTCTGATCTTAGTCTATCAGTTCACAGCAAAAGTGGCTGCATTGTCCTCTACTGTGGCCTGGAAAGGCTGCTCCCCCCACAGGGGGAGGTGATCAAAGAGCAGGCCAATCAGATTATGTCAGAGGCAGTCCTCTTCCCATTACTATGTAACCCACTTGGACACTGAACTGCCATGGGCTACATCTGTGCAGAGGTTCTAGGTTATCTCCATGAATAGTCCTTGGTTGGAGTATGAGTCTCAGGGAAGTTCCCTGTGTTCAAATTTCCTTGTTCTGTTGCTCTCCTTGTGGAGACCCTGTCCTCTCCAGCTCTTACTATTTCCAACTTCTTACATAAAATTCCATTCACTCTGCCCAACAGTTGCCCATCAGGCTTAGCATCTGTTTTGATAGTCTGTAGGGCAGAGGCTTTCAGAGGCCCTCTGTGGTAAGTTCCTAGTTTGTTTCCTGTTTTCTTCTTCTGGTTTTCAGAAGCCCTCTGTAGAAGGTTCCTAGGTTGTTTCCTGTTTTCTTCTTCTTCTGATGTCCATCCTCTTTGCCTTTCAGGATGGGTATTGACCATTTCAGTTAGGGTCCTCTCTCTTGCTTAGTTTCTTTAGATGTACTGATTTTAGTGGTTTTGTCCTATGTTGTATGTCTATATGAGTGAGTATATACCATGTGTGTCTTTTTGCTTCTGGGACAACTCACTCAGGATGATCCTTTTCAAGTCCCACCATTTACCTGCAAATTTCATGATTTCCTTATTTTTCATTGCTGAATAATATTCCATTGATAGATGTACCACAGTTTCTGCATCCATTCTTCAGTTGAGGGGCATCTGGGCTGTTTCCAGCTTCTGGCTATTACAAATAAAGCTGCTACAAACATGGTTGAGCAAATGTCCTTATTGTGTACTTGAGCAAATTTTGGATATATGCCTAGGAGTGGTATGGCTGGATCTTGGGGAAGTGCTATTCCTAGTTGTCTGAGAAAGCACCAGATTGATTTCCAGAGTGGTTGTACAAGTTTACATTCCCACCAGCAGTGGAGAAGGGTTCCCCTTTCTCCACAACCTCTCCAGCATGTGTTGTCACTTGAGTTTTTGATCTTGGCCATTCTGATGGGTGTAAGGTGAAATCTCAGCATTGTTTTGATTTGCATTTCCCTAATGGCTAATGAGGTTGAGCATTTCTTTAAGTGCTTCTCTGCCATTCTCAATCAGTTGATCGGTATAAAAACTTTAAAGTGAAATGTGAATTTCTTTTTAATAAAGTCTGTATTTAGAGTATAAGAAGTAATTTTGTTTCAGTGTTACAATGAGATTTGAAGGAGAGGAGAAGAATGTTTCATACTCTGGCCAAGATGTTCTGGTGCCAAAAATCCTGCATAATGAGTAGGCAGAAAGAACTCCCAGCTGAATCTGATGCCAAGATCTTTAGCAACACTGGATCCATTGGAAAGGCCTACTCAACCAGCAGTCTACTCAGCTGCAGGGAGTGAGGGTATACCCACCAGCTGGAAGGGTATCTTCAATGCTGCCTGAAAACCTGTGTGGAAATTCTGAAAACCGTGTGTAGATTCTGAGTGTTCTACCCTAGCCAGAATCTACCACAGGCGTTATAGAATGGTCCTGGTTGGGTGGGTGCCATGTAGAAAGAGTTCCTGTTGTTATTAACTCTTGTGGAAAGCTGAGAACTTACTGTTGTTAGCATTTCTGGCCACAGTGCTTCCCAAAGCACTGCTGACTTCTGGGATTGTTCTAGGAATGGTGAAGTCTGCTGAAACTACATGGTGAGGTAAGTTTTTCTACTTTCTTTTTGTGAGAAAGAGAAAGAGTGTGTGTGTGTGTGTGTGTGTGTGTGTGTGTGTTTGCATGTGTGCACGCATGAGGTGTGCACATGAAGTGCTGGTGTGGAGAGATCCGAGGATACAATCTTGAATGTAATTCCTTGGGTACTATCCACCTAATTTTTCGTTTGTTCTCATCTGTTAATCCAGGATCTCTTCCTGGCTTGGAGTTCATCATTATGCTAGGGCAAGCCAACAGGCCCTAGGAATCCTTCAGTCTTGCTTCCCAGACCCTGGGATATTAGGCACTAGCACTGTGCCTGAGTTTTGTTTTTATAGGTACTGGGCAAGAAACTCTCCAGGGTCTTCATGCTTGCAAGGCAAACACCTCACCAGCAGAGCTGGCCCAGTTTTTTTTTTTTTTCAGTTTTCTAAAGAGATGCCCAAGAGGATTTGGCATTTGGCTGCCATGTTGAGGTGTTTTTATTCCTCTGCTTAGCAAGAGCTGCCAAGGAGAATTAAGACACAATTTAATCCAAAATTAACTTCAAGGACTCAATTTATGGAGTTTCCTTTCCTACAAAGCAAACAATATTTTAGATCCCCATGTGGAGAGTGGAGTTTGTTCTATCACACAGTCCTGTGGCCATCTTTCAATGTCCAAAAGGACCTGGTCCAAATGCTTGGGCAAAAAGCAAACTGAGTGTTGCCTCAGGATAAATCTCTGAGTCCACACAGCCTAACACTAGGAGAAGTGCAGGGAGTCTTGTGGAAGAGTGGGGGGAGGGAGGCAGGAAAAGAAGGACCCAGAGGGGCCAGGAGCTCCACAAGAAGACTAACAGTGCTAACTAATCAGGATTCAGGGTGCTTGCAAAGACTGAAGCACCAACCAAGGACCATGCATGAACTGAATCTAGGCCCCTACACAGATGTACCCAATGGGTAGCTTGGTCTTCATGTGGGTTCCCTAGTAAGGTGAGCAGGGCTGTCCCTGACATGGACTCTGCTGTCTTCTTTTCAATCACTTCCCCCTGGCAGGACTACATCACCAGGCTACAGGAAAAGAGGGTGTGCTCAGTCCTGATACAACTTGATGTGCTGGGCTGAGTTGGTAGTGGAGGGTGGCTCCCCTTTTCTGAGAAATAGGGGAGGGGATGGGGAAAATGGAGGAAGGCTGGGACTAGGAGAAGAGAAAGGAGAATGTTATGATCAGGATGTAAGGTGAAAATTATCAATTAATTAATTAATTAATTAATTAATTAAAATATGAGTCTATACTCAGAGTAGAGGTGAGCCCTATTCACCCCTCACCATAGTGACTCCAAATAAGATAAACAACTTTGCTCTGTCTCAGTCTCTCATCTGCAAAATTGAAATAATAAAAATGCTATACACTGAGCTTACTGTGAATATTCAGTAAGTTAAATTTAGTTACTTGTGTTTAAGTAATTATCTAAATTATTAAATTGAAAATTAGATCAAGCTCATTTGGAAGTTGAGCTCAATAAATGAGTTCACAATTGGAATAGTATTAGCATGTGATGAAAGCTATGAGTGAGTTTAACCTTACTGAAGGAGTCTGGTAATTGGAATTCTGCCTCCTGGCCTTGGCAGATGCAGGGCTTATCCATAGTTCCATTTCTCAGAGACTTTCCTTGGCAGTCTCTGCAGGCAGGGTGCTCTGAGCCTGAGAGGTAGATAGCAAGCTCCCTGCAACCTTGGGAACCAGACAACAAACTTTGTGTAACCTTGAATGAACTTCTGCATGCCTTGCCAGGTGGCACAGATGTGTTGCTACTGTGAGAAAAATTTGATGGTACCCTTTGCTTTATAAGTGTTGTTTGCACATTCAGTAAACTGACACTTTGATCAGTAATCTGTCTTGTTTCCATTCTTTGAGTCTCTATCCCCCAATTTCCACTTCCTCTTTCAGGTGAACCCTGTTCAATAAGCCCGTGGGTCATATGATGATGATGAGCAGGATGGGGATGATAATGATGGTGATGATGATGTGATAGATGGTGGTGTTTATAATGATAGTCATCATGATGGTGGTGGTAGTGGTGATCATAGTGATAAATCCTTTTCCTTGAATCATACTCACAGCACATGCAAGTAAAATACTTTATTGCACAAGATGACTACAGACATTAAAAAATCAGTAATACACATAAAATAAGAACACCTAAATGCTGACAGTTAGACTCAGCAACCCAGAACCCAATAGCCACATTTCACTCAATGTCATTTCCCAGGAAGCTTCCAGGCCAACATCCTATCCTGGTCCCCACTGACAATACTACAATTTTTCCCTTTTCCATATGACAAGAAGAGATTCCTCCTGTCACCTAGGATAAAACTATGCTCTCTTACTTTACTTCTATAAAAGGCAGCTTGTGGGGGTTCAAAGGAATCCCCATCAAGAAAGTCTCAAGGAGATACAGGGGTGTCCCTTGGAGTAGGGAAGCCAGTTTCCAGTCTGAATAGAGGCTAGGAACAGCATTTGACTAGCCAGAAAAAAGATGAGGTGGTGAGGATTAAAGGCTTATGTAGAGATTACAACAATCTTCAAAAAGGGATATAGGAAGTGCAATAAGAAAAACACAGACATTCTGCCAAGGAGGGGAAACACTGATCAGCAGAATGGTAGCAGCCCTGTACAAGAAAAATCCCAGGCCTCTCAGAGCTACAACAGGAAAAGAGTGGGGATTGTGCCATCAATGCTAGAGAGTGATTGACCAATAACCATGTGGGGTGCTCAGAGGTGCTTGTGAGTTCCAGGCACCTTGGAGATCAAGATGAAAGGGAATTGAAATAAGTTGAAGGACTGATGTTCACAGCACTCAAAAGAACATACCAAACAAGACTAACACGGCTATGCACACAATTACTGCACAATGCCATGTGGGCAGTGTTTCAATGCCTTGGACTGCTGAAGTCTGTACATAGGTACCAAACAGGCTAACTCTATGTTCTGATGGTTTAAAAATTAAAATATCTGCCTGATAAAGTCTAACAGCATTTTTCCCTAAGACAGAACATGAGAGCATCTGATCTGGAGGTCACTGATAGAATAATGAAAGAAATCCCTCTGTTTCAAAGAAACTAGAAACTTCCTCAAGGTTGAACTGTTTCTGCTTCATTCCTGATGATGCTCTGCTGTAGGAATAAAACCTTCAACTGGCATAACAACTACAGTCAACCCAAGAAAAAGGCTTCCCCAGGTCACCTGGTGAGGGCGTTCTTTTCCAGCATGCCTATAGCATGTTCCAGAACTAGACAGTGCCTAGAAAATGATCCTGTGGGCTCCAGTCATGACTTCACTTGGAACAGAGCCCATTCTAAACCTCAGATACATTCGTTCATCATACCCTTCAGAAAGAAAAGGTATCAGAAAGAGACTTCTGACAAACCTAGTTCTCTGGTATGTTAGCTGAGGGAACAACCGTGACAAGTGGCCTTCAGAATCTCATTGGTATTAAATTTTCTCCTCACATAATAGTCCAATGCCAATGAAATCAACCAGGAAGCCCCAAGAAATCCTCACCCATTCTCCTCTCTCAGGAACTCAGAGGTGGCTTCTCTGGGGGAAGCACTGAACATTTGGAGTTTTTAAGATTCCCCTGGGAATTCTAGTGAGCAGCCACATGGAGATTCACTGAGACCTGGATAACCATGACCCCCCCCTTTTATCATTTAGACCTCATTTTGGCTCCAGAGGGTTTAAAATAGAAAGCTCTCAGGTGGCTGAATCTCAATATGATGTTTTAAAAGCTGAGGATGGAGTCTTATAAAGAAAGTCCAGGTAGCCAAATCTATTGCAAGAGGCTCCAGGTTAACTCAGTGTCCTAATTGTGGATGAGTCCAGATGAGCCCTGTAACCAGACTTTATGGGTTCTTTCTTTTATCCTTCTCCAACATTTTCCCAGCATTTTAACCCCTCACAGTAGATAAAGAGAAAAAAAGGATTGAGGGGAAAGAGAGCAACATTATCATTAGACTACTTCCTGCTAATTAAGGACATCAAGATCCTTGGGGCAAAATTGTTCTTCGTCCTCAGGATATCTAATTTCTTCTTGTTTCTTAGCACACAACTACTCAAACCTCGACCAACAGCAACCAACCACCACCAACACCAACAACAAACAATCTCTTGTGGTCCTACCTTATATGTGGTCCTACCTTATATGTATCCTCTGAAGAGTCCCCAGAATTCCAAGTATCACACAATCGCAGAAACTATCTGCAGCTGACAAAAACACACCCCTGCTAGAGCAAAAGGAAAATCATATCAGCTACTGTGGGCAATCTGAAGCAGCCCCATATCCAATACCTGGGTTAAAATAAAAACACAGTCTTGTAATATTTCTCACTACATCATCCCTCCTATTCTGAGTCTGACTTAGGTCCACCATGGTCACCAAAAGGTCCAGAGAGCCACCTATTCATTCATTCATGAGTGTGTGAGGAGGAATCAGAAGGCAGTGGGGAACAGCATTGTCTCTGGAGAACAATTCAGTGCTCAGTTAGTCATCCACCAGCTACAAAGCCAAGACAAGGACTATTCTAGTTTGCGTTCCCTACCTTGATAACACTGTGACCAGAACCAACTTACAGGAGGAAGGGTTTATTTCACCTTACAGTTTACAGTCCATCATAAAAGGTCAGGACAGGAACCTGATGATGGGAGATGATGCAGAGGCCGTGGAGGACCACTGCCCACTGGCTTGCTCTTCCTGGCTCACTCAGCCTTCTTTCTTATACAACCCAGGACCACCCACTCAGGGCTGGTATTGCCCACAGTGGGCTGGTCTCTCACACATCAATCACTAGCCAAGAAAATGTCCCAAAGACTTGCCTACTGGTCAGTCCGTTAGAGCCATTTTCTCAATTAAGTTTCCCTGTTCTCCTATGACTCTAGCATGTATCACTCCATCACTTCTCTGACTCAGTTTCTGTATCTGTAAACCAGGAGGACACCTTTACTATTTCAGAAAGTCTTGAGACTCATGCAAGCCAATCACTGAGTGGGTTAGAACAGCACCCTGCACTTGGTGGGCATTTCAGGGTGTTTTAAGCCTGTGCTTCTGCTCTAGGCTTCAGGCAGTGAAGAAATGAGGAACACTGCACCACTCTTCTCAAAAACTTTAGAACTGGCATAGGAGGGAGGTAGGCAGACAGACTGAGAGAATGTGATATGTGTGTCTGGGCTTTTGTGATACAGTATACAACATTCAGAAGGAACATGAGAGAAAGTCTTTCTGACAGAGATGGTATTGGATTTAGCCTCAAAGGGTTGGATTAGAGGAAGAGACTCAGTCACTCACTACATGAATAACCTTGAAGAGAAGGAAAAGTGATCTGGAACCCCAACTGTTGGCACCAACATGAATTTTGACAACCACAGGAGGATGCAGACACCACTGTCTTCCAAGGCAAGGACCAGTCTTCTGGAACATTCTCTCAAAGCCTGGGACAATGTACAGTGATGGGCACTCCAGCCAATTCTCCCTATAGAAAATCTAAACCTGTATATTGGAATGAAAAGGCTCAGAGTGCTCTATGGTGAAAGGTGGAAAGGGCAGCAGGCAGGCCGAATGAGGAGTGGGCACAGTGACAGGAGGGAGACCCATCCCTGGGAGTTCCACAAGGCACAGAAATCCTGGGTCAGACTTCTGTCTGAGCCCCTTCAGGCTATCTTGTCATCAGCCAGGACTTACATACAGCTCAGAGTGGTCAGGTACCCCAAGTTCCTGTGAACAATCAGACCTCAGCTACCTTCCCTTTCTAACCAGAGAAAGGAAAGGATTTAAAGGTAGACACAGACATTAATATTTAAGAATTCTCCAGGCACTCATCAAAGCAAGCTAAAACAGGTCACCCTAATAGGAGCCTGTGATGGGAAGGCTCAAGCATTTCCTCAGCATGCTACTGCCTTTAATCCATCTCTTCCTGGGGTTTGTTGTATGAAACACCTGCACCCTAGCTGAAGCCACTGGACAGGTAAGATCAGTTCTCCTGAGTTTTTACTTGTTAACTTTCACAATGTACACTAGACATTTGTTTCTTTTGTTTATTTTCCAATATAATCTTGGGGTCAAAAGCCCTGCCTGGACTTCATTAAGGTCAAGAGAAAAGTGACACTGTCCTGGGACTGGCTGAGTTGGCTGTTTCTTGTCTGCTGTTTCTGTCTCTGCAGGCAGAATCTGATTCCAGTGCTGGATGTTTCTCTTTCCCAGGCAGAGCTGCATGTCCTGGGTTTTGTTTGGAATGCCTTGTCACTGTCAGTGCCTACCATGCCATCTTCCCAAATGTAGAAATCAAGCAAGGTTGTGGGAATGTGCCCAGGGGAATTCCAGGGTAGATAGGTGATGTCCTTGTTGATGACAGGAAGCACCAGAAACATTTCCAAAACCCATCAGGCTCTCATAAATGTCTCCTGTCTTCCTCAGGGCTATAGTGAGAGTGACCTTCCTTTTAGAACTCCTTCAGTGCATCAGTACAAAGGACCCTAGAGAAGCTCACACAGGTGCCATCCCAGTATGAGGTTGAGTCTCAGTGAGGAACAATCTCAGGTGGTTTATTTAAGAGGGGTTTGGACTTTTGTATCTAAGCACCAGACAGAGCTGCCACTGCGGCAGCGAGTCCACTCCGGCTGTGCTGTGAGGGCACTTTCCTAAGAAGGTGTCAGACAGTGGGATGGATACCCCGCTGGTCAAAAAGTTAGAGAGGGGTAGAAATAATAAAATATTCTATGAACTGAGTCATATCCCCAGGGCAAAGAATTTCTTTAAAAAAAGTTAAATTGGTCATATTAAGAAGGAAACTTCAACAGGACATCAACTCATCCATCTATCCACTGAGAAACTCCAGTGTAAAGGAAACCCTGATTTAAAAAAAAATTGAGTCATGCCACAACAGTGAAAGGGATTGTTGCATCACTCCTCAAGTAAAAGCCAGGGGCACTTTGGTCCTCAATGATCAAATGAAAGCTTCTACTGAAACTAGAGACTTTTTTTTCTCTATGCCACTTGGGTGCTTGAAGAAAGGGCTAATCAAGCAGAAACTTATATGTGACCTTGGGCAAGTCATATTCCAAACTATCTGCAATCCTTGGCCCCTCCACCCTTGCAATAAAAATGGAGACCCTTGCCCGACCCTCTGGAACAATGAATATCATGTGGCATGTTTGGAATTCTGTGAATTCTGTGAATGGAAGGTTTCTTTCTCTGCAGATTTTGTGTGTTCTGATAAACTGAGAGGAGATGATGAAGTCCCCCCCACACCTGAACAGCACTGGGCTGCCAGGATGATAAAGAAATATGAGACATGGCCCTCTACGGCCTAGAATTCTTAAATAGAGAGCAGAGACTAACAACTGGGGTCCTAGGGTTGTAGCTCAGTTGGTAGAGTGTTTCCCTAGCATTCGCAGGGCCCAGGGTTCTATCCCTGCATCTGTGATGGAGCACAGCCAGTTCTTGGGAGGTAGCAGCATGAGGATCAGAAGTTCAAGCTCATCTTTTGGCCACATAGCATATTTGACAAGGAATGTGGCTGCTCAGGACCCTTTCTCAAAAACAAAAACATAACAAACTGCTGGAGGACTTGAATGTGAGCAAAGGAAAAAAAGAATGAGTATGGTTTTTTTTTTTTTTTTTTGGATGAGGTGGTGAAAGCATGCCCTTGGGGGATCGAGGTTAGCCTAGGGTAGGAGACTGAACATTCCTGCAAGGTCAGATCATTGTCAGGTTCAGAGGTAGGATAAAGATGAGTTTCAGGAGCCATCATCTATTACTTTGTTCCTCTGGACACTTTGCCAGGTAGCTTGCAGCTGGCATGTTGTAGAAAGTCAGCTACCGCTGTCTCCCTTTTACAGCTAATAACAAGTTGTAGGAACTCCTTCAAGGCTGTAGAATTTGACCCAGACTCCATCCTGGGCTCTGAAGTTTAGCCTGCCTTTTGCAGACTAAATTTGATGGACAGATTAGGGAAACTTGAAAGACTGCGAGGGGGGGGGATTGTCTATCCAGGAGGGTCAGGAGCAACAGGGACAAGAGTCTGCCTATATCATTCATTTAAGCAGTTAGTTCTGGGCCAACTTATGCTGTCAAAGAGCTGTCCCTAGTATGCCTGTCTGATGTCCCCAATGGGTTAATTTAGTCAACATATATTTCCTGGATATCACCATGTGTCAGGCAGCATTCTAGGGGCTCAGGCTATAGCAATGAACAAGAACAAAAAAAAGCCTTGCTATCATGCTTTTTCGTTAGATTGAAATCTAAATACTACAAATCTCTCTAGAAGAGAAATTGTACACCATGGCATTTAGCACAGCACTAGACCTACAGCAGATATTCCTGTGGAAACAATTCTGAAATATTATCCCTGAAGTTAACTAATCTTTGAACAATTGGCTTTGAATAATCAACTGTAGCATTAAGCCACTTGATACAGGTACTCTGCAATATAGCTCAGGTTCCTTGTTTTGATAACTGAGAGTAGTGACATTACCCTCTCTGGTGGGTTCCAGGTTCCAGGTGAGGGGTGGTGTAAGCTGTATGCCTGTCCACACCCACAGCCATAGCAGACATTACCAGCAGATCACTGATTCCAGCACTCTCTCCAGATAAGACTGTGAGCAGCATGCCAGTCGATGCCAATCAACCCCATTGCCATTCCTGTCTTGTAGTGAGATGAAGCAGGTAGAGAAGCAGCCATACCAGATATTTTTCAGGGCTCTGAGGAATCTGTGTTCTTTGGTGTATTTGCACAGGGGAAAAGATGTGATAAGAAGTCTCTTCTAACAATCAAGACAGAGTGCTAATTCTGCTCTATTAGCTATGCAACCAAGTGTCCAGCAGGTTACATAAAGGTTACCAACGGCTATGTTGGGGTTCAAGATTGTAGGTAAACTTTATGACAAGATAAGTGTGTCCACGCTTTGGTACCCTGAGAATTGCAAATCCAGTTGGAACATCCTGTCTCAAGTACTGCAAAGGAGTTCCAGGATTTTTCTCTTACTCTAAGACTATCCCAAGCCCAAACTTAGGTAACTCACAATCTATGGATTTGGGTCCAAATCTTTATGCCTATTGACATACTTTTTAATACAAAATTGTGTTGTACACACTCTCCTCCCTCTTGCTCTTTTTTGTTTGTTTGTTTGTCTGGAGACAGGTTTTTCTGTGTAGCCTTGGCTACCCTGGATTCACTGTGTAGACCCAGGCTGGCCTCCAACTCACAGAGATCCCCCACTCTCTCCCTCCCCGAGTGCTGGGATTAAAGGCATGTACAGCTGACAAGCCCCAGGTTTTGTTTTGTTTTGTTTTGTTGTTGTTTTTGTTTGTTTTTATTTGTTCTGTTTTGTTTTGTTTGTAGTCTTGTTTCATTTGGAAATGGTTCTCCAACTGGGGAGATGTCTCAGTGGACTTGTGGGCATGAGAACCTGAGGCCAAGTCTCCCATGCCCACCTAAATGTGTTTGTGGGTGCCTGTGACCCTGCATTGGGAGTCAGAGAAAAATGGAGTCCACTGGCCTGCCAGCCTAGCCCAAAGGCAAGTTTCCAAGTCAGTCAGAGACCCTGTCTCAAGAGGACAAGGTGGAACATGACAGAGAAAGACACCTGACATCCTGCCCCAGCCTCTACTCATGAGCGTAAGCATCCCTCACACTAATGTGCATGCAACACACACATGTACACACATGCACACAGAGTCTTAATGATTTAATTAGGGTTGTAATTTGAACATGTTAAAAAAAAAAACCTGTAGGTTGCCTTGGCTACATAGCAAGATCCTGTCTCAAAAACAAAATGTTTGTTAAGCCACAGGTCTTGATATTACTAATTAGAACCCAAAGATGTAGGATGGAAAATCTTTTAGCATTGCTGGATTGTCTGTTTTACGTTCTTGAAGGTCATATATGATCTGGAACCCTCATAATCCAGGGCAGATCCTTTCAAAGGTGGACAGGAGGGTCGGTGTGCATACTAACAGTTGCAGCCTGGAGGCTACAAAGGCAAACACAATTTTTTCTTCATTCAACTGGCTGAGTTAGAAATGAGGCATTGTTCAAAGAGTGAAGTTTTAAATTTACACATTATATACAGGTCTACTTGTTTGTGGGGATTTCGGGGGATTGCATGTGTGTATGTGTATAGGCCACAGGTTGACATTGTGTGTGTGTCTGTGTATGTGTGTGTGTGTGTGTGTGTGTGTGTGTATAGGCCACAGGTTGACATTGTGTGTCTGTGTGTGTGTGTCTGTGTGTATGTGTAGGCCACAGGTTGACATTGTGTGTCTGTGTGTATGTGTAGGCCACAGATTGACATTGTGTGTCTTTGTGTGTGTGTGTGTGTGTGTGTGTGTGTGTGTGTGTAGGCCACAGGTTGACATTTTGTGTGTGTGTGTCTGTGTAGACCAGAGGTTCACATTGTGTGTCTGTGTGTGTGTAGGCCACAGGTTGACACTGTGTGTGTGTGTCTGTGTGTGTGTAGGCCACAGGTTGACATTTGGTGTGTGTTTCTGGAATGTCTGGCCAGAGAGCCCTAGGAAGACTTCTGTCTATGTTCCTCCAATGCTATGACTACAGGAGGGCACCACTATGCCTAGCTTTTTAGATGGGCTCAGGTCCTCATGCTTACCTGGCAAACACATGACCGCTGGAGCCATCTTCCATCCAAAATGAGTTCATTTTTAAGTTCAAGAATGGCAAATTTTTGATATTTTTAACATGAAGGAAAGGAAACCTCAGTGTTGTCATAAAGCAATATTTTACATTCACATTTGCAGAGTATGATCACATGATATAATGAAACGAAAGTTTCTCAATAGCAATCAATTAGCCAATTAGCTCAATTAACCTGAGGGAGGGTATGTTTGCAATGACTCTCATTTCTATTAAGATTCAAAGTTCAAGGTTAAAATTACATAGAATCTTACTAAGAATGTTTTTGCACTCTTTTGATAAGGGTGCACTCTTTTGGCTGTACCCAGGCTGCTACTACTGACACACACACACACACACACACACACACACACATACACAATTTTTTGTGGATGCTGTTCATTTTAAAATTGAAGGTTGGTCACCTGTCCTTTATTTATGCAAAAAAAAAAGATTGGTTCTTTAGTTTTATCTTATTTTGTATTTTTTATATTTTGAGAAATCACTTTATTGAGGCATGATTAACATACAAAAGCTGAACCTACTTAATGCACTTTGAGCCCAGTGTACATGTAACACCATCACCACTAGCTCCCTGTAAGCACCCTCATTGCTTCCGTCTGTTTCTCTCCATCCTCTTCTTCGCTTTGATGAGAACCCTGACCCACTCTCCCCCATTTTTGCACTGTACATGCACAGTTTTAAGTTGACATCATCCTTAACTACAGGCATAGATTTTGCAATAGACTTCTAGAACTTACCTCTCTTACATAACAGAATTCTGCAGCCTTTGGCAAACACCTCACTTTCCCCACATTGATGCTGGGCTTCTATCCATTTACTTATCTGTGCTTACTCATCTAAGTGGGATAATATGGTATTCGCCTTTCTGTGTTTGGTCTTTTCTCTTTGTATGCTACCCTCCAGTTAACCCATGTTGCCTACAAATTGCATAGTCTCAGAGCTGGAGAGATGGTCCAACAGTTAAGAGTATTGGATGCTTTTCCAGAGGGGTCTAGGTTCAATTCCCAGCACCCACGCAGTGGTTCACAACTGTGTGTAACTGCAGTCGAGACAGATATGATGCCCTTTTCTGGCCTTTGGGCACATAGTGCACAGACAAGCAGGTAAAACATTTGCACAAATTAAAAAATAAAGTAAAATGAAACAAAAATTAAAAAACCAAATTGCATGATCTTGCATTTTAAGGATAAATAATATCCATTGCAGATGCAATGTTCAATATTCTCAGTGCCAAATTGATTTTTTTTTTCTTTATTCATTCACCCATCAGTTAAAGCTTAGGCTATTTCCCTGTAGTGGCTATTGTGAATAATGCTATAATTACTATGGTCTCTACTGTGAAGTCTTATCCTAAAATGAGCTGGACTGTAGATACCCCATAAACATACTGTGACTTTCAGCCTTCAGAGATCTGCAGCCAAATCTGCACCTCACTAGAAATTGTTCTAAGGGACATACCAGAATATCTCCTCCACAGACAGTGTCCTGCACTTCACTAACTACATTGTAGCATCATACAGTTGGAATTTCTTTATAGAAATAATGTCTGCAAAGAATATACTAATCTGAAGAAAGGAGGTTTGTCTTAAATCTGGAACCTTGTGCAGCTTATAACTAACTCATTATCCTTCCTTTCTTGAACTGGCTACTAGAATGCACAGTGACTACTTGACTCCTACTTCTAGACTCTCCTAATACTGTCATCATTTATTTTCTTTTAATAACTTCTGATATCACTGTAGATGGTGGTTAGTTTTGTCAACCGAGAGACACTCTGGAGGAAAAAGCCTCAATTGGGAAGTTGTCTTCACCATGTTGGCAGATAAACACATCTACGGGGCACTTCTTTGGCTGATGATTGGTGGGATAGGGCAGCTGGTGCTGGGTTATATAAGAAAGCAGGCTGCCACTTGAGTTTTTGATCTTAGCCATTCTGATGGGATGGAATCTCAGAGTTGTTTTGATTTGCATTTGCATTTGATGACTAAGGACACTGAACATTTTCTTATGTGCTTCTTGCCATTTGAGATTCCTCTGTTGAGAATTTTTTTTTGGCTCTGTACCCCATTTTTAATTGGATTTTTTGGTTTGTTGGTGTTTAATTTTTTTAGTTCTTTATATATTTTGGATATTAGCCCTCTGTCAGATGTAGGGTTGGTAAGGGTCTTTTTCCTAGTCTGTAGGCTATTGTTTCAGTCTATTGACAGTGCTCTTTGTTTTGTAATAGCTTTTCCATTTCATGAGATTTCATTAATTAATTGTTGATCTTAGAGCATGAGCTGTTAGTGTTTTGTTCAAAAAATGGTCTCCCATGACAATAAGTTTAAGTCTGATTCCCCACTTTCTCTTCCAATAGATTTACTGTTTCTGGGTTTATGTTGAAGCCTTTAATCAACTTAGACTTGAGTTTTGTGCAAGGTGAAACATACAAGATATGCAGGGGAAAAAATAGAACAGAGATTGAGGGACTGTCCAACCAGTGACTAGCCCAACCTGCCTGAGACCCACCCATGACATTATGAATGATGCTTTGCTATTCTTGCAGACAGGAGTCTAGATAGTTGTCCTCTGAAAGGCCTCACCCAGCAGTGGTAGATGGAGTGAAAGGAGTCTTGTGGAAGAGTAAAGGGAAGGATAGAAGGACTCAGAGGGGGCAGGACTCCACAAGAAGACCAACAGAGCCAACTAACCAGGGTCTCTTAGGGCAGGGGTTCTGGGTTCTGGGTTTTCTCAAGTGGTAGTTGTAGCTAAACATCACACCTGCCCACAAACACTGCCTACTTCTGTGACTATGGCACATCAGACTCAAGTGATCAAGTCAGTTTTCTTTAGAGTAGTCCCATGCTTTCATAGTTCAAGGATGGCTTTTGGTGCCAAACATATCCATGATGGCATCCCCTTCTCATGGCCTCCTTGTTAGACTGGAAAGAGTGTTTACATTTCCTTTTCTCTTTCTGCCTCGTAAAAACTAATGTGACATAGTTGTTGGCCTGCCATAGCATACACAAGAACAAATTTTGGCTGAGGTGTATTAGGAAACTTAGTGTGTTTAACAGAAAGAATATCACACCACATCCATAATACATGAGAGAATTTTCAAAATAGATCTCTGATAATAAAAGACAAATAAAATGATGCCATTTTCTGAGCCCTTTAGTAAGCATAAACATTAACTTAAACATGAGCTGCAAACAGGACTCAAACCCTTAGCCATTGTCATCACCCTGCTATGCCATGTGCTGACAAATATATCAAGGTTTTCCAACAGGATCAGAAGTGCTAAAACAGATTTTTCTGTGTTTTCATGCACTTCCTGTGAACAAGATCAGGGCCAGAGAGGTGGAACATGAAAATGGATGCCTGACAACAATTCAGTTCTCTAATGAAGCCAAAGGGTACTACCCTTTTATCTTCATATTCTAAACAAGCCAAGTGTCACAAAGGGCTTCCTTCCTTAGGCTCAGGAAGGAGATAAGCCCTTTCCTTGGCTGGCTGCTTTAATTCACCCGCTCTATGGCCGTGGCAAGCAGGGTCTTGACTATCACTTTACATTCTGCAGAGACAAGGCCAGCTTAGGGATGCTGACATGGGTCCACCCCTCTACTCTAAGGAAGCACATTCTCAAACTCCCTCTGATCTTGTGTTGGAGGCAGATGGGGCACTGGCTTCCTTTATATTCTGACAACAAACACATCCATCAGCAGCATCTCAGGGAAAAATATTTTCATAATGTCTCATTCTGGGAAAAAATTATTAGTCCTGAAAATTCAGAAAACACCATAAGCAAACTGAAAAAACAAACAAATAAACAAATTGACTGTCGTCTTCTAAAAATAAGAATAAGGCATGCATTCTCACTTGGGGTGGACAGAAGAAATTGCTTCCTAAGATAGGAAAGATGTTTATACTGCAGTTTGATTTGATTCACCCTAATTAAAATTACCTCTACTTTTTCAAGCATGCTTATACAGAAACCTATTTTTACCTTGGCAGTTTAATCACATTTGAACTGAGTTTTGCTCTGTAGCACAGGCTGTCCCAGAGCTCACTATATAACCCAGGCTGGACTTTAAGCCCTGGCAATCTTCTTGCCTCAGTTTCCTTATTGGTCAGGTGGCAGCCACACACCACTGAGAGACCAAAAGCTAAATTAGCAGTTATTAAGACCTGAAGTAGGTGGGTAGAGAAGTCCAGTAATGTCCTGAGGGGAAGGACCACCTCACTGCATTCTTTCCCCACCCACTAGAGATACAGTTGCTAGGAAACTGGACCATCCCCCTAGGGAGGGACACCAGGTCATTAATGGTCTGGGAACCTTCCTATAGCCAATCAATTAAAAATGCAGCATTTTAACCAATAGATGCTTGCCAGGCAGGAATTGCCCCTGCCTTGGGCATGCTGGGGTGGACCAGAATCTTTAAATCACCCAACTAAACTGGGCGTGGGGCGCTCAGCTCCCACCACTTCGGCAGTGGGTGTGTGTGGGCCCAAGTTGCAGCTTGTAATTTACAATAAAAAGAACCCCATGTATTTACAGTGGAGTCTAGTTATTCCTGGTCTTTTGGGGTTCATGAACTGGGCAGAACAACCACCACATTTGGCACTGAATAGCCCATATTTTACCTGCCACAAAACCATGGCTTTCATTTACATCCCTTTTCTTAGTGTTTAGTCATGAACACAATGCTTTTGTACAGCAATACAAGAGTCTGAATGTGTGCAATAGAGTCTCACACACATAAACACACACACACACACACACACTAAAGCTCATTTGGAATCCTAGCAATCCATTTCAAAGTGAAATGGCCATTTTAAGAGTTAGTTGGTCTGATGCTCTTTGGGTGGATGACACCTAAATGAACATCTGTACAAAGTCCCAATTTATTTCTAATATCAGAGATCAGACCTCTACTCTTGCCTGATGCGTCTAAAACAAAAAGGGGGAACTGTAGAGAGCTGCGGAATGCTATGCCTTAAAGATGGAGCTGGTTTCCGCCTTCCACCTTCCCGATGGTGAGTGCTCTCTGTCACGAACAACTCCACATTTGGCTAAGGCCGAGGATCTGGCTTGCTTCCATGTATGTGGACCTATCTGCATTGCCCACGTGGCACGCCTGGGTTGGCTACCAGAGGCTATTTAAGCTGTGGGCTGGCTTTCCCCGGGGTCCGAGGATTGTTCAATGTTCCTGAATAAACTGCATTGAAAAAAAAAAAGAGTTAGTTAGTGAGTTAGTTTAATGTGTGTTTCCCTGTTAGAGTTTATGCACATCACATGCATGTAGGTGCCCACATCAGAGCAGGAGAAGGAGCAGGAGCAGTAAACACTTGTAGTGGCCAACCCATCTCTTCAGCCTCCAAAAAGGAAGTGGTCTCTGTTTTTCTATGTCCATCTTAGTGTTGCTATACTCAATGAGACTGTTTTTGTGTTGTGATATTTATATTCCCCAGTCCCTGATCCTCCACTTCACATTCCTTGCTAGGTGCCACACACTTTACAAACACCTAAGAGATCTGTGGATCAAGAACCATGCAAGAGTTCTGCCAATGTGTGTATGCACTGAGGGGTACACAGTGCTGAGCTCACATGAGGAACTTAGCTCATGTCTGTTTCCCGGGCAGACGGTTCCAACTAGAGTGATGCCTGCATATTAGGGTATGTTTTCTACTGGTGCTGTGCAGTGAGCTAAGAGTGCCTGGGTTAGGCAACCTCTTAACGATAAGGCTCTGTGGAGGGGATGGGCACCTCTTGCTGCGCAGGAAATTAATTCTCTTGTTTTGAAGCAACAGACCAGCTGGTGATTTGCTAGTTATGATACATGAGAAAAGCCTTGACACAGAGGCCACCTACCATCAGTGACCTAAAGGAACCAGGATAATGACCTAAAATAGTCTCATCAGCTACTTCAGCCTCACAAGGCATCACAAATATGCCCCTGAAGCAAATTCTGAGATTGTGCTTTCAACTGCAGATGCTGAGAATGGCCCTTTTGCTACCCACACTCTTTGCAGGACCCGAGGTGACACAGAATAATCTCAGATGCAGAAAACAAATGTTCACTTTTGCTTTAATTTCTTCTATTTTAAAACCAATTGCATAGTTTTTAGGTATTATTAAGAGACCCACTTAAACCATAAAATGAACAAGCTTCATCCCCATATTATTACTGTCCTTTTTCCAAAGTTCCCTGTTTGCCTGCTAGTCTATACCTAACCACTTCCAAAAGGTGCCGCTCCCTGGGATCCTCACACTGGAGTCCAGACTTCAACATAGAAATCTCTGGGGATACATTACCTAGCAGTGAGTTCTCACACTAGTGAGCCATAAGCTGGTCAGGAGAAAGCAGCCTCTGCAGAGGAAAAAATGTCTCACCTCCAGCAGACTGGTTGCTGCCTGGCCTTTGGGGAAATCTCTAGGGGATAAACATTTCCAACTGGCCTTCATTCTTAGCAGAGCTGCAAGCAAACATCAGGCTTTTGGTTGGATGGCCACCATTTCAAAGACAGGCACTCATGGACACTCCTCTTTTGAAGTAAGACTTGACAGTCCCTCTGTCCTGGCTAAACATTATTTTACTTTCCTCTGAAAACACAAAGAGAAGCCAACCTGGAAAGTAATACTAAACCCTCAGCAGGTATTAAATGATTCCATTGGCTGAATCAGTGATTTGTAAAAACCCACTGACTAGGAAAATATTATACTCAATCTTACAGAGAAGCCATGACCTACTAGAGTTAGAGCCATCGAGAATCCTTCCCTGTGATGCTCATGGCTGTGTGACTTTGTTATCTGACACCTCTGTCAGTTTTCTTTTAGGTAAATTGATAACAATAACCACGCATGTGTAGGTCGTGTGTGTGTGTGTGTGTGTGTGTATGTGCAGGCATGTGGATTTGTTGTCAGACCATGTCTTCCTCCTTGTACTGCTGTGTATGCCACTGTTGTAGGTACCTTAAAGGACAGCTGGTTCCTGGCTTCTGAACATTCTCCTTTTTTGCCTTCCATCTCAGCACAGGAGAGCTGGGCTGACAAGTGAATGTTCTTTGGTCTTGACTTACCACAGGTTCTGAAAATCCAAACCCAAGTCCTCGTGATTGCACAGGGCTTGCTTTACCCCAGCCTTGTTTCCAGAAGAGCCAGGCTTCTTTCACTTAGCAAGCTGTACTCCAGATCAAGCAGTTGGTCATACTTCTCAATTCTCCACAGCCAGAATTCTGTGGCTGCTCACAATTTAGTCACTAAGCCAGAGGCATTCAGGGTTGTTTCCAGTCTAGGACAATTAAGAACAAAGATGCTGTGGACATTTAGGTGTGGGTCTTTCTTAATTTTTTCTTTCATTTTGATAAATAACTAGAAATAAGATAGCTGGGTTATACATTAAACTTAAAAAAAAGATAAAAAACCAAACCAAACCAACCAACCAACCAACCAAACAAACAAAAAACACTTCCAAGCCACTTTCTGAAGTATCCAACCATTTTTCTTTTTTAATCTTTATTTCTTTATTATCAATATCATTGGTGTTATTCTGGGCAGTGTCAAGAGTGGGGAGGTCAGAGGAAAATTTTGGGGAGAGTTGGCTTTCTCCTTCCAGTGTGTGGGTCACAGTGATTGAACTCAGATTATTGGGTTTGACATCAGGCACCCTTAAACTCTGAGCCACCTCTCCAGCCCATTTTTATTCATTAGTGTATAAGGACTCTGTTTGCTGGAAATCCTTATAAAATATGATGTAACCATATTTTTTAAAATTTTGTTAGCCATTCTAAATATTGAATAAAAACTTTTATTGTTTTAATTTATATCTTTAATGTGCTTATTTCTTTTTTTATAACACCCTCATTTATTCAAACAGTTTTCCCTAAGTAAATCAAAATGTTTCAACTCAGTGAACACACTTGCCAAGGCTCATTACAAAATGACCTTTGAATCTCAGCAAGCTCTAAATATCATTGCCACTCATGGGAAGGTAAATGGAGAGTTGACTAACCTGAGTGGACATTACCTAATTATAACCACTTATTTATCTTCCTTTTTTATAACTACAGATAAGTAGTGGTATTTGGAGACCAACTTACAGCATTTCATAGATTGTAGATAATTCTCACAAAAGCTTACTTGTGTGGGTCATCAGTTTTTCCTGTCTGGACACACAGATTAAATAGGTATGTGCTTCATTCCTTTAACAGTTCAGTTCATCTGCATTTGTGGACAGACAGAATCTTAGAACAATGCCAGCTCACCAAATAATTGAGATTCAAAACCACTTTTAGTGACTAGTGCATTCACAAATGCTATTGCCTACACAGACCCATGCTGGAATGGAATAAAATGACTGGTGTGCCAACAACAGAATATAGAAAGTCTGTCTCAGGTATCAGTCTCTTGAATCTTTTTTTTTTTTTTTAACTTTGCTTTACATCCTGATCTCAGCTTCCCCTCGCTCCCTCCCTCCTTCCAGTCCCTCTCTCTCATCTCATCTCCCCGCCAGAAAAGGAGAGGCCTCCCATGAATACCAACCTGCCTTGGCAATCAAGTTGCAGAAGGACTAGGTACATGTCCTCTTGTGGCTACACAAGGCAGCCCAGTTAGGGGAAAGGGATCCCAAAATGGGCAACAGAGTCAGAGACAGCCACTGCTCTTGCTGTGATGAGACCCACATGAAGACTGAGCTACACAACTGTTCCATATGTGCAGAGGGCTTAGGGTCTGTCTCATGTGTGCTCTCTGTATGCCAGTTCAGTCTCTGTGAGCTCCCATGGGCCAGGTTAGTTGATTCTTTAGGTTTTCTTGTGGTGTCCTTGACCTCTCTGGCTCCTTCAGTCCTTCCTCCTGCTCTTCTCCAGGATTCCCTGAGCTCTGGCTAATGTTTGGCTGTGTGTCTGATGAAGCCTCACAGATGACAGTTATGCTAGGCACCTGTCTGCAAGTACAGCATAGTATCATTAACAGTGTCAGAGGTGGGCTCTCTCTCATAGCATGGGTCTCAAACTGAGCTGTTCCCTCAATTTCTGCTCAGACTCAACCCTTGCACCTCTTGTAAGCAGGACAAGCTGTGGGTCTAAGGTTTCGTGCTTGGATTGGTGTCCCTGTCCCCTTGGAAGTCTGTTCTCATTACAGGAGATGTCCATTTTCCCCATTGCTAAGAGTCTTATCTAGGGTCACCCTCATAGATTTTTTAGGGTTTCTAGCTTGTCCCAGAGATGGCCGCACCCACAGATTTCAGTTCTCTCTCACAGCACTCTCTCCCTCTGTCCTTCCCTGAGTTGATCCCTCCTGCTCCTCTCTCCTCTCCAACTTAGCTCCCTCTATCCATCCACCCCCAATGGCCTATTCTATTTCCCCTATTTCTCTGTGAGTTTCAAGTATACTCTCTTGGGCTCTCCTTGTTACTTACATTCTTGGAGCCTTGGATTGTAATGTGGTTATTGTATACTTCATGGCTAATATCCACTTATTATTGAGTATATACCACATTTATCTTTCTGGGTCTGGGATACCTCACTCAAGATAATCTTTTCTAGTTCCCTCCATTTGCCTGGAAATTGCATATCGCTGTTTTTAATATTACTTGTGTAAATGTACCATGTTTTCTTTATCTATTCTTCCACTGAGGGGTTTCTAGTTTGTTTTCAGTCCCTGGATATTACAAATAGAGCTTGTATGAACATAGTTGAGCAAGTGTCCTTGTGGTATGGTGGAGCATTTTTTCAGTTCATGCCCAGGAGTGGTATACTTTCTGAGAAACTGCCTAACTGCTTTCCAAAATGGTGGTACAAGTGTGCACAGTGAGGGTAAAAAAAGGAGCACAAGTTTTATGGTGCAGTTTACCAATGTTGGGTATGCTTTCAGAGGAGTTCCTGAGCAAGGTCTTGGTGAGAGGCCTTATCTAGTGTTCCTGGTGCCATAAGGCCCCTGGAAAAACAGGTAGAATTTTGGGTTGGGAAAATGCAGTGTAGGGTGTGGGCTACAGTTGTTAGATGTGCTTTCATTTGAGGTCCAGGCTCTTGTTTCTATTTGCACACTTTTGCAGTCAGTTTTTCTTTTACCATTAATTTTGGAGAGTTCTTTAAGGATATTAGATACAGGCTGTTTATGGAATTTGTGACTCACAAATAGTTCCTCATAGTTCTCACCTTTGCACTGTCTTAACAGCATCTTTGCAAGGAAATCCTCCTCCATCATGTTGAGGCCAGGGAAGGGGATTCTCTTCTACAAATTATGTTTAGGAATTTTTGACTCACCTAGGATCTCACAGGATTTCTTCTAAAAGCTTCACAATTTTAGGTTTATGTTTAGGTCATGCCAGCCTTTTCATCTGAGCAAAGGTACAGATCAAAGCTCACTTCCAACTATTTCCAATAATTACAGCAACAATTGGGAGAGGTGGTGTTGTTGCTTTTTGTTTTTTGGTTTTCTGTATTTTCGTTAATGTATGCATGCATGCATGTGTTCCTGTGTGACAGGATATCATGTAACACAGGCTGGCTTCAAACTCAATATGTACCTGAGGATCACCTCGGCCTCCTGATCCTCCTAACTCCACCTCGGATGCATGGGCTGTCATACTCAGATCCAGCAACCGTTTTCTCAGAAGGCTCTCTAGAAAACAGTTAACCATATGTGTGTGCTTCTCTTCTGGACTCATTTCTGAATATTTGGCCCTTCACCAGTGCCATGCTATATAGATTTATCCTGCTGAGGGGAAAAATTACTCTCAGTCATTCCCCTGCCTCATGGAAACTGAATAGAGTGTGTCTCCAACTCAGACTCTCTCAGTCATTTTGATTACTCCAGTAACTTTGCATTTGCTTACAGTGTTTGTTCATAAATTTCTACTGTAGTGTTCTGCTAGGATTTAATTGTTCTTATCTTGCCTCTCTACCTCATTTAATCCCATTGTGGTCAGAAAGCAATCTTGATATGATTTAAGTCTCTCTGATTTTGGGAGGCTTGCGTCAGAACCCAGAAATATCACCTATCTTGGAAAATGTTCTGTCTGCTCTTAAAAAAGGGGGTGGGGTGGGGCGAGGGTGGTGATCTGCAGTCCTTAGGCAATGCTCTGTAAGTGTTAATTAGGTCACGTTGATTGAAAGGGCTGCTCAAGGTTTCTCTAGCCTTAAGGATTTGATGACTACTTTATTCCATCAGTTATTGAGAGAAAGGTATTGAACTCTGTGACTCTGTGGGTTTATCAGCTTCTCCTTGGGGTTTTATGAGATTTTAGTGTATGTACTATGACTATTATCAGGTTCATTAAAATTATGATGTATATTCTTTCCTGAGTTGCCATTATAACATTTTGAAATGAACTTTCTTATTCTTTGTAAAAATGTCCCATTCTGAAATCTACTTCTGTACTGAACTCGATCCGCCCAGCTTGCTTGTGATTGGTGGTGTCTTGGTTACTTTTCTATTGCTGTAAAAGGATGTCATGAAGTTCCAAAACATGGCATCTTTTTACAGCAATAGAGACAAAATGAAGACAAAATTACAGTTTCAGAGTGTGTGTTCATGACCATCATACCAGAAAGCATCATGGCCAGCAGGCATGGTGTTAGAACAGTTGAGAACTCTATAAGTTGAAAGCATAGAGAGAGACTGGGCTTAGCATAAACTTTTGAAACCTCAAGCCCATACCATTCCCAGTGACATACCTCTCACAACAAGGCCACACCTCCTAATCTCTTCCAAAACAGTTCTACCAACTGGGCACAAGCATTCAAATATATGACTTTATGGGGGCCGTTCTCATTCAAACCACCACAGGTGATGTTCTATATTCTTTTATCTCTTTTGTCTTCAACATATTTGAGTCTCTATATTTAAAGTATGAGAGTACATACTTGTAATTGCAGCACTTGTGAAACTGATGCAAAGCTATTGCCTGTGAAATCTGAGGGCATCCTAGGCTACATTGTGGGTTTCAGACTAGCTAGGGCAACACAGTGAGACCCTGCCTCAAAAATAAAGAAAGAAATAAAATAAAGCAAGTCTTCAATAGACAGAATATAGTTAGTTCTTAATATATTTTGCATGTGTGTGTGTGTGGTTTGCACTATACACGCCTGTACGCCTGTATGATCAAATTTATAGGGAGGCCTGAGGCATACCTTGGGAGCCTTCCTCAATTGCTGTCTGCCAATAAGGTAGAGCCTGACAGTTGAATTCAGAGCTCACTAATGCAGCTAGTATAGGTAGCCAGCTGATGCTGAGATCCTCTTTCTTTCTCTGCCTGGCCCTTATATGAGCTTGAAGGATCTGAACTTCAGTTTTCACTCTGTGAGACAAGCACATTTTCCACTGAGCCATCTACCCAGTTAAGTTCTTAACTTTTCATCTAGTTTGATAACCCACACTTTTATTTAAAGTATTTGACCATTTATACCTAATATGTCAGGTTTATATTCACTACCTGATTTGCATTCCATTATGTGAAACTGTTCTGTTGCTTTGTCTGCTTCTTTGGTTCCCTCTTGATTATATTATATTATCCTATTTCTTCCTCTTTGTTGATGTATTTGCTCCCCTGTTTATTTAGGGGATTAAGCATTTGCTTCTCTATATATAAAAACACCCCTTGTTTTCTGCAGTCTGCCTTCAAGTCATATTACACCACCCAATACACAGACATCTACAACATCACACATCCTTCTCTTCATCCCAGGCCTGATGCACTAGTTTCTCTGTCCTTCCCTGCAGTGTGCCATAAGGCACAGAATATACCATTAGCAATTGGGCCTTACCCAGCCATTGGTATTTTTGTTGTTGTTGTTTTGTTTTGTTGCTCATAATGATAATGTCCAGCATTTTCCATTCCTTGTGTGACTCAAGATTTCTATCTGCTGTCATTTTGCTTCTTCCTAGTCAATTAATTACATTTCTCTTTCAGCTTTTGTATAACTGAAAAAAAAAAAATCTTTGTTATGCCTTTGTTCTTTAGAGATATCACTATTTTAGGTGGTATTTTAGATTGCAATAGTGTTTTTGTTCTAGTACTTTGAAAATAAATGCTCCACTGTTTTCTAGGTGGACTTGAGTACAAGCAGAGAGCTGTTGTCATGGTAACTCAGTTCTCACTACACATTGAATTTGCCTGCTTGTAAGATGATCTTGTCATCGATTTTAAGTTTTGTGGTTGTGTGCAATCTTCATCACATTGCCTTCCTTCTTTGCAAGCTGGGCAAGGGGCATTTGCATCTCCATCATGTTTGGGAAATGCTGACTTTGAATTTTCAGTATCTTTTCTCTTTTCCCCTTGACATTGTCACACAGCTCACCCATATTCTCTTGGTGTATCCAGAATTTTCTCTGTGTTTTATTTTGTCTTTACTGCTTTTTGGTAGACTGAATATTTTGCTGTCAGTGCTTGGGCAACTGTTAATTGGATACCTTTTGTTATGACTCAAATGTGTTTTTATCTGTAGATGTCCGGCTTTTCCAAACACTGTTGTCTTTGTTTCTCTCTTTAATATATGGAATAGGATTGTAACTTTCTCAGTATCTGTCTGAAATGTGTATCCTCTCTGTTGGTTTTAATTAACTATCATTTTCTCTTTATTGCTTCTGCCTAGATAACTTTTACTGAGTTCAATATTATAAATTCTATTTTGGTTTGGTGTTTGATAAAACTTGTATCTTTTGTGTTTCTTAGGTGTGTGTGTGTGTGTGTGTGTGTGTGTGGTTTGCCACAGCATGTGAGGAGACTCAGTGAACAATTTGCAGGAATCAGTTCTCTCCCTCCACCACGTTGGCTTCTGGAATCAAACTCCGTTCCTTAGGCTTGATGGCAAGCACCTCAACATGCTCTGTACTAGCAGTTCTTAAGTTCCCTTTGCAAGCTTTGCCTCTGATTAATCTTTGCATCTTCAGCACTGTCTTAGCTATTTTGAGGGGTCATGGGCTTATTCCAGGCTAGGAGAGACTTTATGCACTTTAGAAAAGGCCCTTAAAAATTGCACACACACATCCCAAGAGCTTTCCTGGTTCATGCTTAAGAAATTTCTGTCCATCTTCCTCCCCCAACTTTTTGTTAGCAAAGACTTCCATTTATACTCTGGCCAGCCCTGTCCATTGAGCCAAAGGGAAACCCATCTGTCCTCTCAAACTTAGGCTATTTGAAACAAATTCTGAAGTCTCCATTAGGGGGCGCTGTGGGGACCAGGCCTGTTACAAGGTGTTCTCAGCTGAGTTGTATAAATCTGTACCCTCATCAGGCTCCCCACAGAGATGGGTCTGTACCCCTAACACATTCATTTTTATTTCCTTATTTTATTTTTTCCTGAGTGTCATTAACTGTTACCTGGGCAATCCCAAAGAAAGAAAATATCGAGATATCTAGCCAGAGTTGTAGCAGCTTACACTTACTGTCACCTATCTTTCTGCCCCAAGAACACCCTGCCAAATGAACAGCAAGGAGCTGAATCTCAGAGCCAGACATGGGCTGCACTGAGACGAGAAAGGACATGGCCATAAAAGCTCAAGCTGGCACTCAAATCCAAAAGGTCCCGATTGCTAGCCCCAGGCTTCCTCAACCAGACTTCCCTCCAGCATCTTCAGTTGCTGAACAGCTCAGACCAGATATTTTTTTCTTTCTTTTCTTCTTTCTCTCTCTTTCTTTCCTTCTTTCATCCTCCCTCCCTCCCTCCCTCCCTCCTCCCTCCTTCCCTCCCTCCTTCCCTCCCTGCCCCTCCCTCCCTCCCTCCTTTCTTTCTTTCTTTCTTTCTTTCTTTCTTTTTCTTTTTCTCTTTCTTCTTTTTCTCTTTCTTTCTTCTTTTTCTCTTTCTTTCTTCCTTTCTTTCAATCTTTCTTTCTTTTTTCTTTCTTTCTGCCTTCCTTCCTTCCTTCCTTGCTTCCTTCTTTCCTTCCTTCCTTCCTTTTTTCTCTCTTTCTTTTTTCTTTATCTTTCTTTTCTTCCTTCCTTCCTTTCTTTTAATTTTTCTCTAAGGGAAGGAGACAATATTAATGATACAAAAATGAGTTCCACTTAGGGTGTTTTCATACTAACATCTCATTTTGAAAAATGACACAAATGTTTCTGTCACCTATGTCATGATCCTGTCCCTGTCTGGTTGTTTAATGAGAGTCCATTACAGTAACGCAGTGCAACAGGGCCCTAGAGCATCTGCAGGACTTTGAAGAGTGGCTTTGCCACTATTGTGGAAAACTGGTTTCAAAATACACATACCTTTAATCCCAGCACTCAGGAGGCAGAGGAACCTATATAAGCCCAACGCCACCCGAGTCTACATGGAGAGTTCCAGGCAGCCAGAGCAACACAGTAAAACACTGTCTTGAAAAAAAAATGCAAATATGTCAGCCATTTATATTTTGAAAAAAAAAAAGGATGCAGAGGGAAAACACCTGCAAATGTGTTGTCCAATGGGACAATTCAAGTGTCACTTCCAGAGTATCTGCAAATTGCCAACAAACCATCTGTTGAAAGACCAACATACTAAGAGCCACAAGCATGTTTCAGACAACATCCTTTCTCTGTGCTTATAACTCACCTTACCTAAAAACTGTTTCTGTGGTCTGAATATTTATAACCTATCCCTCTGTGGCTGTCAGATGTTTTGTTACTATAACCTGAGGCAGCCTAAGTTTATAAAAAAGAGTATTTAGCTGACAGTTCTGGACTTGAGGCATAGCATGGGCAGGGCCCAATTCTGGTGAGGTCCATCTTGGCTGTATTGCAAGATGGCAGGAACTCATGTGGGAAAAAAGAGATCACACAGAGAGATGGGAAGCCAGGGGCCCATGTCAGCCTTTTATTGCAACTCTCTTGGAATAACAAACATCTAGACATGCCTAGCAGTCCCTTCTGAGGACAGAGAGTATGAACTCACCCAAATTGACATTAAATCCATGTTAACATAACACATGCACACACACAGATACCCACACAGACCAAACAACACATAAGAGGAGAGGAAACTCATCATCACAGCAGACATACGTTAAACTTCTGCCACTTACAACTCTTTTACATTTTGTTGGGCTGGAGCATTGTTCTTACTGGCATCCTTGGTGAGTGTCCCTCTGCCTCAGCTTGCATGTGATTTTGGTAGATGGTTTGGTGACTAGAAAACCATCTGGTAGAGGTTGGTCATAGCTCCACTGAAAAGAAAAGTGGTTGCTTGTTTGCAACCAGCTCTAGGAGAAATCTGGCTTCCTTTGCTCACCTTAATAAGTACATGTTTGGGGAAGTCTGGAAATATGGCTCAGTGGTTAAGAGCACTGGCTGTTCTGGAGGACCAGGGTTTGATTCCGAGCACCCATGTTGAGCCACACAACTACCTGGGGCTCCAGTTCCAGGGGATCTAACACTCACAAAGACCTATCTACATGTAGGCAAAACATCAAGCAATAAAAATAAAATCATTAAAAAAAATAAGGACATCATGGAATGGCTCAAGTGACCCTCATATGCCATATTAGCCCCACCCCTGCTGCTCCCAAGTCCAATTCTCAGTCCCTCAGCAGTCCCCCCCCCACCTCTGCAAGGGCTCCAGCAAAAAGCTACTTCTCCAGCTTTTAATTTTATGGCGTTGAACTCACTAGGAGTGGAGTTCCAGGTTGGTCTCCAACTTGTGATCAGACAGACAGGATCTTCAATTGCTTTTTCTGTCCCCGACACTTAAACACTAAGTGGCATACTGTCGGTGCCAACCGCATTTTGCAGCATGCATTTGATCAGGCTAGAATGGATGGATTTTTCTTGTCTGTTAAATTATTCCAGAGTTCCCAGAAGGAGCAGGGTCACTGTGCAGTGGCAGGGGAATTTGCGATCACAACATGGAAGGAACCAGAAGATGCTCTTGCCAAGTAAGTTCAGAGAACTGCTCCTGAAATGCCACTTTCCCCTTCCTACCTGTTGATATGCCTTCATGACAGCCCAGCATAGAAGTCTCTAAGAGTAACAGTGTGAATAAAATGAGTTCACCATGTACAACCAAAAGACCTTTCACCCTTATATATACACCACTAAAACCTGGGTGACCTGATCTTTTCTGAAGGGGAACAGAGGAACAGTGGATCTTCTAGAGAGGGAAGGTTGAGGAGTAGGTTCTGGAAGAATTGGAGCAATAACAATGTATTGAATAAAAAAATAAATAAATGAAATTAAATAAAATGAAAAACAACAAAATGTGTACATTATGACATGTACAGATTTAAAGGGTCCTGAGAAAAGAAAGGCCCAGGTGAAAGGGAGATTTGAGAAGCACACAATGGCCAGGCCATCAGTGGGTTGCGCGGGGGGCTTTCTGGATAACATAGGAGTCACCAAGTATGACCTTGGCTCTGATGTCATCCACCTGTGATTTGAAGGTGGGCTTTGGGGAACAGCCTGTGAAATCTGTGCTGCTGACAATGTTTTTGGGCCCAATTGTTCATCAGGTAGGTCTGATTTCTGTTCATTTAAAGCACTGTAAAGGTTTAAAATCCCCAGATATGGCTACCTTGATTTTTAACAGTGGTTTTAGATTTCTGGCCTCCAATATATAGAGTTGTGTTGTTTTAAAATACAAAGTAGTTTGCCTTTCCCTGGCTGTAACAAAGAACATGAAACTGGAGCTTTAGTGAGGACAGAGGTTTGGGGGGACTAGTTTGGGAGGTGGCACTTGTACATGCACCACAGTTTCATTATCCATCCATGAGTTGATGGGCATATAGGTTGGTTCTTTTTCTTTGCTATTGAGAGTAAAGCTGCAATAAACATAGATGTGCAAGTGTCTCTGTGGTAGGATATGGAGTCCTTTGGGAATAAGCCCAGGAGTATTATATTGGGCTTTTATGATATATCTAGCCAGCAGTTTGCTTTGTTTTGTTTTAAAAAAAAATCTATAAACACATACATACATTTAACCCCATAAGTTTTTCAGCATGTTCCATAATACATTTCACCTGGAGGAGAAGAAGACTTCCTCATTCTGATCAGTGGGGTTGTTGTTGAAGGCAAGATTCCATTGTATTTTTCTCTCTCGTAGCTTCTCTAGTGTGGACGGCACGGGAAACACAGCTGTTTATTAGCCAATATGAACAAATAAGTGTATGGATGAATGAATGAATTAATGAATGGCCCCAGTCATATTATCCTGGCACAGAAGCACAATTTCAAGAGGTACAGATGAAAGGATTAAAGCTGAAGCTTAGAGCCTGGTAGGGCTCTTGCTCTAAGGCTGCTCACTGTAGCAACTGGAGAATTGTATAGAACATGGTCTCTGTGAGCTTCTTACCTGTAAATGTAAAGTAATATGGCCATCTCTGGGGAGTGTATCATGAGACAGAGCATAGTAGCTGTTAGCTGTCATTACTGTTGTTACCTAGTTCTTCCTCATCTTTAAGTGTTCCTTTACTCTCTGCTCCACAAAGATCATTCCATAACTGTGCTAGCAAAGCAAATTGAAACCATGTCATAGTACTCCACAGGTTCTTAACATTTGCATTGCTTTATATGAGAGCAACTAAAACACAACCAAAGTGATTAGAATGCCATTTTGTCTCTCCTTCTACACAGCTCCTTCCCTAGCACAATCAATTAGGGTTTAAATTAGATAAACTCAATGAATACTGAGGTGGTAAAGTAGGAAGCGAGCACCTAGCACCCCAGAAAAGTAGACTGGTTGTGTAGGGATGAAAAGTTAGGATGAAGGTAATCCAGGGAACCTCTGTAATACTGGGCATTGATTGCTGACAAGCACAAACATAATGGAAATTCCAGACATTTCTATGTGAAAGAGGATATGCTTCCTGTTTGTGCCATCGGGGAAGCAGGGGCAAAAAGGATAAAGATGGTTCGGACCCTAGTTGTTTTTAATAAATGAAATTATCTTCGTTTATTAAATCAAATAAATAAAATGTATTATTTATTCTTATCACATTGTAAACTTTTAGTTTGTGTGCTTATGTATGGGTATGCCACAGGACATATTTGGAGGTCAGGGGGCAATTTGCAGAGCTCAGTTATCCCCTTTCACCATGTGAGTTGAGTTCTGAGCATTGAACTCAGTTGGACCTTAACCTCCCGAGCCATCTTGCTGGCCCCAAGCCCTGAATTGTTAAGAGGATTAAGCCTAAAAAGAGACCCAGCAAAAAGCTCTCCGAGTTCTAGATTAGAGTTCAACAGAACTTCCTGTGATACTTTCCACGTGTATGTTTTCCAGCCTAGTAGCCACAGGCCACATGCAGACCCTGAGTTCCTAAAAGTCAGCTAAAGCAACTGAGGAGCCAAATTTTAACTCTTAGTGTATGCTCCTGAATTTAAACAGAAAGAGCCCAGTGTGTCCAGTGAGTCTCCTATGGGACAGAACATCTTCACACATCATAGATAAGAGAGCAACCAGTGAATTCAAATTAGCCTGAGTCTGGAACCAAGCTCAACTTCTGTGTGACTTATGAAGGAGGACTGTCATCTTCCTCCTGGGGGTGACAACACACCTGAGGAACTTCTTCAGCCAGGTGCCCACTGGGTGCTAGGGTTGTCTCACCCACTAGACTTTGGCCCCGGAAATTGGCATTCCTTCCTGAGAGAGGGACAGCTCTATCAGGTGTCATCTATTTTTAATGCTGACTTCTCCCTGCTGCCAAAGATGCTCCCTTGCCAGGCTGTTTGTTGGTTGGGATGATTGACGCTAGGTCAGCTGGTCAGCCAGTGGCTTTCATCTTTGCTGCCAGCCCTGAAGCTACTCAGAACCTTGCTCTCATTGAGAGCCCAGTGCAAAATTCACTTTCCCTATGTAACCCCAAAAAATCAACCCACATCCATGTGTTCCTGGTAACACCCTACTGTGTGCCTGGAAGTGTGCAAAAAGTTTCCCACCCACAATCTCCTCAGGTCCTCAGTATACCACTTTGAACTAACATCCTTTAAAGAAACACAGAGATGACAAAAGGCCTTCTGACTATTACAGGGTCAGAGAATTAACCAGGTGTCTGACCTTGGCCCTTGCAGTGCACTGCTCTGGCCCTCATGTGAATGCAGCATGCATTATATAACAAACAGGTAACTAGCTCCTGTTGCCATGGAGCTGGAAATATGAGTATTAATCATGCCACTATTTGCCACCTTGTCCCCAGGGTCTGGCTTCTCTGCCAATCTCTGACCTACCAAAAGTGAGCTATGCCTAGTCACCTGTGTTTGCACTCCTCACACCAGATGCCATACCTGCTGCTAGACAGAAACAGGGTGAGTGTTGTTTAACTGAATTGACTGGAGCCTTTTCCACTAACTTTGATGGAAGAATCACCTCTGCGGAGTTCCTGCCTCACTCCAGGAAGTTCTATAATCAACTTGAGTTTTGTCCAGAGTTCTCCCCTTCCAAAAGCTGCAGTCAGATGTAGGCTTTGAAGTGATTTGCTAAAACAGAAAAAAAGGCAAATAGGACTTAATAGGACAGTGACAAATTCAATGTGTCATCTCCTTGACCAAGCACTTGCTACTTAGCTCCCACATTTTCTTTTGATAAATTGAGATTAATAATGTTACCTGCCTTATGTCACACTAAACCTAAAAGTGCACAGCAAAATGCCTGAGAGAACACAAGCAACAAGTAAAGGCAAGCACAGTTTGCAGGCCTGACTAAGGTGAGGGAGAAATTTAACAAGAAGAAAATAATTCAATTAACACAAATCAATACATCAGCTTTTTAGGGCCAGCATGACAAGGCAGCTCAAACTGGGCAACTTCTTATGAAAGCTGAAGGCTCAGAGTAGGGGTGTTAGCAGAGTTTACTCCCTTTCACATTCTTCTCTATCCCTGCCAATGGAGTAACACTTCTACTTCAGGATTCCTGGGATGGCACCTCAAAAGTAGGCTTTCCTTGTAAGACCTGCACATACCACACCAGAAGCTAACGCACAGGTGCAGTTGTGCAAGATACATAGGATGTGTGTGTGTGAGTTCAGGACACACAGAGTGTGTGAGTGCAGGACACATGGGCTACTTTTCCCTGGAGTGGTCTTCATGAGCCCTTGCCCACCCTGCTCTCCCTGGGCAGCTCCCAATGGTGTACTGAGTGATAACATTTATCACACTACACTGTGAATGGCTGTTTCCTTCTGATTTTGCCCTGGGAGGCCTTTGCGGATGGAAACTTGTCTAGTACACTCTTCAGAACATGGCAATTTTCTGGCTAATCATGAGGTTGGAAGGGAATGAACAGGAGTTGTCCTGTATACTTAGAAATCAAATGTGTAAGATTCAATGGTGTTTGGGCTGGCAACAAACTGGAGATAATGCAGTGGAATGCTGCTGCACAGTTGTAGACAAAGCTTGGAAAGGGCAAGGACAGGACCAGTGAGACAGTGAATGAGATGCCCAGGGAGGAGATGCAGATAAAGTCTACTGAGGGTTTGTTGCAATTTTAGACATTTAGAAAACGTTAAACTTAGAAAACCTTGAGTTTTTATATTTTTTGTTAAACAAGTACCTCTCAATAATTGGGACTGGTTTGAGCTTATATGGAATGTACTCACATGCATCAAAATTAATAAGGAAGGCAGAACAATGCTCCATCCCCCAAGGAACCATGTCCTAATCCTGGAGCCTGTGAGCATGTTAAGCTACATGACAGGGAAACTAAGGCCATGGGTGGGATTAGGGCTGTTAACCAGTAGGTTTGACATAAAGAGGTAGCTCTTATTTCCCAGGTGGTCCAGAGTGGGAAAAGGAGGTAACCATAGAGATACTAGTGTGAGAAGAACTTGGAACATCAACTGAAAGTGCAGAAAGGAGTTATGAGTCTAGAATCTGGGAAAGTAATAGAAGATTTTCCAGAAAACAAAACAAAAAACAAATACAAAGCAAACAAACAGCAACAACAACAAAAACACAGCCTTACAGCAACTTTGACCTTATCCTGATGGGACCTTTTGACCTCCAGAACTGTTAGGTGAATTCGGACTGTGTCAGGGTCCTCTTCAGGACAGTTTGTTACAGCAGCAACAGAACCTCATACAATGTGCTTTTTGGGAGTCTTGGCTTCAGTATACTGCTGGTTAGTTTGATAGTAAACTGTGTAAGAGATGGGTGTTGAAGCATGGACCATTTATACCAAAGGTCCTTCATCTGCCCATCTCTGCTGGGCAGAAAATAAGACATAGTCATTCTGGGTCCTATTGGTTTCCTTTTCTTTTCTAATCATAGCACTGCCTGCTTGATTCAAGAAGATTTGATAACAGAGATGTCAGCCAGCTACAGGGCAGAGTTGAGGAGGGCAGGTACTCTTCTCTTTGTAAGAAGATCATAGGTTATTCCTGCTTTCAGGCTATCCAAAGGCTAAGCAAACAGCTTGGTGGGGAAGAGAATACCAATGCCTATTATGTGCCAGGCATGCTTTAGATCCATTTCCTGATTTCACACTCTTATCAGCGGAGGCACCACTGTCCACCTCACACACTGAAAAATCCCAACTTCGATAGAAGAGAGATGAAGCCAAGATGCAAACTAGTTTCTCTCAGAGTGAGTCTCAGATGGGCTTTCTGAGACTGTTACCCATCCATGATCTTTAGAAGCAATCCCCATCAGAGGATGACACGCCCCCTTTTTCTGCCTACAGTGTGTCCATGGTGTGTGCTGCAGTGGCCTCAATTGTGATGGAGGCTTCTAGTGCTTCTTGGCCTACCGGGGCCCCAGGTGTGACAAGCATAAGTGTGCTTCCTCACCACTACCCAGCCCTAGAGAGGGGAGGATATATTTCTCTTGTTACTGGGACTCGGCCCGAGGAGATGGGTTGCCAAATGTTTTGTGAGGGAGGACACAAATTAGGAAAACATGGTAAAAGAGCTAAAGAGAACAGAAGGGCAAGAGGGGTGAAGAGATGTGTGACATGACCAGAGCTGTGCTGTAGGGAGGCTGAACTGGAGGCAGCATGAGGCAGGGTGGTGAAGAGGGCTGGAAGGCCAGGAGGGGCATCCCAGAATGACAGTCCATAAAGGAGACAAAGTATGGTCTCATTTGAAAAAACTCATTACCAACCAAAGTGTGCAGAAACAAGGGCTCCAAAGCTATGTGGCTTACCCAGGGGCACAGGACTGACAAATCCAAGTGGTTGTCAAAGCACTGGCAACCATGTGAAATCATTTAAACATCCATGACACTGGGTCCAGTTAGAAGATTAAGAGCAGGGTTGAGTTAAACAAGGAGCTGGTTGTGCAGATGAGGATGCTGCACTCTGGGTGCACAGCCTGGGCAGACATCCCTCTGAGGCCTGCCCAGCAGCAGCAACAGGAAAGTCTTCTCCCTGAGTGTGCTCTGCCCTGCAGCCCAGCTGCTGCTGGCTACCCTGTCCCGCCAATGCCCTCTACTGGCAAAACTTAATTCTCTCTAGAGAAGAGAAACACCCTTTCACCCTCCCCATTCACGTGCCTATCCCCACTCCTACCTCAGCCTTAAGTCAAAGCAGTTTCCACAGGATAGATACTAAGGTATTTTTTAAAAATAAACAAATCCACAAAATTTACCCAGTGACACGAGGATCACTCAATATATCCTCTGAATATTAGTCTCCTGTTGAATAAAGGGTCAGAAGAGTTTGGAATTCCACAAGGGACAAACTCATTTTACTGAAAGCCCAAGGTATACTGTGGAAGTGGCAAGTGCATAGACCAGCCTCTGTCTTTTCTGTAGAGGACACAGCCCTGCAAACTGTCAGCTCAAACTAACCCTAGGTGGCTGGGCTGTCCTCCCTGTGACCTCAACCAGCCTCCTTCCAACATGCTCCCTACAACACACACACAAATCTTCAATGATTTAACATTATGGTTCTCAAGCTACATAGCTGGAGACCACATCAAAGCCAAGAGCCACTTTGGGGTTATTTGAGTTGTTGGGAGAAACATGGAGAGTGAAAAGACACACCTGTCTAATGCCATAAGCCCTGCCACCCTGGATTATTTCATGACTTCATATGAGATGACACTACATTTTTCCATGACATAGCATCTTTGCCTAGCTGTCCTCTTAGTGGTTGTTGTGGTTAAAAGTAAGTTCCTGGTCTGGGGAGATAACTCCGGAAGTTAGAGCCCTCGATTTGCAAGACTGAGGGCCTGAGTTCAAATGTCTACAACCTGCTGTGGCTTGTGCACATAGAACTCCAGCAGTGTAGGACCCAGAGGCAAAAGGATAGTTGGGACTACGCTACAAACAAGCCTAGCTCCAGGCTCAGTGAGAAACCCTTTTTCCAAGGAATAAGACTACATAGCAAGTTGGAAGCCAGCCTGAGTAAATTACAAGAGATCCTGTCTAAAAGAAACAAAAATCAATCAAAGTTAGTTTTCACTTTTTGTTTGCTATATTTTAATAATTATTGGCATAAGCCTTATTTTTTTGTTTTGTTTTTTTGTGTTTTGTGGAGAGCCGGGGTTTGGTTGCCATGGCGCTGGCTTCCACCCTCAAAACTGGTAAACTGTTATGACCATTGGGCAACCGTCCTCACGAGCCCAGCCCGGGGCGTCATATGGGGTGATGGGTGAGCAGCCAATCAGGGAATGATACGTCATCTCACACCACTCTGGTGCAAGCAGGGCTTATATAAACAGCGCCACTTCGGGGCGGGGTCTTCCTCCTTTCATCGTTTGACTGCAATAAAGCTTGCTGCAGAAGGATCCTGTTGTCCGTGTGTGTTCTTGCTGGCGAGACGATTACGCAGGTTGCAACAGTGTTCGCTTGTTTGTTTGTTTGAGACAGGGTTTCTCTGTGTAGCCCTGTCTTTCCTTGCTCACTGTGTAGACCAGGCTGTTCTCATTCTCATAGAAATCCACCTATCCCTGCCCCTGCCCCTGCCCCTGCCTCTGCCTCCCTGAGTGCTGGGATTATAGGCCTGCACCACCTTGCCTGACAGCCTTAACATTTTTAATAAAAGACTTTTATACTCTGTTATCCTACTAACAGGAGTGCTTCTATAACATTCCTGTGCATCCATCCCAGAGTATGCAGCTTTGCTCTGTCCAGAAAACTCTAGATGTGCATCTTCCAGCAAAGATGAAACCAAACGAATGCAAATGCCTTCCCAATTATGAAGGTGATGGCCAAAACCGTGAGGGTGAGTAGGATCCCACCCTGTTTGCCTTTCTGTGTAGCTCAGTAAAAAATTCACAAAGCTCCAGGTAGAAAGCTGAGATATCTTGGAATCATGGCAGATCCCCTTCCATTATCTAGCACACACAGAGATTTCATAGGCAATTACAGTTTCTGTCCTTCCTGTGTGTATATGTGTTGTCAGAGCAGGGTGATCAGATAGCATAAGAAGATGGATTCTTTCTGAATACTGTCCAACTGCTTTGATGTCTGTGATGAATTTAGCCACTGCTGCCTGGCAGTTCATTTCTATCTCCTTCATCTCTGACAATGCTAACCACCTCTTGTCTCACCTTCTCTCAAGCTATCAACCCATGTTTAAAAAACGTCTGTCACCTCATGCAAGCTGTTCCTACCTGGGATCAAATTGGCACAGTTGTGCATGGTAAAAAGGCGACCAAGGGGATGGTCAGGTGTGTCTGCCAGTAGACCCCTGCCAGACAAAATGTGGAAACTGCCCTATGAAATCTATGGTGTGCAAATATGATGGGACTGGACAGGTGAGCTAATGGAACTGATGTGTCCAAAAAATGGGGGAGGAGCTCAGGTAACTGTCGATAAGGTGAACAGTCTGAGGAAACCTAGAGCAACCTTTTTAAAGAGAGCATTGCTGCTGTACAACTGTATCCCAGAATCTGCAAAGCTGAGGTAGGAGTCTAGCCTGGATGACATAATGAGATCCTATTTAAAACATGTATCAGTTTAATACATGTTTGTGGTGGGCAGCAGGTACCCAATTCTTGCATATTATTCTGTAAGAGAAAAGGGTCAGAAGAGTTGAAACATACTGCTAACAGGTTTCTCTTCTGAGGAAGTCTCTTTGAGTTCAACAAAGGGTGGATGGGAGAACAGAACAGCAATGGCAGTGGATGTAGGAGAAAACAAGTAACAGGACAGGAGCCTACCACAAAGGGCCTCTGAAAGACCCTACCTAGCAGTGTATCAAAGCAGATATTAAGACTCAAATTTCAACAGAGTACATGGAACAATAAGAAAGAAGGAGGTGTTAATATGACCTGGAGATGGAGGATCTCCACAAGGCCAAATATATCTAGAAACAGGGATCTATTATGAGACTCTTTCTCCAACCAAGGACCATGTATGAATATAGCCTAGAAACTCTGCTTGGATGTAGCCCATGGTAGCACAGTATCCAAATGGGTACCCTAATAAGAGGAATAGCGACAGTTTCTGACATGAACTCAAGGTTGACCTCCCCACCACCCAAGAGATGAGCAGCTCTGCTAGACCATGGAGGAGGACTTTGCAGCCAGTCCTGAAGATACCTGATAAACCGGGGTCAGAGGAAAGGGGAGGAAGTCCTCCCTTATCAGTGGACCTGGAAAGGGGCAGGGAGGAGATGATGCAGGGAGGGTGGGATTGGGAGAAAATGAGAAAGGGGAGTACAGCAGGGATACAAAGTTAACAAACTGAAACTAATATTAAAAAAATTTAAAAATGTCCAACAACAACAACAACAACAACAAAAAAAAAAAAACAACAGAAATGTCACTGCTGCAATCCAGGCAACAGGGCTCTGAGAGGTTTGCCCCACTGATTTGAAAATAGATCTGTTTTCCAAGAGATGGTATTTATCTGCAGCTGGGTTCATGAGAGAATAGTTTAATCTGGAATATAGCTCTAACACATCTCATCTATGCTGTGGTGGGAACCGACCAGTACCTCTGCAGCTCCCCTAGCCTTTCTCTCTGGAAGATAGTTCCCATCCTCCTGTTTGGCTCCAAGTCAGGGTCACCATCCTACATGCTTTCTCAGTTTTCGCTGTGAACTTTTCTGAAATGGTCAGCATTTCTTCATTCAGAGCTGAGGGTTAAATTTTCAGGAATTTTCCAGGCTTGTTGACAACATGTTAGTAGTGTGTAATTAGCCAACACACAATGATAATGCACTGAGAGTGCCAAATGCTGTCAGTTGATGCTTTCCCACCAGGGCCTCGAGAGCTAGTTTTCAGACTGTGGCCAGGTTCAGCCAGCACATCTTTACCTCTTTTTCTTATGAGACTATTGAGGCAAATTTCTGAGAAGGCTTCCCTGAGGAAGGAGAAACCTCCGCTGGGAAGGGAGAAAGCAGGGGCCAGGCACTATATGTGGATGGTTCTGAGTCTTACTAGCCTGTAGGCTCCCTTTGTGGTGTTTGCTTCTTTTTCTGTTACTGTGAAAAAATACTCTTACAAAAGCAGCTTATGGAAGGAGGGAGCACTTGGGCACACAGTTTGGAGGAATCATCCGTCATGGTGAGGAAGTCACAAAACTAGGAGCCTTAGAGGCAGCTGCACCTACATGTCAGGGAGCAGAGTGACAATTGCTTGTGTGCAGGATGCAGAGAGAGAGAGTGTGATGAACACTTGGTACAGGAAGCAGAGAGAGTGATGATCCCTTGTTTTTGCACACTCCCTTCTCCATTTTGTTTACCCCAGAATCCTAGTCCCGTGAATGGTGCCAACCACAGTTAAAGTGAGCTTTCCCTCCTCAGTTAGTCTAATCTAGAGACCCTTCTCCAACTCCTAGACAGAGTACTGCTTACTTTTCACCTTCCCCATGCACCTGGCTCATATATGAGAGCACGGAGCCTGTCCTAACCTCCTGGCATCCACTGGGTAATGGAAAACAACAAACTACATAACTTGCAAGGTCTAGGACGGAATGCAAATGTGGGGTCCTTTGTTCAAATATTCTGCTTGTCAAGGGGGCACAAATGGAACAGTTGGTCTATTGTGGACTCCTCTGAGCTGCCCTTTGGTGAAACTCACATATCTACATGTAAAGATGAAACAGCTCAGCAACCCAGGCACTTGATCAGGGACTATGGGCCTGCCAGATGGCCTTGTCACACCTTGCCTTTCAGGACAGAGCACCTAGAAAGCCCCAGGTAGGTCTCCTGGGAAACTCCTAGGGTGTAATGGGAAGATGCCAGGCTTGCACATCACAGTACCACGTGCTCTTAGAGTGCCTCAGTTTATCAGGAATAGCACAGAGCAAAGGGAAGGGAGAAGACATACAGTTCCTAGGCCTGACTTAAGACCTACTGAGCAGTCTCAAAACCCATGCACCTCTGACCATGATATTTTCTTTCTTCCTGTGTTTGGACTCTTAAGACAAAATTTATGCCTGGCCACTGAGCAACCTGGGATCCTTCACTGTGCTGCTGTCCTCAGACAAGGGACTAAAAGGAATTGATGTGAGTATCAAAGATGACCCCATCTAAGGGGCCAATATTAAAGGCCTTAGTAGGTAGTACCTTATTTAAAGTGAGAAACATTTATCACATTCAAGATAAGGATGCTACATGTCTCATTTATTTTTTTATTGCTGTGAAGACAGAGGCAGCTTATAGTGGCCATCATGGCAGGGAGCATGGTGGCAGGCAGGAACGGTGATGGAGCAGTAGCTAAGAGCTTTCTTTCATCTTGACTCTCAGGCAGCAGAGAAAGAGAGAGAGACTGGGTTTGGCATAAGCTTTTAATACCTCAAGGTTCACCCCACTGACATACTTCCTACAACCTTCCAAAACAGTTCTACCAACTAGGAACCAAACATTCAAACATATGAGCCAATGAGGCCACATTCCACTCCCTGGCCCCCAACAGGCTTGTAACTAGATAAGGCAAAACACATTCAATCCAATTTCAAAAGTCCCTGAAATCTTCACAGTCTTGACAGTTTAAAAGTCCAAAGGCTCTTCTGAGACACAAGGAAATTGCTTATCTGAAACCCCCTGTAAAAATCACAAAGCAAGTTACATAACTTCCAACACACAAAGGGAGGAAAGGAGGCAAAGTATGGACATACCAGCAAATTCAAAATCCTGGCTTAGATGACACTTCCAATCTCCCATTCCTTTGATCCTTGTTGAGTACATCACACTTTCTTTCTTATGCTGGTTCCATGTCAGGTCTGCACAGCTCTCCTTTACATGCATCCAGGGCTCTGGCATCTCTAACATCTTGGACTCTCCAGTGCAATCCCAGCTTTATGTTCACAGACTCACATAACATCCTCTCTGTTCTTCCATGTAAGATCTCACCTGCCACATGGCTGGAAGCCTTTTATAACCATGGTGTTCTAACCACAACTTTTTTACATCTGCATCTTTCTTGATAAAGCCATAACTAAAGATGCTGAGTTCCTCTGAGTGCTTGGGATTGAATCTGTTCCCATCCTTTAATCACATTCACAATAAGCTATGATTTGCTTTCCTTGCTCCACAAGCCTTTTTTTTTTTAAATTTTAATTTTAATTTTTATTTATTTATTTATTTTTTCAATGCAGTTTATTCAGGAACCTTAAACAATCATCGGATCCTGGGGAAAGCCAGCCCACAGCTTAAATAGCCTCTGGGTAGCCAACCCCAGCGTGCCACGTGGGCAATGCAGATAGGTCCACATACATGGAAGCAAGCCAGATCCTCAGCCTTAGCCAAATGTGGAGTTGTTTGTGACAGAGAGCACTCACCATCTGGAAGGTGGAAGGCGGAAACCAGCTCCATCTTTAAGGCGTATTAGCTCTCCTTCAGCCAAGATGTTCTCAGATGACATTTTTTGCTACCTTATGTTAAAGTCCAGTATGGGGCAGTCTCCTTCAAACTGGTACAACATTGCCTCTCAACCACTCGAGATGAGTCTACTGCTGACCTACAGAGATGTCCTGTGTCTCCTCTGCTGTGGAGAAAAAACAATGTCACCTAGCCTACATCCTAGATATTTTTTGAAGGAGACTCTTCTCCTTTAATATATAAAGTTTGTAGAGAAGGCACTAAAAGTATATCTGTTGATTTTTGACAATTGAAGGAGTCTGGTAATTGGAATTCTGCCTCCTGGCCTTGGCAGATGTGGGTCTTATCCATAGTTCCATTTCTTAGAGACTGTCCTTGGCAGTCAGTCTGTGCAGGCAGGGTGATCTGAGCCTGAGAAGTAGATAGCAAGCTCCCTGCACCCTTGAGAACCAGACAGCAAACTTTGTGCAACCTTGAGTGAATTCCTGCATGCCTTGCCAGGTGGCACAGATGTTTTGCTACTGTGAAAAAAACTTGCTGCTACCCTTTGCTTTATAAGTGTTGTTTGCAAGTTCAGTAAACTGAGACTTGATCAGGAATCTGTCTTGTCTCCATTCTTTGAGACTCTGTCCCTCAATTTCCACTTCCTCTTTCAGGTGGACCCTGTTCTTTTAGCCCACTGGATAGGTCAGACTATGGAGGAATAGCAAAGATACAGAATTGGTCCCATAAATTTACTATTCCAAAGCATCCTCATTCCATTGTACCTGCTCTTTATTTTTTACTGCTTTTTGATTGTGTTATATAAGTACACCTTTTAAAAACCTGGGGTGCTGCACATCTTCAAGTCCAGGACTACCTTCTCTTTTCATTTAAAAACAAAATCTTGAGAAGTTTTCATTCTGGTCCTCTTTTCTAGATTCCTCTATGCCTGGTACCCTCTTGCTCCCCTTGCAGCCATTGCTCTTTTCTCAATACCATGTCAGTTCCAGGGTGATACTCTGGGTAACAACTCAGACTCTCCAGATTCCCACTCTCACTGAGGCTTGTGCTCACCTGAAACATCACCCACTTCAGATAGAGCCCTTCAGAGAGGGTTGGGTGTATTTGATGATGGATGAGTCGTGGGATATAATATAACACTTGTTTTCTCCAGACATCACCCCAGCTGGCTCTCTTTTCTTAGGTAAAGAGCTCTTGATGAACAAAGAGGCTGCTCGGTACTTTGTGAAGCTCCACATCATTGCTGGGCAAAGGAGCACAGAACAAATGAATGACACTGACACATTCTATACCTTGACAGGAAAGTCAGGGAAAATCTTCAACAGGGATAAGGTCAGAATTTCTCTGGTTTCACTCCTATGACAGCACCAAGGCAATACCTGGGCTAGAGGGGTTTGGGAGAACTGTTATAGAAAGGGGAGACTCTTTGGGTCTGGCCTGAGTTAGCTTTCAAGGCAACCATCAGGTCAGCTGCCACTACTAAACCCACAGATGTGAGGACAAAGACCACTGACCCAAAACATCTTGGTCAAATTAATTAAAGCAAGCAATTAATTAAACCACACTTTTTAAAATTTTGTGTACATAGGCTTGCCTCTCCCTAAAGGTGGGGTTCAAGAGCTCAGCATTGGACATGAGTGAGATAAGGGTTTTTATAGTTCAGAAGCAGAGGTTTCAAATAGGGGATTGACAGGCAAATAGGCAGGGTTACTGCCAAGGACCGGCCCAGTCGGGCTCCCGTCGTCCATGGGAGAACAAGGCTTTAGACAGGAAGACAGGGTTTCGGTGAAGAATTGACAGACAGAGACACCTTGATGGTTTTGACTCTGTTGCAACTTTACTGAAATCAAGCTAGTATTTTTATAATGATTTCACAAAAGGCACCTTAAAATTGGCATACTTCCCAGAACATTCAGACTTTTACCAAGAATACAAAGTTTACATTTTAACTCAAAATGCAGTCAAACATAAAGCAGTAACCACAAATAATCTTGGCCTAAAAACTTTTTGATCAGAGCAAACAAAGGAAAAGAAACCTCAAATATAGTTTCATTATTGCTAACCAATGAAGAAGAAAGTCAGGAGCTAAGTCAGATGCCTGCCAAAGTCCCTCTCTATATCAAAATCTAACTACACCTTTGTTAACCTTCCTCCCATATGTCCAGCCCAAGATTTATGATCTTCTCTAGGAACAAGGCACTGAAGGGAGGGGGAAACTCCCGCCAGCTGCACCTCTCATGCTATTATTTCTTAAAAGGGAGCCTATTATTATTTTACTATTCTTAATGCCTATTAATACTAAATCTAATTTATTACTTTCCTTAAACTTATTTTTATTAAAGCCTTTAACAATCTACTAATAATAAATTTCTTTATAAAGTTAGTTGTGCTGTTTCAGGTGTCACAGGGAAAGATCAAAGAATTCATTATTCCAGCCTCAGAGCCACAACTAAAAAAGCGTAGAAATCTCAGAACACATCTCTTTTCCAAGTGGGATGAGTTTACCAGGGACCTTCCAGGGGGCATTATTTCTGGGGAAATCATATCCCCCACCCTGTAGCTTATGCTACTATGGCGACACTGGCATGGGTGTGGCAGGTTACAGAAGCAGAACATAAGCATAACAAGATGGTCAAAACAACCTTCTGAAACACAGACATAATCATAACAACAAGTGGTCATAAAAACCTTTAACAAAGACATTGTTGCTGTTTCCTGGAACAGGCAGTATAGAACCATATGCAATTAAGATTACAGGTAGGGCATAGCCCAATCCTTAAGAAACAGATATTTAATCATAAATGGTAACGATCCTAGTTTGTCCTCACTATAAGGTGGCTTTCAAGCCCAAGATGAAGGCAGGCTGGCTTGTCACTACCATGAAGACAAAGTGCCCTGAGACAGCTTCCTGGTTCCAAACCATCATCATTCCTCTTACAAAAGAAAATGAATAGAATGTGTTTGGTTTGGGTTGTTGGCACTGATGTATCTTCTCCAACCATCCTGCCAGTTTTGTTTCCTGTTTTTTTTTTTTTTTTTTTTTTTTTATCAGACTACCTCACTTTCCTTCACATCACTTTTTGTGTTTCGACTAAGCTGGTGACATGCAATTAACAGGTGTGCCTGTATGGGTTGTGTCCTGGGCTGTTTTTTTTATTTCCCTTAATATCAAGAGCTGGCAGACAGATGGGTGCTCTTTCCATGATAAGTACAAGCATCAACCTTTATTTGTGTTATGTAAAACAATTCAGGAAAAGAGGATTCATCAGAATCCTTGGTTCTCCTTCTGGCAGTGGAGAGGTCACAGAAAATATCTGAGCCAGGGTTCAAGCGTGGATCCAAGTGATACCAATCTGCTATGCTGTGCATGTGAGGATGGATGATAGCTATGATAGAGCAGCATATATGTGACACAGCATGTATTCATATTCCTGAATATGTATACATATCCATGTATTCATTCATTACATTTATTGTCTGTAATTCTTAGGACTAAAATAAGAGGAAAACAATTAGTTCCAGTTTCTCAGGCAACAAATACATGTATTGTTCACCTTCTTTGTGTACTATGTTAAAACAGTGGCTCTCAACCTTCCTGATGTTAAGACAATTCCTTTAAGACAGTTCCTCATGGTGTGGTGACCCCCAACCACAAAGTTATTTTGTTGCTAGTTCATAACTGTAATTTTGCTATTGTTAGGAAGTGTAACCTAAATATCTGATATGCAGGATAACTGATATGTGACCCCTGTGAAAAAGTCGTTAGACCCCCAAAGGGGTCCTGGCTCACAGATTGAGAACCATTGCATTAAAGCAAGAAATGTATTTACAATCAACTAAACTGTTACACCCTAGTAGGGCTTGCAGCTTATTCGTGGAGAGCATACACTGACCAGCTTATTGGAGGAGAGCATACACTGACCAACTCAAACTTTCATTCTTCTCTTTCTTATGTCATGGACCCAACATTAACTAGATTTTAGAAGTGAATTCTCCCATGGAGAGATTCTCTCCAGAAGAAGAAAAGATATAGAAGATGTTCATGCTAATATTTTTTTATTTTTATTTTATTTTTGAGGGAAACTGAGCCTTAGCAGTTAAGTGACTCCTTCAAGGTCACATAGAAGCTAAAATGTATTGTTACCCAGACTTCTACACTCAAGCTATGTGCTCTTTCTAGCACACTTCCTTTATTTTTAATTTGCTGGCAAAAATGCTTTTGGAAAGTGACTGGTATGTTCCTCATTCTGTCCTAACCAGACACAGAACTATAATAACAGCTCAACATTGACATACATCATCCTGTCATTCAGGAACTGGCTATCTTTTCTCTTGTAAGTCTCTATTTCTGGGAAACATAGAGGCACAGAGACCCAGAGGCTGATTAGTTCAAGGTCACATGGTAACCCATCCAGGGCTACAAAGAGCATTGTTTCTGGAGCTGGTAACTGGCAGAAATCTCAGCATTCTTACTGTAACGTAGCTCTGCACATCACACTATCAGCTTGTACCTAATGCAACCTCATCATCCAAACCAAGATACTTTTGAGAATGAGCAGAGCAGCCAGACAACAGGTGTAAGCTACAACTGGACCAGACAAACTGAGATATGTGGTACTTACAGGTAATACCCTGGCATGGTGACCAAGGTCAAGTGCCAAGAGGAGTCAGAGTGAGAGGGAAATGAGGTCCAGCAAAGATTTCATTCTGCCTGAGACTTGACGGTGTAGGAATATGTCTGCTGAAAGGAAAACCTCCTGCTTATTAGGCTCTTGGTCTGTGGTGCTTTGTCCAAGGGATGACACAAACCTAAGCCACTTATGCCTAGCTGAGTCAATGCAGTGGAAAACACCACGGCCCCCACCTTCTTCCATGTGGCCATGTGGCCATTTCATCCTCCATGCTACAGGCTCCCTCCAGGACACCTGCCTGCATCTCTGCCTGAGGGCTCTAGGATTCTAGTTGCAGTAGTGGCAGGGTTGTGCAACTATGGTTTGGTATGGAGATGGGTGACTTCTTTTGAGGGACTCGGTGATCAGGGTCCCCACAACTGAACACTCCTAAAATATCAGTATATGGCCTGACTAGCAAATATTGACTTCCGGGGCAAGTGAGACTCATAAATAGATGAAAACTCCAAAATGTAACCTGAGATGTGCACAGTTGAGCAGAGTGGCTAAAGCTTAGGTTCACATGCTGAGGAAGCTGGGTGACTTAGGTGTGTTTCAATACTCAGTGTTATCATATGTAAAATGGGCTAATGATAGACTGTACTCACAGGGATGTTGGTATGGAATGTGCTTGCTTTGTTTTTGGAACAGACAAGTGAGTTGATGACAGTCAGCTCTTTGTGCATGGAATTATTCTTATCTTCAATTTCCCTACAAAGAGGTTGGGTCATTGTCTTTTATGATTAGCATTCAAAGTCATTCTTGTGAAGGGTTGTCAAGATAGGAGCATGTAGAGTTTCTTCCTTGACTGACAGAGTTTATTGTTACCTTTGCAGGGCTATTGGAAACTTCTGGAACTCTTCAGATACCACATTGTCCCATTAACTGAGGTTGGCCCTATTCTTCCATCTACTACTTTACCCTTGCTTTTAAAACAACACATTCCAGCCTTCAATTCCAAGATGTTGGGGCTGCAGAATTATTTGTGATACTATCTCTGAGCAGACTATCAGTCTGTAACTGTTATCTGTGATATCATTATCAAAGAAATCCTTAAGGTGACAAGTGCTCATTATCTCAAAGCTCCCATTATTTCAACAATAGCTTAGGACCTTGCTTGCACCAAGAACTGTGAGAAATGCAGACTCTGGGCATTGCTGCAGATGACTCCCTAATCTCTTCCCATTGCAGCTGGAAGTGGCCACTCTCATTTTGACACCTCACATCAGGAGCATGGCCAACCAGATGATATGGTTTAACATAACCAGCAATGTAAGTGAGAAACCGAGGGCTGGTACTGACTAATATGCAAGCTTACCTGTTTATCAGGTTATCTTTCTTCTACACTAACTCACAGATCTGAAGCTTTTTCTTGTCAGGTAACATCTCTGGGAATATCTCTTTGTATGCAGGTACATGTGTGTATACAAGGAGGGCAGAGGGCCACTTGGGTGTCATTCCATAGGCTTCCTCCCTTTAGAGACAAGGTCTGTCATTGGCCTGGAGTTCATTAAATAGGCTAGGCTGCCTGGCCAGTGAGCATCAGAAACCTACATGTCTTCACTTCCCCAGTATTAGAACTACAGTGCATGCTACTATGCCTGTTTTTTGTTTGTTTGTTTGTTTTTTAAAGACAGAGTTAACCTGAGGACAATAAATGCATTGCCTAGATAAATCCTCCTTTGAGAACTAGGGGGTAAAATAAGCAAGTGGTGTATGGGTGTATGGAGCAGAAGTGGGCAGGCCTCTGGCCTACCTCGGCATGTGCAGGGACACCCTCACCCAGGAAGGAATTCAGTTCACAGTTATAATCATTTCCCAAAGGAAAACCGCCTACTGGCAATGTTTCCTCCAAGGAGAGGTCAAGTAATGTAATGTTGAGCAGTTTAGAGATGCTTTGACTGTGCCCATCTGCCTGGGGATGTCCTCCACCACTATCCGAAAGAAAGACACCACTGCTTCTTTCAGGGACAGATTCTGGTAAATGATATGGTTGTAGAAGATACTGAGGTGGTTGCCAAAAATGGCAGAATTTACCCATTGTCCCAGTTCTTCCCCACAGATGCAATGAAACAAAGAGAGGGCTAAAAAGGAAAAGAGAACTTTTAAAAATTTGGAAAATCAGGTACCTGAGCAGATACTGGAAGCAGGCAGCAACCTGTGTCCACATTTCTGAGAAAGCTGAAACTACCCCCTGAAAGTGCATGTCCATGAGACAGCACATGGTCCTATCAGCTGCAAGACAAGCTTCTGGTGGGATTTCTATAGGAGATGGCCTGCAAGTGAGTGCTGGAGCCTGCCAGCAGAGTCAGACAGTACCTGAGTGGGGAGTGAGAATTTACAACAATTAAAACAAATCACACTACACACAGGATGGCTTGAGAGGGCTGTCAGTAGGACTGAAGCAGGCTGGGTATATTCCAGGATTCACTTTTTATAGATAAAAGCAAAAACAAGTCACATCAATTCAAAAAGAAAAGGTTAGTGGAAACGACAAACTTCCTTTCAAAAACTACCTCTATAGCAGATATAGTCCTTTTCTAAAACTAATTTCCTAAAACAGTTAAGGTCCAAGGTCACACAGAAAAGCTCTTAAGGAATTTTGAACAAGCTTTTAAGGAACTTGGTGACACCTCCTCTCCTCTCTGTCAAGGTGTAGGCCAAGGTGAAAGCAGTCTTTCCACTGAGCTCTAAATATCAAAGCAAGCTGGCAAACCAGTGGCTTTCAACAGGTGAGCAGGGAGTTTTGGTGTTTCTGTAACAAATTACCATAGATGTCAGTAAATTACATCTGACAAATAAAAGTTCCTTTTCCATGGACCTGAAAAAATGAGGAAGAAATTAGGATACAATCATTTATTTATTTATTTATTTATTGGATACAATCATTTAATGTGCTCTTCTTCAGAGCCCTCTACCTCAGGAATCTCTGTTGGTTCAGATAAAGGAGTTTGGAGAGGGATAAGGGCAGCCCAATGCTGGCCATTTCTGTTTCTGGCTGTTCAAAAGCTTTTTCTTCACCTTCCCAAGGGATTTGAGTTACAATCCAAAGAATTGTGCTTCAATAGGGAGAAGAACTTTCCAGCAGCCAAGAATGAGTCCTTCTACTCCTTAACATTCACTATTTCCTCCAGGTTCTTTAGTAAGCTCTGCCTGCTCTTCTTAGTTCAGGGTGGTTTTGATTAGATATCTCTCTGAAATGTCCAGATGAATTCTCTGGAGAGTATGTTATTTATGTCTAGAAAGAATAGAAATAATTGGAACTTCCCTTTTTGACATATCCAGACCATGCTGCCTTTGGACATGTTATGTTTGGACTTAAGATGTTTAATAAATAGCACATCACAAGCCAGGAAGTGGTGGAGCAGGTGGATCTCTAAGTTTTAGGTCAGTCTGGTCTACAGAGTGAGTTCTGGGATGGCTAGGAACACAAAGGGAAAAATAAATAATAAAACTAATAAATAGCTCTTACCTAATTCAAGTCCTGTCAGGAAACAAAACTTATCCTAGATAGTTCAAAACAAACATTTGATGCTGAGAAACAACTACATCAGCCATCCCACCCACAACCAAAGGGCTAAGAGTGAGGAACAGGGTTCTCTGTGAGTAGGAAGAGCTGAAGAGGCTATGTGGAGCTATAGTGTGCCAGCCCATGTGGAAGCAGGGAGGAAATCTTTGCTCTCTTCCTGCAACAAGCACCCTGCTGGTGCCTCCCATTAACTAAAAGCAGCTGCAAGTTGGTCAAAGAGCTAGACAGAGGATGTCAGAGAAGAGATCTGTACAGATCTGAGGATGTGCATTTTTTTCCTTCCTTCCCAAATTAAAACCAGTCGAAGCAAAGCAAGAATGAGAAGGTCGAGGTTCATTGTTCAACTTTATTACTGCTAAGCTAATAGGTTAGCTCTGTGTCAGTGCTGACACTGTATCCCTGGATAGGAACTGAAGGATGCCCTTGGGGTCAGGTGCTTCTCATGCAGAGAGCTCAGACTGCTACAACCTGTTTGCCCCTGTTCTGTGCAGAGAGAGAAGCAGGTGTTCTGGGCATATTCAACTTCCCCTACCCTTATCCAGCATTGGTTTCACTCCTGCACCCTGGGGAGGAACTGGAAGGACAGTGGGAGAGTCCAAAGGAGCCCCCTTCACAAGGAGGGAAGCCTAGGCACCTGAGGGCAGTCTCCCTGTTTCTGTGAGGGCATGGGGATGCCTGGGCTGACTCCTGCCTTTCTTTGAGGGCTCTTCTGTGAGCTGTTCCCTGGAAAATTGGAGCAAATGTCCTGCTGACTCTGAGCCCACAGTGAGTGTGATAGAGTTGTTTTATGTGCAACCTGAGCAAGCCCACTGCCCTTTCTCATCTTTTCTGCCTGCTTCCTTCTTTAAATGTGGGCTAATGTATGGTTTCTGGCCTACCAAGGCAGGTGTGGGAGAAATAGACCCCACAGATCTTTGTTCAGCCATGGTTAAGTCACTTAACCTCTTCATCCTAATTTTCTTTTTCTGTTGATAACAACAGGGAAAAGAGATAAATTCATAATAGCCAAGGAAAAACAGTCTCTCAGAGCTTCCTCTCAACTTCTCCCTCCTAAATAAAGGACAAGATTTGTATTTGCTCTTATCATACATAATTCTGGAGAAATACACAGGAAAGATCAGGAAAGGTTACACACTTTAAATTAGAAAAGAAAAGTAAGTCCTAGGTTAGGCACAGAATCCTGACTGTATACAATAGGGTCTTATGTCCTGTGGGAAACTATAAACCAAAACCAGGAGAAAGTGAAGAATATGTTGGTATCACAATGACAGCTGGATGACAGACATTGTACAATCCACTCTCTGCAGCAACCCTGGAGTATCTGTTACTTCTTCAGCTGCTCTGATAGAATTTCTTGACAAAAGCAACCTAAAAAGTAGTATTCATTCTGGCTCACAGTTCAAAGGGACACAGTTCACCACAGAAGGGAAAGCGTAGCGTGAGGCTATTTTTTACTTTGCATCTGTAGTCATGAACCAGAGAAAGATGGATACTAAGTGCGTAGCCAGCTAGCTTTCACATTTTTATGGACTCTGGGATCCTAACCCATGGAATGGTAATGCCCCCATTCAGTAATACATTTTCCCTAGATGATCTAGATTAATTAATCTAGATGATCCCTCATGGGCGTGCCCAGAGGCTTATCTTATAGGAGATTCTAGATCGTAAAGATTTAACAATAAATATTTACCACAGACCAGTCCAGTCGGGCTCCCTGCGTCCACAGCAAAATCAGAGATTTGGATGTGAGGAAGGCACAGTTTCAGGAGAACGACAGTCAGGGATGACACTGAAATGGCTTTGACTCTGCTGTAATTTTACTGAAGTCGGGCTAATGATTTTATAATAATTACATAAGGAAACACCTTAAAGTTGGCATATTTCTCAGAACATTTAGGTTTTTACCAAGAATACAAAGTTTACATTTTAACTAAAAAATGTTGTCAAACATAAAACAGTGCCCACCAGAAATCTTGGCCTGAGAACTTTTTGATCAAAGCAAACAAAGGAAAAGAAACCTCAAATTGTAGTTTCATTGTGGCTAAGTAATGAAGAGGAAAGTCAGGAGTTAAGTCAGATGCCTGACAAAATCTTTCTCTGTATCAAAATCTAAATACACCTTTGTTAACCATCCTCCCATATGTCTTGCTAAAGATTTATGATCCTCCCTAGAAACAAGATGCTAAAGGGGGGCAAGTTCAAGCTAGCTGTACTTCTCATGCTATTTTTTTTCCTAAGAAGAAGCCCATTATTTTTTTACTATTCTTATAATGCTTTTAATACTAAATCTAATTCATTACTTCTCTTAAAATTACCTTTCTTCTATTCTATTCTTGTTAAAGCTTTTAGTAATCTATCAAAAATATATTTCCTTGAATAGTTAATGTTTCAGGAATCATAGAAAAAGATAAAAAAAAACTCATTAATCCAGCCCCACAACCTCGACCGAGCGACTGAAAAAGCATAGAGACCCTAGAATGAGTCTTTTTAACTTAGGTAGTTGGGGGAACCTGCCATTGACCTCCAGGAAGTGAATTTCTGAAGAAAGCATATCTCCTGCCCTGTAGCACAATCTACTGATATGCTACACTGGTGAAACTGGAGTGGGTGTAGCAAATATTTACCATCAAACCTAGGAAGAATATATATCATCCTTGATTGCTGTGAGGCATGGGGATACAAGGCAAGGACACATACCTGACATGTAGAAGAATCAGGATTTGATCTGTGAATAGGACACCATTTAGTTAGCCTCAAAGAAAAGGGAGGAAAGAGGGGAAGAAAAGGAAATGGGTGAGAACCACAGAAGCTCCTGAGAACCCATGATCCACAACTGGTTCATTCCCTAAAATATTCCTTCTCTCATGAAATCAGAATGCAATTTAAAGATAGAATTTTAGGTTTTGTTATCTGCTAAGGTCTCATCACTTTCTCCATCAAACCAGAGCCTAAGAAAAGGGGATAAACTTGGCACAGAGATCCATCTAATTAAAAATGTGAGCTGGGAAGTAACTTTGTGGGATGAGACTTGACATCAGCATTATTGTCCCATTGCATGTGAGGCAGCTGAGACCTGAGACTGTGTGATGTGCTCTTCATCCTAACCTTAATGAGTCAGGGCACTTGGTCGCTGGTCCAGATATTAGCAGTGTTAATGGAATGGGGGTGAGTGGTTTAGGCTATCTGATCCCCAATTTCCTCACATATTAAAGGAGAATCATGAGAGAACATTCAATGAATTGGCAGCCTGATGAACCATATGCAATTACTCTAGCACTGTAAGTCCTCCATAAATGGGAGTTATAGCTAAGTACAATGGGCATCAAAGATTAAAGAATGGAAGAGTGCACTTAGTGAGGCCCTGAACCTAAGAGAAAGCCTTGTGCTTTTGCTATTTATTTTAGTTGGTGGGTTTTTTATTTTTATTTACTTTTTGACATGTAGGAGAGATACTTAAAAATGTTGACATGAGCTTAAGAATGGCTGCAGCACAGAGAAAGAAGCTAGACAACTTGCAGGATGAATCAGAGTCCTCCCTGATGGATTAGACACGTCAGCTATAACATGAGAAGTGTAAAGATCCCTGTGCCACAGGGTGCTCAAAGCTTGGCCCATATTCTACCAACAAAGAGAGAGGCCCTGTGAAGATGGCAGGCTGACTTGGACTCTGGTGTACTGGTGTGGCCCTTGCTCTGGTATCAGTGGCATCAAGGAACAGAGCGGCTGGCACAGGTTGTGTGATTTCCACAGGATGCCAGAATGCATACAAGAGTGATTTTACCCACTGCCTTTCTTCCAGGCACTCTTCACACACAAATGTTACTACAGCAGCAAAGGACAGACCTTGAAAAGTGGCTGTTCCCGATATTGTAATGCTACCATGAAGGTGAGGAGGGTACAGCCAGGAGGTCATCCAGGACACCAAGACTTGGGAAGCTCTGAGCTGAGTTGTTGAGCTCCAGAGTTCTTGTAGTCACGAGTGGCCTGCAGGAATTTAGGATGTCTTCCTGAATGACAATATAAAGGTAAACTGGGTAGTATACTCAGGTCACCACTTCCCTGAATCACATCTCTCTCAGTGCCCCTGCCTCTTCACATAAAGCCCATGACACCTACATGGGAGCCACCCTCTACCCAAGTCTCTGACCTGGCTCTAACCCACATTTCCATCTTTATAATATTCACACTTGATAGTCTCTTCAGAATACTCATCCAGTTATGCAGGGGCTGACTCATCTTTCCAGGCTACTTCTACCTAACCCATCCTGTCACTACCCCTCACACTCCATCTCTCCATGCCACCACTCCACTCCAGCACTTCTCTTCCTAGACTCACCTTTCCCTAGAATGCTCTGTTATCTCCCATCTGTTGGTTTACATATGGGATCAAACCTAGGGCCTTGCAAAGGCTAGGCAAGAAATCAACCACTGTGTGATCCTTTAGTCCCATCATTTCTCTATTTTATCTGGCATGTTGACTCTCCAGACCTCTCATGTATTCTTTGTATGCACTAGCCTCCATCTGCCTCATTCTCCTGTTCACAACAGAGACATGCTATGAGAAGGGTTGACACTGTATCTCCCCTAGAACACCCCTCTTCTGAGGAGTCAGTGCTCTTCCTGGGGTCCCTAGGGGCAGCATATGTGTTGTTTCCAGGTACAAAACAGTAAGGCTTCTTCAGGCCTGACTGCAACCCATGTCCAGGAGAGTTCTTGAATCCATGTTCTGGAAATGGGCAGGTGAGTACAGCCCCTGGTTCACACTGTCTCATGCATGCTGATTTTCATAAGTCACATGGTAACATTGAAAACTCCTAAGCTAAAAAGTGGCACAGTGCTGGCCAGTGTTCCCAGAAATCAAAAGATCTGTTACTAAAACAGAGGCATCTATAGCAGAGGAGTCTGGACCTGGGGAGGGGAGCTGAGGAGGAGAAGGGCACTTAGGAGGATGTTATTTAGTCTCGTCTTCCCTATAGTTCACCGTGAGATCTTAGGCAACTCAAAACACTCTGGACCTCACTTCCCAAACCTGTTGGAGATCATAAGCTCAAGGTTTTCATGGTAATTGAAAACAATAATAGTATTAGCCATTGCTTGCTTTGTGTGTGTGTGTTTTTTAAACCAAACTTCAGAACCTAGTGCAATGAAAAAGTCAGAGCCTGACTTCACTTGTAGGCCAAGATCACACAAAGGAAGGTAGAAATAGCTGTGACTATGTAGGACAACTATAGATCTGGGGATTTAATAGATCCACATCTAAACTATGTCTCTTGCAAAGGAGGAAAAATAAAAACAAGGGGGAGGAGAGTCTTACAAAGAAAGAATAATAAGAGACCAGTAATGATGCCTGGGGCCTGGTAGTTAGTGGGGAAGGAAGCCTACACCCAACTCTGGTGTTTAGCAGTCAGTACAAACCTGGTCTTGCCAGGACTATACAGGTAGGAGAGCAAGCAGGATTTACAATGGAGACAAACACTGTAGCATAGGCCACAGCTGAGCAAGCAAGAGTGTGGAGAGAACAGGGCCAGGTCTCAGCTGAAGGCCCCTGTCTGCCTATTGCCATCCCCTAAATGTTGCCTGAAGGGTCTCATTTTACATTGTAACCTTCTCATTCTCAGGAGATAACAAACAGGTATATTCAGAGTGCTGAAAAGAAAGGAAGGAAGGAAGGAAGGAAGGAAGGGAGGGAGGGAGGGAGGGAGGGAGGGAGGGAGGGAGGGAGGGAGGGAGGGAGGAAGACTACCAAGTCTATCATGATGAACTTCATCAGGTTTACAGTGACTTCATTAGGTTTACATCGGGAAGCAAGAGTGACTCTGAGCCCCATAACAGAAAGGGCCAAATTAACACATGTCATGCCTCACAAAAGTTGCATCCCACAAAGGAGCTGCCTGCCCAAATGTCAGATGGCCCCACTGAAGAACCCCTGCCTCAGAAAGATTTTGCTTCTTACATGAGCTCTGTGAGTTTCCCTGCGGGTCATAAATGTTTAGCTTTCTCAAGCCTTGTGTTCTGTGAGTTCCCTAAATTTAGTTAACCTTCTGAGTACTGGGACTTACTACACCCAGAGTGTTTCCTTTTTAGAGGGTACAGTCACACAATACACCCTTGTACCTTGTCCCTTAAGGTTCTAAGCCCTACATCAAGATCCCCAAGCCAGGTACCATCTCTGATACAGAGATGACTCCACCTCCCACAAAGAGTCCAAAGCCACTTCCAATGGGACTGAGCCTGAGTTCAAATTCAAGCCATGGGGCAAAAGCAAGAACTTCATTTCCACATGTATCCTAATGGCCCATGAGGCTTTTCTTTGCATAGATGGCCTCAGTGGCAATGGGACCTGCATTTGTGAGGATGGCTTCCAAAGCTCCAAGTGTCAGTTCTGCTCTGACCCCAACAGATATGGACCTTGTTGTAACAGAGGTGAGTGTAGCATCCACAGGCTCCCCTCACACTGAGCGTGCTAATGGTGTGTGGTCTGCTGTCTTGTGGATTTTGCTTGCAGTGTGTCACCATGACAGTGTGGGTTTCTTAAGCACTGCTTCTCAGTAGCATGTGTCAGACAGGCAGGCACAGGCTGCTGAGTTCTGTCATCTGGGATGACAGAAAAACAGCATTTTTAACAGGTTCTGGGTGGGGGGGTGCTGGCAATCCCATTTAGGAACCCCGCTCTGGAAACCACTTTCTATGCCCATGAAGACATAGTCCACTTCAAGAACTACATCTGCTCTCTTTCAAATAACTCTTACCCATCAGCTCTTCCATTTAAGAATTATGCCCTCAGCCAGGTGATGGTGGCAGTGGTGCATGTCTGTGATCTCAGCACTAGGAAGGAAGAGGCAGATGAATCTCTGTGAGGTCGAGGCCAGCATAGTGTACAGAGTGAGTTCCAGGATAGGCAGAGCTCCACAGAAAAACTCTGTCTCACCCCTCCCATCCACCCCCACAAAATATTGAGATCTTGGATGGATGGGTACACCCTTGAACTGCAAAATAATGGTGAAAGCACTAGTAAGTATTTTGTAAATTCACTCCAAGCTATATATGGAAAGCACACACACACACACACACACACACACACACACACACATATATACATAGTGCATACTAAAATCATGCTAGCTACTACTGTGACCTCTTACTGGTTTAGCTGTTATTCTAAGAACAGTAACCATACCTCAGTGGTCTGCATACCATAACACCTATAGAACATGCAGAATATCCCACAACAGGCATGTTACAAATGCACTCTTATGCTCTCAGAAAATGTTAGTCTTTAAAATGTTATCATATGTATGCTTCATTATACATATTTTTAGATGTCTGTTTTGAAGTTAAAACTGGAACTCAGCAGAGTGAAATGAATCAATAAGGCTTCCTATGGAGTTAGACCAACCAAAAGCTACATTCTTGTCTCTTCTGTGAGTGGCTGTGTGACCTGAGAAAGACTTTACAATGTCTCCATCTAGAAAAATGAAGAAAATATTGTACAGTTGCCCTGGGCATCCAAGGGGATTGGTTTCAAAATTCCTCTATGCCCCTGAATTCTGCAGCTCCTCCAGTGCTCTCTATGGAGAGGCATAGTGTTTGCCTAGGTCCTATCCATATGCTCACACGTGAATTCCTTCTCCATGACTTACCAAAACAAATGCTACATAAACACCACACAAATAATTGTCACACTATGATAAGAAAAAAGGTATGTATACATTTAGAATAGACATGGAAATTTTTTAAAATATTTTTGATCTAAGGTTGGTGAGCCACAGATACAAAATCCAAGAATATGTCACCGGTTGTTCATAACATCAACCTGTGTTCATAATTGGGGGCTTTTAGCACAGAGATCATGTCTGGTAAAAAAAAAAAAAAAAACAATAAACAAAATCACGTAAATGCTAGCCCCACACACTTGGTCAGAGCACACCTCCTCTTTCACAGCATGTTTGGCTAAAAGCCCAGCAGCATAGTGGGGTCAGTGTTGTTCAGTCCTATCTGCTTGTTCTTTTGGACAAGTAAGATTTATGAGACAAAAACAGGAACTTATTGCAAAGCCCAACAACCTTGGCATTTGATAGATCTCCAGTGGGATGTGAAGGCTCAGATTGGGAGGAGGCTTCCTGCTTTTCCCCTGTCATGGGTCTGTGCTCACTGGAGTGCTGTGCTTTGCAAATGAAGTCCTGGATTACTTAGGATGGCATAAAAGTTAATTTTTGTTTTAAATCCAGATGTGATTTCCAGACTCTTTCCTTTGAGTTTATTCATTCTTTCCTGGATGTTGGCTCTAGCTACTGGTCTATGTTGGTTCCTGTCTCCTTTATCCTGGCTGGGGCAAGGCCCAGAGCTTTTCAGTTAGATGGTATTCAAACCCAATCTTTGCAGCTTTCCTTTGGGAAACTCCACATCTCTCCCTCCTTCTTACCTCTTCCCTCATGCACAGGTGCCTGAGGGGTGAGTGTGTGTGTGTGTGTGTGTGTGTGTGTATGTTAGGGAGAAAGAAAGAGTTTGTATGCATGTGGCAGTTTATATACAGGTGGGAGTGTATACACATGTTCATGTGGGCACATGTTCATGCATGGTGATGTACATACATACACATGTAGAGGGCAGAGGTCACCCTTGGGTATCTTTCCTTAAGGACCCATTACCTTGTTGCCTGAGATAGGGTCCCTCATCAGTCAATGACCCAATGAACCCACCTGTTTCTGCCTCCCCGGTACTGGAATTACCAGCACAGGTCACCATGTCTGGGTTGTTTGGTTGTTGTTTCTACCGGGTTCTGGGGATTGAACCTGGGTCGTCAGGCTTGCACAGCAAACACTTTTTCTGATTGAACTAAGCCCCCACTTTGAACTTTTCAGATACTAATATTCAGCAGCAAGGCAAAGCAGCTAAGGTTTAAAATGACAGGAGCTGTGGAAGTGTTGGTTAACATTGTGGCCCACTATGAGTTCAGTCACTGTAGATGTGAACTTGACAGCACAGGCTCAAGTCCCTGCATGGGAACTTGGAGGCAAACTGTGTAGTTTGTCTCAGCTCCCTTGGTCTCTACATATGCATCTGGAAAGTAGAGTGTAACTTCTTTCTGGGACCAGCGGTGGTTAGTGAGATAAGGAAAAGCCAGTCCAGGGCCTTGAAGGACATCAGGGCCCAAATACTGGCCACCAATTATCACTGCTTTGCTGTGAATCAAAGTCGAGGATTAGCACGTGAGCCCATCTGGACTTCTACAAACAGAAGGAAGCTTTTCTATTTATTCTAGAATGTTTTCAGAAATTGAGAAACTTCTCAGCAGCTAACATCTCTAATCAATAAGTAGCTGAAAACTGGGCTCCCTGGCTTCTTAGGCCACATTACAAACCACCGCCTTCCCTGCATCCACACACAGATACATTGGAAGTGCACTGGGGACCATCATACTCTCCTTCTGGGGGACAGTCAGCTCTCCAAGGCTGCCCTTGTCAGTCTGAGAAAGGCCGGTGACCCTGAGTTTAGCCCAGCTCTGATTTGACAGCAGTGTTTGCAGGGAGGTGAAGGCACCCATCCTCCATGGTACTGTGCTCCAATAGCAAACGGTTCTCCAAGCCCTCAACACCCTCTTCACCTCTCTTCCAGCCAGCCTGTGTGTTCCTGGAACATGATGCAGCCTGCCTCACAGGCACGTGCAGAGAGGGCACAGCTGGGTGGTTCTGTGACAAGAAGACTACAGCCTGTGGGCCCTATGTACAGTTCTGTCACATCCTTGCCACCTGTGAATACAGCAATGGGACAGCCAGACAGGTCCCAGCCCAAGGCTACAGTGCCACCTATGGGTGGAGCCAGCCCATATCTAATGCTTCATCATAAAGGAGGGCATGTTCTACCCAGCTGACAGCATGACTCTTTAGGAGTTAAGTCTGAGCTTGAATCCAAATCTTAGCTCTCTTTGCTTGGAAAGCAGCAGCTGTGGGACCTTGGGCAAGTTACCTCACCTCTCTGAGCTTCACTTTCTGAATTATCCGTAATGAACTCTAGCTAAGAGAATGATAGTAGAGATTAAAAGAGCCAAAGATATGAGCATGCTGGCCCAGCCTGGACTGAACATTATGACAAGCACACTGCTGTGCATGTTACAATTCCAGCACACCAGGTGCTAAAGCAAGAGGACTGCTGCAAGTTCCAGGCAGCCTGAACTACAGAGACACCTTGTCTCAAAAATCCAAAGGGTGCAGAGGTGGTGAGGTGGTTCAGCCTGGAATAGCACCTGCTGCTCCTCCAGAGGATATGGGTTGGCTACCACAGCCATGCCTGCACCCACAACTATAGCTCCAGGGATCCACCAGTGTCTTCTGTCTTCTGATGGTGTGTGTGTATGTATGCCTGTGTGTGTGTGCGCGTGCATGTCTGTCTGTCTGTGTGCCTGTGAATGTCTGTGTGTCTATGTATGTGTCTGTGAGCACACATGCCCATGTGTGCACAAACTTGAGCATGTGTCTGTGTCTGTGTGTGTGCAAGCATGTGTTCATGTCTGTATTTGTGTATGTCCATGTGTGTATATGTCTATGTGTGTTTGTGTATGTGTCCATACAGATACAAACGTGTGAATACGTGTTTATGTGCATGTGTGTTTATGTGTGTCTGTATCTATGTGTCTATGTTTTATATGTCTATGTGTATATGCGTATACATGTTTGTGTCTTTCTGTGTACCTGCATTCATGTGCACAGGTAGGCATGTCATGTGTGTATATGTTTATCTGTGTTTGTATGTGTGTGGGTGTGTTTGTATGTGTGTCTGTGGCCCACTAATGAATCAATATATGCACAGTCACTGTGGGCTTGGACAATGCAGTTGGGGTCAAGGCTCTGCATGGAAACTAAAAGGAACATGGGTGGTTTGCCTCAGATCCCTAGGCCTCTGCCTTAAAAAAAAATCAAAAAGGAAACAAGGAAGGAAGGAGGAAGGGAATGAGGGTTGGAATGAGGAAGGAGGGAGAAGGGAAGGAGGAAGGGAAAGACAGAGACAGGGAGAGAGGGAAGGAAGGAAGGGTTATCTGTCCTGCCACTGTGAAGAAATACCCTGAGGAAGTCAGTTTAAACACAGAGGAGGTTGTTCAAGTAGTTTCAAGGGACAGAACACTTTGGCAGGGACATAACAGTGGGAGCTTAAGGAGCTGATCACATGATATCTGCAGTTGGAAATGGAGGGGGAGAACAAGTGTGTTCAGGTTGTTTCTCTTCATTCAGTCCTGGAGTGGAGTCTGTGAACAGTGCTGCTGGTGTGCACAGAGCAGGCCCTTGAACCTCAGTTAACTTAATATACATGACCCCTCTCAGGTGTGCCCAGAGGCTTCCATCTTAGGTGAATCAGTGTCTAGTTAATCTGGCAGTCCGTGTTAACCATCCCAGAAGAAAACCAATGAAATTCCCATGCTTTGAAGGCTCCTTTATCTATGAAAGCTGTCAATAGAGGCTCCTCTGTAAAAGCCATCTGAGGTCAAGTTGAAAGATGAAGAACTGCCACTCATTTTCTGAACTGTATCCCAAGTACTTCAGCCTTAGGGAGTAGAATATGTCCTAGGAGCTTACTATCCTATAGTTTGAAGGCTGGAACCACCTCAAGCACCCTGGAGGAAATTGAGGATGTCTGGAATCCCAGCTCTGTTCTGGCATCGTTTTCTTAAGTATATTTGCATAGTTTACGTGCTTGTTTTGGGCATAGCATGCTGGATGAGGGGAAGGACTTGGCTTCTTTCCTGTGCTTACAGGAAAGATCACTGATGGGGAAAATGTCCTCCAGAACCTCCTGCATCACTGACAGTGGGCTGTCTGCATTTCTGCATGAGAGAAGGCCAGAGCTGGAACAAATCAAACTTGTTCTTTGTGTAGATTCCACACAAAGACACTTTATTTAGGAAACTAGATCCTGGACAGTCTACGGTTTTCTTAAGCTCACGTTGCTGAAGGACATGAATGGATGGAAGCCATGTAGTATCCCCAGGCCACCCAAGACACTGATGTAATCAACAAATGAGTGAACAAGGAATAAATGAGCAAATGGCAAACATTAAATAGAAAAGGTATTGTGGTAGGATAATTTCATAAGGGATGTCTGAAAAGAGAGTGAAACTGTTATTTCACAGGAGGTACAGCTGAGTGTGGTCACACACATGTGTGTAGTGTGTGTGTGTATGTGTAGTGGGAGGTGGTATGTGAAAGACCAGAGAAGGAAAGAGATGTCTCACCTGATTGACACATTGAGTATTTTCAGACATGTGGTACAAACAGTTTTGTCTTAAACTAGCATAAACACAAGGTTATAAACACTCAAATTCTAGTCCAAGTAAGAGCAGGCCAGCTGCCACCACTGCCCCTGATGGTGCTAGGGAGTCCTGCCAAGGTCACCCCAAGAATTAGGCCATTTTTCCAAGTGCGGAGACAGTGTCCCAGCTGGGTAGAGACTCAGGTGAGCCACACAATGGGCAAGGTTGAGCTCAGATTCCCACCCAGCCCTGACTGCCAGTCCCCCAAAATCATCCACCCTTTCTTGCAAACCCAGGCTTCCTGCACAAAACTAATTGCTAATCACTTCTGGTTGGCTCCTCTCTGGCTGGCTACATGTGCCTGCACATTGGGTGCTAGGCATCTCGGGCTGATTCTGTGCATTTTCTCCTTGAATCCCAAGCACTCGGGTGGCAGAGGCAGAGGCAGATCTCTGTGAGTTCCAGGCCAGCTTGGTCTATAGAGCAAGTCCAGGATAGGTGAGGCTACACAGAGAAACCCTGTCTCAAAAAAACAACAACAAAAAAAAAAAAAAAAAAAGAAGAAGAAGAAAGAAGAAAAAGAAACTTGCCTCCATTTTGCTTTTGTTAGTACAGCCAGGCCTGCCATTGTTTTCACTAGTATCTCTCGAATATTGCTAGCACCACCTGACATCACCACTTTCGATCATTACCCACAGTTGAGCACATGGTTGGCTTGCTTCGCCTGGCACTAACCAGGTGCATGTGGCCAGAGTGGTTTGAAGCAAATCATGTCAATTCTCTCAGGCTTAACCCCTTTCAGTGACAACCCTGGGCCTGGGTGAAATCTAGACTCAACTTCAGGCCCTGCCCACCGGATTTCCTGGTAACTGGGCCCCACCCACTGCAGAGCACAACAACTCAACCACTTCTGGTCAGAATAGCATCATGAAAGTTGAGAACCCCTGCTCCTAAGGATCCTTTACCTCTTTAAATCAATAGAAGCAATCTCTGGCTGAGTCAGTAACAGAGCAATGTGAGTGCTGTAGCCCTTAGCTGACCAGTGCCAAGCAGTCCTGCTCTCAGAGTCACTCAGTTGGTTTATTATGTTCATGTGGAAAAGCATTTCCATCATGTCCATTGTATTCCACATGCAAATATGTGTTTCTAGAACATTCTTCCAGATTCCTTCCATCTTTGGGGACCCTAAGCAGCTGGGCTGTGGTTTCAAAGGTCTTGCTTTTATGCTTCCTCCTATAGGAAGAATGCCTCCAAACTGCCACAGGGACACATGCTGTGTTTGCCAGTGGGGCTGGACAGGGAACAGAAGAGACTGTGTGGAGATCAACAGCTGTTGGCTGCCCAGTGCAGGTGGCTTCCATGACAATGCTACCTATTTATATGTAGGCCCTCAGCAGGTAGGTAAAATGGGAAAGAAAAAAAAAAGAGGAAATGGGATTCCATTTTTTTAAATCATAATCACAGAAGTACTTTGGTTCAAAGCACTTTGTCCTCAGTGGTGGTAGGGAGGATGGGTTAATTATAATTAGTCTGTGACTTCAGTGTCATTGTGACACCACCTTACAGAAAAGGAACTGTGGCACTGAGATGTTAGAGATGTGCCCTGTGGCACAGAAAATCAACTAGTCACACTATGATTCACACAGAGTCAGAATTCAGAGATGCTCAGTCATTCCCCCAACCCCCATGGATCACACACAAATATCTAAGAACATTCCAGAGATTATTACTCAATTTTAGGTGGCTTCATTTCATGAAAAGAGGCAGAGGCTAATGTCTGGAAATTAGCGAGTTACAGAGGAGGAGATACAACTACATTAAGATTGTGGCCATGGACATAATAGTTCCCCACTCCTGCCCACTCCATTCCACCTGGTCCCTCCTGTGCCCCAAAACAGTCCATTAGGCTCTATAAGGCCAACAAAACATAAGGGGTAGAAGGTAAGGACCAGGAAATTCTCCTTCATATACATCATTTTGAATGATGACACAAATTCTCACATTTGTTTTCTAAAGCTGGACTTGTTAAACCTTCAGATTATTTTGTTAAGAAAGGTATATTTCCTGTGAGTTTGGGCACAGTATAAGGCCTAAACTTGCTTCCGGTGATGGCACTAGGCTTTCCTTCACAAGCCTTCTGCCTTAGAGGGCACATTCCCTTGCATGTGATAGGAACTGGGGAAGCATGTGCTTGAATGGCCCTTGGTGAGACCTTGAGGCCAGATAATTCCTCTCCTTTGCTCAAGGATTGGAAATCACCCAACAATTGAAGGTCTGGCCCAGTTAAGTTGCTAAAAAAGAATGTCTCTGGGTGCTTCAAATGCTGTCCTTTCTCTTCTCTTTTCCCAACTCCAGGAACGAGGGACTGAGCCTGTCTCCTGTAGATGCAGAGCAGGGGTAACACTTGTGAGGCAGTAGGTCCCTTAGAGTACTGGGATTCCTTGGGATCTTCCTGCAAGCATTTCTAGTTATATCCCTTTGGGTGGCTAAAGGGTAGTGAAGGTGATTAAAAGAAAGTGCAAAAGGAAATGGGAGTGTGCAGCCAAGAACATGCAGGATACCACCCAGGCAACTTGCCTCTCCAAGACCCAGCCCAAGCAAACTTCCAGCCTCCTGGTCAAGGTTTGTTCATACAGTGCTGAGGTCTCACTGTGCTAAAATATCTCAGTAACTTACACCACATCTTAGTTACTGTTCTACTGCTGTGAAGAGACACCATTACTAAGGCATCTTACAAAAGAAAGCATTTAACTGGGGAACCACATACAGTTTCAGAGGGTGATTTCATGACCCTCAAGGTGAAGAGTATAAAACGGGCCAGCAAGTGTGGTGCTGGAAGAGTAGCTCAGACCTTATATTTATATACAGTTTGGAAGCAGAAAGACAGACAGGCAGGAAGGCTAGGCCTGCTGTGGGATCTTGAAATCCCAAAACCCACCCCCCGTGACACACCTCCTCAAACAAAGTAACACTTATCCCAATAAGGTCATACCTCCTAATCCTTCCCAAAAGAGTTCCATCAACTAAGGACCAAGCGTTCAGATATATGAGCCTATGGGGACCATTCTCATTCAAACCACCACAGGCCACAATGGGTATTTCTTAGGCTGTGAGGACTAGGGGTGGGGAAAGGATGAGCACATAATTGGGTCACTGGGAAGTCTTTTAATTATAACAGAAAATTAGATCACATGTGCATTCCTGGTAAGAATGAAAAATGGCATGGCCATGAAAACTAGAATAGCATTTCTCCAGGCTATTAAACATGGAATTATCATATGATTCAGTATTCAGCTGCGAAAAATGATTAAAAGCAGGGACTTCAAGGTATATTTGTATAACCACAATGCTAAGAACATTATTCACACTTATCAAAATGGAAGCAACAATTAAGTCTCAGTCAGCCTGAGGAAGGACTCTCTGACACATACTACAACACAGATGAACTTGAAGACTTCCTAAGTCAAGTAACAGTCTTGGGGGGGAAGGACAGATATCACTGATTCCTCTTACACACACACACACACACACACACACACACACACACACACATATATCACCAATGAACAGGATATATATATATATATATATATATATATATATATATATATATGTAGACAAAACACCAATGAACAATGTTTTGCCTACATATATATCTAAGGGTGTCAGAAGCTCTGAAAATGGAATTATAGACAGTGTGAGCTGTTATGTGGGGAGTTAAACTGAGCTCCTCTGAAAGAGCAGCCAATGCTCTCAACCACTGAGCCACTTCTCCAGCCTTTTAAATAAACTCTCTAGAGGAGTCAAATTCATAAAGACAGTGACTGGAAATGCAAGACAGGTATGAAAGATGGAGTTACTGATGAGGAGATAGTTTCAGTTTGTGGTGATGAGAAAGGTTCTGGAGCCACATCAGTGATGGAAGAGCAGTCAAGGTGTGGTTAATGCCACTGAACTGTCTATTGAAAAATGGGAACAATGGTAAGCTTTGTCAGGCACTATTTACCACAGTTTTTAAGAAGATGGTAGGGGAAACAAAGGTCTAAGAGCAAAGGAAGTGTCTGGGGCTCACACAACTATGAAAACAACAGGCAGATGTTGACAGGCAGATGTTGATGTGGGTGTGATCAGGGATCGGAAGTCCACACAAAGAATATCTGTCTGGTCCCAAGTTCTGCCCAGTCTCGTGGGTGATGGATGCCCTCCAGCATCTCCAGCCTTGCTCTCACTGAGGCACAGTGGATTATATCTGTGACCATTTCTACCAGAACCCAGGATTCATTTTTTTCTTGTTGGCTCAAACTGTACACTTTCCCAGCCCTCCTTATTCCCATCAGGCCATGGGACAGCAATCAGCCCATAATTGCAGAAATCCAACCCTGAGGGCCAGGATGTGTGCAGGCAGGGACAATTTCAATCTTAACCTCTATAATGGGGACCTGGGCTGAAGGAAATATCCATGTCTTGTTATAAACCACAAGAGGGAATAGTGCTGTCCCCAAAGCCAAATGGGGTACTTTTTTCTAGAGAGAACAGATATTTACATTAGCATTCACACAATTGCTCTTCTTGGGACCCACTGAACTGGGTTTTAGGGATAATCAGTTACTAGGGCTAAGGGCCACAAGTCACCCTGGAGAAACAATCTCCTGTAAGGTGACAGATCAACATAAGTGGTAAAGTGATAAATGCTTTCAACCCAGCCAAAATAAGCACACATTATGCCTGCCACTCCAGAGCATCTAGTGGCTGCTGTCCTAGTTTCCCCTCTGATCACTCTGACAGCAGTGCCTGCTAATGTGTCTAGGGCAAATGAGCTTGCCAGTGAGGCCCCAGGGGTCTAAGCAAGGAGAAGCCCAATGCAAACTCATGACTCACTGGACACTTAGTAAATCAATGCACCTTGGTACATTTGTGTTACTAGGCTGCAGCTGAGAAAAGAATAACATAAAATGTCTTAGTGTCAATATTCGTTTTCTAGGGATTAGCATAATGAAAGTACCACCGAGTGGGCGGCAGAGAGCAAACCATATTGTCTCATGATCTGGACGCCATATCAAGGTCAGCTGTGGCCTCCTTCTGAGGGTTACTAGGGAGAGCCTGTCCCTTGCTCCTCCCCTAGCCTGGGGTGGTACTGGTAGAGACACATTACCCAACCTCCAACTTCACATTCCCATGGCATTCTCTCTGTGCATATATCTCCTATTTTCATGTTTTCACATGGATGCAAGTCCATTTGATTCAAGGTACACTCTACTCAAATATGACCTTGTCTTAAGTCACTGCCTAATAACTACCCTGTTTCTACATACGATCATGTTTTAGGGTTCTGCAGGACATGACTTCAACATATGAATTTGGGGTTGGAGAACACAATTCAATATGTACAGTGTCTACATCCTCTCCTGCAAACAAACATTAAATGTCTGAAGGGATCCAGAAGAAAGAGAGGGTCTCTATGACATCTTTCAGAAATCAAATAAGCCCCATCTAAGATTGCCTTCACTCAGTCACAGTTGGTTTGAAAGACTGTTGGCACGTCAAATGGATACTGACTTTAACTTCTGTGAATATAGCTTTAAAGAGACAAGCCATGTTTGGATTAAATGTTAGAAGTGTTAAGAGTGAGGACATAGAGGTGCTGTCCCAACAAACAGAGGAAATTAGTTTAGCTTATAAGCTTGGATTCTGCAATGCACAGGTTGTGCTTGGGTTTCACATGGTTATAGAATATTGTACACAGGTATATAAAATATACATACTTGCCTTATAAAGCTCACATAGCAGGAGACACTGTTACAGTGAAAATTCATATGATGGATGGTTTTACTCACTTCTTCCCACAACTGAACAGTGTTATATCAGTCCCAACTGGGGTGTGTTAGACTTTCAGAATCCATCCTAAACATCGTTTCTCCAGCCAGACATGCTTCTTCACCTCTGTTTTTCTCTCCTGACATTTTTCTTCAGTTTCAATGCCTTCCCCAGCTCTCTTGCCCTCCTTCAAGGCCCACAGTGTCCCTGTTCTTAAAGAGCATTCTCAGAACAATCTAAGCCCACTCCACACCCTCGGAACAGTAGCCCCTTTGTCAGATTTTATATGAAGACAGCTGGCTTTTGCAGGTCCTTACATGTTTGGTGGGTTCCTCCTTTTCCCAGGGTGCAGCAGAATTTATTGGTCAATTTCTACACACAGAGCAGTCCTGAAAAGCTTTTGTTTGCCAAGTTGTCTCAGACTTCCCAAGTAAGCAACTGATCTCCCTATGCTGGGCTGCATGGGATAGCTGTCAGAGCTCCCCTTGGGGTCCCATGGACTCCCATGGGGTACCCAGAACATCCTGGATTTACTCATATTGAATGAGGTATGTGTGTGTGTGTGTGCTCATCCTAATTGAGGTGTGCTCACATACATGTGTACATGTGTGCTCATGTGCACATGCAAATGCCTTCTGTGTAGTAGGTTCTTTCTAGGTCCTTTATGAAGCAGCATTTCATTTAAAACTCACAATAGTTGTCTGGGATTAGTGCAATTATGATTCCCATTCCACAGGTCAGTAAACAGAGGCTAAGAATACTTACTTGCCTCAGAGTTAGTATCTATCCATGTGCCATTGCCCAACACTTAATCACCAATATACAGTATTTTATCTGTGCAGTATCGATCACACCCAACTGTCACTACCTCTCTATCTCTCTCTCCCACAGAATGGGACTATAATCTCAAAGGGGTGCACATTCCCCTTACTCCTATGTCACATGTAAACCTACAGAAATCCTGGGTTTCGACACCATATGACTGAGAGGAAAAAAAGAAAAAAGAAACAAGAAGAAGGACATGACTGCTTCTAGGAATAGTGGAGAAGAAGGTTTAATGTAGATAGAAGGTTAAATATAACAAAGGCTGAGACATCTGGGAGAGTCCAGAATGGACATGGCCAAGCTGAGCAGGGCCATTTGAGGGGAGAGGAGAAGGGAGAGCAAGAGAGGAGACAGTCACAAACCAAGAGAAGTTGCCTGGGTAAGGAGACTGACCAAGAGGTAAAAGGGCCAGAACAACCAGCATAGCCAAAATGACTGGATTATATAGGGATGAGCAGCTGGCAGAATGGCAGGCTAGTCCCTGGGCTGAAGGTTTCAGGGTAGGGGCAGGATATGCAAGCCAGGAGGACCCTGCAACAGCTAGAAATGGAGGGATCCTGGGAGAACTTGGCTAGCCAGCCTCAGCTTTGATGTGTTAACAAGCACAACACTTAGCAGTTTGTCCAGGTTTGAGACCTGACACTGTGACAATTTCTTTCCTCACCTTTTGTTTTTTTCACACAGTCCAGTTCTGTGTCTCTTCTCCTAAAAAACCTTCACTCTAGAAATCCCCTAGGATCCGAAGCCTGGCAACCAAAAGCCACTCCAGTGCTTGTCCCCAGGATGCTGTGATGCCCCCACCAGAACCCCCAACACACACACCCCTGCTGTGTGCTGGGAGGTCCCATGGTTTGCTTCTCATTGGCACTCATTGCACCTGACCCCACCCTGGAGCTTGGACTCTCCCACCTGCAGTTTATGACCCCAAACCCTCCAGGCCCTCCAACTCCCATGTTCCTGTCCTCCCATGGAAACAAACTAACTTTCAATGTCCCTGATGAAATTCACCCAGGCTTACTCATTTCTATCCAAAGATCCTTTCTGTAGGCTGTGGCAAAACCATAGTACAAGTCCAGGCATGTTAGCCCCATGCTCCAGTGTAGGGCTTTCTCCACATGGGCTCTGACTGGGGGCTGCTCCAGGACCCTCCTTAAGGCCTAGGTGTCTAGTAAGCTAGACTAAACCTCAGTCTGACAGGCATGTCTTAACTGTAGCCCATAAGTCTGGGCACCCCAATATAACTATGATCCAAAATTGTTTTATTTAAAACATTATCAAGCCTGCTTTCACATTTTTCTTTGTAATTGTTCTTTGTTCTATGGTTACTAAGTGTCAACTTTGTAGACAACAGCATGGTTTTGTAGTGTCAATTGGTTACACATGCCTACCTCTAAAGGAGCAGTTCTCAACCTGTGGGTCACAACCTTTTTGAGGTAGAATGACCCTTTCATGGAAGTCTCCTAAGACCATCAAAAAGCACAGGTATTTACAATATACTTCATAACAATAGCAAAACTACAGTTATGAAGTAGCAAAGAAAATAATTTTTGGTTGGGGGGAGGTCACCACAACTTGAGGAACTGTATTAAAGGGTCACAGCACTAGGAAGGTTGAGAACCTCTGCTCTAGAGGAGAGTCAGGCCCATGTCTGTGGAGGCCACCTGCAGTTCTTGCTTTTATGCTCATGACATAGCTGGAGCGCTGGTTCACATCAGCCTGGGGAGGCTGGCTCTGTAGACAGCCACAGCCCAAGAGGGCAGGAACGGGTTATCCATAACGCCACTGAGCTAACGTTTCTATGTTCTCTTTCTGCTCTCCCACCCTCCTTTGAACGAATGAATAAGGAATTGTCATTTCTCTCAGAAGCAGCTGTGTTTTACCAGTGGATAAATGTGAGTCCCAGCATTCGCACCCTAGCACTGACAACATAAATGACTTTAGAGATAAAGAGTTTGCACAATAGAAAACTGGCAATGTGTCTTGGGGGTGGAGTTGCGAGGAACTTGATCAGCTGCTCCTCCTTTTTGTCTGCTTTTTACAATCATTGGCTATCTCACCCCTGGAGACCCTGATTTAAAAGTCAGCGGGGCTTGGTCTAGTCACCAGTGCTAACATGGATAGCCAAGCTGGAAACTGCAGGTAAAGGCCAGGTAAGCTGATTTCCAAACAATTCAAATACATAAGAATAGCACTAGCCACCACATGGATTTCAAAGAAATCATATAGCTTTCTCTGAAAGTTTAATGTGACTTACGTCATAATTCACTGTAATTTGGACTTACAGTTGTTACCTGGGAACTGCATATATGTTTAGCTCTCTGCTTAACATAGTGGTAGAGCTTACTGTCCAACCCTGTGGAATATCACATAAAAAATTTCATCTCAAGCAGGGCTTGGTGGCATGCCTTTAATCCTAGCCCTCTGGAGGCAGAGGCAGTTGGTTCTCTGTGAGTTCAAGGCCAGCCTGTTCTATAGAGAGAGTCCAGGATAGCCAGGGCTGTTACACAGAGAAACACTATCAAACATCATAACAGATTGTCTGTCCTTCTATGTAAGTAAGGGCCAAAATAGGTCTTCCTCAGGCAGCTGTCACTCAGAGAACAGCTCCCTGTATGCTGAAGAACCACTTGTTTCTCCAGTGGAGGCTCAGTACAACCCTCTCCATAAAGCAAGGAAGGGTACTGCTTCCTCTGTGGGCATGCTGGCTTCCCCTTCCTCTGTGGGCATGCTGGCTTCCCTGTGGCTATGCCCAGTTACACCCCATGCAATGCCAGCCCATTTAGCAGGTTAGATAGGGCACATTTCCCCACAACCTGCTTTAAATGCTTTTGTGTTCAAACTTGAACATCAGTTCTGAGGAGAATATTCACCAGAAATCAGTAAGTTCTTTGTTTGTTTTTGTTGTTGTTGTTGTTGTTGTTGATGTTGTTGTTGTTTTTGTTTTGTTTTTTTTTGAGGCAGGGTTTCTCTGTGTGGCCTTGGCTCTCCTGAACTCAATTTGTAGACCAGTTTGGACCCTAACTCACAGAGATGCACCTGCCTCTGCCTCCCTGAGTGCTGGGAATACAGGTACACAGCACCATACCTGGCTTCAGTAATTTCTATAAACCAAGATTTAGGGGATTGGGTTTTTTTTTATTTTTGGTTGAATATTTTCCATCCAATTGTTGAATATAACAATAGTCTTTCTGGGCATGAATGAGAAATTGTTGAGTTTGAGCCAGGCCTTCATTCTCTGCAACCTTCTCACTCTAAAGATATGGTAGAAGTCACATAGTCCTTTGTACACATGTGCACACACACACACACACACACACACACAACACGACTCTTCATCTGCCTTTTCATTCTAACTTACAAGTATGACCCAATCAGGAAAATCTGCATTGTTATAAAGATCCACACATTAAAGAGGAAAAAAAAAGATTGAGTCTCAAAAGAGAACGTGAGTCATCAGCCAAGGTCTAGGTTGAGTTGGGAAGGAAAGCCTAGGATCTTCCCAGAGTGCCTGGAGTTACATCACATGGGACTCCATCGTTTCTGACATCATATAAGTCTGCCCAGCTAGTAACTAACATTACTTGGGCCAATTTCTCTCCTCCTGTGACTCAGAATGTTTCCCTGCAGTCCATTCTAACTACCATTTCAAATCTCACTGTCCTTGTGCCAACCCAGCAAGCCACTGAGGACCTGGACCAGAAAGAGAAACCCTTCTGGTTGTCACAGAACAATAAGGTGGGTGTCATTTATCTTATTTTCCATGTTATATGACAGGTGTCAGGGTGAACATTCCTTAATCCTATGCACCAGGATGGCACAAGCAACCCTTCCCTGAGTCAGGGCAATTTATCTGTTAACAGCTGACTCTCAACCAGTGGTTCTCAACCTTCCAAATGTAGCACCTCTTTAATATATTTCCTCATGTTGTGGTGACCTGAACCATAAAATTATTTTCATTGCCATGTTGTAACTGTAATTTTGCCACTGTTATGAATTGTTATGTAAATCTGACAGGCAGGGTATCTGATATGGGACCCCCAAAGGGTTTGTAACCCACATTTGAAGAACCACTGCTAAACCAAGCATGTGCTTTGTATATAACCTAGTAAATCCACCAAACACCTTTGAGATGGTTGTTACACTTTTGACAGATGTGAAAGTCAGGCACAGAGTGGTTAAAGACTAATTCCAGCTAAGGCTGACCACTGCAAAAGTGAGTGTGAAGTTTGCATATAGGAGAACATGAAGTTTGAATGTCATAATCTGACTTCAGAGCTGATTTCCTATTGCATTTATCCCTGGTGCATGGATTTTTTTATTGTGACCCTATAACTTGGTGCTTTAGATACCACACACTCCCAGGCACTTACAGAGTGGTGGATCTGCAGAACCTGTCTGCAGAGCATTGCCAGGAAGCTTCCTTCACCTGGACAAGGCAGATGGGGTAAGAGCATCTGGCTCTTTGGGGAGTGGTACCTTTTTGAATTGTTGTGAGGGAAATTTCCAGATATGTACACAGAGAGAATAGATGCCTGTGTGAGCATCACCCAGTTACAACAATGATCACACACAAACACATTTTAAAAGAGAAGAAAGAAAAAGAGAGGAAAACAATGACAAACAAACAAACAATCAAAACCCAACTAGGCTACAGCAATATATTCATTAATTTTCTCATTGCTGTAACCAAGTATCTGAAAAAAGAAACTTAAGGGTTTATTCTGGCTCAAAGTTTGAGGGAACAGTCTACCATCAAAGGGAAGTTACCATGGCAAGAGCAGAAGGTAGATGCTCACATTGTCCAAAGTCAGGAGAGCTTAATGCCAGGGTGCTTGGATAGCTTTCTACCTTCTGTGAAGTTCAGGGCTCCAGTCCAAGAACTGACATGCCTGAGATTTAAGGTACTTCTTCCTATTCCCTTGTGCATGTGCCCTGGGGCTTGTTCCATGGAGATTCCAGAGCTCATCAAGAAAAGGGAAAATCACTTTTATCCAATGGAGTGTCACTGTGTATATTAACCACACTCCAGGGCTGGACTCATGACTGAGAGTTCTTAGTCAGCACAAAACGAACCCCATGGTTGTTTTGGGGTTTTGTGGGATTTTTTTCCCTTTATTTTGTGTATTACTGCCTTTTTGTTTGTTTTGATTTTCATTTGTGTGTGTCTGTGTATTTAAGAGAGAAAGAACATGAAATTACATGAGGAAGAAAGTGGGGAGGATCTGAGAGGAATTAAGGGAATAGGAAAACATGAACAAAATATATTGTACGGGGCTGTAGAGATAGCTCAGTGGTTAAAAGCACTGGCTGCTCTTCCAGAGTTCCATTCCCAGCAACCACAGAGTGGCTCCCAGCTGTCTGTAATGCAATCTGACTCCCTCTCCTGGTGGGCCTGAAAGTAAAGCACTCATATGCATAAAATAAAGAAATCTTTAAAATATATATTGTATTAAAAAGAATAAGAAAAAAGGAAAAAGAAAAAAAGACTAGCTCTCAGAAGCAGTAATCCAAAATGCAGACCAGCAAGCTCCCCCTGACTTGACCCGGAAAGGGTGAACATATTCAATTCCACACACTTCATTCTGGTATGTAGTTAACTAAGACTAGTGACTCAAACCTCCAAGTGGAGCCATCACCAGTAATGGGATGTCATGTAAGTTAGCTAGACTACAAGCCTATGGTGAGTGCCTACTCTGCAGACACAGGTATCTTGGTAACAGAGCAAGTGCAATGGCCACAGAAGAGTAGAGCTCCAGAGAACCTCGTTGTTTCTTTCCAGTTTTCTGTAGTCTGTCAAGGACTCCCAAGCCAGTTCAAGGGGTAAGTCTGGCTTCATGCCTATGAGGGGTTGAGTGTTAAAGTCTTTCCATGAGTTGACAAAGTGAAAGTATGTGAGGGTTCTAGCAAGCAACTACTGCCACAATGACTCATTAGGCAGTGATGGCTCAGAGCTTCCCAGCTTCCCCATCAGCCAATGAGCACTAGGAAAAGAATCTAGTGAGCTGAGCCTACACAGCAGGCTCACTGGCCTATGTTGGAAGCAGAAAACTCTAACATGTGCTTTCATGGATATCTTACAAATCTTTGGAAATTCCAGTGACACTCATGTTATTTTCTCAATCGGCCCCAGAGGAAACAGAGGCACATGGATCTCTGTGAGTTCTAGGCCAGCCTGGGCAATATATCAAGTTACAGGTGAGCCAGGGATATGCGGTAAGTCCCTGTCTCTATAGACAGACAGACAGACATTTATATATTTGTACACATGTACCTGTAAGTATAAGTGTATACACATGTATACATATACAGAATGGTGCAAGGATACAACTAGTGAGAAAGAACACATTCTGTGGAGTATTGCACAGCTACGCTATACTCTGTTTAACAACACTATAGTATATAAATCAAATAGGTGTGCCAGGCTTGATGCTGTGGGGCTGTGATCCCAGCCACTCCAGAGGCTGAGGCAAGAGGAACACAAGTTAAAGCCTTCTGGGGCACAGAGAGATGTCATGGCCATCCTGGGCAACTTGCTGAGTCCCTGTTTTGAAATACAAACTAAAAAGGAGAGTTGGATATGAAGCTCAGTGGAAGAGAGCACTTGTGTGTAGTCCCACATGTAATCTCCAGAGCTCCCACATAAATCAACCAAATAGCTGGAACAGAGGATTTGAACATTGTCATCCCAGGAAGAAATAAATGATGCGGATGACAGAGAGCCTAAGTTTCCTAATTAGACCACTGCATAGTGTATAAAATTGCACTGAAACACCACACTGCACACAAGAGGTAATTATCTTTATTAATTTTAATTTACAACATGACTTTGTGTACTCATATAATGTGATTAGTAAATTCATTGGTATTTCAAACCTTCAATTTTCTTTGAAACATTAACATCTACCCTGGCATGCCACAAGTCATACAAGTCCCAAAATAAATTCATTAAGGCCCTGGCCTAGAGGAGATAACCATCAAACATGAGTGTTCCTCAAGTTCATTCCTGTGTTTAATACAATAAAAATATCCCATTTTAACAAAAGAAGATGTGACAGATGACATGTGATTCCTCAGCCTTTGTACATGGAACTCATGTGCAGGTTTAAGGAAATGTCCCTCCTCCCTAAGATCCCAAAGAAATTGCAAACAGAGGTCCCAGTAAGGGAAAAAAGAAACCAAAAAAAAAAAAAAAAAAAATGGAGCTTAGTTGCCCTTGAATGGGAGATAGTCACTGTCTCTTAGTTTGCAGTGATCTCTGTAAAAGGTACCACAAATGAGGGGGCACTAACAAGAGTTGATATCCTCATAGTGTTAAAGGCCTCTGAAAAGCAGATATTGGTATTGTCAAGAGTTGATTCCCTGTGAGGGTAGTGAAGGAACAAGATATCCCAGGCTGCCTCCTTGGCTTGCTGATTTCCATGTTACTGATCTAATGGAATCTCCTCTCAATAGTGCTTTGTGTGAATTCCCCTACTTTTTTTTTTTTTTTAAATAAACTCAGAGAGACTGTGTAAAGGGAAAATTTATTCAATTGTTTCAATTGTTGACTAGAAGGCTCACTGCCCCTTCTGCTAACCTAGACATGGAATGCTGTCGACCTCTGAGAATTACTGCTTAATAACCTCACCTTTTCTTGCTCTTTCTGAGTTCTGGGATGGGTGGTGCAACTCAGCTATTCTTGCTCAAACTCCCCTCCCACCTGACTGATTCAATCTGGCTTCTCTCTCAGCCCCTGAATTGCTCTGCTTTACCTCAGACTAATCCAGCAATCTGCTTAATCTTCTCATTCTCTGGCTCATTCGTTCTTCACCTGAGTCTAGCTTGTTCTCTCTCTGAAATATACCTATCACTGTCCCAGTAAAACTGTCTCCTGTCTTCTCTCTCTCCTCTCTCTTCTTTCTACGTAGCTTCCCTTTCCTCTCTTCTCATGAGAGTTGGGTGTATCCTCTTCTGTCAAGTCTTTCTCTAATCATCACCCTTTCTGTCACTCAATTAGATATCACTTTCAAACATGAGTGCTTACTTCTACAAAATTCTTTTCCTTTCATTGTTTGGGATTAAACAATGAATGTACCACCACACCTGGACCTAAGCTTCTCTTTATTTGCTACTTGGCCTTGAACTCAGATCTGCTTGCCTCTGTCTCCTGGATTAAAGATGCTGTTTGTATTTTAGCCTAGGTCGTCTTCGGATGTGATCTCTTGCCAGTGAAGCCATGTTTTTAATGAAAATTCCTCTGCAAGAGTGAAATAGACTGACAGTCAGAGTATACCCCTCATGTAGAATATGTTTGTCTATCTGTTTGTGATGTCTAATGGGTCACAATTTAAAGTATTTCATGGCCCATAACTACAATGGTTACTGATGCTCAAAAGGCAGAAAACCCAGAGGTAATACAACCCTCAAGTGCACTCACTTTCCCATTGTTTGCACTTGCAAAATATCACGATTGAGGGGCATCCATTGTGGACGGTGACAATGCAGCCGCAAATGGAGTGATACACATCATCAACAAGGTAAAGATGCCCTCACCTACCTGGCAGAGTTGCTTCCCCTCTGTGATGTCTTCCTTTATAGTGCAGTTTGGTCAAATAAAAAATACTTAGCCTTAATATCAAATGAGGCTCACTGTGCTTCATTATCTTTGCTAGAACCTCACACTGCTCTCTAATTCACCCGACCTCTATTGCAGCAGAGCCTCTGTTGTATGCTGCCTCATGCATATTCTCTCTCTTGTATATGGAAACATCTTAAGAGGCACAAGTCTAAAATCAAGAACAAGGAAGAAAGACATTGGTTATCATTATTCAGTCCCCTCCCTGAATTAATGTATCCTAAAAAAGAAGGGGAACAGAAGAATCTAATAGAAAAAAAAAAACTAGGAAAACTACCATAAGATTTTCATTTTTCACCATTTTTCCCAATTCAAAAGTACTCATAGGCATGAAAAGTAAGGAAAATGGGGTTGTCAGTTACCTCATGAGTTACTATGTTAGGATCTTTGCTTTAGAAGAAATTTCCAACACACATGAAACTTTCAGAAGGTGTAAGTCTAGGGAGAGAATTAGTTACTTGTATTTTAAATAAATTGTTCTTATTTGGTACTTATATCCTTAATTTTAAAAAACCACAACTGGACTATTTCTGTTCAAAAGAGAGGCTGTTTGGAAGTCTCCATGATTTTCAAAGTCCTTGCAATCCTCCACATTATCCAGAGGCTTTTCACACAGCACTGTTAAGCAAGAGAGTCAGTATTTATGGGAAATTATGACTCCATATAATGCCAAGTGACACTGCTTACCAACAGTTTTCTCTCTAGTCTTAGCTTTCCAGAGTACTAAAATACCTTTAAAAAAACTGATTAAAAAAACATAAAATTGGACTGGGGAGATGGCTCAGTAGGTAAAGTGCTTGTCACACAGCTTGAAGAGCTGAATTCAGATCTTTAGTGTCCACATAAAAAGTTGGGTATAGTTTCATGGATCTGTAACCTCAGGACAGGGGAGAAGAAACAAAAAGATCTTTAGCCAACCAGTCTAGATGAAATACTGAACTCCAGGCTCAGTGAACACAAATACACACACTCACCTCTTATCCCTTCTTACAAATTTTGAATAGACACGGCTTCCTGAGTAAGATGGCACCTCAACCCACCTCTTACTCTGAGCTTATCACCATGGAATAGTGAGTCCCAACCCTTTGGCGGCCCACACAGTCCATATCTACAGAGTATGTTAAAATGATAGAGTCTGGGTTCTTCACTAGCTGAATAATCTTGTGGAAGTCATGTAATCCCTCCAAGCTTCATTTATCTTTCTTTGTGAAGATTAAATAACACCCTCTACTTCAAGGCTTGCCAGTAAAGGGCCTTCAATAAATGCTGGCTTGATTCCCTTCTTGCTTTGAAATCCCATGGAATATTCTGTTTAGAATGTACTTGGCACGACCACTATCCATCTTATACATGATGCCTGTTTCCTGCTATCCTTTAGTGACTCTGTCCTGGAGGCATCAGAAAAAGCACCTTGCCCTATTTATGATAACTGGAACTTCTGAAGGTCCATTAGATTCCACATATTACACCCCCACCTGGTGTTACATGTGTTTTTTATAACACTAAAATGTGAGTGCTATATCATCCTCATGTCACAGATGAGGCAACACTTCAAAATAAGTAATTGGACTAAGTTCATGACTGTTCTTTTCTTAGCCCCTGAATTATACTGCTGCCTCATGAACTCTTCTGTCAACTGGCATCATGCCTCCATAGTTAGGAACATTATGTACAGATGTGTGGGCTGTGTGCTGCATAAAGGGTAAAAGGGTGAGTGGAGGTGAAGTCCAGCCCACAGTACTAGGCTTGCTTTGTACCCACTGGGAGTTAAAAACTTGAAAGAAGAGGTAGCTTTTTCAAAGTTCAGGCCTACATAAATGTGTATCTTGTTGTGACATGAATATTAAGCCTTCAAGGTCTAGCAGACCATCTCCTCACAGCTCTCAAATCTATTATGCCTATGGAACCTGAAGTTTCCCACCCCACCCCCCTTCAGCTCTGTTGTTCTGTTAAGGAAGCTGTAGGTCTAGCTTTTAGGTTGTGTCATAATTATACTTTCTGTTGCTGTGATGAAACACTATAATCAAAGAGCAACTTGGGAAGTAAAGGGCTTATTTGGCATAAGCTTTCATATCCCTGTTCATCTTATCAAAGGAAGTCAGAACAGGAACTCTGAAACAGAGTGAGAACCTGAACGAACACAGGAGCTGATGCAGAGGCCATGGAGGGGTGCTGCTTACTGTCTTGCTTCATATGGCTTGCTCAGTCTGCTTTCTTTTTTTTTTTTTTTTCAATGCAGTTTATTCAGGAACCTTGAACAATCATCTGACCCTGGGGAAAGCCAGCCCACAGCTTAAATAGCCTCTGGGTAGCCAACCCCAGCATGCCATGTGGGCAATGCAGATAGGTCCACATACATGGAAGCAAGCCAGATCCTCAGCCTTAGCCAAATGTGGAGTTGTTTGTGACAGACAGCACTCACCATCGGGAAGGTGGAAGGCGGAAACCAGCTCCATCTTTAAGGCGCGGCATTATGCAGCTCTCTACAGTTCCCCCTTTTTGTTTTAGACCAAGAACCACCAGCCCAGGGATGGCACAACCACAGATGGGCAGAGCCCTGCCCCATTAATCACTAAATAAGAAAATGCCCTGAAGGCAGGACTACAATGTGATCTTATGGAGGCATTTCCTTAATTGAAAGGATGCACCTCCTCTCACATGACTTTAGCTTCTCAAGTTGAGATAAAACTAGCTAGCACAGATAGGACCAGGTTTATTCATGGCACAGGGCCACCTTATCACCCTCTTGGATGGCCAAATGGTATATATGATCAAATGCAGACCTTTATGTGGATGGAAACTACTACCACATCATAGTCACTTGCTTCTGGAGCTGCTTGGTCTGGCCACAAGAGAAAGTGGGAAGTGTAATCTTTTAGCAGGAAACTAGCCTTTCTAACTCTAAGAGATAAAAATGTAGGGTTTTTTTTTTAGCTGAAGAGAGTCTTTGTTATAGGGGGAACTTCTGGACCCAATGAAAAGGGACTCCTAAGGTCAAGGGGCAATGGGAGAGTTTTAAATCGATGGGCTGCAATCAATCATGCAATTGCTGTCTGTCTCCTTCCCTCCTCCCACCCTCCCCAAGAAAGGGTTTCTCTGTGTAACAGTCTTTGGCTGTCCAGAACACACCTTGTAAACTAGTCTGGCCTTGTCTCCTGAGTACTGGGAATAAGGTATGTGCCACCACACCTGGCTGCTGTCTGCATTCTTCAAGAGACTTGGACAATGGACAGTTATAAGCAGATCATTTGGTAACAGCATTAAACCATGTTGTTTTTCTGGGAAGGTTGAGATATAGGGAGAAATAAACTGGGTCAGTGACAGAAAGTGGGCATAGAGTTGATTTAGGATGACAGTGACTAGTCCCATTGCCAGGGTTGTTGCAACAAAATGAGCTAGAAGTAGCAGCAGGGGACTACACTGCATCAAGGGTAGGGAACAGGAGAAAATAGAGGACTATTGTAAAGAACTATATCCAGCCTGGGGTGAAAGGGATAAAGTTCTCCTTTAGCCACTTTCTTCACAGCATCTACAAGGTCACTTGTAGATGTATCAGGAACAAATGGAGCTGTTGTGAGTTAAGAGATATTAGGAGAGATTATATGGAATATCTGAGTACAGGGTGAAGTTCAGTAAGTAAAATATTTAAAAGATAGGAGAATAATGTAAGTATGAGGCTAGTAAGGATGAGAAAGTGATCCAGGGGAGAAAGTTTCCAGACACCCAGAAATGTTTCTATCTTCCTTAAATCGAGGTGCTGGGAAAAAAATCTGTAAAGAAACCAGAAAGCAAATATTAAATTTACAGGTCCCCTGATATCTATCACTATTCAACTCTTCCTTTGTAATACAAATTTGACCTCAGACACCATGTAAAATAAATTTCTAAGACTATGTTCCATAACAAACTTTATTTTTATTTTTTGGCAGTGGTATAACCAATTTTAATTCACAGGAGACACTCTGAAGAGACATAACAACAGTAACAACAAAAAAGCCAGACAAGCTCTAAGAATTGACAAGAATTTACCAAGAGTCAAAACAGATTCAAAACTGCCTGAATGCATGTTACAGAAACTACATACTAATGTTACAGTTTAAAAAAAAATCCATATAGCAGCTGAGCTATGGTGGCACAGGCGTGTAATCCCAGCAGACTGGAGGCAGAGGTGGATCTCTGAGTGGGCGGCCAGCCTGGTCTATGAAGTGTGTTCCAGAACTAGCCAAGGCTATACAGAGAAGCCCTGTCTCTAAAAAACAAAAACAAACAAACAAACAAAAATCCTTCTAGAAACACTGTATTGCTGCCTGGATCCCCATACTCTGGGTCCTTTACCTGATGGAAACAAGTTCCTCCTTTACACATCAAACAGCAATAATTCCAATGAAGGTAATTCAATCTCTTGATCAAAGAAATACCCTTAGTAAGAGGGGGCTCACTTTGAACCATGCTAATGAAATAAATGTAACAATTAATTCTTTGTACCAGGAGTCTAACACAGGATAGTTGAGTCAACCATTAATAGCCCCGGTTGCTATTTCTTATTCCAAGATAGAAAAAGAAAAACCAAACACAATGAGTTTGAAGAGTATTTTAAAGGAAAAGAGCAAAATACAAAACATGAGTCTTTTCTATCAAATACTATAAAACTTGTTCTTAGGAATTATATTGTTGTCTTCCTCATCTTATAAGATTTGCAAATGTTATAATCCCTCCCTTCATTTCAAGTCAAACTTTCATTTATTCAAAAGGTCCTATTCCTGTTCTAGAAATTTAATAGCCTGAAGCAGTGATTTCTCTCCCCTTCCTCCATTTTCCTGTGCACCAATTCTTTTCAAACTAGACAAATGTGTAAGATTGAGGAAAGACCCCAGCCAACAGGAAAAAGACACAATCACCACCTTATTCAGAATAAAAACCAGAAGTATACTTCTACTGTGTATTTCTTCTTCCTGAGCACAGCATCTTGATCAGATGTAGTTTGTTCTGCTAGAAAAAAATATTCCAGACCTAAGCTGGCTGATCTGCATTACTGTGCAATCTGCTGGTGCTTTACAGCCTGAGGAAAACAAAGGGCTTGGCATCCACATACCAGTAATACAACAGATTTCTTAGTAGTCCCTCAAATGGATACCTGGGCCAGAGGAAATTCCACCTTCTTGACTCTACCACATCTAGTAAGTTACTCAAAGTAGGAAGACAGAGTTCCCTGTCTAACCCATTTCACCATTAAGATTGAAACTTGTACTCCATTTCAATAGGGTCCACACACAAGGGCAGAAATGCCATAGAAGTGACCATGGTGCTTTCCTCCAACCTGCTTATCAGTAGTTCAAGTAAGAAAGGGTTCTGGGTCTTCTCAATGTCTATCCTAAAAATTGTCTTATCTTTTAATGGAGATTAAGGATCTGCATGTAATGGGAAGCCCATTTATATGCGGGACCCCATGGTTATTACTCTGCCTATTCCTCTGTAAAACAGGCACAATCCATGTTTAAGTAAGAGACTAGCACCTTGCATGTCCTATGAAGTACACAAAGGAATGCATTCCAGTCCTTACAAATACTTCACTTATAAAAGGACTTATTATGAGTTATATACCAGTTCCTGAGATGGGAATATTTTAATAATAAAAACCATTTAGTACTGTATAGGCCATAGACTATGAGTTGTGTTTTAAGACAAAGCTTTCAAGATAACCCTGAAAATATAAATCAAATTTATAATGTAGTAAGCAAATATTAACAGGGAAGTTAATTTAAAAAATGTGTTCTTAGAAAACCATACACATGACAGTGCTCCCATCTCTCAGCACTGCTGTGTCCTTGGCTGCTGTCTCTAACACTCCAGAAGATGCTTTTACTTTCACCTAACCATTTACAAACAAGCAGAAATTTCCTAAAGTGAAAAGACAAGTATTTATAGACTTCTGTTTTTATCATTTGACATGGACGCTACTAAGAATAAAGGATATATGAAATACCAAACTTCATTCTCATGACTGGGAAAAAAACAAAAACCAAACAAACAAAAACCTTAGCAGTAACTGCTAAAAGACACAACTACATCAATCAGTGCATCTGGAGTAGCATTTACTTCTTAACCTAAGTATTCCTGAGCCCTTGCAAAATCCAGAAAAGCTGCAGAAACCAACACAAGAGAGCAAATGCGGTACCAAAATTGGCCCAAACTACTGCCTAGGACTTTTGTGATTCATACTCAAAGATCAGTCTGTGTTTAACATTTTTAATTTCAGACATATGAAAACCTAGATGTATTGAGGGTCTGTGGTCTTCTATTGCCTTTAAGCAAATATATCTTCTTCTTCCAAAAAACAAAGCCACAATAATTTTTTCCATCTTCAAGAATAAAGACAATAATTCAATTTCTTTTCTGCTAGAATATGGTTTCTTTTGGAAATAATCTCTAAGAAACTGCTTTTTTTCCTCAGAAGAGTAGTCTTTGCATTTGGTAGGATCTAATGCTAGGATCTGGAGTAAATCATTACTGGCTTCCAGTTCCTTAGTTGTGCTTTCATTCCTTTGTCTCTTCAAAGTCACAGCACTAGTCCCTTCTTCTGGATCTGATGCTTCATTACCCAGTACATGCCAGGGCCATTTCCCATCCCTCCTCTGGTCTTCTGGCCCCAGATGGCCATCTGGCCACTTTCTTTTGAAGGGACAGGTAGAATCAGTAACCTTTTCCTCACTGGCAAACTGCAGTTCACTGTTCTCAACAACACTGGACTGAACTTGCAGGTTTGAGCTGTCTTTGGGCACATGTGCACAATGCAACAAATGAAGAGTGATAGCCTCTACAGTCAAGCTTCCAGGGTAGATCCCACCACAGTGGACACACCTAAAGGTGGGTGAACTGAGGAATGTAAAGGCTGTGGGCAAAATATGGTGTCTTTCCTTCAAGTGTAACATGTAGGCATTGGCTACCATAAATTTTCTCAAACAGAGGGGACAGATCAGCTCTTGTTTGCTGAGCTGAGTTACAACCTTAACCTGAGACCTCATTTTAACATACAAGGGCACAAGCGATGTGGAGTATGTGCCTGAGAGGATAGCCAGGTGGACCTCCTGTTCTCCAATTTCCTCTCTTGGCAGAGTGATGGTGAAATCAAGATGGCGGAACAACAGGTTGCCATCAGCATCTAGGCTCAACTGGAAGCCCTGTTAAGATAATCCAACAACAGCTTCTTTCTCCCAAGGTGTTTAGTTTTTCTGTGCTCCAAGAGACCCTGAATGCTGTGGAAAGTACAAGGACAAGACAGGCACCCCACGCCTTGTGTGAGTAAGTGGTACATTGGCTCCTCCTCTGAGACTAGGCATTTGCAGGAGAGGCAACGCATGGCCTTCTCTCCTGTCCACTTCAGAAATGGTGCATGCACTGCCAGCTTTACCAGTTCAAGTTTCTCACCGGAGTTGAGCTCACTTTGTTTGTGAGCCACTTCCATATGAGCCTGGTAGACATTTGATGGGAAGAACACATTGCAAATTGGGAAGATTTTCCACTGCTTGGCCTGTGTGGCAATCAGATTCATATTCACCTCAGGTGAGGAGATCTGAACAAATATGTTCTGGTCTGCACTGCTTACCAGCCCCTGGGAGGAAGACAAGCTGGCTGGAGCACTGCAAATTGGCATACCCACACTGGGGGGTAAGAATTGGGTGAAACAGTCTTTTCAAGACTGGCATGAAACAGTCATGAAGCTAGCACCCTGAGGAAGAGGCAGAGTGACAGGCATGGGGTCCAGTGTGTAAAGGGGCTTCACATTTACCTGTGAGCCTTTCAGGAAGCAGCTTCCTGAAAACAGAGCCTGACTGGAGGAACAGGGTGTTCTGAGAAGTGTCAGCTCTTACTAACAGGCTCTCCAGCAGGATGCTGGTGCCAACAGACTGACTGAGCTGAGCATACCGGGCCCAACAGATGGACCTGATTTAACAGGCTGACCAAGCAGAGGAATACCAGAGCTTACACCCTGGTTCACAAGGACATCTGAGACCACCACAGTTTGGGGGGTAGCAACCCAGATGATACCACTTGACCTGTAAGTAAAACCCTATCAAACATTGTCTGAAAAGAGGTAAGAACCTGTGAGGAGACTGTCTGACCTATATGGGGAACTCTGGACTGGACTGTTTGACCAGTGGGGAGAACCCCAGAAGCTACACTCTGTACAGGAATCACAGAGGCAGAGGTCATCTGACCCTCAGGAAGGCCCTCACCCACAGAAATTGTTCCTGGTGGCATGGTCTGGAGAACCCAGGGTTTTTTTGAAAAGCCAGAACTCAGAGTACCAGGCCTGACCAGTCCACTTGTGGGCTCCACTGGCCTACTTGTAAGCCCCACTGATCTGACTGCAGGTCCCGCTGGTCGACTTGTAGACCCCATTGGCTGTGTGACTGGTAAAATCCCAAGTTGGATGGCTTGACTCATTGAGTGATTGCTCACTCCAACAGACTTATTCACAGGCCCAAGTGGCTGGTTCACAGATAGTGCAGGAGGGTCTACAGGCTTAATAGGTGAAGCCTTGCCTGATAAAAGGTCAGTTGAGGGAGATGAAGGCCTCAGTGTGAGGTTGGTCTGGCCTACAGGTAGAGGGCTAAAAGCCATGTGGGACTGGGCAGTATCAGAATGAGAATTGGTGAGGCTCCAGGAAGAGCCTGGTACCCCCTTTGCTGGCTGTACATTGGTAGAGGTCACAGGTTGGGCCAAGGTCACTGTCTGCACCATGAATGGACTTGGGTGTTCTCTGCCAAGGCACAGGGAGACCGAGGGGGCTTGGCTGGAGCAGCTGTGTGTGCAGCCCTGCTGTTTGGTGGTCTGGACAAGCCTGGCTTTGGAACAATGGGTGTTTGCTTCCGAAGCCCCGTCCTCTTGTTGTATTCTGAAATTATAGACCTCAACTTATTCTCCAAATCCTTGTGTATATCTGATGTCAAAATATGGGCCATCAGATCATCCTGGCTGCCCATCCTGGTACTACACTTTTTACACAAGTATCTTTGAGGTGGTAGAGTACTTGCCACAGAAAGAATATCAGTGGCTTTTGGCTGTTGCTGGTCTTCCTTAGTTTGAAAGCCAACATAGGCATTAAGTAAAGAGTGAAAATGGGTGATCAGCACATGTTTCTTCATGCTCCAGAAGGAACTGTTGGAAAAGTTACATTTTAAACATGTGAAATGTCTTATACAACCCTTCAGTGGCTTCCCATTGCCCAGAACCTTGTCTTTGGGGCTGTGAACTTTCACAGCAGCCTCATGGAACAACTGGAAGTGTTTGCTCACCACATCAGGCCATGAAGCAAATGAGCAATCTGGACACTGGATCTGCAACTCTTGGTCCAGCCTCATCTTCATGGCAACAATGCAAATTATTTTTGAGAGAAGTAAGCACACATTTACTGAGTATTCGCACAGGCTATAGCAGTATGGCTTGCTTTGGTATCTCATTTGCTTTCTGAAAAATTCCCCTGGAGCAACATCTGGCCAAGATGTATTATGAAAGTATCTGTCACTTGGATCAAAGCCTTTAAGGCCCTTCAGCAATTCTTTGCTTTTGTCAAGTCCAATCTTCAGAAGCATGCTCTTTACCCATGGCCGCATACTTCTGACCTTGTCCAGATTTTCCACAGGCCCCTGAAACATTTTTAAAATGTTATGCCCTGCAATTAGAGATCATTTGCTCAAGACCCAGCTCTCGGCCATGAGAACCCAGCCCGTACCTGCCTCCTACAACCTCAGCCGGCCAGGCCTTCAGCCCGTCATTCCACTCCCCACCCCCACCCCAGGCACTCACTGCCATCCCCACCACAGTCCTTCCCCGGCTTTTAGTCACACACAGGCCCCGCATCACAGTCTTCCCCTGTGGCTTCCAGTCACACCAGAGCCTCCTGCGACAGTCCTTCCCAGGCCTCGGGTCACACACAGGCCCCCACAGTCCTCCAGTCCAGTCCTCGTATTTCAGCCTTCCCCTGTGGCCTCCAGTCACACTAGGGCCTCGTCCTTCCCCGACTCCTCCAGTCTCACACCAACCTTCTAGCGCCCGAGCCCCCAAGTCTTCACTTACACTGGGAGGCCCTCAGGCCTCTCCTCTGCCTGCTACTTGGCGCGGCTCACCACCCATAAGCCTTCCTGCAGGGTCTCTAGAAGACAGCTCATGAAGACGCCTTCCAAACAGCATATATAGGAAGTGACGTTTCCTCATCTGCATATTCGCACCAGGCAGCCAATGGCATGAAGAGTGCTTGAGGGTCCTCCCTGGGCTCCCTTTTCCAGTTCTGCCCACCCTTTCTCCAGGTACTGATCTCATGCTGCTTGTCAGTGTTGTCCTGTCTCCTGTCATATCTCTTCAAGGGTGAGAGATACAGACCTCATCCACATTCCTGGCTCCACATCCTGAGCCATACTAGGCACCCACTAAATGTCAGTTCAAGACTGAATGAAGAAGGAAACGAAAAGCTACAGCGTTGAGGGTTTCTGTTTGACAAGGTTCTAGGAGGAGAAGATTGCACTAGTTACTTTGCCCAAGGATTTCCCATGCTAGGGTAGGAAATGTTAGTGTCCCTGAGGACCCAATAGGGCCTGGTTGAGATGGGGGAGGAGCAGCAACATATAACTGCTGTTACTACTCCTTACAGATGAATGTCGTTTATGACAAAAGAGTCTCAAAGAACTCAGACTGAGTGTGGTAATACATGCCTATGTCCAGACCCGCGGGAGTTCAAAGGGTTCCTAAAATGGGGGCCGGGGGTGTGTCTGTGTGTGGAAAGAATGGGTAGGACAGTGAGATGCAAGAAGGGAGGCTAAGTCTGTTTGTCTGATCAAAGCCTCGTTTATTTGAAATTTTTACACAGCTATATAGGGAGAAGATAGAAAAAGGGTAAGGATAATTTACTGCTGCGGAAGATAGCAAACATGTTTTATGGTTTGAGATACCTCCTGCAAGATACCTCAAGAATGTTTCCTTAAGATATCTCAAGGATGATCCAAGACTGACAAGCAGATGTTTTCACATAAATCTATCATCCATGACCTAGGGTCCTAGTGCGGCAGTTGGTAACTTTCCCACTAATTGGCATTGGCTCCACTAAATGGCTTTGGCTCACTAATTGGCTTTGGCTTCAGTAAATAGCTTTGGCCCCCAGCATCTCCTTCCTTTTTAAACAATTTCAAAGGCTAGCAGGTAGGTTTTGACTAAGACATCATTTGCAGATGGTAGGCATTAACCAGAGGGTGGAAGTAGTGACCTGATCCTCCCAAGGGGTTTTGTAGCCATTTTGGTTATCTTTTTGGGTAGGAAAGGAATACCCCATCAACATCTGAGGTCATCCCCAGCAGGTTGAGGTTAGGGGTAATCAGAAACCAACCTCTATGCAGTCAGGTTTGCTTCTTCTGGGACTCAGAAGCGGGCAATTGGGCCCTCTCCCAACCCTACATCATCTTGCACCCCTCACAGGTACCCATGCTACATCAGACAAGCATTTATCTGAGTTTCATGCTGTTCTCATGAGAGCCAAATGCAGGCAGTCAAGACCCATGTGATAGATTCTCAGCAGTCTCCCTGGGGCTCAGCTAAGCCTCTGTCAGCCAAATCAAGTCTGTGATAATGAACTTGTATGGGTTTAAATGCCAGGGAATCAATTTGCTGTTTTACAAATATAGTAAGTCATTTAATGGCCCATGGGCCAAAAGATATGAGGAGAAGGAAAGCCACCATGGGTCCCACAATTGAAGGAAGGAGGGTAGTGATCCAGGGAGAGGTTGAAAACCAATTATGAAACCAACTTTTCTCTTGTTCTCTCTATTACTTTCTCTCTTCTAAGCCTTCCCTAACCTTAGCCATGCTGTGCCTTACAGTCCCAGTATAATCTGTGTAAAAGCAGTACTCTTCATTAAGGCCAGCAAAGAGTCCCTCTTGCTGGAGGAAAAGGAAGTCTAGCCCTCTTCGATTTATAGGACAACTTCAGACACTGAGAGGAGGGTTTTCTCCAAGTTGATGATGCCAATCTCCAATCTTTCAACATTCTTGTCAATTGTCCAAAAAAAGTCAGAGTAATGCTTATTGGAGAGAATGAGAGAGGTTGTACCTGTCCCAGCACCCGCAGCTCCAAGGCCAAGAAGGACAGTTAGTGTAACAGCTGTTATGGCCTTTATTTATGTTCTGAGCAATGCATGGTCATTAATGGGGCCCCAAAACTGGGCAAAATCTTCCCCAGAATAATAAGTTATGTGGGCAATTAAAGGGACAATGACACAGAATGTTGTAGTATTGCTTTTGAGGTGAGGGGTGTGTATATACAGGGAGTAAGGCCATCACTGCAAGTCCACCAGCTATTGTTGCCTGGGAGGATAGAATTGGGAAGATGGCTTGATGGTGTAATGGTTCCATTACAAAGATGTCTGTATTTCTGTGGAATTTTATTGCCTATGCATAACCCAAGGCAAGAAACAAAAGGCAGTATCGATCTTGTATCAGCTTGTTATGACCATCTGTATTTAGAATGGTCAGAGGAGTAGAAGATTTCCTCAGTGACAGCAATGCCTTCATAAAAGGGAGGGTCAGCATAGTAACAAAGCCAACAGGACTCAGTAAGCTTGTGGTATGTATGATTCAGGGCTAAAAAGTTATGATTAACAAGGTCTAAAATAATATGGCATGTATCAATACCATCTTCAATTAAGGAGGGGATAGTCTTATCAGCAAAGGAAGGAGTCAGGGAGGCAGGGACACATTGCTTAGGCTCTGTCCATGGGGGAAAATAATTTTTCCTGGGTTCTATCTGTGTGGGTGGGGTGAGGACAGGATTGGGTCCAGCTACAGGTGGAATAGCTGATGTTTTCCTTAGGTTGAGGTAAATGATAACTCCTGGGCCATTCTTGGCCCACCCGTAGTATAGGTGTAGGCCCCAAGTCAGGCCCCTATGCCAGAGAAGTGATTTTTGTTTTCCTTTAGAAGTGAAAGACAGTTTTAAGATGGGGAGCTGGAGCTGTTGCCAGATTGAGGACCATCTTAGCCACAGGTATTTGTCAAATAATAATGTGATTTCCAGGATTTAATATCAATCTTAGATGTATTAGTTATCACAATGTAATCATCACTGGTAAGGTGTCCCCAGCTTCCTGTGGCAATTAGAGCTGAGGTTTCACATCCCCAGGAGGCACAGTAAAAGGGTCCACGACCTCCACATTCCTTAATCCTCTTATAACCTGGGCAGGCATAACGCCCATTTGCCTGTTCCCATTGCTCACAGGTGAAGAATGATTCAGGGGCAAGAAAGGACATGTCAGGGTACCACTCAGTATCAGAAGTGACTTGTGATTGTGCATAATATATCTCACCATATTCTCCAGAGACTTTCCAAGTATATTTATAGGGTTGGTGGACATTTTTCTTCCAGTCTGTAATCACCTTCTGGCCTTGCATTGTCACTCCAAAGAATATTATCCAAAGTGTTTTCATCTGTAAAAAAAAAAAAAAAAAAAAAAGGAGAAGGATCTTCGGGGGCTCACCACCATGGATGTCAGGAGTCTATGGTTTGTCTCAGGCTGGTTTTATTTTTTTTCTGCTGTTTAGAGGAGGGGCCGTCTATTTGTTTTATTAGCCTTTCTGTCAGCCATCTGGCTGCTCCCTCCTTGATGTCAAACAGGCACTGATCCAGATAAGAACTGGGTCTGCACCATTCCATTTGGATGTGAGGGGGTCTTTCCACATGACTGTGGCATAATTTTTATTTGTTTCAGGTGCCAAAGGTGATCAGCATTGGACTTGCCATAGGTGTCCAAGGTTAAGGAATTAAGAACAAACAGTGCATGATGAAGAATATTTCTTGGGGATTCTTTCATGGGATATAACTCCCCCTTCTTTAACTTTTGAAAAGTGTTTTTAATAGTTTGATGGGCACACTCAACAATGTCTTCACCCTGAGGATTATAAGGAATGCCAGTGATGTGTTTAATTTGTAATTGATGGCAAAATTCCTGAAAGTTTTTTCCAGTGTAACCAGGACCATTATCTGTTTTTAAAACCTTAGGTTTGCCCATAACAGAGAGGAAATTTAAAACATGAGCTATAACATTTTTTGCTTCTCCTGTATGTAAACTGGCAAAAATGAATCCACCAAAGGTACCTATTGTTACATGAAGATATTTAAGATTGCCAAATTCAGGTAAGTGAGTAACATCCATCTGCCACATGTCATTTGGGAAGAAGCCTCTGGGATTAACTCCCAAATGGGGAGTGGGCAAAAGAGTGACACTTGGGGGACAATATTTGACAATTTGGCATGCCTGCTCCCTGGTGATTTTAAAAAGCAGTGGAAGTGTTTGGGCGTTTAAATGTTGTAGGGCATTTTTTTTTGTTTTGTTTTGTTTTTTTCTTTTTCCTGGCCTGCTCAACAGACTTTACTGAAATGGTGAATGCCAGATGTATTGCAGCAGAGGTACATGAAATTCCCACAGAGAGAGGACCTGGAAGGTCTGAGTGCTCTAGGAGGTGACCAAGATAAAACGGTTGACATCTAGAGTTAATTAACTCCTGGAACTTGACAAAAAGAGGAACAGCATTTGTAGAAGGTTTCAAGAAGTGGAACAGAGTAGCCAATATAGGCACTGTCAGTATAAAGATTAAAAGGGAAATTTCCTAGAATCTGAAAAATCTTAACTACTACAAAAAGCTCTACAAGCTGTGCTGATTTAAAAGGAGATGGATAGAATTAGTTTTTCCATTAATAGTATAGGCATTGACACCATTAGATGAGCCATATGTAAACCCTAAATGTGCCTCTGATAAGGGCTGAGGGGAAGTAATTTTGGGGAAGATGAAAGTGTGGGTTTTAATAATTGAAGTAACTTATTAGCAGGATAACGGTTATCAATTAACCCAGAAAAGGTAGAACAAACAATGGGCCAAACATTGGTAGTTTGCATGAGCCATTTTAACTGATCTTTAGAATAGAATAGGGCAGTATTATTTTATCAGGATCTTTGCCAAAAAATTGACAGCTTTGTCTGTGTCCCAAGAAGATGAGTTCTGCAACCAAAGGAGTATAAGGGGCAAGAACCTTTGTGGAAGAGGCAGAGAGATGAGTCCACAACAGGGGATTATGTTGCAAAAACACTCCAGTGGGTGTTTGGGATGAGGTACACATGACAAAGAGAAGGGGTTCCTTAGAGGAAATAAAATGTACCTCCCTGATTTTGGAGAGTTGTTTCCACAACCTGAAGGGTCTGTGTCACTGCTGTGGTTAATGAAGGAAGGGAGGAGGGGTTAGAGTCTCCCTTGAGAATATCAAAGAGAGGTTTAAGCTCCCTGTGGTGAGTTTAAGATAAGGTCTTATCTGATTGATATCTCCTAGGAGCTTCTGAAAATCATTTAAAGTCTTTAAATGGCTAGTTTTTAACTGGATCTTTTGTGTAGTATTTTTTTTTTTATGATGGAGCTCAACTTCTAAATAAAAATATGGGTCTTTTAATTGAATTTTATCTGGTGGACTGGACCTCTTTGGCAGGGGGTTAGGCAGGAGCCTGTGCTCTGCTAGGAGTTACAGGAAAAGCCTGCAGGGTATTAGGAACCTTGTTCTTTGTCTTAGGAGGGAGGGAGGCAGCTGCATGAGAGGGTTGGGTCAATTCAAGATCCAATTCCCTCAGTTCTTCTTTTTTTCATTTTTATATTTATTTTTATTAATTACACTTTATTCACTTTGTATCCCCCCATAAGCCCCTCCCACCTCCCCTCCCTATCTCACCCTCCCACCCCCTTCTTCATGAATGCCCCTCCCCAAGTCCACTGAGAGGGAAGGTCCTCCTCTCCATCCTTCTGATCTTAGTCTATCAAAGCTTATCAGGAGTGACTGCATTGTCACCTTTTGAGGCCTGGTAAGGCTGCTCTCCCCTCAGGGGAAGGTGATCAAAGTTCAGGCCAACCAGATTATGTCAGAGGCAGTCTCTCTTTCCATTACTATGTAACCCACTTGGACATGAAACTGCCATGGACTAGATCTGTGCAGGAGTTCTAGGTTATCTCCATGCATGGTACTTGATTGGAGTAAGAATCTCTGGGAAGACCCCTGTGTTCAAATTTCTGGTTCTGTTGCTCTCCTTGTGGAGTTATTGTCCTCTCCAGATCTTACTATTTTCCACTTCTTACATAAGATTTCATGCACACTGCCCAAAGTTTGGCCATAAGTTTCAGGCACACTGCCCAAAGTTTGGCCATAAGCATCTGCAGGGAAGAGCCTTTCAGAGGCCCTCTGTGACAGGTTACTAGATGGTTTCCTGTTTTCTTCTTCTTCTGATGTCCTTCCTCTTTGCCTTTCAGAATGGGGATTGAGCATTTTAGTCAAGGTCCTCTCTCTTGTGTAGTTTCTTTAGATGTACAGATTTTAGAAGGTTCTTCCTATATTATATGTCTAAATGCATGAGTATAGACTGTGTGTGTCATTCTGCTTCTGGGACAGCTCACTCAGGATGATCATTTTCAGATCCCACGATTTACCTGCAAATTTCATGATTTTTTTAAATTTTTCATTGCTGAGTAATATTCCATTGTGTAGATGTACCACAATTTCTGCATCCATTCTTCAGTTGAGGGACATCTGGGTTGTTTCCAGCTTCTGGCTATTACAAATAAAGCTGCTACAAACATGGTGGAGCAAATGTCCTTTTTGTGTACTTGAGCCTCTTTTGGATATATGCCTAGGAGTGGTATGGCTGGATCTTGAGGAAGCGCTATTCCTACTTGTCTAAGAAAGTGCCAGATTGATTTCTGAAGTGGTTGTACAAGTTTACATTCCCACCGGCAGTAGAGGAGGGTTCCCCTTTCTCCACAGCCTCTCCAGCATGTGTTGTCACTCAAGTTTTTGATCTTGGCCACTCTCATGGGTATAAGGTGAAATCTCAGGGTCTTTTTGATTTCATATCCCTGATGTCTAATGACATTGAGCATTTCTTTAAGTGTTTCTCTGCCATTCTATGTTCCTCTACAGAGAATTATCTGTTTAGCTCTGCTCCCCATTTTTTTTAATTGGATTACTTGGTTTGCTGCTTTTCAGCTTCTTTAGTTCTTTATATATACTGGATATTAGTGCTCTGTCAGAAAAATTGTTGGTGAAGATTCTTCCTCAATCTGTAGGCAGTTGTTTTGTTTTGATAACAGTGTCCTTTGCTTTACAGAAGCTTTTAAGTTTCATGAGGTCCCATTTATTGATTGTTGTTCTTAGAGCCTGTGCTGTTGGTGTTCTGTTCAGGAAGTTCAAATATCTATATGCCACAAAATTTGAAAATCTAAATGAAATAGACAATTTTCTCAATTGATTCCACTTACCAAAACTGAATAAAAAAGAGGTAAATCAATTAAATAGTCCTATATCCCCCAAGGAAATAGAAGCAGTCATTGAAAGTCTCCCATCCAAAAAAAATCCCATGATCAGATGGTTTCAGCAGTGCAGAATTCTACCAGAATTTCAAAGAAGAGCTAGCTCCAGTTCTCTTCAAATTATTCCACAACATAGAAACAGAAGGAACATTACCAAACTCATTCTATGAAGCCACAGTCACTTCAGAACCTAAACCTCACAAAGACCCAAGAAAGAAAAAAGAGAATTTCAGGCCAATCTTCCTTATGAACATTAATGCAAAAATACTCAACAAAATGCTTGCAAACCAAATACAAGATCACATAAAAGATATCCACTATGACCATGTAGGCTTCATCCCAGATATGCAGGATGGTTCAATATACAGAAATCCATCATTGTGATCCACCCTATTAACAAACTGAAAGAAAAGAAAACACATGATAATCTCCTTAGATGCTTAAAATGCATTTGACAAAATAAAACATCCATTCATGTTTAAAGTATTGGAGAGATCAGGGATAAAAGGCACATATCTAAACAAAGTGAAGGAAATATACAACAAGCCTAAAGCCAACATCAAACTAAGTAGAGAGAAACTTCAAGCAATCCCACTGAAATCAGGGACAATGCAAGCTGCCCACTCTCTCCATATCTCTTCAACATAGTTCTGGAAGACATTGCTAGAGCAATAAGACAGTTGAAGGATATCAAGGGGATACAAATTGGAAAGGAAGAAGTCAAAGTATCACTATTTGCAGATGATATTATGGTTTACATGAGTGACCCCAACAATTCTAACAGGGAACCCGACGCTGATAAACACCTTTAGCAAAGTGACCAGATACAAAATTCACTCAAAAAATTCAGTTGCCCTTCTGTATACAAAAGACAAAATGGTTGAGGAAGAAATTAGGGAAATGACACCCTTCACAATAGCCACAAATGACATAAAATACCTTGGAGTAACCCTAACAAAGGAAGTCAAAGACTTGTATGAAAAAAAATTTCAATTCTCTAAAGAGGATATCAGAAGATGGAAAGATCTCCCATGCTCATGGATTGGCAGGATTAACATAGTAAAAATGGCCATCTTACCAAAAGCAATCTACAGATTCAATGCAATGCCCATCAAATTACCAACACAATTCTTTACATCCTGGAAAGAAAAATTCTCAACTTCATATGGAATAATGAGAAACCTAGAATTGCTAAAACAATCCTCTACAATAAAAGATCCTCTGGAAGTATCTCCATCCCTCATCGTAAGCTGTACTATAGAGCAACAGTAATAAAAACTGCATGTTACTGGTATAGAAACAGAATGGTGGATCAATGGAACCAAATAGAAGACACAAATATAAACCCACACACTTATTGACACCTGATATTTGACAAAGATGCCAAAATCATACAATGGAAATAGATAGCATCTTCAAGAAATGGTGCTGGTCTAACTGGATGTCTACGTGTAAAAAAATGCAAATAGATCCATACTTATCAGACTGCACAAAACTAAAGTTCAAGTGGATCAAAGACCTTAACATAAAACCAGACACATTAAATCGCTTAGATGAAAGAGTGGGGGAGACCATAGAACTCTTTAGTACAGGAGACAACTTCCCACAGTTCTTTAAGAAGTGTTAAATGCTCTATTTTCTTTTGAAGCAGTTCCCTGAGGGATTTGACCTCCCGACAAATTTTAGTTTTAGTGTACTGAGAGCATCCTCTATGTCAGAATCAAAATGTAAGGCTGGTGCACAGAAAGGAGGCGCTTTAATATATGGAGGTGGTTAAAAGGGGGCAGCCTAAGCAGGGAAAGACAGGAGAAGTTGCTAGTCTAGATTATGGTATCTGGCAGCTTTTTCCTCAAGGGAAGTGGCCTTTTCAGGGAAAGGCAGGTCATTAGGACCACCCTGTGTGTGCAAGTGAAGGGCTGTAAAGGAGGGGTAAAGGGAATGGGCTGCAGGCTGAACTAGGACTGTAGCCTCTGTTTCTGGCATAGGTATGGTGATAGAGTCAAGGGAGGGATCTCAGGGAAGTTGGGGTAGTGCAGGCTTTTCCCTACCTACTTCAAAGGATTTGGAACTGCCTCTAGAATCCTTTTTGAGGAACTTTTCAGTTTGAGAAACTACCTCAGTCAAGTCAGGTCGGGAATGTCTGACCTGAAGAATATCATTAATCAAATTCCAGTAAGAAAATGTCTGGACAGGCAACTTTTGTGGACCACAAGAATCATAAAATTCTTTAAGACAATTTCCAACTCTCTGCCAGCGTCTTCCATCAATAGTGCCTTCTTGTGGAAACCAGGGGCAAATATTAGTAATTGAAACAAAGAAGCTAACTAAATCCTTTTTCTTAACCCTCACTGAAGGAGTCTGGTAGTTGGAATTCTGCCTCCTGGCCTTGGAAGATGCGGGTCTTATCCATAGTTCCATTTCTCAGAGACTGTTCTTGATGGTCAGTCTCTGAAGGCAGGGTGCTCTGAGCCTGAGAAGTAGATAGCAAGCTCCCTGCAACCTTGGGAACCAGACAGCAAACTTTGTGCAACCTCGAGTGAGACCTCTTATATTTTGGCTAAGTAAAATTGCCTGCGTGAGAAACTGCTTGCACTTTTTTGCCTACGTAGAATCCTTTAACCTAACACATTAAATCGACACTTTGATCAGTATGTAGACTTGGTGTCCTTCTTGGTGCCACCTTGTTTCTCTCTCTTCCCAGCCCTCTCTCAGGTGGTATTTAGGTGTCACTACTGGCTGGTGACATCCAGCCTTTTTAAATGAAGAACAATGTATTTTATAGTTTTTTTTACATGATATATTGTAATAACTGCAGTTTTTGTTTATTTGGCTCAAACAGCATGGCTTGATTTTACTTTTTAAAATTAATAAAATAAATACCAAGGTCTTTTGACCTCGCCCAAAGGTTTTAGAAACGGTTTTAAGTTTTTTGTTAGACTGTCCAAGGGTTATTGTTTTAAAATACCTGATAAATTTTAAAATGTCAGGACCAAACTCAGAGGTGGTGAGTCAAACTGTCTCATGTCTAAAAATATTAATATCATCAGTCATATTTTAAAATATCATCTGTTTGTCCACAAATAAACACATACAGAAATAGACATAGCTAAGGAACATAGAAATCCGACATTGTCACCTTAGAGAAACCAGAATACTCAAATACCAGGACTTGACCAGCCTCTACCAGACACAAGTACCACAAATTCCAGAAGGAGTGGACCCTCTCATAGGTCCCCTTCACACACACAGATACCAGAAGGAGCAGAACCCCCATGGCCCTCTCCACAGCTTCCAAATAGATCGCGGGCTCCAGCAGCCCTATTATCACACAAAATACAGTCAGCGACCCTTTCTCCTGGTGCCAAAAAAAGTAGAGCTTTTACAAGCCCCTTCCCAGGGAATTGGAGCGTCCTTCATATTCCCTTAACCAGATTGCAAACTCTCCCAGTTTCCCCAGACTTGGAGAGCAAACCAAAACCAGAAACCAAAGCAGACAGCCAGCACACAAAAACAAAAAAACAGAGACAAAGACAAAAAACAACCGCAGTACCTGCTTTTTAAACATTTACATATTTTTTTAAAACCTGTTTTTGTAATCTTAATACAAAGCATGCTCTTTAGGAGTGAATTCATAAAGCACATTTATAATTTAAAAAGTCAAAACCAGACTTTAAAATTTACCAGTGAAAACAATCCAATTTTATTATTGTTATTAATATTTATTATTACTATTAGTATTATTACTATGGTTTTTTATTTTAATTTTTCTAATTCTCTTAATAACTGAACTTGTTTCCTTTCTAATTGGACTTTCTCTCAGAGATCAGTAATATCTTCCTGCAGTAGTCCCGTATCTCCTGCACATGTGGCAGGGAAAGCCATGGGAGGCAGAGGGCACAGGTGGCCAGTCTGAATTATGAAACTTGGCAGTTTCTTCATCCGACTCCATTTCATCCTCACTAGCTCTTAAATTATTTTCTGCTCTCAAATTACACAAATATGTTTGAGCTCTTTCATGACCATTTGAAATAACCTTAGAAGTACTTTTTTTTTTTTTTCCCTAACTGTTTGGCTGCTCCATTTTCTCCAAGCAATTCTTTAGCTTGTGAGATCAAAATTTTTCATTTTATCACTCATGCCTAGGATCCAGCATGTCTCTAATTAGAGTCCACAGAGAAAAAGATATAACAGGTATCTTCTCAGGACCATTATTAGTGTAATATTCTTACAATCTTTTCCCTACCCTCTCCCATGTTTCCAGATTTACATACCTTCAACTGGGAACCAGGGACATACGTCATTTACAAACTAAAGGAGATAAGAGCGTTTCTCCCAATTCCTCGCATTTATTAACATTGACTTTAAAGTCCTCATAAATAACTCCCTGTTACTGCTCTGCCCCATGATTGTGCTGACTGCCTACCTTGCCTTCCTCCATGCGATGGGCGGTTGTCACGAAGCACTTTTTTTTACTTAGGCATCTGGAGCTCCAAAAACCAGTGTTTCTCACTTTTGCCTCTCATTTTCAATGTCCCTTGTTCAGGCACCAACTGACCCAACCTGCAGGCTAGTTGAACAGGGTGCACCTGAAAGAGGGAAATTGGGGGACAGAGATGTGAAGAATGGAGACAAGACAGATTCCTGATCAAGTCTCAATATACTAAATGTGCAAACGACACTCATAAAGCAAAGGGTACAAGCAATTTTTTTTCACAGTAGCAACAACACATTTGTGCCACCTGGAAAGACATGCAGGAATTCACTCAAGGTTGCACAAAGTTTGCTGTCTGGTTCCCAAGGTTGCAGGGAGTTGCTATCTACTTCTCAGGCTCAGAGCATCCCAACTACAGAGACTGACCGCCAAGGACAGTCTCTGAGAAATGGAACTATGGATAAGGCCCTCATCTGCCAAGGCCAGGAGGCAGAATTCCAATTACCAGACTCCTTCACCTTACTCCTCCTGTCTTGAGGGACTCCTTGAGACCCTGTAAGAATAAATCATGTTTACTCCCATAATTCATCATTCTGACTTACCTCTCCAATCAAACCCACAGAAGGGTGGCTCTGTGGAGATCTCTTATACAGGAGCTTTTTCATTTCCCGGTGGAAACACTAGCTCCTATGTAGATTTGTGGCCACTGCAGAAAGACATTCAATCCAGTCCCTCATACCTTAGGCCACAATGGGCACCAGAATGTCCCGACATGTGGAGGTTCAATGGGTTCCTAAGGTGGGGTGTGTGTGAAAAGAATAGGTAGGACACAGAGACTCAAGGAGGGAGGCTAAGTCTGTCTGATCAAAGCCTCATTTATTTGAAATTTTTACACAGCTATATAGGGAGAAGATAGGAAAAGGGTAAGGCTAACTTACTGCTGCAGAAGATAGCAAACATGTTTTATAGTTTGAGATACCTCCTGCAAGATACCTCAAGAATGTTTCCTTAAGATATTTCAAGGATGTTCCAAGACTGACGAGCAGATGTTCTCACCTAAATCTATCACCCATGACCTAGGGTCCTAGTGCGGCAGTTGGTAACTTTCCCACTAATTGGCATTGGCTCCACTAAATGGCTTTGGCTCACTAATTGGCTTTGGCTTCCGTAAATAGCTTTGAATCCAGGCATGCCTGTAGTTCCCAAGCTCAGAAAGCTAAATCAGGAGGATCACAGAAAGCTTGAGAACAGCCTGGACTTCATGGCAAGATTCTGTTTCAAAAAATGGGAGGAATTAAGTGTGTGTGTGTGTGTGTGGGGGTCAACTAGCCGGGGAAATGTCTCAGCAATAGCTACTTGCCCCATCTGCACAAGGCTCTGAACTCCAACAACCCCTCCTCTTTCTACTTTCCTTTCTTTCTCCTTCTCCCTCTACACCCCCCACCTCTCTCTCACACACACAGAAGGAGAGAAATGTAACTGTTTATGTAAAATTGCCTGTTGTTGTATTTTTATCAAGCAAAACTTCTTGCAGGCAAATTCAGGTCACTGGAGTATAGTAGACTTAAGGTTCTCAGGATAGGCAAAGAATTAACAGAAATTAATGAAAGTTAGAAGGGATTTCGTAGCTGGATCCATAAAGTCTTTTGTACAAGATGAAATTTTCTCTAAATGGAAATTAAAATTAAGAGGAAGAATTAAAATTGAACTAACATTTTAATGTTCCTTCCAGACTAGTCAGTTTGCATCCTGGAATAAGTTACTCAGTAAATAAAATGTTTTCAGTCAATTCTTTTAACTGGCCAAAGAAGCCAGCAGGACTTGCATAGTTATCAGTGAACAGCAAATGGTACCAAAAATTGCTAACTAGAAATCTGGGGCTTCTTTTCCCAGGTGCTGGTTGCCACTCATGTGACTGGACCAGATGCCTGACTATTCCATCTTCCAAGGTTACATCACTGTAAGTAACTTGTTCTCTGTAAAACCATTTTGTCAAGCTGTCTAGGAACCAGAGTCTTCTCACTGTCTGTCCTGTCTTTGCAGCAATACAATCTGCCAAATGCAATCAAGGCTGCATGTGCTTACACAGTGTTTGCTCCAAACAATGAGGCCTTCAAGAAGTATGTCAGGAAGAAGAAAGCCACAACTCTAGTGAGTGTCAACAGCAGCAGTCAACATTTTCTCTTTAAGATTTCAACAATCAACTGTGATCATCAAGAGACCTACACTGCTGAAGTAAAACCTTCATTTCACGGGAACAGTAAATCTTGGTTAGATGTGTTTAGTAAAGGACAAGCACCATTGAAGCAACATTTTCTGGAAAGGGTGTTCTTGGAACTATCATTGGGAAGATGAGGTCCATAGTGGCTGTTGTCTAGGGATATTGGGGTGAAAGTGGGGCAAGGCTAAAGATTAGCTGGCAGCAGAACTTGACAAACACTATGTAGGTCTCCCACATGGTACTTGTTTGTAAAGGCATGAAGGGATCCTGGAAAGAAGCTGAGGCTTGGCTCCAAATAGCAGCTTTGGAATCATTGAGTAGAAGCCATGATGACTGTAGTCAGTGCAGCCTCAGCTCCACTGGAGTTTTCAGTATATAGGAGAGTCCAGGAGCTTAGAAGGAACATAGGAACAGTGATAGTTTTGAAGTGGAGCCAGCCTGAGGCTATTAGACACTGAATGTGTTTGAATGGCAGAACTAGAGAAGTGAAGCTGTCCCAAGCCTATTTGACAACAGAAGTACCATGAATGTTTCCAGGGTACCAGATATTGAGTTATTTATACTGTTGGAGTTTGGTTTGCTTGAATTTGATTGTACTTGGGTATTTTTACACTCTTTTTAATAAAAATGGTATGAGACATATTTAATCTTGCATATTAAAAAGCTATTTTCCACCATTAAAAAAAAAAAGATTTCTTTTTAGAGCCAGATGCGATGGTGCACACCTGTAATGCCAACACTTATGAAGAAAGGGGCATGAGGATCTCTGTGAGTTCAAGGCCAGCCTGGTCTACAAAGTGAGTCCAGGACAACCAGAGACACTGTTTCAAAAGACAAACAAGATTTTTTTTCTGTTTTTAAATTTTTTTATTAATTATTTGTTACAATTTTTTTTTATTTTGTATCCCAGCTGTGGGCCCCTCCCTCATCTCCTCCCAATCCCTCTCTCCCTCCCCTTCTCTCCCTATGCCCCTCCCCTAGTCTACTGTTAGGGGAGGTCCTCTTCCCCTTCTATCTGATCCTAGCCTAGCAGGATTATTAGGACTGGATGTTTTATTAGGCTCATTAGGACTGGATGTATTGTCTTCCTCTGTGCCTGGGCAGTGATCAGAGAGCCTGCCACTCAGTTCACATCAGAGACAGTCCCTGTTTCCCCTACTAGTGAACACACTTGGAGACTGAGTATATGGGCTACATCTGAGCAGGGGTTTTAAGTCCTCTCCATGCATGGGCCTTGGTTGGTGTATCAGTATCTGAAGGGCCGGAGATCCCACAGGTAGGGAAAGGATCTTTACCAAACCTGTATCTGACAGAGGGAGGGCTAATATCCAGAATATATGAAGAACTTATGAAGTTAAACACCAACAAACCAAGCAATCCAATTTAAAAATGGGGTTCAGAGCTAAGCAGAGAATTCTCAATAGAGGAATACCAAATGGCAGAGAAATACTTAGGGAGATCTTCCACATCCTTAGTCATGCGGAAGATGCAAATTAAACAACCCTGAGATTTTACCTTACCCCCATCAGAATGGCTAAAAAATAAAGATCTCATGTGACAACACATGCTGGAGAAGACATGGAGAAAGAGGAACCCTCCTCCATTGCTGGTGGGAATGTAAACTTGTACAACCACTTCAGAAATCAATCTGGTGTTTTCTCAGACAATTAGGACTAGTCCTTCCTCAAAATCCAGCTATACCACTCCTAGGCATATATCCATATTATTTTTATTTTTAATGGTGCTTGTGTGTGCATGTGTGTTTGTGCACCTGTCTGTGCAGGAGTTTGTGTGTGTATATGAGTACAGATGGTCACAGAGGCCAGAGGTATAAAATCCAAAAGTGTTATAACTCCCCAGGAGTTCCAGTATTCATACCAGGAACTGAACTAGGGTCCTCCTTCACTGTAATACCCATTTTTAACCAGTGAGCCAGCTGTCAAGTGTCATCTACATTTCAATTCATCAGTCATATGCCATTTCAATGTTTTTGTCAAAACATGTTCATTCAGAGCTGCCTACTTAATAGAAAGTCCCAAGAATGTCAAAAACCTTCCCATGTCACAGCTATTATGAACACAAAGAAAGAGAGAAACTAAAATATTTAACAAAAAAATTGTAAGCTAAAGACATTTACCTAGTGTTCATAAAAGCATGTGCACACTGTCTCTGTCATTGTTTTTTTTGTTTGTTTGTTTGTTTGTTTGTTTTGTTTTGTTTTTCGAAACAGAATTTCTCTGTGTAACCTGTCCTGGACTCACTCTGTAGACCAGGCTGGCCTCAAAATTACAGAGATCTGCCTGCCTTTGCCTTCCCAAGAGCTGGGATTAAAGGCATGTGCCATAATGACAGGCTTGTGTTCTCTCTTGCTCTCTTAAATGTAGAAAAATGGCTTAACATTTCATTAGGGATATAAAATAAAAATCAACTGAAAATAGTAATTTACATATCAAAGAAACATTTATAATTATAGTCCAAACCACTTATGTAAGCAGAAATAACTGCATTTTCTTGTGGAATTTTCCTCCACAGAGTCATTTTATAATGTCAGAAAAAAATGTCCCTTTTGCCACTGCAGCTTTTTTTTTGTTTTAAGTCTTTGCATTGGTATAAATGATTGCAGCTATTCTGGAATGTTTTTAAGTGCTTTTATTTTATTTTTTTAACTTGCAGCTATATAATTTTAAAGTACTAAAATTCTTTGAATGATTTTCATAGTCTTGCCACTAATATTTTATATTTTATCCAGAAATACATACTTTTATTGCATCAACTGCTATAGCTCATTTTATGCCAAATTTTTGAAGCTGAAATATTTGTAATATCAAAGAAATTATTTTTTAAATCTACTCACCACTTTTAGCATGCCTGTCTAGATGTTCTTGAGAACCCCACCTGGAAATTCACAACTCATCTCATTATCTAATGTTTCTGAGCCCTAATGTCTTGCACATGGACAAGCTACTACTATGCTTTGCAACCCCATGGTTCTGGCCCAGTAGAGCAGTTACTCACTACTTGAATAACCTTGAAGAGAAGGAAAAGTGATCTGGAACCCCAACTGTTGGCACCAACATGAATTTTGACAACCACAGGAGGATGCAGACACCACTGTCTTCCAAGGCAAGGACCAGTCTTCTGGAACATTTTCTCAAAGCCTGGGACAATGTACAGTGATGGGCACTCCAGCCAATTCTCCCTATAGAAAATCTAAACCTGTATATTGGAATGAAAAGGCTCAGAGTGCTCTATGGTGAAAGGTGGAAAGGGCAGCAGGCAGGCCGAATGAGGAGTGGGCACAGTGACAGGAGGGAGACCCATCCCTGGGAGTTCCACAAGGCACAGAAATCCTGGGTCAGACTTCTGTCTGAGCCCCTTCAGGCTATCTTGTCATCAGCCAGGACTTACATACAGCTCAGAGTGGTCAGGTACCCCAAGTTCCTGTGAACAATCAGACCTCAGCTACATTCCCTTTCTAACCAGAGAAAGGAAAGGATTTAAAGGTAGACACAGACATTAATATTTAAGAATTCTCCAGGCACTCATCAAAGCAAGCTAAAACAGGTCACCCTAATAGGAGCCTGTGATGGGAAGGCTCAAGCATTTCCTCAGCATGCTACTGCCTTTAATCCATCTCTTCCTGGGGTTTGTTGTATGAAACACCTGCACCCTAGCTGAAGCCACTGGACAGGTAAGATCAGTTCTCCTGAGTTTTTATTTGTTAACTTTCACAATGTACACTAGACATTTGTTTCTTTTGTTTGTTTTCCAATATAATCTTGGGGTCAAAAGCCCTGCCTGGACTTCATTAAGGTCAAGAGAAAAGTGACACTGTCCTGGGACTGGCTGAGTTGGCTGTTTCTTGTCTGCTGTTTCTGTCTCTGCAGGCAGAATCTGATTCCAGTGCTGGATGTTTCTCTTTCCCAGGCAGAGCTGCATGTCCTGGGTTTTGTTTGGAATGCCTTGTCACTGTCAGTGCCTACCATGCCATCTTCCCAAATGTAGAAATCAAGCAAGGTTGTGGGAATGTGCCCAGGGGAATTCCAGGGTAGATAGGTGATGTCCTTGTTGATGACAGGAAGCACCAGAAACATTTCCAAAACCCATCAGGCTCTCATAAATGTCTCCTGTCTTCCTCAGGGCTATAGTGAGAGTGACCTTCCTTTTAGAACTCCTTCAGTGCATCAGTACAAAGGACCCTAGAGAAGCTCACACAGGTGCCATCCCAGTATGAGGTTGAGTCTCAGTGAGGAGCAATCTCAGGTGGTTTATTTAAGAAATGTTTGGAGTTTTGTATCTCAGCACCAGACAGAGCTGCCACTGTCACAGTGAGTCCACTCCAGCTGTGCTGTGAGGGCACTTTCCTAAGAAGGTGGCAAACAGCAGGATGGATTCCCCTCTGGCCAAAATGTTAGAGTGGGGAACATGCTACTTTGCTATATTTCTGAGGACAGGCCACAAGGTTGCTCACTACACTAGCTGTTCAACCCCAAGCAAGTATTCCCTCTAAGCCTCAGTTGCTTCACCAAGCAAGGCTCTGCAAATGGGAGGGACTGCTGTCACCATTATCTTCAGCATGGAGGGCTTGCTTCTGTGCTGGCACTTGGCCTTGACCAATGTTCAAAGCTAAGTATGTTTTTCCATTTGTCTAAGTTTATAAAAATGAGTCATTCCATTTGAAATAGTAATATATATATATACCTTACCATCCAGTTCCACTCCTTACCATCTCTCCCATCCAGTTCCCTTCCACCATCTTCTTTAGATGCCTATTTTATTTAGGAATGAGTGTCTTAAACTGTCATCTGGCATCATGTTTTTTTTTTTTTTTTTCAAGGAGACACAGCTGAATTCCCTTATACTTTACCAGGCTAGTGCCCCATAAGGACCAAGCCCTTGGCAGGAACCCGGGTGGGCACAAGAATAGCAGAAAAGTAGCACCTGGTTCTATCATGGGAATATTGATGCTGCTTATGACAAAGTGGTTCAGACAATTTATTGTGAACATTTTGGGCTAAGGAAAGTTCATTCAATGCTGTGACTGACCAGATGATGAAGATAATTTATAGGAGAATAACAGGAGAACTCAGCTGCCACCATCATAGGTCTTCTCCAAGATGTGGAGAGATGAAAACAATAATAGGGTTGTTTCTCTGCCAAAGTGAGAAAGTTACCCTCCCACTCTTTAATAGATATTTTTTAATTAAGTACTCTGAACAATAAAGTAATTTCATTGTTGACTCTTGAGTCTCAATTTTTAGGCGAAGTGTTATTCCTGTTGGTCATAAAAAAATCAAGATAGCCTATATATATATGGTGTAATACTATATATTACATATATTTTAAATAAAATCACCTAAGTACATATATTGCTGTCATATGTATCTCCATCTTTGTTTATTTGCTGTAGGGAATGCACTGGGTGTGCTCACCCCTGGAAAAAAGTATTTCTGCCTTAGTTTCCTCTAGCTGTATGTGTAGGGACTGAGGTCTTGTGAGATTTCCTAATGAACCGTTTTCTGATTTATTGGATTTGTGCTTCTTCATGTTAAGGATATGTTAAGGCAGGCAGATTGAGAGACTTCATGTCTAAACTTATATAGCAAGCTGCCAGTTTTGGCTTTTACACTCTTTTACACTTATACAATGAACACTGTGTCTTAAGTGATGGAGTTGTGTTATACATTTATCAATTGGGATTGCTCTGAGAGTGTCCATTTTAATCTGTTGTGGTTTTCTGTGAATGTCCCATTTTGTTGCAAAGAGTATTTTCCTTGAGCAGAAGTGGACATTACACTCATCTGTGTGTAAGGACAAGTATTTGGAATTATGGATTGTGCTTCTTTAATAAAGTGCTAGTTGTCCATTTCCCTACGAGATTCATTAATTCACTAGTCCTGGATGTTGGCTAAATTTCCAGGACTGGACATGATTTCTCTGATTGAGCAAGGCTTACACACAATCAATGTGTGTGTAATACTTTACCACAAAAGTATTGGTATCAATGTGCAAACTTTGGGTTATTGTACCATGTACCATGGTAGTGGTTGCATAAAAACCACATAAAACAAACCAAATCAAAAAAGTACATCACACACATGGTCTTAAATTATTTTAGTGTAGATACTATTATTATTATTATGTTTTTTTTCTAGATAAGATTCCTTTTGTGTAGCCTTGACTGTCATGGATGACCTCAAACTTACAGTGATCCACATTCACTTTCCTAGGTGTGTTGTTGGCTGAGTCCTAGGAAGAGAGCTCCTCCACAACCTGGCAAATACAGATGCCACAGCAAATATAAGCCTTCACTTTGTGTCACAGGTGTGTTGGCCTGAAGCTATAGTAAATAGCTGTGTGGCAGAAGAGAAAAAATAATGTTCCAATTCACAGGTGGATATGGGTCCTTTCAAGAAAGAAAATAAATATATAACTGTGTAGCTATGATGGAGTGGAATGGGTAAAAGTTCCAGATTTCAGTAGACCAAGAAATCATAACATGCTCTGAAGAATCCTAAAAATATTGAATTCTTAGGAATCCATTTCCAGGACACAACATGCAAGGAGGAGCTGAGATGCAGTCTTTTTTTTTTTTTTTTTTTTTCTTGAGTATACTACTCTCAAGAAGAGGATTGTAAAGATAATCTGTCATTATAGTATATATTTATTGGGGATGCTCCCAGCTGAGCTGTGACACAAGCTGTGAGAGAATGCCTTCAAATGGTGTTCTAACCCATGCCCAGGTTACCTGATGGCACTGGCTGTAGTCTGTTAACAAGATGAACAAAGAATTTTAGTGGTGAATATCCTTTCTTCTAAGAATCTGGACTCTGGACTAAGAAAGTCAAGGCCTCAGAGGTACAAATAATAGAGTAAGTTTTCCTCTTTGTCTACCAGAGACTTGTCTTCAACAAGGTTTGAAGTAATTTCTAAGCCTAGCATTGGGATGATTTGGCTGTATCTGGTGGGACTGGGAAAGTAGCTTCCCAGCAGTTTACAGATGAGACTCAGGATTACGGAGAATATGTCTTGGCTCCCTTTCTGTCTTCTTAGAAGAAAACAGACAAGGTACAAGTACACACAACCTAACAGGGACTTTAGCTGCTTTCTGTGTTCCTCACTCCCAACAAAGCTCAGTTCTTAGAGCTACAACTTGTCATGAATATTCTGTCCACTGCCCATGTAATTAGGTATACACAGACTTTTTACCCACATTTGTTTTTTTGTTGTTTGTTTGTTTCAACAGGCTGGCCTCAAACTCATGGAGATCTGCATGCTTTTGTATCCCAAGGGCTAGGATTAAAGTTGTGTACCACCACTTCCTGGTTCAAATGTTACTTTAAAATACAATTTATTCCCACTTTTGAGATTATGGTATATTTGTTTCTGTAATCTCCTTTCTCCCTCCAAATTCTTCCATATAGCTGTTTCTCGTTACAGATCATTATCACCAACTTGATAATTTAAACATGAGCTGAGCAAGGACAGCAATAATCACGGCAAAATAAACAAAAGAAAGTGCATGAGGGCACCGCTCTACAGAAAAAAAAATAATAGCAACAATGGAATTTTGCAAGTAGTAATATCAATTTTATTCTTTCTTGCTTGCTTATTTTCTGTTTTTATGGAGGTTATAATATAATGCCATCATTTTTCCTTTCTCAGTGGAAGATAAAATAAATCTCCTTCAAGTATGTTTGATGCCTTTTGTGTGGCCTAGTAGTACAGTATGTTAGATGCTTGTTTTCCCCTTGGGAGCTTATTAACTTTTTATGCTCTATGGTCTCTAGATGCTTGAGTATATTAATGATCCATAGTATTTGCACACACTCATCAGGCCTGGCCTCCATGTGCATCCTATGAATCAAGATGACAGCTGAGGAAACAGCATCAATGACCAAGACACAAGGTTTCCACTGTACAGTAAGGGGACCTGAGTTTAGCCACTCAGTCAAATGTCCAGGATTTCTTATGAGAGGTTTCTGATCCCTTTTCCAGAATGTGTGATGTTTGTTTGTTTTCTCCTTTTATAATACTTATTCAACATGGTTCCTATCCCTTTAGGGAACATTATTGTCACTATTGAAATGTCACAGTAGAGTGGAAATGTGACCAAATGAAAACTGTGTCTCCAAGGCTGAGGCATATATTTCATATGAGAGGTCCATATGTAGCCAGAAGTGATAAAGATACTGACTAACCCAACAGTGGGTCTGGTGGCAGGTACTGTGTGGTGGTGTTTTGCTCTGTAAAAGAACCAGACAGAATATGGTAACCTATTATTTTGAACATTCCTGTTATAATACCATTATGGAATCCTCTGGTCTATGGTCCTAGAGTTGACTCAGGAAGACATCAAGTTGATTAAAAAGTGGACTCTACATACTGTGGAATAAACACCTTGCCATCCAATTTCATCCCCAGACCTAAACCAGCAAAATGTTTGCTGATTACTACTAAGCAGAATTCATGATTAGACTTATCTGTAGCTCCATTTAGAAAATTGTGCATAATCAAAGTGAGAAACATTTGTAGATTATACTACAGTTTGATTCCATAGACGTAAACTGGGCTCAGTTGATGTCTCTTAATGAATCTTACGTTGTAATTTTTATCAACCCCACCATCCTACAAGACATTACAAGAATAGTAGCCAATATTTCTATTAGAGTCAAACAACACAGCCTTCTAATTGGCACACCCAGTCTCCGATTGTTAGTGGCAAAAGTAATCCCTTCCAAAGTACTGGAAACCTATGTGCAAATTCTAAAAGTGGGAATAGTGCTACATGAAGACCCACTTATACCATTCCTGGACATATATCCAAAAGATGCTCAACCGTACAACAAGTACATTTGTTCACTTATGTTTATAGCAGCTTTATTTGATATCAAGAATCTAGAAACAACATAGATGTCCCTCCACCAAAGAATGGATACTGAAATTGTGGTAAATTTACACAATGGAATACTACTTAGCTATTAAGAATAAGGAAATCACAAAATTTGCATGCATATATTCTTTATGTCAGAATTAGAAAAGATCATTCTGAGGTATCCCAGAAGCAGAAAAAGACACATATGACATAGTCACTTATAAGTGGATATTATCCCAATATAGGATAAAGTTACTAAACTCTACACACCTAAAGAAGCAAAAATAAGCAAGGAGAACCCTAAGGAAGAGGCTTAATACAGAAGGCAAAACTACCATTCCTAACCCATAGTTCATTCTTATTTCTGTTTCTTTGGGTTAAAGGCTCCATCCAGTCTGACGATCCTCCTGCTTGGATTTCTACTGAAAAACATCTAGCCTTTTTTCTTCAATGAAAAAGTGCCTTATTTGAGTAGATCAATGACCAATTAAAGAGGGAAGTCTTAAACACTTACATTAGCTAATCCAAGATCAACTTCAGGAAGATCCTATCAGTCATGCTTTGGTATCTTCCATATTCCCAAAATCTGGTAAATGGAGGACTTTACAGAACCTTCCCATTATCAACATTAATTTATATTTTTGATGCTTTATTTGTCATCCTAAGTGTGAATTCTGAAAAAAAAAAATCTCTGCTGTCATTACTCCATTTATTTGTTTTTTTTTTTTCAACATGGATTTCTGTTCCTGCCATGGTCACTGAAAACTACCATATTATTATTATTGATTGAAATATTGCATTATTATTCCTTTATACCCTGGTGATAAAGTGTGCTATTTTCAGCACCTACGTCTCAGTAATCAAGATACCTGGCTTGAAATAGCATGTACTTTCCCAAGGAATTTTCAACTGCCCCACTTTCTACTAATGCTTGGTTATAGAACAGTTTACCCTAATGGATGAAAAATTTCCACACAGAGGATCAAAATGCATATATAGAAATAATCTCATGTACACATTACCTGTCAGTATCATAGTATGGAAAATGTATTCAACTGATTTTATCTGGTGTAATTTAACCAAAGAGCCCAGATAGGAATTATCTAATTTTCTTTCCCCATATCTTCTATAGTTTCTGCTGAAATGTTATTAATGAGAGTCTGTACAGGTGTGAATGTAGACTTGTGAATCTGTCTTTCTCTGACACTGTAGAAATCTTTATGTATATCTGTCTCTAAGAAATGACATCTCTCAATTAAAAGTTACTTTAAATAAATATTTAAGACATTTTACAAGGTAATAAGCGACCAACTCTAACCGATCTAGATTAAAAAAAACAATTATGAATATCATTGTTTCCCAAGCAATATCTGTATGTTGCAGCCAATATTTTTGCTGAATATGAATTTTATAAGACAGCTATTGTCTTATTTACCATTTTCATAATACAGTTATCATAACACATATGCAAACACACATGCATCACTGGGGGTCAGGATTATGGAAGAGAATATAGATTTAAATATCAACTATATCTGATATATTTTATTATATATTAGATTTATAATGGTTGATTACTTTGGATGCTCAAAGAAGGTAAGTTTGGTTATTGCATTGGTCTTTTAAAAGAATGCTAAATAAAGATGATGACTACAGTTATGTACAAATATTATCCCTGAAGTGATCTCCATATATATTATTAACCCTACTTTTGAGATTAAACAAGAGCATCAGCCTTATAGGATGTAAAAGTTATTTTTATTAAAGATGCCAATTGGAATGTACTTTTCATGAGGGCAACTTGGCATTCTCAGTGTGATACTGCCCAGAAGGAGAATTTTCTCATGGATGTCAAAAATATTTCCCTGTGTTTTTCTTGCCTAGATTTGGGGAGAGGTTCTTGGACCTCAGAAGAATAGGATGGGAACTTCCTGAAGACTTAGGAATCCTTGGGAGAACCAAGGTCCAAGTTGAAATGTGGCAGCTTGGACCATGGCAGACTCCTGAGCTAGGCAGGAAGTCAGAGTTCAAGGCTCAGGAGATACATATACTTATAAGCCATATCATAGCTTTCTGCCAAAAAGAATGCATATGACATCAAGGGATACGCTGAAATTTCCTGAGCTTTGTCTCTTTGCACATAGCAGTAACATGTACTTTTACATAGGATATTTAGCTCCTTTCTTGGCTACCCAGTCTCTTTCACATCAAATTTGATGGAGCCACACTTTCATTGAATATCCTAGAATCTTCCCATGGGGTAAGATGGAACCTCAGAGTCATTTTGATTTACATTTTCCTGATGATTAAGAAGACTAAGTGTTTCTTCACCATAAGATATTCCTTTGTTGAGAATTCTCTGTTTAGGTCTTTACCCCTTCTTTTGTTGGATTATTTGGTTTGTTGGTGTCTGCTTTATTGAGTTCCTTGGAGTCTGTATATTAAACCTCTATCAGATGTAGGGTTGGTGAAGAATCTTTTCAAGTTGGTAGACTGTCCTTTTGTTCTATTGACAGTGTCCTTTGCTATACAGAAACTTCTTTTTCATGATGTCTCATTTATTAACTGTTGATGTTAGAGCCTGTTGGTATTCTGTTTAGAAAATTGTCTCTCAATGTATTGTATGTTTTTACCCACTTTTTCTTTCATCTGATTCAGTGTCTGGTTTTATGTTTAGGTCTTTGATCCTCTTTGACACTAAATTGTGCAGGGTGATAGATATGCATCTATTTTTATTTTTCTACTGTGGAATTCAGCTAGACCATCTTTATGTGATGGAGATTATATTTATTTTCCATTGTATGTTTTTGGCATCTTTGTCAAAACTTGGGTGTCCTTAGGTGTGTAGGTTTATATTCGGGTCTTTAATTCTATTCCATTGATCTAACAAATCTCTTAATATGGCAGTACCATTCTGTTTGTATTTCTGTTGCTCTATAGTACAGCTAGAGGTCAGGGATGGTGATACCTCCAGATGGTCTTTTATTGTACAGGACTTTTTTAGCTTCCTGTATTTTTTGTTTTCCACATAAACTTGAGAATTTTATTTCAAGTTCTGTAAAGAATTGAATTGTAATTTGGTGAGAATTATATTGAATACGTAGATTGCTTTTGGTAAGATGTGCATTTTTACTATGTTAATTCTGCAGATCCATGAGCATGGGAAATCTCTCCCTCTTCTGTTATCTTCTTCAATTTCTTCCTACAAAGACTTGTAGTTTTATTTTATTTTTTCATACAAGACTTTCTCTTGCTTGGTTAGATTTACATCAACATACTTTAAGTTATTTCTGGGTTTTGTTTCCCTAGTTTCTTTTATAGCCCAGTTGTCTTTTGTATTCAGGAAGTCTACTGTATCTTTATTTTTTTAGTTAATTTTTTATTCAGCAACTTTGCTGAAGAAGTTAATTAACTGTAGCAAGTCCTTGATGAAATTTTGTGGGTCACTCATGTAAAGAATCATATCATCTGTGAACGGTGTTACTTTGACTTCATTTCTTATTTGAATACCCTTCCTCTCCTTTTTATTGTTTTATTGCTCTAAAAAGGATTTCAAGTACTATATTGAGGAGATTGGGAGAGATAGGGCAGTCCTACCTTGTCCCTGATTTTAGTGGAATTCGTTGAAGTTTCTCTTTGTTTTGTTTGCTGTTGCCTATAGGCTTGCTATAAATTGCCTTCATGATGTTGATCTTTGTAACCGTGATCTTTCCAAAACTTTAAACACGAATAGGTGTTAGAGTTTCTCAAATGATTTTTTGGATCATATGTTTTTACTTTCAGTTTGTTTACACGGTGGATTATTACATTGATGTATTTATGCATATTGAATTATCTCTGCATACCAGGGATGTGTAAGACTTTGTTGTGGTGGATGATATCTTGATATGTTCTTGGATTTGGTTTGCAAATATTTGAGTATTTTTGTATCAATGTTTATAAGGGAAATAGGTCTGAAATTCTCTTTCTTCCTTGGGACTTTGTAAAGCTAGGTATTAAGGTGACTCTGGCTTCACAGAATGAGTTTGATAATGTTTGAGTATGATTCTTTCCAGCCATTTACTCCTCTTTGGTGTGTCTGCTTCTTTTTTTTTTTTTTCTAGGGCTTTCAAGTGAACCATTAAATTGCTTTTATGTGATGCTTTGGGCCCTTAGTGCTATGTACATTCTTGTTAGCATTGTTATCAATGTATCCCATAAATTTTGGGTCTCTTCTGTCCTTATCTTCATTGATTTCTAGGAAGACTTTAATTTTGTCATTGAGTAGAGAGTTGCTTGCTTTCCAGACATGTGTAGTCTTTTTGCTATTTTTGTTGTTGTTTATGTCCAGCTTTAGTTCAAAGGGTCTGAATGGATATAAGGAATTGTTTCAATATTCTGTATCTGCTGATGCTCTCTTTGTGACAAATCAGATCGTCTATTTAGTGGAATGCCACATGGGATGCTGATAAGAGAGAAAATTCTTTTGTGTTTGGGTGAAAGGTTCTGTAGATGTCTATTAGGGCTATTTGATTCATGACATCTATTAATGTCGTTGTTTCTTGCTAACATTTTTTGACATGTCCTTTTATCAGAGTGGGGTGTTGAAACTCCCACTATTAATGTGTGGGGATCTATGTATGTTTTAATTTTTATTGATTTATTCTTTTAGTAATATGGTACTTGGGGCACATGTGTTCAGAACTGAGATGTCTTCCTGGTGGAATTTCCTTTGATGATTATTCTTCATCAAATAATGATGATCCTTCTTCATTCATTTTGATTTATTTTGGTTGAAAGTCTATTGTTGGTATAACGTGTTTTTTTTTTTTTTTTTTTTTTTGTTTTGTTTTTTTTTGAGGGTGGAGTGTATGTAATTTAACCTTTTTAATTCCAATGCTGATTTCTTTACCACACTGGTTGGTTTAAATCCAGACATTGTATTGTGATGTTTTAACTAAGCATCACCTGTCTCGAGTTACTGTAAACATGCCAGCATTTGTTCTCTGTATTGTCAATAAAACAATTAGCCAATGATAAGCAATGGAGAGGACAGGGTAAAATATCCTGATCTAGAGGGGAGGAGAAAGAAGACAGTGGGGGGTGGTTCATGAAGAGAGATCAAAGAGGAAAAGATTTGGGAATAGCAGGAAAGATGAAATGGACCTAAGGTATAAATAAAAGCAAGTTTAATCTGAATGGGAGGAAGCATTCTGGGCTAGGAGGTTTAGAATGAAGAAACCATTGCCCAGCATTGTGTTCAAGGTTAACTAAATACTTCCTAGCATCTTTGTGGTGATTTGGGTATAGAGCTTGGTTAGGCTGTTTATACTAAAGATAAATCAATAAGAAATAGTAATCAAAAGCAGTCTGTTTCATTTTGTAGAACAGGCTGGTCTCAAACTCACAGAGATCCACTTGCCTCTGCCTCCGTGAGTGTTGGGATTACAGGTGTGCGCCACTGCATCTGACCACAGGGTGTTTCAAAACCTGATATTTTAGTCCTTATTTGAGTGACCTCCATCGTCTCAAGGTGCTGGGCATGGAAGCCAGGGACTTACATGCTTGGCAAGTGCTTTGCCCCTGAGCTATACCGGAAGCTCCATTACTATCCTCTTCTACACCATTTAAAGGTGTGAAATAATATTTTGGATTTATCTACCTCTAAGAAAGAGGAAAATGTAATTGTTCAAAGAGTTCCTTAAAATGGGATTTTTCTTCCCAAACTATGAGCCAAATTCTACAGACATCACAGACAGTAAATGATGGCAGCTGACTGAAGCTCTCTCAAAGGTGAGAAGAGAATGAAGGGGACACGGGCTACCCACTGCATCTGATGAAATACTTGAGTTTCGCTCTTCTTTGGGGTGTTATTCTTACAGGCGTGTTATGCTCTTCAAACTGTTCTCTTTTCTGGTATACAACAGCTTGGTTTCATCTTCCTGTTTTGTGAAAAGGTTTGGAATACTGAAGGAAGTACTTGAGGTGCTTGCTGCAAAGCACTGGGAAAGGTGACTCATCGTGGTGTTTTCATGTTCATTTGTGAAGACTCAAAGACTTGCATAATGATGTGAATGAAATATTTTGTGCATGACCTTTTAATCTTTGACGTGTTGCCAGTTTCCCACTGGAAAGGGAAAGGCGGATTTTATGAAGAGTTTTAGGAACAAATGCATTTTATAGAGTGAAAATCCAGTATGGTACAGGGGAAGTTTTTTTATGTTGGAATCTTGTTTGGAAATAAAATAGGTCCATCTGAAAAAAAAACAACAAAAAACAAAAAACAAAACAAAACAAAACAAAAGCAGTCTGTTTTATTAGATATTATAATGGCTATTCCTGCTTGCTTCTTGGGTCCCTTGGCTTCAAAAATAATCTTCCAGCATATTACTGATATTCTTTTCTTGTAGGTAGTTATTATGTTAGGTCCTGTTTATACATTCATTCTGTTCTGTTAGTCTGTTTTTATTTGTTTGTTTGTTTGTTTTTTAGCTGAGTTCATTGATTTTGTGAGAGATCAATGACCATTAGATCTTTTTTATTTACTTTAACTTTTTTGGGGTAGTGTGAGTGTATGTGTACTAGGGTGCTTTTAGTTTGGCTATAGTAATATTATTTCTTTTTTTTAAATTTTTTATTAATTACACTTTATTCATTTTGTATCCCTCATAAGCCCCTCCCTCTTCTCCTGCTGATCCCATCCTCCCTCCCCTTTCTGCATGCATGCCACTCCCCAAGTCCACTGATAGGGGAGGTTCTCCTCTCCTTTCTGATCTTAGTCTATCAGTTCTCATCAAAAGTGTTTGAATTGTCCTCTACTGTGGGCTGGTAAGGCTACTCCCCCCTCAGGAGGAGGTGAACAAAGAGCAGGCCAATCATATTATGTCAGAGGCAGTGCCTCTTCACATTACTATGTAACCCACTTGGATACTGAACTGCCATGGGCTACATCTGTGCAGGGGTTCTAGGTTATCTCCATGAATAGTCCTTGGTTGGAGTATGAGTCTCTGGGAAGTTCCCTGTGTTCAAATTTTCTTGTTCTGTTGCTCTCCTTGTGGAGACCCTGTCTTCTCCAGCTCTTACTATTTCCCAGTTCTTACATAAAATTCCATTCACTCTGCCCAACAGTTGCCCATCAGGCTCAGCAACTGCTTTGATAGTCTGCAGGGCAGAGGCTTTCAGAGGCCCTCTGTGGTAGGTTCCTAGTTTGTTTTCTATTTTCTTCTTCTGAATTTCAGAAGCCCTCTGCAGAAGGTTCCTAGGTTGTTTACTGTTTTCTTTTTCTTCTGATGTCTATCCTCTTTGCCTTTCAGGATGGGGATTGACCGTTTTAGTTAGGGTCTTCTCTCTTGTTTAGTTTCTTTAGATGTACAGATTTTAGTGGGTTTGTCCTGTGTTGTATGTATATATGAGTGAGTATATACCCTGTGTGTCTTTTTGCTTCTGGGACAACTCACTCAGGATGATCCTTTCCAGGTCCCAACATTTACCTGCAAATTTCATGATTTCCTTATTTTTCATTGCTGAGTAACATTCCATTGTATAGATGTACCACAATTTCTGCATCCATTCTTCAGTTGAGGGGCATCCAGGTTGTTTCCAGCTTCTGGCTATTATAAATAAAGCTGCTACAAACATGGTTGAGCAAATGTCCTTTTTGTGTACTTGAGCCACTTTTGGATATATGCCTAGGAGTGGTATGGCTGGATCTTGGGGAAGCATTATTCCTAGTTGTCTGAGAAAGCTCCAGATTGATTTCCAGAGTGGTTGTACAAGTTTACATTCCCACCAGCAATGGAGAAGGGTTCCCCTTTCTCCACAACCTCTCCAGCATGTGTTGTCACTTGAGTTTTTTGATTTTGGCCATTCTGATGTGTGTAAAGTGAAATCTCTGGGTTGTTTTGAGTTGCATTTCCCTAATGGCTAGTGAGGTTGAGCATTTCTTTAAGTGCTTCTCTGCCATTCGATATTCTTCTAAAGAGAATGCTCTGTTTAGCTCTGTTCCCCATTTTTTAAGTGGATTACTTGGTTTGCTGGTTTTCAGCTTTCTTAGTTCTTTATATATACTGGATTTGAGTCCTCTGTCAGAAAAAGGATTGGTGAAGATTCTTTCCCAATCTGTAGGTAGTCTCTTTGTTTTGATGATGGACACGTGTCCTTTGCTTTGCAGAAGCTTTTCAGTTTCTTGAGGTCCCATTCATTGATTGTTGCTCTTAGAGCCTGTGCTGTTGGTGTTCTGTTCAGGAAGTTTTCTCCTGTACCGATGAGTTCTAGGGTATTCCCCAATTTTTTTTCTAGCCGATTTAATATGTCTGGTTTTATGTTGAGGTCATTGATCCATTTGGACTTCAGTTTTGTGCAGGGTGATAAGTATGGATCTATGTTCATTTTTCTACATGTAGATATCCAGTTGAACCAGCACCATTTGTTGAAGATGCTATCTTTTTTTCCATTGTATTGTTTTGGCATCTTTGTCAAAGATCAGGTGTCCATAAGTGTGTGGGTTTATTTCTGGGTCCTCTGTTCGGTTCCATTGATCCACTATTCTGTTTCTCTGCCAGTACCATGCAGTTTTTAAAACTGTTGATCTATAGTACAACTTAAGATCAGGGATGGAGATACCTCCAGAAGATCTTTTATTATAAAAAGATTGTTTTAGCAATTCTGGATTTCTTGTTATTCCACATGAAGTTGAGAATTTTTCTTTCCAGGTCTGGAAAGAATTGTGTTGGTAATTTGATGGGAATTGCACTGAATCTGTAGATTGCTTTTGGTAAGATGGCCCTTTGACTATGTTAATCCTGCTAAGCCATGAGCATGGGAGATCTTTCCATCTTCTCATATCTTCTTCTAATTCTTTCTTCAGAGACTTGAAATTTTTTTCATACTAGTCTTTGACTTCCTTGGTTAGGGTTACTCCGAGGTACCTTATGTCATTTGTGGCTATTGTGAAGGGTGTTGTTTCCCTAATTTCTTACCCAGCCCTTTTGTCTTTTGTATACAGGAGGGCCACTGATTTTTTCCAGTTAATTTTATATCCGGCCACTTTGCTGAAGGTGTTTATCAGCTGTAGGAGTTCCCTGGTAGAGTTTTTGGGGTCACTCACGTATACTATCATATCATCTGCAAAGAGTGATAATTTGACTTCTTCCTTTCCAATTTGTATCCCCTTGATCTCCTTCAACTGTCTTATTGCTCTAACAAGGAATAATATTCCTTGAACTATGTTGAAGAGATATGGAGAGAGTGGGCAAGCTTGTCTTGTCCCTGATTTCAGTGGGATTGCTTTAAGTTTCTCTCCATGCAGTTTGATGTTGGCTATAGGCTTGCTGTATTATTGCCTTTACTATGTTTAGATATGTGCCTTGTATCCCTGATCTCTCCAATACTTTAAACATGAATGGATGTTGGATTTTGTCAAATGCTTTTTCAGCATCTAGGGAGATTATCATGTGTTTTTTTTTCTTTCAGTTTGTTAATATGGTGGATCACATTGATGGATTTCCATATATTGAACCACCCCTGCCTACCTGGGATGAAGCCTACTTGGTCATGGTGGATGATATCTTTGATGTGTTCTTGGATTCGGTTTGAGTGTATTTTGTTGAGTATTTTTCCATCAATGTTCATTAAGGGAGATTGGCCTGAAATTCTCTTTCTTTCTTGGGTCTTTGTGAGGTTTAGGTACCAAGGTGACTGTGGCTTCATAGAATGAGTTTGGTAATGTTCCTTCTGTTTCTATTTTGTGGCATAGTTTGAAGAGAATTGGTGTTAGCTCTTCTGTGAAGGTCTGGTAGAATTCTGCACTGAAGTAATCTGGTCCTGGGCTCTTCTTGGTTGGGAGACTTTTGATGACCGTTTCTATGTCTTTTGGGGATATAGGACTATTTAATTGATTTACCTGGTCCTGGTTCAGCTTTGGTAAATCAAATCGATCAAGAAATTTGTCCATTTCGTTTAGATTTTCAAATTTTGTGGCATATAGACTTTTGAAGTAAGTCTTAATGATTATTTGGATTTCCTCAGTATCTCTAGTTATGTCCCCCTTTTTATTTCTGATTTTGTTGATTTGGTTGGTGTCTCTCTGCCTTTTAGTTAGCTTGGTTAAGGGTTTGTTGATCTTGTTGATTTTCTCAAAGAACCAGCTCTTGGTTGCATTGATTCTTTGAATTGTTTTATTTGTTTCTAATTGATTGATTTCAGCCCTGAGTTTGATTATTTCCCGCTGTCTACTCCTTTTTGGTGTGTCTGCTTCTTCTTTTTCTACAGTTTTTAAGTGAGCCATTAAGTTGCTTGAATGCGCTGTCTTGAATTTCTTCTTGAAGGCACTTAGTGCTATGAACTTTCTTCTCAGCACTGCCTTCATTGTTTCTGAAAAGTTTGGGTATTTTGTGTCTTCATTTTCATTGAGTTGTAGGAAGATTTTAATTCCTTTCTTTATTTCTTCCCTGGCCCAGCTGTCTTTTAGTAGCAAGTTGTTCAGTTTCCATGTATATGTAGACTTTTTGCTATTTCTGTTGTTATTGAGGTCTAGCTTTATTCCATGGTGATCAGACAGGACACAGGGGATTATTTCAATCTTCTTGTATCTGTTGAGGCTTGCTTTGTGACCCACCATATGGTCTATTTTGGAGAAGGTTCCATGAGGTGCTGAGAAGAAGGTAAATTCTTTTTTGTTTGGATGTAAGGTTCTGTAAATGTCTGTTAGGTCCATTTGATTCATGACCTCTGTTAGAGATATTGTTTCTTTGTTTAATTTCTGTTTTGTTGATCTGTCCTTTGTTGAGAGTGGGGTGTTGAAATCTCCCACTATTAGTGTGTGGGGATCTATGTGTGGTTTAAGTTTTATCAATGTTTCTTTCACAAATGTGGGTGCCCTTGTATTTGGGGCATAGATGTTCAGCATTCTGATGTCTTCTTGGTGGAATTTTCCCTTGATGAGTATGAAGTGTCCTTCCCTATCTCTTTTGATTTTCGTTGAAAGTCTATTTTATCAGATATTAGAATGGCTACTCCTGCTTGCTTCTTGCATCCATTTGCTTGAAAAGCCATTTTCCATCCCTTTTCCCTCAGGTAATATCTATCTTTGTGACTTAGGTGTGTTTCTTGTATACAACAGATTTCTGGGTATTGTTTATGCATCCATTCTGTTAGTCTTTGTCTTTTTATTGGAGAATTAAGTCCATTGATAATGAGAAAGATTAATGTCCAGTGGCTGTTAGTTCCTTTGAATTTGATGTTGGCTGTGATCATATGGTTGTGTGCTTGGTTGCTTTTTGTTTTACTGTAGTGGGGTTATTTATTTCCTGTGTTTTTTGAATGTAGCTCATTTTCTTGGGTTGTATTTTCCCTTCCAGTGTCTTCTGTAATGCTGGATCTGTATGTAGGTATTGTTGAAATTTGTTTTTGTCATTGAATATCTTGTTTTCTCCGTCTATGAGGACTGAGAGTTTTGCAGGGTATAGTAGCCTAGGCTGACATCTGTGTTCTCTTAGGTTCTGCATGATATCTGTTCAGGCTCTTCTGGCTTTCATAGTCTCTGTTGAAAAGTCAGGTGTGATTCTAATGGGTTTGCCATTATATGTTACTTGGCCTTTTTCCCTTGCAGCTTTTAGTATTTTTTTCTTTGTTCTGTATACTTACGGTTTTAATTATTATGTGGCTGGAGGATTTTCTTTTCTGGTCTAATTTATTGGGTGTTCTATAGGCCTCTTGTATTCTTATTGACCTCTCCTTTAAGTTGCGGAAATTTTCTTCAATGAATTTGTTGAAAATATTTTCTCGGCCTTGGAGAAGGTAGTCTTTTTTTTCCTCTATACCTATTATTCTTAGATTTTGTGTTTTCATATTGTCTTGGATTTCTTGGATGGTCTGTGTCAGGAATTTTTTGCATTTAACATTTTCTTTGACAGATACGTCGATTTCTTCCATTGTATCTTCCACACCTGAGATTCTTTCTTCCATTTCTTGGAGCCTATTGGTTATGCTAACCTCTGTAGTTCCTGCTTTCTTCCCTAAGTTCTTTCTCTCCACCATTTCTTCCATTATTTTTTTTTTAATTTTCCAATTCTATTGTCAGGTCGTGAGCTATTTTGTTGGTTTGCTTCACCTGTCTGACTGTTTTTTCATGTTTTTCCATCAATTCCTTCAGCTGTTTGTTTGAACAATCCACTGTTTCTTTTATTTCATTCAGTGATTTAAGCCTTTCCTCTCTAAAGGCCACAAACTGTTTGGCTGCAGCTTCCTCTATTTCTTTTCGTATTTTATTTGTTTCCTCTGTTATCTTCTTCATGTGTATAGATGTTAGGTCATCTGCTTGAATTTCAATTATGCTGGGGTGTCTAGGGCTATTTGCCCCTGGATAACTGGGTTCTGGAGATGCCATATTGCTCTGGCTTTTGTTGGTTGAGCTTTTATGCTGTCCTCTACCCATTGGGCTATCTTAGTTGTTTGAATTTAGTTTCTGGTTGATCCTGGACTCTTGTAGTGGAGAGAATCCCTTTGGCAGGAAGATGGTTTTTCCTGAAGGAAGCCTTCTCAGCTTTTTGGGTGTGGTCACTGGATGGCCGGTGTTTTTCAGGAGTTGCTACAGCTCACCTCAGGCATAGAGACCTGGATGGTAACTGTGGTCCTGATTAGACAAAAGGGCTCTCCTCTCACTGGGAGAAGTCCTGGAGACAGCTGCCCTCCTTCTGGGTTTCTTGCTGTAAATTTAGTGATCAAGTGCTGTAACGTGTGTGTCCCGTGGTTTGGTTGGTTTTGCTAGGGATAACTTGTTGCCCCTTGGAACAGTATCTGGGGGTTGATCTCAGGGTTCCTGGTCTTTTGTAGGTCTGAGTTTGGGGCTCTGTGCCCCTGAACCCAAGAGGTAATCTATGGCGGGTGAGTACTGCTCTCCTGGTAACAGCAGGCTGTCTGGGATAGAGCAGTTCCCTGGGTTGTGTCAGTCTGTGGGACCTTTTCCGGGGATATACTGGCTTGCCTAAATCTTTCCCCTTTGCTTTATTCGTTTTTCCTTGTGAGGGTTTCTCCAGACTCTAAGACTCTGGTGTCTTGGGGCTCACAGTTCTTTCTGTAAGGAGTAGTTGGTACAAAGCAGGCCTCTGGGCTGGTGGAGTGTGTGCCTGCTAGTCTGAGGGAGCTGGATTTCCAATAGCTCTGTGCTCCCTGCCTGGGCCTGGATGTGTGATGGCTGGGCGTACTTGCCTGTTTGCAATCTGCAGTCTACTAGACTTTCCCCAGGCAAAGCCTAAGTGACCCCAGCAGCATGGTTTCTTCCTTCCCTGTGGGGCCCTCTCTGGACAGGCGTTCCCAGTCTATTTTGCACTGGCATGCGCAGCTTGTCTGTACAGGTGAGCTGGGCATGCAGCTGTCTGTGGGGCAGGAGCTCCGTTGTGATGGCAGCAGGTCCCCAAGGTCCGAGAGACCTTCCAGGGAAAGACTGGGTGACCAGTCATCAGACTCGCCACTTTGCTTCCCTGTGGGGTTTTCTTGCGACTGGGACTCCCAGTTTCAGGCACCCTTGTGCCCACTGATCAGCCTGGGAAAGTGATTTGGACTTGAGGTGGAGCTTTGGACCTGCATCTGGGGCTAATACCATGGGTCCCAAGCATCTGTAGGTTGAAGGTTATAGCTCTGTTAGAGCTCTTTTCCCCAGTACCCAAGAGGCCATCAGTGGTTCTAAAGCACAGTACCAAGGGATGTCTCTAGGAGCCAGAGTCTATGGGAACCCAGGAAATTTTCCAGGGATAAGCTAGGTGTCCCAATTTCAGACTAAATGTTAACTTGCATTACCTAATGTACTAACCTCTTTTTCTTTCTCTGAAAAAGATCAATAAAAAATTATAAACAGCTTCAAATAAACATTCACAGCACCAGAAAAAAACCCACCCAAACACCTTTAAAGGAAATTGGACATTGTTCACATAGAATTTGTTCAGCTAATTTTAGACATGCAGAAATCTGGTTGGGGTCCCACAGGACATAGGGGGAAATAGTTAATTAAACTTGCATTAACATTTGTCATCCAGTCTTTGAATGTTCAGAATTTCGGGCTTATTAGAAATCTGGTTTACGGTAGTCTTAAATGCTGAGCAATTGAGGTTAGTAGCTTTCCTCAAAGCTCCCTTAGAAGCAAGCTTTGATGAGAAACAGCAATGAAATCCATTGAGGCAGGAACAGGCAAAATAGTGGAAAATGCAAAATGCTGTCATAGATGGAAGGATTAATACTGTCAGGTTTGATCTAGTGTCTCCAGTGTCCAACCCTTCTGTTCAGCACACACATAATTTCTCACAAGCATTATATGTGATGTGCAGGATGAAACTAAACTGTACCTAATTTTATCTATGTAGCTAAGGATTTATGGCCAAGAATTGTTGAAATTCTGGCTGGAGGAATTGATTATGTCTCAGTCAGTTTCAGAGTTGTTCCAATATTAATTGTTCAGCAAATTATGTTATTTGTTCTGTTTAGTATTCTTGATGTCTTTCTTCTTGTGTGTAGCCAAGATCTTCAGGTGGTCTTCCTCTGTAATTTTTGATTTTTATTAAATTTAAAAGAACACACAGTTTCTCATTTCCTGTATGAACATATGCAAATTCTCTTCTCCTATGTAACATATTCTCTGATTTTCATTTGGGAATTAGGACATTTACATGCTGCTCTAATTCAGCAGTCCTTTCTAAATTCCATTGTGTCTTAGCAGGTGTCCTATTTGTGTCATTTAAACATTTTAAAATTGATAAATAAATATTTAATCTATTTGGGAGATATCCCCTCTGTTTTAAGACCATGTAGTAAAAAATTACTGTCTAAAAGTTCATAATTGATTCACCTATAGTATTATGTTATATTTGTGATAGTTTTCATACCATAATGTCTAAAATACTGTTGAATTCTAATTGATACATGAGGTAAAGCACCAACAGCCCCAATTTTCTGGGGATTCTCCGAAACATTCACCATCTCTAACAAATGTGAATCATTAGTGTCATGCTATCCAGAATTTAAGGCAAAAATCCCTCTGGAATCCAGAATATGAATCTACAGCATGGTTCAAATTTTCCAGTTGTTCAAATCTGTAAAATGGAGGACAGTAGCTACTATATGACCTTGTTCCAAGACAACACTAAACATGATCTGAATTTCTACTTTAGCATATAGACATTTATCTAGTAATTGAATATGCACCATACAGTTTGACCAAAATGTTGTATAGCTGAAGATTTTCTCTCCACTATTTCAATGGGCTTCTGTTTTGCACCATCTTCAACCCTTTGTGGAGTATTGTCATCTGGAACCACCTCTTTTGGTGTTATTTTAAGTACCACATTGGATTGATCTGAGAAGTCTGTATTTTGATTAAAATATTCCCCCAAACTCTGTTCTATAGTCTTTAATTGAGTACAACATTTCTCAGTCTTTGTCCAACTGTCTCATCCTGCTCTTTCCCAAAGATATATAAAACTAAACTGTCACTGAAAAATATTTTTATGTCATGAGAAACAAACTCATATAAAATCCAGAGGCACTGTGGCATTGTGTCTTTTTCCATTTCTAACATGGAAAATTATCTTTTTTAAAATCTCAAAACCTTTCTATTATGGACTTTACTTTCTTAGATCCTGATTCCCTTCCAGACCTTACCAGTTCAGATGCTTGTTGGCTTCTCAGTCTGTCTCTGGCTCCTGATTCCAGTGAGAGGTTTTATTTTTCCTTACTTTCTCATTAGATCCTGATCCCTTCCTCACTCTTCTAGGTTCCTCAGACATGCAAGAAACCTTCTCAATGGATGTTTAATTTTTTTTTCAAGGTAGTTGGCAAAGTCTGGCTTTGAGAAACTTTTTTGTTAAAGAGCCATTTTTTTTTAAACAGGAAAAAATTGTCTCTCTGTGGTTTGTAAGTATCAATGTTTGTATGCAGCCAGTTAGAGGCCTTGTTACTCTGTGGAGGGAGGGGGTGTTTGTTTGAACAGAAATCTGTGAGCTCATATTTTAGAAACTGCCTTTGTATTGTTTTTAAGGACAGAACTAAAAAACTTTAATTATATCTGTAAGTTCTTGCTAGAATACTGTAAATTCTACATGTTGGTATGCCACTTGTAGATAATTAATATTTATTTATATTGAAGGAATCTAGCTGGGGGTGCAACCAAGGATACTGGGGACTTTCCACTGTTTACCAAGTGCTGAGTACACACCCACACATCCCAAGGACTTAACCTAAGGCAGTCCTTGTAAAATCCACACAGGCAGTTGCTAGAAAAACCCCAAGGACAGAGGTAGGGCAGGCAGTCCTTGGAAAAATCACAGTGTTGGTGGCTTGACCCTGGCCACCCACCCTTAGGAAAGCCCTGAAGTCAGTGCCAAGCCTGCCAAATATCCCCTGATTCTAAATGGCCAATCATGTTAAAGATCAAAGCAGTTACCAATGAAAAACTACCCTGTTGCTAATGCAAAAGTCTGCCTATGTTTAAATGTATGAAAACCCAAAGCTTTTTTTCCTTGGGGTCTCCTCTCTTTAAGGGGCAGGATGACCCCAATGCATTGGCTTAAATAAACCTTTTGCAGTTTCCATCAACCCTAGTCTCCGTGCCTCACTGGATGGTCTTCCTAGTAATGTAGGACTCCCTTGAGTCTTTATCTTAAGTTAAACTTTATCTTAAGTTAAACAGCCATTATTCCTAAACCAGTTGTATACCCAAATCACCACATAGAAACCTAGATTTATTTAACTAACCTAGAGCAAAATGTTGGGCCATAATTACTCCTTACTAAATCTGAAAGCCTGCATAGCTTCCATCTATTCAGATTTCCAACAATATACTTGCTTTTAGTCATATTGAGAAATGGGACCATCCCAAATTAGAAAGAAAAACAACTGGACCTTGAATAAGGGCCAGCTAAAAAAGCAAAACAAGTCAGGCAATTTAGGGCTACTAAATCTTGAGCAGGGGCCAGACCAGATGACCCTCCTCAAAAGACTGGACAAGCTTGTTTTAAGATAAGAGAACCGGGAGATGGGAGAAATGGGAGGACTGTCCTTGGAGCTGTAAGCTGCTAGCTGCATAACTGCTATCTTTTCTGCTGACTAGTCAGTGTAAAGGCCTGATTTTTTTAGGTATAAAAACTCTGTGCTTTGTATGCTAAGGGTCGTCTCCTGCTTTGAAGGGATGACCCCCATCGTGATCGGAATAAACTGCCTCTTGCTTTTGCATCGAACCCTGTGGTCTGTTGAGTCTCTTTGGGGGAGGGAGCAGTACGGAGACCCTGCACCGGGAGTGCAGGTTTTGCAATATCCCAGGTCTTCTAGCAGGTCTTTCTTCTCTCACCATCCTCCCACTTAGTTCTTCTTCCTCTCCTCTGGACCAGCATGTCCCAGCCTATTCACTCCATTGCTTAGCATTAGGATCCCGTTTTTGTCATCCTGTGGACACCTTTCTCATCAAAGTGACTGGTGGAACTCATTCTCATAGTCTTGTGGAGTGGATACTTCCAGTACTAGGGAGGTGGTTCCACTTTGCCTGAACACTAGCTACCTGGCCTTTGGGTCAGAAACAGTAAGCCCAGCACAGACAGTGTACCCAGCAGAGTTGAGTTAGAATAGGGACCCAAGTCAAATTTTTTCCACATCTTGAAAAAGCCTGTGAGACACCACACCAACTCTAAGCTTCCAGATATTTCTATCTGCACTCAAACTGCCTGGCCTACATGGGTCACAGTGAGTCAGCAGAAACAGTGAGCCTGGTACTGTCTTTCTTTGCCACATCTGACCTTCTAGCATCTATTCTTTTTTTTTTTTTTTACATCTCCTCAATTTCTTGTAAATTAATCAAGATCTAAGAGACAGGTGGACCCAGTCAAGGCTACAGACAAGCAGATTGCTAGAGGCTGGTGTAATGACACAAACACCGAAAACCAAGAACATCATGGATTCACCACAATCTCCAAAAATCAATGGATATTCTAATGCAGCTGAAACACAGGAAAAAAGATCTTAAATCTATGATTATGAAGTTATTAGAGGCACATAAAGAGGACATCAACAAACAAATCGAAGCTATCATGGACAGACTGAAATGCACAATACACAGGTGAAGAAAGTGAATGAAATACTTCAAGACATGAAAACAGATTTGGAATTAAATCAATGAAACAAACATAACAGCAACAACAAGTACAACAAAACAGAGAAAACTGTGGAGTTGGAGAATTTAAACAAACTGACTAAATAAACAGAGAAAGCAGAAAAAAATGGAAAAGTTCTTCACAGAACTTTCAAGAAATCCAGAACACTATGAAAAGGAAAAAAAAAAAAAAAAGGAACAATAAGAATAGATTAAAAATATTCCAGGGTCCAAGAAAAGAAATAATTTCATGAAAATCATAGAAGAAAAATTTTCTCACCTAAAGAGATATCCTTAAATATGCAAGAGGCCTAAAAAGAAAACAAACAAACAAAACAAAAAAAGAAACACCAAATAGATTAGAGCAGAAAATATAGTCTGCCCCACAACAAAATAATCAAAACACTAAATCTAGAGAACAACAGAAAAATATTAATAATGGAAGGGACAACAACAAAGTAACATATAAAGGTAGACCTATCAGAATCACATCAAACTTTTCTTTTTTTCTTTATTAATTACACTTCATTCACTTTGTATCCCCCCTGTGGTTCTCTCCCTCCTCCCATCCCAATCCCTCCCTTCCTCCATCCTCTGCATGCATGCCCCTCCCCAAGTCCACTGATAGGGAAGGACTTATTTTTCTTCCTTCTGATCCTAGTCTCATCAGGAGTGGCTACATTGTCTTCTTCTGTGGCCTGGTAATGCTGCTTCCCCCTCAGGGAGAGGTAATTAAAGAGCAGGCCAATCAGTCAGAGACAGTCCCTGTTCCTCTTATAATGGAACCCACTTGGATACTCAACTGCCATGGGCTACATCTGTGCAGGGCTCTTAGGATATCTCCATGCATAGTCCTTGGTTGGAATAACAGTCTCAGGAAAGACCCCTGTGCTCATATTTTTTGGTTCTGTTGCTCTCCTTGTGGAGTTCCTGTCCTCTCCAGATCTTACTGTTTCCGACTTCTTTCTTAAGATTCCCTGCACTCTGCCCAAAGGTTGCCCATAAATCTCAGCATCTACATTGATAGTCTGTAGGGCAGAGCTTTTCAATAGTGACCATGAAAGCCAGAAGTACCTGGGGGAATATTATGCTGACACTAAAACACCATGGATGACAAACCAGAGGATTATACCCAACAAAACTTTCAATAAACATAAATAGAAAAAAAATTTATAGGATGAATAAATTTTATTATACATATATATTATATGTGTATAGAAACCCAGCCTTACAGAAGATGTTAGAAAACTCCACCAAATAAGATAAACTATACCCAAGATAACAAAGAAAACAAGCACACAAACACAAATCCACCACTAACTCTGCCATATAAGGAACTAACAGTCACTCCTCACTATATCTATCAACATCAATGGACTCAACACACCAATAAAAAGACACAGACAGCTAAGAGAATGTTTGTCGAAAATGGATCCAACATTTAAAGGGTTTGGAAAACCCTGCCAGCAGCCTGCCATGCTCTCTATAAGTGTCTGTGGCACACCCATGTCACTGAAGCATTGCAGAAAGGGAAAGTTGTAGGGTGTATGCTCCGTTAGGACCTCTTCCATTAGATCTCAGGAATAGGGGGCCTCATTCTCATCCATGAGTAGAAAGAACCCTGGTGAACAGTGATCAGATGCAAGCAGGCACCAAAAGGTGGCTTCAGTGTGGGAAGCCCTTGCTAGGAACCTCTGCCATCAACTACAATGAAACAACTCTGCTGGCAACACCAATTCCTACCTGGATTCAACAGATAACAAAGCACACTTCCCTTGAAATTAGAGCCAGAGAAAGTAAAGAAAGTTTTGTCTGTATGTTTAAAATACATGTACGACCACTAAGTGTCTTTTTTTTTTTATTTATTTTTTTTGACTGGTCTCAAATATATATGTTCTATATCTTGTATATAATTTATTACTTATTAGACATGATTTTTAAAATTTAATTTCAAACTCTTCTTTGGAACATATGTATTTGTGCTTATGTGTTTCTAACATTTGTAGAAATGTTAATGTTTTTTTTCCTTGGGGTCTCCTCTCTTTAAGGGGCAGGATGACCCCAATGCATTGGCTTAAATAAACCTTTCCCCTTTGCTTTGTTCCTTGTTCCTTGTGAGGGTTTCTCCAGACTCTAAGACTCTGGTGTCTTGGGGCTCACAGTTCTTTCTGTAAGGAGTAGTTGGTACAAAGCAGGCCTCTGGGCTGGTGGAGTGTGTGCCTGCTAGTCTGAGGGAGCTGGATTTCCAATAGCTCTGTGCTCCCTGCCTGGGCCTGGATGTGTGATGGCTGGGCGTACTTGCCTGTTTGCAATCTGCAGTCTACTAGACTTTCCCCAGGCAAAGCCTAAGTGACCCCAGCAGCATGGTTTCTTCCTTCCCTGTGGGGCCCTCTCTGGACAGGCGTTCCCAGTCTATTTTGCACTGGCATGCGCAGCTTGTCTGTACAGGTGAGCTGGGCATGCAGCTGTCTGTGGGGCAGGAGCTCCGTTGTGATGGCAGCAGGTCCCCAAGGTCCGAGAGACCTTCCAGGGAAAGACTGGGTGACCAGTCATCAGACTCGCCACTTTGCTTCCCTGTGGGGTTTTCTTGCGACTGGGACTCCCAGTCTCAGGCACCCTTGTGAAGACCAGATGGTCTGCTGCCATGAAGACCACATGGTCTGCTGCCAGCCAAGGGACGTGACTCCACAATCTTGAAATTGTTACATAGTGTAGGAAAATAATTTTAGAAATTCTTGGTCAAAATGAATACTATTTCCTTTCAGTCTAAGAAAACAAGTCTCATTTTAAATCGGAATGGATTTTGCATAGAAAAATTCAAGGTCATATTCTTAAAACATACTGTATATGTGATGGTAAAATTTCCAGATTAAAAAGCTACTAGGTAATTGACTCTGTAAATGTATATTTCAGAGTGAGGCTATTACTTGAGGGAAAGCAGCACCAGCAGTCCTAGCTAATGGATACATTTTTAAATTGCCTATCACATCCTGCAAAAATGTATGGTAGGCTGCCTTGTGGATTCACAGATCAGTGAAACCATGGTTTGACTTCTATCTTAACTAATGGCTGTTGCTTGACTGGCAACCATCTTGTTGGTGGGAGAGTCATGGTCTGTTACTATCCTTGTTGAAGACTACCAACTGTGTTCAGTTTCAGTGCCAAGTGCAACCTCTAAATTTTTTAAGCTCTTGTTGTTCATTCTTAATAATGTAATGTGTTAGGATCAATAAGATATGACAGTCCCTCCATGAACTCCATGTATTATTGGAAGTTTGCTTTGATTTAATGTCAGAAATATATTTAAAATTTTACTAGTCACTGATTCAGTTGGTTACAAGATTGAACTTTACCTAGCCTGATGTTTACATTTTCAGGTTAAGCCTATGATGAATAAATACAATGTTTGTGTATGTGTGTCTACTTGAGAGAGATATGGCCCGAAAGTACTTGTGTACTGAATATGCCATAATTATAGATCATAACATTTTGTATTATGTTGACAAAATTCAACTTACAGCAGATAATAAAGACAAAGATAAACTCAAATATGCAGGCATCAAGCTTATAACAGATATGTCCAATACGACATTTAACATGTGTAGGCTTATTGTGGAAGAGGGTCTCAACAACTAGCAGTAGATATCCAAGGTCTCTGAAAATATTTGGTCACAAGGACAGATGAGTTCATCTCTGGATTGTAGTATACTAACCACTGGGAAAGATTGTCTCAATTGTTCAGCTGCTAAGGCCCTGCCTGAACTGTGGACAGTAGTTATTTTCTCACATTGCTAAAAACTAGGTGAAGTGTCTCATGTTCTTCTTCCACAAAATGGGCCTCTCATCTTTTTGTGCCTGATGGCCACATTGCTCCTGCTTATGATGCCATGAAACCACATGAGCCAGGGACAACTACTTATGTAGTGGGCTAACTAGTCATTTTTATTAAAATTTATTGTTTTGATCACATTGATGGCTAAGGTAAGCTAATGTGTTGGTGTTTGGTATAATGGTAATTACTGACACTGAAAATATGATATTGTGCAAAGGATTCATAAATTTTTGTTTATGTAAACCTGCCTCAGACATACCTGACTGGCTGATGAAACAACCTATAAGTGGGCAGGGCAGAAAGGGGTAGGAGTGTCTAGGGTTTCTAGGCAATTAAGGAGAATCATGAGACACTGACAGATGAGAAATGAGGAAGAAGACAGCCAAACCACATGGGACCTGGAGTAAGGAAACCAATAGTTGTGTGAAAATGCTCAGATAAAGAATAAAAGCAAGTATCTATAAGAATATGGATGGAAGGTAGGATGATTAAGGAGGATGGCATTGAATGGGGCTTGGGAGATGAATGGTGAGGTGATTAAGACAGCATACTTGTTATTTGTTCAGCCCAAGGTAAAAGAGCAATTACACAATCTAACATGTATCTGTGTCTTTTTTTGTGATAGCTATCTGATAATAGCACTGTGATAATCATAAGACCAATAATAAATATCATATAGCCAAGTTCTTATTGCATTGATTTAATGGGAGCTTCTCAGCTAAAGGGGAGATAATTAGATACTTTATTAATTAGTCAATTAATTAGCTAGTTAAAACTACTACGTACTAGATCTCTGGTTTGAAAAGATAAACAGTCTTGCCCTGTTCACAGGCTTCATGTTAAAAGGTAAAGTGATTTCAGTGTAACATTTTACTATTCCTTGACTTAAATGACTGCTCATAGTAATCAACCACCTTGTGTCTTGAGGTGAATAAATGCATAGGAAAAGTATTAGCCATGAGAATAAGAAAATTTAAGTTAGAAGGTCTAAAAAATGTTTGAGAATGTAACATTCATAGTTGGTAAAAGAAAGTTGTGAAGGAATGCCTCTAAGAATGTTTTGAGGGTTATAAAATGTATTAAAGTTGATAAATATAAATTGTAAAGTGTTTATGGATCTATAAAGATGGCTTTTAATTATTTTAACATTAATTATAGTTTATGCACTCTCAGTGGGGAGAGGTAAAGGAGCCAGTCCTTGTGTTCATGACAGAAATAGTTCCTGTTCCCTTTACTAGTGAAACCCACTTGGATACTGAGCTACCATGGGCTACATCTGAGCAGGGGTTCTAGGTTATATCCAAACATGGTCCTTGGTTGGAGAAATAGTCTCATAGAAGATCTCCATGCCCTGATATATTTTGTCCTTGTGGAGCTCCTGTCCTCCCGGTTATATTATCTCCCCTTTATTATATGATTCCCTGCACGCTGCTGAAGGTTTGGTTATGGGTTTCAGCATCTGCTTTGATACATTGCAAGGCAGAGTCTTTCAGAGGCCCTCTGTGGTAGACTCCTGTCCTGTTTCTTGTTTTCTCCTACTTCCCATGCCCATCCCTTTTGTCTTTCTAAGTGAGGATTGATCATCCTACCCCAAGTCCTCTTACTTGTTTATCTTCTTTAGGTGAACATATTTTAGTATGTTTATCATATCTCATAGGACTATACAAGTGAGCATATACCTTGTGTGTCTTTCTGCTCCTGGGATACCTCACTCAGAATGATCTTTTCTAGTTTCCACCATTTGCTTGCACATTTCATGATTTTCTTGTTTTTAATTGCTGAGTAGTATCCCATTGTGTAAAAGTACCACAATTTCTGTATCCATTCCTCCATTGAGAGACATCTGGGTTGTTTCCAGATTCTGGCTATTATGAATAAAGCTGCTATAGACATGATTGAGCAAATGTCCTTGTTGTGTACTTGAACCTCCTTTGGATATATGCCTAGGAGTGGGATAGCTGGATCTTGAGGCAGTGCTATTCCTAATTGTCTGAGAAAGTGCCAGATTGGTTTTCAGAGTTATTGTACAAATTTACATTCCCACCAGGAGTGGAGGAGGTTAACCCTTTCTCCACAACCTCTCCAGCTTGTGTTGTCACTTGAGTTTTTGATCTTAGCCATTCTGATGGGTGTAAGGTGGAATCTCATGGTCATTTTGATTTGCATCTCTATGATGGCTAAGAGCATCTTTTTAGGTGTTTCTCTGACATTCTATATTCCTCTAGAGAGAATTCTCTTTTTAGCTTCTTCCCCATTTTTTTAATTGGATTGCTTGATTTGTTGCTTCTTAATTTCTTTATATATTCTGGATATTAGCCCCCTGTCAGATATAGGCTTGGTGAAGATCCTTTCTCAGTCTTTAGACTGTCGTTTTTGTTTTTATTGGTTTTTTTTTTCTAATGACAATGTCCTTTGCTTTACAGAAGCTTTTCAGTTTCATGAGGTCTCATTTATCAATTGTTGCTCTAAGAGCCTGTGCTATTGGTGTTCTGTTCAGGAAGTTGTCTCCTGTTCCAATGAGTTCTAGGGTATTCTCCACTTTTTCTTCTAACCAATTTAATGTATCTGGTTTATGATGAAGTCTTTGATCCACTTGGACTTTAGTTTTTTGCAGGGTGATAAATACGGATCTATTTTCATCTTTCTGCATGTAGCCAACCAGTTGGACCAGCAACATTTGTTGAAGATGCTGTCTTTTTCCATTGAATGGTTTCGGATTCTTTGTCAAAAATCAAGTATTCAGAGGTGTTTGGGTTTATTTCTAGATCCTCTATTTGGTTCCATTAATCTACTTTTTTGTTTCTATACCAATACCATGCCATTTTTATTACTATTGCTCTGTAGTACACCTTGAGCTCACGGATGGAGTTACCTCCAGATGATCTCTCATTGTATAGGATCATTTTGGAAATTCTGGGTGTTTTGTTTCTTCATATGAAGTTGACAATTTTTCTTTCAAGGCCTGTAAAGAATAGTTTTGGTATTTTGATGGGAATTGCATTGAATCTGCAGATAGCTTTTGGCAGGATGTTCATTTTCACTATGTTAATCCTACCAATCCATGAGCATGGGAGATCTTTCCATCTTCTGATATCTTCTTCAATTTCGTTTTTCAGAAACTTGAAGTTTTTTTCAAACAGGTCTTTTACCTGCTTGGTTAAAGTCACCCCAAGGTACTTTATTTTATTGGTGGCTATTGTATAAGAGTGTTGTTTCCATGATTTCTTTCTCGACCTTTTTGTCTTAGGTATACAAGAGGGCTTCTGATTTTTTTGAATTAATTTTGTATCCAGCCACTTTGCTGAAGGTGTTTATCAGTTGAAGGAGTTATCTGGTTAATTTTTTGGGGTCAGTTATGTATACTATCATATCATCTGTGAATAGTGAAACTTTGACCTCTTTCTTTCTGATTTGAATCCCCTTGATCTCCTTTACTTGTGTTATTGCTCTATCTAGGACTCCAGAACTATGTTGAATAGATATGGAGAGGGTGTGCAGTCTTGCCTTGTACCTGATTTCAGAGGTATTGATTTAAATTTCTCTCCATTGAATTTGATGTTGTCTATAGGCTTGCTGTATATTGTCTTAAAATATTTAGGTATGTGCCTTGTATTCCTGATCTCTCCAAGACTTTAAACATGAATAGATGTTGGTCAGCATCTGTTTTGATACCCTGATGGAGAGAGTCTTTCAGTGGACCTCTGAGGTAGGCTTGTGTTCTGTTCCCTGATTTCTCCATCTTCTGATGGTGGTTCCATTTTCCTTTCTGAGTGAGGATTAATTATCTTAAAAATGTCTTTTTTCTTGCTTAGCTTCTTTAGGTGTACAGATTTTAGCATGTTTATCCTATATTATAAGTCTAATATCCACTCATAAGTGAGTATATACCATGTGTGTCTTTCTGCTTCTGAGATAACTCATCAGGATTATCTTTTCTAGTTCCTACCATTTGCCTGCAAATTTCATGATTTCCTTGTTTTTAATTTGCCAAAGACTGACCCTGATCCATGAGCCAGAGAAATCTCTCAGACTGACCCTGAGTCAGAAACAGAGAGTCCCTCCAACCAACCCTGAGCTGGGAGCCAAAGGATTCCTCCCTTAGAAAAACATTGACTCAAGATGACTGGAATAGATTAGCGCAGAAAAGGCTTACTGAGGAAATTTGCAAGATAGTAGCCCTCAGACAGCTGCACTAACAGCCCCTTCTCCCCTCCCCCCCTGCCTTTGAGCCGGAGTTTATGCAAATTCCAGCTCAAATCCTCCCTCCTAACAGCTCACCTTCCCCCTCCCCATTCCCTCCTTTCCCTCGTTTATATTCTGTACTTTGGCTTACAATAAACAGACCTTGACAAGATTTAGATTGATCTCATTCTTCTTTCTAGCCCAGAGTCCCACCCAATAACTAGTTCCGTAGGCGGGACATTAATTGCTGAGTAGTAGTTCATTGTGTAAATGTACCATAATTTCTATATCCATTCCTCTATTGATGGACATCTGGGTTGTTTCCAGGTTCTGGCTTAGTAAGACTAAAGCTCCTACAAACTTGGGTGAACAAACGTCATTGTTGAATACTTGAGAATCTGTTGGATATATGCCTAGGTGTGGTATACCTGGATCTTGAAAAATCACTATTCCTAATTGCTAAGAATCTGTTTCAAGTTATATACCTGCAAGTTGTAGTGCTATAGCAAAGTAATATAAGGCATATATAAAAAAAAAAAGAGTTTCTATTTTCTACCCCCTTCTATGCTCTTGTTATAACCAATATTGTGATAAGATCTCATAGGTTCTAAATTTTAACATTGATTAATGGAGTTCTGATAAGCTGATGGAATACTGACTGCTTATTATTCCTTTTGGCTGTTTCCTGAATACAGACTTAAGAGTGCTTCTCAACATTCTAAACACATGTCTGCCAATTTGTATATTTAGCCCTCTGGACTGCAAAAATAATGTTTATGTGTTTTTTAACCTCAAACAGCATGAGTCGACTTACCCTGTCTTACAAACACATATTAGTTTTCTAAAATAGCTATCTCAATACAATGGTGATAGGAACATACTTTCTTTTGTGCTCTAAAATTCACATAACTTTCAGGAAATAAAAAACTCATAAAATATGGAGCTAGTGCAGCTCAAATAGACTCCAGGTAATTACAAACACCTGATGTTGAAATGGGATATTTCCCTCAGTCTTGGGATTCCTCACTTTCCCCAAATACTAGACAAATTTTAATTTCTGTTCCTAATCTATATTTGTCTTTGCAGATTTTCACCTGGCTGACAGGCTACATTCAGTGCTCTCCTGTGGATTGTGATTTGGTGAGATATGGACTTGCTAAAAGCTGATATAAACTAGTCCATGCAATGTGATTGCTTCTTGTCTCTTCAACTGGATCACTCATCAAATGTTTCTGATCAGTGCCCCATTGCCTAGACTTTGCCTGGTCTTTCAGCCTTCCTGAATCCTGATAATATTGTCTTAATGGAAAAATTTATAGAAGAGAAAATGTCATCCATTATCCCACCTACCAGACTGAAACACTAAGTCAAAGGAAAACCTGGTATGGAGGACAAATGGCTACCTATTGACATACCAGAAAATAGGCCTTTATTTCTATTTCTTCTGGTCACGTTTTGTCCCCATTTCATGATTTTGCTTAGCAGTAGAAAAAAAAAAATTGTATTTCCACAATGCAACTCATGGTGTTAAAGTGTCAACACAAGTCCTTAAACCCATTTAAAGATTTGAGAAGAAATCCTATTTGAGTTGGGGAAAGGAAGATCCTGGCAAAATGAGCCTGACCAACTCTGTGACAGGCTTCCTTTACTTGTTAGAACAGGTCCAAGAGTTATAAAAAACAAAACAAAACAAAACAAAACAAAACAAAACAAAACAAAAAAACCTCAAAAAAGGGTCACCAATCAGACATAGGCCAGACATCTGGCCTGGGGTACATATGGTTGTTTACCCACTGGTTTGAAAACAAGTAAGCCTTGACCAGAGTCACCAGCCAATCCCAGTATTGGTCACATAGCCTCAGTAGGAATTCCCATTTCTATCTTTACAAGTCGCCTTCAGGCTCAGGAAAAAATTGCTGAAGTACCTTTTCAACATATTAGAGCAGATATTACAATGTCTCTCAGTCCCTACCTTTTAACATGGTATGGCTCTAGTCCACTGTCCTCTACCCTGAAATCTTCAGGAAAGAGCTAGGCTGCCCAAAGATATTATTTTCAACATAATCAAGGTATTTTGCTTACCTGCTATTTTCCTTTTGGCCATTTTGTTCTTTTTGAATCCTGCTGCCATACATGGTTTTCATCCCTCTTATCCTCTCCCATTCTTCCACATGGTTCAGTGCCATGTCAATTCTGGTCTATTCCTGACCTCTCTGCTATTGACTATGCTCTTCTATAGATCTATAATAAACTCCTTCTACCATACGTAGGAGTAGACATATTCCTTTTCTTTTTCTTTTTTTCATTCAAACCCCTAGCGATTATCAATAGAGAAATACACTGTCTCTGAGAAATTATTTTGAAATACATGTTCTTCACTACGGGGGAAATGTCAGGGTACTAATGCCTCATAGTGAGTAGTGCCCATGTATGCTTCTAATGTATGCCCATTGCATATTGTCCTTATCCTCAAAATCCTAACCCAGTCAGTGGTGCTAAAGCTAAGAGGCTTTGTTCCAACCTCCAAGGCACTATTAATGCCATAGTGCTTTTCTTTGGTTGCTTTCTGGCTTGATATGAAATTATTTATAAAATTTTTGTCACCCCAGAGTTAGTCATATGAATCAATGCGATTAGGATTCTATGTCCCTTTTTTTTTTTGTCAAAAGTATTTCTGTACATGATCTTGAGATATATATTTTTAGGAATAAAGACCTTCAATGTCTGGACTACATTTGCAGAATAGAGGAAAATATAAGCAGTTGATACACTTGGAAAATCACATGAATTGAGTTAAATGAGTAGATGCCTAGAATAGGATTACATGCATATAGCAAATATCTACCAAAACCATCCTGGCAGATGTTGCTGATACAAGAGCTCGTAGTTCAGGTCTTCTGATTGGGAAGTTTCATGGCAATCACAGTCTTCACTGTGGTCTTCTGTTTACTTAGCCACATGGGGTACAACAGCATAGTCATGCTGATTATTGAAAGCACAACTGTCAACATCCCCAATGGTAACACATAGATTTTCTGTTTCCTTAGTAGATCATCTTTTCTAATGGGAAATATTGGTGGAAAATCAAGAGTGCTTTCACCACAGAGGTCCACCACCTTGTTCAGCTCACAGCCATAACTGTGCAAATGATGTTGAGAACCATAAACAATGCCTGGCTTCTGATTTAGAAGGACCCGGGGAGATGGGGGAGGGACTGGGAGGGAATGAGAAATCGGGACACGGCTGGGATACAGAGTTAATAAAATGTAACTGATAAAAAAAATAATAAAAAAATTATTAAAAAGAGAAAGAAAGAAAAAAAAAAGAGAACCATAAACAAGATGGAAGTGTTATAACATAAGACCACAAAATCAGGATATGGAGCTCTGATCCAGCAGAATAAAATATATCCACTGTTCTGAAAATAAGAACTAAGGGCTGCATAAAAGTAACTAATAACAAGCCCTGTGTATACTCAATTTCAATTGAAATAGTCCAGCTGTAGTTCACAGCAATGTGCACTTGGACACTAGTTATTGAGCCTGATTTGATTTTTTGACTTCTTCATAATAGTAAGCTTCACAGAGTCCAACATATGCAAGGTGTATAACGTTGTTTTTGAATTCCCACAGACACCAGTATCTACTGGTAGCTAGGCTTATGTCAAAGCCCCAGATCATAAAGCTGCAAAAAAGACTTCACAATCTTAAAATCCTTTTCCTCTCTTCAGCAGCTCTATAGATGATGTCAAAGATGCATGGAATCAACAAGAAACACCAGGTAACAGAGAAGACACAGCACAAGTCATTGTTAATTACCTTTAACTAGTCATATTTTCTTCCTTCTGCCTAAAAGTTGCATTTAAGATTTTTATATACTGCATATTACTCTTGAATATATTGACCATAAGAACAAAGAAAATGCTTTTCTCTCATTCAATGTTTTTAAAAAGATTAGAGAGTGCTCAATGAATAAAAGGAAACGTAGTTCTTGAAAAAAAGACCAGAATTTGTTACCCAGCATCCTCTTTTGACAGTTCACAACCACCTCCAAGGGAAATAATTTTCTCTTCTCTCCTCCAAGGACATGATACATACAAACATATACTCTGAAGAAACACATGCATCTATAATAAATGAAATATCATTAAACATTTTACATGTTTTTGATGTTTTCGAGTATTTTCCCTGCATGCACATCTATGTATCATTGTGAGACTGGTGCATGTAGAGTCCAAAAGAGAGTGTTGGACACTGATTCTTGAAATATGGCCACAAAGAAGGTTATCGGAACTAAACTCTAGCCCTCTCAATGATGATCTAGTGAACTTGGGAGGATCAAGGCAATTCCCATCAAATTACCAACACAATTCTTTACAGACCTGAAAAGAAAAATTCTCAACTTCTAATGGAAAATCAAGAAACCCAGAATTGCTAAAAGAATCTTCTACAATAAAAGATTTTGTGGGTGTATCTCCATTCCTAATCTCAAGCTGTATTATAGAGCAACAGTTAATAAAAACTGCATGATACTGGCATAGAAACAGATGGTGTGTCAATAGAATTTGAATAGAAGATCCTGAAATAAACCCACATACTTATGTACACCTAATTTTTGACAAAGATTGACAAAACCATTCAATGGAAAAGAGGTAGCATCTTCAACAAATGGTGCTGGTCTAACTGGATATCTACAGGTTGAGAAAATGCAAATAGATCCATACTCATCACCCTGCACAAAACTAAAGTCCAGGTGGATCAAAGACCTCAACATAAAACCAGACATATTAAATTGGTTAGAAGAAAAAGTTGGAGGGGACAAGAAGGCTGCACCAGGAAAACACTGAGTCTGAGGAGCAGGACAACATTTTTCATTCAGCAACCAAGAGACTGAACTATGGGCCCTAAAACAACAGTGATTGTGTTTTCCAGGTGAGAGGAAACCACCATGGCATGGGAATCAGTTGGGTCCACACTCAGATCACCCAGCCAGAACCTGGAAGAGAGCCTGGGTCCTGCAGGCACTAGGTCGCCAGACTAGACCCACCCGCCTGCTTGTCATGGTCACCTTCCCAGGCTGATTGGTGGGCACAAAACCCACAAGTGACTGGGAGTCCCAGACTGGAGAAAACCCCACAGGGAAGGAAGGAAATGGTACTGACTTAGGTCACCTAGTCTTTCCCTGAAAAAAGTCTCACAGACCAACAGGTATGAGCCGTCATCACTGAACATGACTACAGCTGCAGGCACAGACAGTTGCTGCATGCCAGCTTTCCAGCACAGTCAGAGCTGTGCACCCCAGGGCAACAAAGACTGTGAGACCCTGTTGGGAGAGAGCCCCAGAGGGAAGGAAGGAAATGGTACTGATTTGGGTCACCCAGTCTTTCCCTGGAAAAAGTCTTGCAGACCAGCAGATACAAGCAGCCATCACTGAACTGGGCTCCAGCCTAGAGCACAGTTTCTATGTGCCCAGCTCTTAGGCACAGACAAAACTGTGCACCACAGGACACCAGAGACTGGAAGTCACTGTCAGGAGAAATTCTCACAGGGAACGAAACAAAGGCCACCCAGTATATCCCTGGAAAAGGGCCCATGGACCTGTACAACCCAGGGACCTACTGTGCTCAAGATAGACTGCTGTTACCAGGAGAGCTGTACCCACCCACCACAGATTACTGTTTGGGTACTGGGGCACAGAGCCCCAACCTCAGTCCTACAAAAGCTCAGAATCCCCAAGATCAACCCCCAGATATTGATCCAAGGCACAACCAGTTATTCCTAACAAAACTGACCAAACCACAGGATACACAGGTTATAGCAGCAGATCACTAAATATACAGCAAGAAACCCAGAAGCAGGGCAGCTGTCTTCAGAAATTCTCTTGGTGAAAGGAGAGCCCTCTTGACTAACAAGGACCATAGTTACCAACTCAGATCTCTATGCCTGAGGTGAGCAGCAGAAACTCCTGAAAAACATTCAGTGACTATACCCAAAAAGCTGACGGTACCCATTCAGTGACTATACCCAAAAAGCTGAAAAGGCTCCTTCAGGTAATCCTTCCTGCCAAGGGGATTCTCTCCAACACAGAACTCCAGGAACCACCAAAAAATAACTCCAAACACCTAAGATAGCCCAATAGGTAGAGGGCAGAGTAAAAGCTCAACCAACAAAAGACAGAGCAATACGGCATCTCCAGAACCCAGTTATCCAGGAGCAAGTAGCCCTGGACACCCCAGAATAATTGAAATTCAAGAAGATGACCTAACATCTATGCTCATGAAGAGGATAACAGAGGATAAAATAAAATGCGTAAAGACCTAGAGGAAGATAAACTCAGATTATGGCCATAGGTAAAGAAATAGAGGAAGATAAAAACAAACAGATTATGGCCATCAGTGAAGAAATACAGGAAGTTGCAGCCAAACACTTGGTGGCCTTTAGAGGAAATGCTTAAATCACTGAAAGAAAAAAAAAAGAAAAACAAAACAAAACAAAACAAAAAAACAAACAAACAGGATTGTTCCAACAAACAACTGAAGGAACTGAAGAAAAAAACAGAAAAATACAGTCAGACAGGTGAAGGAAATCAACAAAAGGTCTCAAGATCTGAAGATAGAATTTGAAAAATTAGAAACACAAATGGAGGGTATTGTGGAGAGAAAGAACTTAGGGAAGAAAACAGGAACTACAGAGGTTAGCATAACCAATAGACTACAAGAGATGGAAGAAAGAATTTCAGGTGTGGAAGATACAATGGAAGAAATCAATCTATCTGTCAAAGAAAATGTTAAATCCAAAAAAATTCCTGAGACAGATCATCCAAGAGATTCAAAAGAACATAAAAAGACAAAATCTATGAATAATAAAAATAGAGAAAAAAGAAGATTCCCTGCTCCAAGGCCCAGAAAATATTTTCAACAAAATCATTGAAAAAATTTTCCCCAACTTAAAGGAGAGGCCAATAAGAATACAAGAGGTCTACAGATTACCCAACAAATTAGACCAGAAAAGAAAATCATTCTGCCACATAATAAGCAAAACAGTAAGTATTCAGAACAAAGAAGAAAATAAAGAAAAAAGCTGCAAGGGAAAAAGACCAAGTAACATATAATGGCAAACCCATTAGAATAACACCTGACTTTTCAACAGAGGCTATGAAATCCAGAAGGGCCTGGATGGATATCATGCAGACCCTAAGAGAACACAGATGTCAGCCTAGGCTACTATACCCAGCAAAACTCAGTCCTCATAGATGGAGAAAACTAGATATTCAATGACAAAAACAAATTTCAACAATACCTGCACACGAATCCAGCCTTACAGAAGACACTAGAAGGGAAAATACAACCCAAGAAAACTAGCTACATTCAAGAAAACACAGGAAATTATTAACCTCAGTACAGTAAAACAAAAAGCAATGAAGCACACAACCTTATGACCACAGCCAACATCAAAATCAAAGGATCTAACAGGCACTGGTCATTAATCTCTCTCAAAATCAATGGGCTCAATTTTCCAATAAAAAGACACAGACAAACCGAATGGATGCATAAACAAACCCCAGCAATCTGTTGCATAAAAGAAACACACCTAAGTCACAAAGATAGATATTACCTGAGGGAAAAGGGATGGAAAATGGCTTTTCAAGCAAATGGATGCAAGAAGCAAGCAGGAGTAGCCATTCTAATATCTGATAAAATAGCCTTTCAACCAAAATTAAAAAAAAGAGATGGGGAAGGACCCTGCAAACTCATCAAGGACCAAGAAGACATCACAATCCTGAACATCTATGCCCCCAAATACAAGGGCACCCACATTTGTAAAAGAAACATTGACAAAACTTAAACCACACATAGATCCACATACATTAATAGTGGGAGACTTCAACACCCCACTCAAATAAGGACAGGTCAGCAAAACAGAAATTAAACAAAGAAACAATGTTTCTAACATTGTTAGAAAGGCGTCATGAATTAAATGGACCTAACAGACATTTACAGAACCTTACACCCAAACACAAAAGAATTTACCTTCTTCTCAGCACCTCATGGAACCTTCTCCAAAATAGACCTTATAGTTGGTCACAAAGCAAGCCTCAACATTACCAAACGCATTCTATGAAGCCACAGTCACCTTGGTACCTAAAACACACAAAGACCCAACAAAGAAAGAGAATTTCAGGCCAATCTGCCTTATGAATATTGATGCAAAAATATTCAACAAAATTCTTGCAAACTGAATACAAGAACACATCAAAGATATCATCCACCATGACCAAGTAGGCTTCATCCCAGGTATGCAGGGGTGTTTCAATATACGGAAGTCCATCAATGTGATCCACCATATTAACAAACTGAAAGAAAAAAAAAGACACATGATAATCTCCCTAGATGCTGAAAAAGCATTTGACAAAATCCAACATCCATTCATGTTTAAAGTCTTGGAGAGATCAAGGATACAAGGCACATATCTAAACATACTAAAGGCAAGCCAATATAAATTATACAGCAAGCCTATAGCCAACATCAAACTGCATGGAGAGAAACATAAAGCAATCCCACTGAAATCAGGGACAAGACAAGGCTGCCCACTCTCTCCATATCTCTTCAACATACTTCTGGAAGTCCTTGCTAGAGCAATAAAAGAGTTGAAGGAGATCAATGGGATACAATTTGGAAAGGAAGAAGTCAAATTATTACTATTTGCAGATGATATGATAGTATACCTGACTGATCTCAAAAATTCTACCAGGGAACTCCTACAGCTGATAAACAATTTCAGTAAAGTGGCCAGATACAAAATTGACTCAAAAAAAAAAAATCAGTAGCTCTCCTGTATGCAAAAGACAAAAGGGCTGAGAAATTAAATAGAGAAACAACACCCTTCACAATAGCCACAAATGACTTAAAGTACCTGGGTGTGACCCTAACCAAGCAAGTCAAAGACTTGCATGAAAAAAATTTCAAGTCTCTGAAGAAAGAAATAGAAGAAGATATCAGAAGATGAAAAGATTTCCCATGCTTCCTGGCTTGGCAGGATTAACACAGTAAAAATGGCCATCTTACCAAAAGCAATCTACAGATTCAATGCAATTCCCATCAAATTACCAACACAATTCTTTACAGACCTGGAAAGAAAAATTCTCAACTTCATATGGAATAACAAAAATCCAGAATTGCTAAAATAATCCTCTATAATAAAAAATCTTCTGGAGGTCTTAATCTGTACTATAGAGCAACACTTTTAAAAACTGCATGATACTGGCATAGAAACAGAGTAGTGGATCAATGGAACTGAACAGAAGACCCAGAAATATATAAACTCACACACTTATGGACAGCTGATCTTTGACAAAGATGCAAAAACCATTCAATGGAAAAGAGGTAGCATCTTCAACAAATGGTGCTGCTCTAACTGGATGTCTACATGTAGAAAAATGCAAATAGATCAGTATTTACCACCCTGCACAAAAATAAAGTTCAAGTGGATCAAAGACCTCAGCATAAAACCAGACACATTAAATCGGTTAGAAGTGAAAGTGGGGAAAACCCTAGAACTCCTTGGTTCAGGAGACAGCTTTCTGAACAGAACACCAACAGCACAGGTTCTAAGAGCAGCAGTCAATAAATGGGACCTCATAAAAATGAAAAGCTTCTGTAAAGCAAAGGATATTGTGACAAACAAAATGACTGCTTACTGATTGGGAAAGGATCTTTACCATCCCTCTATCTGACAGAGGACTCATATCTAGTATACATAAAGAACTCAAAACAACAAATCAAGTAATCCAATTAAAATTATGGGATACAGAGCTAAAAAGAGAATTCTGAATATAGGAATATTGAATGGCAGATAAACAAATAAATGTTAAATGTCCTTAGTCATCAGGGAAATGTGAGTCAAAACAACCATGAGATTCTACCTTAATCCCATCAGATTGGCTATGATGAAAAACTCAAGTGACAACACAAGCTGGAGAGGTTGTTGAGAACTGGTGCTCCACTGGTGGTGGGAATGTAAACTTGTACAACCAATCAGGAAATTAATCTCCTGCTTTCTCAGATGATTAGGAATGGTGCTTCTGCAAGATCCAGCTATACCACTCCTAGGCATATATCCAAAAGACACTCAATTATACAATGAGGTCATCTGCTCAACCATGTTTGTTGCTGCTTTTTTGTAATAGCCAGAAATCAACCCAGATGCCTCCCAACTAAGGAATGGTTACAAAAATTGTGGTACATCTACACAATGGAATATTACTTAGCAATAAAAAACAAGGAAATAATGAAATTTTCATGTAAATGGTGGAAACTGGAAAAGATCATCCTGAGTGAGGTATTCCAGAAGTAGAAAGACACACAAAGTATTTACTCACTCATAAGTGGATGTTAGACATATAATATATTATAAACCTACTAAAATCTGTGTACCTAAGGAAGCTGATCCAGAAGGACTCTGGCTATCATTCTCAAACACCATTCATATAGGCCAAGAGGATGGACATTGGAGGAATGAGAAAACAGGGAATAGGACAGGAGCCTACCACAGAGGGCCTCTGAAAGGCTCTACCCTGCAGGGTATCAAGGCAGATGCTGAAAATCATAGCCAAACTTTGGGCAGAGTGCAGGGAATCTTATGAAAGAAGTGGAGATAAGTAAGAGCTGGAGAGGACAGAAGCTGTACAAGGAAAGCAACAGATCCAAAATGTCTGGACACAGGGACCTTTTCTGAGACTGCTAATCCAGCCAAGGACCACTCATGGAGATGGCCTGCAACCTCTGAACAGAGGTAGCCCATGGCAGTTCAGTGTCCAAGTGGGTTCATAGTAATGGGGACAGGAAGTGATTGGCCTGCTTGTTGATCACCTTCCCCTGATCACCAGGCACTAGAGGAAGACAATGCAGCCAGTCATGATGAAACCTCATAGAGTAGGATGAGAGGGAAAGGAAGGAGGACCTGCCCTATCAGTTGACTGTGGAAGGGGCATGGTGGAAAAAGAGATGGAGTGTGCTATTTGGATGGGAGGAGAGATTGCACTACAGGGGGTATACAAAGTGAATAAACTGTAATTAACAAAAATAAAAATAATTACAAAAAGAAAACAGATGGGCAAGTGAGTATGGGAAAGGATGAGGAAAAAGTTAATGATGAATCTAACCAAGGGAGTATGAGCAACTCAATATCGTTTTTTTAAATATTTAAGCAACTAACAACCTGGTAAAAGAGAAGAAAACATAACAGATAATTGCTCCATGTGACAGTCTAGTGGTATATGGAATCATAATGTATGTTGCTATTCCAAAAGAGGCAAGCTCAAGGAATCATGCACAGAGATTGTATGAGCGAGAGATTGGGAGGAACTGCAGGAAAACAGTATCTTTGGGATGTCAATGGACTTCTGCTCTCCTGAACTCACGACAGCTGAGAATGCATGGATTGCATTATAGTGTGTGTGTGTGTGTGTGTGTGTGTGTGTGTGTGTAATAAGCCCCACCCATCCCACCCCTGAGGAACTGTGGGCAGTTGAGGGCTTCCAGTTGAAGGCAAGCCAGTTATTTATAAGGATGTGGCTTCTGGCAGGTCAGTGAATGGTCCCACATAGAGGGGTATAAGAGAAGCACAAATTGGACTCTATGGATTATTAAATATTAAAAGGAGGGAAGGGGAAAAGGGATTAGGAGAAGGAATAAGATATGCAATTGTATGAAGTACAGGGTGAAGGTGGATCAGGCAGGAGTAAGGGACAAAGTGGGAGGTGAATGTAATAAAAATATGCTGAAAGTCATAAAAAATAATAAAATATTTTTAAAGAGAAAAAAAGAAATAGCATTAAGCATTTTACATGTTTTTGAATTTTGAAGCATTTTCCCTGCAAGCACATCTATGCATCACTTGTGAACATGGTGCCCATAGAGTCCAGAAGAGTGTTGGACTTTGGCTCTTGAACTACAGCCACTAATAAGGTCTTGGAACTGAACTCTAGTACTCTTTAAGATGATCCAGTGAATTCATTTGTATCAATGGATATAAGTGAGTTATTTATATACACAAAGAAATGTGTTCGTTTTTATGTTGGAAAGCAAAACACAAAAGAGTAACTTTAGGGAGAGATGTTATGTCTCTGTCTTTGGTAAGCACTGATGTTATTTGCCCATTGGCTACACATTTTAGATTACTTTAAAGAAAAGCAGAGTCTTTTTTTAAAAATTCTTTATTAATTACTTTATTCACTTTGTATCCCACCTGTGGTCCCTCTCTCCTTCCGTTCTCCATTCCTCCACCCTCTGCATTCATTCCCCTCCCCAAGTCCACTGATAGGGGAGGTCTTCTTTTCCTTCCTTCTGAGCCTAGTCAATTAGGTCTCATCAGGAGTGGCTGCATTGTCTTCTTCTGTGGCCTGGTAATGCTGCTTCCCTCTCAGGGAGAGGTAAAGAGCAGGCCAATCAGTTCATGTCAGAGGCAGTCCTTGTTCCTATTACAATGGAACCCACTTAGATACTGAACTGCCATGGGCTACATCTGTGCAGGGGTCTTAGGTTATCTCCATGCATAGTCCTTGGTTGGAGTATCAGGCTCAGAAAAGACCGCTGTTCTCAGATATTTTGGTTCTGTTGCTCACCTTGTGGAGTTCCTGTCCTCTCCAGGTCTTACTATTTCCCACTTCTTTCCTAAGATTCCCTGCACTCTGCCCAAAGGCTGCCCATAAGTCTCAACATCTGCCTTGATAGTCTGCAGGGCAGAGCATTTCAGAGGTCCTCTGTGTCAGGCTCCTGACTTGTTTCCTCTTTTCTCTTTCTGATGTCCATCCTCTTTGCCTTTCTGGATAGAAATTGAGCATTTTAGTAAGAGTCCTCCCTTTTGATTAATTTTTTAGGTGTACAGAATTTAGTAGGATTATCCTATATTATATGTCTATATTAGTGAGTATATACTGTGTGTGTTTTTCTGCTTCTGGGATAGCTGTCTCTGGATGATCTTTTCTAGTTTCCACCATTTACCTGCAAATTTCATGATTTCCTTGTTTTTTATTGGTGTGAACTTAACCAAGCACGTCAAAGACTTGTAGGAAAAAAATTCAAGTCTCTGAAGAAAGAATTAGAAGAAGATATCAGAAGATGGTAAGATCTCCCATGCTCATGGCTTGGCAGGATTAACATAGTAAAAATGGCCATCTTACCAAAAGCAATCTACAGATTCAATGCAATTCCCATCAAATTACGAACAAAATTCTTTACAGAACTGGAAAGAAAAATTCTCACCTTCATAGGGAACAATAAGAAACCCAGAACTGCTAAAACAATTCTCTACAATAAAAGATCTTCAGAGATATCTCCATCCCTGATCTCAAGCTGTACTATAGAGCAACAATACTAAAAACTGCCAGTACTGGCATAGAAACAGACTGGTGGATCAATGGAATTGAAAAGAAGACCCTGACATCAATCTACACACTTATGGACAACCGATTTTTGACAAAGATGCCAAAACCATTCAATGGAAAAAGACAGCATCTTCAACAAATGGTCTAATTGGATGTCTACATGTAGAAAAATGCAAATAGAGAGTCTTCTTTAATGAAAAGCAGGACAGGCAAATTTTGCAGTTTTATAAAAAAGACAATGAATTTGAGGAATACATTTCTGTGATATAGCCATTGTCTTATATGTAATAGAAACTGATTTCCATCATCAGTAACACACAGAGACACATGCACATGAAAAGGCACACACTACATAAAACACACAAATCATGAAAACCAGGAATTCTCATTTTTATGGTTTCCTTGATCAAATTTCTGTTTTTGCGTATTGACATTCACTTCAGTAGAATAAAGGGTATGTTGACATATTTTATGCGATAAAACATCTCAGAATAAAGGTGCAATTTCATTTGATACTGTAAATGAAGGTGTCACGATGTCTTATCATTTCAAATCACTGTGAAATTGTAAATCCACACAGACAAAAAGATATAACCCAGGAATCATTGCTGTTATTATATAGGAGGAGAATACCTATATTCTTCCAGACATTAGAAGTTTGGATCCTGTCCAAATCTGCATGATACGAAGGCTTCTGGGAACCTCCAGTCTATATTTTCTTTATCAGAAACATTTTTTCTCATATACACTCTGTAATCCTAACTGAAAGCACAGATGTCATAGTTGAAAATTTACATCAGACAGATGGATTTGGAACATTCTCAGCTTGGTTAATACACTGCCTATAGAGGATTGAGCCTTGAGGAAGAATTAATGAGGGTTCACATTGCTCACACACCAGAAGAAGACAAAATGATCTGGTTTTGGTAAAAATCTGGTGCCCGCCATATCTGGAACCAGGGAAGTGGATTTATGTTTGTCCTTCAGAATAAATTTGAAAGTCATATGTGGGTTTGTTTCTAAATCTTACTTTTTCACATCTTAGGATAATTTATGCATTTGAAAGATAAATCACGGGGGAATCCCGTGGCGCAGACCAGCGTGCACCATATTCCGAGGAGCTGAAATTTCGAATTGGTGAGTCGAGGGGCTGTGTAACCCAAAACAACGGTACGAGGAGTCCGGGGAGAAGGGGTACAAACCCTGACCTGAGTCCAATAGGACACAGGCCACCCGCCGGCATCTCGTGGACTTTTCCTGGGGAATGGATTCCCTGGCACTTCCCCATAACCAATGGAAGCAGCGGCGGAGGTAGCCAAGCTGACAGCGGAGGGGACGGATGTACAGCAGCCAACAGGGAAGCTGCAGCAGAGCTACCAAGCAACTAGCAGCTGAAGCAGAGGAGGCACCCTGCAGTGCACACAGCTCACCTGCACACAGTGCTGCCTGCTCCAAGCACAGATCTCTGTCCTTGATATTTGAGGCTGAGAACACTCAACCCCCCCTGCATTTTCCTCATGACCCCGATCTCCATCCTTGCTGGAAGGGGAAGTAGCAGAGGAAGCACATAGCACTTCCCAATTCAGAGAGCAGAGCGCAGACTGCTGTGCTCACAGCTTCTAGCATGGAGCACAGGGCTGAACACACAGAGCCCACAACAGTGTAATCATCCCACCCACAGCGTCAGCCACAGACCTCAGAGTCCAGCCTGCAGTGCCCTCCACAGACTGGAGACCACAGGGTATTCAGGAAACCAGAGCAGGGGCTTTGTGCCCTTGATCTGCACTTGCTAACTGCGCCAGCATCCACATTCCCTCCTGCACTTGCTCCCAACTCCCATATCCCAAGCACCTACACTCTCTAGCACTCCCCTTCAAGACAAATGCACGCATACATGTGCATGCACACACAGACACACATACACACGCTTACTCCTCCGCAATAACGAATCTGAGCCAGCGGTTTTCCTTCCTTAGGTACAACTTTAGCAACAGCACACACTCTCAAACCACTGGACCTCCTTGATCTTCCTGAAGAATACTCCAGGGACCAGAGAAAGACAGCTCCAGTCTGAAGTTCAGTGACAATCACATATAAGCAAATGGGCAAAGGTAGGCATAAAAACGCACCCAACAAAAACCAGGACACCATGGACCCACCAGCAACCCCGAAAATCAATGGATATTTTAACTCAGCGGAAACACAGGAAAATGACTTTAAAGCTATACTTAGGCAGTTGTTAGAGGAACAAAAAGAGGAAATAAACAGAGCTCTCAAAGAAATACAGAAGACTATAATTGCCCACATACAGGAACAATTAGAGAAATATAGAGAAGAAACATCAAACAAAAAATAGTAGCCACGTTCACTCAGATGCAGGAAATGGTACAAAGCATGAAAACAGAACTAGAATTTACAAAGAAAACACAAACAGAGAAGAAAGAGCCTGGAACTGGAGAACTTATAGAAAAGATCAGGAACCACAAAGGTAAGTGTCACCAATAGAATACAAGAGATGGAAGAGAGAATCTCAGGTGTTGAAGATACATTGGCCGAAATTGATTCCTCCCTCAAAGAAAAGGTAAAATAAAAAAGTTCCAAACACAAAACATACAAAAATTAAGGATGCCATAAAAAGATGAAACCTAAGAATAATAGGAAAAGCTGAAATAGAAGACTCCAGGCTCCAAGAACCAGAGAATATATTTTTTAAATTATTTTTTTCCTTTTTTTAAAATTTTTCATCAATTACACTTTATTCATTCTGCATCCCCCCATAAGCCCCTCCCTCCTCCCCTCCAGATCCCACCCTCCCTGCTCCCTCTGCATGCATGCCACTCCCCAAGTCCACTGATATGGGAGGTTCTCCTCTCCTTTCTGATCTTAGTCCATCAGTTCACATCAAAAGTGGCTGCATTGTCCTCTACTATGGCCTGGTAAGGCTGCTCCCGCACAGAGAGAGGTCATCAAAGAGCTGGCCAATCAGATTATGTCAGAGGCAGTCCCTCTTCACATTACTATGCAACCCAATTGGACTCTGAACTACCATGGGCTACATCTGTGCAGGGGTTCTGGGTTATCTCCATGAATAGTCCTTGGTTGCAGTATGAGTCTCTGGGAAGTTCCCTGTGTTCAAATTTTCTTGTTCTGTTGCTCTCCTTGTGGAGACCCTATACTCTCCAGCTCTTACTATTTCCCAGTCCTTACTTAAAATTCCATTCACTCTGCCCAACAGTTGCCCATCAGGCTCAGCATCTGCTTCGATAGTCTGTAGGGCAGAGGCTTTCAGAGGCCCTCTGTGGTAGGTTCCTAGGTTGTTTTCTGTTTTCTTCTTCTTCTGATGTCCATCCTCTTTGCCTTTCCGGATGGGGATTGGACATTTTAGTTAGGGTCCTCTCCCTTGCTTAGTTTCTTTAGATGCACAGGTTTTAGTGGGTTTGTCCTATGTTGTATGTCTATATGAGTGAGTATATACCATGTGTGTCTTTTTGCTTCTGGGACAACTCACTCAGGATGATCCTTTCCAGATCCCACCATTTACCTGCAAATTTCATGATTTCCTTATTTTTCATTGCTGAGTAATATTCCATTGTGTAGATGCACCACAATTTCTGCCTCCATTCTTCTGTTGAGGGGCATCTGGGTTGTTTCCAGCTTCTGGTTATTACAAATAAAGCTGCTACAAACATGTAGCAAATGTCCTTTTTGTGTACTTGAGCCTCTTTTGGAGATATGCCTAGGAGTGGTATGGCTGGATCTTGGGGAAGCACTATTCCTAGTTGTCTGAGAAAGCTTCAGATTGATTTCCAGAGTGGTTGTACAAGTTTACATCCCACCAGCAGTGGAGAAGGGTTCCCCTTTCTCCACAACCTCTCCAGCATGTGTTGTCTCTTGAGATTTTGATCTTGGCCATTCTCATGGGTGTAACGTGAAATATCAGGATTGTTTTGATTTGCATTTCCCTAATGGCTAGTGAGGTTGAGTATTTTTTTAAGTGCTTCTCTGCCATTGGATATTCCTCTACAGAGAATTCTCTGTTCAGCTCTGTTCCCCATTTTTTAAGTGGATTACTTGGTTTGCTGCTTTTCAGCTTCTTTAGTTCTTTATATATACTGGATATGAGTCCTCTGTCAGATAAAGGGTTGGTGAAGATTCTTTCCCAATCTGTAGGTGGTCGCTTTGTTTTGGTGATGGTCTCCTTTGCTTTGCAGAAGCTTTTCAGTTTCATGAGGTCCCATTTATTGATTGTTGCTCTTAGAGCCTGTGCTGTTGGTGTTCTGTTCAGGAAGTTTTCTCCTGTACCAATGAGTTCTAGGGTATTCCCCAATTTTTTCTCTAGCCGATTTAATGTGTCAGGTTTTATGTTGAGGTCTTTGATTGACTTGGACTTCAGTTTTGTACAGGGTGACAAGTATGGATCTATTTTTATTTTTCTACATGTAGACATCCAGTTGAAACAGCACCATTTGTTGAAAATGTTATCTTTTTTCCATTGTATGGTTTTGGCATCTTTGTCAAAGATCAGGTATCCATAAGTGTGTGGGTTTATTTCTGGGTCCTCTGTTCGGTTCCGTTGATCCACCATTCTGTTTCTATGCCAGTATCATGCAGTTTTTAAAACTGTTGATCTATAGTACAACTTAAGATCAGGGATGGAGATACCTCCAGAAGATCTTTTATTGTAGAGGATTGTTTTAGCAATTCTGGGTTTCTTGTTATTCCATATGAAGTTGAGAATTTTTCTTTCCAGGTCTGTAAAGAATTGTGTTGGTAATTTGATGGGAATTGCATTGAATCTGTAGATTGCTTTTGGTAAGATGGCCATTTTTACTATGTTAATCCTGCCAAGCCATGAGCATGGGAGATCTTTCCATCTTCTCATATCTTCTTCTAATTCTTTATTCAGAGACTTGAATTTTTTTTTCATACAAGTCTTTGACCTCCTTGGTTAGGGTTACTCCAAGGTACCTTATGTCATTTGTGGCTATTGTGAAGGGTATTGTTTCCCTAATTTCTTTCTCAGCCCTTTTGTCTTTTGTATACAGGAGAGCTACTGATTTTTTTGAGTTAATTTTGTGTCCGGCCACTTTGCTGAAGGTGTTTATCAGCTGTAGGAGTTCCCTGGTAGAGTTTTTGGGGTCACTCACATATACTATCATATCATCTGTAAATAGTGATAATTTGACTTCTTCCTTTCCAATTTGTATCCCCTTGATCTCCTTCAACTGTCTTATTGCTCTAACAAGGACTTCCAGAACTATGTTGAAGAGATATGGAGAGAGTGGGCAGCCTTGTCTTGTCCCTGATTTCAGTGGGATTGCTTTAATTTTCTCTCCGTTCAGTTTGATGTTGGCTATAGGTTTGCTGTATGTTGCCTTTACTATGTTTTGATGTGTGCCTTGTATCCATGATCTCTCTAAAACTTTAAACATGAATGGATGTTGGATTTTGTCAAATGCTCTTTCAGCATCTAGGGAGATTATCATGTGTTTTTTTTTTCTTTCAGTTTGTTAATATGGTGGATCACATTGATGGATTTCCATATATTGAACCACCCCTGCCTACCTGGGATGAAGCCTACTTGGTCATGGTGGATGATATCTTTGATGTGTTCTTGTATTCGGTTTGTGAGTATTTTGTTGAGTATTTTTGCATCAACGTTCATAAGGGAGATTGGCCTGAAGTTCTCTTTTTTGGTTGGGTCTTAGTGAGGTTTAGGGATCAAGGTGACTTTGGCTTCATAGAATGAGTTTGGTAATGTTGCTTCTGTTTTGATTTTGTGGAAGATTTTGAAGAGAACTGGAGTTAGCTCTTTTTTGAATGTCTGGTAGAATTCTGCACTGAAACCATCAGGTCCTGGGCTTTTTTTGGATGGTAGACTTTCGATGACTGCTTCTTTTTCCTTGGGGGATATAGGACTATTTAATTGATTTATCTGGTCCTGATTTAGCTTTGGTAAGTGGAATCGATCAAGAAAATTGTCCATATCGTTTAAATTTTCAAATTTTGTTGCATATAGACTTTTGAAGTAAGTCCTAATGATTGCTTGGATTTCCTCAGTGTCTGTAGTTATGGCCCCCTTTTCATTTCTGATTTTGTTGATTTGGATGGTGTCTCACTGCCTTTTAGCTTGGCTAAGGGTTTGTCTATCTTGTTGATTTTCTCAAAGAACCAGCTCTTGGTTTCATTGATTCTTTGAATTGTTTTATTTGTTTCTAATTGATTGATTTCAGCCCTGAGTTTGATTATTTCCCGCTGTCTACTCCTTCTTGGTGTGTCTGCTTCTTGTTTTACTAGGATTTTTAAGTGAGCCAATAAGTTGCTTGAATGAGCTGTCTCGAATTTCTTCTTGAAGGCACTTTAGTGCTATGAACTTTCCTCTTAGCACTGCTTTCATTGTGTCCCACAAGTTTGGGTATTTTGTGTCTTCATTTTCATTGAGTTCTAGGAAGATTTTAATTTCTTTCTTCATTTCTTCCCTGACTCAGCTGTCTTTTAGTAACAAGATGTCCAGTTTCCATGTATGTGTAGGCTTTTTGCTATTTCTGTTGTTACTGAGGTCCAGCTTTATTCCATGGTGATCAGACAGGATACAAGGGATTATTTCAATCTTCTTGTATCTGTTGAGGCTTGCTTTGTGACCAACTATATAGTCTATTTTGGAGAAGGTTCCATGAGGTGCTGAGAAGAAGGTAAATTCTTTTGTGTTTGGGTGTAAGGTTCTGTAAATGTCTGTTAGGTCCATTTGATTCATGACCTCTGTTACAGATATTGTTTCTTTGTGTAATTTCTGTTTAGTTGACCTGTCCTTTGTTGAGAGTGGGGTGTTGAAGTCTCCCACTATTAGTGTGTGGGGATCTATGTGTGGTTTAAATTTTATCAATGTTTCTTTCACAAATGTGGGTGCCCTTATATTTGGGGCAGAGATGTTCAGGATTGTGATGTCTTCTTGGTGGTATTTTCCCTTGATGAGTTTGCAGGGTCCTTCTCCATTTCTTTTCATTAATTTTGGTTGAAAGACTATTTTAGCAGATATTAGAATGGCTACTCCTCCTTGCTTCTTGCGTCCATTTGCTTGAAAAGCCGTCTTCCATCCCTTTACCTTCAGGTAATATCTATCTTTGTGACTTAGTTGTGTTTCTTGTATACAAGAGATTGCTAGGTTTTGTTTACGCATCCATTCTCTTAGTCTGTGTCTTTTTATTGGAGAATTAAGTCCATTAATAATGAGAAAGATTAATGTCCAGTGGCTCTTAGTTCCTTTGAATTTGATGTTGGCTGTGGTCATATGGTTGTGTGCTTGGTTGCTTTTTGTTTTACTGTAGTGGGGTGATTTATTTCCTGTGTTTTCTTGAATGTAGCTAGCTTTCTTGGGTTGTATTTTCTCTTCCAGTGTCTTCTGTAATGCTGGATTTGTTTGTAGGTATTGTTGAAATTTGTTTTTGTCATTGAATATCATCTTTTCTCTTTCTATGAGGACTGAGAGTTTTGCAGGGTATAGTAGCCTGGGCTGACATCTGTGTTCTCTTAGGGTCTGCATGATATCCGTCCAGGCCCTTCTGGCTTTCATAGTCTCTGTTGAAAAGTCAGGTGTGATTCTAATGGGTTTGCCATTTTATGTTTTTTGGCCTTTTTCTCTTGCAGCTTTTAGTATTTTTTCTTTATTCTGTATTCTGATGGTTTTGATTATTATGTGGTGGGAGGATTTTCTTTTCTGGTCTAATTTACTGTGTGTTCTATAGGCCTGTTGTATTCTAATTGACCTCTCCTTTAGGTTGGGGAAATTTTCTTCAATGATTTTGTTGAAAATATTTTCTGGGCCTTGGTGCAGGGAATCTTCTTTTTCCTCTATTCCTATTATTCTTAGGTTTTATCTTTTTATGTTATCTTGAATTTCTTGGACGGTCTGTGTCAGGAATTCTCTCCACAATTTCTTCCATTTGTGTTTTTTTTTTTAATTTTGCCAATTTTATCTTCAGGTCTTGAGCTAGTTTGTTGGTTCCTTGTCCCTGTCTGACTGTATTTTCATGTTTTTCCCGTCAATTCCTTCAGCTGTTTGAACAATCCACTGTTTCTTTTATTTCATTCAGTGATTTAAGCCTTTTCTCTCTAAAGGCCACAGACTGTTTGGCTGCAGCTTCCCATATTTCTTCATGGATGGCCATAATCTCCTTGTCTTTAATTTCTTCCATTTCTTTCCAGATAGCCATGATCTGTTTGTTTTTATCTTCCTTTAATTCTTTTCATATTTTATTTGTTTCCTCTGTTATCTTCTTCGTGAGCATAGATGTTAGGTCATCTTCTTGAATTTCATTTATGCTGGGGTGTCTAGGGCTATTTGCCCCTGGATAACTGGGTTCTGGAGATGCCATATTGCTCTGGCCTTTGTTGGTTGAACTTTTACGCTGTCCTCTACCCATTGGGCTATCTTAGTTGTTTGAATTTAGTTTCTGGTTGTTCCTGGACTCTTGTAGTGGAGAGAATCCCTTTGGCAGGAAGGTGGTTTTTTCCTGAAGAAAGCCTTCTCAGCTTTTTGGGTATGGTCACTGGATGGCCGGTGTTTTTCAGGAGTTGCTACAGCTCACCTCAGGCATAGAGATCTGGGTAGTAACTGTGGCCCTATTAGTCGAGAGGGCTCTCCTCTCACTGGGAGAAGTCCTGGAGACAGCTGCCCTCCTTCTGGGTTTCTTGCTGTTAATTTAGTGATCAACTGCTGTACCCTGTGTGTCCCGTGGTTTGGTCGGTTTTGTTAGGGATAACTGGTTGCCCCTTGGAGCAGTATCTGGGGGTTGATCTCAGGGTTCCTGGTCTGCATCCCTGAACTCAAGCTGTACTACAGAGCACTAGTAATAAAAACTGCATGGTATTGGCATAGAAACAAAAAAGAGGATCTATGAAACCAAATAGAAGACAAAGTAACAAACCCAAACACCTATGAATACTTGATTTTTGACAAAGAATCCAAAACCATTCAATGGAATTAAGATGGCATCTTCAACAAATGGTGCTGGACCAACTGGATGTCTATGTGCGGAAAAATGAAAATAGAACCATACTTATCACCCTGCACAAAACTGAATTCTAAGTGGATCAAAGACCTCAACATAAAACCAGACACATTAAGTCAGTTAGAAGAAAAAGTAGGGAAGACCCTAGAAATCATTGGTACTGGAGACTACTTTCTGAACAGAATACCAACAGCACAGGCTCTAAGAGCAACAATCAATAAATGGGACCTCATGAAACTGAAAAGCTTCTGTCAAGCAAAAGACACTGTCATCAAAACAAATGACAGCCTACAGACTGGGGAAGGATCTTCACCAACCCTTTATCTGATAGAGGGCTAAAATCCAGTATATATAAAGAACTAAAGAAGATAAAAAGCAACAAATCAAGTAATCCTATTAAAAAAATTGGGCACAGAGAACTCTCTGTGGAGGAATGTAGAAAGGCAGAAAAACACTTAAAGAAATGTTCAAAATCCTTAGCCATCAGGGAGATGCAAATCAAAAGGACCTTGAGATTTCACCTTACACCCATCAAAATGGTTAAGATCAAAAACTCAAGTGACACCACATGCTGGGATTCAGAGAAAGGGGAACCCTCCTCTATTGCTGGTGGGAATGCAAACTTGTACAACCACTTTGGAAATCAATCTGGCACTTTCTCAGACAAATAGGAATAGTGATTCCTCAAGATCCAGACATACCACTCCTAGGCATATATCCAAAAGAGGCTCAAGTACACAATAAGTACATTTGCTCAAACGTGTTTATAGCAGCTTTATTTGTAATAGGCAGAACCTGGAAATAACCCAGATGTCCCTCAGTTGAGGAATGGATACAGAAATTGCGGTTCCTGGTCTTTTGTATGTGTGAGGAAAAAAAAAAGCAATGAATCATAGTAAGAACACTAACTCCACAATAAAAAGGAACTAACAGTCATTGGTCACTATTATCTATCAACATAAATGGTCTCAACTCTCCAATAAAAAGACACAGACTAACAGAATGGTTGTAGAAACAGGATCCCAGGATCCAACATTCTGCTGCATCCAAGAAATACACCTATGCAAAAAAATGAACACTACCTCAGAGTAAACAGCTGGAAAAATGTTTTCTTTTTTTTTTCAGGCAAATGGACCCAGAAAACAAGCGAGGGTAGCAATACTAATATCTAATAAAATAGACTTTCAACCAAAATTAATCCAAAAAGGAAAATTCCAACAGGAGAACATCACAATTTTGAACATCTATGCCCAAAATACAAGACGACCTACATTTGTAAATGAAACGTTATTATAGCTGAAATCACACATTGATCCCATCACCTTAATAGTTGGAGACTTCAACATTCCACTCTCACCAAAGGACAGGTCATCTTGTCAGAAAGTCAGCAAGCAAAACAGGGAAACAAGAACACTTATAGCAGCCCTAAATCAAATGGACCTAATAGATGTCTAGAAAACATTCTAACCCAAATCAAAAGAGCATACCTTCTTTTCAGCACCTCATGGAACCTTCTTCAAAATAGACTATATAGTTGGTCTATTTGCTTTGGTCACAAAGCAAACCTCAGCAGATACAAGAAGATTGAAATAATCCCTTGTAGCCTATCTGACCATTATAGTCTAAAGCTGGATCTCAATCACAACAAAAACAGCAAAAATCCCGCACATACATGAAAACTGAACAACTCGATACTCAATGACAGCTTGGTTAAGGAAGAGATAAATAAAGAAATTAAAAACTTCCTAGAATTCAATGAAAATGAAAGTACAACATACCCAAACTTATGGGACACAATGAAGGCAGTACTAAGTGAAGAGCTAATAGCACTAAGTGCCTCCAAGTAGAAATTTGAAACATCACATACAAACAACTTAATGGCCCAACTGAAAGCCTTAGAAAAAAAGAAGCAGATAAAAAGAGGAGCAGATGGCTGTAAATAATCAAACTCAGGGCTGAAATCAATCAATTAGAAAAAATAAAACTATTCAAAGAATCAATGAAACCAAGAGCTGGTTCTTTGAGAAAATCAACAAGATAGACAAGCCCTTAGCCAAACTAACAAAAAGGCAGAGAGAAACTATTCAAATCAGCAAAATCAGAAATGAAATAGGGGACATAATTACAAACACTGTGGAAATCCAAATAATCATTAGGTCTTACTACAAAAGCCTATATGCCACAAAATTTGAAATTCTAAATGAAATGGACAAATTTCTTGATAGATTCCATCTACCAAAATTAAGTCAAGATCAGGTGGAAAGACAGAATAGTCCCATATCCTCCCCCAAAAATAGAAGCAGTCATCAAAAGTCTCCCTTCCAAAAAAGAGTCCAGGGCCAGATGGTTTCCGCACAGAATTCTACCAGACTTTCAGAGAAGAGCTAATTGCCAATTCTCTTCAAACTATTCCACAAAATAGAAACAGAAGCAACATTACCAAACTCATTCTATGAAGCCACAGTCACCCTGATACCTAAACCACACAAAGACCCAACACAAAAGAGAACTTCAGACCTATCTCTCTTATGAATATTGATGAAAAAATACTCAATAAAATACTTGCAAACTGAATCCAAGAACACATAAAATATATCATCCACCATGACCAAGTAGGCTTCATCACAGGCATGCAAGGGTATGAAAATCCATTAATGTCATCCACCATATCAACAAACTGAAGGAAAAAAAACATGACCATCTCCTTAGATGCTGAAAAAGCATTTGACAAAAAGCATTTGACATTCATGTTTAAAGTCTTGGAGAAAAAAATAAATAAATATGTAAAGTCTTGGAGAGATCTGGGATACAAGGCATAAACCTAAACATAGTAAAAAACAATATACAGCAAGCCTATAGACAATATCAATCTCAATGAAGAGAAACTTAAATCAATCCTACTGAAATCAGGGACAAGGCAAGGCTGCCCACTGTTTCCCTATCTCTTTAACATAGCAGTTGAATTTCTAGCTAGATCAATAAGACAACTAAAAAGATCAAGTGGATACAAATTGGAAAGGAAGAAGTCAAAATATCACTATTTGCAGATGATATGATAGTATACATGAGCGACCCCACAAATTCAACCAGAGAACTTCTTCAACTGATAAACACCTTCAGCAAAGTGGCAGGATACAAAATCAACTCAAAAAAAATTAGAAGCCCTTCTGTATACCAAAGACAAAAGGATCCAGAAAGAAATTAGGGAAACAACACCCTTTACAATAGCCACTAATAACATAAAGTACCTTGGGGTGACTCTAACCAAGCAAGTGAAAGACCTGTTTGAGAAAAACTTCAAGTCTCTGAAGAAAGAAATTGAAGAAGATCTCAGAAGATGGAAAGATCTCCTGTGCTCATGGATTGGTAGGATTAACATAGTGAAAATGACCATTCTGCCAATAGCAATCTACATATTCAATGCAATTCCCATCAAAATACCAATACAATTCTTTACAGGCCTTGAAAGAAAAATTCTCAACTTCATATGGAGAAACAAAAAAAACCTCAGAATTTCCAAAACAATCCTGTACAACAACAGACCATCTGGAGGTATCTGCGGTACTTTTACACAATAGAATACTACTCAGCAATTAAAAATGAGGAAATCATGAAATTTGCAGGCAAATGGTGGAAACTTTTCCCTCCCTCCCCAAGAAATCATGTCTGGCTAAGAGGTGGAGTCTTCAGTCTCCATGACCCTGGCTAATAGGGGTCACTCCTAAAAGACAAATATCCTCCCCTGGTTTCTCTTCTATATCTAAGCAGGTCTTAAGCAACTGCTATCACTGTATTTGTTCCCCATCCTCATTTACCTCGTTTCCTACCCTGTTCCCTCTTTTCATTCATTACTCTATTATCTTTCTCCTCTTAGTGAGAATTAAACATCCTCCCATAGACCATTCTTTTTACTTAGATGCTTTAGTCTGTGGATTGTCTTGTTTGTTCATGTTTGTCCTGTACTATATGGTTAATATCCTCTCATACATGAGAACATACCATTTGAGGTTTTTGTTTTGGTCTGAGTCACATGATGCAGGATGACATTTTCTACTTCCATCCACTTCCCAGCAAATTTCATCATTTCCTTGTTTTTTAATAGCTGAGTAGTATCCCATTGTATAAAAGTACCACATTTTCTTTATCCATTATTTGGTTGAGGAACATCTGGTGGTTCCTAGTTTCTGGCTAATAGGAATAAAGCTGCTATTAATATAGTTGAGGAAATATCTTTGTTGTATGGTATAGCATCTTTTGGGTATATGCCTAGGAATGGTATAGCTGGGTTTTGAGTTAATACTGTTGCCAATTTAATACTGTTGAGAAGTTGCCAGAATTTTTTAAAAGTGGTTGTACAAGTTTACACTCACATCAGCAATAGAGGACGGCTCCTCTTACTCCACATCTTCACCATCATGTGCTCTCTCTGGAGTTTTTGACCTTAGCCATTCTGATGTTTATAAAATAGCATATCAGAGTCACTTTGATTTGAATCTCCCTGATGACTAAGGATGGTGAGGATTTCTTTACGTGCTTCTCATCCATTACAGACTCCTGTTTAGCTCTGTGCACCATTTAAATTGGAGTATCTTGATTGTTGGTATAATTTGTTGAATTCTTTATTTATTCTGGATATTAGTCCTCTGTTGGATGTGGAATTAGGGAAATATTTTCCCAATCTTTAGACTAGTCTATTGACAGTGTCCTCTAACTTACAGAAGATTTTCAGTGTCATGAGGTCCCATTTATTGATTGTTGATCTAGAGCCTGAGCAGTAGTTTTTGTTCTGGAATTTATATCCTGTACCAGTGAGTTCAAGGCTGATCCCCACATTACCTTCCATTATAGTTAGTGTTTGTGGTTTTATATGAGGTCTTTTATCCACTTGGAATTGAGTTTTGTGTTGTATGACAAATATAGATCTAGTTGCATTTTTTCTACATGTAGATAACCAATTAGAGTATCAACATTTATTGAAGATGCTTTTTGTGCTTTTTTAAGAAAACAATGTATGTTTTTTGTTTCTTTTTTTTTGAAACTCCTGTGTCTAATGGTGTGGGGATTTAATTCTGGGCCTTCAGTACAATCCTATTTATCCCCAAGTTTGTTTCTATACCAGTCCTATGTAGTTTGTATAACTGTTCTCTGTTGCACAGCTTAAAATCAGGAATGGAGAAACCTCCAGAATTTCTTTTATTGTAGAGGATTGTTTTAGCTCTTCTGTGTTTTTGGTTTGCTTTATGAAGGTAACCATTGTTCTTTCAAGGTTTATAAAGAATTGTAGGGGTAGGGAATCCAAGATGGAGGCAACCAGGAAGCAATATCTAAGGGGCACAGAAAGCAAAACTTCAAAATGTTTGAGTGAGGTGCAGCTTAAGCCAGAATATCAACATTGAAGTTTCCAGGGTGGCAGGGGGAAAACCCGTGAACTGGGACAGTTTGGTTTAGTGGTTAGTGGTGGATTACTTTGGGACTAAGAGTGGCAAATATTCAAATCCTCTGTACTTCCCTGTAGACTGTGTTTGTTAAAATGGCCATTTTTCTTATGTTAATTCTGCCAAGCCAGGAGCATGGGAGATCTTTCCATCTTCTGATATCTTCTTCAAATTCTTTCCTCAGAGACTTGAACTTGTATGATTTTCTTCATACAAGTTTTTGACTTGCTTGGTTAAGGTTACACCAAGTTACTTTATGTCTTTTGTGGCTAATGTGAAGGGTATTGTTTCCCTAATTTCTTTCTCAGCCCTTTTGTCTTTTGTATACAGGAGAGCTACTGTTTTTTTTTTTTTTTTTTTTTTTAGTTAATTTTGTATCTGGCCAGTTTGCCGAAGGTGTTTATTAGCTGTAGGGATTCCCTGGTAGAATTTTTGGGGTCAGTCAGATATACTAACATATCATCTTCAAATAGTGATAATTTGACTTCCTTTCCAATTTGTAACACCTTGATCTCCTTTAATTGTCTCGTTGCTCTAGCAAGGACTTCCAGAGCTATGTTGAAGAGATATGGGAGTGTAGGCAGCCTTGTCTTGCCCCTGATTTCAATGGGATTGCTTTAAGTTTCTCTCTGTTTACTGTTGGCTCTAGGCTTGATGTATATTGCCTTTACTATGTTTACTATGTTTATATCATGTTCCTTGTATCCATGATATCTCCAATACTTCTCACATGAATGGATGTTGGAAATTTGTCAAATGCTTTTTCAGCAGCTAGGGAGATTATCATGTGTTTTTTTTTTCTTTCAGTTTGTTAATATGGTGGATCACATTGATGGACTTCCATATATTGTACCAGCCCTACACACCTGGAATGAAGCCTGCTTGGTCATAGTGAAAGATATATTTGATGTGTTCTTGTATTCAGTTTGCAAGTACTTTGTTGAGTATTTTTACCTCAATGTTCATAAGGGAGATGGACCTGAAATTCTCTTTCTTTGTTGGGTTTTTGTGAGGTTTAGGTGAATGTGCATTCATAGTATGAGTTTGGTAATGTTCCTTTTGTTTCTATTTTGTGGAATAGTTTGAACTGGAGTTAGCTCTTCTTTGAAGGTCTGGTAGAATTCTGCACTAAAACCATCAGGTCCTGGGCTTTTTTGGATGGTAGAATTTTGATGACCACTTGTATTTCCTTAGGGGATATAGGACAATTTAATTGATTTACCTGGTTTCAGCTTTGGTAAGTGGATTTGATCAAGAAAATTGTCCAATTCTATTATATTTTTCAAATTTTGTGGCATACAGACGTTTGAAGTAAGTCCTAATGATTGTTTGGATTTCCTTGGCGTCTGTAGTTATGTCCTTTTTTCATTTCTGATTTTGTTGATTTGAATGGTGTCTCTCTGCCTTTTAGTTAGCTTGGCTAAGGGTGTGCCTATCTTGTTGATTTTCTCAAAGAACCAGCTCTAGGTTTCATTGATTCTTTGAAATTTTTTTTTCTAATTGATTGATTTCACCCCTGATTTTGGTTATTTCCAGCCATCTACTCCTCTTTGGTGAATCTGCTTTTTTTTTGCTAGGGCTTTTAGGTGAGCCATTAAGTTGCTGGCACGAGATGTACAGATTTTCTTTGTGAAGGCATTTAGTGCTATGAACTTTCCTCTTAGCACTGTTTTCCTTGTGTCACAGAGTTTGGGTATGTTGTGCTTTCATTTTCATTGAATTCTAGGAAGACTTTGATTTCTTTCTTTCTTTATTTCCTGCCCCAACTGTCATTGAGTAGCAAGTTGTTCTGTTTCTATGTGTGTGTAGGCTTTTTGTTATTTCTATTGTCGTTGAGATACAGCTTTATTCCATGGTGGTCAGACAGGATACATGGGATTATTCAAATCTTTTGTATCTTTTGAGACTTGTTTTGTGAGCAAGTATATGATCTGTTTTGGAGAAGGTCCCATGAGGTGCTGAGAAGAAGGTAAATTCTTTTTTTGGGGCGAGGGGTGGTGAAAGGTTCTGTAGCCATCTGTTAGGTCTATTTGATTTATGACCTCTTTTATAGTCATTGTTTCTTTGTTTAATTTCTTGTTTGTTGACCTGTCCTTTGTTGCAAGTGGCATGTTGAATTCTCCCACTATTAATGTATGGAGATCTATGTGTGGTTTCAATTTTATTAATGTTTCTTTTACAAATGGGGGTGCTCTTGTGTTTGCGACATAAATGTTCAGAATTGTGGAGTTTTCCTTTGATGAGTATGAAATGACCTTTCCCAACTCTTTTGATTAATTTTGGCTGAAAGTCTATTTTATTACATATTAGAATGGCTGATTATGTTTGATTTTTGGGTCCATTTGCTTGGAAAATTGTCTTCCAGCCCGTTACTCTCAAGAAATATCTATCTGTGTGACTTTGGTGTGTTTCTTGTATGCAACAGATTGTTGTGTTTTATTTACATATCCAATCTGTTATTCTGTTTTTTTATTGGAGAGTTGAGTCCTTTGATGTTAAGGGAGATTAATGACCAGTGGCCATTAGATGCTTGATTTTGCTCTTGGCTATGGTAGAGTGTTTGTGTGCTTGGTTACTTTTGGTTTTGCTGTAATGAGGTTATTTGTTTCCTGTGTTTTCCTGGGTTCTATTTTTCCTTCTAGTATCTTCTGTAATGCTGGATTTGTTGGTAGGTATTGTTTGAATTTGTTTTTGTCATTGAATATCTCGTTTTCTCCATCTGTGATGACTGAGAGTTTTGCTGGATATATTAGCCTGGGATGAAATCTGTGTTCTATTAGGATCTGCATGATATCAGTCCAGGCCCTTCTTGCTTTCATAGTCTCTGTTGAGAAGTCAGGTGTGATTCTGATCGGTTTGCCATTATATGTTACTTGGCCGTTTTCCCTTGCAGCTTTCAGTTTTTTTTCTTTGTTCTGTTTAATTAGTGTTTTGATTATTATGTGGCAGGAGGATATTCTTTTCTGTTCTAATTTATTAGGTGTTCTGTAGGCCTTTTGTAATCTTATAGGCCTCTCCTTTAAGTAGGAGAAATTTTCTTCTATGATTTTGTTGATGATATTTTCTAGAGCTTGGAGGAGGGAAACTTCTCTTTCCTCTATTCCTGTTATTTTTAGGTTTTATCTTTTCATATTATCTTGGATTTCTTGGATGGCCTGTGTCAGGAATTTTTGGATTTAACATTTTCTTTGATGGATACATCGATTTCTTTCATTGTATCTTCTACACCCGAGATTCTATCTTACATCTTTTGTAGTCTGGTATTTATGCTTACCTCTGTAATTTCTGTTTATTTTCCCCCTAAATTCTTCCTGTCCATGATTTCCTCTATTTGTGTTTTCTTTAATTTTTCCAATCCTATCTTCAGATCTTGAGTCGTTTTGTTTATTTCATTTACCTGTCTGATTATATTTTCCTTTTAGTTCCTTCAACTGTTTGTTTGAACATTCCTCTGTTTCTTTTCTTTCTTTCAGTGATTTAATTATTTCTTCTCTGAAGGCAACAAACTGTTTAGCTGCATTTTTCTGTATTTCTTCACAGATGGCCGTAATCTGCTTGTCTTTAACTTCCTCCATTTCTTTATGGATAACCATAATCTGTTTGATTTTATCTTCTTCTAATTCTTTACACATTTTATTTGTTTCCTCTATTATCCTCTTCATCAGTATAGATGTAAGGTCATCTTCTTCAATTTCAATTATGCTGCAGTGTCCAGGGCTACTTGCCCCTGGATAACTGGGTTCTGGAGGTGCCATATTGCTCTGTCTTTTGTTGGTTGAGCTTTTATGCTGGTCTCTTCCCATTGGGCTGTTTTAGGTTTTGGCTCTTAGTTTCTGGTGTTTCTTGGAATCCTGGGGTAGGGAGAATCCCCTTGGCAGGAAGATGATTTTTCCTGAAGGACGCCTCCTCTGCTTTTTGGGTATGGTCACTGTATGGCCAGTGTTTCTCAGGAATTGCCACTGCTCACCTCAGGCGTATAGATATGAATAGTAGCTGTGGTCTTTGTTTGTTAAGGGAGCTCTCCTCTCACCTATAGAAGTCCTGGAGACAGCTGCCCTGCTGAGTGTTTCTTGTTCTGAATTTGGTGAGTTGCTGCTGTTGTTACACTGTTTTCCAGGTACTGCCTGGAATCCCTAGCTGTGTTGTTGTCTCCCAACAGGGAAAGTCAGTATGGTACTCTGGGGCACACAGTTCTGTCTAGGAAGGCAAGAGGATTGTGCAGCAAGTCTTTGGTCAAGAGGCTGAGTGCTGTGCTCTCGGCTGGGAGACTGTGTGCCCAAGTTTGAGATGTCAACTGGGGGTGCTGCTATGGTCTGGAGATTGTGCACTCCTCTCTAGGCTGGCAACTGAAGGCTCTGCTCTGGTATGGAGGCTGGGAGCCTCACTCTGGGGTGGAAGCCTGTGTGTCCCTGTCTGGGATGGTGGCGAGGGTGGGGGGGCATGCCTCTCTGGTCTGGAGGCTCTGTCTCTGATCAGGGATGGCAGTGTGTGTCCCCTTCTGGGCCAGACGCTGTGCATGCCTCTCTGGGCTGGCAACTAAGGGCTCTGCTCTGCGCTGGGGGCTTGGCGCCTCACTCTGGGCTATACGCTGTGCCCCTTGGTCTGAGATGGTGACTGAGGTCGCTGATGTGGGACTGAGGCTGTGCACACCAATCTGGGCTGGCAGCTGTGTGCCTAGTTTTTGTCCAGAGGCTGTGCACTCCTCTCTGGGCCAGCATTTGAGGTCTTGGCTCTGGTCTGGAGACTGAGTGCCTCACTCTGGGCCAGAAGCTGTGTGTCCAGGTCCTGGATGATGGCTGGGGGTGCCACAGGAGGGTGTGTGCTCTGATCTGGGGCAGCGGGTGTGCCTGCTGGTCCCCAGGACCTTTTTCAGGTATTGACTGGGTGACCAAAGGTCAGTCCCAATTGATTTCCACACTGTAGGCTTTCCACTCACCTGGCAATCACAAACACTGGTGTTTTAGGTCCCAGAATTCAGTCTCCTGATTGTGCGCCAACACTGCTGTCCTGCTCCTCAGACACAGTTTCCTCCTGGCATCGCTATCTTGTTGACGCTGATTTCTTTCATTTCTTAAAAATCATAACAGCTTTTTACATTTCTAGTGTTTTGTCTTTATGGGAACCCCTTCTTCCTCTTCCTCTTCCTCTTCCTCTTCCTCTTCCTCTTCCTCTTCCTCTTCCTCTTCCTCTTCTTCTTCTTCTTCTTCTTCTTCTTCTTCTTCTTCTTCTTCTTCGTGTGTAGGTTTATTTGGCATATATATATATATATATATATATATATATTTTAATTTCATTTTATGTGCATTAGTGTGAAGGTGCCAGAGCCCTTGAAATTGGAGTTACAGACAGTTGTGACCTGTCATGTGGTTCCTGGGAATTGAACCCGTGTCCTCTGGAAGACAAGACAGTACTCTGTATTCACTGAACTATCTCTCCATTCCTATTTGGCCCATTTCTATGGTAATTTATTTGCTTCATCCTATTCTGCTTTTATTTTATCTATTTATTACTTTGAGATGTTTGTTTCCAATGATAGTGAAAATGTGTGTAAGAAAGATCTGTGTGGATTGGAGTTAGGGAATAAAAACTATTAACAGAATACATTGTAAAAAATTATTTTTTTCAATAAGAGAGAATTTCCAACCCACATGAAATTGCAATAATTCTCCAATGTTCATAAGTTAGGAACAAAGCAAAAAATAATGAAATGAAATACTTGTGTTCAGTAAGGTGCAGAGATATAACAGAAAAACTATACCCAGAATACTCACCATCAAACACAGTTTTCTGTGGCTTTTCTGATTGTGGGTAAATTTTATTCACAAGAAAAGTTGGTAACAAATTTTATACACATCTGTTATCAACAGTGACTCTCTTTATGTCCTATAAAATGAAAAATGATGAATAACAGAAAATTGAAGAAAATATACTTGATTTCTTCCTCCTTATCTCATATTGAGTAAAAGCTTTTATGCAGAATACGTTTGTTTAAGAAGAAAAACACAGAACTTCAAGTGAAGGTGTGAGATAGTTAAAAATTTTAGGCATTGTCAGTGGAGCAGGCAGTGTTGAAAACTAGGCTTGAGTTAAAGCCTAAAGTAGAGAATTCCCATCAAATTTATCATGTCATTTTTCAGGCCAATTATGAAAAAAAATCAAGAAATATCTTAAATACATACTCATACATCAATATTTATGGCACTACTCTTAATAAGAAAAAAGGACCATACATGTGTAGCAAAAGTGCTATATATGTGTATATTCATTCATGGCTGAACATATATACAAATGTGCGGATGACAATGCTAACACATTGTTCTTTGGGTATATTATAGTAAGTGAAATTATAAAATGAGCAAAGCACCGAATATTATATTATTTCACATGTATGAGGCAACAGTTAGAGTGAAACACATAAAGATGGGTTAAATAAAGGGGGCTACCAGGAATTTAAAAGTGGGTGGGATAAAGTCTTTTGATGTAGAAGACAAAAATGTTCCATTACTGTCTCTAAAAATTTAAATGACCACATACCAAATAACTAATTGTACACTTTAAATTTTGGACAGTCAGTGTTCTGTTACATGTTTTCCCATAGTAAAAGTGTATCACCAAAGAGTAGGAAGTTTGGGGATCTCAGCAGAATTGAGGGAGAATTAAAATAAAATCAAAATATATTTTAAAACTAATAAAATATTTAAAATATAGATGTATAAAGGTGCAAGTTGGATTTAACTTAGAAAAGAAATGACACCTGGCAGTTGAAAACAACATCATATGGGTAATTGACTCTTAATTTAGCCATTTTGTGTCCTAGAACATACTCAATGGCATTACTAATTTAAATATAAAGAAGATTTGATGTTAGCCATGGCATGACCCAATGCTGGGAATGACTCATTTTCAAAGAGACTCTCAGAATGCCTTACCTAAAAATTAATATCACAGAGTCTAGGAGTTAGTGCTGAAAAGATAAGGATTGGTGTATAACAAGGGAAACTTTGGTTGAGATGAGAAATGGGCAGAATGAGTTGGTGCTGATGTTCTTCCTGTAGACCATAAGCTGATTATACTAAACAAACACTGAAGAATTTTCAAAGATCTTAGAGCTATCTACCTGGTTTTGATGAATGCAAATGACATCTCTATAAGGAGGAATGAGTAAGTATAATCATTCTCATGTTTCCATGACTACTATATTTAGGCAGTGGATTCTGAGCAATGAAAGTAATCTAAGATAATTTTAGAAAGCAGAGTTTTTTACTTCAGTTTTTATTAATTATACTTTATTCACTTTGTAAACCCCCATAAACCCCTCACTCCACCCCTCCCAATCCCATCTTCTCTTCCCCTTCTCCATGCATGCCCTTCTCCAAGTCCACTGCTAAGGGAATTCTTCTTCTCCTGCCTTCTGATGCTAGTTTATCAGGGGTGGCTATATTGTCTTCCTCTGTGGCCTGTAAGGCTGCTCCCTCATCAGGGGGAGGTGATCAAAGAGCAGGCCAATCAGTTCATGTCAGCAGCAGTTCCTGTTACCATTACTATGGAACCTACTTGGACACTGAACTGCCATGGGTTACTGCAGGGGTTCTAGGTAAATTCCATGCACGGTCCTTGGTTGGAGTATGAGTCTCAGGAAAGAACTCTGTGTTCAAATTTTCTGGTCCTGTTGCTCTCCTGTGGAACTCCTGTCCTATCCAGATCTTACTATTTCCTACTTTTTTTATAAGGTTCCATGCACTCTGCCCAACCGTTGGCCATAAGTCCCAGCATCTGCTTTGATAGTTTGCAGGGCAGAGCCTTTTCAGAGGCCCTCTGTGGGAGGCTCCTAACTTGTTTCCTGGTTTCTTCTTCTGGTGTCCATCCTCTTTGCCTTTCAGGATGTGGATTGAGCATTATAGACAGAGTCCTCTCCCTCGATTAATTTGTTTAGGCATACAGTTTTAGTAGGTTTATCCTTATTTTATGTCTATAAGAGTGAATATATATCATGTGTGCCTTTCTGCTTCTGGGATAGCTCACTCAGGATAATCTTTTCCAGTTCCCACCATTTACCTACAACTTCCATGATTTCCTTGTTTTTTTTTTTTATTGCTGAGTAATAGTCCGTTGTGAAGATGTACCACAATTTTTGTATCCATTCATTCTTCAGTTGAGGGGCATCTGGGGTGTTTCTATCTTCTGGCTGTTACAAATAAAGCTGCTACAAACATGGTTGAGAAAATGTCCTTATTGTGTATTTGAGCCTTTTTTGGATATATGCCTAGGAGTGGTATGGCTGTGAGGAAGCACTATTCCTAGTTGTCTGAGAAAGTGCCAGATTGATTTCTAGAGTGGTTGAAAAAGTTACATTCCAAGCGGCAGTCTTTTGTATTCAGTAGGACAACTAATTTTTTTTTTTTTTTTTTTTTTTTTAGTTTAGTTAATTTTGTATCCTGGCACATTGCTGATGGTGTTTATCAGCTGTAGGAGTTCCCTGGTAGAATTTTTGGGGTCAGTCAAGTATACTATTGTATCATATACAAATAGTGATAAGTTAACTCCTTCCTTTCTAATTTGTATCCCCTTTATCTTCTTTAATTGTCTTATTGCTCTAGCAAGGGCTTCAAGAATTATGTTGATGATATATATAGAGAGTGGGCAGCCTTGCCTTCTCCCTGATTTCAGTGGGGTTGCTTTAAGTTTCTCTCCATTTAGTTTGATGTTGGCTATAGGCTTGCTGTATAATTTATATTGGCTTGCCTTTAGTATGTTTAGATATGTGCCTTGTAGCCTTGATCTCTCCAAGACTTTAAACATGAATGAATGTTGGATTTTGTCAAATGATTTTTCAGCATCTAAGGAGATTATCATGTGTTTTTTTTTCTTTCAGTTTGTTAATATGGTGGATCACAATGATGGATTTCCATGTATTGAACCATCCCTGCATACCTTGGATGAAGCCTACTGGTCATAGTAGATGATATCGTTAATGTATTCTTATATTCGGTTTGCAAGTATTCTGTTGAGTATTTTTGCCTCAATGTTCATAAAGGAAATTGGCTTGAAATTCTCTTTCTTTGTTGGGTCTTTGTGAGGTTTAGGTACCAATGTGACTGTGCATTCATAGTATGAGTTTGGTAGTGTTCTTTCTGTGACTATGTTGTGGAATAGTTTGAAGAGAACTGGAATTAGCTCTTTTTAGAATGTCTGATAAAATTCTCCCTGAAACCATCTGGTTCTGGGCTTTTTTTGGGGGGATTCAAGACTTTTTAATTGATTTACCTAGTCTTGGTTCATCTTTGGTATATTGACTTGATCAAGAAAATTGTCCATTTCATTGGTTGGTCACAAAATGAGCCTTAACAGATACAAGGCGATTGAAATAATCCCTTGTATCCTATCTGGTCACCATGGAATAAAGCTGGACCTTAAGAAAAACAGAAATAGCAAAAAGTCTACACACATATGGAACCTGAACAGCCTGCTACTAAATGACAGCTGGGTCAGGGAAGAAATAAAAAGAGAAATTAAAGTCTTCCCAGAATTCAATGAAAATGAAGGTACAACATACCCAAACTTATACACAATATACCCAAACTTCTGTGACACAGCGAAAGCAGTGCTAAGAGAAAAGTTCATAGCACTAAGTGCCTTCAAGAAGAAAATCTATACATCTCATTCAAGCAACTTAATGGCTCACCTAAAAGCCCTAGGGGAAAAAAAAAGCAACAGACACATTAAAAGGAATAGATGGCTGGAAATAATCAAACTCAGGGCTGAAATCAATAAATTAGAAATAAATAAAACAATTCAAAGAATCAATGAAAGCAAGAGCTGGTTCTTTGAGAAAATCAACAAGATAGACAAACCCTTAGCCAAGCTTACTAAAATGCAGAAAGACACCATCCAAGTAAAAAAAAAATCAGAAATAAAAAAGGGGACATAACTACAGACACTGAGGAAATTCAAACAATCATTAGGACTTACTTCAAATGTCTGTATGCCACAAAATTTGAAAATGTAAATGAAATGGACAATTTTCTTGATCGATTCCACATACCAAAGCTGAATCATGATCAGGTATATCAAATAGTCCTGTATCCCCTTGGGATTTTTTCTTTCTATGTTATATAACCACTATAATTTGTGAATGTCAAAAGGAGAAAAATGTATAAAATAAGCCAAGTCATAGGCAGGGGAATGAGAAAGGAGGAAAGATGTGGACAACAGCAAGACCATAAAAACAAGAAAAACGAAGAGGGAAATAGGACAAACTGGGAGAAAAATCTCTAGAAAGCACATGTTCAAAATGGCTGGAGTATATAGGAAAAAGACAAGTGGGGAAAGAAAAATGAACCTCAAAGAATGGGGGATTTTTAGGGTAGTGGGCAGGGGAGAGAGGTGCTGAAATGATGTAGAATTCCATAATAGGTAATTTGATGGTGAGACAACCTTGTGAGGAGCATCTACTTTAATAGTTTAATAGTCACCTCAGGTAGCCATTTGCACTAAATTTTTGTGACATAATATGAAGTATGTAATAAACTCAGAGGGATGTGAGTTTTGGAATTCACAATACCCAAAGTAACAGAACTGTGAAAACTCCCACACGATCTGCAGTGATCGCAGTGATGAACAGTACACAGTGGAAAGAAATTTGTACAGCTCAAGTCTGCTGAACCATTTAGCTGCTCTCAGGTACAGGGTCCTATCTGATCCTGGTATTATGGGGTCATCTTAGATTCAACACAGCTCATACACCAGGTTTTTTTGTAGATGACAAAAAAATACTGAAATCAAGCCATTATTGGTAGATCAGAACTTCAAAACAGATTTAGAGCTGACATAAAACCCAGAGCCAGAAAATTATTGAACTTTTAAGCTTGAAAACCACAAACATATGTGTCAAGTTACAGGTATATTATTCCATCAGTCAGGAATCAGGGACAAAGGCTTTCATTATGTAGTAGATACATCAACTGATATTGAATATAGCTTTTAGAGACCAATTAATCAAATCCATTTCTTCTTTTATGATTAGTAACATTAATTATGTTTTGCAGAACAATAAATGAATAACAAAAGTTCATCAATCAATGGGAAGTCCCCAGCTCACTTAGGACTGGGAACTCCAGCTCAGTTTTACTATATGAATAAAGTGGGGATTAAAAAGTATATGGCAATAGAGGAAACTTTTCTTATTCTTTACATCACTGGAAGCTCCCATTGAGTACTCCCATTAAGTACTCCTTCTTTCTCTTTCTTTATCAAGTCCTGTTTTATTCTACTTAAATAACCAATGCAAGGAAAGACTGTGGCATTTCCTAAAATATGCCTGATCTTTCACTTTGCTTTTCTTTCTTTATTTTTTTTTTCAATGCAGTTTATTCAGGAACATTGAACAATCACCTGACCCTGGGAAAGCCAGCCCACAGCTTAAATAGCCTCTGGGTAGCCACCCCAGCATGCCACGTGGGCAATGCAGATAGGTCCACATACATGGAAGCAAGCCAGATCCTCAGCCTTAGCCAAATGTAGAGTTGTTCGTGACACAGAGCACTCACCATCGGGAAGGTGGAAGGCGGAAACCAGCTCCATCTTTAAGGCACAACATTACGCAGCTCTCTACAGTTCCCCCTTTTTGTTTTAGATGCATCAGGCAAGAGTAGAGGTCTGATCTCTGATATTAGAAATAAATTGGGACTTTGTACTGATGTTCATTTAGGTGTCATCCACCCAAAGAGCATCAGACCCATCAGATACCTTTTTCTCAGAAATGCTCTTCTCTGGGTCCAAAGCGGCTGACCCTGAGTGCAGTGCTTAGCCTCGCATCCTGAGCATAACATTTTAGCTTTTTATGGTAGCCAACCATGCTTGGGGAGAATGTCCTGCTTCAATGGCTGTAAAGGCCTGAACGGTCATGGCTGCATTACACTGTTGTGAAACTCTAATCTTGCATATATAACACAGGCAAACCAAGAAGACCAACACCAGAAGGCCTGCTAATGCTCCCATGCCCACCCATTCCTTCAGATGATTCATGGCTGCAGCAATCCATGATGATAATCCTGTGGCTAGTCCTGCGTCCACTCTGGTAGAATTTACCGTGACAATGGCCGCTCTCAGCTGCTCCATCGTAGTATCGAATTCTCCAGTCCAATTACCTAAAATATAGCTCGACAATTGTTTAGACAGATTTTCAGCACAGGGAAAATTCTCATGTTGTATGCTAGTGACTCAAAGTCCAGCATACTTTCATTGACAGCCAAGTTGAGCGATTTGCCATAGGGTATCAATTTGCTCCTGCACGAGGTCAATCCTCTGATTGAACACCATCAAGCCTCCTTTTAGTTGAGCATTAATTCATTTTTGTACATCTAAGGCATGAGCTTCATTGGCTAAAAGATTATTTAGGGTTTGAGCAGTCTGCACAGTATGACTCCTGGCTAATGCTGCGGTGGTAGCTCCAACAACCGCCAATGAGATGGCAGTAACAATGGCAGCTGTAATTCCAAGATCCCTTTTCTGTCTAAAGAGAGTCATAGCGTGAGGGGCATCAACGGGCACAGGCACCCAGCGAGGCATGCGAGTAACCAGCTAGTAAATTTACTAGCATTCCAGCATTGGGCAAAAAAGCAAGTATCATTAAATGACTTTCAAAAGTGGAGTAAAACATAGAGTTAGTCAATTTACATGGAGCACGTCTCGCGCCTGGGGGCAATGGTCTCCTAAACCTACTCAGACCTCGGACACCACCACTGCTAGTTCTAGAACTGATGCAGGATGTTCCAACGAGGGGGTTAAGGCTTCTCATAATATTTCCTATAAGCCCACACCTGTTTGTTTATATCCCCCATTTCTATTCATTATTAGCCAGATAGAGCCAAGTAATTGTGGTAATGATACTCACTTTGCTTTTCTAATCAGCTTTCATGATGGGGAATTCTGTTTTCTACAAAATCTCTTCAACATTCTTATATTATGAGAAATTTACTTATAGAACTTGGAACAATGCATCATTTAAATCAGTGTATAAAGTTTCATCTCTGAGAATATCATGTATACACAGTTACGTGGGAACCTACTTTACCCTGGTCTTGTCTTCATCCAGAAAGTAAGAAGGCCTGATAACTGCTGTTACAATAGCAAATAGGCCTCCGGCACCTTATCTTCTAAGGCAGAGTGTCTATGTCATCACTATCTAAAACATCTGCTTTTACCTTAAAAACACCCTGGTTTTGAAAAGCTTTGGGTATAAATATTAATGTGGTGCTTGCTGGTGATACAAATATGAGAACTTTAATGGAAAGTTTAATTACCTAAGTTTCTTAAATAAGAAGGCCTAGAAACTGAGGCTCAGTCACCTGCAGGCCCTTAATTGGTTACCAAAAAATCAGTGTAGTGTAACAGTATGCTTACCAACTGTCACAAGAGCATAATGTAGATAAAGAAAGTCACAAAGAGAAAGACAACAGAAATGAGGAAATAAAGAAAGAAAAGTCCTTGATCTTAGTTTCATTCAGTCTTCTTTCAGAGACAGACAATAATCCATGAAGACCTTTATATACATTTAAAGTTCTCAACAAAAACTATAAAAGGGAATTGGGGGCGGAGCCAAGATGGCGACTAGCACACAGAGTTTCTGAGCAGTGGGATACCTGATCTTCTGAGTTGGAGAATGGAAGGATCCCCAACCCAGGAAAACCACATCGAGGCTTTCTGAACACCAGAGAACATCGCAGGAGGTGAAAACTTTGGCCTCCAGTCACCCGGAGACTTGCTTGGGGAAGGAGAGAAACGATCCTTTGTTCTTGCGGCACTCCCTTCCCCCAGACCTCCTTCCTCCTCAGCACAGCGGCACAGCTGACTCATCTTTCTCAGCGCAGACCTAACTGCCTGGGGTATACAGCCGCTGAGACGGAGCCCCAAGCACTTTAGCGGCAGACAAAAGCCAGCAGTACGTGCCCCGGACTCCCAGATTCGCGCAGCGGCTGCGCCATCCTCCCAGGGCACGAATCTGCTAGACACCATACTAGCTCCGCAGGATCACCATCACTGACGGTGCGGCCCGCCCAATCCCACAGTGACAGAGAATACGCTATATACTCACCAAAACCAGGCAGAAACGTCATACAACCTGGACACACCAGGCGCTGGGCCTCCCAAGCTTGGAGAGCACAACAAAGAGATCCCAGGACTTCCCAGAAAGCTTTGGGACTAGCAACCCAGTCTCCAGTTACAGGGGGACTTGGAGGTGGAGCAGCACTGAACTGGCGGGGCACCACAGCCCTCCAGATTAAGACTAACCAGGGCCAAACCAGAGAACAGAGAGCCTGGTTACCCCATCCCTGCTGAAGTGACCACCCTGAAATCTCCAGCTGCAGCAAGACCTCAGAACCTGGCAGTGACAGCAGCACAGAACTGGCGGAACACATCAAAGAAGCAGGGCCAAACCAGAGAGCAGAGAGCCCAGGATACCACGATCTCGGCCAAGAGACCTGCCTGTAAGTGAGTGCATCCTTGAGAATCTGCAGTTCCCCAGATCCTGGGTCCTTCCAAATCAGAAGCCAGGCATCGAACCCCCCTCCCACCCACATACCCACTTTGGGAAACAGAGGGGCACTAGGGGCATTGAAGTTCCTGCCCTGTGGGCCTGATTGAGGAGCTAAGACAGTTAATGCCAGAAATTGCGCTGCGATCATCATTAGCGCCTGCGACATATACAGTGCAGAGCCCCTACCACACACTCAAGGGTTCAACATTAGCCATCACTCTGTCCCTCGAGAAACTCATCCACGCACACTTACACACACAGACATGCACGCGTGCACGCGCGCACACACACACACTTGCATTTGCCCTGTTTGCGCCTGCGTACTTTCCTCCCACAGGTACAGCTAGTCCTCAGCACACGCTGAGAGTGCTCAGCTTCCTGAAGAACTCTCCAGACACCAGAGAGAGACAGCACCAGTCTGATCTGCAGAATCCAAAAACAAACAGGGAAGGTTTCAGATAAGCCAATGGCCAGAGGTAGGCGAAAGAACACTTCCAACATAAATCAGGACATCATGACTTCACCAGCAAACCCCAAAATTGGTGGATACACCAATTCAGCAGAAGCACAGGAAAATGATTTTAAAGCCATGCTTGCCCAATTATTTGAGGCTCATAAGGAGGAAATGAACAAGTCTTTCAAAGAGATGGCCAGTCAATTGGAGGCAAAGAAAGAAGAAATAGACAATATCCTTAAAGAAACACAGGCAAACATAGCCAAACAAATAGATACACAAGTAGAGGAAAAATTAGTGGCATATAAGAAGGAAATGAAAAAAGAAATAGAGGCCATCGTAGAGAGACAGGAATCCAAATTCAAACACATGAAAGAAATGGTGCAAGGCATGAAAACAGAATTAGAATCAATAAAGAAAACACAAAATGAGAAAACCCTTGAGCTGGAGAACTTGGAGAAAAGATCAGGAACAACAAAAGTAAGCATCACCAACAGAATACAAGAGATGGAAGAGAGAATCTCTGGAACTGAAGACACACTTGCAGAAATGGATACTTCTCTCAAAGAAAAAGTAAAATCAGAAAAGTTCCAATCACAAAATATCCAAGAAATCAAGGATGCTATGAAAAGACAAAATCTAAGAATAATAGGAATTCATGAAAAAGAAGACTCCAGACTCCAAGGTCCAGAAAACATTTTCAAGAAAATCATAAAAGAAAATTTTCCCAACTTAAAGAAAGAGATGTCCATAAATATACAAGAGGCCTACAGAACTCCAAATAGACTAGACCAGAAAAGAAACACATCACGTCACATCATAGTCAAAACACTAAATCTACAGAACAAAGAAAAGATATTAAAAGCAGCAAGGGAAAAAGGCCAAGTAACATATGAAGGTAGACCTATCAGAATCACGCCGGACTTCTCATCAGAAACTATGAAAGCCAGAAGGGCCTGGGCAAGTATCATGGAGACTCTAAGAGATCACAAATGTCAACCCAGACTACTATACCCTGCAAAGCTTTCAATCAACATAGATGGAGAAAACAAAATATTCCATGACAAAACTAAATTTATACAATATCTACACAGCAAACCATCCCTACAGAAGATACTAGAAGGAAAACTCCAATCCAATGAAAACAAATTCACCCAAGAAAACAGGGCATACAGATAATGTCCCAACAAAAATGAAAAGAAAACAAGCAATGAAACAGGGTTAGATCATCGACTCCATTACAAAAGGAACTAACATGCATTGGTCACTATTATCTATCAATATCAATGGACTCAACTCACCAATAAAAAGACACAGGCTAACAGAATGGTTAAGGAAAAAGGATCCAACATTCTGTTGCATCCAAGAAACACACCTATGCAACAAAGACAAACACTACCTCAGAGTAAAGGGCTGGAAAACTGTTTTTCAAGCAAACGGTTCCAGAAAACAAGCTGGAGTAGCCATCCTAATATCTAATAAAATAGACTTTCAACCCAAGTTAATAAAAAAAGATAAGGAGGGCCACTATATTCTCATCAAAAGAAAAATCCACCAAGAGGACATCACAATCTTGAATATCTATGCCCCAAATACAAGAGCACCGACATTCGTAAATGAAACATTATTAAAGCTTAAATCACACATTGATCCTAATACCTTAATAGTCGGAGACTTCAACACTCCGCTCTCACCAAGGGACAGATCAACTAGACAGACACCAAATAGGGAAATAAAAGCACTCACAGAATCCCTAAATCAAATGGACCTAATAGACGTCTACAGATCATTTCACCCAAACTCAAAAGAGTACACCTTCTTTTCAGCACCGCATGGAACCTTTTCCAAAATAGACCATATAGTGGGCCACAAAGCAAGCCTCAACAGATACAAAAGAATTGAAATAATCCCTTGTATACTATCTGACCACCATGGACTAAAGCTCGACCTCAACAACAACAGAAACAACAAAAAGCCGACACGCACATGGAAACTGAACAACTTACTACTCAATGACAGCTGGGTTAAGGAAGAAATAAAGAAAGAAATTAAAGACTTCCTAGAATTCAATGAAAAGGAAGGCACAGCATACCCAAATTTATGGGACACATTGAAAGCAGTGCTCAGAGGAAAATTTATAGCACTAAGTGCCTGCAAGAAGAAATTCGTAACATCACATACAAACAACTTAATGGCCCAACTGAAAACCCTAGAAAAAAAAGAAGCAGATACACCCAAGAGGAGCAGACGGCTGGAAATAATCAAACTAAGGGCTGAAATCAATCAACTAGAAACAAATAAAACTATCCAAAGAATCAATGAAACAAAAAGCTGGTTCTTTGAGAAAATCAACAAGATAGACAAACCCTTAGCCAAACTAACTAAAAAGCAGAGAGAAACTATCCAGATCAGCAAAATCAGAAATGAAAATGGGGACATAACCACAGACATTGAGGAAATCCAAACAATTATTAGGTCATACTACAAAAGCCTATATGCCACAAAATTTGAGAATCTGAATGAAATGGATAATTTTCTTGAAAGATTCCATCTACCAAAACTAAGTCAAGATCAGGTAGAAATACTGAATAGCCCTATATCTCCCAAGGAAATCGAAGCAGTTATTAACAGTCTCCCCTCCAAAAAAAGCCCTGGACCAGATGGCTTCAGCACAGAATTCTACAAGACCTTCAAAGAAGTGCTAACTCCAATTCTCCTCAAGCTATTCCACAAAATAGAAACAGAAGGAACACTACCAAACTCATTCTATGAAGCCACAGTCACCTTAATACCTATACCACACAAAGACCCAACAAAAAAAGAGAACTTTAGGCCTATCTCTCTTATGAACATTGACGCAAAAATACTTAATAAAATACTTGCAAACCGAATCCAAGAACACATCAAAGATATCATCCACCATGACCAAGTAGGCTTCATCCCAGGCATGCAAGGGTGGTTCAACATACGGAAATCCATCAATGTAATCCACCACATAAACAAACTGAAGGAGAAAAACCACATGATCATCTCCTTAGACGCCGAAAAAGCATTTGACAAAGTCCAACACCCATTCATTTTTAAAGTCTTGGAGAGATCAGGGATACAAGGCACATACCTAAACATAGTAAAGTCAATATATAGCAAGCCTATAGCTAACATCAAACTCAATGGAGAGAAACTTAAATCAATCCCACTGAAATCAGGGACAAGAGAAGGCTGTCCATTATCCCCATATCTCTTCAACATAGTACTTGAAGTCCTAGCCAGAGCAATAAGACAACTAAAGGAGATCAAGGGGATACAAATCGGAAAGGAAGAGGTCAAAGTGTCACTATTTTCAGATGATATGATAGTATACATGAGCAACCCCAAAAATTCAACCAGAGAACTCCTTCAGCTGATAAACACTTTCAGCAAAGTGGCAGGATACAAAATCAACTCAAAAAAATCAGAAGCCCTCCTATATACCAAAGACAAAAAGGCTGAGAAAGAAATTAGAGAAACAAGACCCTTCACAATAGCCACTAATAACATAAAGTACCTTGGTGTGACTCTGACCAAGCAAGTGAAAGACCTGTTTGAGAAAAACTTCAAGTCTCTGAAGAAAGAAATCAAAGAAGATATCAGAAGATGGAAAGATCTCCCGTGCTCATGGATTGGTAGGATTAACATTGTGAAAATGGCCATACTGCCAAAAGCAATCTACAGATTCAATGCAATTCCCATCAAAATACCAACTCAATTCTTTACAGACCTTGAAAAAAAGATTCTCAGCTTCATATGGAGAAACAAAAAACCCAGAATCTCCAAAACGATCCTGTACAACAACCGATCAGATGGAGGTATCTCCATTCCTGATCTCAAGCTGTACTACAGGGCAACAGTAATAAAAACTGCATGGTATTGGCATAGAAACAGAAAGGAGGATCAATGGAACCGCATAGAAGACCCAGAAATAAATCCACACACCTATGAATACTCGATATTCGACAAAGAAGCCAATTCCATTCAATGGAAAAAAGACAGCATCTTCAACAAATGGTGCTGGACCAACTGGATGTCTACATGGAGAAAAATGAAAATAGATCCATATTTATCACCCTGCACAAAACTAAAGTCAAAGTGGATCAAGGACCTCAACATAAAACCAGATACCCTAAATCAATTGGAAAAAAAAGTGGGGAACAGCCTAGAACTCATTGGCACAGGAGACAACTTCCTGAACAGAACACCAACAGCACAGGCTCTAATCAATAAATGGGACCTCATGAAACTGAAAAGTTTCTGTAAAGCAAAGGATACCATCATCAAAACAAAACGACTGCCTACAGATTGGGAAAGAATCTTCACTAACCCTTTATCTGACAGAGGACTAATATCCAGTATATACAAAGAACTAAAGAAGCTGAAAAGCAGCAAACCAAGTAATCCAATTAAAAAATGGGGAACAGAGCTAAACAGAGAATTCTCGAGAGAGGAATATCGAATGGCAGAAAAACACTTAAAGAAATGCTCATCCTCATTAGCCATCAGGGAAATGCAAATCAAAACGACCCTGAGATATCACCTTACACCCATCAGAATGGCCAAGATGAAAAACTCAAGCGATAACACATGCTGGAGAGGATGTGGAGAAAGGGGAACCCTCCTCCACTGCTGGTGGGACTGTAAACTGGTATAACCACTCTGGAAAGATATCTGGCGCTTTCTAAGACAAATACGAATAGTGCTTCCTCCAGACCCAGCTATACCACTGCTAGGTATATACCCAAAGTTTTTTCAAGTACACAAAAAGGACACTTGCTCAATCATGTTTATAACAGCTCTATTTGTAATAGCCAGAACCTGGAAACAACCCAGATGTCCATCAACGGTGGAATGGGTACAGAAATTGTGGTATTTTTATACAATGGAATACTACTCAGCAATCAAAAAGGAGGAAATCATGAAATTTGCAGGCAAATGGTGGGATCTAGAAAAGATCATTCTGAGTGAAATATCCCAGAAGGAGAAAGACAAACATGGGATATACTCACTTATATAGATCTATAAGATATGATAAACATAATGAAATCTATACACCTAAAAAAGATAATCAATTGAGTGGACATGGGGTAAGATGATCAATCCTCATTTAGAAAGACAGATGGGATGTGCATTGAACGTATGACAGGAGTCTACTGAGCGCATCTGAAAGACTCTAACTAGCAGTGTTTTCAAAGCAAAGACTCATGACCAAACCTTTGGCAGAGTACAGGGAATCATAAGAAAGAAGGGGAGTTAGTCTGATGGGGAAAGGATAGGAGCTCCACAAGGACCAAATATATCTGGGCACAGGGTCTTTTCTGAGACTGACATTCAACCAAGGACCATGTATGGATATAACCTAGAACCTCCACTCAGATGTAGCCTGTGGTAGCTCAGTAACCAATTGGTTTCCCAAAGTGAGGGGAACAGGGACTATTTCTAACAGGAACTCAATGACTGGCTCTTTGGTCTCCCCACCCCCGAAGGGAGGAGCAGTCCTGTTAGGCCACAGAGGAGGGCTTTGCAGCCAGTCCTGAAGATACCTGATAAAACAGGATCAGATGAATGGGGAGGAGGTCCCCCCTATCAGTGGACTTGGAAAGGGGCACGATGGAGATGAGGGAGGGAGGGAGGGACTGGGAGGGAATGAGGGATCGGGACATGGCTGGGATACAGAGTTAATAAAATGTAACTGATAAAAAAAAATAAAAAAATAAAAAAAAACTATAAAAGGATATATAATCAACAGTTTCAGAATAACTTACTTTTTTCAGTGAAAATATTGATTTTGAAATATTTGAAATATTTATTCTGTGTAAATGTTCAAAATATAAAAGTAAGACATTGCATTTTTTAATAAAATTCCCACTGAGCTTAATAAATTCACAGAAAGGTGTCAGTAAGGAATGAAACTTAAAACTACCAATCTGCTGTTACTGACTTTAAAAATTGTTTTTTATTGTTACTTTATACTCTAATGATGATTTTATAAACTGGTGGTTTTCAAAGTTATGTGTGTCAATCAAAGAAATAGGTTCACTCGCAATGTTGTCAGAGATGTTGTCTTAATGGACTGGAGCTAGAACAGCAGTGTAGAGGTGTATATATTGACTGTTGTTTTGCACAAAAACAATGTTTTCATACTCAAAACATTGACCTACTATATATGTTTTGTGTAGAAAACATCACACACCATGCAACATGTAGTTTTCATTATGCCCTTTAACAATACTCAATAATGCAAGACATTCTGCTTGTACCAAGACCTGTGGCCAAAGTCATGCAAAGACATTAAAGCTTTCTCTTTCTGAAAAACAACTATATAAATCCTAGAAACTAGAATGATTTTCTATAACTATTTCTTGAAGATCTCAGTATCTCAAGAAAACATCTATTTCATTATGATTCTTCCCTTAGATACAATGAGAAAGCACTAAATCATTTCATCCTTACCCCAGATACATTGATACTACTAGATTTCTACAACAAAGACTGGTTTTTTATTTGACTTCAAAGTATAATTAACTTTGTGGAGGCCCAGCAAAAATTTCAGTCTTCTGGAATGAGAGATTTTATAATATTGGACCACTGCATATAAAATTACATGTCATGTGGAATTATAGAACATACTTGGGGAATTTTTGTGTTCAATATTAAAGTTCACATTTACTCTCATATACTTACTACAGAGAAAAAATACACACACACACACAAATACCCAATGTAAATACCTCATACATGATTGTTCACTTATTCTGAATTAAGATTGACTCCTTGGTCCTGATGGTATAAGAAAGAACAAAACTGAAGCCATTTTGAATATAAACATGCCATTTTTGAAAAGGGGCCAAGTGAATTTAAGTTCCCAAGACCTCCTTGGATGAGTGAAATCTGGTTTGCTAGTTGAGACATGAATGCTAGGAAAGCTTCTCTATCGTAGTTGAGCAACCTTATAAATAAGAACAGATTAATTGTACCTCAAAGAAAAGTTTCCACAAAGCGCCCCATCCATGAATCAAGAGTTGTGAAAAATGGAACAGTGACTTGGTATAGATGATTATGGTTTTCATGGTTTTTGAGCTTAGAAGCCCAAAAGCATTCTATCTCAAAAATACAGTCCCTGAGTCTATTCTGTGTCCCATAGAGCAGAAGTAAGGATCCACTTTTCATTAACTATAGAGCCTACATAGAGTGGGAGAAAGAGAGTTGTATAGAACCCATTCAGAGAAATTCATCAACTTCAGCTTTCCAGCAGTGAATTGGGGAAAAAAGGCAAGGTTTAATTACACTCTAAACGGAACCCACATAAAGTTAGACTTAATGTCTTCTAATCTTAGAACGTTCTTATTTTTTATGTTTACAGTTAATAAAAACTTTTCTGAATTTGACTTCTTTAACTTGAATTAAATAGAAGAAAAATGTTACAAATGTTTCCAGTTTTCATTATATGAAGAGACATTATCTTTGTACCTCGCTGAAAATTTCCATTCTGTTTATTAATTCCTCAAGTGAAATGATATCCCAATTTTAACCACTGACCAGTTTTGAAATAGTATCATACTTATGTTCAAATTTGGACCATAACCTTTTCTCTTCTTTTGGTTGATTTCTGAGTCTATTTGGCTTTCATACTGGATCCTGGGTATGAGCATTTTACCTTCAATTCTCTCTCTGTACTTACACCTCATTGAACACGAGGGAACCAAGTCTTGGATTGGAAACCTAGCCCATTTCTCATACTCAGTGATGATGAATTCCTGGTTACAAAAGGTATGTGAATAATCACTAATTTTTCTAACCCATGATATTTTTTCACTATATTTTCTCACATTTGTCTTCTTAATAATTGTTGATTGTAGTTTTACTCTCAGGAAAAAGTTATATTTGCAATAGACAGGCACCTATACAGAAAACAAGAATGTTTTTCATAGTTGGAAATTCTGATATCTTTGATATCAGAAATTTCATGCTTAATCTAGAGTAAGTTCATGAAATTTTCAAGTTGAGTTCAAGGTTTACATTAAAGTGGATCTATAGATATAGAAATTTTAGAATGCATTTGGAGACTAAACATTTGAAAATTTCATTTAAAAGGCCTATGATAGTTTGTCTTTATGTATTTGAAGATGTGGCTGCATTAGAGACTTAACACTTTCCATGGGTATCAGAGTCCTATGGTAGATTTTATGGTAATCTGTAGTGTCAGATTGTTGTCTTCATTGCTCAATCACAGTATTGGACTCTAATTCAAAAAGTATTGACAAGCACATTAAATTATGCTTCTAATATTACAATGTTTTTGGATAAAAGTAGATAATATAAGACTGTGTAGAGTTCGTTTGCTCTTCCAACAAAGGGCCATGCAGCAGATAACCAAGAACCCCTGCACATATGGAGCTGATGGCAGCTCAGTGTCCAAGTGGGTTCCCTATTAAGGGGAACATAGGCTGTCTCTGACATAAACTCAGTGGCTGTTTCTTTACCAGCCCACAGAGGAAGACACTGAAACCTGATGAGACCTGATCAGTTATGGTTGGATGAAAGGGGAGGAAGAACTCCCCTATCAGTGAACAAGGGGAGGAGAATGAGAGGTTAAGAGTGAGGGATGCTGGGCTATGGAGGAACCCAGAGATAGGACTACAGCTGGGCTACAAAGTGAATGAATTTATATAAATAAAAAATAATTAAATAAGTATGTAAATAAATGAATAAATAAATAAATGTTTGGTAGAAGAAAAAGACTACTTTGTAACTGGAATGATTGTGTTACTGTACCATCTTCAGTCAGGATTGGTGATTTTGCTACTTGCTCTACAGATGATTTCCACACTTGGTTTTTTAGGTTGAAGTTGTTTCCAAAACATAAATGAATCTGACAAAGTCTGTATTTAGTATGCTATTACTGAATTAAAATGAGCTCAGGAAATTATTTCTAGAGTTTCAAAGGTATGTTGATTCTAAGTTATGATTATATAAACATTGAGATGTGTCAAAGATTCTATAATTTCATATTCCAGTAGTGATGATTGCCTAATTGCATCATTTTGTGTTAAGGACCAAAGGGTGGGATTTATTTGAGTCTGTAATGAGTCTAATATTATTGAATCAGAATGAGACCAGACAATGATCCCTAGAGTTTCAATAAAAGCTGTATGCTGAACACAAGGGATGATTATGTCAACATTAGGTCATTGTCATAGATTCTGTGGTTTAATATTCCTAATGTGATGTTTTCCTAATTATGCCATTTTTAGACAGGGACCGAAGTGTGGAATCTATTTGAATATATAATGAGTCTGATTTTGGTATATCAGAATGAGTTCAGGAAGTCATTTCTGGAATTTCAACAGAAGCTTTATATTGATGCCATCATTTGATTATAACAACACTAGGCTGTGTCAAAGCTTGTATAGATTTATGCTCAAGTGGTGACCTAATTGTATAAATTTTAGTCCTCGACCACGGTGTGAATATAATATCTTCAGGTCACCTCCTAACAAGCAGTGATTCAAGGTGTTTAATTTCGTCAGACCTAGAACAGATCAAGAGTATTTGGAATGCATCTATTTCAAACATTTTGACTAATTTTCACTATTTTTGTTTTAAGTTCACTCCAAGAATGCCCTTTTTGACATTCTTGCTGGATGCAGGAGGTTAAGAGTTTCAAGTTTCATGTTAAGTTTAGTTTTTGTGTTGTTGAGATATTTTGAACATGGAACCAAGATGAGGCATCATTAATTTCACATATGTACAAGTACTTTTCTGGTTCTATTTTAGCCTGTGAAAATAATATATCATATACAAACAGAATCCAGAGACTAATTATGATTCAACCAGAGGCTTCATTTTTACTGTATTAGATTTCAGATGGACCCTGGTATTGTCTGTGATGTCTTCGGTTTGGAACAATTGCCTCATTGTATTGCCTTTTGAAACATGCCTGAGTCTTACACTTTCTGTTTTGAACTGAGTCCAGTAGTAGTACATCATGGATTTAAATATGGCCATTTCATGTTATTCATCGGACTCAAATTTGCCAGTCCTCAAGTGAAGTAATGCTACTGATTGTCTAAAATTCTGACTGGGTCCATGTTCTTATTGTTTTAATTAATTAATTAATTAATTAATTTATTACAGTTTATTAACTATTTGTTCTCCCAGAGCTTCCTCCCATCTTCCATCCTAATTCCTCCCTCCCTCTTCTCCACCAGTTCGGCTCCCCCAGTTCACTGATAAGTGTTCCTGTAAGGAGAGGAAGACCCCCCCATTAGTGGCCTTGGGGAGGGGCATTGGTGGAGAAGAGTGAGAGAGGGTGAGACTGGGAAGGGAGTATAGAGTGAGGTACAGGTGGGATACAAAGTGTATAAACTGTAATTTTAAAAATATAAATAAAAAGTAAGTAGTATTCCTCTATCAGTTTCCTTTTGTATATGAAATTTTAAAGGTGGAATTTTAATTGATTTCAAGGAAGTTTCAATGATATTTGAAAAGTCTGATGTCACTTTCAATGCATTACCTGCTAGGTAAACATGACCTTTCAAAGAATGGACTTGACTAAGGTTTTCACAAATGATTCCAAGCAACTATACTACAGCTGCATCATTGGAATGAAAGTAGATGGCCCATGATGAGCCACTAATATGAGCCATTATCCATACTTTGTCATCAGGAGAATTAAATGACCTTCCAGAAGCAAATCCAAATATGTAAATGTTATATGGACCTAATGTGTAAACCATGACCAACAAAGCAATTGTTTGGAACCCTAGGGGTTCAAGAGCCAACCGTGTCTGTGTTCTGAATCTGTGAACTTAACCAAATGCAGATAAAAATACTTGAAAAAACAACATGAATCTCCACTATAAAGAGATTATTGTTTTGGTTTTTTTTGTCTGAACAATACTTCATAACTATTTACATAAGGATACCATTGCAGTGATTTTTATTAATTATTTTTATTTTTACTAATAACAGTTTATTCACATTGTATTCCTCTTGATTATTCCCCCTCTCCTCCCCTGCAAATCCCACCCTCCCTTCTTCTTCCTCACCCATGCCCCTCCCCAACTCTGCTGATAAGGAAGGTCCTCCTCCCCTACCCTCTGATCCTAGTCTATGAGGTTTTATCAGGAATGGCTGCATTGTCTTCCTCTGTGGCCTGGGAAGGCTGATTCCCTCCTCAGGGGAAGGTGATCAAAGATTAGGCCAATCGGTTCCTATCAGAGACAGTCTCTGTCCCTATTACTATGAATCCACTGATCGGCCATGGGCTGCCTCTGTTCAGGGGTTCCAAGACATCTCCAAGAGTGGTACTTGCCTGGAGTATCAGTCCCAGAAATGACCCCTGTGCCCAGACTTTTTGGATCTGTTGCTCTCCCTGTGGAGCTTCTATTCTCTTCAGTTCTTACTATCTCTCCCTTCTTTCATAAGATTCCCTGCACTCTGCCCAAAGTTTAGCTATGAGTCTCAGCATCTGCCCCTATACCTTGCAGGGTAGAGCCTTTCATAGGTTCCTATCCCTGTTTTCTCCCTCCTCTGAAATCCATCCTCTTGGCCTTTCTGAATGGGGATTGAACATCTTAGCCAGCATTTTCCTTCTTGATTAACTCCTTAGGTACACAGATTTTAGTAGGTTTACCCTATGTTATATGTCTAATATCCACTTATGAGTGAGTATATATATACCCTGTCCGTGTTTCTGCTTCTGGAATACCTCACTCAGGGTGATCTTTTTCAATTCCTACCATTTACCTGCAAATTTCATGATTTCCATGCTTTTTATCACTGAGTAATATTCCATTGTGTAGATGTACCACAATTTCTGAATCCAATCCTCAACTGAGGAACATGTGGGTTGTTTCCAGCTTCTGGCTTTTTACAAATAAAGTGGCTACAGCATGGTTGAGAAAATGTCCTTGTTGTATAGTTGAGTCTCTTTTGGATATTTCCTAGGAGTGGTATAGCTGGATCTTGAGGAAGCACTATTCCTAATTGTTTGAGAAAGTGCCAGATTGATTTCCAGAATGGTTATTCAAGTTTACATTCCCAGCAGTAGTGAAGGAGGGTTCCTCATTCTCCATATCCTCTCCAGCATGTATCATTCCTTGAGTTTTTCATCTTAACCGTTCTGATGGCTGTCAGGTGAAATCACAGGGTAGTTTTGATTTGCAATAAAACTTATTTAAAAAATCAAGAGATAACTTGATTAGCACACAGGAAGGCATAAGCCATTCACAGAAGTCACAAATTTAACCCAGTAAATTTTGGGTCAAGCATAACAGACAGAATAATATTTTAGTATCAATCACACACATGCTATTCTCTATTCCTATTCCTTTTTTTTCAAGAAAAATAAGGAAATTGTTGCCTCACAGCCAGTCTCTAAGATGCTCCAATCTGGATCAGTTTTTCTCATTCAGTTAGGAGGCTCCACTGCAACAATGCTAATGGCCTCCTGTCAGTGGGTCCTATTCTGGTGAAAAAGCGAATTGAGAACATAGGCTTCTAAGCATCCCATATCATTCCCATTCCTGTGGCTCCTTCAACAATCCCCTGTCATGGCCTTGACAGTGGGAATGAGATTGGTTTTTTTTCTTGAATCTAAGGAAGTGGGTCCTTAGGATCCCTCCTCAGTCAGAAAGGTTGGTGTTTGTCCTGCTGTGTCATGCAGAACTGCCAGAAGAGGAAACTCAGGACTGGCCATTGCAGGCCTGAGGACTAACATTCCTAGTGCCTTCCTCAAGCTTTACTTGACCCCTGAGGCCAACTGTCACTGGAGTTCTGTGTGTTTCACCCTCTAGACATGTTCACAGATTTCAGAGAGTAGAGCCTCTCTTCCCACTGACTACTACTTACCTGCTTACCAGTAGTCACCTTGGGCAAGTACATTAGTTGGCACTTGAGAGGTGTACAAGCCCATTTCCCTATTTCCTTCTCAGTTAACTTTTTAATGTTTTTTAATTTCAATTTTATTTATACATTTTGCCTCCTGCTTGTAGCCTCTTCCTCCACTCTTTCTTCTCTCCTTTCTGCTACTAGACATCCCCTACTCTTAATGTAAATGGAGCCTTCACCCACCCTTGTCTTCCCATCCAAGCATATAAAGTCTCACCAGGATTGAGCTTTCAATGACAGTATTGACTTAATGGCCAGATGTGTGGAGACAGGTAAACAACCCTTCACCTGGAAGTTACCCTCTGACATTAGGCTTCAGTATATCCAGTCTCTACCACCTGATACTCCCTTCAATGTCCCACAGCCTCCATGGCCTGACACCCCTTTCAGTGTTCTCCAGCTTCCACAGATGGCACCCCTTCCAGTGTCCCCCAATGGCACCTCACTCCAATGGTGGAAGTACTTTACCAGCAGTGAAGATGTAGCCTTTGCCTACTAGGCAGTTTAGGTGTTCAAAGCCTTAAAGTGAGAAAAGATTCAAATGACTTGGCTCTCTTACCACAGAAAGGTGCAGTATCTCAAAACTCTTTCAATGACTGCAGCCAGTAAGAAGACCCCAGACCCCATAAAGGAACTGAAGGTCATCAAGGAAAAGGAAGTTCCAATTCCTTTCAGGGTTCCAGAGTACAGAAATAAGACACTAAGCAGTGACACCAGACCAGTGACACCAGATGCCTTGGTGCCTGCCACCAAAAAAGTGGCTTCATCTTTATTGCCCATGCCTGAGAAGATGAAAAGAAGATTGACTATGCCTACTGTATTAGAAGAACCTATGGCCACAGAGGTTGTGCAATCTTTAGCTGACTCTTCTGATAACAAATGTGAACTGGTAATCTCCCCATATATTCAGGGATCACTGAAGTCTTCCCTATGTAGCTAAGTGGCTGTCAGTTCTCCCACTGATTTCCAAGATGCTCAGGGACTGTCCCTTCACACCCAAGGGACTAACAAAATGTGTTCAATGGGGTGTGGGACATTTCACATCCACTAGAACTAGGAAAGACTTACCACATATGCTAGAGGGAAAATCACGTATGTCTCCTCTTCCATAAGAGGTTTCAAATGTTCATCCTCTAACTACCAATTTCCTTTCTTTCCACATTTTTCCCACAGTGTTTTGGACAAGTTCCCTCTGATCAAGCGGGCCTCCAAAGAGCTTCATCAGACAAATAAGGCTCAAAGACTTTTCTAAAAGTGTTTCTTGGAGATTTCTTATTTTACATAAATTGAATTACCACCTTTACCCAAGAGATTTTAACATCTTTGACAGCTGCCAAGGGAGACAGGAAAGCTGATTCCTCTCAAGATAACATGCAAAGATGCCCTCTCCCAATCCCACAAAGGGTCCTATGCAATCTACTTCTAGAAAAGTGAGATTGGATCCTGACCATGCTTACCAAAGGAGTTACAGAACATCTCCATTAAATAAAGAGTGCTGTAAGTGTCCTCCAACATTAAAGAACAGACTCAGGTCAACTCTTAGAGGCCATAGGGACTTTGAGGATCAAGCACAGATCCTCAAAGGAGCCTCAAATCACTCATACATGCCCAAGCAGAACCTTAATTTTTTTCCCATATACAAGAGAGGCTCAAGGAAGTTTGCCATTTTCAGGAATGGCTCTTGAGAGTACCATACATGCAGAAGAGGTGGATGGAACTCCTGAATCTGCCTATGGGAATCTTGTGTCTTCTAGACATACACAAAGGGATCTAGCAATTCCATCATCTTTCTCAGGGGTTTTGAGTAATTCTCAGTTCTGCAAGAAAGGGGATTGTCTTCTTCAGAAAAGTTTCAAAGACAAATTATCAAGCCAATTCCTCCCCCTAAATGGAGATTCAAACAATCTTTTATGAAAACAGACCCTGAACATTCCCATTCTAGCACAAGGATATTGAGAGATGGTCCCAGCAAGGGGAACACACAATGACCCCATCAGCCTTAGAGGCCTTAATATCACCCACCATTCAAAAGGGTCCTTCTGACTTGCCAACACGGGCTGAAAGAGCAAAATATATGCAAAGACACTCCAAGTGAGCCATGCAAGTTCCATATCTATCCATGGAGCTGGAACAACACAAACTTCAATACCTCCACAGGAGTCTGTAGACTTTTCTGTAAGTGTCAGAGAGGTTCTTAAAATTCCTATATATCTGTCCAGGACTCTCTGAGTACTACTCTGTCTCATAAAGGGAATGTAGGACAGGATACATTTACAAAAGAGGAACTATCCATGTCCACACATTTAGAAATGGCTCTTGGTTGTGGCACATCTAAGAAAGATGGGCTAGGACACAAAACTCTGCACACAGAGTTCTTGATATATCCCTATATGATCCTGGGGCTATGGAGGCCTTTACAGAAGCCTGCAGCAGTTGCTGACCTTTGAGCAGCCACAGACCTAGGAGGCGTTTTCTGCTCCCATTGCTGCTGTCCCAGTCACTAAGCTTGGAGGCTCCTGTTGGGACAACCACTGCTGCCCCTCTATATAGGGAGGCTTGTACTTTGGGCAAGGAAAGTTCATGTGGGTTGAATATTCACCACTCTGTCCATGAAGTCATTCACCAGTGACCTGGATCCAAACTGTCCCAGGTTACGGGTTGTCCCCTCTTGCCTAGGGAGCCTCAATATTAATGTTCTGGCTCTGGCTGCCACTCCACTCTCTCATTTTGAAATTCGAATTCTGTGTCCCTCAGATATGCTGCAGGCTTGTCGCTCCTATCTTGGAATCCCCACCAGTACATTTCTTGAGCGATCTAGACAGAATAAGTCTTAACTTCATAAGAAAAAAACAAAAAACCCAGACTAGTTAAAGTAATCCTGTTCAATAAAAGGACTACTAGCAGTTTCTCCATTCCTGATTTTAAGCTGAGCAAGAGAGCAATAGTAATGCAAACCACATGGTACTGTCATAGAAACAAGTTTGTGGATCATTGGGATTGTATTTAAGACCCTGAACCCCCTGTTTGGGACTTCTGACTTTCGATAAAGAAGCAAAAACCATATACTTAAAAAAAAAAGTATCTCCAACTAAATGGTTGCTGATATAATTAAATATGTACAAGTAGAAAAATAGATCTACAGTAGCCATACTGCACAAAACTCAATTCAAAGCAGAACAAAGACCTCAATAGAAAACCACAGTATCAAACAATCTGGGTACAGATTTTTTCATGAGACCCCAAATCTCAAGGTCTTATGAAAACTGAAGAATGAACAAATAATCATGAATGAACTGGTCCGATGCCCCCTTCACATATGTAGGCAATGGCCAGCTTTGTCTTCATATATTTTCTGTAGTAAGGGGAGCATGTGCTGTCTCTGACATGGACTCTGTTACTTGCTTTCTGTTAATGCCCTGCTAGTGGGGCTGCCTTGTCTGGATTCACTTTGCACAGTGAATTGGCTACACTTTTCTGAGGAGTAGAGGAAAAAGGATAGGAAAAAGAGGAAGGGAGTGTTGGAGAAGGAAGAGAGGAGGAATATGGACCTATCAGTTGTAAACTAAGTAAATAAAAATAAAATAAAATAAAACTATTAATTTCCAGTGAGTCATCATCAAAGAAAATAATATCTTTTTCTCACATAGAATTTATGTTAGGATGGTAGCCTTGTAATACCGGGTGTTTTTACATTGAGAATTTGCTTAACAGCCTTTATGAAAAGCCATGGAATAACAATGTGGGGATGGCTTTGTGACTAGGTTTTGGTAAGAATTCATTAGGGGGTTCATACCAATTCAAACTGAGCCTTATTTTTTCAGTCTAAAAGGAGATAGCATTGATTACCATCAAGAAGTTCTTTAATTGTTTTCTGACATCATGTTGCAATTTCAATATGACATATTCACATCACGTGGCTGGCTGCTATTTTAATAACTGTGTTTTTACATATATTACAAATACATATGCACCACATTTATATGTTCAAAACAAGAGTTTGAAATTATATTTTAAACATTATATTCAATAAGCAATTATTTATATCTGACATATAGAAAACACATAAATTTAACACCAGTCAAAAATAAACATCTAGTGGTCATACATATATTTAAAACAAATGGACAAAACTGTCTTTACTTTCCCTATCTCTAATTACAAGAGAAGAACACTTTGTTATCTGTTGAATCCAGGTAGGAATTTGGGTTCCCAGCAGTGTTTCTTTATTGCATTTGATGGCAGAGATTCCAAGCCAGGGCTTCATACACAGTAGACACCACCTAATGCCTCCCAGCTTCTGATTACTCTTACCCTGGGCTCTTTGAACCCCATAGACATGTGTGGGTTACCATTGGCCTGAGGTCTAGAGGAAGAGGTCCCTATATCAGCACATAACACTTGACCTTTCTTTTCCTGTGGTGCTACAATGCCATCTGTGTGCACAGACACTCATAGAGAGCTTCGATGGCTGCTGGAAAGGATTTACAAAACCTTCGAATGCAGCAGGAAGTTGGACCCTGTTTTCACAACCATTCTGTTAGTCTGTGTCTTTTTATTGGAGTGTTGAGTCCTTTGATGCATTGGTAGATATTAGTGGCCAATTAATGTTAGCTTCTTATTGCAGAGTTCATGGTGATTGTGTGTTTGTGTCCTTGTTTTCTGAGGCCTTTTTGTTTCATGGTGTCTTTATCTCGCTTTTTCTTGGGTGTAATTTATCTTGTTTGTTTACAGTTCACCTATTATCTTCTGAAGGACTGAGTTGCTGTGTATATATGGTTTAAGTTCATTCATGTCATAGAATACTTTGTTTCCTCTATCTATTTTGATTGAAAGTTTTTCTGGGTATAGTAGTCTGGGTATAAAAATCTGTAGTCTCCTAGTGTCTACATGATATTCCCCCAGGACCTTGAGGCTGTCCTAGTCTCTACTGAAAAGTTTGGTGTGAATCTGATAGATATACCTTTCAATGATACTCTGCCTTTTCCCCTTCCCACTTTTAGTATTTTTGTTGTGTAGATTTAGTGTTTTGATTATTATGTTTCTGGGAAGAATTTATTTTCTTTTCTGGTCTTCTGATCTTTAGGCCTCTTGTATATTTTTTAATTATAATATTTTATTTTTATTTTTATTAATTACAGTTTATTCCCTTTTTATCCCACCTGTAGCTCCCTCTCTCTCCCTTCTCAAATATCCCTCATTCCCTCTTCTCTAACCATGACCCTCCACCATTCCACTGATAGGGGTTGTCCTTGTCCCTTTCCATCTCTCATGTCTCATCAGGAATGGCTGAAGACAATGCCATTTTTGTATTTAAGGAATTATCTTAAGGTGGGAAAATTTTTCTTCTATTATTTTCTTGAAAATATTTCCTGAACTTGGAGCCTAGAATCTTCTTTTTCATTGATTCCTATAGTTTCCTTTTTTTTTTTTTAATTTTATTGTGTTCTCGATTACTTGAAACTTATGTCAGGACCTTTTCATTTTTTATGTTTTCTTTAAGAGATGTATCAATTTCTGCAATTGTAATTTAGTGCCTAAGATTCTATAATCTATCTTTTGCAATCTGTTGGTGATGCTAAATCTATTGGTACCTGATCTTTTTGTAAGTTTTTCAACTCCAGCATTTTCTCTTTTTTGTTTTGTTTTGTTTCTTTTTTGAAAAATCTAAGTCCTTATTCATATTGTGAATGATTTTATTCACTTTTTTCACCTGCTTACTGTGGATTCTTGACTGTTCTTGATAGCCTCTATTTGTTTGTTTCTTTCCTCTTTATGTGCCTGTAATAACTGCTTAATCACAGATTTAAGATCAATTTCCTGTGTTTCAGCTACATTAGAATATCATTGATTTTTGTAGATTATTGTGAAACCATGATGTTGTGGTTTTTGATTGTATTCTTAGGCCAGACTCTGGCCATTGGCTTATCTGCAGCCTTGACTGTTTCTTCCAGGAGCTACTACTGTATACTCAGTCTGCCTGTCTCTTGGGTTTTGAGTAATTTACATATAATTGAGAGATGTCCATTGGATCAAGAATAGATGCTGAAAATTCAGATGTGGCTAAAGGAGAGAGGTGCTCTGCTGAGTTTACTGTTTCTGCTCAGTCATTGTTTGTGACCCATGTAGGCCAGGCAGTTGGGATGCAGGCAGAAAGATCTTCAACCTTAGAGTAGGTCTGGGGCCCCATAGGATTTTTCTGAGAATGAGGAGGAAGCAACTTGGGTCCCCATCTTAGCGCAACTCTGCTGGGCACACTGTCTTTGCTGGGCTCACTGTTTCTGACCCAGGGGCCAAGGCCTGCACTGTGGGATTCAGACAGAGTGAAACTTCCACCTCAGTATTGGAAGGTACACACTCCACAAGACTGTGAGAGTATGTACCTGGGTTTGAAACCCAAACCCCAGTATTGGAAGGTATGTACTCCAAGTACAGTGAGAGATGAGTGCCCAAAGTCCGAGCAATGAACCAGTAAGAAGAGTTTGGGTCAGTGGTCTAGGGATGTGGCAGTTCTGGGCAGGAGCCTTAGAATTTTCTGCTGGTAGTAGCTGGGTGGCCTAAAGATGGATTCTTGTGTTTTCCTGTGGATTATCATTTCATCTGAGAAACACAGACATCAGGGTTTTGAGGTCCACCAAATGGCCAAGTAGTCAATGCTCTTACTGGTTACACAATGTTCAGCTACCCTGTATGGTTTGGCTATCATCTTGTATCCCCCACCTATGAATTATTAATAATGCAAGGTAAAGATTTAGTCCTTTTGAAAGCTAATCTCATAAATTCTTTTTTTTTCAAGTTAAGCTTTGCATTTTTTAAATTTATTTTATTATTAGTTACATTTTGTTAACTCTGTGTCAGGGCTGTACCATGCTCCCTCATTCCCTCACCAACCCCACACTCCCTCCCTGGTCTGCTCTCTGCCCCTTTCCAAGTCCACTGATAGGGGAGGACCTCCTCCCCTTTTATTTGACCCTGTTTTATCAGGTATCTTCAGGGCTGGCTGCACATCCTCCTCTGTGGCCTAACAGGAATGCTCCTCCCCTGGGGGGGGGTCAAAGAGCCTGCCCTTGAGATCCTGTTAGAAATAGTCCTTGTTCCCCTTACTTTGGGAAACTACTTGGTTAGTGAGCTACCAAAGGCCATATTCGAGCAGAAGTTCTAGGTTATATCCATAGATGGTCCTTGGTTGAGTGTCAGTCTCAGAAAAGACCCTGTGCCTGGATATATTTGGTCCTTTTAGAGCTCCTATCCTTACCATATCATACTAACTCCCCTTCTTTCATATGATTTCCTGCACTCTGCCGAGGGTTTGGTTATGAGTCTTAGTGTCTGCTTTGAAACACTGCTAGGTAGAGTCTTTCAGATGCCTTCTGCGGTAGACTCCTGTCATATGTTCAATGCACATCCCATTTGTCTTTCCAAATGAGGATTGACCATCTTCACCCATGTCCACTTTCTTGATTATGTTCTTTTATTTTCTTATCCTAACATTTCAATTGTTTCTTTATTAATAGTAGTTATAGCACCTAGTGTCTTGCTACATGTAACTTACAAATTAAACTTGGATGTGGTCACTAGGTTGGTTGGTGGGGTACTTGCCTACCATGGAAAAAAGCCCTGGGTTCAATTCTTATCATCATGTAACCTGGGCATGGTGACACAGGCCTATAATCTCAGTAACTGAGAGGAAAGATGGAAGCAAGAGGATCAGGGTTCAAGGTCAGCCTGGGCTATGTAAAACTGTCTCAAAAAAGTAAGATTAAATAAGTTAAATGAACTGTCTTATAGGTATATCTGTATACACAGTAAAAACACATAACATACAGGGTCCAGGGCCATGTGTGATTTCAGGCACCTGCTATGCATCTTAGAAAGTACCCCCACAGACAAAGGGAGACCATTACACCTTTATCTCAGACTGAACTCAAATCAGTCTCTAAACATTCCAATATTCATTAAAGCTTTGATATCAGCATGTAACTTTGTCTATTTGTTTGTTGAGGTTTTATTTTTATTTTTTTAAATTTTTATTTTTCTTTTTAGTTACATTTTGTTAACTCTGTGTCCCAGCTGTATCCCCTTCCCTCATTCCCTCACCAACCCAACAACTCCCTCCCTGGTCTCCTCCCTGCCCCTTTCCAAGTACACTGATAGGGGTGGACCTCCTCCCCTTTCATTTGACCCTGTTTTATCAGGTATCTTCAGGGCTGGCTGCAAAGTCCTCCTCTGTGGCCTAACAGGAATGCTCCTCCCCTGGTGGGGGGAGGTCAAAGAGCCTGCCCTTGAGATCCTGTTAGAAATGGTCCTTGTTCCCCTTACTTTGGAAAACTACTTGGTTACTGAGCTACCAAAGGCCACATCTGAGCAGAACATCTAGGTTATATCCATAGATGGTCCTTGGTTGAGTGTCAGTCTCAGAAAAGACCCTGTGCCTGGATATATTTGGTCCTTGTAGAGCTCCTATCCTTTCCATATCATACTAACTCCCCTTCTTTCATATGATTCCCTGCACTCTGCTGAGGGCTTGTTTATGAGACTTAGTGTCTGCTTTGAAACACTGCTATGTAGAGTCTTTCAGATGCCTTTTTCGGTAGACTCCTGTCATACGTTCAATGCACATCCCATTTGTCTTTCTAAATGAGGATTGATCATCTTCACCCATGTCTACTTTCTTGATTATCTTCTTTAGGTATGTAGATTTCATTATGTTTATCATATCTTGTAGGTCTATATCAGCGAGTATATACCAAGTTTGTCTTTCTCCTGGGATACTACACTCAGAATGATCTTTTCTAGATCCCACCATTTGCCTGTAAATTTCATGATTTCCTCCTATTTGATTGCTGAGTAGTATTCTATTGTGTAAAAATACCACAATTTCTGTATCTATTCCTCCGTTGATGGACATCTGGGTTGTTTCCAAGTTCTGGCTATTACAAATAAAGCTGCTATAAAACATGGTAGAACAAATGTCCTTGTTGTGTACTTGAGCAAATTTTGGGTATATACCTAGGAGTAGTATAGCTGGTTCTTGAGGTAGCACTACTCCTAATTGTCTGAGAAAGTGCCAGATTGACTTCCAAAGTGGTTGTACCAGTTTACATTCCCTTTACATTCCCACCAGCAATGGAGGAGGGTTCCCCTTTCAGCACAACCTCTCCAGCATGTGTTGTCACTTGAGTTTTTCATCTTGGCCATTCTGATGCGTGTAAGGTGAAATCTCAGGGTTGTTTTGATTTGCGTTTCCCTAGTGGCTAATGAGGTTGAGCATTTCTTTAAGTGTTTCTCTGTCATTCTATGTTCCTCTTTCGAGAATTCTCTGTTTAGCTCCGTTCCCCATTTTTTAATGAGATTACTTGGTTTGTTGCTTTTCTTCTTCTTTAGTTCTTTATATATACTGGATATTAGCTCTCTGTCAGATAAAGGGTTGGTGAAGATTCTTTTCCAATCTGTAGGCAGTCATTTTGTTTTGATGATGGTGACCTTTGCTTTACAGAAGCTTTTCAGTTTCATGAGATCCCATTTATTGATTGTTGCTCTTAGAGCCTGTGCTGTTGGTGTTCTGTTCAGGAAGTTGTCTCCTGTGCCAATAAGTTCTAGGCTGTTCCCCACTTTTTTTTCCAACTGATTTATAGTATCTGGTTTTATTTTGAGGTCCTTGATCCACTTTGACTTTAATTTTGTGCAGGGTGATAAATAAGGATCTATTCTCATTTTTCTGCATGTAGACATCCAGTTGGTCCAGCACTATTTGTTGAAGATACTGTCTTTTACCATAGAATGGATTTGGCTTCTTAGTCAAATATACAGTATTCATAAGTGTGTGGGTTTATTTCTGGGTCTTCTATGTGGTTACATTGATCCTCCTTTCTGTTCCTATGCTAATACCATGCAGTTTTTATTACTGTTGCCCTGTAGTACAGCTTTAGATTGGGGATGGAGATACCTCCAGATGATCTGTTGTTGTACAGGGTCATTTTGGAGATTCTGAGTTTTTGTTTATCCATATGAAGGTGAGAATCTTTTTTTCAAGGTCTGTATAGAATTGAGTTGGTATTTTGATGGGAATTGCATTGAATCTGTAGATTGCTTTTGGCAGGATGTTCATTTTCACTATGTTAATCCTACCAATCCATGAGCATGGGAGATTTTTCCATCTTCTGAGATCGGCTTTGATTTCTTTCCTCAGAGACTTGAAGTTTTTCTCAAACAGTTCTTTCACTTGTTTGGTTAGAGTCACACCAAGGTACTTTATGTTATTAGTGGCTATTGTGAAGGGTGTTATTTTCCTAATTTCTTTCTCAGCCTTTTTGTCTTTGGTGTACAGGAGGGCTTCTGATTTTTTTGAGTTGATTTTGTATCCTGCCACTTTGCTAAAGGTATTTATCAGCTGAAGGAGTTCTCTGGTTGAATTTTTGGGGTCAATTATCTATACTATCATATCATCTGAAAATAGTGACACTTTGACCTCTTCCTTTCCAATTTGTATCCCCTTGATCTCTTTAGTTGTCTTATTACTCTGGCTAGGACTTCAAGTACTACGTTAAAGAGATATGGAGAGAGTGGGAAGCCTTGTCTTTTCCCTGATTTCATTGGGTTTGAGAGAGTGGGAAGCCTTGTCTTTTCCCTGATTTCAGTGGGTTTGATTTAAGTTTCTCTCCATTGAGTTTGATGTTGGCTATAGGCTTGTAGTATATTGCCTTTACTATCTTTAGGTATGTGCCTTGTATCTCTGATCTCTCCAATACTTTAAACATGAATGGGTGTTGGACTTTGTCAAATGCTTTTTGGGCATATAAGGAGATGATCGTGTGGTTTTTCTCCTTCAGTTTGTTTATGTAGTGGATTACATTGATGGATTTCTGTATGTTGAACCCCCCTTGCATGCCTGGGATGAAGCCTACTTGGTCATAGTGGATGATATCTTTTATGTGTTCTTGGATTCAGTTTGCAAGTATTTTATTGAGTATTTTTGCATCAATGTTCATAAGATAGGTCTGAAGTTCTCTTTTTTTGTTGGATCTTTGTGTGTTTTAGTTATCAAGGTGACTGTGGCTTCATAGAATGAGTTTGGTAGTGTTCCTTTTGTTTCTATTTCCTGGAATAATTTAAGGATAATTGGTGTTAGCACTTCTTTGAAGGTCTTGTAGAATTCTGCAAGATATTAGGATGGCTACTCCAGCTTGTTTTCTGGAACCATTTGCTTGAAAAACATTTTCCAGCCCTTTACTCTGAGGTAGTGTTTATCTTTGTTGTATAGGTGTTTCTTGAATATTGGATCCTGTTTCCGCAACCATTCTTTTAGCCTGTGTCTTTATATTGGCGATTTGAATCCATTGATATTGATAGATAATAGTGACCAATGCATGTTAGTTCCTTTTGTAATGGAGTCGGTGATCTTTTCCTGTTTCATTGCTTGTTTTCTTTTCATTTTTTGTTGGGATATTATCTGTATGCCCTGTTTTCTTGGGTGCAGTTGTTTTCATTGGATTGGAGTTTTCCTTCTAGTATCTTCTGTAAGGTTCGTTTGCTGTGTAGATATTGCATAAATTTATTTTTGTCATGGAATATTTTGTTATCTCCATCTACGTTGATTGAAAGCTTTGCAGGGTATAGTAGTCTGGGTTGACATTTGTGATCAATTAGAGTCTCCATGACACCTGCCCAGGCCCTTCTGGCTTTCATAGTTTCTGATTAGAAGTCCAGTGTGATTCTGATAGGTCTACCTTCATATGTTACTTGGCCTTTTTCTCTTGCTGCTTTTAATATCTTTTCTTTGTTCTGTAGATTTAGTATTTTGACTATGATGTGATGTGATGTGTTTCTTTTCTGGTCTAGTCTATTTGTTGTTCTGTAGGCCTCTTGTATATTTATGGACATCTTTTTCTTTAAGTTGGGAAAATTTTCTTTTATGATTTTCTTGAAAATATTTTCTGGACCTTGGAGCTAGGAGTCTTCTTTTTCATCAATTCCTATTATTCTTATATTTCGTCTTTTCATAGCATCCTTGATTTCTTGGATATTTTGTGATTGGAACTTTTCTGATTTTACTTTTTCTTTGAGAGAAGTATCAATTTCTGCAAGTGTGTCTTCAGCTTCAGAGATTCTCTCTTCCATCTTTTGTATTCTGTTGGTGATGCTTACTTTTGTGGTTCCTGATCTTTTCTCCAAATTCTCCAGTTCAAGGGTCTCCTCAGTTTGTATTTTCTTTATTGATTCTAATTCTGTTTTCATGCCTTGCACCATTTCTTTCATTTGTTTGAATTTGGATTCCTGTCTCTCTATGATGGTCTCTATTTCTTTGTTCATTTCTTTTTTATATGCCCCTGATTTTATCTCTACTTGTGCCTCTATTTGTTTGTCTGTTTGCCTGTGTTTCTTTAAGGATTCTGTCTATTTCTTCTTTCTTTAACTCCAATTGACTGACCAACTCTTTGAAAGATTTGTTCATTTCCTCCTTATGAGCCTCAAATAATTGGGTAAACATGGCTTTAAAGTCATTTTCGTGTGCTTCTGATTAATTGGAGTATCCATCAATTTTGGGGTTTTCTGGTGAAGTCATTATGTCCTGATTTATGTTGGAAGTGTTCTTTTGCCTACCCCTGGCCATTGGCTTATCTGAAACCTTCCCTGTTTGTTTTTGGATTTTGTAGATCAGACTGGTACTATCTCTCTCTGGCGTCTCGAGAGTTCTTCAGGAAGCTGAGAGAGGTGCCATGTACCAGGTACTAGCTGTACCTGTGGGAGAAAAGTATGCAGGCGCAAACAGGGCAAATGCACGTGTGCATGTGCGTGTGTGTGCGTGTGTGTGTGTGTGTGTGTGTGTAAGTGTGCCTGGACGTGTGTCTCGAGGGACAGACTGATGGATAATGTTGAACCCTTGAGTTTCTGGGAGGGGCTCTGCACTGTGTATGTTGCAGGTGCTAGTGATGATTGCAGCGCAATTTCTGGTATTAGCTGCCTTAACTCCTCAATTAGACCCACAGAGCAGGAGCTTCGATGTCCCAGGTGCCCCTCTGTTTCCCAAAGTAAATATGTGGGTAGGAGGGGTTTCGATGCCTGGCTTCTGTTTTATAAGGACCCTGGGTCTGGGTATCTGCAGTTTCTCAGGGGTGCACTCTATTTCAGGCAGGTCACTTGGCAGGGATCAGGATATCTGGGCTCTCTGCTCTCTGGTTTGGTCCTGCTTCTTTGGATGTGCTCAGCCAACTCAGTGGTGTTGCCACTGCCAGGTTAGGAAATCCTACTGTAGCTGGAGATCTTTAGGTGGTAGGCAGGGATTGAGGTAGCTGGGACCTCTGCTCTCTGGTTTAGCCCTGGTTGGTCTTAAGCTGGAGGCCTGATGTGCCCCACCAGCTCAATGCTGCTTCGCTGCCAGGTTAGGAAGTCCCTCTGTAGCTGGGGACTTGCTTGTCAGTCCAGATGCTTTCTTTGAATTCCTACAGGCTCTCCACTGTGCTCTCTGAGCTTGGGAGGCCCAGTGCCTGGTGTGCCTAGCTTGTGTGGCGTTTCTGCCTGGTTTTGGTGAGTATATAGCATATTATCTGTCACTGTGGGATTGGGCGGGGAGTACAGTCAGTGGCTGGGCAATCCTATGGAGCCAGTATGGTGGCTAGCAGCCCGGGACCCTGGGAGGATGGTGTGGCTTGAGTCTGGTTCCAAGGGTCTCTGGTACTCTGAGACCAGTACCACTGGCAGTTGCTGCTAAAGGGTAGAAGCTCTGCCTCAGCTCCTGCAGACCCCAGGCAGTTAGGTCTTCCCTGAGAATCTCGGTGAGTCTGCTGTGTGGGGGAGGGGAAAGGTCTTCAAGTGGGGAGTGCTGGTGATCAGAGGATCTTTCTCTCTTTCCCTGAACAATTTCCTGGGTGACCCAACGTCAAAATCCTCACCTTGTGGGATGTTCCCTGTCGTTTAGAAAGCCTCACTGTTGTTTTCCTGGGTTCAGAGGACCTTCCACTCACCAACTGCGATGGTTTAGCTCTTCCACAGCTCAGGAACTGTATGTGCTTGTCACCATCTTGGCTCTGCCCAGCAAATTCTTTAGGACAATTAAGAAATGCAAACTAAGAGTCTAAATTGTAGATCTGTTGGGTACATGTGTAGTTAAACAAAGATGTTTTCTAAGTTTATCCAGAAATAAGTTTATCTAGAAATAAGTAATTCAGATATATGTTGGTATTATGCTTTTATAGCATGTATGCATTTTACCCTTGTTTACCCTTATTCATACCCATATTAATTTCTCTAACATACTATCTGGTTTCAACCTGAACATTGCAATGTGATGATTGTTGTTATGCATAAACATGCTTCCATTTGTTCTTGTATTGCCAATCAAAAATACTAGCCAATGCTGGGCAATGAAGAAAATAGGGTGGGGCATGTTAGTCCAGATGGGGGGAAAAAGGAGAGAGTGGGAGCAAGGTTTGAGAAGAAAGTTCTGGGAGGAGAGGACTTAGAATATGTCTATAAATAAGTATAATGTGGGAAATCTGAATGGGAAGAAACTATGCATGCTTACAGGATTAGGATGAAGAAATTGTAGCTCTACATTAATTAATTATATCCAGGTCTCTGTGTGGTGATTTTGGTATACAGCTGGTTTAGGAAAAACTTCTCATTAACTCAAAGACAGATCAATAAATATTAACAATCAAGAACAGATGACATACTTACATATGGCAGAATTTACAGTAATCTAGGTGAAATTGCACTTATGTAGTAAGAACTTACAAAGAAAATAGAGAGTTTTCAGTTCTGCCCTTAAAAATGAAGCAATGGCAGTTCCTCAACTAGGAGCTCACAGATTATTGATCAGAATAACACCCCCTATGCCCTTCCACAGAACAGCAATGCCTGAAGCAAGCTGTATAAAAACAGAAATTGATACATACAAACACCAGAGATACAGTTTCTTCCACTATTTTATTTTTATTATTAGTTACATTTCTTATATTTTTCATCAATTACACATTATTCATTCTGCATCCCCCCATAAGCCTCTCCCTCCTCCCATCCCAATCCCACCCTCCCTCCTCCTTCTGCATGCATGCCACTCCCCAAGTCCACTGATAGGGGAGGTTGTCCTCTCCTTTCTGATCTTAGTCCATCAGTTCACATCAAAAGTGGCTGCATTGTCCTCTACTATGGCCTGAGAAGACCCCCCCCCCATGGGGAGGTGATCAAAGAGCAGGGCAATCAGATTATGTTAGAGGCAGTCCCTCTTCACATTACTATGGAACCCAATTGGGCTCTGAACTGCCCTGGGCTACATCTGTGGAGGGGTTCTGGGTTATCTCCATGAATAGTCCTTGGTTGGAGTATGAGTCTCTGGGAAGTTCCCTGTGTTCAAATTTTCTTGTTCTGTTGCTCTCCTTGTGGAGACCCTGTCCTCTCCAGCTCTTACTATTTCCCACTTCTTACTTAAAATTCCATTCACTCTGCCCAACAGTTGCCCATCAGGCTCAGCATCTGCTTTGATACTCTGTAGGGCAGAGGCTTTCAGAGGCCCTCTGTGGTAGGTTCCTAGGTTGTTTCCTGTTTTCTTCTTCTTCTGATGTCCATCCTCTTTGCCTTTCCGGATGGGGATTGGACATTTTAGTTAGGGTCCTCTCTCTTGCTTAGTTTCTTTAGATGCACAGGTTTTAGTGGGTTTGTCCTATGTTGTATGTCTATATGAATGAGTATATACCATGTGTGTCTTTTTGCTTCTGGGACAACTCACTCAGGATGATCCTTTCCAGATCCGACCATTTACCTGCAAATATCATGATTTCCTTAATTTTCATTGCTGAGTAATATTCCATTGTGTAGATGTACCACAATTTCTGCATCATTCTTCAGTTGAGGGGCATCTGGGTTGTTTCCAGCTTCTGGCTATTACAAATAAAGCTGCTACAAATATGGTTGAACAAATGTCCTTTTTGTGTACTTGAGCCTCTTTTAGATATATGCCCAGGAATGGTATGGCTGGATCTTGAGGAAGCACTATTCCTAGTTGTCTGAGAAAACGCCAGATTGATTTCCAAAGTGGTTGTACAACTTTACATTCCCACCAGCAGTGGAGAAGGGTTCCCCTTTCTCCACAACCTCTCCAGCATGTGTTGTCTCTTGAGATTTTGATCTTGGCCATTCTCATGGGTGTGAGGTGAAATCTCTGGGTTGTTTTGATTTGCATTTCCCTAATGGCTAGTGAGGTTGAGCATTTCTTTAAGTGCTTCTCTGCCATTTGGTATTCCTCTACAGACAATTCTCTGTTTAGCTCTGTTCCCCATTTTTTTCAGTGGATTACTTGCTTTGCTGCTTTTCAGCTTCTTTAGTTCTTTATATATACTGGATATGAGTCCTCTGTCAGATAAAGGGTTGGTGAAGATTCTTTCCCAATCTGCAGGCGGTCGCTTTGTTTTGATGATGGTGTCCTTTGCTTTGCAGAAGCTTTTCCGTTTCATGAGGTCCCATTTATTGATTGTTGCTCTTAGAGCCTGTGCTGTTGGTGTTCTGTTCAGGAAGCTTTCTCCTGTACCAATGAGTTCTAGGGTATTTCCCACTATTTTTTTTCAAGCCGATTTAATGTGTCTGGTTTTATGTTGAGGTCTTTGATCCACTTGAACTTCAGTTTTGTGCAGGGTGATAAATATGGATCTATTTTCATTATTCTACATGTAGACATCCAGTTGGACCAGCACCATTTGTTGAAGATGCTATCTTTTTTCCATTGTATGGTTTTGGCGTCTTTGTCAAAGATCAGGTGTCCATTAGTGTGTGGGTTTATTTCTGGGTCCTCTGTTCGGTTCTATTGATCCACCATTCTGTTTCTTTTCCAGTACCATGCAGTTTTTAAAACTGTTGTTCTATAGTACAACTTAAGATCAGGGATGGAGATACCACCAGAAGATCTTTTATTGTAGAGGATTGTTTTAGCAATTCTGGGTCTCTTGTTATTCCACATGAAGTTGAGAATTTTTCTTTCCAGGTCTGGAAAGAATTGTGTTGGTAATTTGATGGGAATTGCATTGAATCTGTAGATTGCTTTTGATAAGATGGCCATTTTTATTATGTTAATCTTGCCAAGCCATGAGCATGGGAGATCTTTCCATCTTCTCATATCTTCTTCTAATTATTTCTTCAGAGATTTGAATTTTTTTTTTCATACAAGTCTTTAACTTCCTTGGTTAGGGTTACTCCGAGGTACCTTATGTAATTTGTGGCTATTGTGAAGGGTGTTGTTTCCCTAATTTCTTTCTCAGCCCTTTTGTCTTTTGTATACAGGAGGACTACTGATTTTTTTTAGTCAATTTTGTATTCGTCCACTTTGCTGAAGATGTTTATCAGCTGTAGGAGGTCCCTGGTGGAGTTTATGGGGTCACTCATATCATATCATATCATCTGCAAATAGTGATAATTTGACTTCTTCCTTTCCAATTTGTATCCCCTTGATCTCCTTCAACTGTCTTATTGCTCTAGCAAGGACTTCCAGCACTATGTTGAAGAGATATGGAGAGAGTGGGCAGCCTTGTCTTGTCCCTGATTTTAGTGGGATTGCTTTAAGTTTCTCTCCTTTCAGTTTGATGTTGGCTATAGGCTTGCTGTATATTGCGTTTACTATGTTTAGATATGTGCCTTGTATCCCTGATCTCTCCAATACTTTAAACATGAATGGATGTTGGATTTTGTCAAAGGCTTTTTCAGCATCTAGGGAGATTATCATGTGTTTTTTTTTTTTCTTTCAGTTTGTTAATATGGTGGATCACATTGATAGATTTCCATATATTGAACCACCCCTGCATACCTGGGATGAAGCCTACTTGGTCATAGTGGATAATATCTTTGATGTGTTCTTGTATTCGTTTTGCAAGTATTTTATTAAATATTTTTGAATCAATGTTCATAAGGGAGATTGGCCTGAAATTCTTTTTCTTTGTTGAGTCTTTGTGAGGTTTAGGTACCAAGGTGACTGTGGCTTCATAGAATGAGTTTGGTAATGTTGCTTCTGTTTCTATTTTGTGGAATAGTTTGAAGAGAATTGGTGTTAGCTCTTCTTTGTAGGTCTGGTAGAATTCTGCGCTGAAGCCATCTGGTCTTGGGCTTTTTTTGGATGGGAGACTTTTGATGACCACTTCTATTTCTTTGGGGGATATAGGACTATTTAGTTGATATACCTGGTCCTGATTCAGCTTTTGTAAGTCAAATCGATCAAGAAAATTGTCCATTTCATTTAGATTTTCAAATTTTGTGGCATATAGACTTTTCAAGTAAGTCCTAATGATTGTTTGGATTTCCTCAGTGTCTGTAGTTATATCCACCTTTTCATTTCTGATTTTGTTGATTTGGGTGGTGGGTGGTGTCTCTCTGCCTTTTAGTTAGCTTGGCTAAGGGTTTGTTGATCTTGTTGATTTTCTCAAAGAACCAGTTCTTGGTTTCGTTCATTCTTTGAATTGTTTTATTTGTTTCTAATTGATTGATTTCAGCCCTGAGTTTGATTATTTCCCGCTGTCTACTCCTTCTTGGTGTGTCTGCTTCTTGTTTTTCTAGGATTTTTAAGTGAGCTATTAAGTTGCTTGAATGAGCTGTCTCGAATTTCTTCTTGAAGGCACTTAGTGTTATGAACTTTCCTCTTAGCACTGCTTTCATTGTGTCCCACAAGTTTGGGTATGTTGTGTCATCATTTTCATTGAGTTCTAGGAAGACTTTAATTTCTTTTTTTATTTCTTCCCTGACCCAGCTGTCATTTAGTAATAAGTTGTTCAGTTTCCATGTGTGTGTAGGCTTTCTGATATTTCTGTTGATGTTGAGGTTCAGCTTTATTCCATGGTGATCAGACAAGATACAAGAGATTATTTCAATCTTCTTGTATCTGTTGAGGCTTCCTTTGTGACACACTATATGGTCTATTTTGGAGAAGGTTCCATGAGGTGCTGAGAAGAAGGTAAATTCTTTTGTGTTTAGGTGTAAAGTTCCGTAGATTTCTGTGAGGTCTTTGTGATTCATGACCTCTGTCAGAGACATTGTTTCTTTGTTTAATTTCTGTTTTGTTGTCCTGCCCTTTGCTGAGAGTGTGGTGTTGAGGTCTTCCACTATTAATGTGTGGGGATCTATATGTGCTTTAAATTTTATTTATGTTTCTTTAACCAATGTGGGTGATCTTGTATTTGGGGCATAGATGTTCAGGATTGTGATGTCTTCCTGGTGGAATTTTCCCTTGATGAGTATGAACTGTCCTTCCCCATCTCTTTTGATTAATTTTGTTTGAAAGTCTATTTTATCAGATATTGGAATGGCTACTCCTGCTTGATTCTTGGGTCCGTTTTCTTGGAAAGTCGTCTTCCACCCCTTTACCCTCAGGTAATGTCTATCTTTGTGTCTTAGGTGTGTTTCTTGCATGCAACAGATTGCTGGGTTTAGTTTACACATCCATTTTGTTAATCCGTGTCTTTTTATTGGAGAGTTGAGTCCATTGATGTTGAGAGAGATTAATGACCAGTGGCTGTTAGATCCCTTGATTTTGATGCTGGCTGTGGTCATCAGGTTGTGTGCTTGGATGCTTTTTGTTTTACTGAAGTGAGGTTATTTATTTCCTATGTATTTGTTTTCATCTATGAGGACTGAGAGTTTTGCAGGGTATAGTAGCCTGGGCTAACATCTGTGTTCTCTTAGGGTCTGCATGATATCTGTCCAGGCCCTTCTGGCTTTCATAGTCTCTGTTGAAAAGTCAGGTGTGATTCTAATGGGTTTGCCATTATATGTTACTTGGCCTTTTTCCCTTGCAGGTTTTAGTATTTTTTCTTTGTTCTGTATACTTACTGTTTTGATTATTATGTGGCAGGAGGATTTTCTTTTCTGGTCAATTTGTTGGGTATTCTGTAGGTCTCGTGTATTCTAATTGGCCTCTCCTTTAGCTTAGGGAGATTTTCTTCAATGATTTTTTTGAAAATATTTTCTGGGCCTTGGAGAAGGGAGTCTTCTTTTTCCTCTATACCTATTATTCTTAGGTATTATCTTTTCATATTGTCTTGGATTTCTTGGATGGTCTGTGTCAGGAATTTTTCGGATTTAACATTTTCTTTGACAGATACATCGATTTCTTCCATTGTATCTTCTACACCTGAGATTCTTTCTTCCATCTCTTGTAGTCTGTTGTTTATGCTTACCTCTGTAGTTCCTGTTTTCTTCCCTAGATTCTTCCTTTCCATTATTTCCTCCTTTTGTGTTTTGTTTAATTTTTCCAATTCTATCTTCAGGTCTTGAGTTGTTTTGTTTACTTCCTTCACCTGTCTGATTGTACTTTCCTGTTTTTCTTTTAGTTTCTTCAACTGTGTTTCTTTTATTTCATTCAGTGCTTTAAGCTTTTCCTTTCTAAAGGCCATAAACTGTTTGGCTTCAGTTTTCTCTATTTCTTTATGGATGGCAATATTCTGTTTGAGTTTATCTTCCTCTATGTCTTTATGTATCTTATTTGTTTCCTCTGTTATCATCTTCATGAGCATAACTGTTAGGTCATCTTCTTGGATTTCAGTTATGCTGGGGTGTCCAGGTCTATTTGCCCCTGGGTAACTGGGTTGTGGAGAATCCATATTGCTCTGTCTTTTGTTGCTTGAGCTTTTACACTGGCCTCTACCCATTGTGCTATCTTGGGTGTTTACGGTTATTTTCTGGTGGTTCCTGGGGATCCTGTGGTGGAGAGAATCCCCTTTGCAGAAAGCTGGTTTTTTCTGAAGGATGTCTTCTCAGCTTTTTGGGTATAGTCCCTGGATGGCTGGTGTTTTTTCAGGAGTTGCTCACCTCAGGGATATAGACCTGAGTGGTAACTGTGGTCTTTGTTAGTCGAAAGGTTTCTCTCCTCTCACCCAGGGAAGTCCTGAGGGCAGCTGCCCTGTTTCTGGGTTTCTTGTTGTAAATTCAATGATCAGCTGCTGTGACCCATTTGGACATCAGGCATGCAGCAACTGTTTGTGCCTGTGTCTGGAGCACAGCTGAGTGATGGTGCCTCAGCCCCACTGGTCTGCTAGACTTTTTCTAGGGAAGGATTGGGTGATTTAAGTCAGTACAGTTTCCTTCCTTTCCTGTGGATTTTCTGGAGACATGGACTCCCAGTGTCTTTTTTTGCCCTGGTGCACACTGCTCAGTGTCTGCCAGCTTGCTGGCCACAGAAACTGCTTGTGTCTGGAGCACAGCTGAGTGATGGTGGCTCAGTCTCTGCCAGCTGTCTGGTGCGCAGAAACTGCCTGTGTGTGCCTTTGTGGCCTTTGAGAGCCTGGGTGCCTCCCTAAGCTGGGTAATTTTCTGGGGACCTTTTCAGGCTTGGGGTGTCGGCTGAGTGCTCTGAGATCAGACCAGCCATTTCCCTCCCCGTGTGTTTGCACCAGACAGTGAAACTCATTCGCTGGTGCCCTGGTGCCCACAATTCTATCTCAGGTGGCGAATCAGGCATGCAGGCAGGCAGGGCTCTGTGTCAGAGCCTGGATCCCCAGCTTTGGCTCCGGGCTCCTGGGGTGCCCAAGGAACCCGAGTCTTTTCCAGGGGATGTCTAGGTTACCTAAGGCTGGTCCCAATCGTTTCCTGTACCCTGGGGTATCTCTCAACTGAAAATTCCAGTCTCTGATAGTGTGGTGCGCACAGTTCAGTCTGGGACCATGACCAGAGACACTGGCTTGTGGCTCTGGGCTTGGGCTGGGGCTGGCTGATAGCAGCCAAGCGTCTGGTGGAACCAGGATCTCTTACGCGGTTTAGCCGGGTGAGTTAAAAGCTGATTGAATCCTTCACTGTGGCATATCCTCTCACCTGGGAAACACAATGAGTGTGTTTTATGGCCGCGAGTTCTGATTACTGGTCACTGTGCTGATCCTGCTGCTGCTGCTCAGAATGAGAGTCCTCCCGGCACAGCCATCTTGCCCCTATTAGTTACATTTTATTAACTTTATGTGCCAGCTGAAACCCACTCTCTCATTCCCTCCCAATCACACCCTCCCTCCCTCATCTCCTCCCTGCACCCTTTCTAAGCCCACTGATTGGGGAGGACCTCCTCCCCTTTCAACTGACCTGTTTTATCAGGTATCTTCAGGACTGGCTGCAAAGTCCTCCTCTGTGGCCTAGAAGGACTGATCCTCCCTTAGGAGGTGGGGTGGTCAAAGAGCCAGCCACTGAGTTCATGTTAGAAACAGTCCCTGTTCCCCTTACCAAGGGAAACCAATTGGTTACATCCATTGGACTACATCCAAGCAGATGTTGTAGGTTATATGCATACATGGTCCTTGGTGGAGGAGTATCAGTCTCAGAAAAGACCTCTGTGCTCAGATATATTTAGTTCTTGTGGAGCTCCTATCCTCTCCACAACATACTAACTCCCCCTTCTTTCTTATAATTCCCTGCACTCTGCTGAAGGTGTGGTTATGAGTCTTAGTATCTGCTTTGATACACTGCTAGGTTGAGTCTTTCAGAGGCCCTTTGTGGTAGGCTCCTGCCCTGTTTCTTGTTTTCTCCTACTTCCAATGTCCATCCCATTTGTCTTTCTAAGTGAAGATTGATCATCTTACCCTGGGTCTTCTTTCATGTTTACCTTCTTTAGCTGTATAGATTTCATTATGTTTATCATATCTTATAGGTCCATATAAGTGAGTATATACCATGTGTGTCTTTCTTCTTCTGGGATACCTCACTCAGATGATATTTTCTAGATTCCACCATTTGCCTGCAAATTTCATGATTTCCTCATTTTTTGTTTCTGAGTAGTATTAATGTATTATTGTGGACCAACTTTGACAGAAAATCAGGTTGAATAAAGGCATCAGCATCTTGAATGGATGAAGCACTTTCCTTTTTACCAAAGTTAAAATTAAAGAGTCTGTCACCCTCACTGCCGCCTTTGCAAGTGAATGTTAGGCAGACCCCTTCATTCTAGTGTAACTGCACCAGCTAAAACTCAGAATCTTTGGATCTCACATACTTCTTAATCATGAAGTATTTTGAAACAGAAACATCACACGTTCCCTTTATGCATTTACATTATCCTGAGTGTGGGCTCAAAACTCTGTCATCTATCCCAGGAATATCCAGATAATATGTCTACCACTGAGCTACACCTGCTTAACCTGTTCTCCATTCAGGGGGAAGCATAGGTTTGGGAATATGTCACTTTTCTGTGGATGTGGACAATCCTAGAACTGCCTTGACAGAATGGGAAGGACTCAGAATGCCTGAAGAAGATGGTGAAGGTGCTATATCCCTTTCTGTGTTTTCAGAAGATACAAGAATTGCTTGGTCAGACTCAGAAGATCCTACCACTTCCTCTGTGTGTGTGTGTGTGTGTGTGTGTGTGTGTGTGTGTGTGTAACTCTCAAGAGTCCCTTCTGAAGCTATAAAAGGTCCTTGATCTGCTGGTGTACATGTGGAAATATTTGTTTCTGCTTCTGAAGCTGTGACCAATGTGAGGCTCCTTTGGGGAGTTTTGCTTGGGTTTAGGCCCCTTTGGTCTGTAGAAGGTGATATGAGTTTGTTCTTTAACGATTGAAGACATTTAAATCCCCCTTGGTATAATTGGAAAGTTCTGAAACCCCTTGGTCAGAAGCATCAGGACTCAAGCTCACTTTACTAGAAGTGTAGTGCATACGACCCTTTGTGGGAGAGGGGTAACATATTTGGATGTCTTCCTGAGAGGAAGCAGCTTTCTAGTACCCCTTGAGAACTATCAAAGGTATTGCAGAGAGGTAGTAAGACTTAATCCATTTGGGGAATTGAAAAATCACTGAGTTCCCCTTTTAGAGAAGGCTTGGATTCTTTTTTGTCTGATGGGGCCCATTGATGGCCTGCTTCGTCAGAGAGGCCTGGTCTAAAAGCCTTTAGGAGAGATTTGGAAAGATTGGAACCTCTTGAGTACAGGATGATCTTTTAAAACTTCTGGAATAAGAAGCATGTGTGATTTTCTCCTCCAGCACAAGAGGGAGGCTTTTGGAACTTCTGGGCCAATGCAAAATGTCCCATAGCTCGTTGAACAAACTTGATTAGTTCCAGAACCCCTTGAGTGGGTAAGAACAGTCCCTGAGCATCTTGGGAAGAAGTGCAAGATCCCATATCCCTTTGGTTAGATAAGGAAGGCTTTAGGGACCCTTGAATATGTGGGGAGATTAACAGTCTACGTTGGTCAATGGAAGAGTCAGCACAAGATTAACAGCCACTGTGTCCACAGGTTTTTCTAAGAAAGAAGACAAAGTCAGTCTTCTTTTCACCTTCTCAGGCATGGCCAAAAGGAGATGAGGCCAGTCTCTTTTTGGTGGCAGGCTCTAAGAGGCAGATAGACCAGTTTGCTTGCTCCATCTCTTACTCCTGCACTGGAACCTTGAGAGGAACTAGAACTTCTTTCCTTTGCTTGATCTTCATGGAGTCCAGGGTCTTTTTACTGGCTGAATTCTTTATAAGAGCTTTGAAGCACTGCAGTCTCTCTGCTGCAAGAGAGTCGGTTCTTTTTAATCTCTGTTCTTCATAAGGCTTTGAACACCAGAACTTGTGCATAATTGGGCAAAGGATCCCGGAGATGCAAAGTCTAGATGCTTTTTGCTGGTCAAGTACTTGCCCCATTGGAGTGAGGGGTCATACTCAAGTTGGGGGATACTGAAGGGGTCCCAGGTCGTGGAGGTTAGGGGACACTGAAGGGTGTCCCAGGCCATGGAGTCTGAGTGTACTGTGGTTTAAGGTCAAAAAGTAACCTCAGGGCTGAGGCTCACTGGCCTGTCTCCACATGTCTGAATATTTAGTGTAATTGAGTGATCAGTCCTGATGCCACTTAATATGCTGGGGTGGGTGGATAAGGGGGTGGGTAAGACTAGGGCGGGGTCAGGGGAAACAGAGGGAAGGGTCTGAGAAGAGGGGGAAAGGGAAGGAAGGAGGGAGGGGGCTATGACTGGGATGCAAATTGAGTAAAATTAAAAATAAAACAACTTCAAAACTTATTTGAAAAAGATACAGAGAAATTGGCTACTACCCCTTGGAAGAGGCAGAGAATGTACTTGCCAAGAAGACTGGAGGCAAGCAGTGGTAAGCATTAATCAGTTAGAAGAGCAGCTCTGCTCGCTGAGATCTGTGAACACATCCAGAGGGAATAGCTCACAGAACTCAAATGACCTTTGGCCTCATGACACAAAGTAAAGCTTGAGGGAGGTACTTGGAATGTCTCGCCTTCTGTCTGCAGGGGATAGTCTTGATCTGCCTCATCTGGCGGTTTTGTATGCAACAGCAGGGCCTTCTGAATGAAGAGTTGCTGAGGACCCACATCCTTTTGGTCAAGAGAGCTAGCTAATATGGTGCCCATGGTCACAGACCAGGACAAGAGATTGTGGAAGGAGTAACAGGACTAGTAATGGCAAAGGGTGCTTACAAGACTACACTCTCAAGTCCCTTTTGCACCACAACAGGATCTGCTGCAGTGTTGCAATGGTATCTGTTGGAGCCACCTAACTGAATGAGAAAAGCTGACCCAGATCTGAGCTTCTTAGAGACTGTGGTTAGGCAACAAGTTCCTTTTTGTGCTGGGGAAAGAACAAGAAATAGGGTTTCAGTAGAGCATAGGATTGTAAAATTGGTATAAAAAAAACCTATCCTGTCTGTTATGCATGACCACAAATTTCCTGGTAAATTTGTGACAACTTCTGTGAGAAGCCTATGCCTTCCTGTATGCTGAATGACATCTGGAGATTTCTTAATAAGACTTACTACAATCATTATGTAAATATTTATTATAGGTATGGTTTGGAGAATAAAGACAAAATTATAATCCCCTGCAAAATTATAACTACTTGATTTAAGTTCACAGATTCAGAACACAAACACAGTTGACTCCTGAATGTAACCCCCTATGGCCTTAAACAATTGTTTTGTCTGACATGGTTTATATGTTAGGTCCCTATAACATTGACACATTTGGATTGCTTTTTGAAGGTCATATCTTTCCCCTGAAGGCACACTATGTCTAATGAATCACTCAAGTGGCTCTGCATGGGTTACTTTCATTCCAATACTGAAGATGCACCATAGTTTTAATGATTTTTTTTTCAATGCAGTTTATTCAGGAACCTTGAACAATCATCTGACCCTGGGGAAAGCCAGCCCACAGCTTAAATAGCCTCTGGGTAGCCAACCCAGGCGTGCCACGTGGGCAATGCAGATAGGTCCACATACATGGAAGCAAGCCAGATCCTCGGCCTTAGCCAAATGTGGAGTTGTTCGTGACAGAGAGCACTCACCATCAGGAAGGTGGAAGGCAGAAACCAGCTCCATCTTTAAGGCATAGCATTCCGCAGCTCTCTACAGTTCCCCCTTTTTGTTTTATATGCATCAGGCAAGAGTAGAGGTCTGATCTCTGATATTAGAAATAAATTGGGACTTCGTACCGATGTTCATTTAGGTGTCATCCACCCAAAGAGCATCAGACCAGTCTGATACCTTTTTCTCAGAGGCGGGACCTGGGGCATCAACCCGCATGCAATCAGACTTGCTCTTCTCTGGGTCGAAAGCTGCTGACCCTGAGTGCAGTGCTTAGCCTCGCATCCTGAGCGTATCATTTTAGCTTTTTATGGTATCCAACCATGCTTGGGGAGAATGTCCTGCTTCAATGGCTGTAAAGGCCTGAATGATCATGGCTGCATCACACTGTTGTGAGACTCTAATCTTGCATATATACCACAGGCAAACCAAGGAGACCAACACCAGAAGGCCTGCTAATGCTCCCATGCCCGCCCATTCCTTCAGATGATTCATGGCTGCAGCAATCCATGTTGATAATCCTGTGGCTAGTCCTGCGTCCACTCTGGTAGAGTTTACGGTGACAATGGCCACTCTCAGCTGCTCCATCGTAGTATCGAATTCTCCAGTCCAATTACCTAAAATATAGCTTGACAATTGTTTAGACAGATTTGCAGCACAGGAAAAATTCTCATGTTGTATGCTAGTGACACAAAGTCCAGCATACTTTCATTGACAGCCAGGTTGAGCGATTTGCCATAGGGTATCAATTTGCTCCTGCAAGAGGTCAATCCTCTGATTGACCACCATCAAGCTTCCTTTTAGTTGAGCATTAATTCCTTTATGTACAACTAAGGCATGCGCTACATTGGCTAAATGATTATTCAGGGTCTGAGCAGTCTGCCCAGTATGATTCATGGCTAATGCCCTGGTGGTAGCTCCAACAGCTGCCAATGAGATGGTAGTAACAATGGTGGCTGTAGTTCCAAGATCCCTTTTCTGTCTGAAGAGAGTTATAGTGTGAGGGGCATCAATGGGCACAGGCACCCAGTGAGGCATGCGAATAACCAGGGCATACATAATGATTTTTGAAACCCTTAGTCAAGTTGATGATTCTTTGAAAGATCAAAGAATATCAGTCAATATACTGGCAGTGTAAAATTAAGGATACTGATGGAGATATTATTTTACTAACACACTTGGCTTGCTTGTTGCACACTTTGCCAGGGTTCTTTCAGCAGTTTTTGTTTCTGGATGTCTCTTTGGTGAGAATACAAAAGTGTGAGGCCACATTGGTCATACTGAAAATGTCTGATACATTCTTTATGGGAGAGCTTAGAACTCCAGCTCCCTTTTTGCAGTGGGATCATTTGGAGTGAGCATGGGGTTAAATGTGAGTATCTGTAGCCTCCAAGAACAGAAGGATTACATACAAGGACCATTTGGATATTCATTTGGATAGTCTCTCTGTCTTGTTTTTAATAAATACATCTTATTTATTTATTTACTTATTTATTTACTTATTTGCTTATTTTTATGTTGTTTTGTTTTGTTTTGTTAAGACAGGGTTTCTCTGTGTAGGGCTGTACTGGACATGGTTTGAAGACCAGGCTAGCCTCAAGATCAGAAGACATAGTCAATCCTCTTCACCTTCTCAGGCATTGGTGAAAAAATGAGGCCAGTTTTTTTTTTGGTAGTAGACTCTAAAGGTTTCCCTCCTCAGTCATTAGCTTATTCCTGCACTCTAGAACCATGAAAGAAATTGGAGCTTCCTTTTCCTTGGTCTCTTTCAGTTCCTTCATTGGGATACAGGGACTTTTTACTAGCTGAAATCTGTATAAGGGAGCTTTGAGTCTCCACAGGCTCTTGCAGTAAGAAAGTTAGGTCTTTTGAATCTCTGGTCGTCATAAGGCTTTGAGCACCTGAACTTGTGCCTAGTTGGGTGAAGGATCCCGAGAGGTTATCCTTAATGGACCTGCCTTTGCCTTCCAGAGTCCTGGAATGGCAGGCCTGTATCACAATGAAGGCTTCCCTCTGTATATTTTAGTGACTTTGGCTAAGGATTTCTCTATGTTGTGGATTTTCTCAAAGAAACAACTCTTTGTTTCACTGACTCTTTGCACTGTTCTTTCTTTCTCTTTTATTGATTTTAGTCTTCAGTTTGATTCTTTCTTGCCATGTATTCCTCTTGGGTGTTCTACTTCATTTTGTTCCAGAACGTTCAGGTATGCTGTTAAATTGATGATATGAGATCTTTACATTTATTTAGTGTAAGTACTTAGTGTTATGGATTTTCCTTTTAGTATCACCTTCAGTGGGTCTAACAAGTTCAGTTATGTGGTGAATAGTTTTCATTGAATTCTAAAAATTCCTGTATTTATTCCTGTAGTCATTCAGTAGAGAGTGTTTCCATGAATTCATAGGCTTTTTGCTGTTTCTGTTGATGAAATCCAGCTTTAATCCATGGTGGTGTGATAGGATTAGGGGGTTATTTCAATTTCCTTTTGTCTATTAAGGCTTGTTTTGTGACCGAGTATGTGGTCAGTTTTAGAAAATGTTCCATAAGGTGCTGAAGAGATTTATTTTGTGTTTGGTTGAAATCATCTCTAGTTACCTGTTAGGTCTATTTGTTTTATAAGCCTGTTAGTTCCAGTATTTTTCTTTATTTTTTTTTTCCTGAAAGAGCTGTTAATTGGTGAGAGTGGGTATAAAAGTCTCCTAATAACAATGTGTAAGAATCAATGTGTGATTCCATTTTTAATAATATATCTTTTACAAAAGTGGGTTCCCTTGCATTTTAGCTACAGATGTTATTCATTGAAACATTTTTTATTATTTTTTCCTTTTTGTGTATGAACTGCTCTTGGAAATAACTTTGATTGAAGACTATTTCGTTGGATATCAGAATGGCTATAGCAGATTGCTTCTTAGGTCAATTTGCTTGCAAAATTTTTTTCCAACACTTTACTCTGAGATTAGGTTATCTTGGCTGCTGAGATTCCTTTCATCTGTGCTGCAGAAGGATGAATATTATTTTCATATCTATTTTTGGTCTATTATTATTATTATTATTATTGTTATTATTCTCTCATATATTACATTCAGAGTTTAGTTTCCCCTATCTCCACTACTCCCAGTACCACCCTGCCTCCTCTCCTTTCCCCCAGATCCATACCTCCAAAGTTTCCTTTCAGAAAGGGCAAATGTCCCAGTGATTTCAACCAAATATGGAATAACAAGTTATAATGAGACTACTCCAAATAACCTCATACCAAGGCTGAACAAGCAACCCAGTAGGTAGAAAGGGGTACCAAAAGCAGATAAAAGAGTCAGATACTCCCATACCCACTCTTAGGAGTCTTAGAAGAACACCAGGCTAAACATTGATAACATATGTTTAGAGAAGCATCTCAAAACCTTATTGGCTCCATGATTCTTGTGCCTGTTTCTGTGAGCCTTATTATTGTTATTTCCATTACTGTTTATTATTCTTTTGTTATTTATTATTAAATTATGCTATTATTATTTTCTTTTAAATTTTTATTCATTTATTTACTTTACAACATGATTGCAGTTTCCCCCTCTCTCCTCCTAGTCACCCCCTTATACACCTCTCCCCTCATCCTACACTCTCCTTCTCTTCAAAGAAGAAGGAGGTTCCCCATAGGTACCAACATGCTCTGACACATTAAGTCATAGCAGAGGTAGGCTCATCCTCTCTCACTGTGATCAGACAAGCCTGCTTAGTTAGGGGAACAGGATCCAAATGGAAGCATCACTGTCAGAGAGGGTCCCTGATCCAGTTGTTGGGGGAACACATAAAGAACAAGCTACAAATCTGCTAAATTGTACACGGGGCCTAGAACCAGTTCACACATGCTCTTTGTTTGGTGGTTCCATCTCTGTGAGCCTCCATAGGCCCAGGCAAATTGACTGTAAGTCTTTGTGTAGAATCCTTGACTCTCCAGGTCTCTCCATCCATTTCTATCAGCTGTTGGGTAAAGCCCCTTAGAAAACATTTATGCCAGTCTCCTGTCTGAAAGCATAGCAGAGTATCATTAATAGTGTCAGGACTGGCACTTTCACATGGGGTAGGTCTCAAATTGTGCTAGTTGTTGCTTATCCATTTCAATAATCTCTGCTCAATCTTTGTTCTTACACTTCTTATAGGCTGGACAAATTTTGGACTGAATGTTTCCCACCTGATAGAGGAGGTAGCCATTTCAAGCTCCATATTCCCTGCTGTTAGAAGTCTCAGCTTGGGTCACCTTCTTAGGCCCCCAGGCACCTCCCTTGTCCCAGAGATGCACCCTCACAGATTTTCATTCTCTTCCAGCCTCCTTTCTCTCCCAATACCTGATCCTCAATACCCAACAGCCCCCTTCCTTCCACCTCTCCCATCCAGTTCCCTCACTCTATCTACATCAGATGTCTTTTATATTTTGGGGTGAGGATCTTAAGCTGTCATCTAGTATCATCTTTTACAGGGAGGCACAACTGATTTCCCCTAAGGTTGTAGGTAATGAAAGGTTTGATCCCAGTAAACACCAGACCCTTAGCAGCTACCCAGGTGGACCCAGAGTTAGAGGAGCAACATCTGGTTCCAAAAGAATGTTGATGATATTTATAGCAAGGTGGCCAGAACAATTTCTTGGGAAAACTATGACCAAAGGAAAGTTGGTTGAATGTTGTGACTGGCCAGATGATGATATTTTACAGCCACACAGTCCTGGGAAACTCAGTTGTCACCATCAAAAGGGTTCTCCAGGATGGGGAGAGATGTTTTCCAGGGTTGTTTCTGAGCCAAAGTGAGAAATATCTTCCCCCTTTTTGGACACTTTTTTTTTTTTGAGTAGGTCTAAACAATGAGATAGGTTCATTGATGACTCTTGAGGCTCAGTCAGGAAGGAGAGAAAGACTACCTGTTGGTAGTAAAAAAAAATCAACAACTCCTTGATTTTAAACATGTTTATGTGTGTGTGTGTATATGTATACATATATAGGTTCCTTTTTAACATATTGTATAATGTTATATAGTGTAATGTTATATATTACATACATATTAAATACATCTAGATAAGTCCATATGTTACCTCATATTTTCAGTGTTCTCCATTTGGTGTTGAGAATCAAATGGATGTGCTCACCCCTGAGGAAGAATATTTCTCCCTTTGTTTCCTATAGTTCTTTCTGTAGGGACTCAGATGTAGAGAGCTTTCCCACTTTTATGTTGACTTGTTTACAGGTTTTATCCTTCTTTAGGCCATGTTTAAGGCAGCCAGGGTGGTGGGTATTTATGCATAGCAAGCTTCTGTTCTAGCTCTCACAATCTTTTTGCCCCCACTTACAAAATGAACCCTTTATCTTATGGGTTGGAAATGCACTGTGCACAATGTTGGCTCATCTACTGTAATTTTTTGAGATTGAAATACAACTACATAACTTCATTCTGTCCCTCAAAGCACTCCCATATACACCACTTTATTCATTCCAACTCTAATGTCATCCTGTGTGTAATATGTATATTAATACATATCAGTAGATAACAACCTCCAAGGGTGTTTGTGGTTTGTTTTTTTTTTTTTTTTTGATGGTCTGTGGTGGCTTCTGGTGAGCATTTTCACCCTCATAAGACACTTTCATTTAAGAACACACACCCACATGCACACACACATACATACAAACACACACACACATTAAGTATATTTTAAGGTAGACAATGTTATTTTTTTTTGAGGAATAAAACATTTTATTGAACTGGTATAAACTTTTGAAGTAGTATAAATTCAAAATAAAATGAAGACATATTTTGATGATTATTTTTGTTTTCTTATTGCTAGTAACAAGGGGAGAAATTTTGGGCAGGCACCTATGTGCAACATGGTAATAAGCAAAATAAATTATCTTTAACATATTACATAAACGTCTGTCTTCTGACAGCAACACTAACCCTATCTGTGATAACACTAACCACATTTATACCAGACATATTTACAATCTATAACTTTTAACAGATGGAAATAAGAATAACGTAACCTGGTGGCAATGAACGGCAAATATAAAACATTACCACAGATGAGATTAAATTTTAAAGCAGCCTAACATTTTAACATGTATGTTCATATGTACATATATATCATAAAGATCTTAAACATATATATACAAAAATGTCTAAATAATACAACATACAAAAGATAAAAAACACCGTGTGAAAGATACTTTTATTCACTTGATGTAGTTGTAATCTCTGAGGCTTACTGATGAAGATTCTCTCACTTTCTAGCTCTTTCTGAACTCAGGCTGGCTGTTTAACACAGCTGTTGTGGCTCAAACTTCTCTCCAAGCTGACAGATTCAATTTGGCTTCTCTCACTTTCTCACTGGAGGGATCTTACTGGAAAACTGCCTCTGAATTCCACAAACTGAAGTGTACCAAACAGAACTCTACTGCACTGACTCCCAAGTGACTGTTCAACCCCGCTCCACTGCCCTGAACAGATGGTACTGCCTGTACTGAACTATTCTGTACTAGAATCTGCTGTACTGTCTTCTCTACTGAGCTCTTAACTGTACTCTACCTACTGTATTCTCTTCTCTGTTTTCTCTCTACTGTGCCCTACTCTGCTGTCTCAACACTGCTATACTCTTAAGTAGCACGCTTTTAAGTACATGCTTAAGTATATGCTCTTAAATATATGCTTAAGTATATGCTCTTAAGTAGCATACCCTATCTCTGATTCATTCTGCCCAATCTTTCTCTGATATGTCACTTTGTCTCCCCCTCCATTAAGCATCAGTTTCAAATATGGCTGTTCCTTCTACAAATTAAATTAACCTACATTGTTTGGAATTAAAGGTGTGTACTAAGGGCTTGTCTGTATTCCAGCCAGATCTTACTGTAATCCAAGGTATGTCTACATTCCAGCCATATCACATAGACCTAGAAGGTCTTTGGAAGTGATCCCTTGCAAAAGCAGCCATATTACCAGATTAAAATTCCTCCAAACAACTGCCAAATAATTATAGATATGCATAGTATTACAATACAGAGATTAAAAAATATCTCCTTAATACATATTTACTTTAAACAAGGAATCATAGTAGTTCTTCATGTTAGAGTTATGTAAGTATATTATTGTCTCTCCCAAACACCTTTGTAAATCTCATCAATGATTCTGAGTTCAAAACTTCTCACTAATAAATTCATGATGTAAACTTCTCATTTTATGGGATGACACTGATCAAGCAAGTCAGCTGGGATTTGGGTACTGAGGCGACCTTTAAGTTGAAATAGAAGAAACACTGGAGCAGGTGATGAGAGCAATACATAATTGAGTAGCTGGTGTCAAGCTGGTACTAACTGATTCCTATTTTCCTATGAGATCTTTCTTTCTGAAGCACTGTGGTGGGCTGGGGTGTGGTGTCTCATTTTCTGTCATGGAGTAAGAACTTCCATATTGGGTGATTTATCAAGTCTATGAGTTGTCACTGTTTGTAGACTATAAAGAGTAGTTTCAAATTGAACCTACTGAATAAAGAATTCCAGATACCATCTCACAGGATCTTGCAAAAACTGACAGGAGATTCCTGTTATCCTTATCTTTGTGCCTTCAGCCTTCCAGGGGGCTGACATAGGTTAAGCGTTACCAGCTTTTACAATAATTGTCATGTATATTCACATAGCTGAGCAGAAATCAGATCTGAAGATTTTTAGTATTTCTTTTTCTTTTTCTTTTTTTTTTTTTTCCTTTTCTGGAGCTGAGAACAGAACCCAGGGCCTTGTGCTTGTTAGAAAAACTGTTCTACCACTGAGCTAAATCCCCAACCTCATAAAGATTTTTTTTTTTCAATGCAGTTTATTCAGGAACCTTGAACAATCATCTGACCCTGGGGAAAGCCAGCCCACAGCTTAAATAGCCTCTGGGTAGCCACCTCAGCATGCCACGTGGGCAATGCAGATAGGTCCACATACATGGAAGCAAGCCAGATCCTCAGCCTTAGCCAAATGTGGAGTTGTTCGTGACAGAGAGCACTCACCATCAGGAAGGTGGAAGGTGGAAACCAGCTCCATCTTTCAGGCGCAGCATTAAGCAGCTCTCTACAGTTCCCCCTTTTTGTTTTGGACGCATCAGGCAAGAGTAGAGGTCTGATCTCTGATATTAGAAATAAATTGGGACTTTGTACTGATGTTCATTTAGGTGTCATCCACCCAAAGAGCATCAGACCAGTCCGATACCTTTTTCTCAGAGGCAGGACCTGGGGCATCAACCCGCATGCAATCAGACATGCTCTTCTCTGGGTCGAAAGCGGCTGACTCTGAGTGCAGTGCTTAACCTTGCATCCTGAGCGTAACATTTTGGCATTTTATGGTAGCCAACCATGCTTGGGGAGACTGTCCTGCTTCAATGGCTGTAAAGGCCTGAATGGTCATGGCTGCATTACGCTGTTGTGAGACTCTAATCTTGCATATATACCACAGGCAAACCAAGAAGACCAACACCAGAAGGCCTGCTAACGCTCCCATGCCCACCCATTCCTTCAGATGATTCATGGCTGCAGCAATCCATGTTGATAATCCTGTGGCTAGTCCTTGCTCCACTCTGGTAGAATTTACCATGACAATGGCCACTCTCAGCTGCTCCATCGTAGTATCGAATTCTCCAGTCCAATTACCTAAAATATAGCTAGACAATTGTTTAGACAGATTTGCAGCACAGGGAAAATTCTCATGTTGTATGCTAGTGACTCAAAGTCCAGCATACTTTCATTGACAGCCATGTTGAGCGATAACAGTTTTTAAAATTGATTTTTTTTATTTTTACAAATTTCACATCAAGTACCACAATTCTACTTATGTCCGTATCCCTCTGCCCTTGCAACCTTCCCGCACTCTACATATACAAGACAAACAAGACAAAGCCTCTCTCTGTGGAAGCTGTAATGTGTCTCCCTGGGTCACACAATATTCCCCTTTGTCCAAAAAGCTTTTCTTACAAATGTTGATTGAAAAAAATCATTGGACTGTTCTAAAGCCTGTGGCTTCTGCCACACTTCCAATACTGGATCTTCACCATTACTCCTCTGAGATATCCCATAGTTACCCTCAGCCATGGAGATCTTAAAGCTTTCATGTCTACAGGAATAGTCCCTTTACATACTCCTGCATTTCAAAATTCTGGATCCGGGCCTGTTTTAGCTGATTTGCTCTGTTGCACCCACTAGGGCCAACACATCTGCACTTCCCCTGCAAAGGGAGGGGCCAGCTCACCCAAGTGCTGAATCAGTGAGGGGACATAGGTAGGTCTCCTACTCTAAAGACCTCAGGGCCAGTTCTCTCATGCTGCCCAGATGATGGGCAAGGCCAGTTCTCCCTCATTTGAGTGGTATGACACCTTATATCATTTCAGATATCTTTATTATGTTAAACATTTCCTCCTATTTATATCACTCTCCCTCTCAAATTAAGACCCCTATTTTCCTAATACACTTTTCAGATTACTTGCTTCTTGCTTGTTTACTCTTTATTTTCTTGGTTTTAATTTTTTTTTTTAACAAAGTAAACCACTTTAATAAAATGGGGCTCAGAACTAAACAGTATTCTCAACAGAGTAATCTCGAATGGCAAAGAAGCACTTAAAGAAACGCTCAACTTTTTTAGTTATCAGGGAAATGAAAAGCAAAATTACTCTGACATTCCATCTCACACCAGGCTCAAAGGCTAAGATCAAAATCTCAAACACATGTTAGCAAGAGTGTAGAAGGGAAACACTCCTCCATTTCTGGTAGGAGTGTAAACTTGTACAACAACTTTGGAAATCAATCTGGCGCTTTCTTTTTTTCTTTCTTTTTTTTTTTTCAATGCAGTTTATTCAGGAACATTGAACAATCCTCGGACCCCGGGGAAAGCCAGTCCACAGCTTAAATAGCCTCTGGGTAGCCAACCCAGGCGTGCCACGGGGGCAATGCAGATAGGTCCACATACATGGAAGCAAGCCAGATCCTCGGCCTTAGCCAAATGTGGAGTTGTTTGTGACAGAGAGCACTCACCATCGGGAAGGTGGAAGGAGGAAACCAGCTCCATCTTTAAGGCATAGCATTCCGCAGCTCTCTACAGTTCCCCCTTTTCTGATTGCATGCGGGTTGATGCCCCAGGTCCCGCCTCTGAGAAAAAGGTATCGGACGGGTCTGATGCTCTTTGGGTGGATGACACCTAAATGAACATCTGTACAAAGTTCCAATTTATTTCTAATATCAGATATCAGACCTCTACTCTTGCCTGATGCGTCTTGGTTTTAATTTAATTTAAAAACTTTTACTATTTTAGTTTCTGTAATTATTCCAGGTTATATATTCACATAGAATGATTCAATGCTAGGAACCTCACATAAGGACATGCATCATTTGCCTTTCTGGGTCAGTGATCCACAATCAATTTGATCTTTTCCAGTTAAATGCATTTCCTAGGAAATTCCATGATTTTCTTTCTAAGTAAATAGAATTTCAGAGGATATATGTACAGCACTTCTGCTTTCAATTTGTCATATGGAAAACATTTATGTTCTTTAGATTTCTGAGTCTTTGTGAATAGAGCTGCAATGAACATGGGTAAACAACTATCTGTGAAGAAGGATGTCAAGCCCTTTTGGTATATCCTAAAAGTAGTATATAGATGGATCCTCTGGTTTGATTGTTTTTCACTTTTGAGAATTCTCTGCACTGATTTCTTTTTTTATTTTTCTGTTTTTTTTTATTTTTTTAATTTTTTAATTTTTTATTTTTTTTCAATACAGTTTATTCAGGAACCTTGAACAATCATCTGACCCTGGGGAAAGCCAGCCCACAGCTTAAATAGCCTCTGGGTAGCCAACCCAGGCGTGCCACGTGGGCAATGCAGATAGGTCCACATACATGGAAGCAAGCCAGATCCTCAGCCTTAGCCAAATGTGGAATTGTTCGTGACAGAGAGCACTCACCATCGGGAAGGTGGAAGGCAGAAACCAGCTCCATCTTTAAGGCATAGCATTCCGCAGCTCTCTACAGTTCCCCCTTTTTGTTTTATACGCATCAGGCAAGAGTAGAGGTCTGATCTCTGATATTAGAAATAAATTGGGACTTTGTACTGATGTTCATTTAAGTGTCATCCACCCAAAGAGCATCAGACCAGTCCGATACCTTTTTCTCAGAGGCGGGACCTGGGGCATCAACCCGCATGCAATCAGACTTGCTCTTCTCTGGGTCGAAAGCTGCTGACCCTGAGTGCAGTGCTTAGCCTCACATCCTGAGCGTATCATTTTAGCTTTTTATGGTATCCAACCATGCTTGGGGAGAATGTCCTGCTTCAATGGCTGTAAAGGCCTGAATGATCATGGCTGCATCACACTGTTGTGAGACTCTAATCTTGCATATATACCACAGGCAAACCAAGGAGACCAACACCAGAAGGCCTGCTAATGCTCCCATGCCCGCCCATTCCTTCAGATGATTCATGGCTGCAGCAATCCATGTTGATAATCCTGTGGCTAGTCCTGCGTCCACTCTGGTAGAATTTACCATGACAATGGCCACTCTCAGCTGCTCCATCGTAGTATCGAATTCTCCAGTCCAATTACCTAAAATATAGCTCAACAATTGTTTAGACAGATTTGCAGTACAGGGAAAATTCTCATGTTGTATGCTAGTGACACAAAGTCCAGCATACTTTCATTGACAGCCAGGTTGAGCGATTTGCCATAGGGTATCAATTTGCTCCTGCAAGAGGTCAATCCTCTGATTGACCACCATCAAGCTTCCTTTTAGTTGAGCATTAATTCCTTTATGTACAACTAAGGCATGAGCTACATTGGCTAAATGATTATTCAGGGTCTGAGCAGTCTGCCCAGTATGACTCATGGCTAATGCCCTGGTGGTAGCTCCAACAGCCGCCAAGGTAGTAACAATGGTGGCTGTAGTTCCAAGATCCCTTTTCTGTCTGAAGAGAGTCATAGTGTGAGGGGCATCAATGGGCACAGGCACCCAGTGAGGCATGCGAGTAACCAGGGCATACCTAAATTTACTAGCATTCCAGCATTGGGCAAAAAAGCAAGTATCATTACCACAATTACTTGGCTCTATCTGGCTAATAATGAATAAAAATGGGGGATATAGACAAACAGGTGTGGGCTTATAGGAAATATTATGAGAAGCCTTAACCCCTCGTTGGAACATCCTGCGTCAGTTCTAGCACTACTAAAACCTGTGCATCTAAAGAAACTAAGCAAGAGAGAGGACCCTAACTAAAATGTCCAATCCCCATCCGGAAAGGCAAAGAGGATGGACATCAGAAGAAGAAGAAAACAGGAAACAACCTAGGAACCTACCACAGAGGGCCTCTGAAAGCCTCTGCCCTTCAGACTATCAAAGCAGATGCTGAGCCGGATGGGCAACTGTTGGGCAGGTGAACAGAATTTTAGGTAAGAACTGCGAAATAGTAAGAGCTGGAGAGGACAGGGTCTCCACAAGGAGAGCAATAGAACAAGAAAATTTGAACACAGGGAACTTCCAAGAGACTCATACTCCAACCAAGGACTATTCATGGAGATAACCCAGAACCCCTGTACAGATGTAGCCCAGGGCAGTTCAGAGTCCAATTGGGTTACATAGTAATGGGAAGAGGGACTGCCTCTGACATAATCTGATTGGCCTGCTCTTTTATCACCTCCCTCTGGGGGGGAGCAGCCTTACCAGGCCATAGTAGAGGACAATACAGCCACTTTTGATGTGAACTGACAGACTAAGATCAGAAAGGAGAGGAGAACCTCCCCTATTAGTGGACTTGGGGAGTGGCATGCAAGCAGAGGGAGGAAGGAGGGTGGCACTGGGAGGGGAGGAGGGTGGGGCTTATGGGGGGATGCAGAATGAATAAAGTGTAATTGATGAAAAATTAAAAAAAAAAGGAAAAAAATAATTTAAGAACCTTAAATGACTTTCAAAATTGGAGGAAAACATGGAGTTAGTCAATTGGCATGGAGCACGTCTCTCCCCTGGGGGCAATGGTCTCCTGAACCTACTCAGACCTCGGACACCACCTCTGCACTGATTTCTATAATGGCTCCACTAGTCTGCAATCCCAACAATAGTAAGTGAGGTTTCCCTCACCACATTCAGCACTACCGTATTTTGAGGCCATGGAAATGTCCTGTGTATGGCATACCTATTCAAATAATTGAACCCTATTGCCACAGGTTTTCCCACCTTTCTTCCTGCTAGTATAATGAAAGCAAACCAGTTAACTCAGTGTTAAGATCTTATACATATAACAATCCCACACTGTGTTTGAGCCCCTCCTCTGAGGAAAAACAGGTTGCTTACTGTCTATAGAGTGTATGAACCCATACTAGGCCCTCCTCACAGCCCACTTCAGAAACCACTGCCATCAACCCTACTACCTTCTTGATGGCCCACAGGTGCCCATCCATGACAATGGAGCCTATTGATATTGTCTTGTTTTACCCAACCTTATAAGGCCTAAGACTCTATGTTAAAAATGAAATGGATAGCTTGAAACCACAAGTGGGTAGAGGACATGAGATGGGAAGGATCATTCTTCCAGAAACAACTGGTAGCTAATCTTCACCTGGCACCTGGGTGTTGAAATCCATAGTCATCTTGATCTTTGCTCACTGATACACACTTTTAATTCCTTGTGTACTGGAAAATGGAAGTATGAGGGAATTTATCTATTGAGATAGGAATCTAAAGTGCACAATTAAGTGCTTGCCCTTTGGCTGGACATCCTAGTTGACAGATACAGAGTTTTCCATTGTAAAAGTTGGGGTTGTAAAGCATAGGTTTCCTAAAAGCAGACAGGTAAATATATAAAAAGAAAGTTTTCACCCAAGAAATGAACTATAGAAATCTAAAATCCCCTCAGTGTTCAAATGGTGGTGAGCATTTTGACTGGTGTTGATCATTGTGCCACACAATGGCCAATGGAAGGTGACTAAAGATCCCAGTCCAGACAACTTTACACAGCAAAACTTTCAACCACCATTAATTCAGAAAACATAATATTCCATGACAGAAAAACATTTATGCAATATCTATGCACAAACCCAGCCCTCCAGAAGATACTAGAAGGAAATCTTTTACACAAGGAAATTCATCTCCCTTACCTTCCCCAATCCCCCAATATATAAATAACTGCACTGCAACAAAACAAAAAGTAAACATGCAAACACACCACCATAATGAATATAAAAAATTAAATGAAATATCTGTCACTTGTCATTAATATTTCACTAAATATAAATGGAGTCAATGATTCAATAAAAAGACACAGACTAAAAGAACAAGACCCATCTCTCTGCTACATAGAAGTAACACACCTCAGCCACAGTGATATGTATTTCCTGAAATTAAAAAGAATTTTTAAAAAAGATTTTTCAACCTAAAGTATGCCAAAATGCAAGCTCTAGTTACCATCCTAACATCTAATAAAATAAATCTTCTACAAAAATTTGTCCAAAGAGATGAGAAAGGACATTTCATAAACATAAAAGAAAAAATCCCACCAAGATTAAATCTCAATTCTGAACATCTATGCTGCAAATACAAGCACACCCACATTTGCAAAATAAACATTAATAAAACTTAAGCCACACATAGTTGCCTAATCATTAAAAGTGAGATACCTCAACACCCCATTCTCATAAAAGACAGTTCAATTAAACAGAAACTAAGGCAAGAAAAAAATGACACTAACATGTTATGAATCATATGGAACCAACAGACATGTAGAGAACCTTTCAAACAAACACAAAACAATTTACCTTCTCTTCATGTCCACATGGAATCTTTTCCAAAATAGTCCATGGAGTCATTAAAAGGGAAGATTTAACATATAAAAGAAGATGGAAATAATCCCATGTACCTATCAGACCACCATGGAATAAAGCTCAACGTCAACAACAACAGAAATTTAAAAAACCTACAAACTCTTAGAAACTAAACAACTTTCTACTCAATTAAAACTATGTTAGGGAAGAAATAAAGAAATTAAAGACTTCTTAGAATTCAGTGAAAATGAAGGCACATAGTATTAAAAATTGTGGGACACAGTGAAAGCAGTATTAAGTGAAAAGTTGATAACACTAAGTGCTTTCATGATGAAATTGGTGACATTTCATACAAACAACTGAAGGTTCTAACTTCCTCTACAGGAGTAGATGGCTGGAAAATTGGTTTCAAGGCTGAAACCGATATGTTTCCTTATTATGTTAAACTTTTCCTGCTATTTATATCACCCTCCTTCCCAAATTAAGACCCTTATTTTCCTATTACTCTTTTCAGATAACTTGTGTTTTGTTTATTCTCTAATTATTTTCTTGGTTTTAAGTTAATTAAAAAAACCTTTTAATATTTTGGTTTCTGTAATTATTACAGATTATGTATTCACATAGGATGATTTGATGCTAGTAACCTCAAATAGAAACATGCATCATTTGCCTTTCTGGGTCAGAGAAACAGAAAGAGAACAATTCAAATTATCAATGAAACCAAGAGGTGCTTCTCTGAGAAAATCAACAAGATAAACTGACGCTTATACAATCTAACCAGAAGACAAAGAGACACTATCCAAATTAACAAAATCAGATATCATAATGACAGGCACTGAGGTAATTAAAAAAAAAATCAGTAATCCTACTTCAAATGCCAATATTCCACAAAATTTGTATATCTACATGAAATGGACAATATTCTTGATAGAGTCCACTCACCAAATTTGAATTCAGATGAGGAAAACAAAAATGTCCTATGAGTCTCAGCATCTACCTGCTGGGTATGGTCTTTCAGAAGCACTCCTTCCTTTATCCTGTTGTCTACTTCTTCGTGTCCATCACATTTGCCTTTTGAATGAGGATTGAGCATCTTGCCCAGGGTCAACCTCCTTGCTTAGATACTTTAGTAGTGTACAGAATTTACTATGTTTATACTATATTATATGTATAATATCCATTATAAGTGAACATATACCATGTGTGTCTTTCTGCTTCTGGGAGACCTCAGTCAGGATGATCTTTCCTAGTTTCCAACTTCTGCCTGCCAATTTCATGATTTCCTTGTTTTTAATGACTGAGTGGTATTCTATTATGGAAAAGTACCACAATTTCTGTATATATTCCTCAGTTGAGGGACATCTTTGTGGTTTACAGATTCTGGCTCATACAAATAAAGCTGCTACTAACATGTTTGAACAAGTGTTCTTCTTATATACTTAATCATTTTTGGTTATATACCTAGGAGTGGTATAATTGGATCTTGAGGTAATCACTATTCCTAATTGTCTGAGAAAGTGCCAGATTGATATCCAAAGTGGGTTGTACAATGTTACATTTCCACCAGCAAAAGAGCAGTGTTCTCCTTTCTCCACATCCTCACAAGTATGTGTTGTCATTTGAGTTTTTATTCTTAGCAATGTTTGGGCAGTATACAGAGATTCTTATGAAAGGAGGATTAGAAAGAATGACATGGAGAGGTAGGAGTTCCACAAAGAGAGCAACAGATCCAAAAAATCAAGGTCTTGAATAATTTTCAGTCTAATCTCCAAATTAATCCCATTCATGGAGATAAACCTAAAACCCCTGCACAGATATAGTACAGAGCTGCTCAGTCTCCATGTGGGTTCCCTAGCAAATGAACTCTGGGGCTGGCTCACTGTCCTCCCCCTGAGGGGAAAGGCAACCTCATGAAGCCACAGTGAAAGACAATGCAGCTAGTCCTGATGAGACCTAATAAGCTAGGGTCAGATGGAAGACTAGGAAGACCTCTCTTTCAGTGGACTGTGGCAGGGGCATGGGAGGAGATGAGGGAGAGAAGGAAATATTGGGGGGACTGAAGGAAGGGACTACCGCTGGGATTCAAAGTGAAAAAAATATAATAAAGGAAAAAAGAAGAAAAGAAAAAATGACAAAACATCCCACATTCCCTAAGATAGAAGTAGTCATTAAAAGTCTCCCATCCAATAAACCCATGACCAGATGTTATCAGCACTGAATTAGAACAGACTTTTAAAGAAGAGATAATAACAATATTCTTCCAATTATTCCACAAAATACAAGCAGAAGTAGCTGTACCAAATTAATTCTATAAACCCTGCTCACCTAATTAAACTGCCGAAAGAACCAACAAAGAAAGAGAATTTCAGAGCAACTTCCCTATCAAACAGTGATACTAAAATAGTCAATAAAATACTCACAACTGAAAAACAAGAACACATTAAAGATATCATCTACCAGAACTACATTGGCTTCAATCCTGACATGCAGTTATGGTTCAACGAACAGAAATTCATCCACTTTATGAACAAAGAAAGAAATGAATCCACATGATAACCTTCTTAGATGCAGAAAAAGCATTTCACAAAATTAAACACACATTCATGTTAAAAGTCTTGGAGGGATCTGGAACACAAGGTACAGACCTAAAAATAATTTAGGCATTACAAAGAAAGTCTATTGTCAACATTAAATGAAATTGAGAGAAACTCAAAGCAATTACACTAAAATAGGAATCAGGACAAGGCTGTACACTTACTGTGTATGTCTTCAATATAGTGCTTGAAGTCCTAGGTAAAGCAATACTACAACTAAAGGAGATTGAGGGGGATTCAAATTAGAAAGGAAGAAATCAAAATCTCACTATTTGTGAATGATATGAGAGTATACATAAGCGATTAACAAAACTCTACCAGGCAACTGCCACAGCAGATTACATCTTGAGCAATGTGACTGGATACAAAATTAACTCAAAAACTCAGGAGACCTTCTCTATACAAAAGATAAATGGGGTGAAGAAGAATTTAGGGAAATGACATCCTTCAAAACAGCCAAAAAATAAAACCAAACAACAAATGAAACAAAACAAACATTATATATCTAATTTCTTACCGTGACTCTAACCAAGTGAAAAATCTGTATGGCAAGAACTTCAACTGTGAATGAATAAATTTATTTATTTATATATTTATTACAGTTTGTTCATTTTGTATCCCAACTGTAGCCCTGTCCCTCTTCCCCTCCCACACACACCATTCCACTCTCTTCTCCACTCATGCCCTTCCCATAGCCCATTGATAGGGGAGGAACTCCTCCCCTTCCATCTGATCCTAATATATCAGGTTGTATCAGGAGTGTTGGCATTATCTTCCTTGGTGGCTTGGTGAGGCTGCACCTTCCTCAGGGGAAGGTGATCAAAGAGCAGGCCACTGAGTTCAGGTCAGAGACAGACCCTATTCCAATTACTAGGGAACTCACTTGAACCCTGAGATACCATGGGCTACATCTGTGTGGTGGTTCGAGGTTATCTCCATGAATGGTCCTTGGTTGGAATATCAGTCTCAGAAAAATACCTGTGCCCAGATATTTTTCTCTCCATGTTGAGATCCTGAACCTTCCATGTCTTTCTGTCTCCCCCTACTTTCATAAGGTTCCTTACCTTCTGCTCAAAATATGACTATTAGTCTCAGCCTCTGCTTTGATACCCTGTAGACAAGATTCTTTCAGAGGCCTTTTGTGGTAGGCTCCTGTCCTCTTCCCTATTTTCTCCCTCTTCCAATGTGTATCCCACCTTCCTTGCTGAATAAGATTGATCATCTTACCCAGGGCCCTTTTTCTTAATTAGCTTCTTAGTGTTTAGAGATTTTAATATTATTATCTCGTGTTATATGTCTAATATCCTCCTATCAATAAGTATATATCCTGTGAGTCTTTCTGCTTCTGGGATACCTCACTCAGGATGACCTTTTTAGGTTCCCATCATTGGCAAGAAATTTCAAGATTTCCTTGCTTTAATTGTTAAAAAGAATTCCATTTTGCAAATGAACCACAATTTCTGTATCCATTACTCAACTGAGGCATATATGGGTATTTTTCCAACTTCTGGCAATTACAAATAAAACTGCTATAAACACGGTTGAACAAATTTACTTGTATGTTTGAGCATAATTGTGATATATGCCTAGGAGTGGTATAGCTGGATCTTGGGGTAGCACTATTCCTAATTTTCTGAGAAAGCACCAGATTTTTTTCCAAAGTGGTTGTATAAGTTTACATTCACACTAGCCTTGGTTCTCCTTTCTCCACATCCTCTCCAGCATGCATTGTCACTTAAGTTTTTAATCTTAGCCATTCTGATGGGTGTAAGGTGAAATCTCAGTGTCAATTTGATTTGCATTTTCCTTACAGCTAAGGAAAGTTGAGCATTTAAGTGTTTCTCTGCCATTTGATATTCCTCTCTGTTTAGTTCTATTCCCCATCTTTAAATTGCAATACTTAATTTCTTGCTTCTTGAGTTCTTTATATTTTCTGGATATTTGCCCTCACTCAGATACAGGTTTGGTGAGGATCTTTTCCCAATGTGTAGGTTGTTGTGTTGATCTAATGACAGTGTCCTTTGTTTTACAGAAGTTTTTCAGTTCCATGAGGTCCCAGTTATTGATTGTTGATCTTAATGCCTGTGCTGCTGGTGTTATGTTCAGGAAATTGTCTCCTGTGACAATGAGTTCAAGGCTCTTCCTCACTTTTTCTTCTGCCAAGTTTATTGTGTCTGGTTTTATGTTCCACTTTGACTTTGTTCCACTTGACTTTAGTTTTGTGCAGGGTGATAAATATAGAGTTATTTGCATTTTTAAATGTAGATATCCCATTAGACCAGTAGCATTTGTTGAAGATAAGTTCTTTTTTCTATTGTATGGTTTTAGCATCTTTTTCAAAAATCAGGTGTCCAATAGTGTGAGGGTTTAATTCTAGAGCTTCTATTAAATTCAATTGAAACACTAGCCTGTTGCTATGCCAGATACATGCAGTTTTGATTACTGTTGCTCTATAGTACTGCTTGAGATCAGGGATGAAGATAACTCCAGAAGATCTTTTATTGAAGAGGATTGTTTTAGCAAATCTGGGTTTCTTGTTCTTCCTTATTAAGTTGAGAATTTTTCTTTCAAGGTCTGTAAAGAATTGTGTCATTAATCTGATGGGAATTGCATTGAATCTGTAGATTGCTTTTGGTAAGATGGCCATTTTTACTATCTTAAGCATGCCAAAAACTGAGCATGGGATAGCTTTCCATTTTCTGGTATTTTCCTCCTCTTCTCTCTCTCTCTCTCTTTTTTTTTCTTAGAGGTTTTTGTAAGGTTTTTGTTTTTGTTTTTGGTTTGTTTTATTGTTTGCTTTGTTTTCCTTAAAGTCTTTGACTTCCTTGGTTAGAATTACACCAAGCTACCTTATGTCCTTTGTGGCTATTTTGAATAGAGTTGTTCTACTACTTTCTGTTCTCAGCCCATTTGTCTTTTGTATACAGGAGGTCTACTGATATATTTGAGTTAATTTTGTTTCCAGCCACTTGGTGAAGGTATTTATTAACTATAGAAGTTCTATTATAGAATATAAACTATCATATCATCTAGCATATTGATACTTTGACATTTTCTTTCCAATTTGATCTCCTTTAATTTTATTATCACCCTAGTGAGGACTTCAAGAACTATGTTGAAGATATAGGGAGAATGGGGGCAGCATTGCCTTGTTCTGGATTTCAGTGGGATTGTTTTAAGATTCTGTCTGTTGCGTTTGAAGTTGGCTGTATACTTGTTGTATGTTGCTTTTACTATGTTTAGATAAGTGTCTTGTTTTCCTGATCTCTCCAAGACTTTAAATATGAATGGGTGTTTGATTTTCTTATGAGGTTTTTCAGCATATAAGGAGATTAGCATGTGTTTTTCTTTTTCTTTCTGTTTATATGGTGAGTTATATTGATTGATTTCCATATTTGCACAACCTTTGCATACCTGGGTTGAAGCCTACTTGGTCATAGTGGATGAGATATCTTCAAAGTGTTCTTGTTTTCATTTCTTGAATCTTTTGTTGAGTATTTTTGGATCAATATTCATAAGGGAAATTGACCTGAAATTCTCTTTCATTGTTGGGTCTTTGTGAGATTTAGTTACTAAGGTGACTGTAGCTTCATAGAATGAGTGTGGCAATGTTGCTTCTATTTCTAGTTTGTGAATTAGTTTGAAGAAAATTGGTATTAGCTCTCCTTTGAAACTAAGGTTGAATTCTGTGATGAACCCATATGGTCCTGTGCTTTTTTTTCAAATGGCAGCTTCTATTTCCTTAGGGTATATAGGACCATTTCATTTATTTACCTGGTATTGATTCAGCTTTGGTAGTAGAATCAATCATGAGGGAGGTATCCCAGAAGCAGAAAAAACACACATCATACATACTCACTTATAAATGGATATTCAACATATAGTATAGGATAAACATACTAAAATCTCTACCCCAAAAGTATCTAAGCAGGAAGGAGGATGCTGGGTAAAATTACCAGTTTTCACTCAGAAAGACAAATTGGATGGATGTTGTCAGAAAGAATAAAACAGGAAACAGGACAGGATCTTACCACAGAGGGCCTCTGAAAGACTCTACCAAGCAGAGCAGTGTATCAAAGCAGATCCTGAGACTCATAAACATATTTGGGCAGATTGTAGGCAATTTATGAAAGATGGGGAAGATAATAATACCTGGAGAGAACAGGAGCTACACAAGGAGAGCAACAGAAGCAAAATATCTGTGCACAGGGGTCTTTTCTGATACTGATACTATAACCAAGGACCATTCAAGGATATAACCTAGAACCTCTGCTCATATGTAGCACATGGCAGCTAAGTATCCAAGTGGGTTCCCTACTAAGGGGAATATAGATTGTCTCTAACATGAACTCAGGGGCTGATCCTTTGATCACCTATCCATGAGGGGGAAGCAGTCTTGCCAGATAACAGAGAAAGACAATGCAGCCAGTCCTGATGAGACATGATAGGCTAGCATCAGATGAAAGTGGAGGAGGACCTCCCATATCAGTGGACTAGGAAAGAGTCTTGGGAGAAGATAAGGGAAGGTAGGAAATAAGGAAGGTATCCCCCTCTCTAGTTACCTTCCTCCCTCCTACCAATCCATCCAATCCTCCCATTTCTGCATGCATGCCCCTCCCCAAGTCCAAGTAGGGGTGGGTTTCTTTTTCTTCCTTCTGATCCTAGTCTGTTAGGTCTCATCAGGAGTGGCTGCATTTTCTTCTTCTGTGGCCTGGTAAGGCTGTTCCCCCCTCAGGAGAATGTCATCAAAGAGTAGGCCTTCAGCAACTCTCTTTCTGACAGAGGGCTAATACCCAGTATATATAAAGAACTAAAGAAGCTGAAAAGCAACAAACCTAATAATCCAATTAAAAATTGGGAATAGCGCAAAACAGAGAATACTCAATAGAGGAATATCGAATGAAAGAAAAACACTTAAAGAAATTCTCAACCTCATTAGCCATCAGGGAAATGCAAATCAAAAGTACCCTGAGATTTCACCTGACACCCATCAGAATGGCCAAGATCAAAAACTCAGTGACAACACATTCTGGAGAGGATGTGGAGAAAGAGGAACCTTCCTCCACTGCTGGTGGGAATGTCAACTTGTACAATCATTCTGGAAATCAATCTGGCACTTTCTCAGACAATTAGGAATAGTGCTTCCTCAAGATCCAGCCATACCATGCCTAGGCATATATCCAAAAGAGGCTCAAGTACACAATAAGTACATTTGCTCAACCGTGTTTGTAGCAGCTTTATTTGTAATAGCCAGAAGCTGGAAACAACCCAGATGCCCCTCAACTGAGGAATGGATACAGAAATTGTGATACATCTGCACAATGGATTATTACTCAGCAATGAAAAACATGGAAATCATGAAATTTGCAGATAAATTGTGGGAACTGGAAAGGATCATTCTGAGTGAGCTGTCCCAGAAGCAGAAAGACACACACAGTATATACTCATTCATATAGACATATAATATAGGACGAATCTTATATATTTTTCTCCTTCTCAGAATTTGGATGAATTTAGGTAAAAGAGTGAGCAGTTTTCTTACATGGTGAATCTGATAATCAGAACATGCCTTAGTTCCTCTACTCTGAAATACTACCTTACAAATCAGGATTGTTGTTCCTCTATGCCTCGTCTCTGCCAACACTAATGTTATCATCAATGCAGCCTTAAGTGTGACTACATCAATATAAAAGTATAAAAATAGATATAGATATATATGTGTGTGCATATATGTATATGTGTGAGCAACACAAAAAAACTAAAGAAGAAACTAAGATTCAAGAAGCATTTTAGATGAAGAATGTTGAGGGATAACTAGTCAATTAATCTTTAGTTCCATTTTTTTGTAATTCAGTTAAATATGTTCTTACATAATAACAAAATAAAAGTTATTGATTAGTGATGTTTCTGTAATAGTAAGAATTGGGTTTAAATAATTTAACTACCTATGTCAACAGTTAGGGATGATTGATATGTGTTCCTGAGACACTCTTAAATCATGTTGTTATTTGTTTCTAATTGATTGATTTCAGCCCTGAGTTTGATTTTTCTAGCCATCTACTCCTCGTTGGTGTGTCTGCTTCTTTTTTTCTAGTTTTTTTTTCTAGTTTTTTTTTTGTTTTGTTTTTTGTTTTTTGTTTTTTTTTTGTTTTTTTTTTTTTTAGGTGAGCCATTAATTTGCTTGAATGTACTGTCTTGAATTTCTTCTTGAAGGCACTTAGTTATATGAACTTTTCTCTTAGCACCGCCTTCATTGTGTCCCACAGGTTTGGGTATGTTGTGCCTTCATTTTCATTGAATTCTAGGAAGTTTTTCTTCTTTGTTTCTTTATTTCTTCCCTGACCCAGCTGTCATTTATTAGCAAGTTGTTCAGTTTCCATGTATCTGTAGGCTTTTTGATATTTCTGATTTTGTTCATATCCAGCTTTATTCCATGGTGATCAGATAGGATTTAAGGGAATATTTCAATCTTCTTGTATTTGTTGTGGCTTACTTTGTGGCCAACAATATGGTCTATTTTGAATATTTTGAGAATATTCCATGAGGTGCTGAGATGAAGGTAAATTCTTTTGTGTTTGGGTTTAAAGTTGATTCATAACCTTTGTTTGAGACATTGTTTCTTTGTTTAATTTCTGTTTTGTTGACCTGTCCTTTGTTTTGAGTGGGTGTTGAAGTGTCCCACTATTAATGTGTGGGGATTTATGTGTGGTTTAAGTTTTATCAATGTTTCTTTTACAAATGTGGGTGCCCTTGTATTTGGGACATAGATGTTCAAGATTGTGATGTCTTCCTGGTGAAATTTTTTCTTGGTGAATATGAAGTGTCCTTCCCCATCTCTTTTTATTAACTTTGGTTGAAACTCTATTTTATCAGATATTAGAATTGCCATTCTGCTGACTTCTTGGGTCCATTTGCTTTGGAAGCATTCTTTCAGCCCTTTGCCCTCAGGTAATGTCTATCTTTGTGACTTAGGTGTGTTTCTTGGATGAAACAGATTGCTGGTTCTTTTTTACACATCCATTCTGTTAGTCTGTGTCTTTTTATTGGAGAGTTGAGTCCATTGATGTTGAGAGAGATTAATGACTAGTGGCTGTTATACCCTTTGTTTTTGATGTTGGCTCTGGTCATATGTTTGTGTGCTTGTTTGCTTTTTGTTTTACTGTAGTGAGGTTAATTATTTCCTGTGTTTTCTTGAAAGTAGCTAGTTTTCTTAGGTAGTATTTTTTTCCTTCTAGTGTCTTCTATAACACTGGATTTGTGTGTAGGTATTGTTGAAATATTTTTTTGGCATTGAATATCTTGTTTTCTCCATCTGAGATGTCTGAGAGTTTTGCTGGATATATTTGCCTGGGCTGACATCTGTGTTCTTTTTGGATCTGCATGATATCTGTCCAGGCCCTTCTGGCTTTCATAGTCTCTGTTGAGAATCAGGTTGATACTGATGGTTTGCCATTATATGTTACCTGGCCTTTTTCCCTTGCAGCTTTTAGTATTTTTTTTCTTGCTTCTGTATACTTAATGTTTTGATTATTATGTGATGGGACGATTTTCTTTTCTGGTCTAATTTATTGGGTGTTCTGTAGACCTCTTGTACCAACATCTTTCTTAAGGCTACACAAAGTCTTATTAAAGATCTTTAGTATTCTCACCTACTTACAACTGTGGAGTTACCTATTAAAACAGGCATTACTAGTTAAAGTGTCAGAAGACCCAAATTGATTAGTTCCAATTCTCTCCAATATCATTGCCATGCTTTCTTCTCAGGCAAATCATTTTAGTTACAAAATTGACTCAAAAAAATCAGTAGCCCTCCTGTATACAGAAGACAAAAGGGCTAAGAAAGAAATCAGGAAAACAACACCCTTCAGAATAGCCACAAAGGACATAAAGTACTTTGGTGTGACCCTAACCAAGGGAGTCAAAGACTTGTATGAAAAAAAATTTCAAGTCTCTGAAGAAAGAATTAGAAGAAGATATCAGAAGATGGAACAATCTCCCATGCTCATGGGCGTGGCAGGATTAATAAAGTAAAAATGGACCATCTTACCAAAAGCAATCTACAGATTCAATGCAATTACCATCAAATTACCAACACAATTCTTTAGAGACCTGGAAAGAAAAAGTCTCATCTTCATATGGAATAACAAGAAACCCAGAATTGCTAAAACAATCCTCTACATTAAAAGATCTTCTGGTGTTATCTCCATCCCTGATCTTAAGTTGTACTATAGAGCAACAGTTTTAAAAACTGCATGGTACTGGAATAGAAACAGATGGTGGATCAATACAACTAAAAAAAAAACACCCAGAAATAATCCCACATATGTATGGCACCTAACCTTTGACAAAGATGTCAAGACCATACAATGGAAAAAAGATAGCATCTTCAACAAATGGTGCTCGTCTAACTGGATATCAACATGTAGAAAAATGCAAATAGATCCATATTTATCACCCTGCACAAAACTAAAGTCAAAGTGGATCAAAGACCTCAACATAAAACCAGAAACATTATATTGGTTAGAAGAAAAAAATGAGGAAGACCTAGATCTCATTGGTACATGAGACAACTTCCTGAACAGAACACCAATAGCACAGGCTCTAAGAGCAACAATCAATAAATGGGACCTCATGAAAATGAAAAGCTTCTGTAAAGCAAAAACCACCATCATCAAAACAAAACAAAAATGCCTAGAGTTTGGGAACGAATCTTCACCAACCCTATATCTGACAGAGGGCTAATATCCAATATACATAAAGAAATTAAGAAGCTGAAAAGCAACAGACCAAGTAATCGAATTAAAAATTGGGAACAGTGCTAAACAGAGAATACTGTTTATTCCTCAATATTCCTCAATAGAGAAATATTGAATGGCAGAGAATACTTAAAGAAATTTTCAACCTCATTAGCCATCAGGGAAATGCAACTCAAAACTACCCTGAGATTTCACATGACACCCATCAGATTGGCCAAGATTAAAAACTCAAGTAAGAACACATGCTGGAGAGGTTGTGGAGAAAGGGGAACCCTCCTCCACTGCTGGTGGAAATATAAACTTGTACACCCACTCTGGAAATCAATCTGTTGCTTTCTCAGATATCTAGGAAAAGTGCTTCCACAAGATCCAGCTATACCACTCCTAGGCATATATCCAAAAGTGGCACAAGTACACAATAAGTACATTCGCTCAACCATTTGTAGCAGCTTTATTTGTAAAAGACAGAAGCTGGAAAAAACCCAGGTGTCCCTCAACTGAAGAATGGATACAGAAATGGTGATACAGCTGCACAATGGATTATTACTCAGCAATGAAAAACATAAAAATCGTGAAATTTGCAGGTAAATTGTGGGAACTGGAAAGGATCATCCTGAGTGTGCTATTCCAGAAGCAGAAAGACACACACAATATATACTCACTTATATAGGTATATAATATAGAAAAAACCTATTAAAATCTGTACCCCTAAAGAAACTAATCAAGAAGGGGACTCTAGCTAAAATGTTCAATCCTCATCCTGAAAGACAAAGAGGACAGACATCAGAAGAAGAAAACAAGAAACAAGTTAGGAGCCACCAACAGAGGGCCTCTGAAAAGTCTCTGTCCTGCAGACTATCAAAGCAGATGCTGAGACTTATGGCCAACTGTTTGGCAGAGTACATGAAACCTTATGAAAAAAATGGGAAATAATAAGATCTGGAGAGGACAGGAACTCCACAAGGAGAGCAACAGAACCAGAAAATTTGAACACAGGGGTCTTCCCAGAGACTCATACTCCATCCATGTACCATGCATGGAGATAACCTAGAACCCTTGCACAGATGTAGTACATGGATGTTTAGTTTCCAAGTGGGTTCCATAGTAATGGGAAGTGGGACTGTCTCTGATATAAACTGATTGGCCTGCTCTTTGATCATCTCCCCCTGAGGGGGGAGCAGACTTACCAGGCCAAAGAAGATGACATGCAGCCATTCCTGATGGGATGTGTTAGACTAAGATAAGAAGGAAGGAGATGTTGACCTCCCCTATCAGTGGACTTGGGGAGGGGCATGCGTGAAGAAGGGTGAGGGAAGGTGGGATTAGGAGGAGAGGAGAAAGGGGACAAAATGGGGGATACAAAGTGAATAAAGTGTAGTTAATAAAAGTTAAAAAATGTTGTTTCCAAATAGAATGATGAGGGTAGAATGAAGAGTTTGGAATATAGTGTCTATTAGATGGTGTATTACTGGTTAATTATGTCTCCAGAATTTGGTAGAATGTTAGAAATGAAGCACAGAACAGATATGAATCTCCCTTTTAAGACTCATAGCAAAGCTGAGCAAGAGCAATGTTGACCATAAGGCACCAAATATGAAGAAGAGGAAGCAATGCACTTATCCCTCCTTTGGTTTATTGCAAGACAAAAGAAATTACTTATGAGAATTGGTGAAAAAGACATTGAAAAAGAAAAGAATTGTCAAGGCTACACAACAATTTGCATTCTTTCAATCTATAAAAATAATCTTGATGTGTGTTATGACATACATATCTATTGTAAAATTTCACAAAAACAGCCAGAAGACAAATGTTTTAGTTGTTCATAATCAGTTTCCTGCTGTCAAAAAGGAAAGTTTAAATAATATTCTTAGAGTCACACAACCATGCATGACCCATAAACATCTGATTTACTATTCTTCTTGTTTAGAATTTTATGTTTCCATAGGTTCCAAAGGAGAAAGTACATTTTTTTCTTCCATCTTAAATTGTTTTTAGCAAAGTAGAATGTTTCTAGAGGACTCTATAAGTTGTTATTAACTAACACTGTGATAAATTGTAAGCCAGCCAGCAGCTGGTTTCCATGAGATTGCTTTGCTTAGCATTAAAATGACAGAAGTGAATTATCTATGCATCTAGAAGAGTCTAGGGTTACAGAAAACAATGTTCTCTTGCTATACAAAAATGGTTGCTCTATTTGTTCTTTGTATTCAGCCAAACATATTGGCTTGAGTTGCTTCCAGTTTTACTTAAGGTGTTTCTTTAACAAAATTTTTTCTTAAAGCCAGATTTTGCTAGCTTATAAAAATATCTTGAGGGAATCCCAAATGGCAGTGGCTAGTGTGCACCTTATCTGAGGGGCAAAGGACCTGCAATGCTGAAATTGGTGAGTGAACTGAACCCAGAACAAAGTTATCTAGGTTTCCAGGAAGAAAGAGACTAACCATGAACTGAGTCCATCTAGAATCAGGTCACTGGCAGACTCCTCCAAGAGGAGACACTCTTGGAGATGATCCCTAGGCACTTCCCTGTATCCAACTTCCTATTCCCTCTTTGGAGGAGGCAGGAGGAGGCCAGCATAATCCAATGCAGACCTGTGCCCCAACCCCAGCAACAGCAGCAGCTTCTATCAAAGCAACTCCAGCCCGGGATCTGGGGCTAAGAATACCCAAGCCTTTTGGGCACTCCCTTGAGAACACTGCCATAAGCCTGCCCTGGCAGAGCAGAAGGATAGAGAGGAGCATTGAGGGTTCTGCCACAGCTCATAGCTCCAGCGCCCAAGCACTGCCAGCTGTGCCTAGCATAGAAACCCTGGCTCAGGATCTGGGTGGGACTGAGGTCACTCAACACTTCCTGACACTCTCTTGGGTCCAGCAGCAATAAGCTCTAGCACCAAGCTCTGGCACCAATGGTCCCTGGCAGAGAAACCCAGGCTCAGGATTAGGGACTGAGAATACCCAAGCCTTCCTGCACCTCCCCTGAGACCACATCCATAAGTTTGACCTGGTGGAGGAGAAGGACAGAGAGGTGGCCTGTGGATTCTGCAACAGGCCACAGCACCTGGGCTCCAGCACACCCAGCGACCACTGGCAAGAAACCCTGGTTCTGGATCTGAAGCTGAGGACACTCAACCCTACCTGTCACATCCCCAGAACCAGCCAACATATGCACTAGCACCAGGTGGCTTCTGGCAGAAATATCCAGGCCTGGGATCTGGGACTAAGGACACTCAGCTGAAACCTTTCCCCTGGGACCAGCCATCATACGTCTTCCCTGGCGAAGGAGAAGGGGAGAGAGGAGGCCTGTGGATTCCACCACAGACCACAGTGTCTGGGCCCCAGCCTTGGGATCTCCCATAGAGGAGGTTAAGTCCCCACTTCCCCTACCCATCCCTACCCCAGCACTTCCCTGGGTTCAGCTACCAAAATCATTCCCTGGTGGAAGTGAAGGATACAGAAAGGGCCTTCAGAGTCCACCACAGACCACACTGCCTAGGCCCCAGCATTGGCTGTGACCAGCACAGCAAACAGTGCAGGTGGACACCAAGATCTGCTGCTACAGCAACACTGAGCTGACTGTTAGCATACACCCGCATTTGCCCCAGCAGGATCAAATCCTGCTAGAGTAGAAAGCAAGGGGAACCCCTGTGCATCCCAACTGGTCCTGCAAGGGAGTGAGTGTGCTTTCTAGGGAGTGTTTGCTCCAGATCCGTGTCTCCTTTATGCAAGCCATGGATCCCAGACAGAACTGTATATCAGTGGCCTGCAGGTCACTGCAATAGTCAGGGACTCTGCATGCACACTGTGCCCTCTAAAAGTACCTTCAAATAGTGCCAGCATTACATTCCTTAATTAGGTAAAGCTGAAACCCACACTCCCAAACCAGTGAACTTCTTTCATCTTCTTGAAAAATGGTTCAGAAAACAGAAAGAGATGGTCCTATCCTGAACTACAGACTCCAGGAAAAAAACAGTGAGGATTACAGATAAGCAGATAGCCAGAGGCCGATGGAAGAACACACCCAACAAAAATCAGGACATCATGGCTTCACCAGCAACCCCCCAAATCAATGGACACTTCAATTCACTAGATAAAGAAGAGAACGACTTTAAAACTATGTTTTTTTTCCAGCTATTAGAGGCTCATAAAAAGGAAATGAACAAAGCTCTCAAAGAAATACAGGCAAAAACAGCCAAACAAGTAAAGGCACAATTAGCGATATATAGAGAGGAAATGGAAAAAAAAAATAGAAGCCATTATTGTAAAACAGGATTCAACATTCAATCAGATGAAGGAAAATGGTGCAAGACATGAAAACAATTAGAATCAAAAAAGAAAACAAAAACAAAGAAAAACCTGGAGCTGGAGAACATAGAGAAAAGATCAAGAACTACAAAGGTAAGCATCAACAACAGAATAGAAGAGATGGAAGAGAGGATCTCACATGCCAAAAATACACTTGCAGAAATTGATACATCTCTCAAAGAAAGAAATAAAATCAGAAAAGTTCCAAACACAAAACATCCAAGAAATCAAGGACACCATGAAAAGATAAAATCTAAGAATAATAGGAGTATATGAAAAAGAAGACATCAGGCTGCAAGGGCTGGAAAATATTTTCAAGAAAATCATAGAAGGAAATTTTTCCAACTTCAAGAAAGAGATGTCTATAAACATACAAGAGGCCTACAGAACACCAAATAGACTAGGCCAGAAAAGAAATTCTTCATGTCACATCATAGTCAAAACCCTGAACCTTCAAAACAAAGAAAAACAATTAAAAGCAGCAAGGGGAAAAGGCCTGCAAGATTTCTCAACAGAAACTATGAAAGCCAGAGGGCCCAGGCAGAAATCATGCAGATCTTAAGGGACTTAAGGGTTGGATCTTAAGATGCCAACCCAGACAGCAAACTTTAAATCAACATAGATGGAGAATTCAAAATATTCTATGGCAAAACCAAATTTAAGCAATATCTACACAAAAACCCTTACAGAAGTTACTAGAAGGAAAATTACAACCCAACATAAATAACTACATCCAAGGAAACATAGACCACAGATAACTACACAACAACAACAACAAAACCACAAAAGAATACAAGTGATGAAACACAGCAACAGCACCAACCCCACATCAAAAGAAAGTAACATTTGTTGGTCACTAGTATCTATCAACATCAATGGACTCAATTCTCCAATAAAAAGACTAACAGAATGGTTGCTGAAACAAGCAAGATCCAACATTCTGTTGCATCAAACAACAACAACAACAACAAAAACAACAGAAAACACACCTCTGCAACAAAGATAAACACTACCTCAGAGTAAAGGGCTGGAAAAATGTTTTTCAAGCAAATGGATCCAGAAAACAAGCTGGAGTGCTATACTATTTAATAAAATAGACTTTCAACCAAAATTAATCAAAAAAGATAAGGAGGGCCACTATATTCTCATCAAAGAAAAAAATTCACCAAAAGGACATCACGGTTTTGAACATCTATGCCCCAAATACAAGATGTCCTACATTCATAAATGAAACATTATAAAGCTTAAAGCACACATTGATATCAATACCTTAATAGTGGGAGACTTCAACACTCCACTCTGTCCAAGGGACAGATCAACTAGATATAAATCAAATAGGGAAATAAAGGCACTTAAAGAATTCATAAATCAAATGGACCTAATAGATGTCTACAGATCTTTTCATCCAAACTCAAAAGAGTATACCTTCTTTTCAGGACCTCCTAGAACCTTCCCCAAAACAGACGTATAGTTGGTCACAAAGCAAGCCTCAACAGATACAAGAAGATTGAAATAATCCCTTGTATTCTATCTGACCACCATGGACAAAAGCTAGACCTCATCAACAATTAAAATAACAAAAAGCCTACACCCATATGAAAACTGAACAAACTGCTAATTAATGACAGCTGGGTTACGGAAGAAATAAAGAAATTAAATGCTTCCTAGAATTCGATGAAAATGTAGGTACAACACATCCAAATTTATGGAACACATTGAAAGCAGTGCTCAGAGGAAAATTCATAGCACTAAGTGCCTTCAATAAGAAATTTGTAATATCACATACAAGCAACTTAATGGCCCAAAAGAAAACCTTAGGGAAAAAAAAGAAGCAGATACGCCCAAGAGGAACATATGGCTAGAAATAATCAAACTCAGGGCTAAAATTAACAATTAGAAAAAAATAAATCTATTTAAAGAGTCAATGAAACAGGGGGAGCCAAGATGGCGGCGCTGGGAAAGCAACGCATTTGAGAAGCAGGACAGCACTCATCGTGCAGAGACCAGGAGACTTAACTCTGGGCCCTGAAACTACATAGATCATGTTTCCCAGGTGAGGGGAGGCTCCCACGGCGTGGGAATTGGTCAGGTCCACTCACGGCTACCCAGACAGAACCCGGAAGAAATCCCGGGTAACACGGGCTTTGTGTCTCCGGGCTGGAGCCTCAAGCATCTGTGTCTCAATTACTTTCCCAGGCTGATCCGTGAGCACAAGGGTACCTGAGGCTGGGAGTCCCAGTCCCGGGGGGACCCCACTGGGAAACAAAGTTGCCAGACTGATCACGGGTCACCCAGTCTTTCCTCAGAAGGTCTCTAGGACTACGGGTACCCAGCACCAACACAACTGAGCTCCTGCAACACAGAGAGCTGTGCACTCAGCTCAGTGGTACAGACAAGCTGCGCGCCCCAGTACAACAGGGACTGGGAACCCCTGTCCAGAGAGGACCCCACAGGAAAGGAAGAAACTGTGCTGCTGGGGTCACCTAGGGAAAGTCTAGCAGCCTGCAGAGCACAGACAGGTGAGTACGCCCAGCCATCACAGATCTGGGCCCAAACAGGGAGCACAGAGTGATTGGAAACTCAGCTCCTGCAGACTAGCAGGCAGGCACATGCTACACCAGCCCAGAGGCCTGCATTGTACCAAATACACCTTACAGGCAGAACTGTGCGCCCCAAGACACCAGAGCAGTACTCACCCACCACAGATTACCTCTTGGGTTCTGGGGCACAGAGCCCCAACCTCAGACCTACAAAAGACCAGGAACCCTGAGATCAACCCCCCAGATACTGCTCCAAGGGGCAACCAGTTATCCCTAACAAAACCGACCAAACCACATGACACACAGGTTACATCAGTTGATCACTAAATTTACAGCAAGAAAATGAGAAGGAGGGCAGCTGTATCCAGGACTTCTCACAGTGAGAAGAGAACCCTCTCAACTAATCAGGACCACAGTTACTACCGAGGTCTCTATGCCTGAGGTGAGCTGTAGCAACTCCTGAAAATCACCGGACATCCAGTGACTATACCCAAAAAGCTGGGAAGGCTTCCTTCAGGAAAAACCATCTTCCTAACAAAGGGATTCTCTCCACTACAAGAGTCCAGGAACAACCAGAAACTAAATTCAAACAACTAAGATAGCCCAATGAGTAGAGGACAGCATAAAAGTTCAACCAACAAAAACCAGAGCAATATGGCATCTCCAGAACCCAGTTATCCAGGGGCAAATAGCCCTAGACACCCCAGCATAAATGAAATTCAAGGAGATGACCTAACATCTATGCTCATGAAGAAGATAACACAGGAAACAAATAAAATACGAAAAGAATTAGAGGAAGATAAAAACAAACAGATCATGGCTATCCCTAAAGAAATGGAGGAAATTAAAGACAAGGAGATTATGGCCATCCGTGAAGAAATACGGGAAGCTGCAGCCAAAGAGTCTGTGGCCTTTAGAGAGGAAATGCTTAAATCACTGAATGAAATAAAAGAAACAGTGGATTGTTCAAACAAAGAGCTGAAGGAATTGAAAGAAAAACATGAAAATACAGTCAGACAGGGGAAGGAAACCAACAAAATAGCTCAAGACCTGAAGATAGAATTGGAAAAATTAAAAAAAAAAAACACAAATGGAAGAAATTGTGGAGAGAAAGAACTTAGGGAAAAAAGCAGGAACTACAGAGGATAGCATAACCAATAAGCTACAAGAAATGGAAGAAAGAATCTCAGGTGTGAAAGATACAATGGAAGAAATAAATGTATCTGTCAAAGAAAATGTTAAATCTAAAATATTCCTGACACAGACCGTCCAAGAAATTCAAGACAACATAAAACAACAAAACCTAAGAATAATAGGAATAGAGGAAAAAGAAGATTCCATGCACCAAGGCCCAGAAAATATTTTCAACAAAATCATTGAAGAAAATTTCCCCAAATTAAAGGAGAGGACAATAAGAATACAAGAGGCCTATAGAACACCCAATAAATTAGACCAGAAAAGAAAATCCTCCCGCAACATAATAATCAAAACCGTAAGTATACTGAACAAAGAAAAAATACTAAAAGCTGCAAGAGAAAAAGGCCAAGTAACATATAATGGCAAACCCATTAGAATCACACCTGACTTTTCAACAGAGACTATGAAAGCCAGAAGGGCCTGGACTGATATCATGCAGACCCTAAGAGAACACAGATGTCAGCCGAGGCTACTATACCCTGCAAAACTCTCAGTCCTCATGGACGGAGAAAACAAGATATTCAATGACAAAAACGTATTTCAACAATACCTACAAACAAATCCAGCATTACAGAAGACACTGGAAGGGAAAATACAACCCAAGAAAGCTAGCTACATTCAAGAAAACACAGAAAATAAATAACCCCACTACAGTAAAACAAAAAGCAACCAAGCACACAACCGTATGACCAGAGCCAACATCAAATTCAAAGGATATAACAACCACTGGTCATTAATCTCTCAACATCAATGGACTTAATTCTCTAATATAAAGACACAGACTAAGAGAATGGATGTGTAAACAAAACCCAGCAATCTGTTGTATACAAGAAACACACCTAAGTCACAAAGATAGACATTACCTGAGGGTAAAGGGATGGAAGACGGCTTTTCAAGCAAATGGACACAAGAAGCAAGCAGGAGTAGCCATTCTAATATCTGCTAAAATAGTCTTTCAACCAAAATTAATAAAAAGAGATGAAGAAGGACACTTCATACTCATCAAGGGAAAATTCCACCAGGAAGACATCACAATCTTGAACATCTATGCCCCAAATACAAGGGCACCCACATTTGTGAAAGAAACATTGATATAACTTAAATCACACATAGATCCTCACACACTAATAGTGGGTGACTTCAACACCCCACTCTCAACAAAGGACAGGTCAACTAAACAGAAATTAAACAAAGAAACAATATTTCTAACAGAGGTCATGAATCAAATGGACCTAACAGACATTTACAGAACCTTACACCCAAACACAGAAGAATTTATCTTCTTCTCAGCACCTCATGGAACCTTCTTCAAAATAGACCACATAGTTGGTCACAAAGCAAGCCTCAACAAATACAAGAAGATTGAAATAATCCCTTGTATCCTGTCTGATCACCATGGAATAAAGCTGGACCTCAGTAACAACAAAAATAGCAAAAAGCCTACACATACATGGAAACTGAACAACTTGCTACTAAAAGACAGCTGGGTCAGGGAAGAAATAAAGAAAGAAATTAAAATCTTCCTAGAACTCAATGAAAATGAAGACACAACATACCCAAACTTGTGGGACACATTGAAAGCAGTGCTAAGAGGAAAGTTCATAACACTAAGTGCCTTCAAGAAGAAATTTGAGACAGCGCATTCAAGCAACTTAATGGCTCACTTAAAAACCCTAGAAAAAGAAGAAGCAGACACACCAAGCAGGAGCAGATGGCTGGAAATAATCAAACTCAGGGCTGAAATCAATCATTTAGAAACAAATAAAACAATTCAAAGAATCAATGAAACCAAGAGCTGGTTCTTTGAGAAAATCAACAAGATAGACAAACCCTTAGCCAAGCTAACTAAAAGGCAGCGAGACACCATCCAAATCATCAAAATCAGAAATGAAAAGGGGACATAACTACAGACACTGGACAAATCCAAGCAATCATTAGGACTTACTTCACAAGTCTATATGCAAGAAAATTTGAAAATTTAAATGAAATGAACAATTTTCTTGATTGATTCCACTCACCAAAGCTAAATCAGGACCAGGTAAATCAATTAAATAGTCCTATATCTCCCAAGGATATAGAAGCAGTCATCGAAAGTCTCCCATCCAAAAAAACCCCAGGACCTGATGGTTTCAGCGCAGAATTCTACCAAACATTCAAAAAAGAGCTAACTCCAGTTCTCTTCAAACTATTCCACAAAATCGAAACAGAAGCAACATTACCAAACTCATTCTATGAAGCCACAGTCACATTGGTACCTAAACCTCACAAAGACCCAACAAAAAAAGAGAACTTCAGGCCAATCTCCCTTATGAACTTTGATGCAAAAATACTCAACAAAATACTCGCAAACCGAATACAAGAACACATCAACTATATCATCCACCATAACCAAGTAGGCTTCATACCAGGTATGCAGGGGTGGTTCAATATACAGAAATCCATCAATGTGATCCACCATATTAACAAACTGAAAGAAAAAAACCACATGATAATCTCCCTAGATGCTGAAAAAGCCTTTGACAAAATCCAAAATCCATTCATGTTTAAAGCATTGGAGAGATCAGGGATACAAGGCACATATATAAACATAGTAAAGGCAATATACAGCAAACCTTTAGCCAACATCAAAATGAACGGAGAGAAACTTAAAGCAATCCCACTAAAATCAGGGACAAGACAAGGCTGCCCACTCTCTCTATATCTCTTCAACATAGTGCTGGAAGTCTTTGCTAGAGCAATAAGAGAGTTGAAGGAGATCAAGGGGATACAAATTGGAAAGGAAGAATTCAAATTATCACTATTTGCAGATGCTATGATAGTATAAGTGAGTGACCCCAAAAACTCTACCAGGGAACTCCTACAGCTGATAAACACCTTCAGCAAAGTGGCCGGATACAAAATTAACTCAAAAAAATCAGTAGCCCTCCTGTATACAAAAGACAAAAGGGCTGAGAAAGAAATTAGGGAAACAACACCCTTCACAATAGCCACAAATGACATAAGGTACCTCGAGATAACCCTAACCAAGGAAGTCAAAGACTTGTATGAAAAAAATTTCAAGTCTCTGAAGAAAGAATTAGAAGAAGATATGAGAAGATGGAAAGATCTCCCATGCTCATGGCTTGGCAGGATTAACATAGTAAAATTGGCCATCTTACCAAAAGCAATCTTCAGATTCAATGCAATTCCCATCAAATTACCAACACCATTTTTTATAGACCTGGAAAGAAAAATTCTCAACTTCATATGGAATAACAAGAAACCCAGAATTGCTAACGCAATCCTCTACAATAAAAGATCTCCTGGTGGTATCTCCATCCCTGATCTTAAGTTGTACTATAGAGCAACAGTTTTAAAAACTGCATGGTACTGGCATAGAAACAGAATAGCTGATCAATGGAACCGAACGGAGGAACCAGAAACCCACACACTTATGGACACCTGATCTTTGACAAAGATGCCAAAACCATACAATGGAAAAAAAGATAGCATCTTCAACAAATGGTGCTGGTCCAACTGGATATCTACATGTAGAAAAATGAAAATAGATCCATAGTTATCACCGTGCACAAAACTGAAGTCCAAGTGGATCAAAGACCTCAACATAAAACCTGACACATTAAATCAGCTAGAAAAAAAAGTGGGGAATACCCTAGAACTCACTGGTACAGGAGAAAACTTCCTGAACAGAACACCAACAGCACAGGCTCTAAGAGCAACAATCAATAAATGGGACCTCATGAAACTGAAAAGCTTCTGCAAAGCAAAGGACACCATCATCAAAACAAAGCAACTGTCTACAGATTGAGAAAGAATCTTCACCAAACCTTTATCTGACAGAGGACTCATATTCAGTATATATAAAGAACTAAAGAAGCTGAAAAGCAGCAAAGCAAGTAATCCACTTAAAAAATGGGGAACAGAGCTAAACAGAGAATTCTCTGTAGAGGAATACCGAATGGCAGAGAAGCACTTAAAGAAATGCTCAACCTCACTAGCCATTAGGGAAATGCAAATCAAAACAACCCTGAGATTTCACCTTATACCCACGAGAATGGCCAAGATCAAAAACTCAAGTGACAACACATGCTGGAGAAGTTGTGGAGAAAGGGGAACCCTTCTCCACTGCTGGTGGGAATGTAAACTTGCACAACCACTCTGGAAATCAATCTGGCGCTTTCTCAGACAACTAGGAATAGTGCTTCCCCATGATCCAGCCATACCACTCCTGGGCATATATCCAAAAGAGGCTCAAGTACACCAAAAGGACATTTGCTCAACCATGTTTGTAGCAGCTTCATTTGTAATTGCCAGAAGCTGGAAAGAACCCAGATGCCCCTCAACTGAAGAATGGATGCAGAAATTGTGGTACATCTACACAATGGAATATTACTCAGCAATGAAAAATAAGGAAATCATGAAATTTGCAGGTAAATGGTGGGATCTGGAAAGGATCATCCTGAGTGAGTTGTCCCAGAAGCAAAAAGACACACATGGTATATACTCACTCATATAGACATACAACATAGGACAAACCCACTAAAACCTGTGCATCTAAAGAAATTAAACAAGAGAGAGGACCCTAACTAAAATGTCCAATCCCCATCCGGAAAGGCAAAGAGGATGGACATCAGAAGAAGAAGAAAACAGGAAACAACCTAGGAACCTACCACAGAGGGCCTCTGAAAGCCTACGGACTCTCAAAGCAGATGCTGAGCCTGATGGGCAACTGTTGGGCAGAGTGAATGGAATTTTATGTAAGAACTGGGAAATAGTAAGAGCTGGAGAGTACAGGGTCTCCACACGGAGAGCAACAGAACAAGAAAATTTGAACACAGGGAACTTCCCAGAGACTCATACTCCAACCAAGGTCTATTCTTGGAGATAACCCAGAACCCCTGAACAGATGTAGCCCAGGGCAGTTCAGAGTCCAAGTGGGTCACATAGTAATGTGAAGACAGACTGCCTCTGACATAATCTGATTGGCCTGCTCTTTGATCACCTCCCCCTGAGGGGGGAGGAGCCTTACCAGGCCATAGTAGAGGACAATGCAGCCATTTTTGATGTGAACTGATGGACTAAGATCAGAAAGGAGAGGAGAACCTCCCCTATCAGTGGACTTGGTTAGTGGCATGCATGCAGAGGGAGGATTGGTGGGATTGGGATGGGAGGAGGGATGGGCTCATGGGGGGATGCAGAATGAATAAAGTGTAATTGAGAAAAAAATTTAAAAAAAGGGAAAAAATAATTTAAGAAACTTAAATGACTTTCAAAAGTGGAGAAAAGCATTTACATGGAGTACGTCTTGCCCCTGCGGGCAATGGTCTCCTGAAGCTCTTCAGACCTCGGACACCACCACTGCTAGTTCTAGAACTGATGCAGGATGTTCCAACGAGGGGGTTAAGGCTTCTCATAATATTTCCTATAAGCCCATACCTGTTTGTCTATATCCCCCATTTTTATTCATTATTAGCCAGATAGAGCCAAGTAATTGTGGTAATGATACTTGCTTTTTTACCCAATGCTGGAATGCTAGTGAATTTAGGTATGCCCTGGTTACTAGCATGCCTCGCTGGGTGCCTGTGCCCATTGATGCCCCTCATGCTATGAATCTCTTCAGACAGAAAAGCGATCTTGGAACTACAGCTGCCATTGTTACTGCCATCTCATTGGCGGCTGTTGGAGCTCCCACCGGGCATTAGCCATGAGTCATACTGTGCATACTGCTCAGACCCTGAATACTCTTTTAGCCAATATAGCTCATGCCTTAGATGTACAAAAATGAATTAATGCTCAACTAAAAGGAGGCTTGATGGTGATCATTCAAAGGATTGACCTCGTGCAGGAGCAAATTGATACCCTATGGCAAATTGCTCAACTTGGCTGTCAATGGAAGTATGCTGGACTTTGAGTCACTAGCATACAACATGAGAATATTCCCTGTACTGCAAATCTGTCTAAACAATTGTTGAGCTATATTTTAGGTAATTGGACTGGAGAATTCGATACTATGAGTGAACAGCTGAGAGTGGCCATTGTCACAGTAAATTCTACCAGAGTGGACGCAGGACTAGCCACAGGATTATCATCATGGATTGCTGCAGCCATGAATCATCTGAAGGAATGGGCGGGCATGGGAGCGTTAGCAGGCCTTCTGGTGTTGGTCTCCTTGGTTTGCCTGTGTTATATATGCAAGATTAGAGTCTCACAACAGTGTAATGCAGCCATGACCATTCAGGCCTTTACAGCCATTGAAGCAGGACAGTTTCCCCACCATGGTTGGCTACCATAAAAAGCTAAAATGTTACGTTCAGGATGTGAGGCTAAGCACTGCACTCAGGGTCAGCCGCTTTGGACACAGAGAAGAGCAAGTCTGATTGCATGCGGGTTGATGCCCCAGGTCCCACCTCTGAGAAAAAGGTATCGGACTGGTCTGATGATTTTTGGGTGGATGACATCTAAATGAACATTGGTACAAAGTCCCAATTTATCTCTAATATCAGAGATTAGACCTCTACTCTTGCCTGATGCATCTAAAACAAAAAGGGGGAACTGTAGAGAGCTGCTTAATGCTGCGCCTTAAAGATGGAGCTGGTTTCTGCCTTCCACCTTCCTGATGGTGAGTGCTCTCTGTCACAAACAACTCCATATTTGGCTAAGGCTGAGGATCTGGCTTGCTTCCGTGTATGTGGACCTATCTGCATTACCCAAGTGGCACGCTGGGTTGGCTACCCAGAGGCTATTTAAGCTGTGGGCTGGCTTTCCCCAGGGTCAGATGATTGTTCAATGTTCCTGAATAAAATGCATTGAAGGAAAAAAAAAAGAAGGAGTTCCTGGGATAAGATGATCCATCCTCACTTAGAAAGACAAATGGGATGGACATTGGATGTAGGATAAAACAAGTAACAGGACAGGAGCCTACCTCAGAGAGCCTCTGAAAGACTCTACCTACCAGTGTATTAAAACAGATACTAAGACTCATAACCTAACCATCAGCAACGTGCAGAGAATCGTAAGAAAGCAGGGGGAGTTAGTATGATCTGGAGAGGACAGGAACTCCAGAAGGACCAGATGTATCTGGGCACAGGGGTCTTTCATGAGATTGTTTCTCCAACCAAGGTCCATGTATTGATATAACCTCAAACCTCTGCTACGATATAGCCCATGGTAGCTCAATATCCAAGTGGACACCCTAATAAGTGGAACAGGGACTGTTTCTGATATGAACTCAGTGGGGGGGATCTTTGATTCCTCCCCACCCCCTGAGAGAGGAGCAGCCCTGCTAGGCCACAGTGGAGGACTTTACAGCCAGTCTTGAATGTACATGATAAACCAGGGTCAGATGTAAGGGGAGGAGGTCCTCCCCTGTAATGAACTTGGAAAGGGGCAGGGAGGAGATGAGGCATGAAGGGTGGGATCTGGAGGGAACGAGGGAGCGGGATACAGCAGGTATACAAAGTTAATAAACTGTAACTAATATTAAAATAATAATAAAAAACTAAAAAAATCTTTTTGGAAAAGGGTTTTTCATTTCTGAGGCAAAAACAAGAGTGATGAAAGGATAAGGATCTAATGAGGGAGGCAGGGATAAAACATTTGCCTGGAAGCAGGAACCACAAGCCTCGAGTATCTGAACTGATTTGTATAGAAGAGTAGCTAGATATAAGAAAAAACTTTTTGATATTTAAAGGTTTTGATATTTAAAAAGATAGTTTTCTATGCTGGAAATGGATGAAGACAGAATGATACAGTGCTCCTGCATATCGTTTGAGTTTGTCTCTCTTGGCATACAAACATTTTTTTTCAGTGACAATTTCAGTTTTGTATATCCTGTTTGGTAAAGATTGGGTTAGACAGACTTACACAAAGACTGAGAAATTAGATGCCTATTTAAAGACAGAGGTTGGGGGAATCTTTGAATCAAAATAGAGCTTAAAAGAAAGCTACTAATCTCAATAGGTCCAGCAATTTAGACTGTTCCAAACAGGATTTCTATAAAGCTTGAAGTTTCTTAACATTGAACTACTATATCACAAACATTATTGCTTGCAATTAACCAGTTTTTGGTATTTCCTTTGGGACCCCAGGATCCAAAGCCAGCTAAAAAAGTCCATGGGAACAACATTCAACTTCTTTTAAAGAGTTTTTGGTAGGGTTTTGTTTTTATTTCTGGTGCTACTAATGTTTATTTGGAGATGATTACTAGTTTTTAATGATTTTATTCATATAGTGAAAATAAAGTTAGCATGTTAGGTAATGTAAGTTAACATTAGGTCCAACTTTTGGGAACCAAGCTAATCCTCATAAAATTTCCAGGGTTCCCACAGTCTCTTTGGCTCTAGCCTTCAGCCACTCACTTGTGTGTTGTGCTCACCAGCCACTGATGACCTCTTGGGTACTGGGGCACAGAACTCTATCCTCAGACCTACAGAACCTGGGACCCACAGGATCAGTCCCAGATGCTGCTCCAAAGCTCAAACTGTTTCCTTAGTGAAACCTAGAAAGCTTTAGGGGTCCCTGGTTCTTTAAGATGGAGAAAACAAGATATTCAAAGAAAAACACCAAGTTAAACATTACCTATCCCAAGATAGACCTTATAGAAAATACTAGAAGGAAAAATACTAGCCAATAAGGAAAATAGGAACACCCAGGAAAATATAGAAAATGCCCAGGAAAACATAGAAAACACCAAGGAAACCATAGAAAAGAAATAATTTCACTACAGCCAAACTGAAAGCACTCAAGCTCAAACACTACTACTACCACACCAAAATGATGAGATCGCACATACCACATCTACACCATAAATATACCACACCCCCATATTCCACACTCCCATAAACCCCTCCACTTCCATTTCCCATTTATCCAGACACAATACATTCTCATGTACTCCCCATGCCTCACATACGACAAATACTTTACACATGCCATACATACTACTCAGAGCATCTAGTGAAAAGCACACACATAAACCACACATATAAAATATACTACAAAAACACCACACTTACCCATTACTATACATACACAGTCCAAACATAATAAGTCATACAGTCACCACACTCTATACACATGCCACACCACAAACCGTGTATTCACACTCACATTGCATCACACACATGATAAACACATTCTGTACACCTATACCACAAATACCACACATATCACATACGTATATCTATTCACACACCAACCCAAAGGATGGCAATGCTTTGGCATCACTGCATGCTCTGTATTCTTTACATTCACCATTATATTTAGTTTTTAACTAACTTGATAGTGTTGGTCCTTATTGTTTAATATTCCATATTCAGAGAGATACATAAACAAAGTGACTCTCCATGCCCAAGCCAAAGTGTTCTTCCCTGGCAGAGTTGAATCTGAGACAAGATGTTTCTGAATCTAGAAATACTGCAGTCTTAAAGATGACACCTTTCCCTTCCCAGGCAACAAGGATTTCCCTGGATAGAAAAAAGTTCTTAGCTGATGAAAATGCTGCCTTGGAAGATCAATCCTTCCCTCATGTAGTTCAGCTTGTAGGTACATATCCTTTCATCTTGTCCAGTGTGATTGCAAATGGAAAAAGGACTTCAGCCACCATTATTTTGGTAAAATTCTGTCAGGAGCTAGAAAAAGAGCTCAATGAGATCGGTAAGTTTGCCAGCTTTCCCAATATTTCCTAAGCAATTTTGTGCTGAAATTTAAATTTTGAGGGATGTGGGTATAGCACAGCAGGGGAACACTGTCTGTCATGTGCAAAATGCTAGGCTGAATTTCTAGTAGCGCCCATATGCGCTCACACACCAACTCAACCATGCACACAAATGTGCAGATGCACTAGTGAAGACACAAACATAAGCACACAATTTTTTTTTTTCTTTTTTCTTACTCTCCAATTTTGACCAGTCTTCATTGCCTTTCCTGGACTTGCCTTATAATTTCTTAGTTGTTGGCCAGTTTACTTATGCAGACTGCCTCCTATTCCAAGACAACAAATTTCAATAAGCAGATATCTAGCCCTTTATGCATAAGCATGTGTTTAGCAGTTCCCATATTTAGAACAAACTGATTCAGTCATAGGAAGGATTACAGAAATCCAGTCTAAAGCAGAACCCACTGCCTTTCCCTCAAGATCTCACATGCTGTGGAAGAGGAGGCTAAAACATAAAACACAGGCAGAATAAGCTTTAATGGTGGCATCTTTCAAGGGACTGTAATCTAAGCCAACCACAATGAGGAAGGAACATGGAGTCAGGGAAAGAAGCCTCAGTGAGGAGCAGAAGCCTTAGGAGGAGCCGTTTGATACTTTAATTTTTTTATTAATAACGCTTTATTCACTTTGCATACCCTCTGTAGCTTCCTCCCCCCTCCTTTCAAAATTCCTCCCTTCCTCCCCCTTCTCCACTCATACCCCTCCACAAGTCCAGTGATAGGGGAGGTCTTCTTTTCCTTCATTCTGATCCTAGTCTATTACATCTCATCAGGAGTGGCTGTATTGTCTTCCTCTGTGGCCTGGTAAGGCTGCTCCCTCCACCCCCCTCTGGGGAGGTGATCAAAGGGCAGGCCAATCAGTTCATGTCAGAGGCAGTCCCTGTTCCCATTACTATGGAACCTACTTGGACACTGAACTGCCATGGGCTCCATCTCTACAAGGGGTTCTGGTTATCTCTGTGCATGGTCTTGGTTGGAATATCATTCTCAGAAAAGATCCCTGTGCCAAGATTATTTGGTTTTGTTGCTCTTCTTGTGGAGCTCCTGTCCTCTCCAGTACTTACTATTTCCTACTTCTTTAATAAGATTCCCTGAACTCTGCCCAAAGGTTGGTGATAAGTCTCAGCATCTGCAGAGCCTTTCAGAGGTCCTTTGTGGCAGGTTCCTGTTTTCTCCTCCTTCTGATATCCATCCTCTTTGCCTTTAGGAGTGGAGATTGAGCATGTTAGCTGGAGTCCTCCCTCTTGATCAGTTTCTTTAGGTGTACATATTTTAATAAGTTTGTCCTATACCATATATTTATACGAGTGAGTATATACCATATGTGTCTTTCTGCTTCTGGGATAGCTCACTCAGGATGATCTTTTCCAGTTCCTACCATTTATATGAAATTTCATTATTTCCTTATTTTTTATTCTTGAGTAATATTCCATTGTGTATATGTACCACCATTTCTGTATCCATTCCTCAGATGAGGGCCATCTGGGTTATTTCCAGGTCCTGGCTATTACAAATAAAGGTGCTACAAACATGTTTGAGCAATTATCCTTATTATGTATTTCAGCCACTTTTAGATATATGCCTTAACACCTGTTGTGACATCTTTCTTCCCCTAGACACGTTTCCAAAAACATTTTCTGAGTATGATGCTTGTGAGCATTCCAGAATATACCTCAAGGAAATATACTTTTATTTGCTGCTTAGAAAAGCAGGCCTGGGGGACATGAAGCTTCTAGCCCATTAACCCTGAAGTTTGATAGCTGCAATACTCAGCATACTCCAAGACCACCAGGAAGACTTTCTTTTTGTTACATTCCTCTTGACATCTGTGTATCCCTGAGCTCTAGGAGCCTCAGGTTATGACTCACCAAGAGGGTACTCACTCTGTGTAGCTCTGGATACTTGTTTTCTGACCATGTACCTACTGCTTTGTCTCTTCTCAAAATATTCTATACTCTGAACTTGGGGCCATCCCCAGCAGTGCATTCCTCTCAGAACATTCTTCCTCTCTTAAGTAGGTTTATATTCTTTCTCTCTCTCTCCCCTCTCTCGCACACTGTTTTTATATATCCATCCTCCTCTCTCTCTTACTCTCCTTCCTTTTCAGTTTCACTCACTCATCTGGATTATGACACACCAAGGAGGCCTGTAACACAAGTTGCCATCTTGATCTTGGGTCTCCATAGCATGAGAATTGATTGTCTGTTCAAACCACACAGTCTCCAGGAATCTGGTGAGGCAGTGGTGATTGGGCAGAGATGGATTGGAATTAACCAAGAAGAAAGCCCTGTTACCTTGTTCTTGTTGGAAGGACTTGGAGAGAAAGTCACAGTTCATGGGCAGCTCTGCACTTTTTTTTTTTTTTTTTTGGTTATCCCAGTCTTTAAAATAATTTGCCTTGGGATCCAAGATGGTGGCACCAGGAGGACACTCTTTCTGAGTGTCCTCAGCACAGTAGGATCTGTGAAATGACCACACCAGATAGAACTCTGGTCTTTAAAACACCAGTGATTGTGTTTCCCAGCTAAGAGTAAATCCCATGATTTGGAATTCAATCAGCTTCAAATCATCCAACTAAACATTGGAAAAAGGCCTGGTTCCAACAGGCACTTGGTCGCCTACCCAGAGCCACATGGCTGCATATTCTGATCACTGTCCCAGACTGAACTGTGGGCTAAAGAAAACGCAAGAGAAAGAGATTCCAGTTGAGAGAGAAAACTCCACAGTACAGCAAACAATTGGAACCGACCTTAGGCCACCTAGACATTCCCTGGAAAAGACCTGGGTCTGATGGATACCCAGCAGCCACCAGGCACACAGGCACCAACACAGAGTGCTGTCTGCAAGCCTGACTCACTGCCCCAGATAGAACTGTGGGCTCCAGGGGACCAGAAACTGAGTTTCTCTGACAGGTTGAATCCCACAGTGTGGGGAAGAGCAAGTCTGATCTCAGAGCACTCAGCCTACACTCCCTGCCCCCAAAGTTCTTGGAAAAATCACCAATTTCAGCAGAGTCCCAGGCTCACGATGGCCAGCAAAACAGAGACATGTGCCTGAGCCTTCATGTTCTACTCACCATCCCAGAGAGAACTGCTGTCCCCCAAGCACAGTCTGGGTCTTTTTGTTGGGAGGAAACCCCACAGAATGGAAAACATCAGGTACAATGCTCAGGACACCCAGCTCCAGAAGACTTTTTGGTTTCATGCAGTCTCTAAGCTCTAGCCTTCTAATGCAGGCATGAGTTGTCCTGCTAACACACCATTGATTACTGCTAGGCCACTGGGGCACACAGATGCAACCTCAGACCTACAAAAGCCTTAGAGCCATTGGAGCAGCTCCCAGATACTGCTTCAAGTAGTGACCAGTTATCCCTAGCTAAACTGACAGAACTGTGGGACTCTCTGCTTCTTCATGAGGGTTGCACCCAACAAATACACGTTAAGAACAGTAGCAGCAGCTCATTAATTTCAGAATAAGAAAACCAGCAGCAGGGCAGCCATCTCCAGGACTTCTCCTGATGAGAGGAGAGCCTTGATGAATCCCACAGTTACCAAACAAGTCCATATGCCTGAGGTGAACTGTGACAATTCCTGAGAAGCACCTCCATTCAGTTGAGCATACCCAAAAATCCAAGGAATTCTCCTTCAGAATCCTCACCCCAGGATTCCAGCAGGCACCAGAAATTAATAATATCACCTGAGATAGCCAGATGGGTAGAGGCCAGAGTAAAAGCACAATCAACAAATGGCAAAGCAATATGGCATCACCAGAACCCAGTTATCCAGGGGCAAGTAGCCCCAGACACCCAAACATGAGTGAAATTTAAGAAGATGACCTTACATCTATGCTTTTGAAGACATAAATAGAGGAAACAAATAAAATGCATAAATAATTAGAGGAAGATAAACTCAAACAGATTATGGCCATCTATAAAGAAATATAGGAAGATGCAGCCAGATTGTGGCATTCAGAGGAAATGATTAAATCAGTGAATGAAATAAAAGAAACAGAGGAGTGTTAAAAAAAATAAAAACAGGTGAAGGAATTGAAAGAAAAACAGAAAAATACAGTCAGACAGGTGAAGGAAATGAAGAAAACTGCTCAAGATCTAAAGATAGAATGGGAAAAATTAAAGAAAACACAACAGAGGAAATCATGAAGAGGGAGAACCTAAGAAAGAAAATAGGAACTACATAGGTAAGCATGGCCAACAGACTACAAAGAGGTAAAATCTCAGTTGTGGAAGATACAATGGAAGAAATTGATGTGTCCATCACAGAAAATAATAAATCTGAAAGATTCCTGACTCAAACCATCCAAGAAATCCAAGACAACACGAAAACACAGAACCTAAAAATAAGATAAATAGAAGAAAAAGATTTTCTTCTCCAAGGCTCAGAGAATATTTTCACCAAAATCATAGGAGAAAATAATAATCAAAACAGTAAGTATACAGAACAAAGAAAAAAAAATACTAAAAGCTGCAAGGGAAAAATGCCAAGTAAGACGTAATGGTAAACCCATCAGAATCATAATTGACTTTGTTATGTCAGGTTCATGGGACCCTTAGAGACCACCAGGAGATGACTCAATGCAATTGCAAGAGAGCTTTATTATGAGAGCAATTGAACTCGGGACCCAAGTCTCACTGGCACAGCAGTAGAGAAGTGGGACCCCGAGCTCTGAGTGAACAGGATTTTTAAAGGGAAAGTCTCTGATCCAGGGGTTTCCAAGGCAGCAAGCAGGGGGGCTCAAGCCTTGGCGTTACAGAATTGGGTGAAGTTTAGCAGGGTGGGGTGACCTTTTCTGAGGCACATAATCACAATGGCTAAGGCATATAATCACAATGGCTATTTTTCTAAACCACATCTGAAACATTGGGGAGAATTTTCCCACCTGATTCTCAACCAATTCCCATTGATTATTGCCAGGGAGTTTGTCTCTATTTTCTATGAAGCATTTATTCTGTTATGTTTCCTGGAGGCTGTTGCTAGGAGAGTTAACTTTGTTTTCTGCCAGGTGTACATTCTGTGATATTTCCTGGTACCTGAATTCAGTTCCCAGTCAAGAAATTTATTTCAAAATGGAGTTATATTCAGGCTATCTTAAGCTCTTCAACTTCTGAACAGAGACTATGAAAGCCAGAACGGCCTAGACAGATGAAGTGCCTAAGAGAACACAGATGTCAGCTCAGGCTACTATACTAAGCAAAACTCTCAGCATTCATAGATGGAGAAAACAAAATAATCCATGACAAAAACATATTTTAACAATACCTACACACAAATCCAGCATTACAGAAGATACTAGCAGGAAACCACAGCCCAATAAAACGAACTACTTTCAAGAAAACACAGGAAATAAATAACCTCACTACAGAAAAACAAAAAGCAACTAAGCACACAAACACACTACAATAGCCAATACCAAAATCAAAGTTTCTAACAGCCATTGGTCATTAATATCTCTAAACATCAATGGACTCAGTTTTCCAATAAAAAGACACAGACTAACAGAATGGATGTGTAAACAAGACCAAAACATCTGTTGCACAAAAGAAACACACCTAAGCAATAAAGATAGACATTACCTGAGAGTAAAGGGCTGGAAGATGGTTTTCCAAGCAAATGAACTCAAGAGGCAAGCAGGAGTAGCCATTCTAATATCTAATAAAACAGACTTTCTTTTTTTTAAATTTTAATTATACTTTATTTACTTCTTATTCCCTCTCTAGTTCCCTCCTTCCTCCCCTCCCAATTCTTTTCTTCCTCCCCCCTTCTCCACACACTCCCTTCCTCAAGTCCACTGGTATGGAAGGGTTTCTTTTTCTTCCTTCTGATCTTATTCTGTTAGGTCTCATCAGGAGTGGCTGCAATGTCTTCCTCTGTGGCCTGGTAAGGCTGCTCCCCCTCATGGGAAGGTGATCAGAGAGCAGGCCAGTCAGTTCATGTCAGAAGCAGTCCCCGTTTTCATTACTATGGAACCCACTTGGACACTAAACTGCCATGGGCTACATCTGTGCAGGGGTTCTAGGTTATCTCCATGCATGGTACTTGGTTGGAGTATGAGTCTCAGGAAAGAACTTTGTGCTCAAATTTTTTGGTTCTGTTGCTCTCTTTGTGAACCTCCTGTCCTCTCCAGCTCTGATAAGATTTCCTGCGTTCTGCCCAAAGTTTGGCCATAAGTCTCATCATCTTCTTTGATAGTCTGCAGGGCAGAGACTTTCAGAGGCCCCCTGTGGAAGGCTCCTAACTTGTTTCTGTTTTCTTCTTCTGGTGTCCATCCTCTTTGCCTTTCTGAGTGGAGATTGAGCATTTTAGCCAGAGTCCTCTCTCTTGATCAGTTTCTTTAGGTGTACAGATTTTAGTAGGTATATCCTATATTATAGACATATAAAATAGACTTTCAACCAAATTAATAAAAAGAGATGGGGAAAGACTCTTCATGATCATCAAGAGAAAATTCCACCAGGAATACATCACAATCTTGAACATCTATGCCCCAAATACAAGGGACAAATATTTGTAAAAGAACATTAGTAAAACTTGAACCACACATAGATCTCTACACATTAATAGTGGGAGACTTCAACATCCCACTCTCAACAAAGGACAGGTCAACAAAAACAGAAATTAAACAAAGAAAAATGTCTCTAACAGAGGTCATAAATAAAATGTACCTAACAGACATCCACAGAATCATTTACCCAAACACAAAAGAATTTACCTTCTTCTCAGCACCTCATAGAACCTTCTCCAAAATAGACCATATGGTTGGTCACAAAGCAAGCCTCAACAGATACAAGAATGAAATAATCCCTTATATCCTGTCTGATCACCATGGAATAAAGCTGGATTTCAACAACAGAAATACCAAAAAAGCCTACACATGCATAGAAACTGAAAAACTCCCTAATAAATGACAGCTAGGTCAGGGAAGAAATAAAGAAATTAAAGACTTCCTGGAATTCAATAAAAGGAAGGCACAACATGCCCAAACATATGCGACACAATGAAAGCAGTGCTAAAAGGAAATTTCATAGCTCTAAGTGCCTTCAAGAAGAAATTCAAGACATCTCCTTCAAGCAACTTAAAGGTTCACCTGAAAGCCCTAGTGGGAAAAAAAAAAGAATCAGAAACACCAAAGAGGAGCAGATGGCTGGAAATAATCAAACTCAGGGCTGATAACAATAAATTAGAAAATATTTAAACAATTTAAAGAATCAATGAAACCAAGAGACAGTTCTTTGAGAACATAAAGTAGACTAACAAAACCATAGCCCAAATAACTGAAAGGCAGAAAGACACTATCCAAATCAACAATATAAAAATGAAAAGGGGGATATATTAACAGAAACTGAAGAAATCCAAACAATCCTTACCTCTATTTCCAAAGACAATATGTCACAAAATTTGAAAATCTAAATGAAATGTACAATTTTCTTGACTGATTCCACTTGCCAAAGCTGAATCAAGCAGATAAATCAATTAAATAGTCCTTTATACACCCAAAATAGAAGCAGTTAGCAAGTCTCCCATACAAACAAAGCCCAGGGTCAGAAGGCTTCTGAACAGAATTCTATCAGAACTTCACAGAAATGCTAATGCCAATGCTCTTCAAATAACTCCACAAAATAGAAACAGAAGGAGCACAAACTCATTCTAAGAAACCATAGTCACCCTGATACCCGAACCTCATAAAGACCCAAAGAAGAAAAAGTATTTCAGGCCAATCTTCCTTATGAACATTGATGCCAAAGCATTCAACAAAATACTTGCAAACAGAATACAAGAACAAAGATATCATCCACTATGACCAAGTAGGCTTCATCTCAGGCATGCAAGGATGGCTCAATATATGGAAATCCATCAATATGATCCATCATACAAAAAAACTGAAAAAGAAAAAAACATGATCATTTCCTTAGATGCTAAAAGAGCATTTGACAAAATCTAACATCCATTCATGTTTAAAATATTAGAGAGATTAGGGATAGAAGGCACATACCTAAATATAGTAAAGGCAATATACAGCAAGCCTATAGCCAATATCAAGCTAAATGGAGAGAAACTTAAAGCAATTCCACTGAAATCAGGGACAAGGCAAAGCTACCCACTCTCTCCATATCTCTTAACATAGTTCTTTAAGTCCTTGCTAGAGCAATAAGAAAATTAAGGTAGTTCCAGGGGATACGATTTGGAAAGGAAAAAGTCAAAGTATCACTATTTTCAGATGATATGATAGTATACCTGAGTGACCCCCAACTGTAGGAAACTCCTACAGCTGATGAACACCTTCAGTAAACGGGTTGGATACAAAATTAACTAGAAAAACAAAAAACAAAAAACAGTTGCCCTTCTGTATACAAAAGACAAAAGGGCTGAGAATGAAATTAGGGAAACAACACTCTTCACAATAGCCACAAATGATAAAGTATTTTGGTGTGACCCTAAACAATTATGAAAATAATTCATAAATATGACTTGTACAAAAAAAATGTAATAAAAAATTTCAAGTCTCTAAAGAAAGAATTAGATGAAGATATCAGAAAATGGAAAGATATCCCGTGGTCATGGGTTGGCAGGATAGGTGTAGTAAAATGGCTATCTTACAAAAACAATCTACAGATTCAGTGCAATTCCAATCAAATTACCAACACAATTCTTTATAGACAGTGAAAGAAAAAAAATCTCAACTTCATATGGAATAACAAGAAACCCAGTATCGCTAAAACAATTCTCTACAATAAAAGATCTACTGGAGTTATCTCTATCCCTGATCTCAAACTGTACTATAGAACAACAATACTAAAACTAATCCACACACTAATGGACACCTATTTTTTAACAAAGATGCCAAAACTTTCAATGAAAAAAAAAAAGCATCTTCAACATTTGGTGCTGGTTTAACTGGCTGTCTACATGTAGAAAAATGCAAACAGATCCATACTTATCACCCTCTACAAAACTAAAGTCCAAGTGGATCAAAGATCTCAATATGAAACTAGACACATTAAATCAGTGAGAAGAAAAACGGGAGAAGACCCTAGAACTCATTGGTACAGGAGACAACTTCCTGAACAGAACACCAACAGCACAGGCTCTAAGAACAACAATAAATAAATGGGACCTCATGAAAATGAAACGTTTCTGTAAAGCAAAATGACACTGTCATCAAAACAAAATGGCTGCCTACAGATTGGGAAAAGATCTTCCTGAACCCTATATCATACAGAGGAGCTATTATCCAGTATATATACATACATATACATATATATATATATATACATATATATATATATATATATCAATAAGTTAAACAGCAACATATCAAGTAATCCAATTAAAAGTAGGGTACAGAACTAAAAAGAGAATTCACAATAGGGGAATACAGAATAGGCAGAGAAACACTTAAAAAATGTTTAACGTCCTTAGTCATCAGGGAAATGCAAATCAAATCGACACTGAGATTTCACCTCATACAGATTACTTGAATAACTCAAGTGACAACACATGCTGGAGAGGAAGTGGAGAAAGGGGAACCCTCCTCCACTGCTGGTGGGAATGCAAACTTGTACAACCACTCTGGAAATAAATCTCATGTTTTCTCAGACAATTAGGAATAGTGCTTATTCAAGATCCAGCTATATCACTCCTGGGCATATATCCAAAATATGCTCAAGTACACAATAAGGACAATTGCTCAACCATGTTTGTAGCAGCTTTATTTGTAGTAGCCAGAATCTGGAAGCAAAACAGATGCCACTCAACTGAGGAATGAATACAGAAATTTTGGTACATCTACACAATGGAATACTATTCAGCAATTTAAAAAGAGAAAATCATGAAATTTGCAGGTAAATGGTAGGAATTGGATAAGATCACCCTGAGTGAATTATCCCAGAAATAGAAAGAGACATAGTGTATATATTCACTCCTAAGTGGATATTACACATATAATATAGGATAAACCTACTTAAATCTGTACACCTAAGAAAACAAATCAATAAGCAGGAGTCTGGCCAAAATGCTCAATCCTCATTCAGAAAGTCAAAGAGAATGGTCTTCAGAAGAGGACAGGTGCCCATCACAGAGGGCCTCTGAAAGCCTCTACCCTAAAGGGTATTAACCTGCCGACATATGGCCATCCTTTGGGCAGAGTGCAGTAAACCTTATGAAATAAGTGGGAAATAGTTAAGACCTGGAGAGGACAGGAACTCCACAAGGAAAGCAAAAGAAGCAAAAAAAATCTGGGCACAGGAATCTTTTCTGAGACTGATACTCCAACCAAGGACCATTGATGGAGAGAACCTAGAACCCATGCATGATGTAGCCCATGGCAGTTTAGTGTCCTAGTGGGTTCCATAGAAATGTGAAGAGGAACTGTCTCTGACATGTACTGATTGGCCTGCTATTTTATTACCTCCCCCTGATGAGGGAGCAGCCTTACCAGGTCACAGAGGAAGATAATACACCTACTCCTGATGAGACCTGATATTCTAGGATCAGAGGGAAGAGGAGGAGAACCTCCCCATATGTGGACTGGAGGAGGGGTATGCATGGAGAAGGGCGAGGGTAGGACTGGGAGGGGAGGAGAGAGCTACAGGAAGGATAAAAAGTGAATAATAATGTAAATAATAAAAATTAAAATAAAAATATTTTTAAATAGATGTTTTGCATTTTTCCTCTGAGTGATTTTGATAACGTAAAAGCTCAAAATATGCACATTAAGTTTTCTGTCATAATTTCACAGTCAACACTAGCTGGTATTGCTCAGAGAAATGGGGGCCTGAGGCTCTGGAGACAGTCTTTGTTAGAGAGGCACCATGTTTTCCATCTTCCTAATGCAAGTCCCTGTGTATCCCTAATGACTTGGGAATTGGAATTTTGAGTTAACTCCTGATGAACATATTCTTCGAAGAGGACAGCAGAGCCTTTGTACTTCCCAGAGCAGCTGTGTCTTGAAACTTTTGGCCAATACAACATGGAAGAATTGCCATTATATATAGCCAGCTAGAGCTCTGCTAACCACAGCCCAACATAACAGATCTCTCTGTGTTCTAGTTTCATTATTGTCCTCATAGTCATTTCATGCAGAAATGAATCATTTCATGAGCTTGCCAGACCAATACAAGGAGCCAGATCAGGCTGCCTGGAGAGGGAGATTTTTAACAACAGTAGTCCATTTGGTTTTCAACAGCAACCAATGGAAGTGTTCAGGTGAAACAATGCATTGGGGTTCTTTGTCCAAAGTGAGAGCTCAGAGTTAGACAGACATGGTTTTGTTTCCATCACATACTGCATCACATCAGATGCAGACCTCTTCTCTGCTAGCCAGAAACAAGAACTGTAACTGATTCAAACATGTCTGAGTCCTTAAGACCCAGGCCACACATCATTGTGACCTGATGTAAAAAAGCATCTTTATTCAGTGTCTTTAAGGGTCATAAGATAATACTCTTTAAATCAACAGCTTTCTGTGAAAGAGCAGAGATCAGACCTGGAGGTGAAGAGAGAAGCAGAGAGTGCAGTTTGCATATTCAGCCAGGAATATTGGATCCACAGGCAGCTGCAGAAGGAAAGGGAGGGTTCTGTCTCAGAGCCTTCATTAACATCCTTGCTAACACTGGGTTTAGATTTCAGCCCTTGAGAATCATATATCAATCTCCACACACAGCCTGTGGGTAAATTTTATAGCAGACTTATGTGCTCGAGAGTTTAAACAGTCAATGTGTCACAATTTAGAGGCACACAGGAAGGTAGTAGTATCAGTCAGGAATTGACTAGATCTAGTTGACTTGTGAGTGGGGAGTCATTATTTTTCAATTAATTATTTGTTTTTATGTGTATAGCTGTTTATCTGCACATATGTCTGTGTGCTGCATGTGTGCCTGATACCCAGGAACTGGTATTGGATCCTCTGAGACTGGCATTACAGAAAGTTGTGAGCTAACATATGCATGCTGGGTATTGAACCCAAGTACTCTGAAAGAGTTGCCAATGCTATTAACTACTGAGCCATCTCTATAGCCCCTATGGGTGCATTTTCTTGATTAAGTAAATTGAGCAGTGATGATTTGCCCACTGTGGGTGGCACATTCTCTAGGAAGGGAATCCTGAACTGTATGAATGAAGAAATGAGCTCAGTACAGGAGAACATGTATTCATTTATTACTCTCTGATCTTGGCTATGGATATAATGTCATCAGCTCTCTCAAGCTCCTGTCACAGTGATATCCCTGCATTAGTGGAATATGACCTGGAATTGTGACCCAGATAATCTCCTAGATTGCTTTGTTAGGGTATTTAATCATGCAACAGGAAATCAATCTAAGATGCCCAGGAACATAATTCACAGCTAGAGTTTTTCATCAGTATTGGGAATAATTAGTTCTTGTCCAATTTGGTAATAGAGAAATTAAGTGAAAGAAATTATGGAAACGTGGAACTATAGAGCCTATGCATATAAATGTCATATTGATGCAAATTACCAGAGGCCTGAATGAGCAAAGTACCCCAGATGTAACATGACAGATCACCGGATGAATGGAACCTTTCACTTCTTTGGAGGCATGGGCATGGGGGAGGTTGAACAGCAGTAGACAGGTTGTCCACTTTCAGAATTTGTGAGATCCTACTTTGTTGGTACACTATGGAGCTAGTCTATAGTCAAAAGTCATAGGAGAATCAAGTGATATATTTTGCCAAGGGATATAGGTTACTCATAACAGGATTGCCATGAGGTTATGTTTGTACAAAGGTCATGATGTTCATGCTTCTAGGTCTTGAGATCTCGCTAGATGTCTACAACATATCTGAGATAAGTAGGATCCATTTAAAAAAATGTGTGCTCTCTTGAGCACATTCTCCTTAGTATCACATAAAATAGCTTAAGCAGGAAAGACATAAAAAGTCTGGCTTGTAGAAATTATGTTCAGGTGTGCTTTTTCATGCATGCCTGTGTGCATGTGCCTGCATGTAAAAGACAGGTAAATCAACAATTGGCTTGGTTTGTTTTTTAAACAAGTCTATGTTAGCACTGTTTTATTCAAGTTTGATTTTGTTTTCCAGATAGGCTTTTTCGACATAGCCTTGGTTGTCCTAGACTCCCTATGTAGTCCATGATGGCTTTGAACTCACAGAGATCCACTTTACTCTGTTCCCCTGAGTTCTGTGACTATAGGCATGTGCCACGGACTGGCCCAGTCAGGCTCCTGTCGTCCGCCAGAGAACAAGGCTTTGGACAGGAAGACACGGTTTTGGCGAAGAATTGACAGACAGAGACACCTTGATGGTTTTGACTCTGCTGCAACTTTACTGAAATCAAGCTAGTATTTTTATAGTGATCTCACAAGGAAGCATCTTAAAATTGGCATGCTTTCCAGAACATTCAGACTTTTACTAAGGATACAAAGTTTATGTTTTAACATAGGGCAGTGCCCACAAGAAATCTTTGCCTAGAAACTTTCTGATCATGCAAAGAAACAAAAACCTCAAACTATGGTTTCATTATCACTAATGAAGAGGAATGTCAGGAGCTGTAGTGCTCCAAGCCAAGTTGAATACCTGCCAAAGTCTAAACACATCTTTGTCAACCATCCTCCCTTATGTCCTGCTAAAGATTTATGATCTTCCCTAGAAACAAGGTACTGAAGGGAGGGGGAAACTCCCGCCAGCTGCACCTCTCATGCTATTATTTCTTAAGAAGGAGCCTATTATTTTTCCACTATTCTTAATGCCTATTAATACTAAATCTAATTCATTACCTTTCTTAAACTTATTATTTTTATTAAAGCCTTTAACAATCTACTAATAATAAATTTATTTATAAAGTTAGTTGTGCTGTTTCAGGTGTCACAGAGAAAGATCAAAGAATTCATCATTCCAGCCCCAGAGCCACAACTAAAGAAGCGTAGAAATCTCAGAACACATCTCTTTTCCAAGTGGGATGAGATTTCCAGGGACCTTCCAGGGGGCATTATTTCTGGAGAAATCATATCCCCGCCCTATAGCTTATGCTACTATGGCAACATTGGTGTGGGTGTAGCAGGCATGTACCACCACACCAGGCTTTTTTGGGTTACAAGAAAACTAAAATACAGATATTCCTAGGGAGACACTACACTCCCTGGTTTTCCCTATCAATAGTGTCTTATAGTTTTTTAGTCATACATTTGTTGGAACTGATGTAGTAATATTAAAATCCATAGCTTTCATGTTGCCCAAATTTGCTGGTGTATATTCTGTGGATCTTGACAAAGGTTTAATGACATGTTCCCATCATTGACAGCTTCCTAGAGAGTAGTTTCTGCAGCTGGCATTTGCTAGTTTGTGGATTGTTCTGACTTCCATACTTTCCTACCCTTTCTACCCTTTAACTCCTTAATTCTAGATAGGAGAAAAAAATGGTAGAAAGGAAAGGGGGTGTCATTATCCTTAGACTACTTCCTGATTATTGGGGTGTCAAGTTTGTTGGGCAAGTTTGATCTTCATCATCAGGATATCTAATTTCTTCTCCTTGTTCCTTACTTGGGCATAAATTCTTAACAAACCACAACTAACAACATCCAGCTACCAACCAGTAACTCCCATTGAGGTTCTAGAATTTGTATATCCTCTTAGAAGTTTCAAGAATTCCAAACATCATACATTCACAAAAAATATCTGTCTGTATCTGGCAAAATCACACTCTTGGTTTTCCCACCAACCTAAGTGATTTGGACAATAATTATAAATGTTTCCTTTATACATAAATTAATATTTTGGTTGGTTTTATTTTATATTCCTAATGAAATGTTAAGCCATATTTTCTGCATTAAAATAAAGCTTGGCATTGTGATGCATGTATTTAATCCCATCACTTGCAGGGGCAGAGGCACTCAGATCTCTGCAAGTTCAAGGCCAGCCTGCTCTGCAAATTAAACCCAGGACAGCTGAAGATACACAGAGAAATACTGTCTCAAAAAAACCAAACTGTGTGTGAGAGAGAGATGTATGTTGATAGAGACCACAGACTTTATGAAAACTAGGAAAATGTCTTCATCTTACATTTTCTTTTTAAATATTTTAGAGTCTCTCTTTCACTGTGTCCATGGCAGCTGAGAAATGGGAAGGTTTGTGACATACTTAGATCTCTCTATTAAGTACAGACCTTAATGAACAGGTTTTGACAAAAACATGAAATGGCATATGACTGGTGAATTGAAAATATGGATGATGCTTTAACAGCTAGCTCAATGGTTAAATTGAGTATTAAATGGGTATTACAGTCAAGGAGGACCCTATTTAAGTTCCTGGTATGGAAACTGGAACTACTGGGGAGTTATAACACTTTTGTATTTAATACCTAGGCCTCTGTGAGCACACACACACACACACACACACACACACATACACACACACACAATTACATACATGTAAACACATAAACACCTATCATTAAATATAAAAATAAACTTTTTATTGTTTACTTTTTGAAACAGAGTGTCTCGGTGGAGCCCTGGTTGTCTTGGACTCACTTTGTAGACCAGGCTTGCCTTGCACTCACATAGATACACTTGCCTTTCCCTTCTCAAGTGCTGTGATTACACTGCATCTGGCTCTAAAATCAAATCATAAAGAGAAAATGTTGATACTTAGTAGTAGAGTTGTGACTTTCTTCTTCCTGACATAATTCCTAAGGGCTTCACTGTTTGAAGCAAACACAGTGTATCTGCAGCCTTGATTGCATTTGAAAGATTGGATTGCTGCAAAAACAGGCGAGCCAGTGAGGGATACCAGTTCCTAAGTAGCTTGACAAAATGGCTTTGCAAAGAACATATTACTAACACTATAGTAGGCTCAGAAGATAAAATAGTCAGGCATCTGGTTCAAACATGTGAGTAGGTTTGGTAAAGAGTTAGTTAGACCTCTTGAGAAACCTGCGCCTGGGAAAGGAAGCCCCAAATATTTAGCAAAATTTTCTTTCATTTGCTGTTCACTAATAACTATGAAAGAACTGCTGGCTTCTGTGTGCAGTTGCAATATTTGACTGAAAACATTTTATTTACAGAATAAGTTATTCCACAGTGCTAGATGACTAGGCTGGAAGGAACTTTGAAATGTGAGTTATGTTTTAAGTCTTTCTCTTTATTTTCCACTTAGAGAAAATTTCTTGTACAAAAGACTTTATGTATTTAGCTAAGAAATCCCTCTTAACTTTATTAACTTATTCTGGTAATTCTTTGCTTATCCTGAGAACCTTAAGTCTACTAGAATTTGCCTTAAAATATTTTGCTTGATAAAAATAAAAAGACAAGCAATTTTACATGAACAACTGGATTTCTCTTTTTCTCTGAAAGACAGAGAGAGAGAGAGAAGTAGGTAGGAAGGGAAGCAAAGAGGGAAGGGCGGAAGTAGTGGAGATCTAGGTTTGGAAATCAGAGCCTTGTGCAGATAGAGCAAATACCAGTTGCTGAGACATTTCCCCCAGCTATTTGATCCTCTTCACTTTTGTTTTATTTTATTTTTTCCATTTTTGAAATAGAATCTTGCCATGAAGTCTAGGCTGTTTTCAAACATTCTGTGATCCTCCTGATTTAGCTCCCTGAGTGCAGGAACTACAGGCATGTATTACCATACTCAGTTTGAGTTCTTTTAGTCTCCTTTGTCATAAACAACATTCATTTGTAAAGAGTAGCAGCAGCAATTGTAAGTTGCCTCTCCTCAGCCGTCTTTCAACCAGGCTCTGTGCATTCAAATTGTCATTTGTTTGGTGCATGTGGGTACTAAAATTTCCTAGAGAGACTTGAGGGTCTTCCAGTGTAAGTGAATACTTTCAGGTTCAGGTCAAGAAGGTTCCTGTGAGACTGGAGGAGGGGGAAGGATTGTGGTGTGAATTTGTGACTGCAGAGGACTGTGGCATGATGCCTGCTTGATGACTGCAGAAGTCCAGGGAATGACTATGGCTGGAGGTCATTGTGTGACTTAAAGCTGGGGAAGGACTGTGGCAGCAGGCCTGTGTGTGACCAGAGGCCAGTAAAGGACTATGGTGAGAAATTTTGTATGACTGGAAGCCTTATCATCTGAACTAAGATATATTTGAGAATGAATAGAGCTACCAGAAAACAGATATAAGCTAGAACTGGACCAGACAAATTGAGATATATAGTTATTACTTACAGATAATACCCTGGCATAGTGACTAAAGTCAAATGCAAAGTAGAGACTAAATGAGGGGGGAAATCAGCCTCAGAAAAGTTTTATTTAGCCTATGACTTGATGGTGTGGGTGTGGAAGAATATATCCACTGAAAAGATAACCTCCTGGTTATTAGGCTCTTGGTATGTGATCCTTTGTCAATTCAAGCATGATACAAACCTAAGCCTCTTATGCCTAGCTTACTCAGTGCAGTGGAAAACACCACAGCCACCATTTTCTGCCATGTTGCCATGTGGCCCTACCTTCCTCTAGACTCCCTCCAGGACTTATGCCTTTACCTCTCCTTGGGAGCTCCAGAATTCTAGTTGTGGTAGTGGCAGGGTTGTATTATTATGGTTTGTTATGGAAATGTCATTGGAAAAGGGTTACTTCTTTTGAGGGACTAGATGATCAGGGTTCCCACAGTTGAACACTCCTAAAATATAAGCATGTGTCCTGACAAGCAAATGTCATGGTGAAAACTCTTACTCCAGATGAGATGAGAAGCAACTGGAGAATTATGGGAGAATGATCTAGTGAGATACACAATTCAGGAGAAAAACTGAGAGATTTGATGATATGAAATCAGTCAAATGGCAATGAGGGCACTGGAGATACCTCAGTCATCATCCAGAACCCTTTGCAGGACTTCCAAGTATGGTGACATACTCTTCTAACCCCAGTACTGGGAAAGCAAAGATAGGTAGATTTTGGGGCTCTTTAATCAACAAGTCTCTGTCTATCTGCTTGATGAGTTCCAAGACAGTGGGAGACCATGTCTAAATAAAATATAAATTTGATATAGTATCTAAGGAACCATACTCAGGATTTGCCTCTGTCCTCCATATGCCTAATAATACACACAAAGAAAAATAAAGAAGGGTGGCCAAAGACATGGTAAGGAGTGGTTGAATTGTGAATGTACTTGAAGATAAATCGAATAAAATGTGCTGGAGTATATGCCTGAATGTGTGTGTGTGTGTGTGTGTGTGTGTGTGTGTGTGTTCTGTTGTTTTATTTTATTCAGTTAGGGTCTCTCCATGTAGTCATGGCTGTTCTGTAACTCCTTATATAGATAAGGCTAGCCTAACCTGACAGAGATCAACCTGTCTCTGACTCCTGAGTGGTAGAATTAAACATGTGCCACTATGTCCAGTCTTGCCAATAAAATTGAAGGACTGAGAAAAACAAGCATGATTCAGGCTTTTGATGTGAACAAAAAAGGCAATATTGCTTTTAATCTGCAGGAAGAATAGGTGTGGGGAAAGGACTCAGAAGTGTTGGAAAGTTCACGCTTTTTGTTGTTGTTCCCTCCACTGGCCTCTAAGCAGCAGGATGTCTGTTTATTCACATATCCACAAAGCTTAAACTACTGTTAATCTGAGTTCAATAAATGGACTTACTAGATGGATCCTCCTTTGAGAACTAGAAGAAAAAAATAAGCAATGGTTGTATGGAGTAGAAGTTGGCAGGCATCTGTTCCACCTCAGCATTTGCAGGAAACACCCTTACCTAGGAAGTAATTAAGTCCATAGACACAAAAATTTCCCAAGGAAAAATGCCTACTAGCAACCTGTCCTATGAAGGACAGTTGAAGTAACATAGAGTGGTTTATAGAGATGCTGTGAGTGTGACTGGAGATGCCCCCCAACCAGCCATCAGAATGTAAGACATCAGTACTTCTTTCAGGGACAGATACTGGTAAAAACAATGGACATAGAAGTAACCAAAGTCCCACCTGGACACTGAACTGCTGCCTCTGACATAAACTGATTGGCCTGCTCTTTGATCACCTCCCCCTGAGGGGGGATCAGCCTTACCAGGCCACAGAAGAGGACAATGCAGCCACTTTTGATGAGAACTGATAGACTAAGATCAGAAAGAAGGAGAGGAGAACCTCCCCTATCAGTGGACTTGGGGACGGGCATGCATGCAGAAAGAGGAGGGAGGGTGGGATCGAGAGGGGAGGAGGGAGAGGCTTATGGGGAGATACAAAATGAATAAAGTGTAATTAATAAAAAAAAAGTAGTAACCAAGGTCACTGCCAAAAATGCTTGAATTTATACACTGACTGGATTTCCCATTCCTCACTTCATAGTCCTAATTCTTCCCCACAAACATGGTGAAACAAAGAGAAAGCTAAAACTTGTAAGAGAACTTAAAAATTTCAAAAATCGTGTGTCTGGGCAGCCATTGGAAGCAGGCAGCATCCTGTACCCACAGTTCTGAGAAAGCTGAAAGCACCCTCTAAAGGTTCATGTCTATAAAACAGAACATGGTCCTATCAGCCTTGAGACAAGCTTCTGGATGGGATTTCTATTAGAGATGGCCTTCAGGTGAGTAGGGTTCTTGTGGCCAAAATAAATGAGCATAACGGTCAGTCACATCTGATGAATAAAATTTCCTTTTACATGGACTTGCAAAAATAAAGATGAGAACAGGATCCAACTATTTCATGTGCTCCTCAGAGCATTCCACTACAGGAATCTCTTTTGGTTCAGAGAAAAAAAATTGAAGAAAATCAAGGGCATCCCAATTCTAGACACTCTCTACTCAAGGCTGTTCAGAAGCTTGTTCTTCATCTTCCAATTGGACAAACCATGGGGTGGGGCTTGAGTTACAACAAAAGAATTTCCCACAGATAAGAATGAGTCCTTTTTTTCCTCTTTAATAGTTAATATTTCCTCCTGGTTCAAAGTCAGCTAAACCTGATCTTCTGAGTAGTATAAATTAGATTAAAAATCCATACTACAAAAGCCTATATGCGACAAAATTTGAAAATCTAAATGAAATGGATAATTTTCTTGAAAGATTCCATCTAACAAAACTAAGTCAAGATCAGGTAGAAAGAATGAATAGCCCTATATCTCCCAAGGAAATTGAAGCAGTCATTAACAGTTTCCCCTCCAAAAAAATCCCTTGACCAGATGGCTTCAGCGCAGAATTCTAAAAGACCTTGAAAGAAATGCTAACTCCAATTGTCCTCAAACTATTCCAGGAAATAGAAATAGAAGGAACACTACCAAACAGATTCTATGAAGCCACAGTCACCTTGATAACTAAACCACACACAAAAAAAGGGAATTTCAGACCTATCTCTCTTATGAACATTGACTCAAAAATACTCAATAAAATACTTGCAAACCGAATCCAAGAACATATCAAAGATATCATCCACCATGACCAAGTAGGCTTTATCCCGGGCATGCAAGTGTGGTTCAACATACAGAAATCCATCAATGTAATCCACCACTTAAACAAACTGAAGGAGAAAAACCACATGATCATCTCCTTAGATGCCGAAAAAGCATTTGACAAAGTCCAACACCCATTCATATTTAAAGTCTTGGAGAGATCAGGGATACAAGGCACATACCTAAAGATAGTAAAGGCAATATACATCAAGCCTATAGCTAACATCAATCTCAATGGAGAGAAAGTTAAATCAATCCCACTGACAAGGAAAGGCTGCCCTTTGTCTCCATAGCTCTTCAACATAGTACTTGAAGTCCTAGCCAGAGGAATAAGACAACTAAAGGAGATCAAGGGGATACAAATTGGAAAGGAAGAGGTCAAAGTGTCACTATTTTCAGATGATATGATAATATAGATGACTGACCTCAAAAGTTCAACCAGAGAACTCCTCCTGCTGATAAAGACCTTCAGCAAAGTGTCAGGATACAAAACCAACTCAAAAAACAACAACAACAACAACAAAAAACCCAGAAGCCCTCCTGTATACCAAAGACAAAAAGGCTGAGAAAGAAATTAGGGAAACAATACCCTTCAGAATAGCCACTAATAACATAAAGTACCTTGGTGTGACTCTAACCAAGCAAGTGAAAGACCTGTTTGAGAAAAACTTCAAGTCTCTGAAGAAAGAAATCGAAGATCTCAGAAGAGGGAAAGATCTCCCATGCTCATAGATTGGTAGGATTAACATTGTGAAAATGGCCATACTGCCAAAACAATCTACAGATTCAATGCAATTCCCATCAAAATACCAACTCAATTCTTTTTTTTTATTTATTATTACTTTTTATCAGTTATATTTTATTAACTCTGTATCCCAGCCGTGTCCCGATCCCTTATTCCCTCCCAGTCCCTCACTCCCTCCCTCATCTCCACCGTGCCCCTTTCCAAGTCCACTGATAGGGGGGACCTCCTCCCCATTCATCTGATCCTGTTTCATCAGGTATCTTCAGGACTGGCTGCAAAGCCCTCCTCTGTGGCCTAACAGGACTGCTCCTCCCTTCGGGGGTGGGGAGACCAAAGAGCCAGTCATTGAGTTCCTGTTAGAAATAGTCCTTGTTCCCCTCACTTTGGGAAACCAATTGGTTACTGAGCTACCACAGGCTACATCTGAGCAGAGGTTCTAGGTTATGTCCATACATGGTCCTTGGTTGAATATCAGTCTCAGAAAAGACGCTGTGCCCAGATATATTTGGTCCTTGTGGAGCTCTAATCCTTTCCCCATCAGACTAACTCCCCTTCTTATGATTCCCTGTACTCTGCCAAAGGTTTGGTGATGAATCTTTGCTTTGAAAACACTGCTAGTTAGAGTCTTTCAGATGCGCTCAGTAGACTCCTGTCATACATTCAATGCACATTCCATCTGTCTTTCTAAACGAGGATTGATCATCTTACCCCATGTCTGCCTAATTGATTATCTTTATTAGGTGTATAGATTTCATTATGTTTATCATATCTTATAGGTCTATATAAGTGAGTATATCCCATGTTTGTCTTTCTCCTTCTGGGATATTTCACTCAGAATGATCTTTTCTAGCTCCCACCATTTGCCTGCAAATTTCATGATTTCCTCCTTTTTGATTGCTGAGTAGTATTCCATTGTATAAAAATACCACAATTTCTGTACCCATTCCTCCGTTGATGGACATCTGGGTTGTTTCTAGGTTCTGCCTATTACAAATGAGCTGCTATAAACATGGATGAGCAAGTGTCCCTTTTGTGTACTTGAACAAACTTTGGGTATATACCTAGCAGTGGTATAGCTGGGTCTGGAGGAAGCACTATTCCTATTTGTCTTAGAAAGCGCCAGATAGCTTTCCAGAGTGGTTGTACCAGGTTACATTCCCAACAGCAGTGGAGGAGGGTTCCCCTTTCTCCACAACCTCTCCAGAATGTGTTATCGCTTAAGTTTTTCATCTTGTCCATTCTGATTGGTGTAAGGTGATATCTCAGGGTCGTTTTGATTTGCATTTCCCTGATGGCTAATGAGGATGAGCATTTCTTTAAGTGTTTCTCTGCCATTCGATATTCCTCTGTTGATAATTCTCTGTTTACCTCTGTTCCCCATTTTTTCATTGGATTACTTGGTTTGCTGCTTTTCAGCTTCTTTAGTTCTTTGTATATACTGGATATTAGTCCTCTGTCAGATAAAGGGTTAGTGAAGATTCTTTCCCAATCTGTAGGCAGTCGTTTTGTTTTGATGACGGTATCCTTTGCTTTACAGAAACTTTTCAGTTTCATGAGGTCCCATTTATTGATTGTTGCTCTTAGAGCCTGTGCTGTTGGTGTTCTGTTCAGGAAGTTGTCTCCTGTGCCAAAGAGTTCTAGGCTGTTCCCCACTTTTTTTTTTCCAATTGATTTAGAGTATCTGGTTTTATGTTGAGGTCCTTGATCCACTTTGACTTTAGTTTTGTGCAGGGTGATAAATATGGATATATTTTCATTTTTCTGCATGTAGACATCCAGTTGGTCCAGCACCATTTGTTGAAGATGCTGTCTTTTTTCCATTGAATGGATTTGGGTTCTTTGTCAAATATCGAGTATTCATAGGTGTGTGGGTTTATTTCTGGGTCTTCTATGCGGTTCCATTGATCCTCCTTTCTGTTTCTATGCCTATACCATGCAGTTTTTATTACTGTTGCCCTGTAGTACAGCTTGAGATCAGGAATAGAGATACCTCCAGATGATCTGTTGTTGTACAGGATCGTTTTGGAGATTCTGGGTTTTTTGTTTATCCATATGAAGGTGAGAATCTTTTTTTCAAGTTCTGTAAAGAATTGAGTTGGTATTTTGATGGGAATTGCATTGAATCTGTAGATTGCTTTTGGCAGTATGGCCATTTTCACAATGTTAATCCTACCAATCCATGGGCACGGGAGATCTTTCCATCTTCTGATATCTTCTTCAATTTCTTTCTTCAGAGACTTGAAGTTTTTCTCAAACAGATCTTTCACTTGCTTGGTTAGAGTCACACCAAGGTACTTTATGTTATTAGTGGCTATTGTGAAGGGTGTTGTTTCCCTAATTTCTTTCTCAGCCTTTTTGTCTTTGGTATATAGGAGGGCTTCTGATTTTTTTGAGTTGATTTTGTATCCTGCCACTTTGCTGAAGGTGTTTATCAGCTGAAGGAGTTCTCTGGTTGAATTTTTGGGGTCGCTCATGTATACTATCATATCATCTGCAAAAAGTGACACTTTGACCTCTTCCTTTCCAATTTGTATCCCCTTGATCTCCTTTAGTTGTCTTATTGCTCTAGCAAGGACTTCAAGTACTATGTTGAAGAGATATGGGAACAATGGAGAGCCTTTTCTTGTCCCTGATTTCAGTGGGATTGATTTAAGTTTCTCTCCATTGAGATTGATGTTAGCTATAGGCTTGCTATATATTGCCTTTACTATGTTTAGGTATGTGCCTTGTATCCCTGATCTCTCCAAGACTTTAAAAATGAATGGGTGTTGGACTTTGTCAAATGCATTTTCGGCATCTAAGGAGATGATCATGTGGTTTTTCTCCTTCAGTTTGTTTATGTAGTGGATTACATTGATGGATTTCCGTATGTTGAACCACCCTTGCATGGCTGGGATGAAGCCTACTTGGTCATGGTGGATGATATCTTTGATATGTTCTTGGATTCGGTTTGCAAGTATTTTATTGAGTATTTTTGAGTCAATGTTCATAAGAGAGATAGGCCTGAAGTTCTCTTTTTTTGTTGGGTCTTTGTGTGGTTTAGGTATTAAGGTGACTGTGGCTTCATAGAATGAGTTTGGTAGTGTTCTTTCTGTTTCTATTTTGTGGAATAGCTTGAGGAGAATTGGAGTTAGCACTTCTTTGAAGATCTTGTAGAATTCTGCGCTGAAGCCATCTGGTCCAGGGCGTTTTTTGGAGGGGAGACTGTTAATTACTGCTTCGATTTCCTTGGGAGATATAGGGCTATTCATTCTTTCTACCTGATTTTGACTTAGTTTTGGTAGATGGAATCTTTCAAGAAAATTATCCATTTCATTTAGATTTTCAAATTTTGTGGCATATAGGCTTTTGTAGTATGACCTAATAATTGTTTGGATTTCCTCAGTGTCTGTGGTTATGTCCTCATTTTCATTTCTGATTTTGCTGATCTGGATAGTTTCTCTCTGCTTTTTAGTTAGTTTGGCTAAGGGTTTGTCCATCTTGTTGATTTTCTCAAAGAACCAGCTTTTTGTTTCATTGATTCTTTGGATAGTTTTATTTGTTTCTAGTTGATTGATTTCAGCCCTTAATTTGATTATTTCCAGCCGTCTGCTCCTCTTGGGTTTATCTGCTTCTTTTTTTTCTAGGGTTTTCAGTTGAGCCATTAAGTTGTTTGTATGTGATATTACGAATTTCTTCTTGCAGGCACTTAGTGCTATAAATTTTCCCTGAGCACTGCTTTCAATGTGTCCCATAAATTTGGGTATGTTGTGCCTTCCTTTTCATTGAATTCTAGGAAGTCTTTAATTTCTTTCTTTATTTCTTCCTTAACCCAGCTGTCATTGAGTAGTAAGTTGTTCAGTTTCCATGTGCGTGTCAGCTTTTTGTTGTTTCTGTTGTTGTTGATGTCTAGCTTTAGTCCATGGTGGTCAGATAGCATACAAGGGATTATTTCAATCCTTTTGTATCTGTTGAGGCTTGCTGTGTGACCCACTATATGGTCTATTTTGGAAAAGGTTCCACGCGGTGCTGAAAAGAAGGTGTACTCTTTTGAGTTTGGTTGAAACGATCTGTAGACGTCTATTAGGTCCATTTGATTTAGGGATTCTATGAGTGCTTTTATTTCCCTATTTGGTGTCTGTCTAGTTGATCTGTCCCTTGGTGAGAGTGGAGTATTGAAGTCTCCCACTATTAAGGTATTAGGATCAATGTATGATTTAAGCTTTAATAATGTTTCATTTACGAATGTCGGTGCTCTTGTATTTGGGGCATAGATATTCAAGATTGTGATGTCCTCTTGGTGGATTTTTCCTTTGATGAGAATATAGTGGCCCTCCTTATCTTTTTTTTATTAACTTGGGTTGAAAGTCTATTTTATTAGATATTAGGATGGCTACTCCAGCTTGTTTTCTGGAACCATTTGGTTGAAAAACAGTTTTCCAGCCTGTTACTCTGAGGTAGTGTTTGTCTTTGTTGCATAGGTGTGTTTCTTGGATGCAACAGAATGTTGGATCCTGTTTCCTTAACCATTATGTTAGCCTGTGTCTTTTTATTGGTGAGTTGAGTCCATTGATATTGATAGATAATAGTGAACAATGCATGCTAGTTCCTTTTGGAATGGAGTCGATGATCTAACCCTGTTTCATTGCTTGTTTTCTTTTCATTTTTGTTGGGACATTATCTGTATGCCCTGTTTTCTTGGGTGAATTTGTTTTCATTGGATTGGAGTTTTCCTTCTAGTATCTTCTGTAGGGATGGTTTGCTGTGTAGATATTGTGTATATTTAGTTTTGTCATGGAATATTTTGTTTTCTCCATCTATGTTGATTAAAAGCTTTGCAGGGTATAGTAGTCTGGGTTGACATTTGTGATCTCTTAGAGTCTCCATGATACTTGCCCAGGCCCTTCTGGCTTTCATAGTATCTGATGAGAAGTCCGGTGTGATTCTGATAGGTCTACCTTCATATGTTACTTGGCCTTTTTCCCTTGCTGCTTTTAATATCTTTTCTTTGTTCTGTAGATTTAGTGTTTTGACTATGATGTGATGTGATGTGTTTCTTTTCTGGTCTAGTCTATTTGAAGTTCTGTAGGCCTCTTGTATATTTATGGACATCTCTTTCTTTAAGTTGGGAAAATTTTCTTCTATGATTTTCTTGAAAATATTTTCTGGACCTTGGAGTCTGGAGTCTTTTTTTTCGTGAATTCCTATTATTCTTAGATTTTGTCTTTTCATAGCATCCTTGATTTCTTGGATATTTTGTGATTGGAACTTTTCTGATTTTACTTTTTCTTTGAGAGAAGTATCCATTTCTGCAAGTGTGTCTTCAGTTCCAGAGATTCTCTCTTCCATCTCTTGTATTCTGTTGGTGATGCTTACTTTTGTGGTTCCTGATCTTTTCTCCAAGTTCTCCAGCTCAAGGGTTTTCTCATTTTGTGTTTTCTTTATTGATTCTAATTCTGTTTTCATGCCTTGCACCATTTCTTTCATATGTTTGAATTTGGATTCCTGTCTCTCTATGATGGTCTCTATTTTTTTTTTCATTTCCTTCTTATATGCCACTAATTTTCCTCTACTTGTGTATCTATTTGTTTGGCTATGTTTGCCTGTGTTTCTTTAAGGATATTGTCTATTTCTTCTTTCTTTGCCTCCAATTGACTGGCCATCTCTTTGAAAGACTTGTTCATTTCCTCCTTATGAGCCTCAAATAATTGGGCAAGCATGGCTTTAAAATCATTTTCCTGTGGTTCTGCTGAATTGGAGTATCCATCGATTTTGGGGTTTGCTGGTGAAGTCATTATGTCCTGATTTATGTTGGAAGTGTTCTTTCGCCTACCTCTGGCCATTGGCTTATCTGAAACCTTCCCTGTTTGCTGTTGGATTCTGCAGATAAGACTGGTGCTGTCTCTCTCTGGTATCTGGAGAGTTCTTCAGGAAGCTGAGCACTCTCAGCGTGTGCTGAGGACTAGCTGTACCTGTGGGAGGAAAGTATGCAGGTGTAAATGGGGCAAATGCAAGCATGTGCGTGTGTGCACGTATGTGTCTGTGTGTGTAAGTGTGCTTGGACAAGTTTCTCGAGGGACAGAGTGATGGCTAATGTTGAACCCTTGAGTGTGTGGGAGGGGCTCTGCACTGTATATGTCGCAGGCGCTAATGATGATTGCAGCACAATTTCTGGCATTAACTGTCTTAACTCCTCAATCAGGCCCACAGGGCAGGAACTTCAATGTCCCTAGTGCCCCTCTGTTTCCCAAAGTGGGTATGTGGGTGGGAGGGGGGTTCGATGCCTGGCTTCTGATTTAGAAGGACCCAGGATCTGGGAACTGCAGATTCTCAAGGGTGCACTCACCTACAGGCAGGTCTCTTGGCAGAGATCTTGGTATCTGGGGCTCTCTGCTCTCTGGTTTGGCCCTGCTTCTTTGATGTGCTCCGCCATTTCTGTGCTGCTGTCACTGCCAGGTTCTGAGGTCTTGCTGCAGCTGGAGATTTCAGGGTGGTCACTTCAGCAGGGATGGGGTAACCAGGCTCTGTGATCTCTGGTTTGGCCCTGGTTAGTCTTAAACTGGAGGGCTGTGGTGCCCCACCAGTTCAGTGCTGCTCTGCCACCATGTCCCGCTGTAACTGGAGACTGGGATGCTAGTCCCAATGCTTTCTGGGAAGTCCTGGGTTCTCTTCGTTGTGCCCAGCGCCTGGTGTGTCCAGGTTGTATGACGTTTCTGCCTGGTTTTTGTGAGTATATAGCGTATTCTCTGTCACTGTGTGATTGGGCGGGCCATACCGTTAGTGATGGCGATCCTGTGGAGCTAGTATGGTGTCTAGCAGATTCATGCCCTGGGAGGATGGTGCAGCTGCTGTGTGAATCTGGGACTCTGGGACACATACTGCTGGCTTTTGTCTGCAGCTAAAGGGCTTGGGGCTCCTTCTCAGTGGCTTTATACCCCAGGCAGTTAGGTCTGCACTGAGAAAGATGAGTCCCCTGTGCCACTGTGCCGAGGAGGAAGGAGGTCTGGGGGAAGGGAGTGCTGCAAAAACAAAGGATCGTTTCTCTCCTTCCCCAAGCAAGTCTCCCAGTGACCGGAGACCAAAGTTTTCACCTCCTGCAATGTTCCCTGTTGTTGAGAAAGCCTCACCATGGTTTTCCTGGGTTAGGGGTCCTTACATTCTCCAATTCAGAAGATCAGGTATCCCACCACTCAGAAACTGTGTGTGCTAGTTGCCATCTTGGCTCCGCCCTCCCCAACTCAATTCTTTACAGAACTTGAAAAAAAGATTCTCACCTTCATATGGATAAACAAAAACCCAGAATCTCCAAAACAATCCTGTACAACAACAGATCATCTGGAGGTATCTCCATCCCCAATCTCAAGCTGTACTACAGGGCACCAGTAATAAAAACTGCATGGTGTTGGCATAGAAACAGAAAGGAGGATCAATGGAACTGCATAGAAGACCCAGAAATAAACCCACACACCTATGAATACTCGATATTTGACAAAGAACCCAAATCCATTCAATGGAAAAAAGACAGCATCTTCAACAAATGGTGCTGGACCAACTGGATGTCTACATGCAGAAAAATGAAAATATATCCATATTTATCACCCTGCACAAAACTAAAGTCAAAGTGGATCAAGGACCTCAACATAAAACCAGATACTCTAAATCAATTGGAAAAAAAAGTGGGGAACAGCCTAGAACTCTTTGGCACAGGAGACAACTTCCTGAACAGAACACCAACAGCACAGGCTCTAAGAGCAACAATCAATAAATGGGACCTCATGAAACTGAAAAGTTTCTGTAAAGCAAAGGATACTGTCATCAAAACAAAACGACTGCCTACAGATTGGGAAAGAATCTTCACTAACCCTTTATCTGACAGAGGACTAATATCCAGTATATACAAAGAACTAAAGAAGCTGAAAAGCAGCAAACCAAGTAATCCAATGAAAAAATGGGGAACAGAGGTAAACAGAGAATTATCAACAGAGGAATATGGAATGGCAGAGAAACACTGAAAGAAATGCTCATCCTCATTAGCCATCAGGGAAATGCAAATCAAAACGACCCTAAGATATCACCTTACACCAATCAGAATGGACAAGATGAAAAACTCAAGCTACAGCACATGCTGGAGAGGTTGTGGAGAAAGGGGAACCCTCCTCCACTGCTGGTGGGAATGTAACCTGGTACAACCACTCTGGAAAGCTATCTGGCGCTTTCTCAGACAATTAGAAATAATGCTTCCTCCAGACCCCGCTATACCACTGCTAGGTATATACCCAAAGTTTGCTCAAGTACTCAAAAGGGATACTTGCTCAACCATGTTTATAGCAACTTTATTTGTAATAGCCAGAACCTGGAAACAATCCAGATGTCCATCAACGGAAGAATGGGTACAGAAATTGTGGTATTTCTACACAATGGAATACTACTCAGCAATCAAAAAGGAGGAAATCATGAAATTTGCAGGCAAATGGTGGGAGCTAGAAAAGTTCATTCTGAGTGAAATATCCCAGAAGGAGATAGACAAACAAGGTATATACTCACTTATATAGACCTATAAGATATGATAAACATAATGAAATCTATACACCTAAAAATGATAATCAAGAGAGTGGACATGGGGTAAGATTATCAATCCTTGTTTAGAAAGACAAATGGGATGTGCATTGAACGTATGACAGGAGTCTACTGAGTGCATCTGAAAGACTCTAACTAGCAGTGTTTTCAAAGCAAAGACTCATGACCAAACCTGTGGCAGAGTACAGGGAATCATAAGAAAGAAGGGGAGTTAGTCTGATAAGGAAAGGATAGGCACTCCACAAGGACCAAATATGTCTCGGCACAGGGTCTTTTCTGAGACTGATATTCAACCAAGGACCATGTATGGATATAACCCAGATTCTCCACTCAGATGTAGCCTCTGCTACCTCAGTAACCAATTGGTTTCCCAAAGTGAGGGGAACAAGGACTATTTCTAACAGGAACTCAATGACTGGCTCTCTGGCCTCCCCAGCCCACAAGGGAGGAGCAGTCCTGTTAGGCCACAGAGGAGGGCTTTGCAGCCAGTCCTGAAGATACCTGAAGATAAAACAGGATCAGATGAATAGGGAGGAGGTCCCACCCATCAGTGGACTTGGAAAGGGGTACGATGGAGATGAGGGAGGGAGGGAATGTGGGATCGGGACACGGCTGGGGTACAGAGTTAATAAAATGTAACTGATAAGAAAAAAATAAAATTAAAAAAAATCCAAATCAATGTCTAGAAAGAGTAGAAATAGTTGGAACTTCCTAAAAAGGGCATGGATGCCTTAGAACACACTATGTTTGGACTTTAGTGTTTAATATATACCATATCACAGACTAAGAAGTGGTGGTGCACACCTTTAATCCCGAAAGTCAGGAGGCAGAGGCAGGTATATTTCTAAGTTTGATGTTAGCCTGGTCTACAGAGCAAGTTCTAGAATTGCCAGGACTACACAAAGAAAGCCTGTCAATAATAATAATAATAATAATAATAATAATAATGATAGCACTTCACTAAGTTAAGTCCTTGCAGGAAACAAAATTTATCCAAGATAGGTGGAAAGGATACAAATATATGATGCAAAGAAACCACCACAAGAGCCATCCCTCCCAGGACCAAAGGAATACCAGTGAGAAACAGGGTTCTCTGTGAGATTAGAAAGAGCAGAGGAAGCTATGTGGAGCTGTAGGGAGTGTGCTAATCAGTGTGGAAGCAGGGAAGAAAACTTGATTTTCTCTCTTGTTTGGAAAAGGACGCTGCTGGTGCTTCCTGTTAACCAAAACCAGCTGCAAGTTGGTCATAGAGCTAGACAAAGGATGTCAGAGAACAGATATGGACAGATATGAGGACAAGAAATTTATCTCTCCCTTCCCAATTAAAAACCTCATTGAAACAAAGCAAGAATGAGAATTTCAATCAAAATTAATAAAAAGAGATGGGGAAGGACACTTCACACTCATCAAAGGAAAATTCCACCAGGAAGACATCACAATCCTGAACATCTATGCCCCAAATACAAGAGCACCCATATTTGTTAAAGAAAAATTGATAAAATTTAAACCACATATAAATCCCCACAAATTAATAGTTGGAGACTTCAAACTCCACTCTCAATAAAGGACAGGGCAACTAAACAGAAATTAAACAAAGAAACAATGTCTCTGACAGAGGTCATGAATCAAATGGACCTCACAGACATTTACAGAACCTTACACCTAAACACAAAAGAATTTACCTTCTTCTCAGCACCTCATGGAACCTTCTCCAAAATAGACCATATAATTGGTCAAAAAGCAAGCCTCAACATATACAACAAGATTGAAATAATCCCTTGTATCTTGTCTAATCACCATGAAATAAAGCTGGACCTCAACAGTAACAGAAATAGCAAAAAGCCTACACATACATGGAAACTGGACAACTTGTTACTAAATGACAGCTGGGTCAGGAAAGAAATAAAGGAAGAAATTAAAGTCTTTCTAGAACTCAATGAAAATGAAGACACAACATATCCAAACTTTTGGGACACAATGAAAGCAGTGTTAAGAGGAAAGTTCATAGCACTAAGTGCCTCCAAGAAGACATTCGAGACAGCTCATTCAAGCAACTTAATGGCTCACTTAAAAACCCTAGAAAAAGAATAAGCAGACACACCAAGGAGGAGTAGACAGCTGGAAATAATCAAACTCAAGGCTGAAATCAATCAATTGGAAACAAATAAAACAATTCAAAGAATTAATGAAACCAAGAGCTGGTTCTTTGAGAAAATCAAGACGATCAACAAACCCTTAACCATGCTAACTAAAAGGCAGAGAGACACCACCCAAATCAACAAAATCAGAAATGAAAAGGGGGACATAACTACAGACACTAAGGTTATCCAAACCATCATTAGGACTTACTTCAAATGTCTATATGCCAAAAAAATTTGAAAATCTAAATGTAGTGGACAATTTTCTTGATAGATTTGACTTGCCAAAGCTAAATCAGGACCAGGTAAATCAGTTAAATAGTCCTATGTCCCTCAAGGAAATATAAGCAATTGCAAGACTTCAGGACCTGTACCACAGACTCTAGACACTTTACCAGTTGGACCAGATTTTCTGGGACCTTTGAAATATCATGAAGGTGGGCTGGGCCTTTCAGTATCTGACCAAGAGATTCTGAAAATATCAAAACTTCTGCAAGAAACTCTCGGACATTTTAAACCAGCCCCAGGACCTCTGGGACATATATATTCTACTCAGAAGACTGTAGGGCCTTCCTTTTCAACAGAAATTCTGGGACTATCCATTTGTGCACAGGGAGAATGTATTCCTCTCACTTCTCATGAAGACTGCCTGAGACATTCCCCTTGTTTCAAAATAAGCCCTAGACTTTCTAATTATCCCACAAGGATATTGAGAAATGTGCCATTTCCTGAAGGGGATATCAGATATTCCCTTTCAGAACTCAAAGGCTTAAAATCTATTTGTTTTGCCAAAAGTAGGTTCATATTTCCCACGTATGTAAAAAAGGATTCAAGCTCTAACTCTACTCTTCCAAGGTGTGTCTCACCCCCAATATCATCAGAATTGAGCTTCAGATATAGTACACCACCTAAGGAAGATATCAGATGTTAACCATCTCCAACTATATGAAGTGCCTCCAGATCTCCTAATTTGAAGAAGTAAACAATATCAAAATCTGCGCCATCAGATGAAGGCTTTAAAGTTTGAAATTTTTCCAAAAAGGGGGAAAGAGCTTCCATTTTTTACAAAAGAGGTAAAAAGTTTAAAACTTAGCAAAGTGCGTGCCTTTCCATTTCTTCTTCTCCCATGGGATTTTGCATATCCTCAAGATCTCATTCGAAGTGCCTTAGAGGTCCTCCATCTCCCCAAGATATCCCTAGGTGGTCCAAATGTACAAAAACCAAATTGAAAAGTCCCCGCTTACTAACAAGACTTTCAAGATTCCCATTCAGAATGTGAGGGCTGCAAACTATTCTCTTCAACAAAGAGAGGGCTCAGATATTCATCTTCCAAAGGGGGCCAGAAACCCAAATAACAAGAGAATATAGCATCTTCCATCTCTACAGAGGAGAGTGTGGGAACTACTCCAATTCCTGAAGAGAACCTCAGACATTGCAATTCTTCTGGGGACACCCAGACATTCTTCTACTAGGATAAAATCAAGGCATGGCCCTTATAAGAAGGAGCCATCTAAATTTCTCCTGCAGACCAAGAAGACTTCAAGCCATCTCCAGATGAAGACAGTCCCCATCGCGATGTCAAAACTTGCTCATCTCCCCAAGGGAATGACAGACACCTGGATTCTATTGAAGAGGGCTTGAAACATGCAAGTTCTGTCAAAGATAGAGAGAAACCATGTGCCAAAACATGGCTCCCAGTCTGATGGGGACTCACCAATTCCAAAAGGGAAGGCCACATCATTCCCTGCTATCCAAGCAAAATGCAGGCATTCTATATCTCTAGCAGACTTGAGATCTTCTCTTTCTTACAAAGGGATACAGCCTTCCAGTATGGATATCTCCCCTCCCCCGTGTAACGCTTCTGTCCTTGGAGGACACAGATATTCACATTTGGTGTCATGTAGACTCAAAAGGATCTCACTGCAAAAAGAGAGATGGGTGTTCTAGCCTTTCCCCTAGAGAAGGTACCAGACATTCTCATTCTGACCAACATGGCCTCTCACTTTCATATTCTCACCTAAGGGACACCACCAAAGTGTTCAAGGAAGTCTCAGAATGTTTCTGTCTTAAAGAGAGAGCCTCTTATATAACTCACCTTACATCCTGGGTCTCAGAAACACTCCTTATAACCAAAGAGTATTCAATAATGTATCCTATAATCTACAGCATGTTAGACATTCTACTTCTGCCCTAGGAAACCTGCAGCTTACACCTTGTAACCAAGAAGGCATCAGAACTAAAGGTTAGTCAAATAGAACTTCTAAAGCAGCCCATCTCAAGAAGGGAGCCTGTGCCCTCCTTACTTTTTTCTTGGCATTTTCCCATTCATAAATGGGCTGGCTACATAATTTTTCAAAATATGCTCATATGAGCAATGGAATTAGAAATGTTCCTTCTAATCAACCAACTTCAATGCCTGCCACTTTCACTCCTAGAATCCTCTGATAGACACTGAGACATTGGTTAGGCTCTCTGCCTTAAAGCAAAGCATGTGTTACCTTCTAAAGAAGAACTGAAAAAATTTACCTAGAAGAAATTGCTACAGAATTTATACCCCATGAAGAATAGCATATGTTTCTTCTGACTGGTGTAACCCTAGACCTACTTCATCTAACCTAATGGGTGACAAAACAATTCCCTCTGCCTAAGGTGCTCTCAGTGCTTCTTATTCTGAGCCTCTGACTTTATGATCTCTGTCCAAAGAACAGAAACAGTGTGCCTGAGATGCTGGAGAGTAATAGTATTCAGCTGGTCCCAAAATCCAGGATGAATGCCTTAAATTTTTCAAACAGAAATGAAGAAGCTGTGTCCTTCCTGTGTACAAGTAGTCAGCTGAATTTTCACTCTACCAAGGTGAGAATGGCCTCCTAGCATGTTGGAGATTGCTCTCACCTTCCCCTGTTGGTGAAGAGCAATCTAGAATGCCTGATATGGGTATTCTAGATTCCCATGATGATCAGATAAGGAAATGTTCAGGCCTTCTCTAATCCCCACACTGACTATTGTTCTTCTCCTGCTGCCCATGAGACATTTTGAATTTTGTGCTTTCCAAATACAGTCTAAGAATTTCTGCCTCTGAGGAATGACATCTTCAATTTTCTTTGTTTGTTTTTGGATGCCTCATACATTCTCATTCTAACTATGGATACTCTAAATTGTTTATCAGACAAAGGCAAATCATACTTATTCCTTTAGAATGAGGAGGGCTTTCACTTTTTCAAACACCTGAAGGGGTCAAAGGGCCTTCAGGCATATGCCTTGTGAAAAAGGTAGCCAAATGTACACCATCAATTCCTTAAGCAGCATTCAGACTGAGCATTTCAGAACAATAGATGATCCAAACTATTCTGGAAAATAAGGAAGCTTCTGGTCTATACATTCAGAATCAGGACCCTTCAGATTTTCTCCCAATAATTCATGTACCCTCAAACTTATCTGTCTAGAAAAAAAATGTGTCTCAGAATTTTCACCAAAAAATCAAGGGGGTTTTCAATCTCTCCCTTTAACATCACAAGCTTCACACTTTCCCTGATGTTCCATAGTACATAAAAAAATCTTTCCTTTGAAAACCAGGAAACCTGACAGTCACTCACTGTGAGTGAGGGCCACTGTGAGGCCCCAAATACAATACACAACAAGGTTATCATAGCCATCCTCAGTGACTGAAGTTGCCCTGACACATATGGACTAGAAGATCAAGGGGTCTCAGACCTTAACAATGTCCCAAGAGGATCACAATTAGAAGTCTTTTAGAATCAATGAGTAGTAGAATTTCTGCAAAGGCACAATAAGACTGGAGACTTATCTTCTAGAACAAGCACAATTTACACCCCAAGTTAATATCTGCATTAATATTTAGATATGCCCCTTCAGAACTAATCTAACCCATGACTAAAAGAGGACTGACACAGTCCTGTAACAGCTTCTGAAGAGGGCCTTAGATTCATTTTTCTCTAACCACAGTATCCCTAGACTACAGTCAGGGAGGATATCCATGCTGGGGCTGCTCCTGTATGGTACTGTCTTTGAACAAAATGTCTTAAATCTTCATATCTCTTGACTGGAGTTGTCTGTGCCATGGTCCTATGATAAATCCAGCTACAGAACTGAACCTGTGACTGAGACATTGTGTGTCTCAGACATTGAGGCTCTGCTGAAGTGTCCTTTGAGACTGACTCCCTGTGGCCAAGGAAACATACGAGCTCCTCTTTCTGTTCGTGCCCAACTCAAGTTCATCATTCAAGTAAGAGAGACCAGAGCTTCTCCCTCAGACATTATTGGCTAAGAAATTCACTTTTGGTAACCAAAGAGACCTCAGAGAACTCTGGGTTCATGTCTTGCGGACAATGAAGGAAAACCTCAGGTTGGGTCCAAGGCCATTTATCTTTAAGCTGCTCACCAGAAATGTACCTGTCCTCCATGCCCACTAATGTGCTACTTATCTTAAGTTTAAGTAGGGAACAGATCCTAGGACTATTGTCCAATTAGTCAGAAGAACCAGAAGATTGCTGTCAGGCCTTCAGGGGACTTCTAAATGGTAAAAATTTTCTCAAGTTCTCTGCAGACCCAGAGTCCCTGGACCTTCCCTCTCTACAAAGGTAAACAGGGGTATTCCCCATCTGCCCAATTGTGCCATGGATCCTCCTCCTTTCCAAAATTCTTGCTATTTTTCATCCTCTGATGACAGAAGCCTTAAAACAAATCATTTGACACAATTGTCTCTATGGACATTCTCCTCTGAGCAAGCACACAGGGTCTGCCTCACCACTAGACAGAGATAACTGGCCATTCAGGATAGAGTTCACAGAATAAGAAGAAAAATTCTAGAAACCCATGCCACTTCCTTGAATAAAACCACCAGACATCGTGTGAAATTATCAGTCCAACTCAATTTTGTTGACTCAACACAATTCCTAAGAGGCAATTTTTATGGAACACCTAGTCAAGCTGTTCATAAATTCTGATATTGATGCTTGGTCTTTTGCAGATTCAGCTGAAGACTCTTCATGGATATTCTAGACTGTGAAGAAGACTTTGACACTAAGGCAATGCCAAGATCTCATGAGGTATGATATTCAATTTAATTTTGCTCAAATAGTATGGCTTTTGCATTCTCTGATCATTACTCCCCTTGTCAAATGGGTCTGAGAAACTCCTCACTTTCCATGGTACTCAGTTCTTTTATCTTTGGTTAAGGAGACATTCACTCTTCCTTCTGAATCTAACAACATTCCAGTTTGTCCAATGGAGTCTTCAACATTCATTGTGTTTGAGGAGGCCCAAAGTTATGGAGTAATCCTTTTACATTTTTCTAAGTAAATGGTTCCAAGATTTGTCCTTCAACACAGGGTGAACTGAAGCTTCCACAATGATGCAGTTAAGAAACTCATATATGTATAGTCTGTCAAGGAATTTGGCTAAACTATTTCTTTAAACAAGCAAAATCTGTACACAACCTTTTACTTCAGGGCGATCAAAATAAAATCTGATTTTGAGAGCTACAGACCAGGCCACTGGCATAAAAACTCACTCAGATGTTCATCTTTTTCTCAATGAAACTTTAAATCAACACCCCATGACAAGTGCTTCCACAGAGAATCCACCTCCCATACATAGAAACCTCTGGTCTAATTCTATAGGTGTTCTTAATATGTCATTCTGACCATGGTGGTCAGGCATGACCAAATGACCAAAGGAAAGGAAGACCACAGTGACCTGAAGTCCTGGGATATGACTGCAAAAATTTAAGTCCTAACCATTTTAAATAATAGAACAGAAGTTTGAAAGCTGAAATTAGATCTTATGGCATGTGCACCAAAATGGCATGGTCATCAAAATGCTCTATTTTTGTCTTTTATTCAACAGATACGTGCAGCTGCATACATACTTGGGGAGCCTTCAATACGTGTAGAAGCATTTCTCCTGTTGGAAGATTTGACCCTCAAATTATTTACCCAGGGAATGCATGCTTGTATTGGGAAATATAGTTGAAAATAGTAGGTAGAGGCAGAAACTTCCTCAAATACCCAAGATATCTCATGAGCTTTCTCATCTGACCAGGGGTGAATTGGATATTCCTATTTGGCCAAATATGGATGGGGTTCTCCAAGACACACATTATTGTTCCTTTGGAAATATTGTCTCAGAACTGAGAAGAGGTTCTCAGGACTCCCCTGTCTCCAAGGTACTTTTTTTTTTTTTAGATTTTTTTTTTATTTTTCATCAATTACACTTTATTCATTCTGTATCCCCCCATAAGCCCCTTCCTCCTCCCCTACCAATCCCACCCTCTCTCCTCCCTCTGCATGCATGCCACTCCCCAAGTCCACTGATAGGGGAGGTTCTCCTCTCCTTTCTGATCTTAGTCTATCAGTTCACATCAAAAGTGGCTGCATTGTCCTCTACTATGGCCTGGTAAGGCTGCTCCCCCCCAGGGGGAGGTGATCAAAGAGCAGGCCAATCAGATTATGTCAGAGGCAGTCTCTCTTCACATTACTATGTAACCCAATTGGACACTGAACTGCCATGGGCTACATCTGTGCAGGGGTTCTGGGTTATCTCTATGAATAGTCCTTGGTTGGAGTATGAATCTCTGGGAAGTTCCCTGTGTTTAAATTTTCTGGTTTTGTTGCTTTCCTTGTGGAGACCCTGTCCTCTCCAGCTCTTACTATTTCCCAGTTCTTACATAAAATTCCCTTCACTCTGCCCAACAGTTGCCCATCAGGCTCAGCTTTTGCATTGATAGTCTGTAGGGCAAAGGCTTTCAGAGGCCCTCTGTGGTAGGTTCCTAGGTTGTTTCCTGTTTTCTTCTTCTTCTTCTGATGTCCATCCTCTTTGCCTTTCTGGATAGGGATTGGACATTTTAGTTAGGGTCCTCTATCTTGCTTAGTTTCTTTAGATGTACAGGTTTTAGTGGGTTTGTCCTATGTTGTATGTCTATATGAGTGAGTATATACCATGTGTGTCTTTTTGCTTCTGGGACAACTCACTCAGGATGATCCTTTCCAGATCCCACCATTTACCTGCAAATTTCATGATTTCCTTATTTTTCATTGCTGAGTAATATTCCAGAATGGCCAAGATCAAAAACTCAAGTGACAACACATGTTGGAGAGGTTGTGGAGAAAGGGGAACCCTTCTCCACTGCTGGTGGGAATGTAAACTTGTACAACCACTCTGGAAATCAATCTGGAGCTTTCTCAGACAACAAGGAATAGCGCTTCCTCAATATCCAGCCATACCACTCCTGGGCATATATCCAAAAGAGGCTCAAGTACACAAAAAGGACATTTGCTCAACCATGTTTGTAGCAGCTTTATTTGTAATAGCCAGAAGCTGGAAACAACCCAGATGTCTCCAAGGTACTTTAACAAGTTCTTTGTTTAATATAGGGGTCATGAAAACTGTGTCAGGAAAGGCCCATAGATATTATCCACCTGTACAAGGGAGGACATGAAGTATCATCTTTGACTCTTATTCCCAAGGTAATATTAAGCATGCTATTTTTGATAATATTGTATAGTTCCTAGTAGCATAATTTCATGATCTCTCAAGCATCCCTATGTTTCTTTGAATTACCTACAACCAACATGTATGCTATAAAGAACAGGGATTCAAGCCTTTCATTGTTAACCTTGATGGCTTCCCTTTGCTCTACATTGGTTTCAGGCTCCAGGTCCTATGTGTAGAATTACAGACAGGGTCCTGTGTAATGCTCTTCCATATAATCACCATAAATCAAGTGGATCTATAGTTGCTGTCCTTATATGACATAAAAAGACAACCTTAAGAAAGCAAATTAACCAGGGACAGTCATCTAGGCTATTTGAGGAAGGCTCAGGTTGTTGCCTGAACTCTCCCAGACTCAACAAAATATAAAAATTCTACATCCTAAAGAAGATGTGGAAGCTGAAGGACAATGATGGGACTTTCCTTCACTGAATAAAGTATCAGGGAGACTCATATTCTAACAGAATATTGGATGGCACTTTTCACATCTGTCCTATACCTTTGGAAAACCCACACCTTTGCCCAACCAGGTTTTAAAATTTTTCTCTTCCTCTATTCCTAAGTTAACTCAGTTCTTTTACTTCATTGAGTTGAATGGCATACCTCACTCCTTAGAAGAGTCCTACTGCTTTGTCTCAAGGACTCATTTTACAGAAAGACCCTCAAAATTTGTGTTTCTTTGAAAAGGGATTAACTCATTTCCCTTCTGATGAATGACACCCCAGAACAAGTAAGCCATATGTCACTCCCTCTGTAGAAGTAAGAATCAGTTCCATTCACATGTGGTCCAGCATAGTGCAAAAGGAAGCTTTGATGACCCCCTTTAAACACAACAGCTACAGAGATCTTTTCCTGCCTAAGAGTTTTAGGCCAATGCCATGGTGATGAATAAGGCCTCAGATATGGCCCCTTTCTCCAAGAGGTTCTCATTTCTGCAATACATTCTCAAAGAAGCTTCAAATGTAGCCTCTGGCCATGGGAGGGCCAAGTGTATTCTCCTTCGTCCAAGGGCAAACTACATTTGAACTTCAAACTCATATCAGGTTAGTACCAATCCCTCTGACAAAGATTGCCAGGTAAACAGCATTGCAAGCAATGTGCCTCACAAAATTTTGGGTTTACATCAGGGGGCTAAACATAGAAATCTAAAACTAAAACTTAGGCCATCTGCCTAGCAGGTGGTTGTCAGAAATACAATGCTCCCATCATTAATTTATAGATATGCATGAATAGAACCTTGAAGAAGCATAACAATTCAGACAACCACTCATTTTCTTAGAAGAGTGTTATGATTGCTTCTTCTACTCATCACCTGAGTCTATGAAATACGTGCATAGTGGGAATTGTTGAATAGTGTTGGAATCAAATAGTACAACGCCATACCTTCCTCCCACTACCCATGACTAGATAGGTCTTTATCATTTGCACAATGATGTGGCTAGATCTTGCTCTTGTGTTAAACATGGCCAGGCACTTTCTTTCTAAGCAAGGTAGTTCAGGATGACCCCAGAAGTTTCAGCTCTAATTATGGGCTCTGTTCTTAAGGTATCTCACACCACCCTCTGTTCATAGAGGGATATCAGAACTTCACTTTGGTTAAAATGGCCTTTAGGCCTTTCTTCTCTAATAATAAATATCCCAGATCTTCTCTCTGTGTACACAATAAGTCATGAGAATGCCTTTTAGTAACAGCATTTTTAGTAACAGAATTTTTTTTAGTTTAATCAAGGACAACAGTATCAAGGCCCTCAGATCATTCCCCACATGCTTGTGGGATTCAGATATATGCCTCTAATGGTGAGCCTCCATAATTCTTTCCCTCTACCCTTGACCTTTAGGAACATACTTGTGTAATCTAAAGGAAATTCAGTTCACTATGCTCTGATTTAAAAGAGTCTGTCCTTTGTTCTAGTTACCAAAATGAAGAGGTGAACAGATGTGAACTTCAATAGAATCCTTCTTCCACTGCACATATTGAGTTGGGATATTCCTTTATCCCTAAGGATAAGAGTTTGTGACTTTGTTTATTTGCTACTCTAAGTCTCCTTCAGTCTTCTACTCCTGAGCTCCACTGCTTTAGACCATCAATTTCTCTCCATTATATACCAAATATACCCTCTGTAACCAAGAGGGAACAATATCTCAGCCATAGCACTGTGGGAGCCTGAGACCATCTCTACCTGATGAAGGCCCCAAACTTCAATTTCAGTCAAAAAGACCCAAACAGAAATCACTCTTTTTGTGAGTAATGAAGTTAAACCTTATAGAGCTACTTACATGTGTCTCACATTCTCACCTCAAATGAAAGGGAACTAGTCCTTTTTTTTTATAGTGGTCCTCAAATTTGCACCCTGATGCCAAAAGGTCTGAAAATGTCTCCTTTCATATAATTTTTCCCTCAGACTGTGGGTGCTTTGGACACTCCACTTCTACACTTCTACTTATAAAGACTTAGTCTTGCTTCCTCTTTCTAGAGGGCAACAAAATCTACTCCTTATTGCCAATTAGACCTGAAAATGTACGTTGTCCTCCCCCCTCTGAGGAGAACCTAGGCCTACCATCTCTTGTTAAGTATCTATAGATCTTGTTCTACTGACTATGTATGCCTGCTCTATTATTCCCAACTGTCTGGGATTCCTTCCAACCATTTTCCTGCTACATAGATTGTAAGCAACTACTGCTTTGAATTAATGGGCCTTCTGCTTATTTTATCTGGCCAAAAATGCTATTTGGACTAACAGTAACCAAGCCTGTTGAAAAATACAGTGACTGTTGCTAGGCCTTCCACACAGCCCATAAAATATGTGGATATTTAAAACTGAAAAGAATTGGTAGCTGATCAGGCAGTACCATAACTTCCTCTACTCCAAAAGGTATTTACTTTTTTGTCTATATGAAAATGGTCTTTCTTATTTATTGAACATAGCCAAAGATTTTACCCCTCTACCAGACAGAAGTAGATCTTCATCTTTGCACCAAATATCTCAGAAATTTTGCTTATGACCTGCTAGCTTCAGTATTTCTCCTTATTCAAATGGATTCTGTCATATTGCTTTTATGATGAAGGACATGCCCATCTTTTTACTTCTGTCCAAATGTGCCCAGGTCCTTTCCCAATATTCCATAGAGATATGTAGACATTTACAATCAAATGTGCTCCAGACTTGGCCTGGGTTAGAAAGAAATCCTACTTGTTCACTATATAGTTATCAATTCTAATTTGAGTCTCCAGAAAAGTACTGTTTTATACAAAGCAATGTCAGAACAAACTCGAAATAGATCACAGACACCACAGTACCAAGATGAGGGTAAATTCTGTCTTCATTCCGGTACCTTAGACAGATACATTCTATCCTACATGCAGAGGAATGTGTGGATAGACATATATTGGAAGAAGACACAGATCCAGAGACTACTGCATTGAAGCCACTTCTAAGATGGCTGCCATTGCTGTCACAGACATTCAGAAGATGTGTGTTCTAGATTGTGATTTCAGTTTTGGAGCTAATGAAGCAGTGAGTGCCAGGACATTTCTATATTCTGAAGCTACCAGTCAACCTTCAGCTTTTGCTCACTATGGCTGCAGGTATAGAGAGTCTGAGGCTATTTCATCAACTTCTGGGTAGCTCCCATCTCATCGATCTACTTTAGAAGGTCTTAGATCTATTACCTATCCCCAGAGACAGGAATTCCACTTATTTCCACAGGGAAATTGGGTTTACCCCACCTATCAAAAAAAGTCTGAGTATTCTCTTTTCATGAAGCAGATTTGTGACTGCTTCATATATATACCCCACTTCATATATATATATATATATATATATATATATATATATATATATACCTTATATACCCCAACTATTCCTCTTTTGAGAAGTGGGTTCTCAGACCTGCCTGTGGTAATATAGAGCTAGATTCCATCTGTATGAAAAGTTTCTCAGACCTTCTAAATATGTCTCCATGGAAGCGGAATTACTAGATCAATGGATTTGGCTTTAGATCCTTCTGTCATGAAACAAATGGATACAAATCTACTGCTTCTGCTTTTCCAAGGGACCACAGATCTCCTCATTTTGTTCATGTGGTTTTCAAGGATGCCTTTTGACCAAGAAAGGAATCATATTGTATTCTTCTGGTTTAGAGACCTCAGACATTCCCCATCCAAACTTATGGTCCTAGAATATTTTACTTCCCCTGAAGGGACCTCCAGAAACTTCAGCTTAAAGTACAAAAGTCCACTTGAAATTCAGTTTTTTTGCAGAGTAACAAATATTTATCTCTTTGCATTTTTCTATATTTAGACATTCATTTAGACCAGCGAAATTCTTTAAGATGCTATCTTCTTTACATTTGACAAAGATTCTAAAACCATACAAGGGAAATGATAAGCATCTTCAAGAAGTGGTTTTGGACTAACTGGATGTCTACATCCAGTTAAAATGGATAAAAATGCAAATAGATCCATACTTATCACCCTGCACAAAACTAAAGTCTAAATGGATCAAAGACCTCAATATAAAACCAGACACACTAAAGCTGTTAGAAGAAAACTTTGGGAAGATTCTTGAACTCACTAGCACAGGAGAAAACTTTCTGAACAGTATACCAACAGCACAGGCTCTAAGAGCAACAATCAATAAATGGGACCTCATGAAACCGAAAAGCTTCTGTAAAGCAAAGCAAGGGACACCATCATCAGAACAAAACGACTGCCTACAGATTGGAATGAATCTTCACCAACCCTATATTTGACAGAAAGCTAATATCCAGAATATATAAATAACTCAAGAAGTTAAAGAGCAACAAATAAAGTAATCCAATTTAAAAATGGGGTACAGTTCCAAATAGAGGACTATCAAAATTGCAAAACAAAAAACAAAAAACCTAAAGGAATGCTCAATGTTCTTAGTCATCAGGAAAATGCAAATCTAAAGGACCTGAGATTTCACCTTACACCCATCAGAAAGTCTAAGATCAAAAACTCAAGTGACAACACATATTGGAGAGGATGTAGAAAAAGGGGATTCTTCCTCCACTGCTGGTAGGACTGTAAACTTGTTCATCCACTCTGAAAAGCAATCTGGCACTTTCTCAGAGCTTCCTCAAGATCCAGCTATACAGCTCCTAGGCATATATCGAAAAAATGCTCAAGTACATAACAAGGACCTTTGCTCAATCATGTTTGTAGTAGCTTTACTTGTAATAGCCAGATGGTGGAAACAATCTAGATGGGTCTACACTGTCTATTTGCAGAGTGTAGTGCATTGTCTTGGCAATGGCCTGGGTTTATGGACATTTCCATGGGAACACCTTTGCCAACAAATCAACAGAATGAAACCCTGTCCCTGTATTGGAAGCTTCATTTGAAAATTCGGTCTCCCTCAATTATTAGGAAACTTCAGGAGGATCACATTTTTATATTTCACAAAATTTCCACTGCCCTAAATTTTTATATCTTTCATCCAAGAACCTCAATTGCAGCTTTCTCCCTGCATTCTTTCCTCAACCCTATCACTCCCCTTCCCACCAGATTCCCTCATTTGTTCCCCTCCCCATCCCATCCCAGACCACCAATAAAATCTCTTGTGTTTCACCAAAATAGGATATCCATCCTCCAGTTCCTTCCTCTATACCTAACCTCTCTGGTTCTATAAGTTGTAAAATGATCATCACTTATTTAATGCCTAATGTCTTTTTATTTCTATTGAGAATACAAAATATTGTAACCAAAAAGCAAATGGAGATGGAAGGATTTATTTATGTTACAATTCTTCATTTAGTCCATAATTGAAGGACTCCAAAATAGAAACTCAAATTGGGTAAGAACATGGAGGCAGGGACTGATGTAGAGGCCACAGAAGGATGCCATTTTATCAGCTATCATCTCATAACGTTCTCAGTCTCCTTTCTTATAGAGAATTCAGATCCAACAGCAAGGTGATGGTAGCAGCAACAATGGGCAGGACCCTTCCACTCACAATTAACTAAGAAAATGTCCTATTAAGCTTACCTACAGCCCAAACTCATGGAATAATTTCTTTCTGGACCTGGGTTACCACAGTTAGTATGATTTTTTTCCCCTATATCCATCCTTTTACCTGCAAATTTTATGATGTCATTTTTTTTAATGCTAAGTAATACCCTATTTGTGTAAATGTAAATGTGCCACATTTTTCTTTATCTGTTCTTTGGTTGAGGAACATCTAGGTTGTTTCCATTTCTGGCTAGTATGAATAAAGCCATTATCAGCATAGTTGAGCAAGTGGTAGGATGAAGCATTCTTTGGGTATGTTCCCAAGAATGTTATGGCTGGTCAGGTCCAAAGAAGAATGTCCTGGATGGTGATTGAGAAGATAGGGCACAAAGCCTGATCTCCACATCCATGATATTTTTCTGAGCATCCCCAACTATGGCCTTGAATGGTATGGGGTCTCTGTGTATGTGTGTGTGCTTCTGCCTGCGTGTCTGTGTCTGTGTGCATTCTTATGCATATGTGTGTGTGTTTTCAGTGTCCATGAGTGTTTTGTATAAACTCTGTGTCAGCTGTACAGGAATCTATGCCACAGAGAGCCCAGAAGTGAGGACACAGATGGCACAGAGTGTAGCATTTAGGGTACATATCTCAGAATAGACACAGGGAAGGACAGTTGGTTTTGTAGGGAAAGCTAATCCATCAAAATCAGCCAAAGTGGGTACATGATCTGGATTTATTCTGGCATGTTTTTATATACATGTGTCTTAGCCTAGAAGATGAATTACATGGTAGGACTGTGTTGTGGCATATCCCAGCCTTGGATGTTGCTAGTATGAAACCTTTGTAAACTCATATGAGGCCCAACCCCAGGAAACTGTTTCAATCACCGGAGTGGAAGCTTCTAGGATCCTTATTAGAAAGGGTAAATTGGCATGTAGTGGTGGTGGTTTGGCCAGGCTGCAATGAGAATGGTCATCTTCTAGGTACAGCACAGAAATTCTGGGCAATTGAGAGGTGTAATTCTGAAGGCTTAGTCATCAAGGGAATGAAAGCATTTTTGTGGGTTGATAAACGTTTGCATATGTACACATGATAGATCTTTTGGTAATCAGACAAAAATAAACAAAGAAGGCTCTTATTCTGGATACACTGCTAGGTTTAAGTATGTCAACCAAGCACATGGGCTTTTGCTTCACCCTGAGAAAGGATAAGGGATACATAGAAAACTTGAATAGCTTGTGTAGTTGTTATTTAGCTACAAAAGACTTTCTATCAGCTTAAACCCATGTACAAGCCATATTCTTTGGTGAATACCCCACAGTGGAATGGTTTTCCTGAAAAGGATCAGATTTAGTGCAAAATTAGTGATGACATGTGCGACTTCATCAAAGTATTTTAATTTATACTCAGGTAAACAAATAATCAAACAGGACAAATGAAATCCCATTGAATGTGAAAGATTCTCTGTTAGGTATTTATACGACAGAGGATTAATATCCAGAATATGCAATGAACTTAAAAAAAAGCAAAATACCCAAATGACATATAAAAATAACTCAAGTTGACAATACATATTGGAGAGGATGTAGAGAAAGGGGAACCCTCCTACATTGTTGAATGGAATGTCAACTTGTACAACCACTTTGGAAATCAATCTGGTGATTTCTCAGACAATTAGGAATAGCGCTTCCTCGAGATCCAGCTATATCACTCCTAGGCATATATCCCAAATATGCTCAAGTACACAACAAGGATACTTGCTTAACCATATTTATAGAAGCTTTATTTATATTATCCAGAACCAGGAAAAAACCCATATGTCCTTCAATGGAAGAAAGAATACAGAAATAGTGGTACATTTGCACAATAGAAAATTACTCAGCAATTTAAAATACAGGAAATCATGAAAATTGTAGGCAAATGGTTTGATCTAGAAAAGATCATCTTGATTGAGGTATCTCAAAAGAAGAAAAACAGTATATACTCACTTATAAGAGGATAAAAGACATATAATGTAGGATAAACATACTAAAATCAGTACATACAAAGATGCTAAGCAAGAAGGGCGACCCTGGGTAAGATGATCAATCAACACAAAAAGACAAAAGGAGTGATCATATGAAGAAGGAGAAAACAGGAAATAGAGGCCTACTACAGAGGGCCTCTGAAAGACTCCACCCAGCAGTGTACAAAATCATGTGATGAGACTCATAACCAATCTTTGAGCAGAGTTCAGGAACCTTACAAAAGGTGGGGAATATAGCAACATCTGGAGAGGACAGGAGTTGTATAAGGAGAGCAACAGAACCAAAATATCTGTGTACAGAGGTCTTTTCTGAGACTGATACTCCAACCAAGGACAATATATGGGTATAACCTAGGACCCCTGCACAGATGTAGCCCATGGCAGCTTAGTATCTAAGTTTGTTCCCTAGTAAGGAGAACACGGACTATCTCTGACATGAAACCTGATATGAACTGACTCTTTGACCATCTCCTGAGAATGGAGAATCCTTACCAGTCTATGGAGGAGGACATTGAAGCCAGTCCTGATGAGACCTGATAAAGCAGGGTCAGAGGGAAGGGAGGTGGACATCCTCTATCAGTGGTCATGGAGAGGGGCATGGGAAGAAAAGAGGCTGTGATGTTGGGACTGGGAGGGATTTAGGGAAGGAGCTACAGCTGGGATACAAATTGAATAAACTGTAATTACTATGAAAATACAAATTAAATCAAAATATTGGGCCTATGATTTTGAAAGAGGGTCAGGAGTGGTATATGGGAGGTTCATCAGGAGAAAAGGTAACAGATAAATATTTTCAATCTAATTTAAAAAATGAAAAAAATAAAAATATGAGCTAGGAATATGAAGAGAGCTATCAAATGATGAAAAAAAATGCCTAAGAATAACCCAAAATATGTTTCTTTTCCCCAGTAATTAGGCGAATACAATTCAAAACACCTTGAGATTTCATCTGTCTTACCTCAGTTTAGAGTGGTGAAGATCAACAACAACAACAAAAAGAAAATGGAGTACCAGGGAGAGAGTTTGAATAAAAGGCCTACTGCAGTTTGTGGGATCCTTTTACACTCTCCACTGGATGAGGCAAATTATGGGCTCATGCTCTAAAGAGGTATGTGTTTGGCTAACAAGGACTCTGTTGCCTATTTTCAATCATTAACCCCTCGTTGAACTTCCTTTACAAGCCACAGTGGAGAAGATGATATGTTCATTTTTCATGTGTCTAGATGTGCTGGTGAGTGTGCATAGGGTGTGTTTTCTTATTGTGGAGTAGGGGAGGGGAGATATGGGGAAGAGGAAGGAGGAATCTGGAAGAGAGGAAGGAAGATATAAAGTGAAATAAATAAATAAATAAATAAATAAATAAATAAATAAATGTGTCCTTGGTTTTTACTGAATCAATACACAATTGGACATAGAGTTTAAATTGCAGGACCTCACCAGCAATTTAATCAGAATTTGAATTAAAGTCCCAACTATTGTGACAGCAAAGTAGTTAGCCAGGAGAACAGACTGGTGACATTATCTAATAATGCCTTTCTCTTTCTCCCTTGGAGTTGTTGTTTGCTTCCAATCATGGCAAGATTATTTTATTATTATTATTTCCTTAGCACTTAACATAAATGTTTTTCCCCCAAACCCAGACATGATTTCCTTCATTTCATGAGTAGTATATCTAAGCTTCTTTACTTTTGTAGGAACACTTCTGCAAGAGAATATAGCCAAAGTTCTGATTCTTCTGGGCCCTGACCAACCTGTCTATGCAGTTTTGAAAACATCAGAAGACACATTTTGTCAAAGCATTAGTAGATGTCCACAAAGTAGTCTCAGGGGCTGGGTAATATTGCTGTTATCCTGATGAATTAATCCATAAGGCAGAACAGCTAGGTTATAGGTTTGGGATATTAGACAAGTTTCATTCACTTATAAGTCTTTTCATCCCCTTATAAATCCTCTAGTTTGCATCCCATTATAAATTCTTTACTTTTGAGCTGCCCTCAGTGACAGTGAGCATGGTCTGTGGGCTGATAGTCAGGTTAGTTAGTACAGGGCTTGAGTGTCTATGCACAACCAGTAATCCTAGTTGATTCCTGGCTTGTTTTGATCAGCTCTATCCCCAGGGTCCCATCCTGTGACATAGAGTCTGATTAACCAGGTATTCTCTGTTTTCCAAAGGCCAGAACATTTTTTGAAGAAATTTTCAGGGTTTTATTTTATTTTATTTTATTTTATTTTTTTTATTTTATGGCCATTGGACTTTATTTTTCCATAGTGAATTTCTTGGGAGAAAATTTATTTTTATATAGTCATTTCTGTGTTTTTAGGAAGCCTCTGTTTTACAACCCCAAGTTTTGCAATGGAAAACTCTGTTTCCTGCAGTTAGGTAGGTCAGCCACATGGCATGCATATAATATTCCTCTCTCAAAAGATAACCTCCAACATATATCCTTTTTCCAGTACAACAAGACATTGAAAGTGGGTTTCAGTGAGCAAAGGTATCTGTGGGTATCTGGATCCAGATGTCTGGTGAAGGTTAGTTATGTACTGTCCTACAGCTGTTTCTGGAAGAAAGATCCTTGCTCTCTGGCCTCCTCCATCCACCTGTGTGTTTGAGATATCCATTTCTTTTTAACCACAGCATCTTTGAAAGCCTCAGGTTGGGTATATCATGTAATATCAATAGGTCCCATTTGCATCTAGTGACAGTCATCTATGAACACCTGCAGATCATCATCAGGCAAAAAGGGAGCAGGATTGATGGCAGTGGGTTTCTGAAATTGGACATCGAGTGTGGTCCAGTAGGAGGTCCTGATACAGAGTCATATAGTTATTAGATAGTAAGTGGCCTAATGCTCCTAGGGAAATACCTGATATAAATTGTGGGATGTTGTGTGTAAGATCTTAACCCAGATTTCACTTGTTTGTTTTTATTAGACTAGCAATAGCCACCACAGCATAAAGAAATGAGGAAAAACCTGTGGCAACAGGGTTCAATCATTTGGAGAGTTATGCCATAGGGTGTTTTTATGGCCTCAGTATTTGGGAGTACTGAGGTCGGGGGAGGGAAGATGTTCAGTAAAGGGAAACTTTGCTCACTGTTGTTGGGAATGAAAACTCACAGGGCCACTATGAAAATCACTGCTGAGTATTCTGAAAAGATAAAAATAAATCTAATGGATGACCCAGGTATAATATTCTTTGTCATATACTCAAAGAGCTTACCAAAGTTCTCCACAGATAGTTGCTTAGCCATTTTCATTGCAGCTCTATTCAAAATGGTTAAAAACATTAAAAAATATAATTGTTCCATGAGTGGAAATGTGGTACATATATACTATAAAATACTATTTATTTGTAAAGAAAATAATATGAAATTTGTCTGTAAATACATTGAACTAGAAAAGATCAAATTGAGTGTGGTTCACTGACCCAAAAAAGCTAATGATGTATGTACTTATGTGAGGTTATCTTAGCTCCAAATAATTCTATGTGAATACATAACCTGGAATAATTACAGAAAACAATAATTTAAAAGGTTTTAAATTAAGTTAAAACCAAGAAATAAAGAAGAGAACAAACAAGATACAAGTGATCTGAAGATATTATGATGAAAATATAAGTTCTAATTTAGGAGGGAGAATGATATAACTAAATGGTCCAAATCTACCTAAACCAAATTGAAAAAGTCTCCCTCTGACCTAGCAGACTTTAAAGCTTTCCATTCAGAACCAATAGGGGGTAGAAACCAAAAGAACAAGAGAGCATAGCAGCTTCCATTGCTACCAAAGAAAGTATGGAACTACTCATTAAGAGACACTCAGACATTCCACCTCTCCCCAGGGGCACACAGACATACTACTTCCACCAGGAAAATAAAACAAGGCATGGCCCTTATACCCAAAGAGCCGCCCAAACCTCTCCTGCAGACCAATAAGGCTTCAAGCCCTCTCCAGATGTAGACAGGCACCAGGGGGGTGTCAAACCTTGCTCATCACCCCAATTGAATGACAGACACCTGGGTTTTACTGAATAGGGCTTAAAACATTCACTTTCTGATACTCAGAGAGAAACCATGTGCCAAAGAGGTGCCCATGGCTCTGCTTCCTGTCTGATGAGGATTCATATATGTACCAATTGCCACATCATTCCCTGATACCCAAGGAAAAGTCAAACATATAACATCTCCAGCTGATCTGAGATCTTTCTTTTCTTATCCAGGGAGAGGCACAATCTTCCATTATGTATATGTTCCCAATCCAATGAAACCCTTATGTCCTTGGAGGCTATGGATAATCATGTGTAGCCCCATGCCATCTCCAAGTGAAATGAAGAAAAAAAATAAAGAAGCTGGAGTTATAACCTCTTTCCTAAAGAAGGTATCAGACCTTCTTGATCTAAACAACATGGACTCACACTTTCATATTCTCACCAAAGAAAAATCATCAATGTCCCCAGTTTTCAAGGCAGCCTCAGAATGTTACAATAAAAAAAGAGGGCCTCTTACAAAACCCATCCAACAACCTGGGCTGCAAATATGCCCGTTGTGATCAAATGGTATTTGAAAATTTGTCCTGAAATCAAGAGCACATCAGACCTTTAACTTCTGCCCTAAGAGAACTTGAGCATAAGGAGAGACATCAGAGCTTTCCAATCAAATGAAACCTCTAAAGCAGCCCATATCAGAAGGGGAGCATGAGCCCTGCTTCCGTTTACCATGGCATCTTGAATCCATAAGACAGCCTCCCATTTTTCTCCACCCTGACCATGTGAACAACAGAGTTTACAACTTTCTTATCAACCATCTGACAATCCTACCATGTCACCTTCTAGCTGCCTTAGATGCAAACTGAATCATTGGATAGGTTCTCTGACTAAAAAGCAAGGGTGGTGTTTCCTTCTGCTTAAAAACAGCTAATTGTGCAGGATGATAAGTATGGATCTATTTGCATTTTTCTACATGTAGACTTCCAGTTAGGCCAGCACCATTTGTTGAAGATGCTGTATTTTTTTTTTTTTTTTTGCATTGAATAGATTTGGCATCTTTGTCAAAAATCAGGTGTACATAAGTGTGTGGATTTATGTCAGGATCTTCTATTTGATTCCATTGATCCACCAGTCTGTTTCTATGCCAGTACCATGCACTTTTTAGTATTGTTGCTCTATAGTACAGTTTGAGATTAGGGATGGAGATACCACCTGAAGGTAGAGAATTGTTTAAGCAGTTCTGGATTTCTTGTTGTTCCATGTGAAGGTGAGAATTCAAGGACTGTAAAGAATTGTGTTGATCATTTGATGGGAATTGCATTGAATCTGTAGATTGCTTTTGGTAAGATGGTCATTTTTACTATATTAATCCTGCCAAGCCATGAGCATAAGAGATCTTTCCATCTTCTGCTATCTTCTTCTAATTCTTTCTTCAGAGACTGAAAATTTTTTTCATACAAGTCTTTGACTTGCTTGGTTAGGTTCACACCAAGGTATTTTATGTTCTTTGTGGCTATTGTGGAGGGTGTTCTTTTCCCTAATTTCTTTCTCAGCCCTTTTATATGCAGGAAGACTACTGATTTTTTTGAGCTAAACTTGTATCCAAACACTTAGCTGAAGGTGTTAATCAGCTGTAGGAGTTCCCTGGTAGAATTTTTGGGGTCACTCAGGTATACTACCATATCATCTATAAACAATAATACTTTGACTTCTTCCTTTCCAATTTGTATCCTTTGATCTCCTTCAATTGTCTTATTGCTCTAGCAAGGACTTCAAGAACAATGTTGAAGAGATATGGAGAAAGTGGACAACCTTGTCTTGTCCCTGATTTCAGTGTGAATGATTTAAGTTTCTCTCCATTGAGTTTGATGTTGGCTATAGACTTGCTGTATATCACCTTTACTATGTTCTGGATCAAAGACCTCAACATAAAACCAGACACACTAATCTGCTTAGAAGAAAATGTGGGGAATACTCTTGAACTCATTGACATGGGAGACAACTTCCTGAACAGAACACCAACAGCACAGTCTCTAAAAGCAACAATCAATAAATGGGACCTCATGAAAATGAAAAGCTTCTGTAAAGCAAAGGACACTGTCCTCAGAACAAAATGACAGCCTACAGATTGGGAAAGGATCTTCACCAACTCTATATCTGACATATATAAAACTAAAGAAGTTAATCAGCAAAAAATCAAGTAATCCAACTAAAAAATGGGCAACAGAGCTAAACAGAATTCTCTGCAGAGGAATATCAAATGGCAGAGAAACACTTAAAGAAATGCTCAACCTCATTAGCCATCAGGGAAAGGCAAATCAAAATGACCCTAAGATTTTACCTGACAACCATCAGAACAGCTAAGATCAAAAACTTAAGAGACAACACATGCTGGAGAGGTTGTGAAGAAAGGGGAACCATCCTGTACTGCTGGTGGGAATGTAAACTTGTACAACCACTGTGGAAAGCAATCTGGCACTTTCTCAGACAACTAGAAATAGCGCTTTCTCCAGATCCAGCCATACCACTCTTAGGCATATATCCAAAAGATTCTCAAGGGCACAATAAGGACATTTGCTTAACCAGGTTTGTAGCAGCCTTATTTGTAGTAGCCAGAAGCTGGAAACAGCCCAGATACCCCTCAAGTGAAGAATGGATGCACAAATTGTGGTATATCTACACAATGGAATATTACTCAGCAATAAAAAAACAACAAAATTATGAAATTTGCTGGTAAATGGTGGGATCTGGAAAAGATCATCCTGAGTGAGCTGTCACAAAAGCAGAAAGATTCACTTATATCCTCACTCATATAGACATATAATAAAGAATAAAGTGTAAGTATATACTCACTCATATAGTCATATAAAATATATACCTACTAAAATAGACACATAATATAGGATAAACCTACTGAAATCTGTACACCTAAAGAAACGAATCAAGAGTGAGGATTCTTGCTAAAGTGCTCAATTCCAGGCAAAGAGGCTGAACATCGGAAGAAGGAGAAAAGAGGGAACAAGTCAGGAGCCTGACACAGAGGACCTCTGAAAAGCTCTGCCCTGCAGACTATCAGTGCAGGTGTTGAGACGTATGGGCAACCTTTGGACAGAGTGCATGGAATCTTATGAAAGAAGTGGGAAACAGTAAGATCTGGAGAGGACAGGAACTCCACAAGGAGAGCAACAGTACCAAAATTCTAAACACAGGAGTCTTTCCTGAGACTGATACTCCAACCATGGAGATAACCTAAGAACACTGCACAGATGTAGCCCATGGCAGTTCAGTATCCAAGTGAGTTCCATTGTAAAAGGTACAGGGACTATCTCTGACATGAACTGATTGGCCTGCTCTTTAATTACCTCCCCCTGAGGAATAAGAAGAATTACCAGGCCACAAATGAAGACAATGCAGGAACTTCTGATGAGACCTAATTGACTAGGATCAGAAGAAAGGAAAAGACCACCTCCCCTATCAGTGAACTTGGCAAGGGGCATGCATGCAGAAGGTGGAGAAAGGGAAGCATAGGGATGGGAGGAGGGAGGGAACCACAGGGGGGATACAGAGTGAATAAAGTGCAATTAATAAAGAAAAAATATATAAAAGTAAATATTTTTTTTAAAAAAAGAACAGCTAATTATTTCTACCTAGAAGAACATGCTATACAATTTATTCCCCATAAAGTATACTATGTGGGAAGGGGATACAAGATGTTGGTGACCAGATTGCAAATTATCTGAGAGGCAGAGGATCTGAAACTCTGAAATTTCTGAGTGGAGTGGCAGTTGAATCCAGAAAATCCACATTGGGACTTTTTCAATGGGAGGCGACATGACATGAGCTGACACCATTTAAATTCAAGTCACCAGCAGACTTCCCTGGGGATGGAGAGTGGCAAACATTCGAACTCCTTGCACTTACCCATTTCTGGACTCCCTCCTCCTCAGCAGAGCCAGCTCACAGTACCAGAGACTTAGCACATAACTCACTGGGTGGGGACTGAGCAGAGGCAGGGCCCCTAGCTCCTCAGCAGAGGCTTCCAGCTGAATCTGCCTTCCAGGTCCTAGATCTGTGGTACCAGCCTTATGGGAACTGGGCCTGTGTTGCCCGTCTTCCATGTCCAGGGTCCTCAGTCCCATGTCCTTAAGAAGTTGTAAGGAACCCACAGGAAATCACAGCCAGTGACTGTAAGGGCTACCCCACCCCTTAGTGGCAGTCAGCCAGAGGTACAGAGACCAAAGTCTGACACAAATTCCAAAAAACCCAGGTACACCAGACCTGCCAGACTACCTAAGTCCTTGGACCACTGTTGTGGCTCCCTAGGACTTCTCAAGCAGGTACCAGTGCCAGTCTCACAGTTCCTCTGATGAAACTGGACTCCAAAGTTCTGCAGGGGCTTCAACACCACTGAGTTGACAGAGCTCCTAAAACAGCATTTGATCCAGCAGGCCCCAAACTGAGAGTGGAGAACAGAAGGAGCTCCTGTGTTTTCCAATTTGATCTGCTAGAGAGTGAAAGAGCCTTCAAGTGCCTTCAGAGCCCCAGATCAAGGTCCTTCTAAGCTATCAACCAGATATCAGATTCCTACCACCCATGTACCTCTGTGGGAAACAGAGGAAAAGTGTCCTCAATACTGAAGGCCTTATAGCCAAAATCAAACTAAATGGAGAGAAACAAATAAATCCCATGGAAATCAAAGAAAAGGCAAGGCTGCCCACTTTCTCCATACATTTTCAACATAGTACTTGAAATCCTAGATAGATAAATAAGAAAACTAAGGAGATACACATTGGAAAGAACAAGGAGATACACATTGGAAAGGAAGAAGTGAAAGTATCACTATTCCCAGATGATATGATAGTATACATGAGTGACCCCAAAATTACAACCATAGAACTCCTTCATCTGATAATCACCTCCAGAAAATTTGTGGCTGGATGCAAAATTAACTCAAAAAACAAAAACAAAAAACAAAACAGAAGCCCTCATGTATACCAAAGACAAAAAGTCCAAGAAAGAAATTAAGAAAACACTGTCTTCACAATAGCCACTAATAACAAAATACCTTGGTCTGACTATAACCAAGCAAGTGAAAAAACTGTTTGAAAATAAATCAAGTCTCTGAAGACAGAAATACAAGAAGATATCAGAAGACAGAATGATCTCCAGTGGTCATGTATCAGTAGGAGTAACAGTGAAAATGAGCATCCTGCCAAAGCAATCTACAGATTGAATGCAATTCCCATCAAGTTACCAATTCTTTACAGACCTTGAAAGAAAAATTCTCAATTTCATATGGAAAAAAAAAAAACAGACTTCCAAAATGATCCTATAAAACAAAGGTTGTCTGGAGGTATCTTTATGCCTGATCTCAAGCTGAACTACAAAGCAATAGTTATAAAAACTGCATAGTATTGGCCTGGAAACAGAATGGTGGAGGACTCAGAAATAAATCCACACATCTATGGATACTTGAGTTTTGACAAAGGAGCCAAAACCTTTCAATGGAAAAAAGACAGCATCTTCAACAAATAGTTCTGGTCCAACTAGATTTCTACATGCAGAAAAATAAAAATAGATCCCTGTTTATCACCCTGCACAAAACTAAAGTGTAAGTAGATCAAAGGCCTCAACAAAAAACCAGACATAGTAAATTGGTTAGAAGAAAAAGTGGGGAGGAGTCTAGAACTCATTGGCACAGGAGACAACTTCCTGAACAGAACACCAACAGCACAGGCTCTAAGATCAACAATCAATAATTGGGACCTCAGGAAACTGAAAAGCTTCTGTAAAACAAAAGACACTGTTGTCAGAACAAATCGACAATTTAAACACTGGGAAAGTATCTTTACCAACCACATATTGAACATAGGGCTAATATCCCTCTAAAAACCTAAAGAAATAAAGAAGTTAAAAAAATCAAGTAATACAATGAAAAAAACTGTTATGGAGCTAAACAGAGAATTCTCTGTAGAGGAATATAGAATGGCAGAGAAACACTTAAAGATAGGCATCAGGGAGATGCAAATCAAAACAACCCTGAGGTTTTACCTTACACCTATCAGAATGGCTAAAATAAAAAACTCAAGTGTCAACACATGCTGGAAAAGTTGTGGAGAAAGGGAAAACCTCCTGCACTGCTGGTGGGATTGTAAACTTTTACAACCACTTTGGAAATCAATCTGGCACTTTCTCAGACAATTAGGAATAGCACTTCTTGAGATCCAGCTATACCACTCCTAGGCATATATCCAAAAATATGCTCATGTACACAACAAAAACATTGGTTCATCCAGGTTCATCGCATCTTTAATCATAATAGTAAGAGATCCTGGAAACAAAACAGATGCTCCTCAGTTGAGGAATGGATACAGACATTGTGGTACAATTACACAATAGCTTGCTACACAGCAATTAAAAACAAGGAAATCATGAAATTTTCAGGCAAATGGTGGATCTAGAAAAGACCATCCTGAATGAGTTATCTCATGAGCAGAAATATTCATATGGTATATACTCAGTTATAAGTGATACTAGACCTATAAGATAAGACAAACATACTAAAATCTGGACACCTAAAGAAGCTAAACAAGAAGGAGGACCAAGGACAAAGGGATCAGTCCTCACTTAAAAAGACAAAGTGGAAGGATATTGTAAAGAATGAGAAAACAAGAAACAGGACAGAAGCCTGCCACTGAGGGCCTATGAATTACTCTACCTAGCAGTGTATCAATGCAGATGCTGAGACCCATAACCAATCTTTGGGCAGAGTGCATGGAATCATATGAAAGAAGAGGTGGTTAGTAAGACCTGGGGAGTACAGAAGCTCCATAAGGAGAGCAACAGAACCAAAATATCTGGGCTCAGGGGTCTTTTCTAAGACTGATACTCCAACCAAGGACCATTCATGGATAAAACCTAGCCTTCTGCTCAGATGCATTCCATGAAAGCTCAAGTGGGTTCCCTAGTAGGGGGATGAAGGACTGTCTCTGACATGAACTCAGTGGCTGGCTCTTTGAACACCCCCCCCCAAGGAAGGAACACCCTTGACAGGACACAGAGGAGGTTAAGATTCACTACTTCAGAATCACAAATCATCAAAACTTCTGAGCGGACCAAGGGGGCTTCTGGTATGTGTCCCTTCAGAATAAGGAGCCCTCAGAGTTTTCCCCAATAACTCACATACCCTCAATCTTATCTGTCTAGAATCAATATGCCTCATCACTTTCACCAACAATTCAAGGTTGTTTTTAATCTATCCTCTTAATATCAAGGGCTTGAGCCATTTCTCATTGTTCAACAGGACATGCACTCATTTCCCAAATGAATGCCAAAATTATCTCCACAGATTAAGGGTGTAACACACAACCTCAGTGACTGAAGGGATTGAGGGTGTCACACAAAACCTCACTGACTGAAGGGGTCCTGACACATGATTGGAGGATCAGGGGCCTCGGACCTTACCAATGTCCCAAGAAGATCACAATTATATGTGTTGTAGAATCAATGAGCAATAGAATTTCTGCAAAGTCACAATAATGCTTGAGGCTTATCTTCTAGAACAAAGACAATTTACACCCCTAGCAATGACTCCATCACGCTTTAGATATGCCACCTCAGAAATAAAGTCACGACTTAAAGGGGACTGACACTCTTATATAACAACTTCTGAAGAGGGCCTTAGACTTATTTTCTCTAAACCACAGTAGTCTCTGACTACTGTCAGGGTGGGCATCCATGCTGGGGCTGCTGCTGTATTGTATGGTCTTTGAACAAAAAGGCTTTAGCCATCCTCTCTCTGGACAAGGTTTTCTGAACCATGGTCCTATGATAAATCAAGTTACAGAACTGACCCTGTGACTGAGGGGGTGTGTATCAGATATTGAGGTTCTGCTGATGTATTTTTGAGACTGACTCCCTGTGGCCAAGAAAACATAGGAGCATCTCTTTCTGTTCATGGCTAACTAAGTTATGCAATCCAACTAAAAGAGAAAAGAGCTTCTCCCTCAGACATTATTGGCTAAGAAATTCAGTTTTGGCAATCAAAAACCCTCAGAGAACTCTGGTGTCACTTATGGTGGCCAATGCATAAAAAACCTCAGGCTGTGTCCAAAGCTATCTTTAAGATGCTCACCAGAAATATACCTGTGCTCCATGTACACACATGTGTAGCTTTCATAAGGATAAGTAGAAAACAGAACCTGGGACTATGATGCAATATGTCAGAAGAAACCCAAGTTTGCTGTCACACTTGCTGTGGACTCCCAAGAGATGAGGATTTCTCAAGTTCTCTAAAGACATGGAGATATTCAGTACCTGGACCTTCCTGCTCTACAGAAGGGGAAAAGGGATATTCCCCTGCCAGGGACCGGCCCAGTCGGGCTCCCGTCGTCCGCGGGAGAACAAGGCTTTAGACAGGAAGACACGGTTTCGGCGAAGAATTGACAGACAGAGACACCTTGATGGTTTTGACTCTGCTGCAACTTTACTGAAATCAAACTAATATTTTTATAATGATTTCACAAAAGGCACCTTAAAGTTGGCATACTGCCCAGAACGTCCAGACTTTTACCAAGAATTTAAAGTTTACATTTTAACTCAAAATGCAGTCAAACATAAAGCAGTACCCATGAATAATCTTGGCCTAAAAACTTTTTGATCAGAGCAAACAAAGGAAAAGAAACCTCAAATATAGTTTTATTATTGCTAACCAATGAAGAGGAAAGTGAGGAGCTAAGTCAGATGCCTGCCAAAGTCCCTCTCTATATCAAAATCTAACTACACCTTTGTTAACCCTCCTCCCATATGTCCTGCCCAAGATTTATGATCTTCTCTAGGAAAAGGCACTGAAGGGAGGGGGAAACTCCCGCCAGCTGCACCTCTCATGCTATTATTTCTTAAGAAGGAGCCTATTATTATTTTACTATTCTTAATGCCTATTAATACTAAATCTAATTCATTACTTTCCTTAAACTTATTTTTATTAAAGCCTTTAACAATCTACTAATAATAAATTTCTTTATAAAGTTAGTTGTGCTGTTTCAGGTGTCACAGGGAAAGATCAAAGAATTCATTATTCCAGCCCCAGAGCCACAACTGAAGAAGCGTAGAAATCTCAGAACACGTCTCTTTTCCAAGTGGGATGAGATTGCCAGGGACCTTCCAGGGGGCATTATTTCCGGGGAAATCAAATCCCTCACCCTGTAGCTTATGCTACTATGGCGACACTGGCGTGGGTGTGGCATTCCCCTCCTTCACAAAAGTGTCTTGCATCCTTCTCATTTCCAAAACCTTGGTACTTTTCTTCCTCTAATGACTTAGGCCTTAAAACTTATCCTTTAACTCAATAGTCCCTCAGAACATTACCCTCTGGAAAGGAACAGGGACTATGTTGCCTCTGACAAAGGACCACTGCTGTCCTTGGTTAAAGTTCATAGAATTCAAAAATAGCAAACAAATTCTGGAAGCCCATGCCGCTTCCTTGAAGAAAATCAATAGAAGTGATGCAAAATAGTCATTCTAGCTCAATTCTGGTTGGTGGAACACAGTTCCAATGAGGCATTCATTTTGGGACACCCACCTGTGCTGTTCATTATTTCTGAAATTGATGTTTGGTTATTTGCAGATTCAGCTGAAAACACATATTTCCTAGACTGTGAAAATATAATTAGGAGTTGAAGCAATGCTAAGACCTCTTGAGGTATGGTAGTCAATTTAATTTTTCACAGAATAGTATGGCTTTTGTACACTGTGATCATATCTCCCCATCAAATGGGCCTCAAAACCTCTTCACTTCCCATGGTACTCACTCTTTCTAACTTTGTTTAAGGTACATCCAATATTCCTGCTGAAACAAAGAACTTTCAAGGTTGTCCAAGGCTTCAACATTCATTGTTTGTGAGAAATTCCATATTACTTCTTGATATAATGGAGTGAGCTTTATTCATTTTTCTCAATAAATGGCTCCAAGATTTGTCCTTTACACCTCGGTGTACTGCAGGTACAATGATGCAATTAAGAAACTCTGAATGATCATGGCTTCATTACACTGTTGTGAGACTCTAATCTTGCATATACACCACAGGCAAACCAAGGAGACCAACACCAGAAGGCCTGCTAACGCTCCCATGCCCGCCCATTCCTTCAGATGATTCATGGCTGCAGCAATCCATGATGATAATTCTGTGGCTAGTCCTGCGTCCACTCTGGTAGAATTTTCCGTAACAATGGCCACTCTCAGCTGCTCCATTGTAGTATCGAATTCTTCAGTCCAATTACCTAAAATATTGCTAGACAATTGTTTAGACAGATTTGCAGCACAGGAAAAATTCTCATATTGTATGCTAGTGACACAAAGTCCAGCATACTTCCATTGACAGCCAAGTTGAGCAATTTGCCATAGGGTATCAATTTGCTCCTGCACGAGGTCAATCCTCTGATTGAACACCATCAAGTCTCCTTTTAGTTGAGCATTAATTCCTTTTTGTACATCTAAAGCATGAGCTATATTGGCTAAAAGATTATTTAGGGTCTGAGCAGTCTGCACAGTATGACTCATGGCTAATGCGGTGGTGGTATCTCCAACAGACGCCAATGAGATGACAGTAACAATGGCGGCTGTAATTCCAAGATCCCTTTTCTGTCTGAAGAGAGTCATAGTGTGAGGGGCATCAATGGGCACAGGCACCCAGCAAGGCATGCGAGTAACCACATTCAGGCCTTTACAGCCATTGAAGCAGGACAGTCTCCCCAAGCATGGTTGGCTACCATAAAAAGCTAAAATGTTATGCTCAGGATGCGAAGCTAAGCACTACACTCAGGGTCAGCTGCTTTCGACCCAGAGAAGAGCATGTCTGATTGCATGCGGGTTGATGCCCCAGGTCCCGCCTCTGAGAAAAAGGTATCGGAAGGGTCTGGTGCTCTTTGGGTGGATGACACCTAAATGAACATTGGTACAAAGTCCCAATTTATCTCTAATATCAGAGATCAGATCTCTACTCTTGCCTGATGCGTCTAAAACAAAAAGGGGGAACTGTAGAAAGCTGCGTAATGCCACGCCTTAAAGATGGAGCTGGTTTCTGCCTTCCACCTTCCCGATGGTGAGTGCTCTCTGTCACAAACAACTCCGTATTTGGCTAAAGCTGAGGATCTGGCTTGCTTCCATGTATGTGGGCCTATCTGCATTGCCCACGAGGCATGCTGGGGTGGCTACCCAGAGGCTATTTTAAGCTGTGGGCTGGCTTTCCCCAGGGTCAGAAGATTGTTCAAGGTTCCTAAATAAACTGCATTGAGAAGAACAAAAAAAAAAGGAGAGGAGAACCTCCCCTATCAGTGGACTTGGGGAGAGGCATGCATGCAGAAAGGGGGGAGGGGGGACCAGGCAGGGAGGAGGGAGGGACTTATGGGGGGTACAAAAGGAATAAAGTGTAATTAATAAAAGTTAAATAAAAAATTAAAATAAAAGAAACTCTGAAATATATAGGCTGTCAAGGAATATGGCTACACTCCATTTCCTTTGAACAAGGAAACTCTATATACATACAATTTCAATTCAGGGGGCCAGATACAAACTCTTCTAATTAATGGTGCTGCAGACCAGGTCACTGACATAAAAACTCACTTATATGTTTATCTTTTTCTCAGTGAAACTTTAAATTGATACCTCCTGACAATGGTATCCTCATAGAATCTACCTCTATCCATAGAACCCTCAGTTTTATTCCTCTAGGTGGTCTTAATATTTCCTTTTTGACATATGTTACCAGGCATGCCCAAATGACCAAATAGAAGGCATACCAAACTGAAGGCATACCAAACTGAACTGAAGTCTTTGGACATGGCAGCAAAAAATCTGTGCCCATATCTAAAACTCTCTACCTTTAGGATTATCACCATAAATGAGCAGCTGCATCTTTGGTGTCCATGCCTGTGCTGTTGATGAAAGGCTTGTGGAGGACACAGAGCCATGGATTACTAACCAACTTGTAAGAAAAACATGATGTTGATTGGAGGCAAGAATACCTCAAAGTCCCAAAATACATGGTTGCTCTGGGATTTGAAGATGTTTGGATGTGCTATTGTTGCATCTTTTTCCATGTTCCAAGGTAACTTAGGAGATTCATATTCTGCCAGAGAGATTCTAGTACCATCCTCTTTTTCTGTCCCTTTCCAACACATTCTCTCCATCTCAAGAATGAGGCCTAAGACCTTCCCATGTAGGGGGCAAATTAGTCTCATAGGGATCCAATCAGGCCCAGTTCCATGAAAGACTTACTCCATAAATACCCAGAGACTCAAGTCTACCCTGGTTTGAGTACAAGTTTAGCAATCAGAGCAGAAAACCTGTGCCATCTCCCTTCAGGCCAGTCATTAGTAATGACTGGCTTTAACATTTCTCCCTAGCCCTGTATAGCTGAAATGCAAACTACAGGAAGCAAGCTAGCCAGTGACAGCCATCTGCATCTTTGGAAGAAGGCGTAAACTGCTGCCTTATCTCTTCCAGAATGAACACAAACTATGAAAACACAAAATTCTGAATAATAATTGGGACCCCATGATCAGTATAGGGAAGATTATCCCTTGTATAAAATATCAGAGACAATATCTTCATCAGAAGTGTGTATGGAACCTTCACTCTCTGTCCATCTCCTTTTCCAGTAGTTTTTCTCTCTTACACTGGGACTCACTGTTTCCACTTTCCCCAATGTTAGCTTACTCATTCTCATTATATTAAGCATTATGTCAAAACTCTGCTAGGATTAGATTTCTTTAGACCATATTTGCCAAACAGGGTACTATCACATTTATTATACTTACATGGTCCTCCAATAGTCCTGTTCCTACCTTCTGAGTTTTTTTCTTCTCATTAGTGGGTGTCAGACTAAGGGGTCCTTACACCACTCACTTTTCACAAAAGACTATCACACATTCAAAAATTGTAAAATAGATTTGTGGGCCAATTGTCTACCTCTATCCAGCAAGAATATTGCAGACATTCATTTTCTGCAAAAGAGGATCTGGGGAATCTAATTCTATTGAAAGGTCTCTCAAAACTAGACTCTGTGTCCAAGGGGTCTAAGTCCTGCATCCTCTGCTCTAGGGGTTTCTGATCCCATGTTATGACTAAATAATCACTACAGATTCCCTTCTGTCTATGCCTCACACATGACACTATTTACTAAGATTACTTTAATGGCTGAGGAGATGGCTCAGCAGTTATAAGTACTGGCTATTTTTCCAGAATTCCTGAGTTCAGTTCCCAGCAACCACATGGTGGCTCCCAACCACCTGTGATGGAATCTGATTTCCTCTTATGGTATGTATGTATATGGTGTTCAGATATATAAAATAAATACATCCTTAAATAAAAATAAATATTGGTTTAGAGTTAACTCTTCTGACCAATATTACCATAGAACACATATGCAACCAATTGGACCTCACAATCTTCTACTTTTAGATCAAAGGATAGAAGATTGAAAGCTGAAATTAGATCTAAAATCATGTGCATCAAAGTTGGTCATCAAAACTGCCCTATTTTAATCTTTTATTTACAGATATGTGCAGCTGAATGCACATTTGGGGAACAATCAATCCTTGTAGAAGCACTTATCCTGTCAGAAGTGGGACATTGTTTAGACTTGCAAAAATTTCACAAAGCGGATGCATGTTTATATTGGAAAATATAGTTGGAAGCTAGTGAGAAAGAGCCAGAAACTTCCTCCAGCACACAAGATAACCTGGCAGTTTTACCTTCTGACCATGGGTGAACTGGATATTCCTATTCTGCCAAATATTGAAGGGGACATCCACCCTGTGAAATGAGACACTTGTGATTTCTCCTTTGACAAAGGTGGTCTCAGAATTTGCAATTCTGGGAAGAGGTTCTCAGAACTCCCATGTCACCAAGGTACCTCAACACATCCCTTGTTTATTGAAGTGGTCATGACAACTATCCTAGGTCTGAGTGGGCCTCAGTATTTCTCTCCATTGACAATGTGGCCATTCATATTACCTACCTGTACAAGTGGGAATATGAAGCACCATCTTTGACCAAAGAAAACTCACTGTTTCTTTTATTCCCAAGGTAACATTATACATTCTCTTTTGAAAAACTACTGTGTTATTCCTTGTAGTATTATCTCATTAACCCTCAAGCATTACTTTATGTATTTGAATTACCTAAAACCAACATATATACTCTAAAGAATAGATATTCAAGCCTTTCATCGTTGACCTTGTTGGCTTCCCTTTGTTCTACTTTGGTTTCAGGCCTGACGTAATGGGTAGAATTACAGGATCCCATGTACTGTTCTTCAGTCAAATCACCATAAATCAATGGGCTCCATAGTAGCTACCCATATATGGACACATGAAGAAGACAAACTGAAGAAGGCAACCTAGACAGGAACAGCCATCCAGGCTGTTTGAAGAAGCCCCAAGTTGTTTCCTGAACTCTCCCTTACTCAACAAAAAAAAATGAAAATTCTATTCCAAAAAGAAGAGTTGAAAGTTATAAAAGAGTGATGGAACCTTTCTTCAATGAATAAGGTAGCAGGGAGACTCATGTTCAAACAGAATATATGATGGCACTTTTCAAATCTGTCCCATACTTTGCAAATCACATATCTTTGTCTAACCAGGTTTCAAAAATTTTCTCTTTCTCGTAAGAGGCCAAGTTCTTCCTCTATTCTTATGTTACCACCCTGCTTTTAACTTCATTGAAGAGAATGTCAGACCTCAGTCCTTGGAAAAGGCCTAAGGCTTTGTCTCAAGTACTCTTTTTACAGGAAGACTTCAAATTTTGTGTTTCTTTGAACAGGGGATTAACTCATTTCTCTTCTGATGAATGAGGCCTCATAACAAGCTTTATGCCCCTTCCTCTGTAGAAGTAAGAATCAGTTCCAATCACATGTAGTCCAGCATAGTGCAAAAGAAAGCTATGATGACCTCCTTCAAGCACAACAGCTACAGAGATCTTATTCCTGCCTAAGAGTTTCTAAACCATACCACAGTCATGAACAAGATCTCAGATTGGCCCCCTTTCCCAGGAGGTTCTTGTTTCTTCAATCTATTCTCATAGGAGCTTCAAATGTAGCCTCTGGCCATGGGAGGACCAAGAGCATCCTCTTCTTTCCAAGGGCAATTTATATTTGAATTTCAAACTCATTTCGACTTAATAGAAATCCCTCTTACCAAGATTGCCAGGTAAATAGCATTGCAACCAATAATACCTTGTACAATTCTGGGTTCAGTTCAGAGGAAAGACTATAGAAATCTAAAACTAACACTCATGCCAGAATAGCAGGTGGTTGTCAGAATAGCAATGCTCCCATCTGTTTATGGATATGCACTACATAAAAATCCAAGCAACCACTCATCCTGTTGGAAAAGTGTTCTGATTATCTCTTGTACTCTGCACAAGAGTCTACATAATATATGGATAGTGGGAACTGCTGAGAAAGTTGGAAGCAAATGGTGCTGCTTTATGCTATCATGCAACTACACATGAAAAGCTAGGTATTTACCTTTTGCACAATTGGATGTCTCTATCTTTCTTGGTGGGATATTCTAGATTCCCTATAAAGTTTTACAGCTTACAAGGTGTTGTCTAAAAAGTAGCAGTCACTATGAGCTAATGTGAATGGATAAAATGCTGGTACATGCTCAATGAGGCTAGGAGGTGGCATCCTCAGACAGGAAACAACCAGGAGAGATTATCACATGTTGTTAGGGTCAATGATATAATAGTTCAATTATTTTGTTTCACAATGTGGCACCAACAGGTTGGCAACCACCCTGATCCAATATGCATGGCCCTATTTTTTATATGTTTTCACTAACATCACAAGAAAATGTCTGGTTGCTTCAGTTCCCATCTATTCTTCTCATACAGAAGAAGTGAGAGCTGGGTCCAATTGTTTCTTTAGTATTTGGTTAGATCTAATGAATTTGGCAAATGAAAGTTATTTGAAATTTTGATGTGCACATACACATTTTAAAAGAGTGGAAATTAAAGTATAGGTAATATATTTCATTACAAATTATATTTTGTATAAGAGCAGTATGTGGTGAGACCATTGATAATTCATGGAGTTCAAAAAAACAATGGGATTGCATGCATTCTTTCTTTTAACTCTTTGAAGAATCCAGAGGTCAGATGCTGGTTCAAAGACTCAATTTGATTTACATCTTTGAGATTCAAGCATGTCATCCAACATGTCATTCTGCAAGTTTTGGACTCTCAGTCTACTGAAACAGTACTTACTGTTCTATTTTTATTGTTGATTAAGATTTATTTTGCTGTAATTTTCATAATGATGATAAGTGTGTTGTTGTTCTTGTTTTTCAATTTAACTGCATCTAACATTAACTAAAACCAAAGTGGTGGGGTACACCAGTTTGACATATTTCTTATTTATTTATTTATCCATTCATGTATTTATTTACTTTTTCTTGTTATTTATTTATTCTTTTTTAATTTTAATTTAATTTTTAATTACAATTTTTTTTACTTTGTAGCCCCCCTCTAGTTCCCTCCTTCTTCCCCTCCTAATCCCTCTTTACCCCCTTCTCCACACATACCCCTCCACACATCCACTGGTAGGGAAGGGTTTCTTTTTCTTCCTTCTCATCCTGTTAGGTCTGTTAGGTCTCATCAGGAGAGGCTGCATTGTCTTCTCTTTGGCCTGGTAAGGCTGCCCCCCCTCAGGGGGAGGTGATCAAAGAGCAGGCCAACCAGTTCATGTCAGAAGCAGTCCCTGTTCCCATTACTATGAAACCCACCTGGACACTGAACTTCCATGGGCTACATCTGTGCAGATGCACTTGGTTGGAGTATGAGTGTCTGGAAAGACCCCTGTGTTCAAAGTTTTTGGTTCTGTTTTTCTCTTTGTGGATTTCCTGTCCTTTCCAGATCTTACTATTTCCCATTTATTTTATTTTTATTAATTACCGTTTAATCACTGTGTATCCTACTGTAGCCTCTTCCCTATCCTCTCCAAATCCCATGCTCACACTTATGCCCCTCCCTAGTCCAAAGATAGGGGAGGTACTTCTCCCCTTCCATCTGACCTTCACCTATTGGGTATCATCAAGATTGGGTTATTTGTCTTCCTCTATGGACTGGTAAGGCTGCTCTGCCCTCAGGTGGAGGTGATCAAAGAGTCAGCCCATAAGTTCATGTCAGATATGGTCCCTGTTCTTATTATTGAGGAATCCTGTTGGACCCTGAGCTGCCATGAGGTACTTCTATGCAGGGGTTATAAGTTTTCTCCATGCTTGGATCTTTTTTGGAGTATCAGTCTCACAAAAGACCTCTGTGCCCCAATATTTTGATTCTGTTGCTCTCCTTGTGGAGTTCCTTTTCCCTCTAGGTTTTTCTATCTCCCCCTTCTTTCATAAGATTTCCTGCACTCTGCCCAAAGTTTGAAATGAGTCTCAGCATCTGCCCTGATACCCTGCAAGGTAGAGTCTTTCAGAAGCCCTTTGTGATAGGCTACAGTCCTGTTCCCTGTTTCTCCCTCTTCCAATGTCCATCTCATTTGCCTTTATGAATGAATATTGAATATCTTTTCAGGGTACACCTTCTTGATTAATTTCCTTGGGTGTACAGATTTTAGTATGTTATATGTCTAACGTCCACTTATAAGTGAGTATTATACTTTGTGTGTTTTTCTGCTTTCAGGATACTTCACTCAGGGTGATCTTTTCCTGGTCCAACCATTTACCTTCAAATTTCATAATTTCCTTGTTTTTTTGTTGCTGAGTAATATTCTGTTGTGCAGATAAACCACAATTTCTGTATCCATTCCTTAAAAAAGTGCATCTAGGCTGTTTCCAGCTTCTGGCTTTTACAAATAAAGGTGCTACAAACATGATTGAGCAGTTGTCCTTGCATACTTGAGCATCTTTTGGATATATGCTTAGGAGAGGTAAATCTGGATCTTCAGGAAGCGCTATTCCTAGTTGTCTTTAAAAGTGCTGGATTGATTTCCAATATGAGTGGACAAGTTTACATTCCCACCAGCAGTGGAGGAGGGTTCTCCTTTCTCCACAATCTCTCCAGCATTTGTTGTAACTTAAATTTTTTATCTTAGCCATTTTGATGGATGTAAGGTGAAATCTCAGGTTTGTTTTGAGTTGCATTTCCTGATGAAAAAGGAAGTTAAGCATTTCTTTAAGTGCTTCTCTGCCATTTGATATTCCTCTATTGAGAATCCTCTGTTGAGCTCAGTACCCCATTTATTTGTTGCTGTTTAACTTCTTGAGTTCATTACATATACTGGATATTAGCACTCTATCAGATACAGGGTTGGTAAAGATCCTTTCCCAATATGTAGTCTTGTTTTGTTTTGATGACAGTGTCCTTTGCTTTACAGAAGCTTTTCTGTTTTGTGCAGTTGTATTTATTGATTGTTGTTCTTAGAGCCTGTGCTGTTGGTGTTCTGTTCAGTAAGTTGTCTCCTGTGCCAATGAGTTCAAGGCTCTTCTGTACTTTTTCTTCTAACAGGTTAAGGTTGTCTGGTATTATATTGAGGTTTTTTAATCCACTTAAACGTTAGTTTTGTGCAGAGTGATGAGTATGGTTCTATTTGCCTTTTTCTACATGTAGACATCCAGTTAGGCCAGCACCATTTGTTGAAGATGTTATGTTGTTTTTTTTTTTGTTTTTTTTTTTTTTCCATTGTATGTTTTTGGCATCTTTGTCAAAGATCAGGTGACCATAAGTGTGTGGGTTTATTTCTGGGTCTTCTATTCCATTCCATTGATCCCCCAGACTGTTTCTATGCCAGGATCATGCAGCGTTTTGTTTTTGTTTTTGTTTTGTTTTACTGTTTCCCTATATTTCAGCTTGTGATTGGGGATGAAAATACCTCCAGAAGATCATTTATTGTAGAGGATTGTTTTCGTCATTCTGGGTTTCTTGTTATTCCATATGAAGTTGAGAATTTTTCTTTCAAGGTCTGTAAAGAATTGTGTTGGTAATTTGATGGGAATTGCCTTGAATCTATAGATTGCTCATAGTATAAATGACATTTTCACTATGTTTATCCTGCCAAGCCAAGCATTTGAGATCTTTCCATCTTTTGATATCTTCTATTTCTTTCTTCAAAGACTGAAAGATTTTTAAATACAAGTCTGACTTGCTTGGTTAAAGTTACACCAAGGTACTTTATGTCCTTTGTGACTATTGTGAGCAGTGTTGTCTCCCTAATTTCTTTTTCAATACTCTTGTCTTTTGTATGCAGGAGAGAGATAATTTTGTATCCAGCCACTTTGCTAAAAGTGTTTATCAGTGTAGGAGTTCCCTTATAGAATTTTGAGGGTCAGTCATGTATACTATCATATCATCTGCAAATAGTGATACCTTGACTTCTTCGTTTATGAAGTGAATCCATTTGATCTTATTTACTTATTTACTCTTCTTATTGGCTTTAGCAAGGAATTTGAGTACTATGTTAAAGAGATATGTTGAGAGAGGGCAGCCTTGCCTTTTCCCCAATTTCAGTGGGACTGCATTAAGTTACTCTCCGTTTAGTTTGTTGTTGGCTATAGGCTTGTTGTATATTACCTTTACTATATTTAGGTATGTGCCTCGAATCCCTGATCTCTCCAGGACTTTAAACAATGTTGGATTTTATCAAATTGTTTTTCAGCATCTAAGGAGATTATCTTGTGGTATTTTCTTTTAGTTTGTTTATATGGTGTATCAAACTGTGAAGGAGTCTAGTGATTGGAATCTGCTTCCTGACCTTGGCAGATGTGAGTCTTATGTTTCATGTTTCAGAGACTGTCCTTGGCTGTCTCTGCTAGTGGGGTGTTCTGAGTCTGAGAAGTAGATAGCAAGCTTCCTGTAACCTGAACCACACAGCAAACTTTGTGTAACCTTGAGTTAATTCCTGGATGCCTTGTCAGGTGGCACAGATGTGTTGCTACTGTGAAAAAAAATATATCTTGTACGCTTTGCTTTATAAGTGTTTTTTGCACATTCAGTAAACTGAGACTTGATCAAGAATTTGTCTTTTCTCCATCCTTTGCATCTCTGTCTCCCAATTTCCATTCCTTCTTTCATGTGGACCCTGCTCAACTAGTCAGAAAATGGGTGAGGTGGCACCCGAACAAGGGATTGAAATCGAGGGGCAATGTGAAAAATGCTGGTTTTTGGAGCTCCAGATGCCTAAGTAAAAAAAGTGCTTCATGATAACCAACCATCACACAGAGGAAGAGAAGGTAGGGAGGCAGTGCATTCATGGGGCAGAACAGTAGCAGGGAGTTATAAGTGAGGACTTTAAATCAATGCTAATAAATATGAGGAACTGGGAGAAATGACCTTATCCCCTTAGTTTGTTTATGAAGTTTGTCCCTGGTTTCCAGCTAAAGGTACCGTCAATCTGGAAACTTGGCAGAGGGTAGGGAAAAGATTGCAAGAATATTATGCTAATAATTGTCCTGAGAAGTTACCTGTTATAACTTTTCCTCTGTAGGCTCTAACTAGAGATGTGCTGGATCCTTGGCATGGGAGTGATAAAATTAAATATTTGATCCTACAACCTAAAGAGTTTCTTGGAGAAATTAGATCAGCCAAACAGGCATAAAAAAGTACTTCTAAGATTCATGTGAGAGTTCAAGGATATTTATGCAATCTGAGAGCAGAAAATGATTTAGGAGAAAAGCTAGATACAGAGGATGACACTGAGTCATAGGATGAAACTGACAAGTCTCATAATTGAGACTGGCCTTCCATGCCCTCTATTCCTATGGCTTTCCCTGCCACATGTTCAGGAGATACAGGACCACTTCAGGAGGGTATTACTATTCTCCAAAAGAGTATCCAATTGGAAAGGGAACAAGCTCAGTTATTGAAGGAATTGAAGAAGTTAAAATTACAACAAAGAAATAATGCTGATTTTAATGTAGCTCATGAAGGGTATTCACCCTGGGAGAAGGCCATTTCTAAAAGTAAAGTTCCTGTAGAAGATTTTGAGTTGGTAGAGATGATGGATGTTCAAGGAAACAGGATTCGTCAATATTCTCCAATTGAATTTAAACAAATAAAATAATTAAAAACTTCATGTGCTCAATGTTGTCCTAATACTCCATTTACTACAGCCATGGTAAACTCCCTTATGAAGTCAAAACTTACTCCAGAAGACTGGAAAATGTTCTGTAGGGCATGCTTCCATGGAGGTGATTATTTATTACAGAAGTCAGATTTTGCTGATGCAGTAAAATGCACAGCCTTGCTAAATGCACAAGCAGGAAACCATCAATGGGATTTTAATGTTAGCTGTAGAAGGACACTATGAGGGAAATGTTAATCAGCTTGACTATTCTGCAGTTGTATATGCACAGGTTGCTCTGGCAGCAAAAGGGGCCTGGAATAAATTACCTCTAAGAGATATCTCAGTACTGGTCTTGCCAGCATTAAACAGGGACCAGATGAGCCTTTTCAAGAATTTGTGGATAAACTGTTGAGAGCAGCTGGAAGAATTTTTGGAAATCCTCAGAGTGGACTCCCTTTTATGCACCAATTGGCTTTTGAGAATGCTAATCCAGCCTTTAAAGGACCTATAAGACCCTATCGAGCTAAAGCAGATTTAACTGGTTACCTTAAACTTTGTGCTGATATTGGGAAATCTTATACCCAAGGTCTTATGATGGCAGCATCCATGCAAGGAACTACTGTGACTTCTATGCTTGCTCAACAGAACAGAGAAAAAGGATGTTTTTTCTTGTGGAAAGACCAGATATTTTAAAAGATATTGCCCTAATAAGAGTTGAGGGACCAATTTTAGAAACAATGCACCAGCTCCTGCACTATGTCCTAGATATAAGAGAGGGAAGCAATAGGCCAATGAGTGTAGATCTCAGACCGATGTTAAGGGAAAACCCCTGCTTGAAATACAGAGAAATGAGGTAAAGGGCCAGCCCAGCTAACAAATTTATGGAGCTATAAAGTTTGTCCCTCAATCCCCCACAAATCCATTTTACAACTTCTCAGAACAACCCCAGGAAGTACAAGACTGGACCTCAGTTCCTCCACCTATATAGTGTTTACCCCTGAGATGGGAGTTCAATCCCTCCCTACTGGAGTGTTTGGTCCTTTGCCTAAAGGACTGATGGGATTAATTATAGGGAGAAGTAGTAGTACCATGAAAGAATTGCAAGTTTTTCCTGGAATTATAGATAATGATTATACTGGAGAAATTAAAGCTGTGGCAAGTTCACGTAGAAGAATCACTGTGATCCAGAATGATAAAAAAAATAGCACAAGTAGTTTTAATTCAAATGCCTGACTTGCATAAAAAAGCTGTTTGTCCTGCACCAGAGGTTTTGGCTCTTCAGATGTTTATTGGGCACAACCTATTACTAAAGATAGACCTCAGTTAACACTCTGGCTTAATGAAAAACAATTTGATGGTTTGATAGATACTGGAGCAGATGTTACAATTATAACAGGATATCATTGGACACCTAGTCAAATCTTGAGACTTAAATATGGGTTGATGAAGGAACAGTCATGAAGTATAGACAAGGCTTGCAGTACTCTTCCTCAGTATCAGCCTGTTCCAAATTTGGGAGTCAATCCTAAAAGATTGGTTCCAATTCATATTTGGCAAATGGATATTACTCATATTCCTGATTTTGAAAAATGAAAATATGTATATGTTTGCATAGGTACCTATTCTGGATTTATTTTTGCCACTCCTCAACCAGGAGAAGCTGCAAAAAATGTTATTACTCATTGTATACAGCCTTTTAATGTCCTAAGCAAATTAAAACTGATAGTGAAATAGGATATACTACCAAATTTTTTCAACAGTTTCAAGTTTTTTCTATAGCTGGAATACCTTACAATACTCAAGGGCAAGGCATGATAGGGCATGCCCACAAAACAAGTAAGATTTATTTGAAAAAAAAAAAAAAAACAAAGAAGGGGGAGCTATTCCCTGCACATCTAAGAATCATCCTAATCATATTCTTTTCATTCTGAATTTTTTATATTTGGATAAGCATGGTAAATCTGCAGATAGATTTTGGCATACATAATCCAAAACAACTATTGCTAAATTAAAATGGAGGGATCCTTTAACAAATCAATGACATGGACCTGGCCCTATACTTATATGGGAGACAAGGATCTCTCTCTCTCTCTCTCTCTCTCTCTCTCTCTCTTTCTCTCTCTCTCTGTGTGTGTGTGTGTGTGTTTGTTTTTTGGTTTTTTTTTGTTTTGTTTTGTTTTGTTTTTTCAGAAAAATGATGTGGCTTGATGGCTACTGGAAAGCCTGGTGCAAAAAGTGGATGAAAAAAAAAAGTGGATGTCAGTTTTCTGACAATGATAATGATGTGACTGCTTATTGGATGTACATTCCTGATCCACCTCTTCTACATCCAGGTTCCTGGGATGATCCAGAAGTCCTTGTTTATGTCAACAATACTTGGCTGTTGGGTTTTCCTGCTTTTGAATTAATGCAAGTAAAACAGACACTAACTTTTCAGGAATAGGAAGAGGTCATCCTCCTTGCTTTACCAGAGAGAGTATTCATCAGGACTACTTACCAGCCTCACCTGTCCAGGTCATAGGTCGGAATGCCTACTACTCTGAAGTTAGAGTGGTGGCTCAAGCCTCTATTTGCAACCAGGCAAAGTAGAACATTGGAGGGATATTATTGACCCTTCTTATGGGAGTTAAGAATGACAGTCTTACATCTCCAATGAGTTACCCACTCTGTGAGAAAGGGGATCAAGACACTTGTCCTTGACCAATGGTTCCTTTGACAAGATGCATCAGGGAAACACTCACCATCTACTCCTGGGACAATGACCCTGCATTTACAGTCATTGACTGGTCTATCGTTAAGGGTATAAAAAACTTGGCTTCTGATAGAGGCAGTCAAAATTCGTTTGTTTTAGAAAAAGCTGTTAGTGCTGGACTTTGGAGGACTTCAAATAAAAATTGGCAAACCTATGTATGGAAATTGGGGACTGCCTTAGGACATGTAGGCATTTTCTCTGGGAATGCAAGTAACTTTGCTGAATTAATCAAGTATACTTCTGTTTCGGCATGTGTTAATCCTTCTTATTTACTGCTAATTGAAAATATTGTAGTAACAAATTTTAAGAACAATGATACCTATTTGATTGAATGTGTATATTTCAATCTTACTAATTGTGTTAATGCTGATAATAATGCTCTTTCAGTATTAGTTGTTAAGCAACCTGTTTTTGTTATGATTCCTGATACCTGGTATGATGAGAGGAGTGCTGTTATTTTTGAAGAGTTAAAAAAAATATGAGAGTTAAAAGGGTTGCAATAGGATTGATTGTAGCAGGAGTAATTGTGCTCATTACACTCATTTCCTCCACTACTGCATCTGTTTTTGCCTTGTCACAAGCAGTACAAACTGCTTCTTATGTGGAAAATTTGGCACATAATGTTTCAGAAGTTTTACATGCTCAAGTAAATATTGAGGATAAGATTAATCATAAGCTAGATGCTTTAGCCTCTGCAGTTAACTTGCTAGGAGAAGAGGTGCAGAGCTTAAAACAATTAAAGGTTAAGATGCCATGCAGCATTCAAATGGATTTGTGTTATACCTTTTGAATATGATGAGACAGAATTTAATTGGACTCAGGTTCAGAATCATCTTGCCGGTATTTGGTCTAGCAAAAACTTCTCATTTGACAAGGTAACAATGAGAAAAAAGATCCATGACATGGAATCTGCAAAGGAATGTAGGTTGGAATTGGCCAATATAGCCTGGGATAGATATATTTACTAGTCTCAGAAGGTGCTTTCCATCTGTTGACTTTGTGCTTATGTGGGAACTGACACTTGTGGGCATGGTGGGTATGGGTTTTTTGGTCTGTGCCTGCCTTCTTCTTTGTGTGTTATAGTTCCTCCTTCAACAACTTCAGTGCATGTAAGTGCAATTGCAGAATTTTCAATTAAAGATCTCTAACAACTCCATTTGATATGGAGGTAAGTCAATGAAGGGTAACTGTGAAATTATGTTTTTTTCTAACCTAAGACAGAGGCTCTTGAAAATCGTATCCAAGACCTTGATGACCAGTAAGAAAAAATGCACATTTCACCAACCTAAGACAGGCTTTCTCCATCAAACAAGGAAGGAAGAACAGAAGGAGTCTGGTAATTGGAATTCTGCCTCCTGGCCTTGACAGATGTGGGTCTCATCTAAGTTCCATGTTTCAGAGATTGTCCTTGGTGGTCTCTGGTAGTGAGGTGTTCTAAGTCTGAGAAGTAGATAGTATGTTTGTTGTAATCTAATCTTGGGAACCAGACAGCAAACTTTGGGTAACCTTGAATGAATTCCTGGATGCCTTGCCCGGTGGCACAGATGTGTTGCTACTATGAAAAAAATATTGCTTTCACCCTTTGCTTTATAAGTTTTTTTTTTTTTTTGCACATTCAGTAAACTGAGCCTTGATCAAGAATCTGTCTTATCTCCATTCTTGTGTCTTTGTCTCCCCATTTTCACACCCTATTTCAGGTGGACCCTGTAGGACTAGCCCACAGGATGGGTTAACATTGATGGATATCCATAAATTGAACCACCCCTGCAAAACTGGAATGAAACCTTCTTGGTCATAATGGATGATATCTTTGATGTGTTCTTGGATTCACTTTTCATGTATTTTATTGAGTATTTTTTCACCAATGATCATAAGGAAGATTAGACTGAAATTCTCTTTCCTTTTTGGTTGTTTGTGAGGTTTAGGTATCAAGGTGACTGTGGCTTCATTAAATGAGTTTGGTAATGTTCCTTCTGTTTCTACTTTATGGATTAGTTTGAAGAATATTGGTATTAGCTGCTCTTTTAAACCTCTCCTTTGAAAGAATTCTGAATTGAAACCATCTGGCCATGGTCTTTTGATGACAGCTTCTATTTCCTTAGGGGATATAGGGCTATTTAATTGATTTCACTTTTCTTTTTTAAACATTTTATTAATTATACTTTATTCACTTTGTGAATTCACTCCATAAACTCCTCCCTCCTCCCCTCCTAATCCCGCCTTCCCTCACTATTTTTCAAATATGTCCCTCCCCAAGTCCACTGATTGGGGAGGTCTGCCTCTCCTCCTCCTGATCTCATCAGGAGTGGCTGCATTGTCATCTTCTCTGACTTGGGAAGGCTGCTCCGCTCAGGAGAGAGGTGATCAAAGAGCAGGCCAATCAGTTGTCAGAAGCAGTCCCTCTTCCAATTACTATGGAACCCATAGTACATTGAACTGGACATTAAACTGCCATGGGCTACATCTGTGCAGATGTTCTAGGTTATCTCCATGCATGGTACTTGGTGGGAGTATGAATTTCTGGAAAGACCACTGTGTTCAAATTTTCTGGTTCTGTTGCTCTCCTTGTGGAACTCCTGTCCTCTCCAGTTCTTACTATTTCCTACTTCTTTCACAAGATTCCATGCACTCTGCCCAACAGTTGGTGATAATTCTCAGCATCTGCTTTGGCAGTCTGCAAGGCAGAACCTTTCAGATTCCCTCTGTGGGAGGTTCCTAACTTGTTTCCTGTCCATTCTCTGATCTTCTCTTTGCCTTTTGGGATGGGGATTAAGCATTTTAGTCAGAATCCTTCCTCTTGATTAGTTTCTTTAGGTGTACAGATTGTAGTAGGTTTATCCTATATTATGTCTATATAAGTGAGTACATACCGTGTGTGTCTTTATGTTTTTGGCATAGCTCACTCAGGACGATCCTTTCCAGTTCCCACCATCTACCTGCAAATTTCATGATTTCCTTGTTTTTCATTGCTGAGTAATATGCCATTGTGTAGATGTACCACAATTTCTGTATCCATTCCTCAGTTGAGGGGCATCTGGGTTGTTTCCAGCTTCTGGATATTACAAATAAAGCTGCTACAAACATGGTTGAGCAAATGCCCTTATGTGTGCTTGAGCTTCTTTTGGATAAATGTGTATGGCTGGATCTTGAGGAAGTGCTATTTCTAGTTGCCAGATCGCTTTCCAGAGTGATTGTATAAGTTTACATTCTCACCAGCAATGGAGGAGGGTTGCCCTTTCTCCACAACCTCTCCAGCATGTGTTGTCACTTGAGTTTTTGATCTCGGCCATTCTGATGGGTGTAAGGTGAAATCTCAGGGTCCTTTTGATTTGCATTTCCCTGATGGCTCATGAGTTTGAGCATTTCTTTAAGTGTTTCTCTGCCATTTGATAGTCCTCTATCAAGAATTTGTTTTGCTCTGTTCCCAATTTTTTAATTGGATTAAAAGAGTTGTTGCTTTTCAGCTTCTTTACTTCTTTATATATACTGGATATTAGCCCTCTGTCAGATAAAGGGTTAGTGAAGATTCTTTCCAAATCTGTAGGCATTCATTTTGTTTGGTGACAGTGTCCTTTGCTTTACAGAAGCTTTTCAGTTTCATGAGGTCCCATTTATTTATTGTTGCTCTTAGAGCCTGTGTTGTTGGTGTTTTGTTCAAGAAGTTGTCTTCTGTACCAATGAGTTCAAGGCTGTTACCCACTTTTTCTTCTAACCGATTTAATGTGTCTGGCTTTATGTTGAGGTCTTTGAGCCACTTGAACTTTAGTTTTGTGCAGGGTGGTAAGTATGGAGCTATTTGCATTTTGCCCTCCATATATAAGTATCCAGTTATACTAGCACCATTTGTTGAAGATGCTATCTTTTTTCCATTGAATAGTTTTGGCATCTTTGCCAAAGATCAGTTGTCCATAAGTGTGTGGGTTTATTTTTGGGTCTTCTGTTCAGTCTGTTCAGTTCCATTGATCCACCATTCTGTTTCTATGAGAGTACCATGCAATTTTTATTACTGTTCCTCTATAGTACAGCTTAAGATCAGGGATAGAGATACCTCCAGAAGATCTTTTATTATAGAGTTTTTTGTTTGTTTGTTTGTTTTTAGGAATTCTGGGTTTCTTGTTATTCCACATGAAATTGAGATTTTTTTTTTCTTTCAAGGTAAGAGAAAAATTGTGTAAAAAATTGTGTTGATAATTTGATGGGAATTGCATTGAATCTGTAGATTGTTTTTGGAAAGATGACCATTTTTAATCTGCTAATCTTGCTAAGCCAGGAACATGGAAGATCTTTCCATATTTTGATATCTTCTTCTATTTCTTTCTTCAGAGACTTGAAAATTTTTTTCATACAAGTCTTTGACTTGCTTGGATAGGTTCACACCAAGGTACTTTATGTCCTTTTTGGCTACTGTAAAGGTGTTTTTTTCCCTAATTTCTTTCTCAGCCCTTTTTGTCTTTTGTATACAGGAGGGCAACTGATTTTCTTTTTAGTTAATTTTGTATCTGGCCACTTTGCTAAAGGTGTTTATCAGCTGTAGAAGTTCCCTGGTAGAATTTTTGGGTCACTGAGGTCTACTATCATATCATCTGCAAATATTGATAATTTGACTTCTTCCTTACCTCTTATTAATTCAGCTTTTGCAAGTCAAATCGATCAAGAAAATTGTTCATTTCATTTAGATTTTCAAATTTTGTAGTGTTTAGGCTTTTGAAGGAAGAGCTAGTGATTTTTTTTTCAATCCCTAAGTGACAGTTGTTACGTCCCCCTTCTAATTTATGATTTTGTTGATTTATATGCTGTCTCTCTGTCTTTCAGTTTGTTTGGCTAATGGTTGGTCTATGTTACTGATTTTCTCAAAGAACCAGCTCTTGGTTTCATTGATTCTTTGAATTGTTTCATTTGTTTGTAGTTTACTGATTCAGTCATATTTTTCCTCATTTCCAGCCAGCTACTCCCCTTGGGTATATCTGCTTCTTCTCTTATCTTCCCTAAGGCTTTCAGGTGAGTCTTTAAATTGCTTATATGAGATATTTCTAATTTCTTCAAGAAAACACTTGGTGGTATGAATTTTCCTCTTTCACTGCTTTAATTGTGTCCCATAAGTTTGGGTAAGTTGTGCCTTCATTTTCATTGAATTCTAGGAAGTCTTTGATTTCTTTCTTTATTTCTCCACTGACCCACCTGTCATTGAGTAGCAATGACAGGTTTTCATGTATGTGGTGGCTTTTTGCTTTTTCTGTTGTTCTTGAGGTTTAGCATTAGTCCATGGTTGTCATTTAGGATACAAGGGATTATTTCAATCTTCTTGTATGTATAGAGGATGGCTTTGTGACCACTAAATGGTCTGTTTTTGAGAAGGTTCCATGAAGTGCTGAGAAGAAGCTTAATTCTTTTGTGTTTGGGTGAAAGGATCTGTACACATCTGTTAGGTCCATTTGATTCATGTTCTTTCTCAGAGTCATTCTTTCTTTGTTTAATTACTATTTTGTTGATCTATCTTTTATTGAGAGTGGGGTGTTGAAGTCTGCACTATTATTAATGTTTCTTTTACAAATGAAACATTATTTAAACATAGACGTTCAGTATTGTGATATCTTCTTGGTGGGATTTTCCTTTGATGAGTATGAAATGACCTTATCATAGATTTAAAACATAGATGTTCAGTATTTAAAACATAGATGTTCAGTATTGTGATATCTTCTTGGTGGGATTTTCCTTTGATGAGTATGAAATGACCTTCTCCAACTCTTTTGATTAATTTTGGTTGAAAGTTTATTTTATTAGCTATTTTAATGGCTACTTCTGCTTGCTTCTTGAGTCCATTTTTCTTGGAAAACCATCTTCCAACCCTTTACTCTCAGGAAATGTCTATTTTTGTAATTTAGGTGTCTTTCCTGTATGCAACAGATTGTAGGATCTCATTTACATATCCATTCTGTTAGTCTGTGTTTTTTTATTGGGAAGTTCAGTGCCATGATGTTGATGGAGATTAATGACCAGAGGCTGTTAGATGCTTTGATTTTGCTCTTTGGTTCTGGTAGTGAGGTTGTGTGCTTGGATACTTTTAGTTTGGCTATAGTTAGGTTATTTGTTTCCTGTGTTTTCCTGAATGTAGATATTTTTTATGGCTTGTATTTTTCCTCTTAGTATCTTCTGTAACACTGGATTTGTGGGTAAGTATGGTTTAAATTTGTTTCTGTCATATTTTCTCCATCTATCGTGACTGAGAGTTTTGCTGGGTATAGTAGCCTGGGCTGACATCTCTGTTGTCCTAGGGTCTGCATGTTATCTGTCCAGGCTCTTCTGGCTTTCATATTCTCTGTTGAGAAGTCAGGTGTGATTCTGATAGGTTTTCCATTTTATGTTACTTGGTCTTTTTCCCTTGCAGCTTTTTAGTGTTTTGTTGTTGTTATTGTTCTGTATATTTATTGTTTTGATTATTATGTGGTTGGGGATTTTCTTTTCTAATTTATTAGATGTTCTGTAGACCTCTTGTATTCTTATAGGCCTCTCCTTTAAGTTGGGAAATTTTTTAATGATTTTTTTGAAAATATATTCTGGGTCTTGGAGACTGGAATCTTCTTTTTCCTCTCTTCTTATTATTCTTTGGTTTTGTCTTTTCATATTGTCTTGGATTTCTTGGATGGTCTCTGTCAGGATTTTTTTGGATTTAACATTTTCTTTGAAGTATATATTTATTTTTATAGTGTATCTTCCACACTTAAGGTTCTTTCTTCAATCTTTTGTAGTCTATTGGTTATGCTTACCTCTATAGTTCCTATTTTATTATCTATTCTTTCTCTCTTTGATTCCTTGTTTGTATTCTCATTAATTTTTCCACTTCTATCTTTAGATATTGAGTCATTTTGTTGATTTCTGTCACCTGTCTGACTGTATTTTCCTATGTTTCCTTCGATTCTTTCAGCTGTTTGTTTGAACATTCCTCTGTTTCTTTTAGTCATTTCATTTTTTCCTCTCTAAAGGCCACAAACTGTTTGCCTTCATCTTCCTGTATTTCCTTACAGATGGCTAAAATCTGTTTGTCTTTATCTTCTTCCATTTATTCAGGGATGGTCATAATATGTTTGAATTTATCTTTCTTTCTTTACCCATTTTGTTTCTTCTATTATTCTCTTCATAAGCCTAGATGTAAGGTCATCTTAAATTTAAATTATGCTGCGGTGTCCAGGTCTCCTTGTTCCTGAATAACTGGGTTCTGGAGATACCATATTGTTCCACCTTTTGTTGGTTGAGCTTTTATGCTGGCCTCTACCCATTTGTCTATCTTAGGTGTTTGCTGCTAATTTCCTGGAATCCTGGGTGTTGGGAGAACCCTTTGGCAGAAAGATGATTTTTCCTGAAAGAGGCCTCCTCAGCTTTTTGGGTAAGGTCACTGAATGGCTGGTGTTTCTCAGAAATTACCACAGCTCACCCCAACATGTAGATGGAAGAGGTAATCCTGGTCTTTGGTAGTCATGGGGGCTCTCTCCTCTCACTGGTAGAACTCCTGGAGACAGCTGCCCTGCTACTGGGTTTCCTACTGTGAATTTAGTGAGCTGCTGCTGTTGTTCTTATCCTGTTTTCCAGGCACAGGCCTCTTGAAGAATGTGTGAGCACTGCGGTTTGGTCAGTTTAGTATTGCATAACTGGTTGGCAACTGGAGCAGTATCTGGGGGGCTGATCTTGGTAATCCCAGGCTTCTGTATGTCAATAGGACCATTATTCTGTCATAATACCATTGTGATGTTATAATACCATTATAATGAAATAATACTTTGGATCTGTGATCTGTTAGAGCATTAAAATAAATGAGGATTCTGATTCTTTCTCATCATGGTCCATGTATAATTGTGTCCAAAATAGGATATAGTCTATAGTGATAGTGAGTACTAGGCAGGATTATGCTTAGAGGACATCACTATACTTATACATTTATTTTTTCATTGTTTGAATATATGCCAGGACCTTTCTGGGAAGTTCAAACAAGAAATGGTAGTCATCTGTAGCCACCTATGACAATTTTATGGCAATATACAGTAATATGGAAAGTTTGTCGGGACAATCAGTGGGGAATTTTATTATATATTCCTCCTTCTGTTCAAGTTGAAACAGAACACACAAAGCAATTTAAATGTTCTTTAATATGTATTTATCTTATTGCCTATCTCAGAAGATCTTTACCTCAAAAAGTATATTCAACTCATTCATGCACTTATTATATTTATTTGTGTATAAGTGTGTTCAGGGTCTGGCTCATGTGGGTCAATTAATATTTCTGAGCTTCAAGTAACTCATGTGAGACTCCTGTTCATCTCTCAGATTACTTGTGGCTTAAGTAGTTCTAGATTTTATGTTTTGGTGTTGGTGGTGATGGTGGTGTGTTTGTGTGCATGTGTGTGTGTGTGTGTGTGTGTGAAAGGATTATGAATGTAACATACTAAAAGTGAGCTTCAAATCTTTAGGTTTCATTTTTCTCATGTACTTCCTTCATTCTTGAATGCACACATGCATATGAATGTACACACAAGCACCATTACTAATGTATAGAATCAACAACAAGAAGATTTAAAAATCAGCAGAAAATGATACAGTGGTGATGATGTTATTATAAAGGGAGGGAGAAATACATGAAGGGAGGAAGATATGGAAGAAAGGAAGGAGGAAGATAAGAAAGAGGAAATGAGAAAGTGAAGTAAATGAGTCATAGTCAAGAGCAGTCCAATGAACAGCCAGTCACACATATTCATCATTCCTACTTATGACAAATGGGCTGTGAATGCAAAAAACAAAACAAGTCTTTTAAAAATCATTTCTCTTTTACATTTTTAGTTGGTAGAAAGTTTAATAATATGCAATCAATCAATAATTTGCAAGATTATTAATATTTTACAATAGAAAGAAAGACATAATTAGTTTTCACATTTGTTCATAATGGTAAGTCTCAAAAATAAATTGTTGTGAAAGCTGGTTTCTACACACTGAGATCCCTGACTTGAGTTTAGGATATAGTACCCATTGAGACTGAGCTGCTAAAAGGCTACATCTGAGCAGGGAGTCTATGTCCTCTTCATGCATGGTCATTGGTTGGTGCATCAGTCTCTGCAGGATGACCTGGGCTCAGATCTTTTAGCTTTGTTGATCTTCTGTGTTGGTCTTCCTGTCCCATCACTGTCCTTCTATCACCGCCTTATTTCATGAGACTCCCTGCACTCTGCCCAAAGTTTGGCTCTAAGTCTCAGCATTTTCTTCAATCCCCTGTTGAGTGGAGCCTTTCAGAGGACACTCTATAAAATGCTCCTATCCTTTCTTCCACTACTTCTGGTGTAAAATTTGATCATACAATGTTACAGACTATTTAAGGAGTTAAGAGATTATGATTAAAAAAGAAGGTGGTAATCAATAATTCTTCAAAGGACAATTGTTATTTTTCAATTTTCCACTTATTTATTTATTTATTTATTTATTTATTTATTTACTTTCCATTCTTATCAAAGCTCTCCCTCCTCCTCCTTCAGTCTCACCATTACACCTTTTGCCCCTGTCCTTCTCATTTTTTTCTTAGAAAAGTAAAGGCTCACTCCATGGCCACCAACTCACCATGGCACATCAAGTCATAGCAGGACTAAGGATATTCTTTCCCAGTGAAAACCAAACAGGGCAGCCCAGCTAGGCAAAAGAGACCCAAAGACCCAGGAAACAGAGTCAGACCCTATTCCTATTGTTAGAGGACTCATATGAAACCAAGCTGAACATCTGCTATAAAGAGGTAGGGGGTCTAGAGCAAGCCCATTTATACTCTATGGTTAGGGGTTCAGTCTCTATGAACCCCAATGGGCCTCAGTTAATTTACTTGTTGGGTCTTCTTGTAGAGTCCTTGACCCCTCTGGTTCCCTCAAACCTTCCCCTTGCTCTTCCAAAAAATACCCTAAGTTTGGCCTATTGTTTGGCTGTGAGTCTCTGCATCTGTTGCTATAATCTGCTTGGTAAAGCCTCTCAGAAGACAGTTCTGCTGGGCTTCTCTCTGCAAGCATAGCTGCATATCATGCACAGTGGCAGGAGTTAGCTTTCTCCTATTGGGTAGGTCTCAAGTTGTGCCAGTCATTTGTTGGCCATTTCTTCAAACTCTTCTCCATCCTTACACTTCTTCAAGCAAGATAAATTTTGGGGAGAAATGTTCTATGTTGGGTTGGTGTCCCCTCCCTCCACTGGGAGTATCCACTAGCTACAGAAGGTGGTAAATTCATGGCTTGGAATACTAGGAGTCTCAGCTAGGGTCCCCCATTGGCTCCCAGGAGCCTTCTTTCTCCAAGAGATGTTCTCATCCAGCGATTTTCATTCTCTCCTCTGGCAAAACCCTCATCCACTTGACTCTCTCCTCATACATGATGCCCACCCCCATTTCTGCCATACCCCTTCTTCCTCACGAGTCTATTCCAGTTGTGTATTTTATTTCCACTTTTCAGTGAGACCCAAAGACCCAGGCAACAGAGTCAGACCCTATTCCTATTGTTAGAGGACTCATATGATGACCAAGCTGAACATATGCTATAAAGAAGTAAGCATCCACCCTTATATCCTCCTCGTTAATTCTCTATTGGTGTCTGTAGATAGTAGCATGGTTATAATGGAGATAGAAAACTTAGGGAAGAGAACAGGAACAATATATTCAAGCATCACCAACAGAAAAAAAAAGAGATGTCACCCATATAGGAGTAGCATTTTGGTGATGTAGCTCTGATTCATTTTGGCTCCTATAAGCACCCCCTCCCCCATAAACATAAAAAGTGTAACATATATAAAACTCACTTAATAGACCTTAAGAGAGAGAGAGAGAGAGAGAGAGAGAGGCACAGAAAATACAGTACAAAAATTAATACTTCAGTCAAAGAAAATCTTAAATCTAAGAAATTCCTGACATAAAACATCCAGGAAATCTACAACTCTACATTAATAACCAGCCTAAGAATAATAGAATTAGAAGAAGCTAAACAGTTCCATCTCCAAAGACTAGAAAATATTTTTAACAAAATCATTAAAAAAAAAAAACCTATCTAAAGAAAGACATGACTATAAACATACAAGAAGCATACAGAACACAATGTAGATGGGACCAGAAAAGAAAATCAGCCTTCAATATAATAACCATACCCTAAATCAACAGAACAAAGAAAGAATATTAAAAGCTAAAATACAAGAGAAAAAGGCTACAAAGGCAGACCTATCAGAATTACACCCGACTTCCAAACAGAGATTCTAAAAGATAAAAGGTCCTGGACAGATGTCTTACAACTTCCAAGAGACCACAGTGTCATCCTGGAGTAATATACCTACCAAAAAGAGCCAAGATGGCATCACCACGAGAGCACCACATTTGAGAAGCAGGACAGCACTCGCAGTGCAGAGACCAGGAGACTGAACTCTGGGCCCTGAAACTACATCAATCTTGTTTCCCAAGTGAGGGGAGGCTCCCACAGTGGGGGAATCGGTCGGGTCCACTCACAGCTAAACAGCCAGAACCCAGAAGAAATCCCGGGTAACAAGGGCTTTGTGTCTCCGGGCTGGAGCCGCAAGCGTCCCTGTCCCAATCACTTTCCCAGGCTGATCCTTGAGCACAAGGGTGCCTGAGGCTGGGAGTCCCAGTCATGGAGGGACCCCACTGGGAAGCAAAGTTGCCAGACTGATCACGGGTCACCCAGTCTTTCCCCAGAAGGTCTCTAGGACTGCGGGTACCCACCACCAGCACAATTGAGCTCCTGCCGCACAGAGAGCTGCACTCTCAGCTCAGCAGTACAGACAAGCTGCATGCCCCAGTACAACAGGGACTGGGAACACCTGTCCAGAGAGGACCCCACAGGGAAGGAAGAAACCATGCTGCTGGGGTCACCTAGGGAAAGTCTAGCAGCCTGCAGATCGCAGACAGGTGAATACGCCCAGCCATCACAGATCTGGGCCCAAACAGGGAGCACAGAGTGATTGGAAACTCAGCTCCTGCAGAATAGCAGGCAGGCACATTCTCCACCAGCCCAGAGGCCTGCACTGTACCAAATACACCTTACAGGCAGAACTGTGCGCCCCAAGACACCAGAGCAGTACTCAACCACCACAGATTACCTCTTGGGTTCTGGGGCACAGAGCCCCAACCTCAGACCTACAAAAGACTGGGAACCCTGAGATCAACCCCCCAGATACTGCTCCAAGGGGCAACCAGTTATCCCTAACAAAACCGACCAAACCACAGGACACACAGGTTATAGCAGTTGATTACTAAATTTACAGCAAGAAACCCAGAAGGAGGGCAGCTGTCTCCACGACTTCTCCCAGTGAGAGGAGAGCCCTCTTGACTAATCAGGACCACAGTTACTACCCAGGTCTCTATGCCTGAGGTGAGCTGTAGCAACTCCTGAAAATCACCGGACATCCAGTGACTATACCCAAAAAGCTGGAAAGGCTTCCTTCAGGAAAAACTATCTTCCTGCCAAAGGGATTCTCTCCACTACAAGAGTCCAGGAAAAACCAGAAACTAAATTCAAAAATTAAGATAGCCCAATGGGTAGAGGACAGCGTAAAAGTTCAACCAACAAAAGCCAGAGTAATATGGCATCTCCAGAACCCAGTTATCCAGGGGCAAATAGCCCTAGACACCCCAGCATAAATGAAATTCAAGGAGATGCCCTAACATCTATGCTCATGAAGAAGGTAACAGAGGAAACAAATAAAATACGAAAAGAAGTAGAGGAAGATAAAAACAAACAGATCATGGCTATCCCTAAAGAAAAGGAAGAAATTAAAGACAAGGAAATTATGGCCATCCGTGAAGAAATACGGGAAGCTGCAGCCAAACAGTCTGTGGCCTTTAGAGAGAAAATGCTTAAGAATCACTGAATGAAATAAAAGAAACAGTGGATTGTTCAAACAAACAGCTGAAGGAATTGAAAGAAAAACATGAAAATACAGTCAGACAGGGGAAAAAAACCAAAAAATAGCTCAAGACCTGAAGATAGAATTGGAAAAATTAAAAAAAAAAAAAAAAAAAACTACACACAAATGGAAGAAATTGTGTAGAGAAAGAACTTAGGGAAGAAGGCAGGAACTACAGAGGTTAGCATAACCAATAGGCTACAAGAAATGGAAGAAAGAATCTCAGGTGTGGAAGATACAATGGAAGAAATCAATGTATCTGTCAAACAAAATGTTAAATCTAAAAAATTCCTGACACAGAACGTCCAAGAAATTCAAGACAACATAAAAAGACAAAACCTAAGAATAATAGGATAGAGGAAAAAGAAGATTCCCTGCACCAAGGCCCAGAAAATATTTTCAACAAAATCATTGAAGAAAATTTCCCCAACTTAAAGGAGACGCCAATAAAAATACAAGAGGCCTAGAGAACACCCAATAAATTAGACCAGAAAAGAAAATCCTCCTGCTACATAATAATCAAAACCGTAAGTATACAGAACAAAGAAAAAATGCTAAAAGCTGCAAGAGAAAAAGGCCAAGTAACATATAATGGCAAACCCATTAGGAACACACCTGACTTTTCAACAGAGACTATGAAAGCCAGAAGGGCCTGGACTGATATCATGCAGACACTAAGAGAACACAGATGTCAGCCCAGGCTACTATACCCCGCAAAACTCTCAGTCCTCATAGACGGAGAAAACAAGATATTCAATGACAAAAACAAATTTCAACAATACCTACAAACAAATCCAGCATTACAGAAGACACTGGAAGGGAAAATACAACCCAAGAAACTACATTCAAGAAAACACAGAAAATAAATAACGCCACTACAGTAAAACAAAAAGCAAACAAGCACACAACCTAATGACCACAGCCAACATCAAATTCAAAGGATCTAACAGCCACTGGTCATTAATCTCTCAATATCAATGGACTTAATTCTCCAATAAAAAGACAGAGACTAACAGAATGGATGCATAAACAAAACCCAACAATCTGTTGTATACAAGAAACACACCTAAGTCACAAAGATAGACATTACCTGAGGGTAAAGGGATGGAAGATGGCTTTTCAAGCAAATGGACACAAGCAAGCAGGAGTAGCCATTCTAATATCTGATAGAATAGTCTTTCAACCAAAATTAATCAAAAGAGATGGGGAAGGACACTTCATACTCATCAAGGGAAAATACCACCAAGAAGACATCACCATCCTGAGCATCTCTGCCCCAAATACAAGGGCACCCACATTTGTGAAAGAAACATTGATAAATCTTAAACCACACATAGATCCCCACAGACTAATAGTGGGAGACTTTAACACCCAACTCTCAACAAAGGACAGGTCAACGAAACAGAAATTAAACAAAGAAACAATATCTATAACAGAGGTCATGAATCAAATGGACCTAACAGACATTACAGAACCTTACACCCAAACACAGAAGAATTTATCTTCTTCTCAGCACCTCATGGAACCTTCTTCAAAATAGACCACATCGTTGGTCACAAAGCAAGCCTCAACAGATACAAGAAGATTGAAATAATCCCTTGTATCCTGTCTGATCACCATGGAATAAAGCTGGACCTCAGTAACAACAAAAATAGCAAAAAGCCTACACATACATGGAAACTGAACAACTTGCTATTAAAAGACAGCTGGGCCAGGGAAGAAATAAAGAAAGGAATTAAAATCTTCCTAGAATTCAATGAAAATGAAGCATTGAAAAAAAAAAAAGAAACCAACCAAACAACCAAACAACCTACCTACCTACCAACCAACAAACCAACACCTCAAATGTTTATCAACACCTAGTATTTGCCAAGCTCTTTGTCACTGTGAACAAAGCAACAAACCTGGTCTTAATAAATTCAACGTTCTGCTTAAGTTAAAAAAAAAAAAAAGAAAAGAAAATGAAGACACAACATACCCAAACTCGTGGGACACAATGAAAGCAGTGATAAGAGGAAAGTTCATAGCACTAAGTGCCTTCAAGAAGAAATTTGAGACAGCACATTCAAGCAACTTAATGGCTCACTTAAAAACCATAGAAAAACAAGAAGCAGACACACCAAGAAGGAGCAGAGGGCTGGAAACAATCAAACTCAGGGCTGAAATCAATCAATTAGAAACAAATAAAACAATTCAAAGAATCAATGAAACTAAGAGCTGGTTCTTTGAGAAAATCAACAAGATAGACAAACCGTTAGCCAAGCTAACTAAAAGGCACCATCCAAATCAACAAAATCAGAAATGAAAAGGGGGACATAACTACAGACACTGAGGAAATCCAAGCAATCATTAGGACTTACTTCAAAAGTCTATATGCAACAAAATTTGAAAATCTTAATGAAATGGACAATTTTCTTGATCGATTCCACTTACCAAAGCTAAATCAGGACCAGGTAAGTCAATTAAATAGTTTTACATCTCCCAAGGAAATAGAAGGGGTCATCGAAAGTCTACCATCCAAAAAAAGCCCAGGACCTGATGGTTTCAGTGCAGAAGTCTACCAAACATTCAAAAAAGAGCTAACTCCAGTTCTCTTCAAACTATTCCACAAAATAGAAACAAGCAACATTACCAAACTCATTCGATGTAGTCACAGTCACCTTGGTACCTAAACCTCACAAAGACTCAACAAAGAAAGAGAACTTCAGGCCAATCTCCCTTATGAACATTGATGCAAAAATACTCAACAAAATACTTGCAAACTGAATACAAGAACACATCAAAGATATCATCCACCAAGTAGGCTTCATCCCAGGTATGCAGGGGTGGTTCAATATAAGGATATCCATCAATGTGATCCACCATATTAACAAGCTGAAAGAAAAAAAAACACATAATAATCTCCCTAGATGCTGAAAAAGCCTTTGACAAATCCAACATCCATTCATGTTTAAAGTATTAGAGAGATCATATCTAAACATAATAAAGGCAATATACAGCAAACCTATAGCCAACATCAAACTGAATGGAGAGAAAATTAAAGCAATCCCACTGAAATCAGGGACAAGACAAGGCTGCCCACTCTCTCCATATCTCTTCAACATAGTTCTGGAAGTCCTTGCTAGAGCAATAAGACAGTTGAAGGAGATCAAGGGGATACAAATTGGAAAGGAAGAAGTCAAATTATCACTATTTGCAGATGATATGATAGTATACGTAAGTGACCCCAAAAACTCTACCAGGGAACTCCTACAGCTGATAAACACCTTCAGCAAAGTGGCCAGATACAAAATTAACTCAAAAAAATCAGTAGCCCTCCTGTATACAAAAGACAAAAGGGCTGAGAAAGAAATTAGGGAAACAACACCCTTCACAATAGCCACAAATGACATAAGGTACCTCGGGGTAACACTAACCAAGGAAGTCAAAGACTTGTATGAAAAAAATTTCAAGTCTCTGAAGAAAGAATTAGAAGAAGATAGGAGAAGATGGAAAGATCTCCCATGTTCATGGCTTGGCAGAATTAACATAGTAAAAATGGCCATTTTACCAAAAGCAAGCTACAGATTCAATGCAATGCCCATCAAATTGCTAACACAATTCTTTACAGACCTGGAAAGAAAAATTCTCAACTTCATATGGAATAACAAGAAACCCAGAATTGCTAAAACAATCCTCTACAATAAAAGATCTTCTGGAGGTAACTCCACATTTGATCTTAAGTTGTACTATAGAGCAACAGTTTTAAAAACTGCATGGTACTGGCATAATAACAGAATAGTGGATCAATGGAACCAAACAGTGGATCCAGAAATAAACCCACACACTTATGGACACCTGATCTTTGACAAAGATGCCAAAACCATACAATGGAAAAAAGATAGCATCTTCAACAAATGGTGCTGGTCCAAGTGCATGTCTACATGTAGAAAAATGAAACTAGATCCACACTTATCACCCTGCACAAAACTGAAGTCCAAGTGGATCAAAGACCTCTACATAAAACCTGACATATTAAATCGGCTAGAAAAAAAAGTGAGGAATACCCTAGAACTCATTGGTACAGGAGAAAACTTCCTGAACATAACACCAACAGCACAGGCTCTAAGAGCAACAATCAATAAATGGGACCTCATGAAACTGAAAAGCTTCTGCAAAGCAAAGGACACCATCACCAAAACAAAGCAACTGCCTACAGATTGGGAAAGAATCTTCACTAACCCTTTATCTGACAGAGGACTCATATCCAGTATATATAAAGAACTAAAGAAGCTGAAAAGCAGCAAACCAAGTACTCCACTTAAAAAATGGGGAACAGAGCTAAACAAAGAATTCTCTGTAGAGGAATACCGAATGGCAGAGAAGCACTTAAAAAAATGCTTAACCTCACTAGCCATTAGGGAAATGCAAATCAAAACAACCCTGAGATTTCACCTTACACCCATGAGAATGGCCAAGATCAAGTGACAACACATGCTGGAGAAGTTGTGGAGAAAGGGGAACCCTTCTCCACTGCTGGTGGGAATGTAAACTTGTACAACCACTCTGGAAATCAATCTGGAGCTTTCTCAGACAACTAGGAATAGTGCTTCCCCAAGATCCAACCATACCACTCTAGGCATATATCCAAAAGAGGCTCAAGTACACCAAAAGGACATTTGCTCAACCATGTTTGTAGCAGCTTCATTTGTAATTGCCAGAAGCTGGAAAGAACCCAGATGCCCCTCAACTGAAGAATGGATGCAGAAATTGTGGTACATCTACACAATGGAATATTACTCAGCAATGAAAAATAAGGAAGTCATGAAATTTGCAGGTAAATGGTGGGATCTGGAAAGGATCATCCTGAGTGAGTTGTCCCAGAAGCAAAAAGACACACATGGTATATACTCACTCATATAGACATACAACATAGGACAAACCCACTAAAACCTGTGCATCTAAAGAAACTAAGCAAGAGAGAGGACCCTAACTAAAATGTCCAATCCCCATTCGGAAAGACAAAGAGGATGGACATCAGAAGAAGAAGAAAACAGGAAACAACCTAGGAACCTATCACAGAGGGCCTCTGAAAGCCTCTGCCCTTCTGACTCTCAAAGCAGATGCTGAGCCTGATGGGCAACTGTTGGGCAGACTGAATGGAATTTTATGAAAGAACTGCGAAATAGTAAGAGCTGGAGAGGACAGGGTCTCCACTAGGAGAGCAACAGAACAACAAAATTTGAAAATAGGAAACTTCCCAGAGACTCTTACTCCAACCAAGGACTATTCATGGAGATAACCCAGAACCCCTGCACAGATGTAGCCCAGGGCAGTTCAGAGTCCAATTGGGTTACATAGTAATGTTTAGAGGGATTGCCTCTGACATAATCTGATTGGCCTGGTCTTTGATCACCTCCCCCTGGGGGGGAGCTTGATGTGAACTGATCAGAAAGGAGACGAGAACCTCCCCTCTCAGTGGACTTGGGGAGTGTCATACATGCAGAGGGAGGAGGGAGGGTGCGACTGGGAGGGGACGAGGGAGGGGCTCATAGGGGGATGCAGAATGAATAAAGTGTAATTGAGAAAAAATTTTAAAAAAAGGGAAAAATAATTTAAGAACTTAAATGACTTTCAAAAGTGGAGGAAAACATGGAGTTAGTCAATTTACATGGAGCACGTCTCGCCCCTGGGGGCAATGGTCTCCTGAACCTACTCAGACCTCGGACACCGCCACTGCTAGTTCTAGAACTGATGCAAAATGTTCCAACCAGGGGGTTAAGGCTTCTCATAATATTTCCTATAAGCCCACACCTGTTTGTTTATATCCCCCATTTTTATTCATTATTAGCCAGATAGAGCCAAGTAATTGTGGTGATGATACTTGCTTTTTTGCCCAATGCAGGAATGCTAGTGAATTTAGGTATGCCCTGGTTACTCGCATGCCTCTCTGGGTGCCTGTGCCCATTGATGCCCCTCATGCTATGACTCTCTTCAGACAGAAAAGGGATCTTGGAACTACACCCGCCATTGTTACTGCCATCTCATTGGCGGCTGTTGGAGATACCACTGGGGCATTAGCCATGAGTCATACTGTGCAGACAGCTCAAACCGTAAATAATCTTTTAACCAATGAAGCTCATGCCTTAGATGTACAAAAATGAATTAATGCTCAACTAAAAGGAGGCTTGATGGTGTTCAATCAGAGGATTGACCTCATGCAGGAGCAAATTGATACCCTATGGCAAATCGCTTAACCTGGCTGTCAATGAAAGTATGCTGGACTTTGTGTCACTAGCATACAACATGAGAATTTTTTCTGTGCTGCAAATCTGTCTAAACAATTGTCTAGCTATATTTTAGGTAATTGGACTGGAGAATTAGATAGTATGATGGAGCAGCTGAGAGTGGCCATTGTCACAGTAAATTCTACCAGAGTGGACGCAGGACTAGCCACAGGATTATCATCATGGATTGCTGCAGGCATGAATCATCTGAAGGAATGGGCGGGCATGGGAGCATTAGCATGCCTTCTGATGTTGGTCTCCTTGGTTTGCCTGTGGTGTATATGCAAGATTAGAGTCTCACAACAGTGCAATGCAGCCATGACCATTCAGGCCTTTACAGCCATTGAAGCAGGACAGTCTCCCCAAGCATGGTTGGCTACAATAAAAAGCCAAAATGTTACGCTCAGGATGAGAGGCTAAGCACTGCACTCAGGGCAGCCACTTTCGACCCGGAGAAGAGCATATCTGATTGCATGCGGGTTGATGCCCCAGGTCCCGCCTTTGAGAAAAAGGTATTGGATGGGTCTGATGCTCTTTGGGTGGATGACACCTAAATGAACCTTGGTACAAAGTCCCAATTTATTTCTAATATCAGAGATCAGACCTCTACCTTTGCCTGATGCATCTAAAACAAAAAGGGGGAACTGTAAAGAGTTGTGTAATACTGCGCCTTAAAGATGGAGCTGGTTTCTGCCTTCCACCTTCCTGATGGTGAGTGCTCTCTGTCACAAACAACTCCACATTTGGCTAAGGCTGAGGATCTGGCTTGCTTCCATGTATGTGGACCTATCTGCATTGCCCACGTGGCACGCTGGGGTTGGCTACCCAGAGGCTATTTAAGCTGTGGGCTGGCTTTCCCCAGGGTCCAATGATTGTTCAAGGTTCCTGAATAAACTGCATTGAAAAAAAAAGAAAAAGAAAAAAGAAAATTAAAAAATCCATAAACCTAGCGCTATAGGAAATACTAGAAAAATATCTCCAAACAAAGCAAGTGCAGTAAATAAAGAATTCCACACCAGCAAAAACAAATGATGGGAAGTAAACACACACACACACACACACACACACACACACACACACACACAGCAATCACCAATTTTAAAGTAACAGGAATTAATAATCTTGCTCATTAATATCTTTCAACATAAATGGATTTAATTTCCCAATAAAAACTGGGAATAAATCTAACTCAAGAACCAACTGTACCAGTTCTGGGCATATACCCAAAAGATGTTCCACAATATCAAGAAGAACACTTGTTCAACTATATTTATAACATCTTTATTCTTAAAAGCTAGAAACCAGAAATAACCTAGACATCTGTGAACCAAAGAATGGATAAGAAAATATGCTATATTTGCACAAAGGAATTACTACTCAGCTAGTAAAAAAGAGACATCATGCAATTTTCAGGCAATTGTTGGAAACTCAAAAAGATCATGCTCAGTGAGGTAACCCAGAAAGACATGCATGGTATTTGCTATAAAGTACAGAACAATTATTTTTTTCAAGGTGACATTTAACAGTTAGAATTGAGGGTGCAACAACTTGAACTCTTGACTGCTGCTTAGAAGTAGAAAAATGGAGTAGAAAAGGAGAAAAAGACATACTTTTTGAGTTAAGCTGGCATGGAGGTCTGCTATAAGAAGAGAAGCTGGCCTGGTGCTTGCAGCCTTGCAGGGCCACAGAGGAAGATGATGAAACCATCCTTGATGAAATCTGATAGTCTAGGATGAGATAGAAAGGAAGGAGGACCTCCCCTCTCAGTGGAATAAGAAAATGGCATAGAAGGAAAAGAGGGAGGGAGGTTGGGTCTGGGAGCCAACTAAGAAGAGGGCTACAGCTGGGATACAAAGTGAATAAGTTGTAATAAATAAAAAAAAAATTTAAAAACGATAAGCAGTTGGCTTTACCTAAAGAGTAAGGAAGTTTAAGGTAATAAGGAAAACACAATTAAAAAAAATGGAAAATATGAAAAGTCATACTTTTCTGAATAGCAGAAAAACAGGTAGGTTGGAAACAAAACAGAACCATTCTGTAAGAGTTTCCCTTGAAAGTGTATCCTATGTCTTTCAGGCCAGGTTGAAGAAAATGCCTGATAGTTTGTTCAAGAAGAAAAATTATGTGATTAAATTTTTTTAGGCAGGAGATGATAAAGAGCATGGACTAGTCCTTACAGATCTTGGAGCCCAAGGAATATAAAGGTGGAAATGTTGAAACCTGAGTCAAGAACAATCACCAAATTTCTGGGTCATCCTGTAACCTAACGTGGTTGCACTAAAAGACCAAAAGATTAAAAATTAGCAGCTATAATTTAAGGCCTGAAAAAGGTGGGTGGAAAAGTCCAGGAATGCCCTGAGGGGAAGAACCACTTTAATGCATTCTTTCCCCACCCACTAGAGATTCAGTTGCTAGGAAACTGGCCCATCCTCCTAGGGAAGGACACCAGGTCATTAATGGTCTGGGGACCTTCCTATAGCCAATCAATTCAAAATGTAGCATTTTGACCAATAGATGCTTTCCAGGCAGGAATCCTTGGCCCCTACCTTGGGCATGCTGGAGGGACCAGAATCTTTAAATCACCCAACTAACCTAAGCATGGCGTGTTTGGCTCTCACTGCTTTGGTGATGGTGTGGTGTGGGCCCAAGCTTCAGCTTGTAATTTATAATATAAAGAGCCTCATGTATTTCCAGTGGAGTCTGTTTGTTCTTGGCTTTTTGGGGTTTGTGAACTGGGCAGAACATTTTGGGGGCTCATCTGGGATCCCAAGACTCCAGGAACTTGACCCAGAGGTTTTTATGCTGGCAGTAAGTGTCTAAACACCTATGCTGATAAAGAGGAAAAAGAGAGAAAAAAAATACGTAAAGAATTAGAGGAAGACAAAATCAAACAGAATATGGCCATCCATGAAGAAATACTGGAAGATGCAGCCAAACAGTTTGTAGCCTTCAGAGAAGAAATAATTAAAACACTGAAAGAAATAAAAGAAACAGTGGAATATTCAAATAGTTGAAGGAACTAAAAGAAAAAAAAAGGAAAATACACAGACATGTGAAGGAAATAAACAAAACAACTCAAGATCTGAAGATAAGAATTGGGAAAATTAAAGAAAACACAAATAGAGGAAATCATGGAGGGGAAGAATTTAGAGAATAAAACAGGAACTACAGATAAGCCTAACCAATAGACTACAAGAGATGGAAGAAACAATCTCAGGGATAGAAGATAGCAATGGAAAAAATCGATGTATTCATCAAAGAAAATGTTAAATCAAAAAAAAATTCTGACACCAACCATCCAAAAAATCCAAGAGATATGAAAAGGCAAAAAAATAAGAATAATAAGAATTGCGTAAAAAAAAAAAAAAAAAAAAGATTCCCAGATCCAAGGCCCAGAAAATAACTTCAACAAAATCATTAAAGAAATTTTCTCTAAGTTAAAAGAGAGGCTTATAAGTATACAAGAGGTCTATAGAACACCTAATAAATTAGATGAGAAAAGAAAATCCTCCTGCCACATAATTATCAAAACAGTAAGTATACAGAACAAAGAAAAAATACTGAAAGCTGCAAGGGAAAAAGGCCAAGTATTATATAATGTCAAACCCATCAGTATCACACCAGACTTCTCAACAGAGACTATGAAAGCAAGAAGGGCATGTACTGATATAATGCATGGCCAAGAGAACACAGATGTTAGTCTAGGTTAATATATCCAGCAAAAATAATATAATTCATGCCAAGAGAACACAGATGTCAGTCTAGGTTAATATATCCAGCAAAAATCGCAATCATCACAGATGGAGAAAACCAGATATTCAGTTTCAAAAACAAATTCAAACAATACCTACCCACAAATCCAGCACTACTGAAGATAGTAGAAGAAAAAAGAGAATACAGGAAAATTAACTACATTCAAGAAAACACAGGAAACAACCTTACTACAGAAAAACTAAATGAAGCCAAGGATACAAACACACTAACATAGTCAACAGCAAAATAAAAGCATCTATTGGCCACTGGTCATTAATCTCCCTTAAAACCAGCAGAAGCAACTCTCCAATAAAAAGACAAAGAATAGCAGAATGAATGCATAAACAAGAGCCAACAATCTGTTGCATACAAGAAACACACCAAAGCCACAAAGATAGACATTTCCTGAGAGTAAAGGGCTGGAAGACAGTTTCCCAAGCAAATGGACATAAGAACCAAGCAGGACTAGCCATTCTAATATCTAATTAAATAGACTTGCAACTAAAATTAATCAAAAGAAATGGGAAAAAAAAAAACTCTACCAAGAAGACATCACAATCCTGAACATCTATGCCCCATACACAAGAGCTCTCCCATTTGTAAAAGAAACATTAATAAAACTTAAGCCACACATAGATCCCTACACATTAATAGTGGACACTTCAACACCCCACTCTCAACAAAGGACAGATCAACAAATCAGAAATTAAACAGAAAAACAATGATTCTAACAGAGGTCATGAATCAAATGGACCTAACAGATGTCTACAGAACCTTTTACCCAAACACAAAATAATTTACCTAATTCTCAGCACCTCATGGAACCTTCTCCAAAATAGTCCATATAGTTGGTCACAAAACAAGTCTCAACACATAAAAAAAGATTGAAATAATCCCATGTATCCTATCTTATCACCATGGAATAAAGCTGATCTCAATGACAAGAAAAATAACAAAAATCCTTCACATACATGAAAACTGAATAACTTGCTACTAAATGACAGTTGTGTAAGGGAGGATATAAAGAAAGCAATCAAAATCTTCCTAGATTTCAATGAAGATAAATGCACCATATACCCAAATTTATGGGACACATTGAAAGAAGTGCTAAGAGGAAAGTTCATAGCACTAAGTGCTACAAGAAGACATTCGAAACACCTCATACTAGAAAATTAATGGCTCACATAAAAGTCCTAGGAAAAAGAAGCAGAAAGAACAAAGAGGAGTAGACTGCTGGAAATAATCAAACTCAGGGCTGAAATCAATCAATTAGAAACAAATAAAGCAATTCAAAGAATCACTGAAACCAACAGCTGGTTCTTTGAGAAAATCAACAAGCTAGACAAACATGTAGCCAAACTAAATAAAAGGCAAAGAGACACTATCCAAATTAACAAAATCAGAAATGAAAAGGGGGACATAACTTACAGACACTGAGGAAATCCAAACAATCATTAGGACTTATTTCAAAACTCTATATGCTACAAAATTTGAAAACCTAAATGAAATGGACAATTTCCTTGATCAATTGCACTTACCAAAGCAGAATCAAGACCAGGTAAATCAATTAAATAGTCTTATATCCCCTAAGGAAACAGAAGCAGTCATCCAAATTCTTCCATCCAAAAATGCCAAGGACCAGATGGTTTCAGTGCAGAATTCTACAAGACCTTCAAAGAAGAGCTAACTCCCCATGTCTTCGAACTATTCCACAGAATAGAAACAGAAGGAACACTACCAAACTCATTCTATGAAGCCACTTCACAAAGACCCAAAAAAGAAAGAGAATTTCAGGCCAATCTTCTTTATGAACATTAATGGAAAAATACTCAACAAAATAGTTGCAAACAGAAGAACACATCAAAGATATCATCCACTATGACCAAACAGCCTTCATCCCAGATATGCAGGGGTGGTCCAAAATACAGAAATCCATCAACGTGATCCACCATATTAACAAAGAGAAAAAAAAAAACAACAACAAAAACACATGATAATCTCCTTAGATGCTGAAAAATCATTTGACAAAATTCAACATCCATTTATGTTTAAAGTCTTGGAGAGATCAAGGATACAAGGCACATATCTAAACATAGTAAAGGCAAGCCTATATAAAATATATAGCAAGCCTATAGCCAACATCAAACTAAATGGAGAGAAACTTAAAGCAATCCCACTGAAATCAGGGACAAGGCAAGGCTCCCCACTCTCTCCATATCTCCTCAACATACTTCTAGAAGTACTTGCTAGAGCAATAAGACAATTGAAGGACATCAGGGGGATACAAATTGGAAAGGAAGAAGTCAAATTATTACTGTTTGCAAATGATATGATAGTATAACTGAGTGACTCCAAAAATTCTAACAGGGAACTGGAACTCTTACTGCTAATAAACACCTTCAGCAAAGTGGCCAGATATAAAATTAAGTCAAAAAAATCAGTAGCCCTGCTGTATACAAAAGACAAAAGGGCTGAGAAACCCAGATTTGTTAAAACACTTCTCTAAAATAAAAAATCTTCCGGACTTATCTCCATCCCTGATCTTAAGCTGTAATATAGAGCAAGAGTAATAAAAACTGCATGGTACTGGAATAGGAACAGAATGTCAATCAATGGAACTGAACAGAAGAAACAGAAATAAACCCGCTGACTTATGGACACCTCATCTTGACAAAGATGCCAAAACGACACAATGCAAAAAAAAAAAAAAAAAAAAAAAAAAAAAAAAAAAAGATAGCAAGATAGCATCTTCAATAAATGGTGCTGTTCTAACTGGATATCTACATGTACAAAAATGCAAATAGATCCATACTTATCACCCTGCACAAAACTAAAGTCTAAGTGGATCAATGACCTCAACATAAAACCTGACACTCAACCTGTTAGAATGAAAAGTGGGCAAGACCCTAGAACTCATTGGTACAGGAGACAACTTCTTGAACAGAACACCAACAGCACAGGCTCTAAGAGCAAAAATAAATAAATGGGATCTCATAAAACTGAGAATCTCCTGTATAGCAAAGGACAGTGTTGTCAAAACAAAATGCCTGCCTACATATTTCAAAAGAATGTTCACGAACCCTATATCTGACAGAGGGCTAATATCCAGTATATATAAAGAACTAAAGTAGCTGAAAAGCAACAACCAGGTTAATCCAATTTAAAAAATGGGAAACAGAACTAAACAGAGAATTCTTGATGAAGTTATATAGAATGGCAGAGAAACACTTAAAGAAATGCTCAACCTCATTAGCCATTAGGGAAATGCAAAACAAAACAACCCTGAGATTTCACCTTACACCCATGAGAATGGCCAAGATCAAAAACTCAAGTGACAAAACATGCTGGAGAGATTGTGGAGAAAGGGGAATCCTCCTCCACTGCTGGTGGGAATATAAACTTGTACAAACACTGGAAATCAATCTGGTTCTTTCTCAGACAACTAGGAATAGTGCTTCCTCTAGATCTAGTCATACCACTCCTAGGCATATATCCAAAAGGGGTTCAAGTACACAATAAGGACATTTGCTCAACCATGTTTGTATAAGCCTTATTTGTAATAGCCAGAAGCTAGAAACAGCCCAGATGCCCTTCAACTGAAGAATGGTTACAGAAATTGTGGTACAGGTATATCTACACAATGGAATATTACTGAGCAATGAAAAACAAGGAAATCATGAAAATTGCAGGTAAATGGCAGGAACTAGAAGGGATCATCCTGAGTGAGCTATTCCAAAATCAGAAAGATACGCACGGTATATACACCTATTATAATCTGTACACCTAAAAATACTAGTCAAGAGGGAGGACTCTGGCTTAAATGCTCAATCCCCATTGCAAAAGCAAAGAGAATGGACATCAGAATAAGAAGAAAACAAGAAACAAGTTAGGAACCTGCCACAGAGGGCCTCTGAAATTATCTGCCCTGCAGACTATCAAAGCAGATGTTCAGATTTATGGCCAAACTTTGGGCAGAATGCAGTAAGTCTTATGAAAGATGTGGGAAGTAGTAAGATCTGCAAAGGACAGGAGATCCACAAGCAGAGCATTAGAACCAGAAAATTTGAACACTTTTTTTTTCCTGAGACTGATACTCCAACCAAGTACCATGAATGGAGATAACCTAGAACCCCTGCACAGATGTAGCCCATGGCAGTTCAGTTTCCAAGTGGGTTCCATAGTAATGGGAACAGGGACTGCTTCTTAAATGAACTATTTAATCTGCTCTTTGATTACCTCCCCCTGAAGGGGAGCAACCTTACCAGGCCATAGAAGAAGACAATGCAGCCATTTCTTATGAGACCTAACAGACTAGGACAGAAGGAAATAAAAGAAACCTTTTTCTACCAGTGGACTTGGGGAGGGGCATGCATAGAGGGATTGGGAGGTGAGGAGCAAGGGAACTAGAGTGGGGATACAAAGCAAATTAAGTGTGATTAAAAATAAAATAAGTAAAAATTCAAAAAGTATCTGTTGTTGAAGATGTAAATGTAAAAGATGAAAACTAACTACTTTCAAGGAAACACAGGAAAAAGTAACCTCACTACAGGAAAACAAAAAGAAGCCAAATTCACAAACACATTACCACAGCAAACATCAATATCAAAGGATCTACTAGCCACTGGTCATTAATTTTTCTCAACATCAATAGACTCAATTCTTTTGTAAAAAGACACTAGCAGAATGGATGTGTAAAAAAGACCCAAAAATATCTTGCATATAAGAAACAACCTAAGGCACAAAGATAGACATTACCTGAGGGTTAAGGGCTTGAAGACTGTTTTCCAAGCCAATGGACACAGAAAGCAAGTAGGAGTAGCCATTCTATTACCTAATAAAATAGAATTTCAACAAAAATCAATAAAAAGAGATGAAGAAGGAGACTTCATACACATCAAGGAAAAATTCCACCAGGAAGACATCACAATCCTGAATATCTATGCCCTGAATAAAAGGGCACTCACATTTGTAAAAGAAACATTAATAAAACTTAAACCATAATAGACCCCCACACATTAATATTGGGAGACTTCAACACTCCACTCTCAAGAAAGGACAGGTCAACAAAACAGAATTTAAACAAAGAAACAATAACTCTAACAGAGGTCATTAATAAAATGGACCTAACAGACATGACAGAAACTTTTACCAAACAACAACAACAAAAAAGAATTTACCTTTTCAGCACCTCATGGAACCTTCTCCAAAATAGATCATATAGTTGGAAACAATGGAGCCTTAATTGATACAAGAAGATTGAAATAATCCCTTTTATCCCATCTGATCACCATGGACTAAAGCTGGACCTCTACACAAAAGAAATAGCAAAAAAGATTACACACACATGGAATCTTACCAACTCACTACACAATGACAGCTGGAGTCAGGGAAGAAATAAACAAACAATTTAAAGTCTTCCTAGAATTCAATGAAAATGAAGGCACATCATGCCCAAACTGATGGGACATGATAAAAGTAGTGCTAACAAGAAAGTTCATATCAATAAATGCCTACAAAAAGAAATTCGAAACATGTCATTCAGCAACTTAATGGCTCACCTTAAAACCCTGGAAAAAAAAGAAGCAGACACACCAAAAAGGAGTAGACAGCTGTAAATAATCAAACTCAGGGATGAAATTAATATATTTAAAACAAATAAAACAATTCAAAGAATCAATAAAACCAAGAGCTGGCTTTTGAGAAAATCTGAAAGATAGAGAAACCCTTAGCCAACCTAACTAAAAGGCAGAGAGACACCATCCAAATTAACAAAATAAGAAATGAAAAGGAGGACATAACATCAGAAACTGAGGAAATTTGAACAATCATTAGGATTTACTTCAAAAGTGTATATGACACAAAATTTGAAAATCTAAAAGAAATGGACAATTTTCTTAATTGAATCCACTTATTAAAGCTGAATCAAGACCAGGTAAATCAATTAAATAGTTCTTTATTCCCTAAAGAAATAGAAGTGGTCATGAAAAATCTCCCATCCAAAAAAAGCACATGGCCAGATACTTTCAGTGTAGAATTTTACCAGACCTTCATAGAAGAACTAACTCCACTTCTCTTCAAACTATCCACAGAATAGAAACCAGAGTCACCTTGGTACCTAAACCTCACAAATACCCAACAAAGAAAGAGAAATAAAGCAATTCAAAGACTTGTATGAAAAATATTCAAGTCTCTGAAGAAAGAAGTAGAAGCTATCAGAAGATGAGAAGATCTGCCATGCTCATGGCTTTGCAGGATTAACATAGTAAAAATTGCCATCTTATCAAAAGCAATCTACAGATTCAGATTCAAAGCAATTCCCATCCAATTATCAACACAGTTCTTTATAGAACTTGAAAGAAAAATTATCCACTTCATATAGAATAACAAAAAACCCAGAATTGCTAAAACAATCCTCTACTATAAAAGTTCTTCTGGAGATATCCCCATCCCCAATCTCAAGCTGTACTACAGAGCAACAGTATTAAAAACTATGATACTGGCATCAAAACAGAATGGAATTGGAGAGAAGACGAGAAATAAATCCATACACTTATGGACACCTGATTTTTGACAAAGATGCCAAAACCATTCAATGGAAAAAAAGATATCCTCTTCAAACAATGCAGGCACACTGGATAGACACCCATGTGTCTACATGTAGAAAAATGCAAATAGATCCATACTTATCACCCTGCACAAAACTAAAGTCCAAGTGGATGAAAGACCTCAACATAAAACCGGACACACTAAACCTGTTAGAAGGTAGAACCCATTGGCACAGGTGACAACTTCCTAAACAGAACACCAACAGCACAGGCTCTAAGAGCAACAATCAATAAACAGGACCTTATGAAACTGAAAATTTTCTGTAAAGCAAAGGACAGTGTTGTCAAAACAAAATGCCTGCCTACAGATTGAGAAAGGATCATCACTGACCCTGTATCTGACAGAGGGCTAATATCCATGATATATAAAGAACTCAAGAAGTTAAACAGCAACAAATCAAGTAATCCAATTAAAAATGGGGAACAGAGATAAACAGTGAATTCAAATTCTCAATAGAGGAATATTGAATGGCTGAGAACACTTAAAAAATATTCAATGTCCTTAGTCATCAGGGAAATGCAGAACAAAATGACCTTGAGATTTCACCTTACACCCAACAAAATGGCTAAGATAAAAAACTCAAATGACAACACATGTTGGAGAGGATGTGGAGAAAGGGGATTCCTCCTCCAATGCTGGTGGGAATGTAAATTAGTGTAACCAATCTAGAAATCAGTCTGGTGCTTTCTATGACAAATAAGAATAGCACTTCCTCAAGATCCAGCTATACCACACCTAGGCATATATCCAAAAGATGCTCAAGCATATAATGAGGACAACTATTCAAACACATTTGTAGCTGCTTTATTTGTAATAGCCAGAAGCTGGAAACATCCCAGATGCCCCCCATTTGAGGAACAGATACAGAAATTGTGGTACATATACACAATGGAATATTATTCAGCAATAAAAAACAGGGAAATCATGAAATTTGGAGGTAAATGGTTGGAACTGGAAAAGATCATCCTGAGTGAGCTATGCCAGAAGCAGAAAGACACACAGGGTATATGAACACTCATATGTGGATATTAGACATATAATATAGGATAAACCTACTAAAATCTGTACACCTAAGGAAGCTGATCCTTGACTCTGGTTAAAATGCTCAAATTTAGAAAGGCCAAGAGGATGGATACTGGAGGAGGGAGAAAACAGGAAACAGGACAGGAGCCTACCACAGAGGGCCTCTGAAAGGCTCTACCCTGCAGGATATCGAGGCAGATGCTCAGACTCATAGCCAATCTTTGGACAGAGTGCAGGTAATACTATGAAAGAAAGGGGATATAGTGAGAACTGGGAGGGCAGGAGCTCTACAAGAACAGAGACAGATCCAAAAATTCTGGGCACAGGGGTCTTTTCTAAGACTGATACTCCAGCCAAGGACCACTCACAGAGATGGCCTGGAACCCCTGCACAGAGGTAGCCCATGACAGTTAAGTGTCCAAGTGGGTTCATATTAATTTGGATAGGGACTGACTCTGACAGGAATTGATTCACCTCCTCTTTGATCCACTCCCCCTGAGGGGGGATAAGCCTTATCATGGCACATAGGAAGACAATGCAGACACTTCTGATGTGACCTAATAGACTAGGATCAGAAGGAAGGGGGGAGGACCTCCCCTATCAGTGAACTGGGGGAAGGGTATGGGTGTGGAAGAAGGAGGCAAGTGGGATTTGCAGGGAAGGAGCTATAAGGGGAATTCAAAGTGAATAAAATGTAATTAATAAAAATAAAAATAGTTTAAAAAGATGTAAATATACTCAGGACTGTGAATAAGCACTTTAAATATACCCAGAGAAAAAAGAAAAACAGTAAGAGCCACCAATATTTAAAGGATTAAAAACAAAACAAAACAAAAAAAAAAAAACCAATCCAGAATTGCAAAAAGAGAACTGTACCATTACAGATCCTTTAGAGGTATCACCATCCCTGATCTCAGTCTGTACTATAGAGCAACAGTAATAACAAATGCATGGTACTGGCATAGACATAGAATGTTCGATCAATGGAATTAATAGAATACTTAGAAATAAACCTACACACCCATGGACACTTGATTTTTGACAAAGAAGCCAAACCATACAATGCAAAAAAGATAGCATATTCAAATGTGGTGTTGGTCTAACTGGATGTCTACTTTGTAGAAAATGCTAATAGATCCATGTTTGTCCTTAACACTGTTTTTTTTATTCTTTTTCCCCCTAAACTTCTTTTCAACTTTTTTATTATCATTAATTACAATTTATTCAAATTGTATTCCAACTGCAGTTCCTTCCTCCATCTTCTTCCAATCTCACCATCCTTCCCTTTTCCTCCCCTATGCTCTTTCCTAGTCCACTGATAGGGGAGGTCCTCCTCCCCTTCTGTTTGACTCTAGCCTACCAGGTCTCATCAGAAGTGGTTGCATTGTTTTCCTCTGTAGAATGGCAAGACTACTCCCACACACACACCCCAAGGAGAGGTGATCAGAGAGCCTGCCACTGAGTTTATGCCAGAGTAAGTCCTTGCTCCCATTACTAGGGAACCCCCTTGTAGACTGGCTTCATGGCTACATCTGAGCGGGAGTTTTGGGACCTCTCCATGTATTTTCCTTGTTTGGGGTTTTAGTCTCTGCAAGGACCTCAGGGCTCAGTTTCTATGGGTCTGTTGGTCTCTTTTTGGAGCTCCTGTGCCTTCCAGGGCTTTCTGTCTTGCCCTACTTTCATAACATTCCCTGTACTCTGCCAAGTGTTTGGCTTTGTGTCTCAGCATGTGCTTCAATACCTCCATCAGAACGGTTTTTCGAAGGTCCTCTGTGGTAGGCTGCTGTTGTGTTCCCTGTCTCCCTCCCCTGCTTCACAATTCTACTGCATTTCTCCTTCCAAATGAAAATTGTGCCTCTTTTTTAGGGCCTTGATCATTGTTTAGCTTCTTTATGAATATAGATTTTGGTATGTTTATCCTGTAATATGTAGCTATTATCCACTTATAAGTGAGTATATATCATGTGTGCCTTTCTGCTTTTGGGAAAGCTCACTCAGGGTGATATTTTCTAGTTCCCACCATTTTCTAGAAAATTTCATGATTTCCTTGTTTTATTAACTGAGTAGTGCTCCATTGTATAAATGTACCACAAGTTTTGTATTCATTCCATTAGAGAGGGCATCTAGGTTCTTTCCATCTTCTGGCTATTACAAATAGAGTTGCTACAAACATGGTTAAGTAAATGTCCTTGTTGTACACCTGAGCATATTTTTAATATATGCCTAGGAGTGGTATGGCTGGATTATTTTCTAATGTGGTTGTATTAGTACATATTCCATATAGCAATGGAGGAAGGTTCCCCTTTGTCACATGCTGTACAGCATGTGTTGTCGCTTAAATTTTCGATCTTAGCCATTCTGATCAGTTTAAGACATTCTGATCAGTTTAAGGTGAAATATAGGTGTTGTTTTGATTTGCATCTCCCTGATGACTAAGGATATTGAGCATTTCTTTAAGTGTTTCTCTGCCATTTGATATTCCTCTATTGTGAATTCTCTGATTAGCTCTGTATCTTAAGTTTTAATTGGATTATTTGGATTTTGGTGTGTGAATTCTTGAGTTCTTTATATATTCTGAATATTAGCCCTCTGTCATATATGGGGTTGGTGAAGATCCTTCATCAATCTGTAAACTGTCATTTTGTTCTGATGACAGCATCTTTTGCTTTACAGAAGCTTTTCAGGTTTATGAGGTCTCATTTACTAATTGTTGATTGTAGAGCCTGTGCTGTTGGTGTTCTGCTCAGGAAGTTGTCTCCTGTGCCAATGAATACTCATATTTTAAATAATTGTATCAAATAAATATAAATGTGATAATTATTAAATTATAATTAAATATTAATACCTTAAAAATCTCTTCATTTAAAAACATGAGTTGTTACTAGGAGAAGTAAAATTTTTGTTATAAAAATATTAAAGGAATATGCAGATCAAATTTACTAGAGTGGAGTTATTAAATCCAAGAACAGAGTGCTTCAGGAAGAGCTAATCCAACACTTTTGTCATTGCAGATATCAATTTCCCTTTCCTAAAATCCCCATTCCATACACAGTAAGCATGATTAGCTAAACATTTAAATGTTTTCTAGCTCTGCTTTTTTGTTCTATGGGATACTTGAAATGTCTCTGAGTTAATTGCAGAAAAACACTATAAAATTAGGACTTTAAAAAATACTGAACTCTTGTTACTATCCTAATCAGACCCCCATACATAGAAAAATAATTATCTGTAACACAATAATAACATTAAGGTGAATCTGATAAATTTATAGTAAAAAACAACATTTGAAAAATAAGAACATATCCCTGAGTATCTACTGATAAGGTGTGCCATATTTTGTACCTTAAATGTTTAACATAACACATTTGCATAATAATAATTTTATCCATATTTAAGAGAACAGAAAATTGAACAAAACTTTACTGACATGTAGATTTGTTAACTTGTGGGATAGGCAGATTTTGAAAGTAGATTAGTGTGATTCCAGATTTTTCTACAAAATAAATCTATCCCACCCCCCAAAAGCTCCATCTCTGACTATTATTATATGGAGAACATTGCACCCCCCTCTGTATTTTCAACTTAGTAGTGAAGGCTCAGAATAATAACTACAGCAAAAGAGGTTAATGCGAATCTCATACTGACATGAGTCTGATAAATGACTGAATGGGTATGTTTCATCCCCATAATTTTGTAGCAAATGTCTGATTTGAAAACAACCCTTCAACAAAGTGAGGATTAAATCTGTTCAGTTTTAATTGCAAGCAATAAAAGGTGGGCCTAGGACAATGCAATCAATTTCTATATCTAGTGTTTGAAATTGATACTCTGATGTACTGGACATAACCAATTGGTTGAACAGATACTATACAACTTTGAAAACAGTATTTTGACTATCTTCTTTATGTAAATGGATACAAAGGATTCTTTAAAGAATTATTAAATAGAATCATCATTTGCATACAAGCAGTATGCTAAGGGTCACTGAATCTATCTTGATTCTTTGTTTCCTAGTGATTTTGTTTCCATTTCTCACAAGGCCAAGGTTTCCATGACTCTGGTTTCTTTTAATAATGTCCTTTATTTTTGCTTGCACTACTGTGAATACTGTCATTTGGGAATAAGAAACTGGTTTCACAAGAAAACTTACCTGCTTGGAGCCACAAACATACCTCATTCATGTGACATCAAATGATCCCAAGCACTTCATATTTCAAAGGCAGAACAGAAGAAGTTGATCTCAGATCTGTCTGTCATTTCCTCCCAACCAAATTGCTTTTCATAATATATCAATTTATGTTGTGTGATTAACAGTATAGTCTTTGATTGTGTGCCCTTTGACTTGTTGAAATAAAGGATTAATGTGGGTAAAATGTATTCCTATTTCTGGATGTCTAGTGAGAACATAGACAATTGGATTTTTTTATTCATCTCCCAAAAGCAATAACTTAGCATCTACTAAAATCTACCATAACTCAAATTCACTTATTCATGAATCTCATTAATAAAAACTGTGGTTTTGAGCTCAATAGTATAGAGTACGTTCAGCATCTATGATGATTTGGGTTCAGGTATCAGAACTGCAAATTTAAAGTGAATGCTAATGTGGTCACCAATTCTGTATATGTGAAATATTTGCCTCTCTAGTGCAACAAAATGTACTTAGTCCTCTTGTAAACCAATGGATAGTTTTCTTAAGTATGATTCTGACTAAAATAGTTCCTCAAACTTTCAAAATTTGTTTTTATTCTGTTTTATGATAACTGAACTCTCAATAATTATTTATATCCTGTTATGGTATTAACTTTTTATCTGTATATGTTTCTTCATATGAAACACTAATGAAATAAAACACTTTAAATGTCCCACAATTAAAAAATAAAAACTTATCTTTACTGAGTAGATTCTAAGGGTAGAATCTACAGTTGAAAAGATCCATCCTCCAAGTATATGTTACTGTCAGTTGAAGTTTCATGGAGGAGGTGCTCTTCAGGAAACAAACCTGCTGAAATAAGAGGCAGGTGCCTTCCTGGGTCTCTACTTTACGTAGGAGTTTATGGTAGTAGAGATTGTCAGGAAGAAAATTATCTGCATTCCCTGTCTCTTCCTGCAGGGCTTTTCACACTTGGAGTTGTTATGTCAGATGATCTCCAGGTCCTTTTCCTCACTGTGTAGGTATTAGGAGTTTTAAAACCATGTTCTAGTACTCTCCAGGCCTTCTAGCTTATCTAGGAGCACTGGGTTGCTGTTATTGGATTCCTCAGCTCACTTTCTTAGTGCACACAGGACCAAATGTCCAGTTTACCACTTTCCACAATGGTCAGGACCCTGCAATATTAGTTTTCAATAAAAAATGGACCCAGGGGTTGTCCACAGGCCAGTCTTATGGATGTGTTTTTAAACTGAATTTTCTTCTTCTCAGATGACACTATCTTGTGACATTTTAACAAAACACTAGCCACTACAGTCTTTATCCCCTCATGTAGAGATTTTTCCAGTTGAAGTTGCAATTGGTGATGTTCTCTCCAGGCACTACTCTTTATTCGAGAATTATTAACTGTTGAAATTGCCATCAAATATGCTCTTCAGGCCCTTTTCATAACTGAGGAGCTTTGATAATTGATGCTGTCTTAAATGAGACATTGTACGTGCTCTTTTCCTTATTGAGTTGCTACTGGCAACTGAAGCTATGATAGGAAGGTACTCTCCAGGGCTTCCTCTTACTGAGGAGTTAAAGGCAGTTGAAGATACCATGAAAGACTTGCTCAACAGGGCTTATTCTTTACTAAGGCGATAGTGGCAGTTCAAGTTACCATGGAGGAGGTGCCCATAATCCAAGTTGAATCTGCTACAGGAAAATATTCTGCAAAGTCCACATCTGAAAGAGGAGCTACTAGCATCAGGGTAATTTAGCTTCAGGCTCTGTCTTAGTTAGAGTTTCTCTTGCATAAACACCATTACCAAAATTAACATGAGGAGGAAAGCAATGATTTGTATCTTACAACTTATACACCATCATCCATGGAACTCAGGGCAGGAACTCAAGACAGTAATATGGAGGGAGGAACTAGATAGAGTAGAGGCTGTGGAGGGATGATGCTTCCTGGCTAGCTGTCCATGGCTTGATGTCTTATTTTTTTTCCCTTCTACTTATTTACATTTATGTAGTAGTAGTAGTTAGAAGTTTTATTGTTTTGATGAGACATCATGATCAACTATTTTTGCTTTATTTTGATTTTGTTTTTTATTTTTATTTTTTTAGCTTTCAAGACAGTGTTTCACATATAGCCTTGACTGTTTTGGAATTATCTCTGACTACCAGGCTGGCCTTGAATTCACAGCAAACCACCTTCCTCTGCCTCCTAAGTAATAGAGATTAAAGGTATGTGCAATCACTGCCTGACCGACTATAGAAACTTCAATAATGGACAATTAAATTGGGCAGGCTTACAGTTTCTGTATCTTCTTGGTGGGGAATATGGCAGCATGAAGGCAGACATGTGCTGGAGAACAAGCTGAGAGTTCTACATCTTGATCTACAGGCAGCAGAAGGAGAACATGTGCCACACTAGGCATAGCTTGAGCATAGGAGATCCCAAGGCCTGCTTAACAGTGACATACTTCCTCCAACAAGGCCATATCTTCTCTAAAGGCCATACCACCTAAAAGTATTGCTCCCTATGGTCAAGCATTTAAACACATTGAGTGTATGGTGGCCATTCTTATTAAAACCACATCAATGTCCTATGCCATATAGAAGGTTGTCAGTTCCATGAAGTCTCATTTATTAATTCTTGGTATCAGTGCCTGTGATAATAATGCTCTCTCCAATACTTTAAACATGAATTGATTTTGGATTTTGTCAAATGCTTTTTCAGCATCTAAGGAGATTATCATATGTTTTTTTTTAATTTTCTCTTTCAGTTTGTTAATATGGTGGATCACATTTATGGATTTCTGTAGATTGAATCACTCCTGCATACCTGGGATGAAGCCCACTTGGTCATAGTGGATGATATCTTTGATGTGTTCTTGTATTCAGTTTGCAAGTAATTTTTTTTGAGTATTTTTGTATCAATGTTCATAAGGAAGATTGGCCTGAAATTCTCTTTCTATTTTGGGTCTCTGTGTGATTTAGGTACCAAGATGACTGTGGCTTCACTTCACAGAATGAGTTTTGTGGTGTTTCTTTTGTTTCTATTTTGTGGAATAGGTTGAAGAGTATTTGTGTTAACTCTTCTTTGAAGATCTGATAGAATTCTGCGCTGAATCCATCTGGTCCTGGGCTTTTTTTTTTTTTTTGATGGGAGACTTTTGATGACCACTTCTATCTCCTTAGGGGATATAGGACTATTTAATTGATTTACCTGGTCTTGATTTAGGTTTGGTAAGTGGAATCGATCAAGAACATTGTCCATTTCATTTAGATTTTCAAATTTTGTGGCATACACACTTTTGAAGTAACTCATAATGATTCTTTGGATTTCCTCAGTGTCTGTTGTTATGTCCCTCTTTTCATTTCTTATGTGTTAATTTTGATACTGTCTATTTAGTTAATTTGGCTGTTTTTCTCTGTCCTGTTGATTTTCTCAAATAAGCAGCTCTTGGAATTGTAGATTTTTTTATTTTGTATTTTTTTTCTGAGTTATTAATTTCAGCCCTGAGTTTGACTATTGCCTGTCATCTATTCGAATTGCTTATGTTTGCTTTTTTTTTCTATATCTTTCAAGTTTGCTTTATATTTCCAATATGAGATTACTCCAAATTCATTATGAAGCCACTAACTACCATTATGAATCAAAGGGACCAAACAATGTTTAGATCCATTATTTTTCTAGTTTCTATCCCAATGGCCTACTTACTGTTGAGAAAGAAAACTTAAAATGTGCTTCTACTAATGTGTAAATTTCAGTCTGTGACAAGCTTTTTAGTACTGTTTCTTTTGCAAATTTGAGTGCCTATGTATTTGGGGCATATATACTTAGAATTGAGAATTTTTGCAGAGTAATAAGTATCCCTTCCATCTTCTTTGATTAATTTTTAAAATCTATTTTATTAGATATTGGAATGGTTACTTTAGCTTGATTCTCAGGTGTGTTTACTTAGAAAACCCTTTTCTAGTCTTTACTCTTAGGTAATGGCTGTCTTTGTTGTTGAGGTATGTTTATTATATGCAGTAAAATGATAGAACCTGATTTAATATCTATTATTTTAGCCTGTGTCTTTTTATTGGGGAATTGAGCCTATTGATATTGAGAGATAATAATGAACAATGATTGAATTTCTGTTATTTTACTGTTACTAGTGTTAGTGTGTTAGGTGTGTGTGTGTGTGTGTGTGTGTGTGTGTGTGTGTGTGTGCGTGTGTGCGTGCTCAACTTCTTTTGGTTTTGCTGGTAGGGAATTACTTATTTCCTGCTTTTTTTTTTTCAATGCAGTTTATTCAGAAACCTTGAACAATCTTCGGACCCTGGGGAAAGCCAGCCCACAGCTTAAATAGCCTCTGGGTAGCCAACCCAGGCGTGCCACGTGGGCAATGCAGATAGGTCCACATACATGGAAGCATAGCATTCTGCAGCTCTCTACAGTTCCCCCTTTTTGTTTTAGACGCATCAGGCAAGAGTAGAGGTCTGATCTCTGATATTAGAAATAAATTGGGACTTTGTACCGATGTTCATTTAGGTGTCTTCCACCCAAAGAGCATCAGACCCTGATACCTTTTTCTCAGAGGCGGGACCTGGGGCATCAACCCGCATGCAATCAGACATGCTCTTCTCTGGGTCGAAAGCTGCTGACCCTGAGTGCAGTGCTTAGCCTCGCATCCTGAGCGTATCATTTTAGCTTTTTATGGTATCCAACCATGCTTAGGGAGAATGTCCTGCTTCAATGGCTGTAAAGGCCTGAATGATCATGGCTGCATCACACTGTTGTGAGACTCTAATCTTGCATATATACCACAGGCAAACCAAGGAGACCAACACCAGAAGGCCTGCTACCGCTCCCATGCCCGCCCATTCCTTCAGATGATTCAAAGCTGCAGCAATCCATGTTGATAATCCTGTGGCTAGTCCTGCGTCCACTCTGGTAGAATTTACTGTGACAATGGCCACTCTCAGCTGCTCCATCGTAGTATCGAATTCTCCAGTCCAAGTACCTAAAATATAGCTCGACAATTGTTTAGACAGATTGGCAGCACAGGAAAAATTCTCATGTTGTATGCTAGTGACACAAAGTCCAGCATACTTTCATTGACAACCAGGTTGAGCAATTTGCCATAGGGTATCAATTTGCTCCTGCAAGAGGTCAATCCTCTGATTGACCACAATCAAGCTTCCTTTTAGTTGAGCATTAATTCCTTTATGTACAACTAAGGCATGAGCTACATTGGCTAAATGATTATTCAGGGTCCGAGCAGTCTGCCCAGTATGACTCATGGCTAATGCCCTGGTGGTATCTCCAACAGCCGCCAATGAGATGGTAGTAACAATGGTGGCTGTAGTTCCAAGATCCCTTTTCTGTCTGAAGAGAGTCATAGCATGAGGGGCATCAATGGGCACAGGCACCCAGTGAGGCATGCGAGTAACCAGGGCATACCTAAATTTACTAGCATTCCAGCATTGGGCAAAAAAGCAAGTATCATCACCAAAATTACTTGGCTCTATCTGGCTAATAATGAATAAAAATGGGGGATATAAACAAACAGGTGTGGGCTTATAGGAAATATTATGAGAAGCATTAACCCCCTCATTGGAACATCCTGCATCAGTTCTAGAACTAGCAGTGGTGGTGTCCGAGGTCTGAGTAGGTTCAGGAGACCATTGCCCCCAGGGGCGAGACGTGCTCCATGCCAATTGACTAACTCCATGTTTTCCTCCAATTTTGAAAGTCATTTAAGGTTCTTAAATTATTTTTTTCCCTTTTTTTAAAAATTTTTCATCAATTACACTTTATTCATTCTGCATCCCCCCATAAGCCCCTCCCTCCTCCCCTCTCAATCCTACCCTCCCTCCTCCCTCTGCTTGCATGCCACTCCCCAAGTCCACTAATAGGGGAGGTTCCCCTCTCCTTTCTGATCTTAGTCTGTCAGTTCACATCAGAAGTGGCTGTATTGTCCTCTACTATGGCCTGGTAAGGATGTTCCCACCCAGAGGGAGGTGATCAAAGAGCAGGCCAATCAGATTATGTCAGAGACAGTCCCTCTTCCCATTACTATGTAACCCAATTGGACTCTGAACTGCCCTGGGCTACATCTGTGCAGGGGTTCTGGGTTATCTCCATGAATAGTCCTTGGTTGGAGTGTGAGTCTCTGGGAAGTTCCCTGTGTTCAAATTTTCTTGTTCTGTTGGTCTCCTTGTGGAGACCCTGTCCTCTCCAGCTCTTACTATTTCCCAGTTCTTACCTAAAATTCCGTTCACATGCCCAACAGTTGCCCATCTGGCTCAGCATCTGCTTTGATAGTCTGAAGGGTAGAGGCTTTCAGAGGCCCTCTGTGGTAGGTTCCTAGGTTGTTTCCTGTTTTCTTCTTCTTCTGATGTCCATCCTCTTTGCCTTTCCGGATGGGGATTGGACATTTTAGTTAGGGTCCTCTCTCTTGCTTAGTTTCTTTAGATGCACAGGTTTTAGTGGGTTTGTCCTATGTTGTATGTCTATATGAGTGAGTATATACCATGTGTGTCTTTTTGCTTCTGGGACAACTCACTCAGGATGATCCTTTCCAGATCCCACCATTTACCTGCAAATTTCATGATTTCCTTATTTTTCATTGCTGAGTAATATTCCATTGTGTAGATGTACCACAATTTCTGCATCCATTCTTCAGTTGAGGGGCATCTGGGTTGTTTCCAGCTTCTGGCTATTACAAATAAAGCTGCTACAAACATGGTTGAGCAAATGTCCTTTTTGTGTACTTGAGCCTCTTTTGGATATATGCCCAGTAGTGGTATGGCTGGATCTTGAGGAAGCGCTATTCCTAGTTGTCTGAGAAAGCGCCAGATTGATTTCCAGAGTGGTTGTACAAGTTTACATTCCCACCAGCAGTGGAGAAGGGTTCCCCTTTCTCCACAACCTCTCCAGCATGTGTTGTCACTTGAGTTTTTGATCTTGGCCATTCTCATGGGTGTAAGGTGAAACCTCAGGGTTGTTTTGATTTGCATTTCCCTAATGGCTAGTGAGGTTGAGCATTTCTTTAAGTGCTTCTCTGCCATTCGGTATTCCTCTCCAGAGAATTCTCTGTTTAGCTCTGTTCACCATTTTTTAAGTGGATTACTTGGTTTGCTGCTTTTCAGCTTCTTTAGCTCTTTATATATACTGGATATGAGTCCTCTGTCAGATAAAGGGTTGGTGAAGATTCTTTCCCAATCTGTAGGTGGTCGCTTTGTTTTGATGACGGTGTCCTTTGCTTTACAGAAGCTTTTCAGTTTCATGAGGTCCCATTTATTGGTTGTTGCTCTTAGAGCCTGTGCTGTTGGTGTTGTGTTCAGGAAGTTTTCCCCTGTACCAATGAGTTCTAGGGTATTTCCCACTTTTTTTTCAAGCCGATTTAATGTGTCTGGTTTTATGTTGAGGTCTTTGATCTACTTGGACTTCAGTTTTGTGCAGGGTGACAAGTATGGATCTATTTTCATTTTTCTACATGTAGACATCCAGTTAGACCAGCACCATTTGTTGAAGATGCTATCTTTTTTCCATTGTATGGTTTTGGCGTCTTTATCAAAGATCAGGTGTCCATAAGTGTGTGGGTTTATTTCTGGGTCCTCTGTTCGGTTCCATTGATCCACCATTCTGTTTCTATGCCAGTACCATGCAGTTTTTAAAACTGTTGCTCTATAGTACAACTTAAGATCAGGGATGGAGATACCTCCGGAAGATCTTTTATTGTAGAGGATTGTTTTAGCAATTCTGAGTTTCTTGTTATTCCATATGAAGTTGAGAATTTTCCTTTCCAGGTCTGTAAAGAATTGTGTTGGTAATTTGATGTGCATTGCATTGAATCTATAGATTGCTTTTGGTAAGATGGCCATTTTTACTATGTTAATCCTACCAAGCCATGAGCATGGGAGATCTTTCCATCTTCTCATATCTTCTTCTAATTCTTTCTTCAAAGATTTGAAATTTTTTCCATAGAAGTCTTTGACTTCCTTGGTTAGGGTTACTCCGAGGTACCTTATGTCATTTGTGGCTATTGTGAAGGGTGTTGTTTCCTTAATTTCTTTCTCAGCCCTTTTGTCTTTTGTATACCGGAGGGCTACTGATTTTTTTTGAGTTAATTTTGTATCCTGCCACTTTGCTGAAGGTGTTTATCAGCTGTAGAAGTTCCCTGGTAGAGTTTTTGGGGTCACTCACGTATACTATCATATCATCTGCAAATAGTGATAATTTTACTTCTTCCTTTCCAATTTGTATCCCCTTGATCTCCTTCAACTGTCTTATTGCTCTAGCAAGGACTTCCCGCACTATGTTGAAGAGATATGGAGAGAGTGGGCAGCCTTGTCTTGTCCCTGATTTCAGTGGGATTGCTTTAAGTTTCTCTCCGTTCAGTTTGATGTTGGCTATAGCCTTGCTGTATATAGCCTTTACTATGTTTAGATATGTGCCTTGTATCCCTGATCTCTCCAATACTTTGGACATGAATGGATGTTGGATTTTGTCAAAGGCTTTTTCAGTATCTAGGGAGATTATCATGTGGTTTTTTTCTTTCAGTTTGTTAATATGGTGGATCAGATTGATGGATTTCCGTATATTGAACCACCCCTGCATACCTGGGATGAAGCCTACTTGGTCACAGTGGATAATATCTTTGATGTGTTCTTGGATTCGGTTTGCAAGTATTTTATTAAGTCTTTTTGCATCAATGTTCATAAGGGAGATTGCCGGAAATTCTCTTTCTTTATTGAGTCTTTGTGAGGTTTAGGTACCAAGGTGACTGTGGCTTCATAGAATGAATTTGGTAATATTCCTTCTGTTTCTATTTTGTGGAATAGTTTCAAGAGAATTGGTGTTAGCTCTTCTTTGAAGGTCTGGTAGAATTCTGCGCTGAAGCCATCTGGTCCTGGGTTCTTTTGGATGGGAGACTTTTGATGACCACTTCTATTTCTTTGGGGGATATAGGTCTATTTAGTTGATTTACCTGGTCCTGGTTCAGCTTTGGTAAGTCAAATCGATCAAGAAAATTGTCCATTTCATTTAGATTTTCAAATTTTGTGGCATATAGACTTTTGAAGTAAGTCTTAATGATTGTTTGGATTTCCTCAGTGTCTGTAGTTATATCCCCCTTTTCATTTCTGATTTTGTTGATTTGGGTGGTGTCTCTCTGCCTTTTAGTTAGCTTGGCTAAGGGTTTGTCGATTTTTTTGTTGATTTTCTCAAAGAACCAGCTCTTGGTTTCATTGATTCTTTGAATTGTTTTATTTGTTTCCAATTGATTGATTTCAGCCCTGAGTTTGATTATTTCCAGCCGTCTACTCCTTCTTGGTGTGTCTGCTTCTTCTTTTTCTAGGGTTTTTAAGTGAGCCATTAGGGTGTTTGAATGAGCTGTCTCGAATTTCTTCTTGAAGGCACTTAGTGCTATGAACTTTCCTCTTAGCACTGCTTTCATTGTGTCCCACAAGTTCAGGTATGTTGTGTCTTCATTTTCATTGATTTCTAGAAAGACTTTAATTTCTTTCTTTATTTCTTCCCTGACGCAGCTGTCATTTAGTAACAAGTTGTTCCGTTTCCATGTGTGTGTAGGCTTTTTGTTATTTCTGTTGTTGTTGAGGTCCAGCTTTATTCCATGGTGATCAGACAAGATACATGGGATTATTTCAATCCTCTTTTATCTGTTGAGGCTTGCTTTGTGTCCCAGTATGTGGTCTATTTTGGAGAAGGTTCCATGAGGTGCTGAGAAGAAGGTAAATTCTTTTGTGTTTGGGTGTAAAGTTCTGTAAATGTCTGTTAGGTCCATTTGATTCATGACCTCTGTCAGAGACATTGTTTCTTTGTTTAATTTCTGTTTTGTTGACCTGTCCTTTGTTGAGAGTGGGGTGTTGAAGTCTCCCACTATTAATGTGTGGGGATCTATATGTGCTTTAAATTTTATCAATGTTTCTTTCACAAATGTGGGTGCCCTTGTATTTGGGGTGTAGATGTTCAGGATTGTGATGTCTTCCTGGTGGAATTTTCCCTTGATGAGTATGAAGTGTCCTTCCCCATCTCTTTTGATTAATTTTGGTTGAAAGTCTATTTTATCATATATTAGAATGGCTACTCCTGCTTGCTTCTTGGGCCCTTTTGCTTGGAAAGTCGTCTTCCAACCCTTTACCCTCAGGTAATGTCTATCTTTGTGTCTTAGGTGTGTTTCTTGTATGCAACAGATTGCTGGGTTTTGTTTATGTATCCATTCTGTCAATCTGTGTCTTTTTATTGGAGAGTTGAGTCCATTGATGTTGAGAGAGATTAATGACCAGTGGCTGTACGATCTCTTGATTTTGATGTTGGCTGTGGTCATCAGGTTGTGTGCTTGGTTGCTTTTTGTTTTACTGTAGTAAGGCTAATTATTTCCTGTGTTTTCTTGAATGTAGCTAGCTTTCTTCGGTTGTATTTTCCCTTCCAGTGTCTTCTGTAATGCTGGATTTGTTTGTAGTTATTGTTGAAATTTGTTTTTGTCATTGAATATCTTGTTTTCTCCATCTATGAGGACTGAGAGTTTTGCGGGGTATACTAGCCTGGGCTGACATCTGTGTTCTCTTAGGGTCTGCATGATATCCGTCCAGGCCCTTCTGGCTTTCATAGTCTCTGTTGAAAAGTCAGGTGTGATTCTAATGGGTTTGCCATTATATGTTACTTGGCCTTTTTCCCTTGCAGCTTTTAGTATTTTTTCTTTGTTCTGTATACTTACTGTTTTGATTATTATGTGGTGGGAGGATTTTCTTTTCTGGTCAAATTTGTTGGATGTTCTGTAGGCCTCATGTATTCTAATTGGCCTCTCCTTTAGCTTGGGGAAATTTTCTTCAATGATTTTGTTGAAAATATTTTCTGGGCCTTGGAGAAGGGAGTCTTCTTTTTCCTCTATACCTATTATTCTTAGGTTTTGTCTTTTCATATTGTCTTGCATTTCTTGGACGGTCTGTGTCAGGAATTTTTTGGATTTAACATTTTCTTTGACAGATACATTGATTTCTTCCATTGTATCTTCTACACCTGAGATTCTTTCTTCCATCTCTTGTAGTCTGTTGGTTATGCTTACCTCTGCAGTTCCTGTTTTCTTCCCTAGATTCTTCCTTTCCATTATTTCTTCCATTTGTATTTTCTTTAATTTTTCCAATTCTATCTTCAGGTCTTGAGTTGTTTTGTTTACTTCCTTCACCTGTCTGATTGTACTTTCCTTTTTTTTTCTTTTAGTTCCTTCAACTCTGTTTCTATCATTTCATTCAGTGTTTTAAGCATTTCCTTTCTAAAGGCCATAAACTGTTTGGTTGCAGCTTCCTCTATTTCTTTATGGATGGCAATATTCTGTTTGAGTTTATCTTCCTCTATGTCTGTACGAATCTTATTTGTTTCCTCTGTTATCTTCTTCATGAGCATACTTGTTAGGTCATCTTCTTGGATTTCAGTTATGGTGGGGTATCCAGGGCTACTTGCCCCTGGGTAACTGGGTTCTGGAGATGCCATATTGCTCTGTCTTTTGTTGCTTGAGCTTTTACGCTGGCCTCTACCCATTGTGTTATCTTAGGTGTTTGGGGTTATTTTCTGGTGGTTCCTGGGGATCCTGTGGTGGAGAAAATCCCCTTTGCAGAAAGCTGGTTTTTCCTGAAGGATGTCTTCTCAGCTTTTTGGGTATAGTCCCTGGATGGCTGGTGTTTTTTCAGGAGTTGCTCACCTCAGGGATATAGACCTGAGTGGTAACTGTGGTCTTTGTTAGTCGAGAGGATTCTCCTCTCACCCAGGGAAGTCCTGAGGGCAGCTGCCCTGTTTCTGGGTTTCTTGTTGTAAATTTAATGATCAGCTGCTGTGACCCATTTGGACATCAGGTGCGCCTCAACTGTTTGTGCTTGTGTCTGGAGCACAGCTGAGTGCTGGCGCCTGGGCCCCACTAGACTGCTAGCCTTTTTCTAGGGAAGGATTGGGTGATTTAGGTCAGTAGTTTCCTTCCTTCCCCGTAGATTCTCTGGAGACATGGACGCCCAGTGTCTTTTTTTGCCCTGGTGCACACTGCTCAGTGTCCGCCAGCTGGCTGGCTGCAGTAACTGCCTGTGCCTGGAGCACAGCTGTGTGATGGCGGCTCAGTCTCTGCCAGCTGTCTGGTGCGCAGAAACTGCCTGTGTCTGCCTTTGCGGCTTTTGGGAGCCTGAGTGCCTCCCTCAGATGGGTAATTTTCCGGGGACCTTTTCAGGTTGGGGGTTAGCTGAGTGCTCTGAGATCAGATCCGCCGTTTCTATCTCAGGCGGCGAATCAGGTGCGCAGGTAGGCAGGGCTCCGTGCGGGAACCTGGGTCCCTGGTTCTGGCTCTGGGCTGGCTCCTGGGGTGCCTGTGGAACCCGCCGGAGTCTTTTCCAGGGGATGTCTGGGTGACCTAAGGCCGGTCCTAATCGTTTCCTGTACCCTGGGGTTATCTCTCGACTGAAAATTCCAGTCTCTGATAGTGTGGTGCCCAGGGTTCAGTCTGGGACCGTGACCAGAGACACTGGCTTGTGGCTCTGCGCTGGGGCTGGGGCTGTAGGCCAGCAGCCAAGTGTATGGCGGAACCGGGATCTCTTCCGCGGTTTAGCTGGGTGAGTTAAAAGCTGATTGAATCCCCCACAGTGGGGTATCCTCTCACCTGGGAAACACAATGACTGTGTTTAATTGCTGAGAGTTCTGATTGCTGTTCACTGTGCTGATCCTGCTGTGCTGCTGCTCAGAATGAGAGTCCTCCCGGCTCCGCCATCTTGCCCCTCTATTTCCTGCTTTTTATTTGATAAAGTTAACCTACTTTGGTTAGAGATTTACCGCCAATATTTTTTTTTTCTGTATGTCTGGACTTGTGGATAGATACAATTTAAATTTGGTTCTATCTTAAAATATCTTTTTTTTTTCCTGTGAGAGTATTGTTGGGTTTAGTAGTCCAGGTTGGTATCTTTGGTTTCTTAGAGGCAGCAAGACATATGTCCAGGCCCTTCTAGCTTTTTGTCTCTGTTGTGATGTCAGGTGTAATTATGATAGGTCTGCTTTTGTAAGATACTTGGTAATTTTTACCTGTAGCTTTTAATATTCTGTATTTTTTTTCTATAAATTTAGTGTTTTAATTATTATGTGGTGGAAGTATTTTCTCTTCTGGTTCAATATATTTGTTGTTCTGCATACTTTATATATCATAGGCATCTCTTTCATTCTGTTGAAGAAATTATCTTCTATGATTTTGTTGAAAATATTTTCTTATATCTTCTTCGATTTCTTTCTTCAGAGACTTGAAGTTTTTCTCAAACAGGTCTTTCACTTGCTTGGTTAGAGTCACACCAAGGTACTTTATGTTATTAGTGGCTATTGTGAAGGGTTTTGTTTCCCTAATTTCTTTCTCAGCCTTTTTGTCTTTGGTATACAAGAGGGCTTCTGATTTTTTTTTAGTTGATTTTGTATCCTGTCACTTTGCTGAAGGTGTTTATCAGCTGAAGGCGTTCTTTGGTTGAATTTTTGGGGTCGCTCATGTATACTATCATATCACCTGCAAGTAGTGACACTTTGACCTCTTCCTTTCCAATTTGTATCCCCTTGATCTCCTTTAGTTGTCTTATGGCTCTGGCTAGGACTTCAAGTACTGTGTTGAAGAGATATAGAGACAATGGGCAGCCTTCTCTTGTCCCTGAGATATCAGAAGATGGAAGGATCTCCCATGCTCATGGATTGGTAGGATTAACATTGTGAAAATGGCCATACTGCCAAAAGCAATCTACAGATTCAATGCAATTCCCATCCAAATACCAACTCAATTCTTTACAGACCTTGAAAAAAAGATTCTCAGCTTCATATGGAGAAACAAAAAACCCAGAATCTCCAAAACAATCCTGTACAACAACATATCATCTGGAGGTATCTCCATCCCCGATCTCAAGCTGGACTACAGGGCAACAAACAGTAATAAAACCTGCATGGTATTGGCATAGAAACAGAAAGGAGGATCAATGGAACTGAATAGAAGATCCAGAAATAAACCCACACATCTATGAATACTCGATATTTGACAAAGAAGCCAAAACCATTCAAAGAAAAAAAATACAGCATCTTCAACAAATGCTGCTTGTCCAACCTGATGTCTACATGCAGAAAAATGAAAATAGATCCATATTTATCACCCTGCACAAAACTAAAGTCGAAGTAGATCAAGAACCTCAACATAAGAACAGTTACTCTAAATCAGTTGGGAAAAAATGTGGGGAACAGCCTAGAACTCATTGGCACAGGAGACAACTTCCTGAACAGAGCACTAACAGCACAGGCTCTAAGAGCAGCAATCAATAAATGGGAGGGATCTCATGAAACTGAAAAGCTTCTGTAAAGCAAAAGACCCCATCATCAAAACAAAATGACTGCCTACAGATTGGGAATGAATCTTCACCAACCTCTGACAGAGGGCTAATATCCATGTATATATAAAGAACTAAAGAAGCAAAAAAGCAACAAACCAAGTAATCCAATTAAAAAATGGGGAAAGGAGCTAAACAGAGAATTCTCAATAAAGGAACATCAAATGGCAGACAAACACTTAAAGAAATGCTCGTTGTGGGGCAAGATGGCAGTGCTGGGAGGACTCTCATTCTGAGCAGCAGCACAGCAGGATCATCACAGTGACCAGCAAGCAGAACTCCAGGCCATAAATCACAAGCGATTGTGTTTCCCAGGTGAGAGAATACCCCATGGTGGGGGATTCAATCAGCTTTAACTCACCTGGCTAAACCTCAGAAGAGATCCCAGTTCTGCCCAGAGCCACATGCCACCATGATCTGGTCACTGTCCCAGACTGAACTGTGCGCCCACAAAAACACAGACTGGATTTTTCAGTAGAGAGATAACCCCACGGAACAGGAAACGAATGGGACTGACCTTAGGTCACCCAGACATCCCCTGGAAAAGACTCAGGTTCCATGGGCACCCCAGCAGCCAGCCTGGAGCCAGAGCCAGGGAACTCAGGCTCCAGCAGAGAACCCTGCCTGCACACTTGATTTGCCACCTCAGATAGAACTGTGGGACCCAGGGCACCAGGGACTGAGTTTCACTGTCTTGTGCAAACCCACAGGGAGGGTCTGATCTCAGAGCACTCAGCTGATACCACCACCCCAAAAAGTTCTCGGGAAAATTACCCAGTTTAGGCACACGTCCAGGCTCCCAAAGGCCAGAAAGGCAGAGCCATGGGTGGGCGTCTGTGCCTGTGGGTTCTACTTGCCACCCCAGACAGAACAGTGGTCCCCAATGCAAAGACTGGGTGTCCCTGGCAGGAGGAAACCACACAGGAGAGGGGGATCATCAGGTCTAAAGCTCAGGACACTCAGCACCAAAAACTTTCTGGATTCACACAGACTCTAGGCTCTAGCTTTCTACTGCAGGCAGGAGTGCTGTGCTCAGCTGCTATTATTGAGTACCCTTAGTGCACTGGGGCACACAGCTGCATCCTCAGATCTACAAAAGCCAGAGAGCCATTACATCAGCCCTCAGATACTGTGCCAAGGATCAACCAGTTATCCCTATGTAGACCAACAAAACTGTGGAAATCCCTAATCCTTCAAGAGGGCTGAACCCACAGCATCTGGACCAGAGCAGTGCCCAAAGCTGACATCCCAGACGGACACACAGCTTCTGGTCCAGAGTGAGGCACCCAGCCTTCAGACCAGAGATGAGCCCTCAGTTACCAGCCTCCAGACCAGAGTGGTGCCCCTAGGCGCCAAATCAACCTAAGTGCACATTCTCCAGGCCCAGAGCAGAGCACTCAGCCTCTGGCCCAGAGACTTGCTGGGTGATCCTTTCACTTTCCCAGACAGAACTGTGTGCCCCAGGATAACAGACTGAGTTTCCCGGTTGGAAGAAAACCCCACAGCTAGGGAATCAACAGGTTCTTCAAGAGGACTGTACCTGGAAAACTATAACAACAGCATCAGCTCACTAAATTTCTCACTAATGAGAAACCCAGCAATGGAACTGCTGTCTTGAGAACTTCTATGGGTAAGAGGAGAACCCCCCCCCCCCCACCTAACAAAGATACTACTCAGGTCTCTACAACTGAGGTGAGTAGTGGCAATTCCTGAGAAACACTGGCCATACAGTGACCATACCCTAAAGACAGAGGAGGACTCCTTCAGGAAAAATCATCTTCTGGCCAAGGGGATTCTCCCTACCTCAGGACTCCAGGAAGCACAGAAACTAAAAGCCAATACCTAAAACAACCCAGTGGGTAGAGGACAGCGTAAAAGCTCAACCAACAAAAGACAGAGCAATATGGCATCTCCAGAACCCAGCCATCCAGGGGTGAACAGCCCTGGACAATCCAGCATAATAGAAAATCAAGAAGATGACCTTACATCTATGCTGATGAAGAGGATAATAGAGGAAACAAATGAAATACATAAAGAATTAGAGGAAGATAAAACCAAACAGATCATGGCTATCCGTAAAGAAATGGAGGAAGTTAAAGACAAGCAGATTATGGCCATCCATGAAGAAATACAGAAAGATGCAGCCAAACAGTTTGTAGCCTTCAGAGAAGAAATAATTAAATCACTGAAAGAAATAAAAGAAACAGAGTTGAAGGAACTAAAAGAAAAAGAGGAAAATACAATCAGACAGGTGAAGAAAGTAAACAAATCAACTCAAGACCTGAAGATAGAACTGGAAAAATTAAAGAAAACACAAATGAAGGAAATAATGGAGAGGAAGAATTTAGGGAAGAAAACAGGAACTACAGAGGTAAACATAACCAAAAGACTACAAGAGATGGAAGAAAGAATCTCAGGTATAGAAGATACAATGGAAGAAATCGATTTATCTGTCAAAGAAATATTAAATCCAAAAAATTCCTGACAGAAACCTTCTAAGAAATCCAAGACAATAAGAAAAGACAAAACCTAAGAATAATAGGTATAGAGGAAAAAGAAGACTCCCTTCTCCAAGGCCCAGAAAATATTTTCAACAAAATCATTGAGGAAAATTTCCCCAAGTTAAAGGAGAGGCCAATAAGAATACATGAGGCCTACAGAACACCCAAAAAATTTGACCAGAAAAGAAAATCCTCCTGCCACATAATAATCAAAACCGTAAGTTTATGGAACAAAGAAAAGATACTAAAAGCTGCAAGGGAAAAAGACCAAGTAACATATAATGGCAAACCCATTAGAATCACACCTGAATTTTCAACAGAGACTATGAAAGCCAGAAGGGCCTGGACAGATATCATGCGAACCCTAAGAGAACACAGATGGCAGCCCAGGCTACTATACCCTGCAAAACTCTCAGTCCTCGTAGACAGAGAAAACAAGATATTCAATGACAAAAACAAATTTCAACAATACCCACAAACAAATCCAGCATTTACAGAAGACACTGGAAGGGAAAATACAACCCAGGAAAATTAGCTTCTGTCAAGAAAACACAGGAAATAATTAGCCTTACTACAGTAAAACAAAAAGCAACCAAGCACACAACCTTAGGACCACAGCCAACATCAAAATCAAAGCATTTAACAGCACTGGTCATTAATCTCTCTCAACATCGATGGACTCAACTCCTCAGTAAAAAGACCCAGCAATCTGTTGCATACAAGAAACACACCTAAGGCACAAAGATAAACATTACCTGGGGGTAAAAGGTTGGAAGATGATTTTCCAAGCAAATGGACCCAAGAAGCAAGCAGGAGTAGCCATCCTAATATCTAATAAAGTAGATTTTCAACCACAATCAATCAAAAGAAATAGAAAAGGACACTACATACTCATCAAGGGAAAAATCCACCAGGAAGATATCACAATCCTGAACATCTATGCCCCAAATACAAGGGCACCTACATTTGTAAAAGAAAGTTTAATAAAACCTAAACCACATATATATCCCCACACATTAATAGTGAGAGACTTCAACACCTCACTCTCAACAAAGGACAGGTCAACTAAACAGAAATTAAACAAAGAAACAATAACTCTGACAGAGGTCATGAATCAAGTGGACCTCACAGACAGCTAAGGAACCTTTCACCCAAACTCAAAAGAATTTACCATCTTCTCAGCACCTCATGAAACCTTCTCCAAAATAGGCATAGAGTTGCTCACAAAGCAAGCCTCAACAGATACAAGAAGGTTGAAATAATCCCTTGTATCCTATCTGATCACCATGGACTAAAACTGGACCTCAATGACAAAAATATCAAAAGGCCTGCACACTTGGAAACTGAACAACTTGCTTCTAAATGACAGCTGGGTCAGAGAAGAAATAAAGAAAGAAATTAAAGACTTCAAGACTTCCTAGAATTCAATGAAAATGAAGGTACAACATACCCAAACTTATGGGACACAATGAAAACAGTTCTAAGAGGAAAGTTCATAGCACTAAGTGCCTTCAAAAAGAAATTAGAAACATCTCATGCAAGCAACTTAATGGCTCACTTAAGAGCCCTAAAAAAATAAAAAAAAACAAAAAACAAACAAACAAACAAACAAAAAACAACAGACACACCAAAGAGGAATGGATGGCTGGATGGCTGGAAATAATCAAACTCAGAGCTGAAATCAATAAATTAGAAACAAATAAAACAATTCAAAGAATCAATGAAACCAACAGCTGTTTCTTTGAGAAAATCAACAAGATAGACAAACCCTTAGCCAAACTAACTAAAAGGCAGAGAGAAACTATCCAAATCAACAAAATCCTAAATGAAAAGGGGGACATAACAACAGACACTGAAGAAATCCAAACAATAATTAGGTCTTACTTCCAAAGTCTATATGCCATAAAATTTGAAAATCTAAATGAAATGGACAATTTTCTTGACTGATTCTACATGCCAAAGCTGAATCAAGACCAGGTAAACCAATTAAATAGTCCTATATCCCCTATGGAAATAGAAGCTCTTATCAAAAGTCTACCATGCAAAAAAAAAAAAATAAGAATACAACAACAACCAAAATTAACCATATTATGCATGGCACCCTCCTCCAGAGGATGTTCAGCAATCTGAACATCATTCCAAGAGTGTGGTTGGGCGTGCTAGCTTTGTCAGGCCAGCACTTTTGAGTTCAACCATCCAGTCTGTGCACTTAGATCATGACCACTCCATTGATGATGAATGGCATAAAGATGATAATTGTTATTTCAGGATCTTCTTGCTGCTATTGACCTCAACCTGAGGGAATGAATATTATATTGACAAGCAGGAAAATGTCCACCTGTTTTTTCACATTGTATAAATATGAGGTCTCTTTGAGCAGAGTAGGGAAGTATGACACCTGTTAGGTCAGAAGGTAAAACTAGTCTCTATTTGGATAATGCTGTTAGCATAGAGACCCACAAAAATGAAAAAGGAAGTTCTGAAGTCAGAATATTTGTATGAAACAATTGGCTAATGTGGGCACTTTTGAAGGTCTCATACTCAGAAGGTGAATGTCTCCAAAACTACTCAGAAATGCAGTGAGAGACTAGGGATAAGTGGGTCAGAGGTAAGAGGTCTCAGTCTTGCCAATGACCATAGGGAAGAAAGGAGACTCCAATAGCCATGGAGAAAGCACAAGGCTCTCAGGGTTAGAGTGGAAATATTTGGGGAGTGGAAAGCCTCTTTAGAGAGGTAAACTAGCATGTTTGTTTGGGTAGAATTGGAAATTGCAATCTGTCTCCTTCACATAATGTCAGTGTCCAAGCCTATCTCATGAGGTGGATCTTCTTCCAGTACTGTCTTATCAACTTCCAGGTCCTCATAAAAAACTAGAATGTCTCTCCACTGTAATGAATGTGGTGCCAGGTCAGACAGAACTCTGAGTATTCATCAAAAAATCTGGATTATAGTCCAGTACTAGTTTTCCTTCTTAGTCATATATTTTGCTACTCCAGTCTATGATGGGGACCATATCATTTTTTTTTTACATTAAAGCAGTGATGTTTGCTTCTAGGCTCTGCTTCATACTGTACTTTGGTACTATTTTTTGCTTCTTTTTAAATTTTAATTATTATTAATTACAATATTCACTTGGTATCCTACATGTAGCTCCCTGGCTCCTCTCCTACTAATCTTACCCTCCCTCCCCCTTCTCCACCTAGAACCCTCCCACAGTCCACTGATAGGGGAGGTCTTCTTTTACTTCCTTCTGATCCTAGACTATAAAGTCTAATCAGGAGTGACTGCATTGTTTTTCTCTGTGTCCTGGTAAAGCTGCTCCCCCATAGGGGAGAGGTGATAAAAGAGCAGGCCAATCAGTTCCTGTCAGACACAGTCTGTGTTCCCATTACTATGGAATCCACTTGGATGCTGAACTACCATGGGTTACATTTGTACAGGGGTTCTAGGTTATCTCCATTAATGGTCCTTGGTTGGAGTACCAGTCGCAGGAAAGACCAGATTATTTGATTCTGTTGCTCTCCTTGCGTAGCTCCTGTCCTCTCCAGGTCTTACTACTGCCTACTTTTTTCAAAAGGTATGCTGCACTATGCCCAAAGGCTGGCCATAAGTCTCAGCATCTGTTTTGATGCCCTGCAGGGTAGAACCTTTCAGAGACCCTTTGTGGTAGGCTCCTGCCCTGATTTATCCTCCTTCTGATATCCATTCTCTTTGCCTTTCTGAATAGGGTTTGAGTATTTTAACCAGAGCCTTCCTTGATTAGTTGCTTTAGCTGTGCAGATTTTAGGAGGTTTATCCTGTATTATATGTCTAATATCCATGTATGTGTGAGTATGTACCCTGTGTGTCTTTCTGCTTTTAGGACAGCTCACTTGGTATCATCTTTTCCGGATCCCACCATTTACCTGCAAATTTCATGATTTCCTTGATTTTATTGCTGAGTAATATTCCATTGTGTAGATTACCACAATTTCTGTATCCATTCCTTATTTGAGGGGCATCAGGATTGTTTCTGCCTCCGGGCTATTACAAATAAAGCTACTACAAACATGGTTGAGCAAAGTTCCTTGTTAGGTACTTGAGCATCTTTTGGATATATTCCTAGGAGCTGTATAGCTGGATCTTGAGCAAGCTCTGAGAAAGTGCCAGATTGATTTCCAGAGTAGATGAACAAGTTTATATTCCTACCAGCAGTGGAGGAAGAATCCCCTTTATCCACATCCTCTCCAGTATGTGTTGTCACTTGAGTTTTTGATCTGATGGGTATAAGGTAAAGTCTCAGGGTCCTTTAGATTTGCATATCCCTGTTAACCAAGGACCTTGAGCATTTCTTTAAGTTTTTTTTTTTTTTGCCATTTTGATAGTCCTCTATTTGGAATTGTACCCCACTTTTGCATTGGATTATTTTAATTGTTGCTCTTTAACTTCGTGAGTTCTTTACATATTCTGGATATTAGCTTTCTGTCAAATATAGGGTTGGTGAAAATCCTTTCCCAATCTGCAGACAGTCATTTTGTTCTGATGATGGTGTCCTTTGCTTTGCTTTACAGAAGCTTTTCAGTTTCATGAGGTCCCATTTATTGATTGTTGCTCTTAGAGCCTGTGCTGTTGACATACTTTTCAGGAAGTTGTCTTCAGTGCCAATGAGTTCAAGACTCTTCTCCACTTTTTCTTCTAACAGCTTTAGTATGTCTGGTTTTATATTGAGGTCTTTGGTCCACTTAGACTATAGTTTTGTGCAGGGTGATAAGTATGGATCTATTTGCATTTTTATGCATGTAGACAACCAGTAACTCCAAAACCACTTCTTGAAGATGCTTATCATTTTCCCTTGTATGGTTTTAGCATCTTTGCAAATGGAAAAAAAAAGATAGCATTTTAAAGCACTTTGCTGGTCTAAATATAGATAAATGCAAAGAGATGGATATTTATTACTCTGCAAAAAACTGAATTCCAAGTGGACTTTTGTACTTTAAGCTGGAGTTTCTGGAGGTCCCTTCAGGTGAAGTAAAATATTCTAGGACCATAAGTTTGGATGGGGAATGTCTGAGGCCTCTAAACTAGAAGAATACAATGTGATTCCTTTCTTGCTCAAAAGGCATCCTTGATAACCACCTGGACAAAATGAAGAGATCGGTGGTCTCTTGGAAAAGCAGAAGCAGTAGATTTTTATCCCTTTGTTTCATGACAGAAGGATCTAAAGCCAAATCCATCGCTCTAGTAATTCCCCTAAATATGGAGGCATATTTAGAAGGTCTGGGAAACTGCATACAGATGGAGTGTAGCTCTGTATTACCACAGGCAGGTCTGAGAACCCACTGCTCAAAAGAGGAATAGTTGGGGTATATATGGTGAGAGGGGATAGCCTAAAATCTGCTTCATGAGAAGGGGATACTCTGAGATTTCTTTTGATAGGAGGGGCAAATCAATTTCTCTGTGGAAAAAAGAGGAATTCCTGTCTCTGGGGATAAGTAATAGATTTAAGACCTTCTAAAGTAGATGGATGAGATGGTAGCTTCCCAGGAGTGGATGAAATAGCCTCAGACTCTCTATACCTGCAGCCATAGTGAGCAAAAGCTGAAGGTTGACTGGTAGCTTCAGAATATAGAAATGTCCTGGTACTCACTGCTTCATTAGCTCCAAAACTGAAATCACAATCTAGAACACACATCTTCTGAATGTCTGTGACAGCAATGGCAGCCATCTTAGAAGTGGCTTCAATGCAGTAGTCTCTGGATCTGTGTCTTCTTCCAATATATGTCTATCCACACATTCCTCTGCATTTACGACAGTAGGTATCTGTCTAAGGTACTGGAATGATCTGAGGGCATTTGATACTGTTATCCTTGATTACACTGAAAATTCTGAGATAGCTTTACTAAAAGGCATTCTCATGACTTATTGTATACACAGAGAGAAAGTCTGGGCTATTTATTATTAGTAAGAGAAGAAAGGCCAAAAAGCCATTTTAACCAAAGTGAAGTTCTGATATCTCTCTATGAACAGAGGCTGGTGTGAGATACCTTAAGAACAGAGCCCATATTCAGAGCTGAAACTTCTGGGGTCATCCTGAACTACCTTGCTTAGAAAGAAAGTTCCTGACCATGTTTAACACAAGAGAAAGATCTAGCCACCCCATTGTGCAAAAGATAAAGACCTAGCTAATCATGGGTAGTGGGAGGATGGTATAGCATTGTACTATTTGATTTGAACTCTGCTCAACAATTCCCACTATGCACGTATTTCATAGACTCAGGTGATGAATAGAAGAAGCAATCATAAAACTCTTCTAAGAAAATGAGTGGTTGTCTGAATTGTTATGCTTCTTCAAGGTTCTATTCATGCATATCTATAAATTAGTGATGGGAGCATTGTATTTCTGACAACCACCTGCTAGGCAGATGGCCTAAGTTTTAGCTTTAGATTTCTATGCTTAGTCCCCTGATGTAAACCCAAAATTTTGTGAGGCACATTGCTTGCAATGCTGTTTACCTGGCAATCTTTGTCAGAGGGATTGGTACTAACCTGATATGAGTTTGAAGTTCAAATATAATTTGCCCTTGGAAGGAGGAGGATACTCTTGGCCCTCCCATGGCCAGAGGCTACATTTGAAGCTCCTTTGAGAATCCATTGCAGAAATGAGAACCTCTTGGAGAAAGGGGCCAAATCTGAGGCCTTATTAATCACCATGGCATCGGCCTAAAACTCTTAGGCAGGAATAAGGTCTCTGTAGCTGTTGTGTTTAAAGAGAGTCATCAAAGCTTCTTTTTTGCACTATGCTGGACTACATGTGAATGGAACTGATTCTTACTTCTGCAGAGGGAGTGACATATGGCTTACTTGTTCTGGGGTGTCATTCATCAGAAGGGAAATGAGTTAATCCCCTTTTCAAAGAAACACAAATTTTGAGGGTCTTTCTGTAAAATGAGTCCTTGAGACAAAGCAGTAGGACTCTTCTAAGGAGTGAGGTGTGCCATTCAACTCAATGAAGTAAAAGAACTGAGTTAACTTAGGAATAGAGGAAGAGAAAAATTTTAAAACCTGGTTGGGCAAAGTTATGGATTTTCCAAATGTATGGGACAGGTATATGCCATCCAATATTCTGTTTGAATATGAGTCTCCCTGCCACTTTATTCAGTGAAGTAGAGTTCCATCACTTTCCTTCAGCTTCCACCTCTTCTTTAGGATGTAGAATTTTTATGTTTTGTTGAGTCTGGGAGAGTTCAGGCAACAACCTGAGCCTTCCTCAAATAGCCTGGATGGCTGTCCCTGGTTAATTTGCCTTCTTAAGGTTGTCTTCTTGTGTCATATATGGACAGCAACTATAGATCCACTTGATTTATGGTGATTATATGGAAGAGCATTATATAGGACCCTGTCTGTAATTCTACACATAGGACTGGGGCCTGAAACCAATGTAGAGCAATGGGAAGCCATCAAGGTCAACAATGAAAGGCTTGAATCCCTGTTCTTTAGAGCATACATGTTGGTTGTAAGTAATTCAAAGATTATAGGGATGCTTGAGAGATTATGAAATTATGCTACAAGGAACGGCACAGTATTATTCAAATTAGCATTTTTTAATATTACCTTGGGAATAACAATGGTGAGTTTCCTTCAGTAAAAGATGGTGCTTCATGTCTCTCCCCCCCTGTAAAGGTGGGTAATGTCTATGGGTACTTTGTGAATGGAGGAAAGGAATGAGGCCTTTCCTGACACAGTTTTCATGACCTGTATAATATGCAAGGAACCTGTTGAGGTACCTTGGAGACAGGGGAGTCCTGAGAACCTCTTCTCAGTTCTGAGACAACCTTACCAAAGGAAATATAATGTGTTTCTTGGTTCAGGAGGTGGAGAACCCCATCCATATTTTGCAGAATAGGAATATCCAGTTCACCCCTGTCAGATGGGAAAGCTAATGGGATATATTGGGTATTTGAGGAAGTTTCTGCCTCTACCTACTATTTGCAACTATATTTCCCAATACGAGCATGCATTCCCTGGGTAAATAATTTGAGGGTCAAATCTTCCAACAGGATGCTTCTACATGTATTGAAGGTTCCCCAAGTATGTATGCAGCTGCACATATCTGTTGAATAAAAGAAAAATAGAGCATTTTGATGGCCAGCTTTGGTGCAGATATCATAAGATCTGATTTCAACTTTCAAACTTCTGTTCTATTATCTAAAATATGATGGTTTTGAGTCCAATTGGATGCAAATGTGTTGTACTGTAATCTTAGATGGGCGTTAACTCTAAAACAATCTTATGTAATAGTGGCACGTTTGAGGTATGAGCAGACGAGTGCTTCTTTAGTCATAAGATGCTTTCTGCAACCCCCTGGTGAAGAGGATAGAGGACCAAGATATCCCTTGGACACAGGGTCTTGTTTTGAGAGCCCTTTCAATAGAATTAGATTTACAAGATACCCTTCTGCAGAAACTGAATGTCTGAAATATTCTTAATGGATTTAGGTAGACAATGGGTCCACAAAACTATTTGGAAGATTGCACTATGTAATATCATTTTTGCGGAGTGAGTAGTGTAAGGGTCACTTGTTCTGACTACTCTTTAATGAGAAGGAAAAAGACTCAGTTACTAGCAGTAGGACTATATAAGGACCATGTAACACCAAATAAATGTTTTAGAGCCCATTGGGCAAATGGGGTGTAGGGCAATTCTAGTCTTTGTAGAGTTCTGAGATTCTGTTCAATATAATGAGAAGAAATAAACTAACAGTGGGAAAAGTGGAAACCCTGAGTTCCAGTGCAAGGAAGGAAAACTAGGCAGAATACATACTTCTGGTGAGGATAATGTCCCTTACACAGGGGAGAAAATTTCCAGCACAGATCTTTCAGTTTCATATCTTCACAGTTTGTGTTCATTCTGGGAAAGAAGAGGCGGCAAGTTATGCCTTCTTCCAAAGGCATGGATGACTTCACTGGCTAGCTTGCTTCCTCTAGTTTGCATTTCAGCAGTCAAGATCTAGGCAGACATGTTGAAAATATTCGATTTCCAATGAATGACCTGAAAGGAGATGGCACAGATTCTCTGCTGTCATTGCTAAACCTGGGCTATGAGAATTCAAACCAGAGTGGACTGGAATCCCTGGATGTTCATAGAGCGAGTCTCTTATGGAACTGTGCATGATCTGTTCAGTGTGAGACTACTTTGGCAATATATGTGGGAAGGTCATAGGATCCATTATTGAGAAGGAGATTTATTGAGATAATATAGAAGCACATGAAGTTACCAGAATCCCTCAGTCAAAAGAAACTCCTAGGTAACCTTGGGATTTGGAAGAAGTTGCAGCAATACCTTATCAGGTACAAACATGGTGACAGCTGAGAGTAATTTTATATTTTGGTACTCTGAGGCATGCTTTCCACCAATGAGAGCATTTTTCTTACAGGTATTTTGGTAATCTCTGACTCTGTTTTTCTCCATCCCCCAATGCTGGGGTTATAGGCAAATCCACCTCTGCTTGGCTTTTTACCTCTTTGCTGGTGATTTGAACTCAGGATTTCATACTTGCACAGGGAGGATCCTTTCCTAAGGGGCTATTTCTTTAGCCCCATTAACATATTTTTAGTATTCTTTTTTAAAACATTTTTCTCGTGTATTTATTTTATTCACTTTACATCCTTGTAACCCCATCCTTCCCTCCCAATCCAACCCTATCCCCTTCCTCCTTCCCCCTCTCCTCCCCCTTCTGCATCTTTTCAGAAAAGTGGAGCTCCCTTTCCCATCCACCCCAGATCATCAAATTGAAGCATCAACTAAGGACTATGTATGACCTGGATCTAGACCCCTACAAAGATGTAGCAGATGGGCAGCTTAGGCTTCAAGTGGGTCCTCTAGTAAGAGAAGTGAGGACTGCATCAGACAAGGACTCACTTGCCAGCTTTTATATTACTTTCCCCTGGTGGGACTTCCTTGACAGTCCACAGGGGAAGAGGATACATTCATTTTAAGGGGATTTAATTGTATTAAAATGGGGCATTTTGGGTGGCATACAGAAGCTTCTCTCTGTAGTGTTTCAGCCCTTTGAAGTTGCACAACTACCTTAGAGTTTCTGTTGGCTTCTATCCACAAGCAAGATGGGCTGCTCATTTCTGGTGATATTCCTAAAGGTAGAAAGTATTCAATTAGGACTTAGATTTTTGCAGTCGTATTCCATGACTTCAGGTCACTGTGGTCTTCCTTTCCTTTGGTCATTAGGGCATGCCTGACCACCACGGTCAGAGGGACATATTAAGACCACCTAGAGAATTAGATCTGAGGTTTCTATGTATGGGAGATGGATTCTCGAGGAAACACTTGTCATGGGGTGTTGATTTAAAATTTCATTGAGAAATAGATGAACATCTGAGTGAGTTTTCATGTCAGTGGCCTGGTCTGTAGATCTCAAAATCAGATTTTGTTTTGATCCCCCTGAAGTGAAAGGTTGTGTACAGAGTTTGCTTGTTTAAAAAAAATAGTTTAGCCAAATTCTTTGACAGACTATATATGTCAGCGTTTCTTAACTGCATCATTTTGGAAGCTTCAGTTCACAAAGGACAAATCTTGGAACCATTTATTTAGAAAAATGTATAAGGATTACTCCATAACTTTGGGAAGTAGTATGGGCCTCCTCAAACATAATGAATGTTGAAACCTCCTTTGGCCAAACTGGAATGTTCATTGATTCAGAAGGAAGAGTGAATGCCTCCTTAACCAAAGGTAGAAGGACTGAGTACCATGGGAAGTGAGGAGTTTCTCAGACCCATTAAACAGGGGGAGTAATGATCAGAGAATTCAGAAGCCATACTATTTGAGCAAAATTAAATTGAATATCATACCTCATGAGATCTTGGCATTGCCTTCATGAGATCATGAAGGCAAAGTCTTCTTCACAGTCTAGAAAATCCATGAAGAGTCCTCAGCTAAATCTGCAAAAGACCAAGCATCAATATCAGAATTTATGAACAGCTTGACTTGGTGTTCTATAATGATTGCCTCTTAGGAATTGTGTTGAGTCAACAAAATTGAGTTGGACTGATAATTTCACACGATGTCTGGTGGTTTTATTCAAGGAAGTGGCATGGGTTTCTAGAATTTTCTTCTTATTCTGTGAACTCTATCCTGAATGGCCAGTTATCTCTGTCTAGTGGTGAGGCAAACCCTGTGTGCTTGCTCAGAGGAGAATGTCCATAGAGACAATTGTGTCAAATGATTTGTTTTAAGGCTTCTGTCATCAGAGGATGAAAAACAGCAAGAATTTTGGAAAGGAGGAGGATCCATGGCACAATTGGGCAGATGGGGAATACCCCTGTTTACCTTTGTAGAGAGGAAAGGTCCAGGGACTCTGGGTCTGCAGAGAACTTGAGAAAATTTTTACCATTTAGAAGTCCCCTGAAGGCCTGACAGCAATCTTCTGGTTCTTCTGACTAATTGGACAATAGTCCTAGGATCTGTTCCCTACTTAAACTTAAGATAAGTAGCACATTAGTGGGCATGGAGGACAGGTACATTTCTGGTGAGCAGCTTAAAGATAAATGGCCTTGGACCCAACCTGAGGTTTTCCTTCATTGTCCGCAAGACATGAACCCAGAGTTCTCTGAGGTTTCTTTGGTTACCAAAAGTGAATTTCTTAGCCAATAATGTCTGAGGGAGAAGCTCTGGTCTCTCTTACTTGAATGGTGAACTTGAGTTGGGCACGAACAGAAAGAGAAGCTCATATGTTTCCTTGGCCACAGGGAGTCAGTCTCAAAGGACACTTCAGCAGAGCCTCAATGTCTGAGACACACAATGTCTCAGTCACAGGTTCAGTTCTGTAGCTGGATTTATCATAGGACCATGGCACAGACAACTCCAGTCAAGAGATATGAAGATTTAAGACATTTTGTTCAAAGACAGGAGCAGCCCCAGCATGGATATCCTCCCTGGCTGTAGTCTAGGGCTACTGTGGTTAGAGAAAAATAAGTCTAAGGCCCTCTTCAGAAGCTGTTACAGGACGGTGTCAGTCCTCTTTTAGTCATGGGTTAGATTAGTTCTGAAGGGGCATATCTAAATATTAATGCAGATATTAACTTGGGGTGTAAATTGTGCTTGTTCTAGAAGATAACCCTCAAGTCTTATTGTGCCTTTGCAGAAATTCTACTACTTATTGATTCTAAAAGACTTCAAATTGTGATCATCTTGGGACATTGATGAGGTCTGAGATCCCTTGATCTTCTAGTCATATGTGTCAGGGCAACTTCAGTCACTGAGGATGGCTATGATAACCTTGTTGTGTAGTATATTTGTGAGGCCCATTTGGGCAGTGAGTGACTGTCAGGTTTCCTGCTTTTCAAAGAAAAGATTTGTTTATGACCTGTTGTACATTGGGGAAAGTCTGAAAATCGTGATGTTAAAGGGAGAGATTGAAAACCCCCTTGATTTTTGGTGAAAATTTGAGGAACATTTTTTTCTAGACAGATAAGATTGAGTGTACATGAATTATTGGGAGAAACTCTGAAGGCTCCTGATTCTGAATGGATAGACCAGAGGCTTCCTTATTTTCCAGAATAGTTTGGATCATCTAAGGTTCTGAAGTGCTGATTCTGAATGCTGCTTAAGAAATGATGGTGTACATTTGGATTCTTTTACAGAAGGCATATGCCTGAAGGCCCTTTTGATCCCTTCAGGTGTTTGAAAAAGTGAAAGCCCTTCTCATTCCGAAGGAATAAGTATGATTTGCCTTTGTCTGATAAACAATTTGGAGTATCCATAGTTAGAATGAGAATGTGTGAGGCATCCAAAAACAAACAAAGAAAATTGAAGACTTCATTGCTCAGAGGCAGAAATTTTTAGGCTGTGTTGGGAAAGCACAAAATTCAAAATGTCTGATGGACAGCAGGGGAAGAACAATAGTCAGTGTGGGAATTAGAGAAGGCCTGAACATTTCCTTATCTGATCATCATGGGAATCTAGAACACCCATATCAGGCATTCTAGATTGCTCTTCACCAATAGGGGAAGGTGAGATCAATATCCAACATGCTAGGAGGCCATTCCCACCTTGGTAGAGTGAAAAATTCAGCTGACTACTTGTACACATAAGGACATAGCTTCTTCATTTCAGTTGGAAAAATTTAAGGCATGCATCCTGGATTTTGGGACCAGCTGAACACTCTTACTCTCCAGCATCTCAGGCACACTGTTTCTGTTCTTTGGACAGAGATCATAAAGTCAGAGGTTCAGAATAAGAACTGCTCAGAGCACCTTAGGCAGAGGGAGTTGTTTTGTCACCCATTACGTTAGATGAAGTAGGTCTAGGATCACACCAGTCAGAAGAAGCATATGATATTCTTCATGGGGTATAAATTGTGTAGCAATTCCTTCTAGGTAAAATTTTTGAGTTCTTTAGAAGGAAACACATGCTTTGTTTTAAGGCAGAGAGACTAACCAATGTCTCAGTGTCCATCAGAGAATTCTAGGAGTGAAAGTGGCAGGCATTGCAGTTCGTTGATTAGAAGGAACAGTTATAAATCCCATTGCTTATATGGGCATATTGTGAAAAATTATGTAGCCAGCCTATGAGTTGGAGTAAATGCCATGGAAAAAGTAAGGAGGGCCCAGGCTCCCTTCTTTGATGGGCTGCTTTAGAAGTTCTATTTGACTAACCCATTAGCTCTGATGCCTTCTTGGTTATAAGGTGTAGGCTGCAGGCTTCCTAGGGCAGAAGTAGAATGTCTGACATGTGCTAGATTATAGGATACATTATTGAATACTCTTGGGTTATAAGGAGTGTTTCTGAGGTCCAGGATATAAGGTAAGTTATATAAGAGGCTCTCTCTTTCAGATGGAAATATTCTGAGGCTTCCTTGAACACTTTGGTGGTGTCCCTTAGGTGAGAATATGAAAGTGAGAGGCCATGTTGGTCAGAAGCAGAATGTCTGATACCTTCTTTAGGGGAAAGGTTAGAACTCCAGCTCTCTTTTTGCAGTGAGATCCGTTTGAGTCTACATGACACCAAATGTGAATATCTGTATCCTCCAAGGACAGAAGCATTACACTGGGGAGGGGGGATATTCACACTGGAAGGCTGTATCTCTCCCTTGGTAAGAAAGAGAAGATCTCAAGTCTGCTAGAGATATAGAATGCCTGCATTTTGATTGGATAGCAGGGAATGATGTGGCCTTCCATTTTGGAATTGGTGAGTCCCCATCATACTGGAAGTAGTGCCATGTTTTGGCACATGGTTTCTTTCTCTCTTTTTGACAGAACTTGCATGTTTCAAGCCCTCTTCCATAGAATCCAGGCATCTGTCATTCCCTTGGGGAGATGAGCAAGTTTTGACATCCCCATGGTGACTGTCTTCATCTGGAGATGGCTTGAAGTCTTCTTGGTCTGCAGGAGAAGTTTGGATGGCTCCTTGATTATAAGGGCTATGCCTTGATTTTATTCTAGTAGAAGAAGAATGTCTGGCTGTCCCCTGAAGAATTTTAATGTCTGAGGTTCTCTTCATGAATTGGAGTAGTCCGCACACTCTCCTCTGTAGAGATGGAAGGTGCTATATTCTCTTGTTATTTGGGTTTCTGGCCCCCTTTGGCAGATGAATATCTGATCCCTCTCTTTGTTGAAGAGAATAGTTTGCAGCCCTCCCATTCTGAATGAGAATTTTGAAAGTCTTGTTGGTATAGAGGGACTTTTTCAATCTGGTTTTTGTAGATTTGGACCATCTAGGGATATCTTGGGGAGATAGAGGACCTCTAAGGCACTTTGAATGAGATCTTGAGGATATGCAAAATCTCATGGCAGAAGAAGAAATGAAAAGGCACCCACTTTGCTCAGTTTTAAGCTTTCCACCCTTTTTGTCAGAAATGGAAGCTCTTTCCCCCTTTTCAAAAAAATGGCAAACTTTTGAGCCTTCATCTGATGGCACAGATTTTGATCTTGTTTACTTCTTCAAATTAGAAGGCCTGGAGCCACCTCATGTAATTGGAGATGTTTAATATCTGATATCTTCCTTAGCTGGGGTACTATATATGCAGCTTAATTCTGGTGATATTGGGGGTGAGGCACTCCTTGGAAGAGTAGAGGTAGAGCTTAAGTCCTTTTTTACATACTGGGGAAATATGAGCCTACTTTTGGCAAAACAAATAGATTTTAAGCCTTTGAGTTCTGAAAGGGAATATCTGATATCCCCTACAGGAAATGGCACATTTCTCAATATCCTTGTGGGATAATTAGAAAGTCTAGGGCTTATTTTGAAACAAGGGGAATGTCTCAGGCAGTCTTCATGAGAAGTGAGAGGAACACATTCTCCCTGTGCACAAATGGGCAGTCCCAGAATCTCTGTTGAAAAGAAAGTCCCTACAGTCTTCTGTGTAGAACATATAGGTACTAGAGGTCTGGGGGCTGTTTTAAAATGTCTGAGAGTTTCTTGCAGAAGTATGGATATTCCCAGAATCCCTTGGTCAGATACTGAAAGGCCCAGCCCACCCTCATGATATTTCAAAAGTCCCAGAAAATCTGGTCCAAATGGTAAAGTTCCTAGAGTCCGTGGCACAGGTTCTGAAGTCTTTCAGTTGGCTTGGGTAGACATCAAAGGTTCTAATGTCTCCAGAGTAAGTGATAAAAGGTGATAAAGGTTGCAGAATCTGCACTGAAGGAGTTGGCAGTCCAAGCCAGGGAATCTTGGGCAGATGGTGAATGCTCTATCATCTCATGGGGAACAAATGATATTTCTAGAGTGCTTTGAGTACATAGTGATGTTTGTACTATCCCCAGGGAAGATTCAGAGAGTACAAGATCTGCTGTATCAGAGGATGAAAGTCCTAAAGCATTTTGTTTCACAGAAGATCCTACTGCCTCTTGGGATGACAAAGAGTGATGTGGAGTCCCATGAGCAGATGGAAAAATTTCAAGAGTTTCTTGTGTTAATATATACAGCCCCAGATGCCCTTGTATAGATACTGAATTTCTTCCATATGATATTTTCTGAAAAAGTTGATGTATAAAAAAATTTTCTTAAAAGCCCCTTTGAGATGGAGCAGATTTCAAAGCCTCTTGGCCAAATGTGGAAAAGTTCAGAATTACCTGGTGCAACTTTGGTGTTCTATTATCACTTGGTCAAATATGAAAGGGCCAACAGTACACTGAACAGTTATCAGTGTCTCCTTAATAGACACCCAAGTTTCTAGCACCCATAAGATAGAATCAGAAGTTTTGTAAATTTCATAGGAATATGGTAAAAATTTTGATGTTTTAGGATAAATTGGGAAGGACCCACATTACCCTACAAAGGAGCATGACTCTCTAGAACACTTTGAGCTGATAGTGAAAGTTCTACAGTCCATTTGGCAAATGATCCTTTTTCAAGAGCATATTGGGAAGATGGAAATATTCCTCAACTACCTCATGAATATGGCTAAAGTCCATGGACTCCTGGAGCACATGATGAATATGTTAAAGCCTCCTGGGCTACAGAGGGTCTAGAAACTCTTGGGAAGATGTAGACATTTTTGAATCTTTTGATAAGGTTTTAAATATCTTATGTCCTCTTTTCCAGATGTAGAAATTCCCAGAGCCCTTTGGGTAGCTGACAAATTTCCTAAATACCCATTTTTGAGGCAATAAAGCTCCAAGAGACCCTTGAGAAAAGATAAACAATTCTGGAAACAATTGGCCTGATAACACAGATTCTAAGGTCACCAGTACCTAATGGCATAGTTCCCAGTGAACCTTGAGAATATGGAGATGACAGGATAGTTTCCAGGAGAGATGTTGATGATCCCTGAGCATTTAATTAGAATCAGAAACACAAACAGCACCCTGGGCAGATATGGAAAGCATTGTCCTGGGTAGCAGGTGAATATTTCAGAGCCACTTTGGCAGATGTGTATGTTCTTTCAATACCTTGTTCAGGTGGGGAATTATCAGAGACAATACGACATGTACTGATGCTCCTAAATGTATTTGGTCAGATGGAAAAGATCCCCTAGACTCACCCCAAATCACCTGATGAAGAGTAGGATATTCCTAGACTGCCTCCAATACAGGTGAATACTTTCAGAATCCCCTTGGAAGACACGCAAGGTCCTCCATCTTCTTGATTGCATAACAAATGCCTTGAATTAACTTTAACAGATAAGGAAATTACCCAAAGCCCTGACGCAGATGATGTAGGTCCTACAGACCCTTGTCCAGATAAACATATTACCATGTGCCCTTTTGAAGAAGGCATGGATCCTGAAGAGTGCGAAACAGGATTTTTATGTTGAACATTTTGGGAAGACTGAAAACACCCAAGAGAGTCTTGGGAAGAAAGAGAAGTTCCTATACTCTCTTGTGCAGATAAAGAAATTGACATATGACCTTTGAAAGAAGGCATAGATTCTGTAGAGTGTACAGCAGACCAATCTGATTTTTGAACTCTTTGGCCAGACTGTAAAGATGCAAGAGGACCCTGGCAAGAAGGACAATGTTCTAGAGTACCTGTGTAGGTGTAGAGACATCCCTTCTATTGATAAGGAAAGTTCTGGAAGTCTTTGAGATAAAAGTAATTAACCTAAGTTTTTCTGTGCAGAAGGGGGAAGTTCCTGAGGGACTTCTTGATATCCCACATGTCTTGCCATAGCCTTAAACTATTTTTTATACCTGGTGCAGATGAGGATCCCAGGGTTGTAGCAAAGGTTTTAGAGAACCCTGGGCCAATTTCAGAGTGCCTACCATCTTTTTTGGCATGTTGGGTATATCTCTGAAACAAGATGGTATTTGATGAAAGAACTGCTGTGATATGTGCACAGGATACAGAAGACTGTGTGTCTGTACCTGGTGTATGTGGGGAAGTGTTTGAAAGCCCCTGGGCAGATGCAAAGGGCTTGAAAGTCCTGTGTGTATATGTGGGTAGTCAGAGTCCCTTGTGTAGATAGGGGAGGACCCACAACTCCTTGAGCAAAATGAGAAGTTGCTTGACACCCATATCCTAAGGTCATAATTCTCAGAGGCTCAGGAACACAAGTTTGATATACTGAAGTTGCTAATGGAGATGGAGAAATCTCTGAATTCTCTTCTATAGGTAGTTATTGTGCATGACTCTTTGTGCAGATTTGGGTATTTTCAAAGTCCCTTCTGTTGGTAAGCAAGGTTGCAAAACCCTTGAGCAGATTTAGAATATAATGGAATTGCTTGTGCTGATGCAGGAGGACCTGCATCATGGCCTGGAACAGATTTGGAATTTCTAGTGGTACCTTGTGTAGATGCAGAATCTTCTTCATAAATTGTCCAGGAGTGACCAGTAAAAGTTTGCATGTTTCTAGTGCTGTTGGAGAAGATGTAGAAGACTGTAGAGACCCTTCAGTGGATCATGCTGTATGCACCATTGCCTGGGATGATATGGAAAGTTTCAGAAGCATCTGGGCTGATAGCAAAGGTGCTAGAGCCTCTGGAGTACATAGAGGATGTTCCTGAGCACCAGGTGCACATCTTGAATGTTCTACATGCACTGGTAAAGACAAGAAATATTCCTGATATTTCTGGCTAGCTAGAAATGTTCTATTCGGCCTTGGTGAACATGGTGACTCTTGTACTATATGTTGGGGATATGGAGAAAATCTCAGAGCCTCCTTATTAGAAGTTAGATGTTGTGCAGCCTTTTGAACAGATGACACACTTCTTACATTCCTTGTTAAATTGTGGTTAACTTTAGAGGTCCTTGGACAAATAGGGAAGATCCCAGGACCCCTCTCAGAGAAGAACAGAATCCTGGAATTCCTTGTGCCAGTAAGAATTTTCCCAGAGGCTTTGGGTCAGATGGCAAAGATCCTAAAAGCACTGGGCATTTTGAGTAGATCCCTGAGGTCCTGGAGTTGATGTCACGTATACTTTCATCTGTCCTGACATAAATTGCACAGATAAGAATTGTCTTCCCAGTGCCCTGGCCAGATATTGTAGATCATAGAGAATCTAGGGCACACTGGGACATTTTCAGAGTCCCTTCTAATGCTAGGCAATATTCCACTGGACTTTGATAAGATTGAGAAGATGATGGAGTCACTTTAGATGATTCAGGTAGATCCTCAATATCTACAGCTAATGGGGAAGTGACTGCAGTCCCTCAGTTAGGTGGAAAATTTTTGTATTATTCTGGAACTGCTGGATATGGTACTGAGGATTGTAGAGCCCCTTCACCTGACCGTGATGCAATCAGAATTGCCTGCAATGACATGGAAAGTTTCAGAAGAACCTGGGATGATTGTGAAGATGCTAGTCAACCTTGTCCACATGGGGAAAATTATGCAGTTCCTGTGATAGAAGATGTCTTCTTAGTTCTGTACACAAAGATGTGAAAACTCCTCTAGACTCTGGATTAGAATGAGAATGTCCCACATCCTCCCATCCACTTACAAGGTACTCTGGGTTTGTTTGTATTTTCCCAACCCCCTGTGGAATGTGCTGAATGTCCTAGAGTGTTTTGGCATGATGAAAAAGAGCTTTGCACTAGCAAAGTTATCTATGCATGTCTGGAATGTTTCTTAGGCTCTTGAGAAGATAGCAAATGCACTACAGCACCAGAGTAGATAGAGGATATTTTTGAGCACCTGGTGCAGCTGGTGAATATTTTACCTCCTCTGTTGTTAAGAGTAAAAAATGCTTGAGATTGATGGTAGACATGAAAGGAGTGGTAGCCCTTGGGAAAGATGCTGAAGGTTGTACTGTATATTGTATAAATGAAAAAAGGCTCCGACACTCCTGGTAATAAGTTTGGTGTTTTGAAATCCTTGGAGAAAATGGCACAATAGCTGTCATGTCTTCTTCAGATGCAGACTATTTTAGAGACCTTAGAGTGATAATGAAAGTCCCAGATGCCCATGGGCAGTTGATTAAGTTTCTAAAGTTCCTTCTGTAGGCAAGGAATTTCTGGAGGCACTGAGGAAGGTGGAGAAATATCTAATTTCTTCTGTGCAGTCTCCTTATAACCAAGAAGTCCCTGAAGTAGAAGCCAAATGTCCTTCAGTTCCTTGTGCAGTTATGGGAGGTCCCAATGAGGCTTTTGCATTAAGGGAAACTGGTCCAGGCACCTGAATAGATGGCGAAGGTTTTAGGGAACCTTGTGCTGATGCATTCAGTTCCAGGGTCCTTTTTGAATATAGGCAAGTTCCCATAGATTTTTGCAAATGTAAAGGAGGGGATGGACTTGCCTGTTGTAGTGAGAAAAGTCCAAGAGTCTGTTGGGCATGGGCCCATATTCCCATAGAACTTGGAACACATGGGGGCATTCCCCAAATATTTGAGACAATAGGCAAATGCTTAAATGTGCACTGGGCAAGCTTGGAAGGTCCTAGTATCTTTTTGGAGATGATGAATGTTGTAAAGACTGTTGATTATATGGTGAAGGTCACAGAGTTCCCTGAGTAATTTTCTTAATTTTATTAGGTAACAAATGTTCTAGATCCTTTGGAATTGATAAAGAATTTTTTCTGAGATCCATGGTCATATTGTGAATGTCCTGTATAGTTCTAGTTTCATGTACAGATTGTAAAGTATCGTGAGATTCTACCATGCATGACATGGTAGAATTTTTTGGTTGATTTTTTTTGAAAGATGCTGGATGTTGTACAGAAACTGGAGTAGAATACAAATAACCCAAGAGTTTCCTGGATAGGCATAGAATATTCTGGGACTCCTGGATTACATAACGCAGTTGGTAGAAGCCCTGCAGTAGTTTGGGGAGGTTTCTGAGCACCTGGTATAGATACTGGTTTAACAATCCCTAGGGAAGCTAAGAAAGTTTTTTTTTTCTGTGTAGAAGAAGGACTCTGAGCCTCTCAACCCAGATGCCACATGTTTCAGCATACCTTGCATATATAGAGAATGTCTAGCAGTCTTCTGAAAAGCAGAATTTTTCATAGGTCCAATGATCAGATCTCAAATTTTATAGAGTGCTAGTTTCAGATATGGGTTGCCCCAAAGCCCCTTTAGGAGACAGACAAAGTTTCACAGACCCTCATGTAGATGCCAAAATTTTTGGCTTCTTAGACACACAAGGAGTAGATTCTAGAACCCCCATGTTACATGGTGATGGTCCTACAGTCCACTGTACTGATATAGACTTTTCCATTATTTTCTGAATGAAATTTTATTCCTTTTTCTTGAGTAGATGCCAGAAGTTCTAGAGAATTGTATGCCAACAACAACATTCCAAGAGCCATTTGTGAAGGCAGCATAGGTTCCCAAACCCCTTCCAAATTTAGGGAAGTTTCTGAAGTCACTTGCCATAATGAAGAATGTAAAAGAGAAGGTAGAGCAGTAAGAGACGTTCCTGAAGTCCCTGAAGGAGATAATGCTTCTGCAGCCAGTACAACAAATTTACAGAAGACACTAGAAGGAAAAATACAATCCAAGAAAACTAGCTACTTTCAAGAAAACACAGGAAATAATTAACCTCACTATAGTAAAGCAAAAAGCAACCAAGCACACAAATTTATACCACAGTCAACATCAAAATCAAATGGTCTAACAGCCACTGGTCATTAATCTCTCTCAACAACAATGGACTCAATTCTCCAACAAAAGACAAAGACTAACAGAATGGATGAGTAAACAAGACCCAGCAATCTGTTTCATACAAGAAACACACCGAACTTTTTTTTTCTTTTTTTTTTACTTTTTTTTAAATTTTTCATCGCTTACACTTTATTCATTCTGCATCCCCCCATAAGCCCCTCCCTCCTCCCCTCCCAATCCCACCCTCCCTCCTCCCTCTGCTTGCATGCCACTCCCCAAGTCCACTAATAGGGGAGGTTCTCCTCTCCTTTCTGATCTTAGCAAAAATAAATAAATAAATAAATAAATAAAAATAAAAAAATAAAATAAAACAAAACTAGGAACCCTTCAAAGACAGGCAGAGTCATAGTTCCTTCTGGAACAGTTAACAGTGTCTGCTGGATCTGCTCCCAAAATCCTCCTGTCCCATACTGTTCCACACTGATGCACACTGTGCCGTTTGTTTTCATTTTATTTCACATAGAGTATTTGCTTCTTTTTAGAAACTGACCATCTAGTTCATTTGCTATTTACATAGTTATGTCTATAGGCTGTGGATAACTTTTGTACCAATAATAATCCCTATCAGATCTACAGTTCCATACTGCTGAGATTCCCTGACCCTTTGAGGACAGTTCCATTTAATGGAGGTCTTGTTAAAGTGTTTCTGACTCAAGTGTTTATAGGATGGTCTTCTTAGTCTTCCTAAAAACTTAACTGTGTTTACCTAAAGCTTCCACAAAATCTTGTGCACTGTGAAAAGCCAGTGTTCTAAATGGCAGATTAGGCACTGGACTCTAGAATGAGGCTGTGAATACCTGGAGAAGAGGGTATGTTTTTTTTCTTGATTTACACAGTGGACTGGAAAGAGCTGGGTTTTTATTTGGTTTGGTTGAGTTTAGTTAGGAAACAAGCTTTCTGCTGATCACTGTGTTCTATCAGGTGGTCCTATCAGTATATGCTATACATTTACCAAGCTAAAACCTGTTTCTTGCCTCTGTGTCTCCCACAGCTCCTGGTATATAGAACAAGTTTTTAATCATATCTTCCTTATTAATTTCAACTTTGATCCTGAAGGAGATAGATTCAGATTAGTGAGGCACTGGGGTCTGTGTTGGAGTCTCCTTTGTGAACTCATCTCTTTGAACAGTGTGTTAATTACATATAACCATTAATATTAAATATGCCCATTACTGATGTAAATGATAACCACGTTTTCTACAAATAATGCAATCACAACTGATTCATTCCTAATCAGGCAGACAGTACAATTAAATAAGCAAATTAAATATGATAACAAATAGAAAAATATAAAAACATTTTAAAATACTTATTTGCTTAAAAAGAAGTGGAACAGGGTAGCAATAGGAAAAAATATAAGTTATCCAAGTTAACCAATTAAGAACCTATTAGAAAAAGAAAGTGATTCATTAAGTTGAATAACTAAGCCAAATATTGATATATCTACAAAATTAGAAAATTTGAAGCAAGAGTATTTCACACGAAATAAGACAAAGAAACAGGAAAAAAAAAAAAAAAAGAAACACACCTAAGTCACAAAGATAGACATTACCTGATGGTAAAGGGCTGGAAGACAGCTTTCCAAGTAAATGGACCCAAGAAGAAAGCAGAAGTAGTCATTCTAATATCTGACAAGATAGACTTCCAACCAAAATTAAAAATATATAATAAGATAAAAATGAAAACTATCATATCGAAGTTGGAAAAGATAAGTCAACAGAAAAAAAATAAAAAGCCCCAAAACAAGGCACAAGATTTTGAGACACAATCATTTACATATTCAGGAGTCCCATAGAAGTACAAAACTTATGGCTTGATTATACATGCAGTGGGCCTATTGCTAACCTGTTAAGGCCCTGTGCTTCTGTTTTAGTCTGTCAGTTCACAGGAACTTAGCCCAGTTGTTTTAGAGGGCCTTGTTATCCTGGAATCTTCATGCTCTCTTTCTCCCACCTCTCCTCTGGCACCTCTTCTGCAGGTTTCCCTGAGCTCTGCCTGGAAGGATATGACTGGACATCTAAGTTAGAGCCGTGTGTTACTGAGCTACCACTGGCTACATCTGAGTAGAGGTTCTAGGTTATATCCATACATGGTCCTTGGTTGGATAAACAGTCTCATATAAGACTCCTGTGTCCAGATATATTTGGTCCCTGTGGAGCTCCTATGCTCTCCATGTCATACTAACTCCCCCTTCTTTCACATGATTCCCTGCACTCTGCTGAAGGTTTGGTTATGAGTCTCAGTATTTGCTTTGATACACTGCTAGGTAGAGTCTTTTAGAGGCCCTTTGTGGTAGACTCCTGTCCTATTACCTGTTTTCTCCTGCATCTAATGCCCATCCCATTTGTTTTTCTAAATGAGGATTGATCATCTTACCCCTGGTCTTCTTTCTTGTTCATCTTCTTTAGGTGTGTAGATTTCATTATGTTTATCATATCTTATAGGTTTATATAAGTGAGTAAATACCATGTGTGTCCTTCTCCTTTTGGGATACCTCAGTCAGATGATCTTTTCTAGATCCCACCATTTGCCTGAAGATTTCATAATTTCCTTGTTTTTGATTGCTGAGTAGTATTCCATTGTGTAAAAATACCACAATTTCTGTATGTATTCCTCCATTGATGGACATCTGGGTTCTTTCCAGGTTCTGGCTATTACAAATAAAGCTGCTACAAACATAAAAAAAATCAAAAATACATTTTAATTTTAGGAAATATGTATCATTGTGGTTGAGATGTATTTCTTCTATATAGAAGAAGAATGGATCCTGTTTAGAATCCATTCTTTTAGCCTTTGTCTTTTTATTGTATAGTTGCCTCCACTGTTATTGAGGGAAATATAAATGACAAGTGACAGATATGACATTTAATTTTAAATGTTGGTTGTGGAAGAGTGTTTGTTTGCATATTTATTTTTGTTTTGTTGCAGTTATTTATATCCTGTGCTTTTGGGGGGAGGGAAGGTAAGGGGGATGAAGTTAACTTACTTGTGTGGAAGATTTCCTTCTAATATCCTCTGTAGTGCTAGGTTAGTGTGTTGATATTACATAAATGTGTCTTTGTCATGGAATATCCTGTTTTCTGCATCAATGGTGATTGAATGTTTTTCTGTGTAAAGTTGTCTGGACTGGCAACTTTAGTCTTCTTCTATTAGCTATTGCCTAGCACAATGATCAACACCCATCTTGGACCCCAAGTGGATTTTATATTATTTTCTTTTTTTCATTTCTTGTGTGCAAACTTTCTTTTTATATATCACCTGTCTGCTTTTCGAAGCTTATGCTTTACAACCACAACTTTCACAATGAAAAACTCTGTTTCTGGCAACTCGGACATCCAGCCAAAGAGCAAGCATTAATTGTGCACTTTAGATTCCTATATCAAAAAAAAAAAATTCCATCATATATCCATTTTCCAGTATTCAAAGAAATTTAAAGTGTGTATCAGTGAGCAAAGGTCAAGATGACTATGGATTTTAGTACACAGATGCCAGGTGAAGGTTAGTTACCTACTGTCCTACTAGTTGTTTCTGGAAGTATGATCCTTTCCATATGGTGTCCTCTACCCACCTGTTGTTTCAAGCTATTCATGTCATTTTTTAACATGGAGTCTTAGGCAGTATAAGGTTGGGTATATCAGGACAATATCAATAGAGGTCATATTGGCATCTCATGACAGTCATGGATGAGCACCTCTGGCAATCAAGAAGGTAGCAGTATTGATGTCAGTTGGTTTCTGGAGTTGGAGTTGAGGAGAGCCTTGTACTGGGTCATATGGTCTTTAGACAGTAAGACATTTGTTCCTCAGAGGAGGGGCACAAACACAGTGTGAGATTGTTATGTATATTAGATCTTTACTCTTAGATAACTTCTTTATTTCCTTATACTAACAATAATCACCACTGTATTAAAGAAGACAGAAACATTTGTGGCTATAGGATTCAATCATTTGGATAGGTATGCCATACATAGAACATTTCTATGGTTTCAAAATTTGGGAGTGCTGAATGAATGTGGTGAGGAGAGATATTCAGTAAATAAAACCCTTGCTCACTATTTTTGGAATTGCAAACTAGTGGAGCCACTGTGGAAATCATTGCAGAGCAAAAAGCAATGCTACTAGATAATCCAGCTATACTACTTTTAGCATATACCCAAAGGGCTTAACATTCTTCTTTCACAGATAGTTGCTTACCCATGTTAATTGCAGCTCTATTCACAATGACTCAGAAATCTAAAGAATATAAGTTTGTCTCCATGTGACAAACTAGTAGTGGATATCAGGTATGTAGATGCTATGGAATCCTCTTTCTTAATTTCCCACACCCATGGAACTTCAATGGGTTCCTAAAGAAATAAGGGTGGAAGGAATGGGGGGAGGACAAGAGGTGCGAAGAATGGGGCCAAGTCTGTTTGTCTGATCAAGGCCGTGTTATTAGAAATTTTTACCTAACTTATATAGGGAGAAGGAAGGAAAGGGGGAAGGTTAATTTGTCTGCTGCAGGAGATAGGAAGAGTGCTTTCATGGTTTGAATATTGCACCTGCAAGATACCATGAGGATGTTTTCTATCGATATCTTACAAATACTCTAAAACTAGCATACAGATGTCCTCAAAAATCTATCACCCATGATTTAGGGTCCTAGGTTTGCTTCTCAGGGGACTCAGAAGTGGGCAATTGGGCCCTCTCCTTGCAATGTCATCTTACACCCCATTACAGGTGCCCATGCTATAACAGGGAAGCATTTATCTGAGTTTCATGCTATTCTCATGAGAGCCAAACATAAGTAGTCAATACCCATGTGATGGACTCTCAGCAGTCTTCCTCCAGCTCATCTAAGCCTCTGTCAACCATATCAAGTCTGTGATAATGAACTTGTATGGGGTTAGATGCCAGGGAGTCAATTTGCTGTTTTAAAAAGCTAGTAAGTCTTTTAATGGTCCATGTCCAAAAGATACAAGGAGAAAGAAACCCACCATGGGTCCTAAGATTGAAGAATGGTTGGTAGTGAGCCAAGGGGAGGTTTAAAACCAATTATGAAACCAACTTTCTTCTTGTTGTCTCTGTCTCTTTCTCTCTTCTAAGCCTTCCCTAACCTTGGCCATGCTGTCCCTTACAGTCCCAGGATAATCTGTGTAAAAACAGCACTCTTCCTTAAGGAAAACAGAGTCCCCCTTGGTGGAGGAAAAGCAAGTCTAGCCCTCTTCAATTTAGTAGGACAATTTCAGACAGTGAGACAAGGGATTTTTTCCAAGTTGGTGATGCCAATCTCCAATCTCTCAACATTCTTGTCAATTGTCTAGCGAAGGTCAGAGTAATGCTTATTGGAGAGAACAAGAGGTTATACCTATCCCAGCACCTGCATCTCTGAGGCTGGGGAGGACAGTTAGTGTAACAGCTATTATGGCTTCTCTTTTTGTTCTAAGCAACGCATGGTCATTAATGTGGTCCCATGTGGAGAGCCGGGGTTTGGTTGCCATGGCGCTGGCTTCCACCCTCAAAACTGGTAAACCATTATGACCATTGGGCAACTGTCGTCCCGAGCCCAGCCCGGGGCGTCATATGGGGTGATGGGTGAACAGCCAATCAGGGGATGATACATCATCTCACACCACTCTGGTGCGAGCAGGGCTTATATAAACAGCGCCACTTCGGGGCTCGGGGTCTTCCTCCTTTCATCGTTTGACTGCAATAAAGCTTGCTGCAGAAGGATCCTGTTGTCCGCGTGCATTCTTGCTGGCGAGACAAATATGCGGGTCGCAACATCTGGTGCCGAAACCCAGGAAGCCGGGAGCCTGCCATTGCTGGTGCCGAGGAGACCCCCGTTCGCGGGGAGGATTCAGAACTGCAGCATCGAGGTAAGTTCTGAGAGGTATCTTTGGTCTTGATTTATCTCATCTTTCACCTCAGTTAGCAGGAGCCCTTATTGTTTTCCCTGTTGTGACCCTTGCCCTCGTCCTCTTTCTTTTAGTTTTGTACAAGCTTGAGGGCGATCTCGAAAGGGAAGAGATTAAGGGAAAGCTAAGAGCAGGCACTAGATCACCGTGGCTTTTGGTTAAGTCTTGCTTGGAAGATGAAAACTGTCGTTCCTCTATTAAGGCTGGTCAGGAAGTGTTGGAGGAGATACAAGACAGCATGTCAGAAACAGAACGTGACAAAAGATTAGGGGCCCCAATGGATAGAAATAAAGACGTCTCTAAGAAAAAAGGCCCTTCTGCGGATGTTAAAGCCGCAGGAGCAAGAGATAAGGGAAAGAACGCCCTGGGAGAGAAACATGATAAGGAGAAGAAAAAATCTAAAAAGGAGCTTCTCTATCCGACAAAAGAACTAGAGGCTTTAGAAATTGGCAATTCTGAGTCGGAGGAGTTAAGTCCCTCCGACGAGTCAGTAGGTGATATAAATTGGCTTAGGCCATTTTTAAAGATTCCTTCTGCTAAATTAAAACCCCTCTTTGATATTTTGGAAGGGGATGCTCATATTTCTTCACCCAGAGCCTTAACATTGGCTGCAAGCCGCGCCCTGTAGAGCCTGATAGGCCTAAGGAAATGGTCAAATGGAAGGATGTCTTGACTGGTTAATGGAAAGGCTCGGATCCTATTTTAATAAGATCCAGGGGAGCTGTCTGTGTTTTCCCACAGGAAGAAAACAATCCATTCTGGGCACTGGAGCGCCTCACGCGAAAGCTCGCAGCAGCTGAAGATGATCTTTCAACGAATATATCTGCAACTACTTGAAGAGCTAAGGGTGGCAGGGTGACCATTAATTCTACTCAAGTGGATTCATCGCTCACAGATGGCTTATTATCCTGGGTTTCTTCCACCTTTTCTTATTTTAAGGAATGGGTGGGCATTGGGATGTTTGGTGCTGCCCTGTGTTGTGGTTTAATATTTGTCCTCTGGTTGTTCTGCAAACTCAAAACACACACACAAAAAAAAAACCTTAACAAGGTGGTGATCGTACAGGCGCTAGCCGCTCTGGAGCAAGGCACTCCCTTGATATTTGGTTATCCATGCTGAAAAATTAATGTTTGACAAGGTTGCCTCTGTCTTTGCAGGCACATGCCACAATCTGGATTTACAGCCCTTGCACTCCCTGAAGATCTGTTTCCCATTGCACGGGGATGGGTATAAATCACAATTTTTCTCTTGCCAAACGATCTGGAAAGTCAGTGACGGAAGAGTGCAAATAAGTCTTCACTGACCTAAGACAGGACAGCCTCACAGTGAGGAGGTTGCTCCAATGATGGGCAACGGCTGAAGCATTGCCTTCCACCAGGCTCAGACGTTGGCTTTCTGGCATAATGCTGTATTGACAGTAGGAAGCTTACTGTTCAAACAAAATAAAAAAGGGGGGATGTGGAGAGCCGGGGTTTGGTTGCCATGCTGCTGGCTTCTGCCCTCAAAACTGGTAAACCGTTATGACCATTGGGCAACCGTCGTCACGAGTCCAGCCCGGGGCGTCATACGGGTGATGGGTGAGGAGCCAATCAGGGGATGATACGTCATCTCACACCATGGGTGAGTAGCCAATCAGGGAATGATACGTCATCTCACACCACTCTGGTGCGAGCAGGGCTTATATAAACAGCGCCACTTCGGGGCTCGGGGTCTTCCTACTTTCATCATTTGACTGCAATAAAGCTTGCTGCAGAAGGATCCTGTTGTCTGTGTGCATTCTTGCTGGCGAGACGATTACGCGGGTCGCAACAGTCCCAAAACCCAGGCAAAATCTTCCCCAGAATAATAAGTCAGGCGGGGAATTAATTTGACAAGGACACAGAAGGTAGTAAGATTGCTTTGAGGTGAGGTGTGTATATATAAGGAGTAAGGCCATCACTGCAAGTCCACCAGCTATTGTTGCCTGGGATGATATAATTGGGAAGGTGGATTGATGGTGTAATGGTTACATTACAAAGATGTTTATATTTCTGAGGAATACTATTGCCAGAAACAGAAGTCAGCATCAATCTCGCCTCAGCCTGTTGTGACCGTCTGCATTTAGAATGTCAGAGGAGTAGAAGATTTTCTCAGTGACAGCAATGCCTTCATAAAAGGGAGGGACAGAAGCATAACAAAGCCAACAGGACTCAGTAAGCTTGGGGCTTGTAGGATTCAGGGCTAGAAAGATATTATTAACAAGGTCTAAAATAATATGGTGTGTATCAATCCCCTCTTCAATTAAAGAGGGGATAGGCTTATCAGCAAAGGAAGGAGTCAGGGAGCCAGGGACATTTTGCTTAGGCTCTGACTGTGCGGAAAAATAATTTTTCCTGTGTTCTGTCTGTGTGGGTGGGGTGAGGACATGATTGGGTCCAATAGCTACAGGTGGAATACCTGATTCTTTCCTTAGGGTGAAGTAAATGATAACTCCTGGACCATTCTTGGCCCATCCATAGTATAGGCATAGGCCCCAAGTGAGGCCCTTATGCTAGAGAAATGATTTTTGTTTTTCTTTAGAAGTGAAAGATAGCTTTAAGATGGGGAGCTGAAGCTGTTGCCAGCTTGGGGACCGTCTTAGCTTGCCACAGGTATTTGTCAAATAATACTGTGATTTCTAGCAGCTAATATCAATCTTAGATGTAATAGTTATCACAATGTATTCATCACTATCAATGTGTCCCCAGCTTTCTGTGGCAATTACAGCTGAGGTTTCACATCCCCAGGAGGTGCAGTAAAAGTCTCCAGCACCTCCACATCCATTATTCCTCTTATAACTAGGGCAGGCATAAAGCCCAATTGCCAGTTCCCATTGCTCACAGGTGAAGAGTGACTCAGGGGCATGAAAGGACATGTAGGGGTTCCACTCAGTATCAGAAGTGACTTGTGATTGTGTATACTATACCTCACCATATTTTCCAAAAACTTCCCAAGTATACTTGTAGGGTTGGTGGACATTGTTCTTCTGGTATGTAATCACCTTCTGGCTTTGAATCATCACTCTGAGGAATATTATCCAAAGTGGTCTCATCTGGAAAGAAAAGAGAAGGATCTCAGGGGGTCTCACCACCCTGGATGTCAGGAGTACATGGTTTGTCTCTGGGTGGTTCTATTTTTTTCTGCTGTTTAGAGAAGGGGCTGTCTATTTGTTTTACCAGCCTTTTTGGCAGCCACCTGGCTGCTCCCTCCTTGGTGTCAAACAGGCACACTGATCCTCAAACCCAGATAAGGACTGGGTCCATTTGGAAGTGAGGGGGTCTTTCCACATGACTGTGGCATAATTTTTATTTGTTTCAGGTACCAAAGGTGATCAGGAGTGGACTTGCCATAGGTGTCCAAGATTAAGAAATTAAGAACAAACAGCACATGATGAAGAATATTTCCTAGAGATCCTTTCATGGGATATAGTTCCCCATTCTTTAACTTATGAAGGGTGTTTTTATTAGTTTGATGGGCATGCTCAACAATGCCTTGTCCTTGAGGATTATAAGGAATACCAGGGATGTGTTGAATTTGTAATTGACGGCAAAATTCCTGAAAGTTTTTTCTAGTGTAATCAGGACCATTATCGATTTTTAAAATCTTGGGTTTGCCCATAAACTGAGAGGCAAACATGAGCTATAACATTTTTTGAGGCTTCTCCTATACATAAACTGGAAAAAATGAATCCACTAAAGGTATCTATAGTTACATGAAGATATTTAAGATTGCCAAATTTAGATAGCTAAATAACATCCATCTGCCAGATGTCATTTGGGACAAGGCCTCTGGGATTAACTCCCAAATGGGGAGTGGGCAAGAGAGTGATACAGGCAGGACATTGTTTGACAATTTGGCTTGCCTGCTCCCTGGTGATTTTAAAAAGCAGTCAAAGTGTTTGGGCATTTAAATGATGCAGGGCATGTTTTTTTCTGGCCTACTCAACAGGGTTTACTGAAATGGGGAATGCCAAGCATGTGACAGCATTGTTACACAAATTTTACAAATAGAGGGGACCTGGAACATCTGAGAGCTTGAGGAGGTGACCAAGATAAAAGGGCTGACTTCTAGAGTTAATTAACTCCTGGAGCTTGACAAAAAGAGGAATAGCATTTGTAGAAGGTCTAATATATGGAACCATTTCAAGAAGTGGAACAGAGTGGCCAATATAGGCACTGTCAGTATATAGATTAAAAGGGAAATTTTCTAGAACATGAAAAACCTTAACTACTGCAAAAATTCTACAACCTGTGCCCATTTAAAAGGAGATTGGATAGAACTGTTTTTTCCATTAGTAGCATAGGCAGCGACCCCATTAGAGGAGCACTCTGTAAACACTAGTCGTGCTTCTGGTAATGTTTGAGGGGAAATAATTTTTGGGAAGATGAAAGGGTGGGTTTTAATAATTGAAGTAACGTAACTGATAAAAATAAATAAATAAATTAAAAAAAATAATTGAAGTAACTTAATAGCAGGATAATGGTTATCAATTATCCCAGAAAAAGAAGAACAGACAATGGACCAAATATTGGTAGTTTGCATTAGCCATTCTAACTGATATTTAGAATAGGGCAGTATTATTTTGTCAGGATCTTTGCCAAAAAAAAAAAAATGGCAGCTTTGTTTTCACCCCCAAAGGATGAGCTCTGCAACAAAAGTAGTATATGGGGTAAGAACCTTAGTGGGCCAGGCGAAGAGATGAGTCCCCAGCAGAGGATTATGTTGCCAAAACCCTCCAGTGGGTGTATGGGATGAGGTACAATGACAAAGAGAAGGAGTTCCTTATAGGAAATAAATGTAACTCCCTGATTTTGGATAGCGGTTTCCACAACCTGAAGGGCCTGTGTCACTTCTGGGATTAATGATCGACAGGAGGAGGGTTTAGAGTCTCCCTTGAGAATATAAAAAAGAGGTTTAAGTTTCCCTGTGGTGAGTTTAAGATAAGATCTTATCCAATTGATATCTTCTAGGAGCTTTCGAAAATCATTTAAAGTCTTTAAATGGCTAGTTTTTAATGGAATTTTTGTGTAGTAATTTTTTGATGATGGAGTTCAAATCCTAAATAAAAATATGAGTCTTTTAATTGAAATTTATCTGGTACAATTTGTAAACCATAATCTATTAGTTTTTGTGAGAGCTATAGACAGCAATGAAACAACAATGAGCCCTCAGGTCCAGCTAAAAGGATATCATCCATATAATATATTATATAAATAGAAGGCCAGAGTGTTCTAAAAGGATCAATAATCTGAGCTACAAACTTTTGACATAGAGTCGGGCTATTAACCGTGCCTTCAGGCAAAACTTTCAATTGAAAAGGAGGCATAGGTCCTTTGAAGTTTGTCACTGGAAGGCTAAAGGCAAAGCACTTTTTATCCTCAGGGTTCAGGGGGATGGTAAAAAACAAACAAACAAGCAAACAAAAAACAGTCTTTAAGATCTTTAACTATGTTATAAAAGCCAGCAGGAGTAGGCAGTCCTGGTTGTAAAGCACCCATGGTAAGCATATCTTTATTAACTTGTCTTAGGTCTTGTAATAACCTCCATTTGCCAGACCTTTTTCTAATAACAAAAAAAGGTGTGTTCCAAGGAGAAGTAGTAGGTTCAATGTGACCAGCTGCAAGCTGTTCCTGTACTGATGCCATAGTCACTGCTAACTTTTCTGAGGTTAAAGGCCATTGGTCAACCCAAACAGCTTCATCAGATTTCCAAGTGATTTTGTCTTCATGGGGCACAGGGATGCCAACAGCCATTAGGGTAAATTTGTGATGATTAATCCTGCACGGTCAATGTTTTCAGTTACGTGGATAGGTTCTTTTATTCCCTGTGAAAGTTTTATTAAGCCTTGTCTGGAAAGAAAGCCCTGTTTTAGCATTTAGTGGGTAACAATTTCATTTGGACTACACATAATGAGATTTAACTGAGAAAGAATATTCTGACCTCTAGAGATTAACAGGTAGGCCAGGGACAACATAAGGTTGAATGGAGCCTGTATTACCTTCCTCATCTGTCCATGTGAGGACTTTAGAACTTTGCTAGGGATTGGACATTTGTCCTATGCCCCTGAGGTGGGTTAAGGAGGCTTTGAGGGGCCAGGAGAAAGGACAATGTTTTTGTGAAATTATGGTGGCATTTGCTCCAGTATCTACAAGCCCTTCAAAACTTTTTCCGTCCAATTTTAAATTGAGGAGGGGTCTATTCTGAGTAATTGTTTGAATCCAGTAAGTGTCTAATGAGCCAAAATTATTGCTGCCTCTGGATCTTCGAAAGCTTTTCTGATTAAAATGGATGAGGGGGAGCAGTAACAGCTGAACAATTATTTGTCCCTAGTTAATAGTTAAGGGACCAGAAGTGGAAGAAGCTAGAATCTTTATCTCTCCTGTATAATCATTGTCAATAACTCCAGGAGAGATATGTAGTCCCTGGAGATTTGCACTAACTAGCACGACCATGAAATATTCCAAAGGTACCAGGAAGAAGGGTGCCAAAAACTCCTGTATGCAAGACCTGAATTCCCATATCAGGTGTTAGTATTTTGCTGGTCAAGGAAGCAATTCCAACCCTGTGCTTCCTGTGGTTGCTCAAGGGAGGGATGAAAGGCCTGATTGTTTGGGAATGGGGGAAATACTTGAGCTGCCTGAGCTTGAGGGGTTAATGTTTGCGGGACAAACCCCAGGGGTTTGTCTCATGTTCAGGGCCAGGGGCAGGCCCTTTGAGATGTTTCCCTGCTTTGGTAGGGGATTGCTGGAGTATCCTTTTTAGAGTAACACTCAGAGGCCCAGTGTTTTCCTTTTTTTGTGCTGGGGACACAGAGTAGAATGTGGCTGGTGCTGTATTTTTTAATTTTTTATTTAACTTTTATTAATTACACTTTATTCATTTTGTATCCCCCATAAGCCCCTCCCACCTCCCCTCCCAGTCCTACCTTCCCCCTGCTTTCTGTATGCATGCCCCTCCCCAAGTCCACTGATAGGGGAGGTCCTCCTCTCCTTCTTTCTGATCTTAGTCTATCAGTTCTCATCAGAAGTGACTGCATTGTCAGGGTTCTAGGTTATCTCCATGAATAGTCCTTGGTTGGAGTATGAGTCTCTGGGAAGTTCCCTGTGTTCAAATTTTCTTGTTATCTTGCTCTCCTTGTGGAGTTCCTGTCCTCTCCAGCTCTTACTATTTCCCAGTTCTTACATAAAATTACATTCACTCTGCCCATCAGTTGGCCATCAGGCTCAGCATCTGCTTTCACAGTTTGCATGGCAGACACTTTCAGAGGCGGTGTGGCAGGTTCCTATGTTGTTTCCTGTTTGTCCTTCTGGCTTGCAGAGGCCCTCTGTAGCAGGTTCCTAGGTTGTTTCCTGTTTTCTTCTTCTTCTGATGTCCATCCTCTTTGCCTTTCAGAATGGGGATTGAACATTTTAGTGAGGGTCTTCTCTTTTGCTTAGTATGTTTAGATGTACAGATTTTAGTGGGTTTATTCTATGTTGTATGTTTATATGAGTGAGTATATACTGTGTGTCTTTTTGCTTCTGGGACAACTCACTCAGATGATCCTTTCCAGGTCCCACCATTTACCTACAAATTTCATGATTTCCTTATTTTTCATTGCTGAGTAATATTCCATTGTATAGATGTACCACAGTTTCTGTATCCATTCTCCAGTTGAGGGGCATCTGGGCTGTTTCCATCTTCTGGCTATTACACATAAAGCTGCTACAAGCATGGTTGAGCAAATGTCCTTTTTGTGTACTTGAGCCTCTTTTGGGTATATGCCTAGGAGTGGTATGGCTGGAACTTGAGGAATCGCTATTCCTAGTTGTCTGAGAAAGCACCAGATTGATTTCCAGAGTGGTTGTACAAATTTACATTCCCACCAGCAGTGGAGAAGGCTTCCCCTTTCTCCACAACCTCTCCAGCATGTGTTGTCACTTGAGTTTTTGATCTTGGCCATTCTCATGGCTGTAAAGTGAAATCTCAGGGTGGTTTTGATTTGCATTTCCCTAATGGCTAATGAGGTTGAGCATTTCTTTAAGTACTTCTCTGACATTTGATATTCCTCTACAGAGAATTCTCTGTTTATCTCTGTTCCCCATTTTTTTAAGTAGATTACTTGGTTTGCTGCTTTTCAGCTTCTTTAGTTCTTTATATATATACTGGATATGAGTCCTCTGTCAGATAAAGGGTTGGTGATGATTCTTTCCCAATCTGTAGGCAGTCGCTTTGTTTTGATGTCTGTGTCCATTGCTTTACAGAAGCTTTTCAGTTTCATGAGGTCCCATTTATTGATTGTTGCTCTTAGAGCCTGTGCTGTTGGTGTTCTGTTCAGGAAGTTTTCTCCTGTAACAATGAGTTCTAGGTGTTCCCCACTTCTTTTTCTAGCAGATTTAATGTGTCTGGTTTTATGCTGAGGTCTTTGATCCACTTGGACTTCAGTTTTGTGCAAGGTGATAGGTATGGATCTATTTGCATTTTTCTACATGTAGACATCCAGTTGGACCAGCACCATTTGTTGAAGATGCTATCTTTTTCCATTGTAAGGTTTTTGGCATCTTTGTCAAAAATCAGGTGTGGTATGGCTAGATCTTGAGGAAGCTCTATACTGCTCCATAATTAGTACCTGTTCAGCATGCCTTATGAAGTCAAACTCTGCCCTCCTTTATCAGAAACTTTTCTTTATGTTGAAAGTCATTGTAAGTCCTAATGATTGTTTGGATTTCCTCAGTGTTTGCAGTTATGTCCCCCTTTTCATTTCTGATTTTGTTGATTTGGTTGGTGTCTCTCTGCCTTTTAGTTAGCTTGGCTAAGGGTTTGTTGATCTTCTTGATTTTCTCAAGGAACCAGCTCTTCGTTTCATTGATTCTTTGAATTGTTTTATTTGTTTCTAATTGATTGATTTCAGCCCTGATTTGGATTATTTCCAGCCATCTACTCCTATTTGGTGTGTCTGCTTATTCTTTTTCTAGGGTTTTTAAGTGGGCCATTAAGTTGCTTGAATGAGCTGTCTCGAATTTTTTCCTGTTAGCACTGCTTTCATTGTGTCCCACAAGTTTGGGTATGTTGTCTCTTCATTTTCATTGAGTTCTAGGAAGACTTTAATTTCTTCCTCACCCAGCTGTCATTTAGTAACAAATTGTTCAGTTTCCATGTGTGTGTAGGCTTTTTGCTATTTCTGTTGTTGTTGAAGTCCAACTTTATTCCATGATGATCACACAAGATATAAGGGATTATTTCAATCTTCTTGTATCTGTTGAGGCTTGCTTTGTGACCAACTATGTGGTCCATTTTGGAGAAGGTTCCATGAGCTGCTGAGAAGAAGGTAAATTATTTTGTGTTTGGGTGTAAGGTTCTGTAAATGTTTGTGAGGTCCATTTGATTTATGACCTCTGTCAGAGATATTGTTTCTTTGTTTAATTTCTGTTTTGTTGACCTGTCCTTTGTTGAGAGTGGGGTGTTTAAGTCTCCCACTATCAATGTGTGGGGATCTATATGTGATTTAATTTTTATCAATGTTTCTTTTACAAATGTGGGTGCTCTTGTATTTGGGGCATAGATGTTCAGGATTGTGATGTCTTCCTGGTGGAATTTTCCCTTGATGAGAATGAAGTGTCCTTCCCCATCTCTTTTTATTAATTTTGGTTGAAAGTCTATATTATCAGACATTAGAATGGCTACTCCTGCTTGCTTCTTGGGTCCATTTGCTTGGAAAGTTGTCTTCCAACCTTTTCCCCTCAGGTAATGTCTATCTTTGTGTCTTAGGTGTGTTTCTTGTATGCAACAGATTGCTGAGTTTTGTTTAAGTATCCATTTTGTTAATCTGTGTCTTTTTTACTGAGGAGTTGAGTCCATTGATGTTGAGAGAGATTAATGACCAGTGGATGTTAGATCCTTTGATTTTGATGTTGGCTGCCTGCCTAAGGTTGTGTGCTTGGTTGCTTTTTGTTTTACTGTAGTAAGGCTAATTATTTCCTGTGTTTTCTTGACAGAAGCTAATTTTCTTGGGTTGTATTTTCCCTTCCAGTGTCTTCTGTAATGCTGGATTTGTTTGTAGTTATTGTTGAAATTTGTTTTTGTCATTGAATATCTTGTTTTCTCCATCTATGAGGACTGAGAGTTTTGCAGGGTATATTAGCCTGGCTGCCATCTGTGTTCTCTTAGGGGTTGCATGATATCTGTCCAGGCCCTTCTGGCATTCATAGTCTCTGTTGAAAATTCAGGTGTGATTCTAATGGGTTTGCCATTATATGTTACTTGGCCTTTTTCCCTTGCAGCTTTTAGTATTTTTCCTTTGTTCTGTATACTTACTGTTTTGATTATTATGTAGCAGGAGGATTTTCTTTTCTGGTCAAATTTGTTGGGTGTTCTGTAGGCCTCATGTATTCTTATTGGCCTCTCCTTTAACTTGGGGAAATTTTCCTCAATGATTTTGTTGAAAATATTTTCTGGGCCTTGGAGAAGGGAGTCTTCTTTCTCTGTAGTTCCTGTTTTCTTCCCTAAATTCTTCCTCTCCATTATTCCCTTCATTTGTGTTTTCTTTAATTTTTCTAGTTCTATCTTCAGGTCTTGAGTTGATTTGTTTACTTTCTTCACCTGTCTGATTGTATTTTCCTCTTTTTCTTTTAGTTCCTTCAACTCTGTTTCTTTTATTTCTTTCAGTGATTTAATTATTTCTTCTCTGAAGGCTACAAACTGTTTGGCTGCATCTTTCTGTATTTCTTCATGGATGGCCATAATCTGCTTGTCTTTAACTTCCTCCATTTCTTTACGGATAGCCATGATCTGTTTGGTTTTATCTTCCTCTAATTCTTTATGTATTTCATTTGTTTCCTCTATTATCCTCTTCATCAGCATAGATTTAAGGTCATCTTGATTTTCTATTATGCTGCATTGTCCAGGGATGTTAGCCCCTGGATGGCTGGGTTCTGGAGATGCCATATTGCTCTGTCTTTTGTTGGTTGAGCTTTTACACTGACCTCTAACCATTGGGCTGTTTTAGGTGTTTGCTTTTAGTTTCTGTGCTTCATGGAGTCCTGAGGTAGGAAGAATCTCCTTGGCCTGAAGATGATTTTTCCTGAAGGAGTCCTCCTCTGCTTTTTGGTTATGGTCACTGTATGGCCTGTGTTTCTCAGGAACACCTCAGGTGTATAGCCTTGAGTAATAGCTGTGGTCTTTGTTATGCGGGGGGGGGGGGGCTGTCCTCTTACCCATAGAAGTTCTCAAGACAGCTGCCCCACTGGTGGGTTTCTATTTATAATTTTAGTGAGCTGCTGTTGTTGTTACAGTTTTCCAGGTACAGTCCTCTTGAAGAACCTGCTGATTCCCTAGCTGTGGGGTTTTCTTGCAACAGGGAAACTCAACCTGTTTTTCTGGGGCACACAGTTCTATCTGGGAAAGTGAGAGGAGTGCCCAGCAAGTCTTTGGGCCAAAGGCTAAATGCTCTGCTCTGGGCCTGGAGAATGTGCACCTAGGCTGAGTTTGTGCCTGGGGGCACCACTCTGGTCTGGAGGCTGGGTGCCTCAGTCTGGACTGGAAGCTGTGTGTCCCTGTCTGGGATGTAGGCTGCAGGCACTGTTCTGGTCCATATGCTGTGGGTGCAGCCCTCTTGAAGGACAAGGGATTCCCACAGTTTTGTCAGTCTAGCTAGGGATAACTGGTTGATCCTTGGCACAGTATGAGGGCTGATGTAATGGCTCTCTGGCTTTTGTAGATCTGAGGATGCAGCTGTGTGCCCCAGTGCCCTAGTGGTACTCAATAATGGTGGCTGAGCACAGCACTCCTGCCAGCATTAGAAAGCTAGAGCCTAGAGTCTGCTTGAATCCAGAAAGTCTTTGGTGCTGGGTGTCCTGAGCATTAGACCTGATGAATCCCCCCGTGGGTGTTTCCTCCTGCCAGGGACACCCAGTCTTTGCTTTGGGGACTGCCATTCTGTCTGAGGTGGCGGCAAGTAGAACCCACAGGCACAGATGCCTGCCTGTGGCTCTGCCTTTCTGGCTGTTGGGAGCCTGGGCGTCTGCCTAAACTGGGTAATTTTCCTGAGACCTTTTCAAGGTAGTGGTATCAGCTGAGTACTCTGAGATCAGACCAGCTCTTTCCCTCCCTGTGGGTTTGCACCCAAAGGTGAAACTGAGTCTCTGGTGCCCTTTGGCCCACAGTTCTATCTGAGGTGGCGAATCAGGCATGCAGGCAGGCAGGGCTCTGTGCAGGTGCCTGGGTCCCTGGCTCTGGCTCTGGGTTGGCTCCTGGGGCACCTGTGGAACCTGAGTCTTTTCCAGAGGATGTCTGAGTGACCTAAGGTCAGTCCCAGTGGTTTCCTGCTCAGTGGGATTATCTCTTGACTGGAAAATCCAGTCTGTGATGTTGTGGGCCCACACATCAGTCTGGGACAGTTGCCAGATCACCCTGGTGTGTAGCTCTGATCTGGTGACCAAGTGCCTGGCGGAACCAGGGTTTCTTCTGCAGTTTCGCCGGGTGAGTTAAAGCTGATTGAATCCCCCATCATGGGGTATCCTCTCACCTGGGAAACACAATCACTTGTGATTTATGGCCTGGAGTTCTGCTTGCTGGTCACTGTGCCTATCCTGCTGAGCTGCTGTTCAGAATGAGAGTCCTCCCGGTGCTGCCATCTTGCCCTGCCTCCTGGCTGGTGCTGTTTTAGCAGCCTTGCATTCCTTAGTGAAATGTCCTGGTTGTTTGTAATTAGAGCAAGCTTTAGGGAGGGAGCCCTGAATTAGGCCTTGTAATACAGCTCCAATGGATACACCAATGGCATGAGATGAGCAGACCCCTGCACAGAGCTTGATATAATCAGAAATGTCCTTGCTTTAGTGAGATGGCAGTATGGCAACTTAGTAGGCAGGGTTAGCATATTTAAAATCGAGATGTCTTATGAATTCATTCTCATTTTCAGGTGAGTCCAGAAGATATTCCACAACATCAGTCAGATGGCTGCTGGAAATTACTATAGTACTCCTCTGGTCCTTGTTGGATTTTAGCTAGAAAGGTCGTTACAGCTCCCTTAGGTGGAAGCCATTTCCAAGCCTTGTGTCCTGCAGTTTGTATTTGAGAAAGAAGACCCAGGAGGGTACTTGGCTTGTTGCTCATTGGTATCATAGGGGTGATTCCTTCTTAAATTTTGCAATGTCCAGTGTTTGGAAGTGCTGTCAGTCACTGCGATATGATGTGGGGTCTGTCTGCAAAATTCAGTAAAATCTGACTTCCAGAAAAAAAATTCACCCCCTGATAATACAGCATGAGTCAAAAAATACCAGTCATTGGGTGTGAGTGTTACACCCAGTTCGCAAGCCCCCAAAACATCTACAGGAATAGACTCCATTGCAAAACACATGAGGGTCTTTTTATTCCAAAATACAAGCTGCAGCTTGGGCCCACAACTCCTACCACTGAAGCGGTGGGAGCTGAGCGTGCTGTGTCCAGGTTAGTTGGGTGATTTAAAGATTCTGGTCCCTCCCAGCATGCCCAAGGCAGGGGCGTTTCCTGCCTGGAAAGCATCTATTGGTCAAAATGCTACATTTTTAATTGATTGGCTATAGGAAGGTCCCCAGACCATAATGACCTGGTGTGCATCTCTAGGGGGATGGGCCAGTTTCCTAGCAACTGTTACCTCTAGTGGGTGGGGAAAGAATGTGGTAAGGCAGTCCTTCCTCTCTAGGCATTACTGGACTTCTCCACCCACCTACCTACTTCAGGTCTTAATAATAGGTGCTAATTTATCTTTTGGTCTCTCATGAGCTACAGGTCACTCAGAGTTTCAATTATGGACAGTGTGAAGGGGACAACAGGGCCATATTCTGAGACTGCATTTTTAAGTTCCTTTATATATCTAAGTCCAAGACAGTGATATTGCTGTTCATATATTCCAACCCACTTCCCATATGAGGTGGCAGAAATTTCATTTTCACCTGTAGGGGCCTCATCATCAGAGGTGAAATTCTCCTCATCATCCTCTCTTTCAACTACAGAGCCTGAGGGGGACTGAACCTCTTTGATAGGGAGTTGGGTAGGAGTCTGGGCTCTGCTATGAGTTACAGGAAAAGCCTGGAGGGTATTAGGAGCCTTTTGCTTTGTCTTGAGTGGGAGGGAGGCAGCCGCAGCAGGGGATTGGGTCAATTCAAAATCCAATTCCCGCAGTTCTTTAAGAAGTATTAAATGCTCCCTTTTCTTTTGAAGCAGTTCCTTGAGGTTTTGACCTCCTGACAGAGTTTAGTTTTAGCGTGCAGAGCAGGATCCTCTATGTCAGAATCAAAATGTAAGTCTGGTGCACAGAAAGGAGGAGCTTTAATATATGGAGGCAGCAAATGAGGGGCAGCTGCTGAAGCGAGGAAAGACAGGAGAGGTTGCCAGTCTAGGTTAAGGTACCTGGCTTTCTCCTCAAGAGAAGTGGCCTTTTCAGAGAAAGGCTGGTCATTAGGACCGTCCTGTGTCTCCAAGTGGAGGGCTGTAAAGGAGGGGTAGAGAGAGTGGGCTGCAGGCTGAACTAGAACTGGAGTCTCCGGTTCAGGCATAGGTATGGAGAAAGAGTCTACAGAGGGAACTTGGGGAGGCCATCCCTGTAGAGTCTCATCCCTATCTAATTCAAGGGATTTGGGACTGCCTCTAGAATTGTTTTTGAGAAACTTTTCAGTTTGAGAAACTACCTCAGCCAAGTCAAGTTGGGAATGTCTGACCTGAAGAATATCATTAATTAAATTCCAGTAGGAAAATGCCTGGAAAGGCACCTTTTGTGGACCACAAGATTCATAAATTCTTTATTTTTATTTTTTTATTTTTTATTCTTTTTATCAGTTACATTTTATTAACTCTGTATCCCAGCCGTGTCCCGATCCCTCATTCCCTTCCAGTCCCTCCCTCCCTCCCTCATCTTCACTGTGCCCCTTTCCAAGTCCACTGATAGGGGGGACCTCCTCCCCATTCATCTGATCCTGTTTTATCAGGTATCTTCAGGACTGGCTGCAAAGCCCTCCTCTGTGGCCTAACAGGACTGCTCCTCCTTTCGGGGGTAGGGAGACCAAAGAGCCAGTCATTGAGTTCCTGTTAGAAATAGTCCTTGTTCCCCTCACTTTGGGAAACCAATTGCTTACTGAGCTACCACAGGCTACATCTGAGTGGAGGTTCTCGGTTATATCCATACATGGTCCTTGGTTGAATGTCTGTCTCAGAAAAGACCCTGTGCCCAGATATATTTGGTCCTTGTGGAGATCCTATCCTTTCCCCATCAGACTAACTCCCCTTCTTTCTTATGATTCCCTGTACTCTGCCAAAGGTTTGATCATGAGTCTTTGCTTTGAAAACACTACTAGTAAGAGTCTTTCAGATGCACTCAGTAGACTCCTGTTATACGTTCAATGCACATCCCATCTGTCTTTCTAAACAAGGATTGATCTTCTTGCCCCATGTCCGCTCAATTGATTATCTTTTTTAGGTGTATAGATTTCATTATGTTTATCATATCTTATAGGTCTATATAAGTGAGTATATCCCATGTTTGTCTTTCTCCTTCTGGGATATTTCACTCAGAATGATCTTTTCTAGATCCCACCATTTGCCTGCAAATTTCATGATTTCCTCCTTTTTGATTGCTCAGTAGTATTCCATTGTGTAAAAATACCACAATTTCTGTACCCATTCCTCCGTTGATGGACATCTGGGTTGTTTCCAGGTTCTAGCTATTACAAATAAAGCTGCTATAAACATGGTTGAGTAAGTATCCCTTTTGTGTACTTGAACGAACTTTGGGTATATACCTAGGAGTGGTATAGCTGGGTCTTGAGGAAGCACTATTCTTAATTGTCTTTGAAAGCACCAGATAGGTTTCCAGAGTGGTTGTACCAGTTTACATTCCCACCAGCAGTTGAGGAGGGTTCCCCTTTCTCCACAACCTCTCCAGCATGTGTTGTCACTTGAGTTTTTCATCTTGGCCATTCTGATGGGTGTAAGGTGATATCTCAGGGTCGTTTTGATTTGCATTTATTTCCCTGATGGCTAATGAGGATGAGCATTTCTTTAAGTGTTTTTCAGCCATTTGATATTCCTCTGTCGAGAATTCTCTGTTTAGCTCTGTTCCCCATTTTTTAATTGGATTACTTGGTTTGCTGCTTTTCAACTTCTTTAGTTCTTTGTATATACTGGATATTAGTCCTCTGTCAGATAAAGGGTTAGTGAAGATTCTTTCCCAATCTGTAGGCAGTCATTTTGTTTTGATGATGGTGACCTTTGCTTTACAGAAGCTTTTCAGTTTCATGAGGTCCCATTTATTGATTGTTGCTCTTAGAGCCTGTGCTGTTGGTGTTCTGTTCAGGAAGTTGTCTCCTGTGCCAAAGAGTTCTAGGCTGTTCCCCAGTCTTTTTTCCAATTGATTTAGCGTATCTGGTTTTATGTTGAGGTCCTTGATCCACTTTGACTTTAGTTTTGTGCAGGGTGATAAATATGGATATATTTTCATTTTTATGCATGTAGACATCCAGTTGGTCCAGCACCATTTGTTGAAGATGCTGTCTTTTTTCCATTGAATGGATTTGGCTTCTTTGTCAAATATCGAGTATTCATAGATGTGTGGGTTTATTTCTGGGTCTTCTATTCGGTTCCATTGATCCTCCTTTCTGTTTCTATGCCAATACCATGCAGTTTTTATCACTGTTGCCCTGTAGTACAGCTTGAAATCAGGGGTGGAGATACCTCCAGATGATCTGTTGTTATACAGGATTGTTTTGGAGATTCTGGGTTTTTTGTTTCTCCATATGAAGCTGAGAATCTTTTTTTCAAGGTCTGTAAAGAATTGAGTTGGTATTTGGATGGGAATTGCATTGAATCTGTAGATTGCTTTTGGCAGTATGGCCATTTTCACAATGTTAATCCTACCAATCCATGGGCACGGGAGATCTTTCCATCTTCTGATATCTTCTTCAATTTCTTTCTTCAGAGACTTGAAGATTTACTCAAACAGTTCTTTCATTTGCTTGGTTAGAGTCACCCTAAAGTACTTTGTTATTAGTGGCTATTCTGAAGGGGGTTGTTTCCCTAATTTTTTTCTTAGCCTTTTTGTTTTTGGTATATAGGAGGGCTTCTGTTTTTTTTGAGTTGATTTTGTATCCTGCCACTTTGCTGAAGGTGTTTATCAGCTGAAGGAGTTCTCTGGTTGAATTTTTGGGGTCGCTCATGTATACTATCATATCATCTGCAAATAGTGACACTTTGACCTCTTCCTTTCCGATTTGTATCCCCTTGATCTCCTTTAGTTGTCTAATTGCTCTGGCTAGGACCTCAAGTACTATATTGAAGAGATATGGGGACAATGGACAGCCTTGTCTTGTCCCTGATTTCAGTGGGATTGATTTAACTTTCTCTCCATTGAGTTTGATGTTAGCTATAGGCTTGCATTTATTGCTTTTACTATCTTTAGGTATGTGCCTTGTATCCCTGATCTCTCCAAGACTTTAAACATGAATGGGTGTTGGACTTTGTCAAATGCTTTTTCGGCATCTAAGGAGATGATCATGTGGTTTTTCTCCTTCAGTTTGTTTATGTAGTGGATAACATTGATGGATTTCCATATGTTGAACCACCCTTGCATGCCTCGGATGAAGCCTACTTGGTCTTGGTGGATGATATCTTTGATATGTTCTTGGATTCAGTTTGCAAGTATTTTATTGAGTATTTTCGTGTCAATGTTCATAAGAGAGATAGGTCCCATTAGGGATCAGAGATAGGTCTGAAGTTTTCTTTTTTTCTTGGGTCTTTGTGTGGTTTAGGTGTCAAGTTGACTCTCGCTTCATAGAATGAGTTTGGTAGTGTTCCTTCTGTTTCTATTCTTGAGTAGAATTGGAGTTAGCACTTCTTTGAAGGTCTTGTAGAATTCTGTGCTGAAGCCATCTGGTCCAGGGCGTTTTTTGGAGGGGAGACTGTTAATGACTGCCTCAATTTCCTTGGGAGATATAGGGCTATTCAATCTTTCTACCTGATCTTGACTTAGTTTTGGTAGATGGAATCTTTCAAGAAAATTATCCATTTCTTTAGATTTTAAAATTTTTGTGGTATATAGGCTTTTGTAGTATGACCTATTAATTGTTTGGATTTCCTCAGTGTCTGTGGTTATGTCCCCATTTTCATTTCTGATTTTGCTGATCTGGATAGTTTCTCTCTGCTTTTTAGTTAGTTTGGCTAAAGGTTTGTCTATCTTGTTGATTTTCTCAAAGAACCAGCTTTTTGTTTCATTGATTCTTTGGATAGTTTTATTTGTTTCTAATTGATTGATTTCAGCCCTTAGTTTGATTATTTCTAGCCATCTGCTCCTCTTGGGTGTATCTGCTTCTTTTTTTGTTCTAGGGTTTTCAGTTGGGCCATTAAGTTGTTTGTATGTGATGTTACGAATTTCTTCTTGCAGGCACTTAGTGCTATAAATTTTCCTCTGAGCACTGCTTTCATAAACTTGGGTATGTTGTGCCTTCCTTTTCACTGAATTCTAGGAAGTCTTTAATTTCTTTCTTTATTTCTTCCTTAACCCAGCTGTCATTGAGTAGTAAGTTGTTCAGTTTCCATGTGCGTGTCGGCTTTTTGTTGTTTCTGTTGTTGTTGATGTCTAGCTTTAGTCCATGGTGGTCAGATAGTATACATGGGATTATTTCAATCCTTTTGTATCTGTTGAGGCTTGCTTTGTGACCCACTATATGGTCTATTTTGGAAAAGGTTACATGCAGTGTTTGGGTGAAACAATCTGTAGACGTCTATTATGTCCATTTGACTTAGGGATTATGTGAGTGCTTTTATTTCCCTATTTGGTGTCTGTCTAGTTGATCTCTCCCTTGGTGAGAGTGGAGTGTTGAAGTCTCCCACTAATAAGGTATTAGGATCAATGTATGATTTAAGCTTTAATAATGTTTCATTTACGAATGTCGGTGCTCTTGTACTTGGGGCATAGATATTCAAGATTGTGATGTCCTCTTGGTGGATTTTTCCTTTGAGGAGAATATAGTGGCCCTCCTTATCTTTTTTTATTAACTTGGGTTGAAAGTCTATTTTATTAGATATTAGGATGGCTACTCCAGCTTGTTTTCTGGAACCATTTGCTTGAAAAACTGTTTTCCAGCCCTTTACTCTGAGGTAGTGTTTATCTTTGTTGCATAGGTGTGTTTCTTGGATGCAACAGAATGTTGGATCCTGTTTCCATAACCATTCTGTTAGCCTGTGTCTTTTTATTGGTGAGTTGACTCCATTGATATTGATAGATAATAGTGACCAATGCATGTTAGTTCCTTTTGTAATGTAGTCGGTGATCTAACCTTGTTTCATTGCTTGTTTTCTTTCCACTTTTGTTGGGATATTATCTGTATGCCCTGTTTTTTTGGGTGAATTTTTTTTCGTTGGATTGGTGTTTTCCTTCTAGAATCTTCTGTAGGGTTGTTTTGCTGTGTAGATATTGCGTAAATTTAGTTTTGTCATGGAAAATTTTGTTTTCTCCATCTATGTTGATTGAAAGCTTTGCAGGGTATAGTAGTCTGGGTTTACATTTGTGATATCTTAGAGTCTCTATGATACTTGCCCAGGCCCTTCTGGCTTTCATAGTTTCTGATGAGAAGTCTGGTATGATTCTGATAGGTCTACCTTCATATGTTACTTGGCCTTTTTCCCTTGCTGCTTTTAATATCTTTTCTTTTTTCTGTAGATTTAGTGTTTTGACTATGATGTGACATGATGTGTTTCTTTTCTGGTCTAGTCTATTTGGAGTTCTGTAGGCCTCTTGTATATTTATGGACATCTCTTTCTTTTAAGTTGGGAAAATTTTCTTCTATGATTTTCTTGAAAATATTTCCTGGAGTCTTCTTTTTCTAGACCTTGGAGCCTGGAGTCTTCTTTTTCATGAATTCCTATTATTCTTAGATTTTGTCTTTTCATAGCATCCTTGATTTCTTGGATATTTTGTGATTGGAACTTTTCTGATTTTACTTTTTCTTTGAGAGAAGTATCCATTTCTGCAAGTGTGTCTTCAGCTCCAGAGATTCTCTCTTCCATGTCTTGTATTCTGTTGGTGATGCTTACTTTTGTGGTTCCTGATCTTTTCTCCAAGTTCTCCAGCTCAAAGTTGTTCTCATTTTGTGTTTTCTTTATTGATTCTAATTCTGTTTTCATGCCTTGCACCATTTCTTTCATGTCTTTGAATTTTGATTCCTGTCTCTCTACGATGGCCTCTCTTTCTTTTTTCATTTCCTTTTTATATGCCACTAATTTTTCCTTTACTTGTGTATCTATTTGTTTGGCTATGTTTGCCTGTGTTTCTTTAAGGATATTGTCTATTTCTTCTTTCTTTGCCTCCAATTGACTGGCCATCTCTTTGAAAGACTTGTTCATTTCCTCCTTATGAGCCTCAAATAATTGGGCAAGCATGGCTTTAAAATCATTTTCCTGTGCTTCTGCTGAATTGGAGTATCCATTGATTTTGGGGTTTGCTGGTGAAGTCATGATGTCCTGATTTATGTTGGAAGTGTTCTTTTGCCTACCCCTGGCCATTGGCTTATCTGAAACCTTCCCTGTTTGTTTTTGGATTCTTCAGATCAGACTGTTGTTGTCTCTCTCTGGAGTCTGGAGTATTCTTCAGGAATCTGAGAACTCTCAGCGTGTGCTGAGGACTAGCTGTACCTGTGGGAGGAAAGTACACAGGCACAAATGGGGCAAATGCAAGCGTGTGTGTGTGTGTGTGCACGCGCGCGCGCGTTTGTGTGTCTGTGTGTGTTTGTGTGTGTGTGTAAGTGTGCGTGGATGTGTGTTTCGAGGGACAGAGTGATGGCTAATGTTGAACCCTTGAGTGTGTGGGAGGGGCTCTGCACTGTATATGTCGCAGGCGCTAATGATGATCGCAGAGCAATTTCTGGCATTAACTGCCTTAACTTTTCAGTTAGACCCACAGGGCGGGAACTTCAATGTCACTAGTGCCCCTCTGTTTCCCAAAGTGGGTATGTGGGTGGGAGGGGGTTCGATGCCTGGCTTCTGTTTTAGAAGGACCTAGGATCTGGGGAACTGCAGATTCTCAAGGGTGCACTCACTTACAGGCAGGTCTCTTGGCAGAGATCTTGGTATCCTGGGCTCTCTGCTCTCTGGTTTGGCCCTGCTTCTTTGATGTGCTCTGCCAGATCTGTGCTGCTGTCACTGCCAGGTTCTGAGGTCTTGCTGCAGCTGGAGATTTCAGGGTGGTCACGTCAGCAGGGATGGGGTAACCAGGTTCTCTGTTCTCTGGTTTGGCCCTGGTTAGTCTTAAACTGGAGGGTTGTTGTGCCCCGCCAGCTCAGTGCTGCTCAGCTGCCAAGTCCCGCTGTAACTGTAGACTGGGTCGCTAGTCCCAATGCTTTCTGAGAAGTCCTGGGGTCTCTTCACTGTGCTCTCCAAGCTTGGGAGGCCCAGCACCTTGTGTGTCCAGTTTGTATGACGTTTCTGCCTGATTTTGATGAGTATATAGCATATTCTCTGTCACTGTGGGATTGGACGGGCCGTACTGTCAGTGATCACGATCCTGTGGAGCTATTATGGCGTCTAGCAGATTCGCACCCTGGGAGGATGGTGCAGCTGCAGTGCAAATCTGGGACTCCGGGACATGTACTGCTTGCTGGCTTTTGTCTGCAGCTAAAGGGCTTGGGGCTCTGCTTCAGAGGCTGTATACCCCAGGCAGTTAGGTCTGCGCTGAGAAAGATGAGTCCGCTGTGCTGCTGTGCTGAGGAGGAAGTAGGTCTGGGGAAAGGGAGTGCCGCAAGATCAAAGGATTGTTTCTCTCCTTCCCCAAACAAGTCCCCGTGACCGGAGACCAAAGTTTTCACCTCCTGCGATGTTCCCTGTTGTTTAGAAAGCCTCACCGTGGTTTTCCTGGGTTAGAGGTCCTTCCATTCACCAACTCAGAAGTTCAGGTATCCCACTGCTCTGAAACTGTGTGTGGTAGTCGCCATCTAGTGCCCCCCCGATTCATAAATTCTTTTTTTTTTATTACATTTTATTAACTCTGTATCCCAGCCGTGTCCCGATCCCTCATTCCCTCCCAGTCCCTCCCTCCCTCCCTCCCTCATCTCCACCGTGCCCCTTTCCAAGTCCACTGATGGGGGGACCTCCTCCCCATTCATCTGATCCTGTTTTATCAGGTATCTTCAGGAGAATTTCCAACTCTGTGACAGCATCTTACATCAATAGTGCCTTCCTGTGGAAACCAGGGGCAAATATTAATTATAAAAACAAAGAAGCTAACTAAATCCTTTTTCTTAACCCTTACTCCCTGCGTCTTGAGGGACTCCTTCAGTCACTGTAAGACTCACTCAAATCTTGTCCCACAATTCATCGTTCTGAATTACCTCTTGGATCAAGCTCACAGAAGGGCATATTTGTGGAGATCTCTTATGCAGTTTTTTAGTTTCCCAGTGGAAATGCTGAATCCTATGTATTTTAGTGGCCACTGAAGAATGACATTCCATCCAGACCTCTATACCTCTAGGTCATGTTGGGTGTCAGAAATGCCTGGACCCCGGGGACTTCAACGGGTTCCTAAACAAATAAGTGTGGAAGGAATGGGAGGAGGAGGAACAAGAGATGCGAAGAATGGGTCCAAGTCTGTCTGATCAAGGCCTTGTTTATTAGAAATTTTACCCAACTTATATAAGGAGTAGTCAGGAAAGGGGGAAGGTTAATTTACTGTTGCAGGAGATAGGAAGAGTGCTTTCATGGTTTGAATATTGCACCTGCAAGATACCATAAGGGTCTTTTCTTAAGATATCTCACGGATGCTCTAAAACTAACAGATGGATGTCCTCAAAAATCTATCACCCATGATTTAGGGTCCTAGGTAACTCTTTCACTAAATAGCTTTAGGTTTCCACTAAATGACCTACCTTTGCTCACTACTTGGCTTTGGTTTCAGTAAATAGCTTTGTTTCCACTAAATAGCTTTGTCTCACTCTTTGACCTCGTCTCCAGTAAATAGCCTTGGCTCCCGGCACCTAATAAAGAAAAATCATGAAATTTCCCAATTGATGCAATGAACTGGAAAAGATCAAATTGACTCTGGTTCACTGATCCAGAAAGGCAAATGATGCATGTTCTTATATGAGGTTCATAGCATCAGATTATTCAATGTGAATACATAATTTGGAATAATTACAGAAATTAAAATATTAAAAGATAAAGAGGAAACAAGCAAGACAGTAATCTAAAAAAACTAAAAAAAAAACAAAAAACAAAACAGTAATCTAAAAATAGGGGTCTTAATTTTGGAGGGAGAAGGATATAAATAGGAAAAGAAGTTTAACATAATAAAGATGTCTGAAATTATATACTCTATCATACCACTCAAGTGAGGGCCAGCTGTCTGCCCTCTGGGAAGCATGGAAAAACTGGCCCTGAGGTTCTGAGAGTGGGAGACCTATTCATGCCCCGTCACTGGCTTCAGCACTTGGGTAAACTGACCCTACCCCTTGCAGGGGAAGTACAGATGTGTTGGCCCTAGTGGCTTTAGCAGACCAAATCAGCTATGACACATGCCCAGATCCAGGATCTTGAGTTAACTCATCTGTGAATTGCAATAGTCTATGAAGGGGCCATTCGTGCAGACATTTGCAAGAAAAGATTTTTGTACAAAGGGGAATATTATTTGACAAAGGGAGACACAGCACAGATTCCACAGTGAGAGGCTTTGCTTTGTTTCTTTCCTGTGTGTGGGTGGGGTGGGAGGATGCTAGGGCAGAAGGATGAGGAGATAAATAGGACTGGGTGCTTGATGGAAAACTGGCAAAGAATCAGTTTCTAAGAACTTTTGAAATAACATTGTCTACTTTAAAATACATTTAAGTCATGATGTGTCTCTCTCTCTGTGTGTATGCATGTGTGTGTTTTATTAAATGAAAGTGTCTTAAAGGGGGTGACAATGCTCAACAAAAGCACCATAGACACTCTAGGAAAACACCAACACCCTAGGAAGTTATATCAACTGATATGTATTAATATACACATTACACCTGGAAGGGCATTAGAGTTGTAACTAACAAAGTAGTGTATATGGGAATTTTTGGAGGGACAAAATAGAAGAGGAAAATTAAGTAATTGTATTACTGTCTCAAAAAATTACAGCAGATGAGCCAGCATTGTATACAGCATATTTCCAATCCATAAAACACAGGGTTCATTTTGTAAGTGAGGGATAGAACAGAAAGCTTACTGAGGGTGATTATTCCTGAAGTGTCACCAGTCTGGCTGCTTTAAACATGGCCTGAATAAGGGCAAAACCAGGAAACAAGACAATGTGGAAGTGGAAAAGCTTACTAGGTCTGAGTCCCTACTGAAAGAACTACAGGAATCTAAGGGAGAAGTAATCTTCCCCAGGGGTGAACACAACAATTTGATTCTCAATATCAAATGAAGAACACTGGAAATGTATATATGCAGTAACACATGGACTTATCTAGATGTATCTAATATGCATGTAATATATAATATTGCAAACATATGTTTAAAAAGGAATGTATATAGAGATATATGTGTGTATTAAGGAATGTATATATATATATATATTTGTATAAATGTGTATTTCCATTTATACAGAAAATAAACATGTTCAAAATCAAGCGCTTTTGAATTTATTATTAGTTTTTTAACTAAGAACAGGTAGCCTTTCTATCCTTACCGACTGAGCCTCAAGAGTCATCAATGAACCTAACTCACTGTTTAGACCTACTAAAAAAAAACTGTTCAAAAAGGAGAAATACTTCCTTACTTTGGCCAATAAACAACCCTGTGATTGCTTTCAACTCTCCCTATCTTGAAAAACCCTGTGATGGTGGCTCCTCAGAACTGTCTGGATGTAAAGTATCATCATCACATGACAGGTCAAAACATTCAACCAACTTTTCCTAGCCCCTTGCATTCCCAACAAATTGTTCAGGGCCATGTAATTATCATCAACACTCTCCTGAGAACAGATTTTCCTTTTGTAATTCTGGGTAAACCTGGTTCCTGCTAATTTTCTGGTGCTTCCTGTGACCAAACTTTCCCTTGACTATAACTGTGAGGGAATTCAGCTGTGTTTTCATGTAAAAGATGAGCCTAGATGACAGTTTAAGCTCCTCACACCAAAATAAAATAGGCATGTAATGTAGATAGACTGAAGAAACTAGATGGGAGAGGTGGAAGGGAGGGGGCTGTGGTTGGGAATTGGGGATAAAGTATTGGGAAGGGAAGGGTGCTGGAAGAGAATGAAGATCTGTGGGGATGCAAGTCCAGGACAAAGGTGGCTCCTAGTGGTCTAAGAAGGTGACCCAAGCTGAGACACCTAGCAGCAGGGATAAGGAGACTGAAGTGGCTACCTCCTCTATGAGGTGGGACTTCAAATGGAGGTAGGGAGACAACCACCCACCCACTATACTTCAACACAAAATTTGTCCAGCCTAGAAGAAGTGAAAGGACAAATATGGAGCAGATTGTGGGAATGTATAAGCAATGACTAGCCCTACATGAGACCTACCCCATGTGAAAGAGCTAATCTTGGCACTATTAATGATGCTCTGCTATGCTTTCAGACAGGAGACTGGCATAAATGTCTTCTGAGGGACTTTTTCCAACAGCTAATGGAAAAGGATTCAGAGGCCAGGAGAGTCAAGGATTCTACACAAAGACCTACAGTCAATTGGCCTGGGCCTATGGGGGCTCACAGAAACTGAATCACCAACCAAAAAGCATGAGTGGACTGGTCCTAGGCCCTGTGTACAATTTATCAGAAATGTAGCTTGTTTTTCCATATGGTTCCCCCAACAACTGGATCAGAGACCATCTCTAACACTGATGCTTCCATTTGGATCTTGTTCCCCTAACCAGCCAGCCTTGTCTGACCTCTGTGGGAGAGGATTAGCCCAGTTCTGATGAGATTAATGTGCCAGAGCATGGTAGTACCTAGGGGCCACCTCCTTCTTCTGTGAGGAATAGGAGAGGGGACGTGAGGAAAGAGGAGTATGAGGGGTGACTGGGTGGAGAGGAGTGGGAGGCTGAAATCAGGTTGTAAAGTAAATAAATGAATAAACATTTTAAAAGAAACAATAATAATGAAGTGATTTAATAAAAAAAACTACAAAGGAACAATAAACAGTAATAGAAAAAACAATAATAAGGCTCACAGAGCCTGGCGCAACAATAATGGAGCCAATATGATTTTGAGCTAGCTTGTCTAAATATATGATACCAGTGTGTAGCTTGGTGTTCTTTGTTGACTCCGAAAAGTGGAAATGAGGGAATCTTTGACTCTTTCATTTGCTTTTGCTACCCCTTTCCACCTACTGGGTTTATGTTCAGCCTGGGTAAGAGGTTATTTTGACTAGTCTCATTGTAACTTGTTATACCATATTTGGTTGAAATCACTGGGAAGTTGGCCCCTCTCTGAAGGGAAACTTTTATGGATTGGTTCTGGGGGAAGGGAGAGAAGCCAAGGAGGTACTGGAGCAGTGGAGGTAGGAAAAATTGAACTCACAATGGAATGTATAAAAGAATAATAATGATAATAATATCACAGACCAAAAAACAGAAATGAAAATGAGAAATGGGACCATCCCAGACTAGAAAGAATAACAACTGGACCTTGAATAAGGGCCAGCTAAGAAAGAAGAACAGTCAGACAATTAAGGGCTACTAAATCTTGAGTAGAGGCCAGACCAGATGGCCCTCCTCAGAAGACAGAATAAGCTTATTTTAAGATAAGAAACCTGGGGCAGGGAGGACTGCCCTTGGAAGAAGCTGTAAGCTGCTAGCTGCAAAACTGCTATCTTTTCTGCTGATTAGTCAATGTAAAAATACATGTGTGGCCTGATTTTTAGGTATAAAAACTCTGAGCTTTGTATGCTTGGGGTCATCTCCTGCCTTGAAGGGGTGACTCCCATTGCGATCAGAATAAACTGCCTCTTGTTTTTGCATGGAACTGCAGTCTGTGAGTTTCTTTGGGGAGGGAGCAGTCCGGAGTCCCTGCATCGGGAGTGCAGGTTTTGCAAAAACAGGGTCCATCCTTCTGCAGAATACATGAAACAAATCTCAACAGCAAAGATAACCCAATCTCAGAGTATAGGGTTGGAAAAGATTTTCCAGGAAAATTCACCTAAGAAGCAAGCTGCTGTAGCTATTCTGATATCCAACAAAATATCCTTCAAAAGTATTTACAAGAGAAAGACAAGAACAGTTAATACCCAAAAAAGAAAAAAAAAATTATAAAGATGTTTCAGTGTATAACATCTGTAGCCCAAATGCAATGGAACCCACTTTTGTAAAAGATATATTGTTGGTATAATGTTCTTTTAAAATGTATACATCTTACCCTTGTTCATTCGAAAGCTGATTTCTAACCCCCACTCTCTGGTTTCAATCCAGATATTGCATTGTGATACTCATTCTAAGCATCCTGTCTCAACTTGATTTAAACTTCCAAATAAAGCAACTAGACACAATGTTGAGCTGGGAGGAGCCAAAGCACAGGAAAGAGGGGAGGAGATAGAGGGCAGGGAATGAGTGGGAGGAGAAGGGGCGAAAGGAGAGCCTGGGGACAGAGCTGGAAGAGAGATCTTGGAGGATGTAGAGCACGAACCAGACCTAAGATTTCACAAAAAGGAAGTATAATGTGGGAAATCTAAATGTTAGGAAACTATTAGGGCTTGGAGGTTTAGGATGGAGGAACTATTGCCCAGCATTGTTTTCTAGGTTAACTAAATAAACTCAGTCTCTGTGTGGTGATTTGGGTATACAGGCTTAGGTTTAACAGCAAGCATTACCAGAAGATAATCATTAGTAAATATTAATCACTGATTACAACAAATGGCACCCAACTTATCTAAGAATCCATAACATTTAAATCATACTTTATCATAATTTGGAGGGGGGAATAAACTCCCAGTGATAAAACCCAAACTTAAAACTTAAAAACTTCTAGGTCAATTACTGTCTCTTTAAGAGAGACTGCTATACCTGCCCAGGAGCAAAAGACCGCCTCTTGTGGGCAGACCTCAGACTTCCATAAAAAAACTGGCTCCTGCTGCAGTTTAACTAAGAGGTAAACAAGCATGGCTCTTTTACACTGTAGCTGGCTCAGATCCACAGGCATGGCAGGAAAGATAGAAACTGGCAGCAGACAGACCTTTAGACAGAGTTTGGCCTAAACTAAAATAAAAAAAAAAATGCCATGTCAGAGGATGTTTTAATCCCTTTTGGCTGTTATATTCATGGATCTGGTTACAGTATGTTTAATGATGTTGGTTCTTCTCCATGCCTTCTCCAAGAAAATTCAAGGAGAAAATGGTGGAAAAGCCAAGGATTGGGGTACTAAGTTACAGACAATAGTACTCATCCAAATAATTAGGTTAATAACAGCTAAAATTCAAAGCTCTCTGGCTGCAAAATATTTGTCAGCTATTTCTGGTAAGGGTCTGCCAATTTACTGAAACATCAACTAAAATAACCAACTGGGCTTTGTTTGTTACAGCATAAATTGACAAACTGACCTCAAACTTAATTTTTTCTTGTCTTTTTGCTGGATTTTCATTTATAGGCTTTGAGTTACATCAATGTTAATTTGAGAAAAAAAAATTTAAAAAGTTGGTGAAGGCACATGTCTTTCTTCCCAACACAAAGTAAAAAGAAACAGGCAGATCTCTGAGTTCTGGATCAAGCTTATTTACTAATAAAAGCCAGGATGGTAGCTCCTGCTGTTTAGCCACTTGCAGAGATAGTCTAATATTCAAAATAACAACATTTTCCTTTAGACCATGTAAATTATTTTTTCTTAATAATAAATATTATATCCTTACTGCTCTAAAGGTTGGATTCACATACATTTTACATTTATGTAAAGAGAGATAATGTCACACTGCTTGGAAAACTGCCTTTTCCTTTAAAACTGTCAGGGACCACCTGAGGGAACTCACCAACTTCAGAGACCACCTGTCTCTGAACTTGCCCATCAACTTGCCTCAACTTGCCTGTTCCTTTACCTGTAGTAAACATACTCCTTGGAGATGTCAGTTCCCTTACCTGCAGTAAACATACTGCTTGGAGATGTCAGGGACCACCTGTGGAAACTCACCAAAATGCCTCAACTTGCCTGCTCCCTTACCTGCAGTAAACATACTGATCAGAGACAGGGAAAAAAAAAATCCAGATAATTACTTGCCGACTGAGTGCTGGTGTATGAAAGAAGCCCGTGTGGACGTGAAGGTTGCTTTTTTTTTTTTAAACACTGAGGATAACACAGATATTTCTGGTAAAAAGTAACAATAATAAGTAAAAAGTGTTGAATAAGTAAGGATATTCAAACTTGTGGGAGCAGAAAAGATGGAGACACTGAGCGAACCTGGCAGCACCAACCACAGCGTGTCATAGGTTCACCCAGGAGCCTTTTGTCCTTTGTTTGGTTGTTTTGGATTTTTGTTTGTTTGAGCTGTACTGTGGATTGAACTCAAGGCCTTAGATACACTAGGCAAACCCACAGAGCCCCAAACCCAGCCCTTCAGTTTTCTTTTGAGCTAGTTTGTCGAATGTGAGCCCTCTTTGAATGCCTGCTGACTGTACAGCATCTAACTGGCTTTGCTTCCAGATAGCCTTAAAGGTGGCAGGACACTTGAATTGGAGAAGCGCTGCTTTCTAAAGCATGAGCTTTATACAATTAAGGAACACTTAGAAAACAGGGCACATTGTTTCTCAAGAGTAGCAGCAGGCACTATGACCACTAGGCCACAATCTAACGGAGACAGCCAGAATGCCCATTTTGTATGGACTGGAAAACTTGCAGGTAACTTCTGCTGCCTTGGTAGCTGGCGTGAGCTCACATTCTGGTCACTGAGGCACAACATACATGAAAGAAAACTTTCTTGTGGTTGTGGTAGCGAAGCCTTAAAACAGGAGTTGCCAAGCAAGACCCAAGTGGATGAATGAAGATAGTTCAAGGCAAAGGTGCTTCTGGAGGAGAGGGGTCTCCTTTCAGCTGAGCAGTCATGAGTGTTAAAAGAGCATGCAGGAAAAATCCTGCAGTTGCCTGCAGCTTTGTGATGTAGGACATCTGAAGCCAAACTTTGGTCCTGCAAGTCTGGGTTTAAGACTCCATTTCCATTCTTCCCCAGGGCTGTGCTGCCGATGGAGCAATGTGCCCAAGCTGGTAGCCTGTGCTTCACTAAAAGTCCCTAATCCCTAGGAAGAAGGATGGCCAGGGCCATAGGAGTGTCCAGGCCAGACATGTGAGGGGCTTGGATGAGCAAGGTAGCTTCCAGCCTTATCCATACCCTAGCCACATGCCTTACCAGCTGAGCTGAGAGGACACAGCAGCTTCCCACCACTGGCTTAGGAGAGCTGCTCTGTTGCTTGCGTTCTGTGACCCCAGTGAGGATGCTGGTGAGAAAAAGAAGAGCTATTCTCCATCAAGAAGGTGCTGACCAGAGAATATACCACTGTATTTACTAGCACACTCTTGGAGTGAGCTTCAAGAAGCATGCCCACCCAAGCTCCAGGCATGTACCACGAAGTATGGAGACTCCAGATGTGTACACTGATGCCAGGCCCAGCAAAGACATCTGCACCAAAAGGGTAATGGTTGTGTGCAGCTATCCAGAAAATGTGAGGATTTGCCAAACAAGCCCTATTTTGGCAACCTGCATCCCTGTTACCACATTCAGAAATCTAGATAGTCAGTATAGAGAAATGATGACTGTCAAACACAGTCAGGACACCTCAGTTAATAAAAAAAGCTTTTGCCAAGTGATTATGCTGATGAAAATGGCTGAAGAAGCAGTTTGGTATTTGCCTCACAGAAGCAATGGCCAATTAGCAAACTCAGAACTGAATTTCCCAAATTGGAATCTATGTCTTCCAGCAACCTCCAGAGTATGAGTTTAGGAAGAAGCACTGACTCTAAGAACAGCAAAAGCCCCAGCCTTTGCCTGGTTGTACCCATCACTCTAATTCTATAGTAGCTGAGAAACTAATGACCCGCGTTCTGGTGCAGCCTGGCCAACCACTAGACAGCAAAGCTAATGCTCCTTCAAAGCCACCATTCTCATTCTTGCCTGATGTTAAAATTCCTATTCCTCAAGCAGCAGCACAGACCACAGACATCCACACGGTCCCCGGCTTCAGTAGGGCTCTGGACCCGGACATGATACTTAGTGACAGCACTGCACACAGACAGCAACATGGCTCCGGGCTTCAGCACAGACCAAGGAAAGTAACAGCCTAGACAGAAAGCCATCAAAAAGAATTCTTAAAATTTGTGATAAGGATGCTGAAATGCAGCTCTCCACTGTTGATGGCTTCTGGTGGGGTGTGGGTGAGAAAGGACTCAGTTTCCTTTAAGGAGCTGGCCAGCAGGAGTTTGACCGTGCTTCAAGAGTGAGTATATGGGCAACACAAATTGGACTTAGGGGTTTTTTCCCCTTTCTTTGGAAGCGGGGTCACCAGGGTAGGGAGGACTGGGAAGTGAGTGTGCTCAAGGTTTGTAATGTGAAATTCCCAAATAATAAGAACATGAAAAAATCTATCATTCTTTGGCACTTATCAGTAGGGTATCAGAACCAATGATGAAAAAATTAAAGTTGATGAATTCACTTTATACTTGAAGATTCTCCTACCAGTTAACCAGTAATGGGGGACTAGCAGGTGGAAACTCAGCAGTCAGAGCTGATCTCAACAGCATTGTCAAAAACTGCAAGAGGGGACAACTGTAGAATGCTTCCCAACAGCAAAATACACATTCATCTGAAATCACATGGGGCTTTCACCAAACAGACTGTAATCTGGAGTATGAAACCATCCCTCAGACAGGAAACAGCAGAAGATACATAGAGTCTACTTTTGGACAGATAGTATTGTTAGAAGTCAATGCAACTGAAAAGACTTGAAGGTTAACGCATATAAAACCAAGCAGGCCAAAGAAGATAGTGTACTTTTAAAACAATGGGAAGAGGACAGGATGGAACAGGAAATTTTGGTGTTGCTACACAGGTGTTTACGTGTAAAGTACTTGACATTGACTTGTCTATACTAGAAAAGGACTGAGATGAGCCGTGCACACATCCACCTTAGGAGACTAGAAAACTTACGCAAGTTAAGTTTAAGATGATTGAGAAAGGTGATGGCACAGGCCTTTAATCCCAGCAGAGGCAGATGGAGCTTTGTGAGTTTGAGGCCAGTCTGACTTACAGAGCTCCAGGACAATCAGGGATATACTGATAAACCCTGTCTTCCAAAGCAAAACAACAAAAAATCTAGGAATCAATGAAATGGAAAGTAATTTCATTAGCAAGACAGGAAATCCAACAACTGGTGCCTGGCAAAGACTGATAGAAGTCTTTATTAAACCTTGGGGGCAGGGGGAAGCACAATTAGAAGATGATTACAGAGCTCGTGGACATGAGTAATGAGTTTCCAGGAACAACTTTTATACAGAGATTTCATAACCTAGATTAAACAGACTGACTTCTTAAAACAAATCGAAACACAATTTGTGAAAAAACACAAAAAGGAATGTGAGTTTATGTGAGCTACATGAGGTGAGTTTATAAAACTAACCAAGTTTTTTTTAAAAAACTGGAACAATATTTCATGTTTATACATCATCAATATTGTGAAGATATCAGATACTCTCCCTTTATTTATAGAGTCAATACACCCCAAATGAAGATTCCAGCCAGATTATTTATAGGCAAACGGATTCCAGAGTTTGAATATAGGGAAAAGTCCAGAAAGTCTCATGGAATGCTGGAGAAAAAAAGAGCCGACAGGAGCTGGCTTCATAGCATAACATAAAGCTATAGTAAACTATAGACTAGCTACAGAGTATGACATTGGGGGGAGGAGTGAAACAGTGCAGGTATAGGAGTCACAATGTTGCTAGCTAATCTTTGAAAGCAGAGTTAGAGGGATGTAATAGAGCCAACAAAGCCAACGGCTGGGATTCATGGACATTCACTGCAAGTCAGCCTAGGCACAAGTTGTACACACTTCTTGGAACCTAGTTCAGAATTGGATTGCAGATCTGGATATGAAACTCAGAAGACGCCACAGGTAAAACCTCAGTGAGCTGGAGTTTGACTTTAGCTACAACATGAAAGGCACAATCTAAAACGAAAGACTTCAATAAAAAATTAAAATTCTGCTTTGCAAAAGTTGACTGTAACAGAATGAAAGACAAGCCATAGACTAGGATAAAATACCAACAAAAGCATAACAGATAAAGGAGTATTGTCCAAAATATACAGATGACTTAAAAAAAAAAAAAAACATGAAACAGGCTGCCCCACCCTCACTGCGCAGGCAGCAGACACCAGTTTGATGGATATACACGTGATGGAGAACTAGGAATAGAAAAACAGAATGTAGGCTTGACAGAAGTACAGCGTCCTGGAGCTTATGCAGACACAGACTCAGCCCCCGAACCTGCTGCCTGGCCACAGGATCGCCCTGGCTCTGGGCAATGACGGAGGCCAGAGATGAGAAAAGTTTCACTCATTTTTTTAGGATTGGGCATCCTCTAAGGACCACTGTGGTCCATCATGCCACCTGAGGCCATGTTGATGTCTGTGGTGCACACTGCTGCCCCAGGAAGGAAGGACGGGAGGGAGGAAGCCTGTTTGCTGTCTATGCCACTGACTGATGCCTTGGTAATGTCCCTGGGCTTTCCTGCCCCTGGGGGCCCTCTGACTGTGAGTGGCATGCATAGCCATCTGAGGCCATGTTGAAGTCCGTGGTCCATGCAACCGTTGAAGGCTGGAAGTGGTTCAATGGTCCTGATAAAACCAGGGCTGTGTTGATGTCTGTGACCTGCATTGACCCCCTGAAGTCCATGCAGATGTCTGTCCATGGGCTGCCAAATGAAGCCATGGTGATGTCTGTGGGTACGGAAAACTGGCCCCTCCCCTTTCCAGCCGCCACATCACGGTGGTGCAAGGGATGACCTGTGGGAGAGCTAGCCCAACCCTTCCAGCAGCTGCCTGGTGGTGGCATGGGCTGGCCCTGATCCTTCTGGCAGCCATATAGAAGTGCCAGCAGTAGCATGGGATTGGGAGAGATGTCTTGTCTTCTCTACAGCTGCCTCACTGCTCTCCACAGTTGTGCCGTCTGGTAGAGAAAAATTCACCTTCCCTTGGGGAACTGACCACTAGAAGTTTGTCCATGCTCCAGGAGTATATAGACAACACAAAATTAACCTGTTTCTTTTTCTTTTTTTTACCAGAAGGTCACAGGTGAGGGGGGTCAATGTGGGAGGACTGGGAGACGAGTGTAATCGGGGTACATGATGTGAGAGCACTCAAAAAATCAATAAAACATAAAAATTTAAAACCTCAGAAAGGAGAGAATGCTAAGGCTCTGAACTGGGAAAATAGAATCTTAATTAAAAAAAAAAATCCATAATAAGCCTTTGTGGAAAACAGGCCACAGACCTTGCCAAACATCTCCTTCGAGCAGATAAACAATCTCGCCCCTTATTGGTGGTTTCGCTGCAGGGCAGAAAATTTAAATGTCAAAATCCAGAAGTAAGCGGTCCTTGAGTCCTGCAGCTGTGCACCACTCTGAACAGTGTGGTAAAACAGCTCCTCCTCCTGCTCCACCACTGAGGATGTAGATCATGCCTGCGCCCGCAGGACACGCTGGAGTGCACTCATCACTTAGCTGTCCTGGCTATCAGGCGATCACTGCCAAGTCTCAGCACTGGTATCTAGCTCACCCTACTGTGCCTGATAATGGCCCCGAGCTCAAGAGGAGGGCTCTGAGAAATCCAGGCACACCGTGGACATGTCATCCAGGGCTCTGAGAAATCCAGGTACACCGTGGACACATCATCCAGGGCTTCCTGCAGCCAGAAGGTGAAACTGGCTTGACTTTCTAATGAAAGAAACCATTTGCTGAGTTTGCTCAGAGTTACCGTGGAGTAAGGTAGTTTGGGCCCTAGGAGTCTGACAGTGGAAAAAAACTAAATTTAAAAATATATCTTCTAGAGTGAAAACATCAGATTATCTGTAACATCTGCCACACTAGTGAACTCTTAATAAATCAAATCTGCCGACTCTCTAACTGCCCCCGCTGAGGCAGGCTGGAGATGGCCGCAGATTCCTTCACCAGCTTCTGCCCGGCTTCTGTTGCTTCCTCCATGTGACCGTGGGAGGAAGCCAGAGTAACACAACCCACGTGAAGCCGATGCGTCGCTCTACCTATTTCTAGCCCAACCTTAAGGAATCCGAATAGTGAACTTGAGGCCAGCTTGAGCTATAGGAAACCCTGTCTCTCCCCTGAAAACAGAGCAAAACAAGACAAAAACAAGAAAACAGGGTCAGCAAGATGACTCAGCCAGTCAAGGCTCTCGTCACTGAGCTTGATCTCCAGGTCCCACAGCAGAAAGCCATAACCAGCTTCTAAAATGTTGTCCTCTGACCACCACATAGTCACCGGGACACATATTTGGCTGTGTTCATACACACAAGCATAATGGAAAATAAATACCAGCCTTTATGAGGTCCCGGGTCTCATTTCTAGTACTGAAATTAAAAACAAAAAACAAACAAACATGGGCGCACACATACAAACATAGATAGAGGCAATGAAGTGGCCCAGGCAGTAAAGGTGCTGTCCTCCCAGTCTGACAACCTGAGTTTGAGCCCTAGGAGTCTGACAGTGGAAAAAAAGAGAAACAACTCACATACGTGGTCCTCTGGCCTCCATATGTAGGCTGTATGCACACACACAATAAGTCATTTTGTTAAAATAACATTAAAGGGGCTCCCTTTTCCTGACTCCAAGAACCCAGAAAGGTTAAGTTGGAAGTTTCAGCTGCCCTGAGATCAGCTTGGCACAGTGTAGCACACTGTGGCAAAGCAGGGGGGGTGCTCCTTGAGTCTTCCTGTCTCCCCACCATGTGCCTGGACTGCCTGGATGTGGGTGTGGAGAAAGTGCCTTTGAAGCAGCTTCCACCCCGGCCACTTCTCTAGCCCCCTCCCAACTTAAGGCAATGGTTGTTTTGAGCAATGATGGTTCAGAGTACTTCCTTCTATTATCAGGAAATGATAATACTGGTTTTGAGAATATAAACTTACTAAACAGATGAATGAGGCAGCCTCCAGCCTGGGGACACATGATTCAGATGCCAACGTAGGTCCTTGCTTTTGTTTACAAGGCATTCTATGAGCCAGTCCTGGAGATGCTGTTACTCCTGTTGACTCTTCCGAAGAATGGGGTGTCTGAAGGCACTGGCATAGTCTCTCCACCCCAGAGACAGGAACCTTCGGCCCAGAGGGGGAAAGACATGGGTAGCCAATGCCACACAACAATTCTGTAAAACATCAGACTTCATCTTGACTCCCCAAACAGGTCTCTTAAAATCTGGTGTGTCGTTTAACTTTTCATATTTCTCTTTAGGAATGAATCTATATTTACACATGTCCATATTACATGCTCAACATACATTACCCATTCCTTGGAAAGATCTGAGATAGAATAATCAGGGCTTGTAGAAAGTAAGGCTTACATTGCATAGTTACTACAAAAAAAAAAAAAAAGATTCTTACACTTTTTCAGTTCATTTACAATGTCAAACCATTGGTTCTCACACAAGGACATCTTTGTTCATAGTCCATCATGACAGTCATTTGCCTCGTGCATACGTCAAACTCTTGGCACGGTTTAGCTCCATTTGCCCCTTCTTTGTTCTTTTAATGGCTGCAGGAAACTCGGGCTTGCAGCTTTGGTTCTGTTTCTTGGTTTTGATGTATCTGATAACGCTTTAAAAACTTGGGCTTCACTGCCCCTTAACACTCCTTAAAGCCTGTCCAACAACCCCAAACTGTACCCCCTCCTCTGGGCTCCTCATTCCTGCCCACAACTCCAGCGTAAGACTTCTGTTTTATGGGAGGCCACCCTGGTACTAGGGACCCAGATAAGATACAGCCACTGCTTGCTAACACTACTGAAAGCCTGTCCAACAGCCCTCAACACACCACCTCTCTGGGGCCCCATATTTGGGCTCATGATGTCAGTGAACATTTCTGCTTTACTTGGGGTCACTCCACATTAGGAACCCCAGAGATCAAGCAGTGACCCAGAACCCCAGAGGTCACACAGCAACCTCATAGGCAACATGGATCAAAGAAAATATTAAATCTAAAAAGTTCCTGACACACAACATCCAGGAATTCTAGGACACTATGAAAAAAAAAAAAACAACCAAACAACAACAACAAAAATGAAACAAACAAACAAACAAAAAAACCAAACCTAAGAATAATAGGAAAAGAAAAAGGAAAAGATTCCCAATTCAAAGGCCCAGAAAATATTTTTAACAAAATCATAGAAGGGCTGGAGAGATGGCTCGGTGGTTAAGAGCACTGGTTGCTCTTCCAGAGAACCTGGGTTCAATTCCCAGCACCCACATGGCAGCTTGTAACTGTCTCTAACTCCAGTTCCCGGGCATCTGACACAGACATACATGCAGGAAAAAATACCTTGCCAACTTACTCAATCTGGCTTTTCTCTCCGAGTTGCTCTGATTGGCCTCAAACTAACTCCAGCAGTCTTTTCTAACCTCCTGGTTCCTTCTCATTCTCTAGCTCATTATTTCTTCACCTGAGTTCTCTCGCTGCAACCTGTCTGTTACTGTCCCAGGAAAATGTCCCCTTTTCTCTTATTCCCCTTAAGTAGCCTCCCTTACCTCTCTTCTCTTGGGAGCTGGGCATATCCTATTTTGTCAAGTCTTTCTCTGATTCATCACTGAATCTGCCAGTCAGCCTGACATCACTTTCAAACATTGTTGCCTCTACAAACTTTACAAATGGGATTAAAGGCTTGTCCCAACCACACCTGGACCTAAGGTTTTGTTTTTTTTTTTTTTTTTTTTTCTGAAACTTTCCCTATACCAGGCTGGCCTTGAGCTCAGAGATCTATCTGCTTGCCTCTGTCTCCTGGGATTAAAGGTGTCTTTGTATTCCAGCTGGATTACAAAGTCCTAGAAGGCCTTTGATGTGATCTCTTGCCAGAACAGCCATGCTCTTAATTAAAATTGCTCTAAAACGTCTCTCTTTCTGTTTAAGCTAATAATTGTACACAGTTTATCTTTTACAATGATCAATCCCACAAACAACAGTTTGAACGTCCTCAGCCACTGATGCGATGATTGTCTATAATTGCAGTCCTGATTGCCTGTCCTTCAGCAACAGTCCATTTCAGCATCAAAGTTTTCCAGCCTGCCAGACGGATGAACTGTCCTTCAGCTGGTTTGTTAAGCTGTCTCCACACAGGGAATATGCTTTCTTTATCATCTGCATTGCTATCTTTCTGTGTCACTTCCTTGTGTCCTGCCTTTCCTTTGGAAACTTCCCTTATTTGGATCTAATCTTTATTATTATTAATTTTTTGTTTGTTTCAAGACAGGGTTTCTCTGTGTCCTTGGCTGCCCTGGACTCGCTTTGTAGACCAAGCTGGCCTCAAAATCATGGAGATCTGCCTGCCTCTGCCTCTACCTCCTGAAACGCTCCCACCATGTAGAGGAATGCAAATAAATCCATATTTATCACCCTGTACAAAACTCAAATCCAAGTGTATCAAAGACCACAACATAAAACCAGATACACTGAACTTGACACAAGAGAAATTGGGGAATAGCCTTGAATACATGGGTAGAGGAGACAGCTTCCTGAACAGAACACCAATAGTGCAGGCACTAAAATAAAAAAAAATAATAAATGGGACCTCATGAAACTTAAAAGCTTCTGTAAGGCAAAGGACACTGTTAAAAGGACAAAATGGCAGTCTACAGAATGGGAAAAGATCTTCACCAATTCCACAACTTAACAGGGGGCTGATATACAAAATATATAAAGAACCCAAGAAACTAGAAATCAACAAACCAAATAATCTGATTAAATTTAAATCCAATTAAATAATCCAATTAAAATTGGGTACAGGTCTAAACAGAATTTTCAACAGAAGAATCCCTAATGGCTGAGAAGCACTTAAAGAAATGTTCAAAGTCCTTAGCCATCAGGGAAACACAAATCAAAATGATTCTGAGATTCCATCTTACACCTGTCAGAATGGCTAAGATCAAAAATACTTGCTGGCGAGGATGTTGAGCAAGAGGAACACTCCTCCATTGCTGGTGGGAGTGCAAACTTGTACAGCCACTGTGGGAATTAGTATGGCAGTGTCTCAGAAAATTGGAATCGATCTACCTCAAGACCCAGGTATACCACTCCAGGGCATATACCCAAAAGATGCTCCACCATACCACAATAGCATTTGCTCAACCAGCAGCTTTATTTGTAATAGCCAGGAACTGAAAACGACTTGGATGTTCCTCAACCAAGAATGGATAAGGAAAACCTGGTACATTGATACAATGGACCATTACTCAACTATTAAAAACAATTACACTGTGAAATTTGCTAGCAAATGGATGGAACTAGAAAAGATCATCTGAGTAGGGTAAACCAGACCCAGAAAGACAAACCATGGAGATTAGTCAGAAAGTGCAGGATAACCACGCTACATTTCACAGACCCAGAGAAGATAAGCACAAGGAGGGCTCAAGGGGGGGGTGCATGAATCTCACTGTGAAGGGGAAAAAAATAGACATCGAGGGTGATGTGGGGGAGGGGTCCAGGTGGGGGAGCAGGGATGGGAACAGGAGGGATCAGGCTGGGAGAGGATGGAGGGAGAACTGGGAGAGACAACTGGAATGGGAGGGGTGTTGGGGGCTCTCTGGGACAAGCTAGAGGCCTAGAGCAATGGAAACCTCCAGGAATCTATGAAGGTGACCCTAGCTAAGACTCCTACTCTTGGGGGATATGCGGCCTCCTGCGACCAGGAGAACTGGCTGTCTCCTGTAACCAGGCAAGACTTCCAGTAAAGGGGTAAGGACAGCAACCCAGCCACAGAACCTCCAACCTACATTTTGTCCTGCCTGCAAGATGTGCTGGCGTAAGGGTGGAGCAGGAATTGTGTCCAACAACCACTGAAAACATGCGGAGAGCCACAGCCAAACATTAGGTGGAGCGCAGGGAATCCTGCAGAGAGGAAGGATTATAGGGGCCAGATGAAAACCTATAGAACCAGCCAACCTGGACCTACAGGGCTCACAAAGACTGAACTGCCAACCAGGGAGCCTGCATGGGACTGACCTACGCCCTCCACACATGCGTTATGGTTGTGTAGTTTGGCCTTCATGTGGGAATCCTAACAGTGGGAGCAGTGTCTCCCTGACTCTGTTGCCTGCCGTCGGGACCCTTTTCTTCCTACTGGGTTGCCTTGTTCTGCCTTCATAGGAGAGGAGGGGCCTAGCCTTACTGCAACTTGATGTGTCATGGCTGGTTGATATCCGTGGGAGGCCTGCAGGGGAGGAGTGGATAGGGTTGGGGGGCCACTGAGAGGGAAGGAGGGAGGGGAAACTGTGGTCCCGATGTAAAAGAAACAAACAAAAACTTGGGCCAGGGATATGGCTCAGAAGGCACTGCTCTCCAAGTCTAACAACCCTAGTTCAGTCCCCAGAAGCTGCATGGTGGAAAGGAGACCCAACTCCTGCTTCCGACCTCCACAGCCCACCATGGGGTAAGTGCTCCACCCACACCCCCACACCAAAACAAGCAGGGCAGATTTGGTGACTGTTAACAGGGGAAGAGGGAAACGCAGATTCGGGAAAGAAACTAACACTAAATTAGCCTTCAGAATGAGCTTCATTAAGGGAGAGAGCTTGACAGTCACAGGGGCCATGATGGGGCCTGGGGTGGACAGGCAGCAGAAGAGACTTAGACCGTCCTGTCGGTGGGCACCACAATGAGGGCTTGAAGAGAGAGAGAAGAGCCTTTCCTCCAAATCCCTGAGAACAAAGGAGGCTCGTGACTCCCACATCCTCCTGCCCAGGCTGCTCTACATCTGAGGAGGACAGAGGCCGACACTCTCCAGGACCGCACACCCACCTTGCTGCTACAAGCTGGAAAGGGGGTGGAGCAAGGACAGCTACAGGATCTGCGACCCAACACTGGAGCAAGCTTGCAATCCCAGCACTGGAGAGGTGAAAGCAGAATTGGAGTTCAAAGCCAGCCAGGCAAAGGACTGCAAATAGAGACTATTAAAGTTAGAATGAGTAACTCCGAGGAACTCAAATTCTCTCTCTCTCCCTTCTTCTCTTCTTCTCTTCTTTCCTCCTTCCCTTCCTCCCTTCCTCCCTCCCTTCACCCCTTCCCTCTCTGCCCCCTTAAATTGTTCTTTATTCGAAGTTCTAGCAGTTGTTCCATTTCCTAGAAGGACTGTTTTACTGTTACTTTGCCTTGGCAATCCCACTAGCTGCTCCTGAGGTGTGCATGACTTAGAAGGAGACAGAGCTTCTGGAACTCAGCAGTCCACCAGGGGAATCACTTCAAATGGCCATGTCATTCCCCAGCTTAACACACCACCCTTAGGCAGAGACCCACAATCTTCCACAGCCCACGAGGCACACAGAGACCCACGATTCCCCACAGCCCACAGGGCACACAGACGGTAGCTGCTAATGTGTCCTCACTGGCCTTTTATACTTATCATTTTTTAAAGACTGTCCCAAACAGTCTTTTTTAAAGCAGCCCAAACCTTGTGGTTCACCAGTGAAAGCTCCTACTGAAGAACAAGCCATCCCAGAACAAGGCTCCAAATAATAGTCACTTATTTTGGCTGACAGGTGTGCAGCTTAGGCCTGGCAAAGTGGAGATGGCTTGCCTCTCAGCTTTAGCTTGGCTCTCTGTAGCTATGGACTCTGTTTCTCAGGGGCAGCAGTGTTTGCTGAGGCTACAAGCTGACCAGGGCTGAGGCTGGGGCCCCCATTCCAGCCTCAGAGCCTGTGAGCCTGTGAGCCTGCACATATGGCCTGCATTTTCTCAGAGTGGCTTTTTGGGTTCCCAAGAGGAAGCCTCGAGAGACAGAAGTGGTGTCGCTGTGCTAGAGTCCTTTCCAGAGCTAAAGCAAGGAGCAGACACTGCCCTGATCAGGACTGGCCAAGTTTCAGAAGAATAGAGGGGACTGGAAACGGTGGCTTAGACGTTTGTGGAAATATACTCTGTGGAAATGTACTAACCGTCACCAATTTTTGGTTGATTCTGTTGTTCTGTTTCTGTTCTGTTGTTCCCTGTTGTTCTGGGAATGTTGCACTATGCTCCCATCACTGTCTAAGCACACTGTTTGTAAGTGTGTTTGTTCTGTTTGAGACAGGGTCTCATCATATACGTAGCCCTGGCTGGCCTGGAACTTGCCGTGTAGACCAGGGTGGCCTGGAACTCAGAGATCTGCCTGCCTCGGCCACCCAAGTGTGGGGAATTAAAAGCGGGGGGGCCCACTGCCCTGCCTCTTCAGCAGTGTGTGTGTGTGTGTGTGTGTGGTGTGTGTAAACCTGACAGTTACCTGAACCAAGGTAATGAGCTGTCTCTAAGAAAATGATCTCTTGTAATGTGACTCCATACCAGTCTGTAACAGCCCTAACTTACATGGACTCTATTTTTATTTTTTATTTTTACTGTTATGTTCTGAGTTGCAAACTATCTGTTGCTGCAGCAACAATCTTCAAGAATCAGAGCCTTCCCATTGCAGCTGATCTTCAAAGCACACTGCTTAAAACATCATCTTTCAGCCATCACTCAGGGTACTTTACGACCCTGGGCTTCGCCAGCCATACAGATCCGATGAGACACTTACAGTGCGGACGAACATGCGCACTGTCTCAGCTGTGAGGAAAGTAGAGCCTTTGCGTGTAGCTTAGTGAGACCTGACAAGGACTCCAGGGCAGTAGATAGGGGTCCTTGGGATAAAGAATGAGCTGAGACCTGCTTGGGACAGTTTGTCATGCGGGATTAGGCAGCTTACGCTGGCGTTGAGGAAAAGCCTGAAGGCAGTGCACAGGCCTGACCTCCGGCCCAGCAGCTGTCCTCCTGGGATGTGCCACACTGCCCCCAGCACTGCTTAGACACATTTTTGTAGGTTTATGTTTGTGTGTTTTTTGAGACAAGATCTCAAGGCCCAGGCAGGCCTCAGTCTTTCGATCCTCCTGTCTCAGCCTCCTGAGTGTTAGGATTACAGGTACATGCCGCTGAGGCTTGTGTACATTTTTAACAGCTGGGACTTTATCCTGCCATATATAGACCCTGAATGCTGGATACTGAAAAGGCTTGTCCTGAGTCATTTAGGCAGTTCTAAACTTCAGTGGGAATGGGGGCTCACTGCTGCCACCACACGCACACGCACGCACGCACACACACACACACTCACGCACACAGCCTTCTGCCTGCCCTGGGCCAGTGCACTTCAGCCAAGGGGTGGCTTCCTGATTCCCCCAGCAAAGTCCTGGTCTTTGCTAATACTTCGGCAGCTGAGTTAAGACTTCTTACCAGAACCGTAAAATCCATTTGGCATTTATTGGAAAGTTACTAAGGTTGTGGCCGTTTTTTTACACAGCCACCATGAACTAACACAGTCCACGCTGTTTCACACATGAAGGAGCCCATAGGTGGGTTTTCTTCGGTGGCAGCATTGGGCACGTCTGCCCCTGTGGCGGTAGACTGGAACTGGGCCAGTCTACAGGAAGATTGTTGGGGTGTTTTTTTTTTCCTTCTTTGGGGTACAGATGTTAAGCTCATTGTGAACATATCTCACTGTGCCTTAACTTCCTTTGTGAGAAAACCCATAGCCAGGCACAGCTGCACCTACCGAAGAGCCCACACAGACTAAGTCACGTCCCCCAAGTCTGCTGCCACCAAAAATACACTTGGCTTCCTGCCTCTGAACTGTGGTCAGAAATGCCATTTGCTTCCTGAACTTCAGGATCATAGTTAACAAAGCATAGCACAATCGTTAGTCATGAGCATACTTTCCTCCTGAAGTGTTGGTTTCATTCATTTTCCCATCCTTCCCTTTGTTCTGCCATCTGGCAAGTTCTTTCAGTGTAAGAGTCCTTTTGTTCTGTCACCATCATTTGTCGTAGCCCTTCTGTCTGGAGAAGCAACTCATTTGGAATTGTCGCTGGAGGTCTGGGTGCCAGTCAGTAGGGACAAATGCCGACCTGACAGGTGCCCAGGATTGCCACTTCCCAGGAGGAGTGGATGTGGTGGCCTGCATTCAGGACGAGCCTTTCTGTACCTGCTCATCGTGCTGGTTTGGGTCATCATGGCACGAAGCTGTGAAATGCATGTTCAAGAGGCTTTCTGTCTCTAGGTTTGGAGCCAGGAAAACAGCACTGACTGTGGACAGCCACACCTGCAGCGACATCCAGCCCGCCAGGCCCCACCTCTGGGCAAGGTCTGCGCTGGGAGGGCAGGCAGGCACTGTCATTTGGTGGGAGAGGTCCTGCAGCATCCCAAGGGACTCTCCAGGGCACGGGAATCCCAGGACTTCCTGAGGGATCCTGGGTTGCTCATTTCCTCAAGACTTGACTCACCCTAAGCCTTTGCAAACAGTGAGTCAGCTGGGGCTGGGGCCACTAGGGGCCTTTCCCTTTGGGTCTGTGCTTGTCCTGGGATGAAACAACACCAAAAGGCTTAAACCTGCTGCCTTTAAAGTGTGTGTGTGTGTGTGTGTGTGTGTGTGTGCTCAAGATGTGTACTGTACTGAGCATGTTCCTCAGTTTCTAGTGTGCAGCCCGTGTTCTGTGCTTCTGTGGGCAAACTCCTCCTGCTGCTGGGCTAAGCGGAAGTGTGTGACTGCAGCAGGCTGACGAGGCAGCTCCCACAGCCTCACTGTAGAGGGCACCTGGCCTCTCTGCACAGGGGAGCCCTACGGGGTGCAAATTTAACTAGACCAGGGTCACTGTACCTCACACAGTTGGGCAAAGCTATACCGATTTGTTATTCTGGAATCCCTGGCCGAGATGCCTTGGACATTACTCACGTCTTCCTAGCCTCGCCTTGCTCAACATTTTCCAACCCTCACCCATCTCCCCAGCATCACCCTCTTCCAGTTATTCTGAGGCTGCCCACACATGAATCTCCTGACAGCAAGGCAGATGTGAGAAAAGCCCGTCTTCTATTTTGAAGTGCTGTGTCTAGGGTACATTCCTGACTCTGCGGGTGGCTCTGGCATTGCCACCTCATCTGGACAGAGCTCTCGTTGAGCAGAGCAGGGCCAGTCACCAGAGCAGCCCTTCAGACAACTGTTGCTCTGGGAGGCTGCCGTGTGCCACAGAAAATGTCTGAGGCTTGGGGAACACTGACAGGTCTCACTCCATCAACAGCGGGAAAACAGCAACAACATTCAGTACTCTGTGGATTGAGAAAATAGCAACTGATGTTTATTTTTTTGGCTTAGCATTTAAAACCAATTGTGTAGTGGGAAGGTGTGGCTTGAAAAAGGATAATGTGAATAGAAAATAGCAGAAAATGTCTCAGTCTTTATGTAGAGAGGAAAAAGGAGCTGCCTCTCCCACCTTCTTACAGTTCCCAGGGTGGGATCAAATGCTTCAGACATGCCTTTTCACCGTCTGGGCAGAGATGGTCCCAGCACTCAGGATCTGTGGTCTGTGAGGAGGAAACTGGCGGAGCCCAGCCCACTGGCCACACAATTGTCCTAGTTCCTCTCATATAACCGCCCATAGAGAGCTGCTGTCACCAGGCCAGAGGACAGTCCACTCTTCCTCAAGAAATAGTGATCACTCTCCCACCTGAGCTGGTCAGGGCTGTCCAGAGTCATCCCGGAAGTGAGAAACAAAGGGAAGATATAGGAGGTGCTGAAGTTCCCCCACAGGTGAAAGTCGAATAAGCGTTGGGCGTCTGTGATCTCCTGCCCACAAGTGTCAAAGCCAAGGCCCCCACACTTGACCAGGGCACAGACTTGGATGTAGTAGGTGCTGTGCATGGTGTGGGGTCTGTCGAAGACAGCCAGGGTGTACAGCTCTTTGGACAGCGTGGGCCTCTCGTACAGGAAGTGACAGCAGAGGCTGCCAGAGCACACCCGCAGATAGCCTTCCTTTCCCCAGACGGGCACCAGGGTGAAATTATCATACATCATCTCCGAGTGGAAGGTGGGCGGTGCGTTCACGGTCCACAGGGCAGCCTCCTCACAGTGCACTTCCTGGGCATCCTTCTCACAGTACGGGTCCAGTCCCACCGACAGGACTTTTAAGAACTTCTGGTGGGATGGGTCCATTTCACTAGTTGTATTCCCAACGAGGCCCGGTGGGTTTGTGGCTACCTGGGCAGTTATAAGGTGGCCTTTGGGGATGTCCATGTCATGGTACCAGAAGGACTTCAGGGGGGTGTGTATGCCACTGTCAGTCATCCCCAGAGTCGGGTGGTGAATGTTAGCTGCCAGGACGCTGACACCGAAGGCAGTGGTGAATGCTTTCTGGATTTCGATGGCTGCCAGAAGAGGCAGCTGGTTCATCCAGGCTGTGGGGTATACAATGTGCTTCACCTCAGAGTCTCTGAGGAGTCGGACCGCCGGGTCAAAGAACAGAATGTCAAAGCAGATGAACACGCCGAACTTGCCAGCAAACGGGGTGTCAAAGGTGACGAGGTCCATGTCAGCAGGGGTATCAAAGGCTGCCTCAAAGTACAGGTTGTGCTTAAGGTAGCGGCCAACAAGGGTTCTGTTGTTACTGAAGACTATGTTTGTGTTATCTCTGGTATCTCCCATCGTGTGGGTATGCCGGGTCACTGGTAAAGCAAGGCTGCTTGGTTCCAAGGTTGGCCACCAGGAACATGTCTCCCCTGATGGCCATACAGCTCAGGCGCTGGAGGACCTGGGTGGGTAACAAATAAAATAAGCGATTTTAAATCCTGCCTTTTGGCTCAGGGTTTTAATAGGAACATTCCTGTATTGTGTCTTTAATATACCAGCTTCACAGAACACGCGAAGGGCATAAACAGGGGACTCACAGGACAGATATAAGAAGCACCTGGAACAACGCTTAGGCTCAGCAGTGATGAAAACGCAAATTAAAGTGACATACTTTTCACCTTTGTTAGAACAGCAAGAGCTTGGAGGCTGGAGAGATGGCTCAGAGGTTAAGAACACTCACTGTTCTTCCTAAAGGTCCCGAGTTCAATTCCCAGCAATCACATGGTGGCTCATAACCATCTATAGTGAGATCTGTGTGCAAGCTGAATGCTGTATAGATAATAAATAAATAAATCTTAAAAAAAAAATAGCAAGCCCTCAAGGGAGCATTCCATCTTGTGTTGACCCAGGGGCAGGAAACAGGCTCTACGCTAGTACTGGAGACGCAAAGTGAGAGAATCAGCTTTTAATTTCTAAATTTGGTATTTAGAAATTATATGTATAAATATAGTGTGTGTGTATGTGTGGCCTTGAGAAAATTCTCCAGGAGTTTTATAGGAGAACTTGAAGATGTTTATAAAAATGTATCCACAGGCTATTCACTGAAACCGTGCTTAAAATAGTAAGAGATAGAAAGAAGGGAGCACATCTCTTCCTAGGCAGTATGCTGGTGGAAGGAGAAGAAAAGGAGGCATAGCAATTGTTGCCGGAAGCCTCTAGAGTGGAGGGGCAGACAGAGATGGAGATGAGCTTTTAGAGTCGCTTGTTCTTTTCTCTTTTTAAAACTTGACTTGTTAAAATGTTTCAATTCATGTGACTCTTGTGTAATTCACCATTGAAAAGACTAAGCACATCAGCAAGAGGCCTGGGAAGTTCAGGTGTGGCGGTTTGGATCCTCAGGCAGCATGCCGTGGCTTTTGGCCATGGACCTGGTCCTGCTCAGCCTGCTGCGCTCCTCACCCACCTCTGTGTCATTGAACCGAAATGGCTCCAAACTCGGGTTCCACCTGACCAGCTTGGGAGATGGCATGAAGTCCAAGAACGGGTAAATGGATGTTCTTGTGAAGTTGAATCCATGGATGCCATCTTCTGGGAACACTATAATCTGTGTACCCTGCAAGCAGAAAGACAGAGGAGAATACCGTGAGGGGAGGGGAGCGCCATGGGGGAAGGGAGGACCAGTCCTTTGTTGCCAAACAGGAGCCAGCTCACTGGCTCGGCTTAAAGATGATGGCTGACTCTCAGCTCAGAAGAAAGGCTCGCTCTCCGTCCTCAGACGAGCACCCAGCCCAGGTCAGCGACCTCAGTCTCTGTGTCCTCTGGGATGGACCATGAGCATGCCGGGATAGAGGGAGCAGTGAGCAGCTCTGCTGAAGGCTCGGCTGCACTCTCGCTGTACAGTCAGCACTGGGCCACTTGTGAGGCGCTTAGAATACCGGTCCTGTTCACGGGTGGGACGTCTTCTGTCCAGCGGCTTCCAGCCACCCACCCACATCTAAGTCAATCGGGGAACTTCTGCAAAGACCCTGGCGTGGGGATCCGTCCACAGAGCGGCTGACTGGAAAGTGGGGGAGCCCTGCTGCGGTATTTGTGTAAAAGTTGATCCCGCCGAGTCGTCACAGTTGGGGCTCTGGGAGCCAGGGGTGAGTGGCAAGTGCGCTGTACACAAAGCCCCCACCAGGGAACTTAGAGACGCCCTTCAGGGGCTCCAGCCGCTCCACGGGCCTCTCCCCACCCTGGGCTCCCCGTGGCACCTACAGCAACTTAGGGAGAAACAGACCAGACAGCCCTCAGCTCTCCCTTAGCATCTCATTCTCCCGGGGCTCTCCAGTTCTGTTCTCTCTCTCTCTCTCTCTCTCTCTCTCTCTCTCTCTCTCTCTCTCTCTCTCTTCTCTCTCTCTCTCTTTCTCTCTCTCACACACACTTACATCCTCTAATACAAGGTCCCTTTCTCCATGCATGTGACTTTCTCAACGAGAACACTGAGAAATTCCGCCTATAACGGCTGCCCCCTATGTAAGACAGCACTATTGCTCCTCCTGAGCATCTGAATCCAACCTCTGTGATAAAGATAAATACACAAAAAGGTGCAGCAGCTGTCTGCAGGGTGTGGTCGTTCCCCTGGCTGTTGCACGGGCCTTTAGGTGATTCCCTGGTCATTTCCTGAGGATAGAGTGGATTTCGCATGGGAGAACACTGGGTTAAAGAGCAGTGTTTCTATATGGGCAAACCAGCATGGCTCCCCAGGGCAGAGTGACAATGACGTTCGTGAGTGTACAATGGGAATGTACACTCGGAAGTGATTGTGCAAACAACTCATCACAAACCCAGAAACCAGTTTAGATGGAGACCTCGCGCCCCTCCAGACTAGCAGGCTGGCTTCAGTCAGGTGATCTGTGTGCAGTGTGCCACTGATGGGCTCTGCTCTTTGGGTCAGCCCCGGGAGGTGGAGGTGGAGGAGCCTGAACTCAGAGCCTTGCCAACGGCCCAGAGCCCGTTTCAGAACGAAACAGAAGTCCTCATGCTAAAGACTACATCTGTGCCCCGTGGGACGGTAGCCAGTTCTCTGACTAGCAGCAGCCCGGTCCCTGGCCAGCGCTGGGCTGAGTGGCAACATTCCCACCCCTCCGATTCCCACCATTATCTAAGAATGACTTAAATAGAAACTGTTCATTCTGTATTCGCATGAGTCACACTTTCAACTTTTTGAAAAATATGTAGAGAGAGGTTTTCCTCTATTCAGAAAAAAAAAAAAAAAAAACAAACAAACCTTGAAGGCTATCTTACGGAGTTCCCCATTTCAGCTGTGTCTACACTGACTACATCATGTGAGCAGTGCTCTGATGGGCCTAAGGAGGTCAAGAGCTTTTGAGGAACGAAGGTCCCAGCCCTAGGCCTGCACGGGGAAGGCCATCTTTCCCCTGGGCCTGGGAGCAGTGCTGCGCTCGGCCTGTGACGAGCTCCTGCCGAGCTCCTGCTCTCAGCTGACGTGATGGAAAACTGATGCCCGTGAACACATCGGAGGGGTCGAGGCACAGACAGCTCAAAATCAACCCCGAGCAGCTGGCATGACTCACGGAGCCGCGGGCGAGCTCCAGGGAGGGGGCGGGGTAGTTGGCGGACAGATGGAGAAGCCCAATGAGGCGAGGCTGCAGGTGGGAGGTGGCGCTGTGCCATCAGACACCTCCACCGGGGCCTGCCCTTGACCGGGTCAGGCTGGGCGGCAGCCTGAAGGTGCGGCTGGGCTCTGTTTTCCACCGACCTCAGCAGCGACACAGATGGGATGAGTATCCAATGCATGGATGCTATGGGTGCCAGGAGAGAGCCCTGGATAGCCCATCGGGTGGATGGGGGCAGCTCAGGTGGGAAGGCTTGCCGACTGCACAGGGCTCTGTGGGTAAAGGAGCGGTGTCCCTTTACACAACTGGAAATGCAGCGGGATGTCATTGCCAGAAGTGTACTGGGAACAACATCTGGATTTGGGGTCCGCACTTCTAAGCAAAGAGGGAGCCCCTGAAAAGGACTAGACGCTGCATCTTCTCCTGGGGAAACTGGCAGACAACACTGTCCCCGACTGTGCACAACATGGAAGGTCAGAACTACGGTGAAAGCCTTCCCACAGTTGCCCTGAACCTGGGAAGCGGTGTGTTCTGAGCTCACGGTGTGTGTGTGTGTGTGTGTGTGTGTGTGTGTGTGTAGCCAGGTTGGGACAGGACAGGAGAGGCTTCCTGTCCATCAGGAGTGTTGGACGATAACTAACCCAGGATTTTAAAATGCACCAGGAATTGGTAGCTGTAAGACCTGGGGTCTCACAGCTCAGGAGTTTAATCGCGCCCTTCCCAGAAACTCCCCAGACCAAGACTCGTTGCAAAAGTAAGAGGTTTATTAACCATTGTACAACGGGGTCACCCCTGCTGGTCAGGAAAGAGAGGCACCGGGGGACAAAGGCCTTTAGGTTTTTAAGAGAAAAATTGCGGGAAATTTGAAGTTTTAGTTTTGGCAATTTAGGATTGGATGAGGAAGCTATAAAGTAAGATAATTGGTTAGTCTTAGGTGCTCAAGCTTGGCCAGTCCTGCCAAGTGTGGATGCTGCTGCACTTTAAGGTGGGGGTGGTTAGCTCATCCTTGAAGATTAGGGCTGCGGGCTCTTGGCTGGAGGTCAAAAGCTACTCAGAAGAAGTCTAGGTTTGTTGCTAAGAAACGCTATCTCAAGGACAAGGGTCTGGTCATTCTTTTGCTGAGTGAAGGTCATTGCTTGCTTGCCCTTTTTTTATATCTGTCCTCACAGATAGGGTCATATTCCTTCACTCTCTGGAAAGGTACTAAGAGGCTTTAGCTTAACCTGGACCTAAAACTCAAAACTATAGGCTTTAGAAGACATATAGGTTACAAAGTTAGCCTAACCCTTTCATTTCCCCCTTCTCATTGTAATTGCTTCAATCATGAAGCAGCTGCAGAGTGAGAATTTTATTTTAAGAAAAAAATTGTCTTTTTTTTTTTCTTTTGACTCAACATTTCAGCCTGTAGAATGGGACAATGGGCCGATGATCCATCTTCTGGAATTTCTTTATGTTGATTATGGATCGTTGAAATCTCAGTTTAAAAGAGGCTAAAATGCTGGTCAAAAGTTGGGAAGAGTACATGGGTAAAGATTACTAGGAGCCAGTCAAAGGCTGGTCAATGAGGCAGTCCTTAACAGTCTCTGGTTAGTTGATCCAATTGAAGAGACAGGGAGCAGTCATGTCAGCTTTCAACAAGTCCAGATTTTAGTTTGCAGCCCAGAGTCAACCAGGTGAAAATCTGCTGAGACAAATTTATACTAGAGACAGAAGTTAAGATTTGTCTGTTAAATGGAAAAAGTGAGGAATCCCAACACCAGGGAAAAACTCTTCTGGGATCCATTGAGCTATGCCAGATCTAGGTCTTATGACCTTTTGATTTTTATAAACTCATATAAATTTTTGGTACGCAAAAGGAAACTCAGAAAAGTAACATATCAGCAAATCTAATACAGCAACATTTTGAGAGTAACAGATAAACTATATCTAACAGAAGTGGTACCAGTCAGCTGTTTGTTTTATATCTTTTACAAATAACTTAAGTGTGTCCATGTGGCAGCCTTTTTGGAGTTAACAGCATCTGAGCAGCGGAACTCAGCTTCATGGCTATTTTTTAAAGTCCAGTCTCTCACAGACTGACCTTGGTGGTCTTACAATGGACTGCTCTGACCCTGAGCAACTCCGTGCAACCATAGTAACCAGACAGCAGGCTCTGTGCAACCTTGAGTAAACCCTCCTATATTTTGGCTAAGTAAAATTGCCTGCGTGAGAAACTGCTTGTACTTTTTTTTTTTTTTTACTTAAGTGTTAACCTGACATCCATTAAATTGACACTTTGATCAGTATGTAGACCAACATTTTTTAGATTTTCATAACCTGAACTCTTATATCCTCAGACCCTATATAAACCTTATATTTTTTTTATTTAACTATTAATATAAGACATTGGCAACTGATGTAAAGCCTGTGAGCAGGGCAAACCTGTTTTTTTTTTTTTTTTATACAAAAGATATAGTACCCAGTAGTTTTAACTAACTAATGAACTGTCCAATGAGCTGATAGTGAACCTAACTGTCTGCTCTTTAACTGCCAAGTTACTGTTAACTAAGCCTAGCCTTTTAGCCTAGGTGTCAATGTGATCAGAGACCTGAGAAGGATAAATTATGAGCTAAGTAAATGTACCAATCAAAATGACAGAGATGACTAGTTAGTCCATTACCTAGGCAGTGTCCCTGGCTCATGTGGTCTCCTGGCTTTCTGAGCAGAGGCAGTCCAGCCATCAGGCATAGAGGATGAGAAACTGCTGTTGTGGAAAGAGGAACAGGAGAGATTGACCTCACCTTGCCTCTCACAATGTGAGACAATGGCTCTTCAGGTGTTCCCGGCTTTGTCCACAGTTTAGGCTGGGCCCTAGCAGTGGGCCAGTTGGGGCAGTATTGCCCAGTGGTTAGCATACCAGAATCTAGAGTTGCAGTCATCTGTCGTTGTCCAAATCTTCTCGGAGACCTTGGGGAGCTACTGCCAGGATTTTGGGACTTTTTGTCACAATAAACTTACATATGTTAAAATGTCATATTCATCAGATCTCTGATAAGCTTGAGGGCCAGCATATCTGAGTTACTTTTTGTTTTTATCATCTGTTTTAAACTGTGTCCTATAAAACAGAATGCTATTTAATCTAGTTTTAGCATATTTTTGAGATGCATGTTTTAGAACTATATATTTTAAGACAAATAGGCAAACTTTATAGTTACCCATCCTAGGCTTAACCTTAAAAAAATAAAAACCCTATACAAAGACACTAGGTAGAGCTCAACATCTTAACCAACTGCAGTCATTAGCATAGCTTTAAGTCTGCTCTTTCTGAACTAAAATTAAAGCAAACATTTTAATCAGATACAGTTTATAGAGGGGCTAGCAAATCTTGCTGATCCTACCACTTTGTATTAAAATTGAACAGTAAAAAGCTTTGCACTTAACACTAATCAGAGGACTGAACATAACTGAGAGACCTAAACAAAATGGTGGTAAACTCATGTCTCCACCCTCTTTATCTCTGGACCAGCATGGCGGCTGGCCATGTGTAACTGAACTCAGCTGGAAGTCCTAAACAAATATGGCAGCAAAACTACACCTTCACGTGCTCTCTATCCCTGAACCATCATGGCAGCTAGCCATGTGTTAGCACAGGCTGTGACTGACAATACCAAAAATAGCCATTGGTGCTGTTGATGATACAGCAAACACTGTGGAGCATCCATAATCCCCCACAACCAAAAAAGTTTTAACATAGTGATCAAATAAGTTTTAGAACCAACTGCATAACAGAACAGTACAGAACACTTTTAAACTGTATGAATTATTTTAGCCATACCAAACCTATCAGCCAGAAATTTTTTCCCCTTAAAAGAGCATAAAAAAACATTTTGCAATGAAGAATCACCAGCCTTTTAAATGAATTATAACATATTTAAATACAGTTGTTTTTTTTTTTTTTTTAAATCATATTAACTCTCAGGCTTTATATAATACATCCACTAACCTTCTGCAACATCCTATATACCTTCAGGTTCCTAGCTTTCTTTTTCTGGCTTAACCGACATTTTTGCTTTAGACAAGCTATTTTTTTAATATCTCTTGCTCACTCTTTTTTTTTTTGACAACAGGAAAACTCTCATTAATTTTTTTTTTTGTTACACTGTCCAAGGGTTATTGCTTAAAAAATCTGATAAACTGTAGATGTTTTATCCTCTTAAACATCTAAACAATTTTTAAAACTCGTCTCTGCAATATCAAAGCAAAGTATTTTTTAGGAGTGAATTTACAAAGCATAACCGTAATTTTAAAAGTCGAAACCAGATTTTAAGACCAAAATTTATCAGTGAAAACAACCCAATCTTCAGAACCAATATCAACTTAGAATAAGACTTTCTTTTTATCCTAAAAGGAAATAAAATCATTTTGACTCAGAGATTTTGCAACCTTTGTTTTTTTTCTGAGCCACACCATGTGGCAATTTATATTGTTGTTATTTAAACATATGCATTTATAGACCCTACAAACACATAGGCACATATACGTGTTTAAAACAAGAATTTGAATTTAACCTTAAAACATACCCAATTATTTTTTTTTTATCATATCAACCATTTAAGACCAGTTGAAAACAATCGTATAATGGCCATACATTTAAACAGACAGACTCAGCTGTAATTCTAAACATTACAGCAAGTGCAGTTTTTTTTTTTTTTAAATTACTGTTTGATCTGTAAGTTGCAAGCCCCCTAGGTGGGAGGAGGGAAGAGAGGAGCAAGAGGACGTGGTGAGCTCTTGCTGCTCACTTCCCTGCTAAGCTGGCATGAAGGCAAGGGGGAGGAGTTTTTCCTCACTCTTGGCAGCCAGAGCAGCTCCTATCATGGAGCAGCTAAGGTGCCAATCCCTGCCTAGCCATGTCTAAGGACTTCCACCCAGCAAGCCCATGAGCCTTGCCTGCTCCCTTGGCTCCCTTGTGAGCTCTACTGTAGCTTACCTCCCCCGCAGGTCCTGAACCTGCTTCCTGGCTGGGCCTCTCCCCTCCCCCGTGCTCTTTGGCTGTCCATCGCAACAAGGGGATAGCGCATCAAGCCCATGTCCTGCTGGGTGTGCATTGTCATTCCACAGACGCTCAAGTGCCTGAGCACTGCCTGCCCAAGCTCCAGCCCCAGCTCCACACGTCTCCCCAGCCACCCGAAAGCATTCCCTCCTTGGCTCCCTCGGGAGGGAGAGCACACTGCTTGGTGTCCTGCCATGCAGCCATGTGCACTCCTGGGCCGAGAACTAGTTTTAATTTTAACTATCCTCTGTCTGAATTTTTATCAGTCCAAGTCTACAAAGAAACAGACACAGAAAAATACATACATACATGAGAAACACAGGATTTAAATTGCTGGGGGAGCAGAATCTCTCTGCTCCTCCCTGTTCACAGAAAGGGGCAAGCTGAGTGTCCTACAGGATGTCCCATGGACTTGGCATTAATGACATGTCTGTCTGCCTTAATGAAACCGTTCCAGGCAAGTGGCCTCAAACCACTCAGGGGACTCGAACCCCTTCTACAGATGCTCTCAAGCTAGACCATCTCCCTGTCAAAAGAGTCAGAGAGGCAACAACAACAGAAACACAAAGAATCAGGCAAGTAATCAAACAAGGACACCCTTGTGAGTGGTACCACAGTGCTCTGATAGAACGGCTGCCTGGTGGCGGTCCTTCTCTACGAAAATCAGATGGGAGGAGGGAGGACCGTCTCAGATCCAACCTCCCAAATGGAAAGTGGGCGTCCCCAGTTCCCAGTCAAGCGATATTCTGACACGTCTGTCAATCGCAATGACTGATCAGATGACCAAAAAGGTCCAGATAGGCGCCTAAACTGAAACAGATTGGTACCACAGAAATCTAATTGAGAGGCTGCCTCATGGCAGCCATCTCTGACAAGAAACAGATTGGTAAGACAGAAACAGACTAACCTGTTCTGAGCTCGACCTCCGAGTTCAGTCTGATGAGGGTTGGGGAAGGGGCACGCCCTTTCCCGGCCAACGCACCAAAAATGTAAGACCTGGGGTCTCACAGCTCAGGAGTTCAATCGCGCCCTTCCCAGAAACTCCCCCAGACCAAGACTCGTTGCAAAAGTAAGAGGTTTGTTAACCATTGTACAACGGGGTTACCCTTGCTGGTCAGCAAAGAGTGGCACCGGGGGACAAAGGCCTTAAGTTTTTAAAAGAAAAATTGTGGGAAATTTGAAGTTTTAGTTTTGGCAATTTAGGATTGGATGAGGAAGCTATAAAGTAAGATAATTGGTTAGTCTTAGGTGCTCAAGCTTGGCCAGTCCTGCCAAGTGTGGATGCAGCTGCACTTTAAGGTGGGGGTGGTTAGGTCATCCTTAAAGATTAGGGCTGCGGGCTCTTGGCTGGAGGTCAAAAGCTACTCAGAAGAAGTCTAGGTTTGTTGCTAAGAAACGCTATCTCAAGGACAAGGGTCTGTTCATTCTTTTGCTGAGTGAAGCATTCATTGCTTGCTTGCCCTTTTTTTATATCTGTCCTCACAGATAGGGTCATATTCCTTCACTCTCTGGAAAGGTACTAAGAGGCTTTAGCTTAACCTGGACCTAAAACTCAAAAAACTATAGACTTTAAAAGACATATAGGTTACAAAGTTAGTCTAACCCTTTCAGTAGCCATGCCCTTTCAGGCCATGAGGTGTGTGCGCGGGAGGCGAGGGGTGGGGTGGGGCGCGAGGGGTGGGGTGGGGCGGGAGGGGGGGGGTGGGGCGGGGGGGGGTGGGGCGGGAGAGGGGGTGGGGCGGGAGGGGGGGTGGGGCGGGAGGGGGGGTGGGGCGGGAGGGGGGGTGGGGCGGGAGGGGGGGTGGGGCGGGAGGGGGGGTGGGGCGGGAGGGGGGGTGGGGCGGGAGGGGGGGGTGGGAGAGCTGAGGGGCCCCACGGCATGGCCAGGGTGGGAGAGCTGAGGGGCCCCACGGCATGGCCAGGTCCACACAAGCAACAGAGGAGTTTGGCTCCCTTGCACAGCAGTGCTTGGTGGCCTCACCGCCAGGAAGAGGGCCCAGACTCCCTGGGCTCCAGGCTTCCTAGCCCCACAGCTTCTGAGGAAAGCAGCACTTCCGGCTCCGTCCCAGGGGGACCTCTCCCCCACCCCACCCTTCCTGGCTGGCAGGAGAGGAGAGACAGCCAAGCTCGAAGCCCTCAGGAAGGTGTGGGTCTGGGGTCTGTTCTGTCTGGACCAGGGGCTCCCCATCTGGATGAAGCAGCGATTTGGGTGCCTCTCAGAACATGGCGTCCACTGCGCTCAGTGGTTCTCAAGTTGTTGTTTCTCCGAATATCAGAATCGCCCACGCCAGGGTGGGGGAGGGCGGACTTTGAAAATTCCCACTGAACAAACTGCCCCTGCTCTGGACCAGTTGGCTACAGCACCAGCCCAAAACCCCGGCCCTTGTTTACAGTTCCCCACTGAGTCCCAGGCACAGGGACGTGAGTCAGTGACCTCGGCAGGGCTTCTCTAACTTGGGCAGAACATTCCCCAGGGAAGACCCTGCCGCTTATGACTCTGGGGGCCGGGGCCGGGGCCTGACTTAAGGAGCTGCGGTGAGAAACAAGATGCCGCCAGCTGACCCCATTTCTCAGGAGGACCCTGGGAGCCTGGGGTTTTTCCTCGCTCAGAGCAGCTGGCTCTAGGCGTCCTGAACCCGGGTCAGGACCAGAAAGCTGCTCTTGCCTTCTGGGCTGCAGCCATCACTTGCTGTTCATAGACGTCGAGGTTCTGCTTCATGAGCTCCAGGGCCTCCTGTAGGCTGCTGAGATTTGGGCAGAGCACCGCCCGGTGCTTGTACACAGCAGCCAGGTAGTACTCGGCCTCGCGCTGCTCCGGAGAGCCCCAGGCGATGGCCAGCGCAAGCGCAGAACAGCCGAGGAGGAGGAGGAGGAGGAGGCGAGCAGGCGCAGTGCGGGCTCCAGACATGCTGCAGACCGTAAATCTGGAACGAACCGGCAAGGGGAAAGGAGCTGAATAAGTAAGGTTGCCAAGGACTGAACTCTCGCAGCTGTGACTTATTAATCCTGGCAATTACACTCGCCTGCAGCGATGCTGCCGCTCAGAGAGTTTGTTTCCTGTCCCCAATAAAAGCCCGTGTGTTGCTCTGCAGACACGCAGAACTGCATTGCAAATGGCTCGCTGTGTTAATAGACTGGCCTCAGAACATTTCCAAAACAGGGTCGGTGTTTGCCTCGGCTTTTGTACGTGGCGTGCAGGAAGCCTGCAGTCTTGCTAGCCAGGCGCCCACACTGCACTGCAGCCACTGTGCCGAATTTTTGACACAATTCTGCGCGCGGTGTAGTTGATGCTCCCTGCCCGACCTTGCCTCCTCAATGTTACAGGCAGCCCGCTAGGGCAGCCATAATGGCCCGGAGGCTCCCGCAGGCAGGGCGGCTTCCTAGCCGACATTCTGCAGTCTTTAAGCCAAGTCTGCAATCCTAGCGTCTGCTGTGTCGCTCACAAGGCAGCCGCGCAGAAGTCTCCCTGTCAGAACCCAGCACGGCTTTCACCTTGAACCTCAGTGAGCCTCTCCGCTGCTTTGGGCTCTGTCTGCCACTCCAAATCACTTGCTTAAAAACATAACCGGTTTGGAAATGAAATCCTTCTCACAGTGATAGCATGGAGCTTTCTGGAAAACTGTAAGTTTTGTAGTGAGTAGACTCTACTTACCATAAGAAACTAGACACAAATGAATCACAATTCTGCATCCCCCTCCTCCCACCTTTAAAACAGAAACGTTTACTCCCCATAATTGTGCCACTGACTGCGATTACAGCTAGACACCACCATGCCTGATTTTTGCAGCGCTAGGATCAACACGGTTCTGAAAACCACCCTGGCCTCCCGCTGAAGGCCCTCTCCTGGCACGGAAATTGATCTGGCAGTATACACTGCCAGGCAGCTGCCCACTGGAGACAGACAGGGGCTGACAATTGGCCAAGAATCCTGGTTCAATACCAAGGTAACACTGACAAACCAAGGAATCCCATTGCTGTTTTTTAGAAGAAAATGGCAACCCATCCAAAATAACATCCAAAAATAACATCTGCCCAAACCTCGACTCAGGACACTTATGTCTGTGTTCCCAAACAAACTCCATAGGCTACCAGTTCTGTGTATTATTTGGTTAAAAGTTCCAGAAACAAGCCATAATTATTTCAGCAACAGAATCGACCTAGGGATCCTCAGTCAGAATCCTTCATCAGCAAAAGCTCCTCCGGGAGAAGCCTTCTCCCTTCCATGCCTACCCCATCTCAAACTGCTACTTGTTTTCTCAGGGAATAAATGTACCATACAGAGACCAGAGTTTGCCGCCATTCATCTGGGCACTGTAAGCAATGTTCTGTGGTAAGAACAAGAGGCCTTTGAGGGAGCAGTCATGAGTTTTGGAATGGAAACAAAAGTATAATTGATAAGCTTTCTTATTGGAACTTTGTCTCTAAAGGCACCAAGGAATGATTTTAGATGACTCAAAAATCTACTTTGTATTCCATTTTGAAAGGATGATAATGCGATAGCTTGGGTGAGGTCACAGTCATAGTGATAGCACGTTTAAAGTCCAAGTCCATGGCCTCTTGAAAAGTGGAAACTGAGGCTAAGATAGAGACACAGGTGGCAGGCCCTGGTGATGGCAAGTCAGGACTTCTGGGCCTAGGAGGGGCATTCACAGTATCAGAACCACAGATGAGGGCACACAGGCCTCTGTGTGTGCCTGGGGGCAGGCTGGAACCCAGGTTCTCACTGAGCCAGACTACAGCCCTGCCACGGAGCCTTAGCCCAGCCCAGGGACACAGAACATATAACTCTGAGAACATGTAATCCAGCAAAACAAGGAAACTGCAGAACCAGCAAGATACCACATTCCTATTTTCAAAAAGTAAAATTTGTATTACTTGCAGGTGTCCAGCTCTAGATGGCAATCACTCGTGTGTGTGTGTGTGTGTGTGTGTGTGTGTGTGTCTGTGTGTGTGTACAAAGGTAGATCAATAAATAGAGGCTGCACGCTTAACCAGGTATTCACGCTTGAAAGATTCAGGCTTAATGAGGTGGGAGAGACTGAGTAATTGTAATAAAAATAGCTGCAAGAGTTTGCCCTTCCCAGACAATGGTGAAGCAGGAGACATTTGCACTGATGCCGTGAGGCTGGCTTTCCCTCCGCACTTGGCATCACACACAGTCTCAGGAACAACCCAGCAAAGCTGAGCAAGGACACTGAAGGGCTCCGCAGCAGCTCAGCCTTAAAGTGACAGGCCTGGGGACCAGGAGCGGGGCTCAGCAGACGGAGTGTTTGCCTAGCATACACAAAGCCCTGGCTTTGATCCCAGCACTGCAAAAATCAAGCCTGGTGGTACATGGCTGTAATTCCAACACCTGGGGAGTGGAAGCAGGAAATCATTAGTTCAGCTCTGGGGAGATGAATTGGCAAGTAAAGGAGATCTGAATTCTGATCTCCAGCATTCTCGTAAAAGCTGGGCATGGTGGCGCATGCACAGGGCACTTCGCAGGGTGGAGACAGGCAGGTCCTGGGGATGCTCCAGTCAGCTAGTCTAGCAGCTGAACCCAGGCCCAGTGAGAAGCCCTGCCTCAAAAACAGAAGAAAAAAGGAGAGAACAATAGCGGAAGGTTCCTGATGTTGACCTTTGGCCACCAAGACACACATATCTGGACACACAAATCCACATATACCACATTAAAAACCAAAACAGAAATTCACGGTTATCCCTACCTAAACAGGGAGTCCAAGGCCAGCTTGTATCAGGGAGTGGTGGGGAGGGGAAGGACTAAGGAACAGAAAGAAGGCGGGAGGGAAGGAAGAAGGAAGGACTACAGGGGCCAGCACTTTTAGATAGGAACAGATGAGGCAATTTCTAGGTGCTGGCTCATGACCATAAGCTCATGACCAGGTACACTGGAATACATGGATCCCTGTGACAGGGGCTCTGGAGCCAAGTTCTTGGAAACCCAGTTAGTAACCCATTTTTGGAGATGGTCAGGACCTTGACCCTAAACAAAACAACTAGAAGTAAGTGTCTGGCCTAACCTGGTGGTAACCTAGTCCTTTCACTGAAGGACATGAGGGAGACTGAACTGTAGCCGGGCCTGGGCTACTACATAGCTATAGAGACACCATGCCTGCCCCTGTGGGATGCTGTGCTCTGAGGCAGGGCCCAGCTCTGAGGCACGCCACTTCTAGGAAGACACTCACTTCATACACTAGTTAACTAGCCCAGGCCCAGGCCTGGAATGCAGCAACCAGCCAACAGGGCCTCTTGGAGCTCATCCCTGAATGCACAGGAGGCCAGACATAATACAATCAATACGTCAGGCAGCAAGGAGAAACCGGCAGCGAGGTGGGTACAGTCTTTTACAGTGTGGGGAAGGAAGGGAGACACTGAGTCTAAGAAAGGCTTGGCCAGAGGTGGGTGTGACAAGGCATGTGAGGTCAGGAGGAGGAAGAGCAGCGTCCATGCAGAGGGCCTGAGATAGGGGCATGCCTCCTCATTTAAAGCATGACAGGAGAAGGGAGCAACTGCTGGAGCGCGGGAGGCTGGCAGAAAGGAGTGGTGGCAGTGGGGCAGGTGGGACATGGCGGCCAGCAGAAGCACAGCCAGAAGAGCAGTATCTAGTCACTCTACTGATGTCCACCTCATTAGAAGTGTTCAGCAGAATTATGACCTGCTTACTGCTGCTGTCTGGAAATTAAACATGACATAAGGAGATGTCCTCCTCGTGGGTGAAGCTGACTAATCTTGGTTGTCAACTTGACTACATCTGGAACCAACCAAAGCCCAAGCTACTAGACACCCCTTGGAGGGATTTTATTCAACAGGACATTTGGGCCAGGAAGATCTACCCTGTGTCTGGGCCCCACCTGCTGGTGCCAGCCCACAGAAATGGACACGGGTACTGCCTTTTGCCCCACTCTAACTGGCCAGTCCGTCTATCCTGTTGCTGATGGTGTTAAATCCAGCTTCTTCAGAACAGTGTAAACTGAAAATCAGCAACAGTCCAGGAATCCTCAGGTTAGGGCTGCAGAGACTTCCAGCCCTGTGCACTGAACACTTCACTGATTCTTGGCCTTTCTACTGTGAGACAGCCATGGCTGAATCTGGACAACAGCCTGTAAGCCAGCTGAAAAGGTCAAGTATAAATGAACATGGTGTGACAACCAGTGACGATGGGGAATTCGTGGCTGAGCCCACAGGGAACAATAAACAAGGGATCAAGTCCTCCAAGGAGCGCTGGTAAACTGTGGCTTCACTTTTTCCCTTTAAGGATGTCAGGCAGAAGTAACTGCACTGTGCCTTGGACAGGGGCCAAGTTCTGCACCGCTAGCTAGAATGACTTATCCTAAAACAGAGATCCAACAATCGTGACATGTTAACTTGAGCGTTGTCTTTCTCTCACATGGGGAATACCTTCACAATTTAAATAGAATAGAGCCTTCAGGACTAAGGGGGTAGCTCTGCAAGCCAGCATTGGGTCAGCATGTGCAGGCCCTGTGTCTTCCTGCAGGTAATTAAACCCCTTAGCTTTTTTTGCTCATTGCATTTGAATTAAAATCTTGGGGTCTTTGTGTGCACCATTGTATGTGGTGGAGGGTGGGGGATGCTCAGCTGACTGATTTTTCAGGTGTGACTGCCGCCTGGTGGACGAAACAAGAATAACACCAGTGGGTGTTTGACTCGGGCAGTAGCAAAGGGTTTTGTTCTTCTCTTTCCCCTTCCTTCTCTCTTCTAATATCTCACCTATCCACTTCATAATGAAAAAGAAAACCTGATACAGCTGATTGCCTTAAGACCTTGTCTTCCTAAGCCAGGAGTCAGAACCATCATCTTTATTTCTCAGGTGCTTTCCCTTAGGCCTGGTAGAATGTGGACAGATTACGAAGCATTTCCACCAGCAACAGGCAAGTATCTATATAAACCAGTGATGAGAGTGTACTGCCAACAGTTTGGCCTAGGCCAGAGTGCTGGGACACATCATCACTGCCTGGGAAGAGAGCTCAATGAGGGATTACCTGGGTGAGGCTGGCCTGGGGCCGTGTGTGTGCAGGCAGAGGCCCCCAGTAGTCTGCCAGGAGCAAGGCAGTAGCAGCCAAGCTGGCAATGTCCATGCACTCCCCCCCTCAGCTCTAGACTGTGGGTGTGGGGGCCCTCTGCCACCTCTCAGCCACAATGCACTGTGACTCGGAACTGAAAGCGAGAGAAACCCCTCCCTGCCCTGCGTTACTTTGGGTCAGGGTGGCTCAGAGCAGCCACAGAAGCGAAACAAGGTCAACCAGAGAGCAGATTTGGTGCTCATCTTAGCCAGGCCGGGAACACCTTAGATAACTGACCTTTGCTGTTTTCACTCATTCAAAAAGAGCTTAACAGGCAGCAGGACATTGTGAATTCTCCAAAAAATGGTCCAACCCTATTCTACAAAATATAACGGACTTTTCACGAGCAGATCAGAGTCCACAGGAAAATCAGGAAACACCCTGGACGAGAGGGCAAATGGAGTGAGGAGGAAGATAGCCCAAAGCTGGCCATGGCCTCAAGGATAGTCCACACAGGCAGCCTCTGTACTGCCGCAGTCTTGGCCCGGAAGGGCAGTGGGACACCTCTGGTTGTTCGCTCTTCTGTAATGCCTGCAGCTTCCAAGAACCATCACTGAATCCTCTAAGGTGCCAGGAATAGTGTGTGAGCCCCTCTATTCAGACAGCCTGGCAAGAGAATAACCTAGTTTAAGACACGTATTCTCAAAATACATTGAGAATTTGTCTTAACATTATTTGAATTGGGTCTCAACAGGCATCAACAAGGAATTGTTTTGGGAGAGTGTATGGAACTTTCAACCCCATTTTCTGTTGAGCCAGTTAAAATCAAAGTCATGGGAACCACCCTCTGAATCACCAGAAGGCTGCAACACAGGGGCTCGAGTCCCCTGCCATCCTGTGGCAAAGATGAACTCAGCAGATGGACAACCTGAGGGCTGACATTTCCCATTACTGCGTGCTGGGCACCCCCTCTCCCAGTGGACAACAGACACCACAACTCTAGACGTGTGGAAGCCAGAGCCAAACATCTGCGACAGTCGGTCCTGTCACCTTGTGCTCTTGTCTGCCAGTCCTCAGGAGTGGGAAATAGAAGACGTGGAAGGAGGCAGCAGGGAGTGGGGCCAAAGAATCCTGTTGCTCGCATCAAAACGACAGTCCTTCACAGGGAAGTCTATAAGAAACACTACCTAAGCGATGGCAGGAAGTGTGACCGAGACAAAACAACAAAAGCCAAAGCAAGAGTCCCACAGGTTAACACGCAGAGGCCCCTTCTACTCAGAGGCGAGGGGTACATCCTGGAGATAACTAGGTTCAGGAGGAGAGGGACAGAGACAATCATGGCTGCCGATGCTACCAGTTCCTACATTAGGGGGAGGAGGCACATGACATAGGACACAGCACTGTGTGGACATGGGCACACCATCCTGAGACAGGTTGGTGGTGTTCGGTTAGAGCATGATAAAAATGACAGCCCCATTGCCCTGGCCTATTGATCCAGTCAGCAGATCTTCTCAACCAGAGCAACACAGAGCCGTGAAGAAACAAATGAGAATCTGCACCTGTGCCTGAGAGGCACCGAGCATTTCATCTGGTCTGATTTGGTTACATCAGTAATTTTGTGGGTAGCTTCTTTTTCTGTAGCAAAGGTCCCAACTCAGACAGCTGCATGCAGGTCCCAATACAAGTCCCACTCTCCTGTGCTTCCAGACAGGTGTGCGGCTGGTCCTCTCAAATCCTGCTGCTTTATCAAGCTTGAGCCCACGTCCTCCAGATCTGGGGCATGCCGAGGTGCTGGGGATATTGCTGAGAAGGGAGGTTTCAGTCTCTTCCATGAAAGTGGTAGGCTCTACACTGCTTAGCATTAACTACAGAGCAGAGGAAGGCATTCTAGCTCCTGGGTTGGAGGAAGGTTACCCTTTAGCTAGAAGGGGACTTAAGCCGCAGCCAGGATTTCACCCATGCCATCTTCCCAAAAGCCCACACAGTCTTTTTATGCCAGACTCAAAAAAAAAAAAAAAAGAGGAAAGGTTGCCTGAATTAGCAAACCTGGGAGATTAAATAACAAATTGAAAATGAGCTCAAACACCTCATGACACCTACAAACAAACCACTCCTAATTTGGATTTAATATGTCATAAATTGGAAATGAACTTCAGATATTTGGGACAAATGTTAAATGATTGTAAAATTTAACAAAAGCTAAAATGATTGTAGAACAGACTGACAAAAATCTGTATGCAAAATATAGACATCAAGACAGCACAAAAGGCCAAGCGGTGGTGATACACACCTTTAATCCTAGCACTAGGAGGCAGGTGGATCTTTGTGAGTTTGAGGCCAGCCTGGCCTACAAGATAGCCGGGGCTATGTAGAGAGACCCTGTCTTGAAAAAAAAAACAAAAAAGCAAAGAAAGAAAGGAAGAAAAAAGACAGCACTTTAAATAGACAATGGAGAACAGATTTTCACAAGAAAGTGAATAATAAACAAACACTTCAAAAGCCTTTGAACTTACCTACAAAACAAAAATTCAAACTGGTACCTTCCCAAATTTTAAGTTTATAACAAAATTAAGGCAAGCAAGCAAAGTGATGGTGGTGATACCTTTCTGGCATAAATAAGCCTGAGAGTCTACTCGGAGTCACATCTGCTGTGCAGCTCAGGATGTTGTTCAGATGAAGTCTGAGGGTGCTGCACGCACAGCATCCGTGAACGTAAGCAAAACATGCTTTCAGGTTTCAGTATCCAGAAGTTTAAAGCCAGCTGATCCTTCAGTATAATAAGGTTATAAAACTAAGCTTTCAGCCAGGCGTGGTGGCGCATGCCTTTAATGCCAGCATGCGGGGAGGCAGAGGCAGGTGAGGACAGCCTGGTCTACAAAGGGAGTCCAGGACAGCCAAGGCTACACAGAGAAACCCTGTCTCAAACAACGCAAGATAGATAGATAGATAGATAGATAGATAGATAGATAGACAGACCTAAGCTTTCATTCCTTCACCTATAAGTTGAAAATAAAGCTTAATGTAGAGTGCTCAGTGTTTAATGAACTGCCTTGGCTGATCCTGGAGATCATGTCAACAGAGGAAAGTGATAAGCAGAACAATAAACAATAGGAATGTACAGTCAAGGGCAGTCAAGGCTACACAAAGAAACCCTGTCTCAAAAAACCAAACACAGAGAGAGAGAGAGAGAGAGAGAGAGAGAGAGAGAGAGGAAGGAAGGAAGGAAGGAAGGAAGGAAGGAAGGAAGGAAGAAGGAAAGAAAGAAAGAAGCTTTAAAGAAGACCCTGATAATGAACTATGCTTAGCATGAGTTACAGGAGGAAGCTGCCTGTGGCTGCTGTGATAACCACTGAATAAAAGCATGCGGGCACGTCAGCAAACACTGGAAAAGAGAGTGAATGCAGGCAGGTTTTTCATGGCAACCCACAATATTTTGTGGTTTGGTTTTATTTTGAGACATGTGCTCACCATATAGATAGGGCTAGCCTTGAACTTGCAGTAATCCTCCTGCCTCTGTTTCCTGTGCTGGGGTCACTTAAAATGTCTTCTTAGCTGGGCATGTTGGCGCATACTTCTAACTCCAGCTCTGGGCAGGCAGAGGCAGGTGGGTCACCATGATTTTGAGGCCAGCCTGGTTATGTCAAAGAGCTTATCTTTTCAAAAATTGGTTTCTGAGCCAAGTATGGTGGCACTCGCCTGTAATCCCAGCACTCAGGGAGGCAGTGGCAGAGTTCCAGGCTAAGCTGGTCTACAAAGAGAGTCCAGGATGGCCAAGGCTACACAGGGAAAACCTGTCTCAAAAAACAAAATGTTTTCTTAAGTGTTACTGCAAAACCTGCACTCCCGGTGCAGGGTCCGTACCGCTCCCTCCCCCAAAGTGACTCACAGACCGTGGTTCCATGCAAAAGCAAGAGGCAGTTTATTCCGATTGCGATGGGGGTCATCCCTTCAAAGCAGGAGACGACCCCGAGCATACAAAGCACAGAGTTTTTATTCCTAAAAAATCAGGCCTTTACATTGATTAGTTAGCAGAAAAGATAGCAGTTATGTGGTTGGCAGCTGTAGCAGGGAGCTCACAGCTCCAAGGACAGTCCTCCCCTCTTCTCCCATCTCTCGGTTCTGTAGCAGGCCGCTTACAGCTTCAAGGACAGTCCTCCCCTAAATTGCCTGACTTGCTCTTTCTTTTTAGCTGCCCCTTATTCAAGGTCCAGTTGTTTTTCTTTCTAATTTGGGATGGTCCCATTTCTCATTACAATGTTTTTCTAATAAATCAAAACCACTTAAAAAATAGCAAAGAGTTCCAGTTTCTAGTTTGGCCACAGGAAGCACAGATACCATAGCTCGTATCCTAACAAGAGCTGGGCAAATTGGGCAGCAGGGTCTCCCCTCAGCCATGGCAGAGAACTGAGGCCCCACAGCTGAGCACTGCCCCCGGCTGTACATTAACATACGGGCAGATGTGGAGAACCATACCTTACCAGAGAGGCCAAGGAGCAGAAACTCCCTCAGAACCTGGCAGAAAGACCCTGAGAACCTGGCAGGAAGCCAAACCCGTAACTTAGGGTTGCAAGAGCTGGGTGTTGGAGGCTGAGATGGTCAGACCCAGGAGTCAGTGTGAGTGTGCCTGTAGTTGTTGTACCGATTTTCACGGTAATGATTAGAGAGCCCTTCCTTCCCGAGGGCCAGGGGAGAGCAGCCAGAGGTTCTGTTCTGGAGCAGCCCCACCCTGAGAAGAAACCACTTTATCAGTGCTTATCCTCGGCAGGTTTTATCTGCATCTCACTGACCTGGAGGAAGAGGAGTGCTGACTCCGGCCCTCTCAAGCTTCCGAGCCACCCCACCTCACCTGGCGGGAGAGCCTGAGTAGCAGAGGTGAAGTCCTCAATCCAAGGTCAAGGGGACAAGGATACAGACAGTCCAAGACTTAGCTCTACTGTCAACTTGAGGACGGCGCTCTGCTCTTCGGATTGTGACAGGATGAGACAGTGCAGAGGACCCTCCACCCTGTATTCTTGCTGAGGCCACTTCAGATTTGATCTCCCTGACGGTAAGTCCTGAGACAAACTACCCAGCTCTCTTCTAGGAACCCAGCTCAAGATGCCCCAGATAATGTACATTAGCTTCTGTTAAACTGCCTGTGTGTGGACACATCTTATCTTCTGTTAGACTGTTTGCTGGCGCAAAACCTCCCCTTGCAACCACTGAGAGAGACAGCACCCTGTGGTTTCGGCCTTCAGAAGCCTGGTACTCCCAACACCTGCCACTGTGCTTTGGTCCTGAACACCTGAGTGTCGTCCGGCCGGCTGGAACGAAGCCTTTCCGTTGGCTCCAGACTGACTGAGTGGCCTTCCCACAGCCACAGCTCATTACTATACGCCTGGGTACTGTGCCTGCTTTGCCAGCACATACTGTCATGGCTCAGCAACAACAGAAATGACGAGAATGCTACAAAGTCAACACCAAAGCTTGAGGAGAGGGCAGAGGTCAGAACCGCGCTTTCGAGAACTACAGCTATGATGAGGCTTCCGCTTTGGAAGAATAGACACTGGGGAAACGGGTAAGATAAGCAAGAGGGACATTCTAATAAAGTACTGAAAGTGATGAAATTGACCAAAACCAAAAAACTGCTGACAGAAATCCTTTAGAAGCTCATTACTAGAATAGAGATGGCTGGGGAGACAATCTCTCATCCTTATCTGGCAACAGAAGCTTCAAATGTATGGACTCAAGAAGCCAGGAAAGGGAGGATTGTCAGTACCAGGCAAACACATACAGCGAGACTGTCTGAAAACAAACAAACGAGCAACAACAAAAGCTCAGTAAGGAAATGCTGAAACAGACGGTGGGCCGCTGACAAGGATGTAAACACAGGAACAGGGTACCTTACAAAAGGAAAGGGAGTAGGGTGGGATTCAAAGCCATGACTGAGAATTCGGCTTGGATATCCGAATCCTCGTTTCCCGGTTGGTGTTGCTGTCTGGAGAGGTGGTGCAACCCTGATGAAGGAAATACGCCACTGAGAGGTGGTGGACCTTTGAGAGGTCATGGTCTCAGGCGACTTCCTGTTTGCTTTCCCTGCTTTGTCTCTGTGAATGAAGACTGGCTCGCTCAGCCTCCCAGGTGTCCTGCTTCCATGTTACCCCGCCATGATGGGCTCTTTAATGTAAGCCAAACTAACTTCTCTATACATTGCTTCGGCTGTGGTGTTTTTATCACAGAAGTACCACACGGCTGGAAAAGCAGAGCTGAACACCTGACAGCTATGCTTGGCCAGCAGGGACCCACGGGGTGGGCAGTAGCCCTGCCCTCTGCTGACAAGTGAGCCCTGTCACCTGTGGATCACAGCAGAGACTGGCAGCCAGCGTCTCGTGGAGAGAGAGCAGCCTCGCTCACCACTATGTGTGCCTGAGTCCAGGCCTGGCAGACTGCTGGCTTGCCAAAGCATAGTAACCATAACCACTGCATCCATTACCAAAAGACAATATGGGCAGGGTAAACCCTAGTGTAAACTGCAGGCTTTGGAGGAAGAGGATGGGGTCAGTGCAGGCTCATCAACTGTGCCAAAGGAGGTTGGTCTGGGATGTTGATGAAGATACGAGTTGTTCATGAGTCAGGAGCCTAAAGATGCTCTTAAAAATAAAGTCTTTTAAATAGAAAATAAGTTAGAAATTAGAGACCAGAATGGTGAGGTAAGATTGGGACATTTCCCAGTCTTGGCATCTAAGAAGTTTAGGCTTTTTTGTTTTTTGTTGTTGTTGTTTGTTTTGTTTTGTTTTTTTTGAGACAGGGTTTCTCTGTGTAGCCTTGGCAGTCCTGCACTCACTTTGTAGACCAGGCTGGTCTCAAACTCACATAGATCTGCCTGCCTCCAGGTCCCGACTGCTGGAATTATAGGCGTGTGCCACCATGCCCAGTGAAGTTTAGGAAAAGAAGCTCAGGGTTGCTGTGAGATCTGTGCATGTAGAGGAGAAGGCTTGAGGAATAATTCCCTCACTGAAAGGACAGAAAACACAAACACCTGCTTGCCTAGACAAATAACTCATCTGGAAACTCTCTCATCGCAGGCTCTGAGTGGGACAATAAAACCACCAGCACCCCACCACCCCAGGAAAAGGGGAAAGTGTCCCTCAGTATAATCCCTGAGAATTAACCCACTTCTGACCCCAGAGCTCCTGCAAGGTAAAAAGAGACAATGGTGAAGCACCAGACCAGAATGCTCTGAGAAGCGGTTTCCACAAGGACGCTGACTCCGTAGTACACTGGGAACCGACAGACCGGTGCTGTGACCCATGAGAAGCAGGGAGAACTTGTTCCCTTAGCCACCCTCTAAAGGCAGCGTGACCTTGGGATGCTGGCCACCAGGAAACAAAGTCAGTAAGACAGAGCAATGCTTAGTCGGCTAGGCAACCCTTTCCCTCAGTAAGCAGTGTGAGGAGGCTGGACCATCTGGAAATGTCACGTCTCCAGCCCCTCATTGCTGGACTCTCCTTGTTAATAAGTTTCAGTAAACCTTGTGTCTTGTGTTGCCCTCTGTCTCTTGGCAGCCTACCATAGCAAGGTGAGGCTATGCATCCCACACTCCAGAGATGTTACAACCAAAGCTTTTGTTTACGTTGAGTTTGAAATCCAAATTGGGACCATACACACAACCCAGGTAACAAGATAAAAGGGCAGGAAGTGCTGAAGATGTTCACAGTCCTGAGAGGCCTAGAAAAGCCAGCCGACAACCCTAGGACTCTTCACCCAGGCCACTCAGGACAGCCCCACAATTAGAGCCAATAAAATGTTCAAAACTACAAAACACAGAAAGAAATTATTACTCAAGAGAGTAAAAAGAAGACGGCAAAATGGGACCCCAACAAATTCAGATGATTGTAACACAAGCGAAAACTGCTAAATCCATTGATGACAACTAAAGTAGTTCTCAGTGGATCAAAGAGTAAGATACCATTACATCAGTCAGGTAGAGAGGTTTCTAAACTATGTGGATTAGAGCCGCTAACAAATAGCGCTTGAAACAGCACAGAGGGGCTGGAATGATGCTCCGGGGTTAAGAGCACTTGTTTGCTGCTCCCTGGGACCTGGGTTTCCACCCCAGCGGCTGCTAACCACCTGTAACTCCAGTTTCAGAGGATCTCATGCCCTCTTCTGACCTTCTTGGGTACTGCATGCATGTGGTGCATAGACCTATTCAGGCAAAATACCTATTAAATAATTTTTTTTAATCTTTAAATTAAAAAAAAAATATATAGCATAAAAATGACAGCAACAAAGAAAGAGGATGGGAGACAGGGAAAATCCGTATGACGTCTCACAATACTCCTAAGAAGCAGTAAATAGAGAAAGTGACACACACAGGAATAAGGGCCCAAGTTCAATAATGGAAGGCAGAAGTAATAAATTCAGGATGAGGAAGAAGAACCCCACAGCTAGACAAAGTATTACAAACCCGTGGCTCCCTGAAGATTTTAAGAAGAAGATGCAGAAGGAAGCACGGGAAAGCAATGATCTTTAAAGATACAGTTATTTAGGATCGTCTCGATGGCTCAGGGGGCAAAGCTGTGGCAACCTGAGTTCACTTCACAAATCCCAGTTAGTGACGAAAGGAGTGAGCCAACCTCAGGGCGCCACTCTTAGAACCTCCACACACATATCTGGCACCCGCTGCCCTCACCCTACATCATCTTTTCATTTGAAAAAATGATACAGTGATTTTTTTTTTATGGTGATCTGAACACTAGCAGGCGTTTCAATATCGGAGAAAGGAGTGAGATATCTTCCAAGTGCTGGGAGAAGGTAACTATCAAACACATAGCCTTGTTTACTTCCCACATAAATTCCTCCAAACAAACCCAACCAGCACAGCATGGAGTCGCTCACTTGGAAACCAGTAGACAAAGAGTTGAAGCTATTTGAAAAATAGTTTAAGAAAATAAATTGGAGGTTACTCACCAGAAAATTGCCACACAAAAACTGCAAGTAAACACTGCCATGAATGAAAAGAAAGTAACAACTGCTAATTTTATATTAAAAGACCAGCACAAAATAGACGAGAAATAAAAGCATTAAAAGGAAGAGGAGAAAGAGGAGGAAGGGAAGGAAGAAGAGGCGGAGGAAGAAAGGGGAAGGGAAGGAAAATAGGAAGGAAGACAAAATTGAAATGTCACCTGACAGGGATTAAAAAGAAGCAGGAATAAATATAAAGAAAAGTAAAGCTAGAGAAACAGCCCCATGGGTAAAGTGGCTGTGCACAGCACAAGGACCCAAGTTCAGATCCCACATCCACACAAGAGCCCAGAGTGTTGATGTGCATCTCGGACCCCAGCGTGGTTCGAGGGTGGAGACGGACCAGCTCCAGGTGCTTCCTGGCCAGCCAGTCTAGCTGAATCCACAAGTTCCAGGTGAGAGATTCTGGACAGCAATAGAGGAAGACACCTGATACTCCTAATGTCCACCTCTGGCCTCCAGATGTGGCCTGTGCAGCTCCCTCCAACACATTTAAGGCAAATACAGAAACAGTCAAAGGAACTAGATGACACTCTAAATAAAGGACATGATAGAGATGGTCAAGAATTAGAAAAACGAGCAGCATGGACAGGAATAAAGACCTAAAAGGGAGCCTAGAGAAGGGGTGACAGCTAGATGAGCTCCAATGAAAGGGTTACGGGAGAGCCGGGAAAGCAGAGGACTGGTGTGGTGGGTACACCACAGGGACCCCCTGTATAGGCAAGCCTCTTTTCCTCCTGTGCATGTGGAAATGACGTTTTGCTCCTAGCCAACAATGGACGAAACTCGAGGGATTTCACGGTGCAGTAGAAGCCAGTCAATTCTGCTCATCCAAAGAGATGTACCTAGTCTACAGGCCTTTAAAAGAAGCCAGCTGCTTTAAAAGTGACACACTCCTGCTGTCCTTACACACGCAAGTCCCCATGAGTCCTAAAGCTTCGAGAAAGTCATTCTTCAAACAGCATTTGGAGACTGGATGACACCTTCCCTCAGCAGGGAGAGTGAGATACAAAACAGGTTCTAAGCCACACCCAGACTCCGACCCACAGAGACTTCCAGATGGTGAATGAATCTTATTTAGAGCTGTCTAGTTGGTACTAAGACAATTTTTAGTACAATAAATACTGCATAACAGGTCAGAACAAATGTTTAAGGATGTAACTGAAGACTGTTCTCCAGGAACACAAGCAGATTTGAATGACCAGAAAGACAGCCCAAGAAAGGAAGACTACGCCTAGAAAAAGTGTTTCCTGGGATGAAGAGTCATTTGAGGGCTAAATCAAAAGATCAAAGGCATTTTTGTTCGGTTTGTTTTCTGAGACAAGGTGTCTCTATGTAGCCTGGGCTGGCCTCAAACCCAGGATCTTCCTGCCTCAAAATCCTCCTGCTAGGACTACAGGACCACTACAGCTAGCTAAAGACAGTTTTTCACAAGGACTTATGTATTTAATTGTATGTGCATGGGTATTTTGCCTAGATGTATGTTTACGCATCATGTATGTGGAGTGTGCACACAGGCCAAAGGAGGGTGTCAGGTTCCCTGGAACTGGGGTTACAGAAGGTCATAAGCCACCACGTGAGGGCTGACAAATAAACCTAGGTCCTCTGCATTGTAGAAAATTCAAAAAATGTGTTGGGCTATATAATGTTTATTATCATTAGCCCTAAGATTATCACGATGGTATTATTTAACCTGATATCACAAATAATAAGACACAGATAACTGTTAGATTTTACAATCGCCTTATTTACCTTGGGCCGGGCAGATATTTCACTCACACCACCTCAATATCCTCACCATCCATCTCCCAGCCCCCATCCAATGCCATCCAACTTAATGCTCCCTATCTGGACTACCTTTCGTCCATAATCCCATGGTTCTTATGTTCTTCATCTGGGGCTTTTCATGCCATTATTGGAGTCCTTACTCCCGGCTCACATGCTTTTTTCTCCATACTAACTCATGGTGGTGTTCTCCTTCCTCTCTTCCCGGCCATCTGTTTCTTGTGATTCTCTCTGAAGCCCGGGAACCTTGGCCATGCCTCCCTATTCTGCCCTGCCCAGGTATGGGCCATTTAATGAACCAATCAGGTATAATGTTTTAGGCAGGTTTACACAAACAAGGATGGGTGTAGCAGCGGTCAGTAACCAGATCTTGAGGGCCAGTAATTAGCATTAGATCAGCCTCCCATACCTCTGCAAGAGCTGTAAGTACTCTTAGCCACTGAGCCATCTCTCCAGCCCTGAAAAAAGACATTTTTAAGGGCCAACATTCAGGCTGTTCTCACACTATCATAATAACATCAATGTTGGCAAAAGCCTACAGATTCATTTCTAAAAAAGAAACTCTGACTTAGAACTGTTACAGGATGTTAAGATTTGGTCAAACTCTAAAAGTGACTGATGAGGAGTTTGAAAACCTAAGAACTTAGGACTCTTGGTCTCATTAGTTTCATCAGCCTTTCTTGAAAAGAAAAAATATGTTGAAGCTAAAGTTCTGCTGAGCAGGAAGTGGATGGAAAGACTAAGGCAGAAGCCTCAGCTATACAATAAACACGAGGATTCCGTTTATAGAACAGCATGCAAATGTTATAAACTTGGCAATGCAGAAGTGAGAAAACAGCCGAAGGTCCCAAGAATGGGAAGGAGCAGTGTAGTGCTAACAGAAGCAGACAGCAGGAAATAAACGTGGAAATTCAGTGAGAAAATGGAAACTGAGAATAAAGTTCTGTGATAAAAAGAAAAGGAAATAGAGCATTATCAGCTAACCTAATTATGGAGAAAATTGAGAAATGCAAAAACAAGCAATAACACAGAGGAAATAAGTACAAAAAGTGAAAATAATGAAAAAACTTAGCTAAAATGAGGATTCTCCTAGAAAACATCACCGGGTGGGGATGGGGCACACCTTTAATCCCAGCACTGGGGAGGCAGAGGCAGGCAGATCTCTGAGTTCCGGGCCAGCCTGGTCTACACAGTGTCTACAGGACAGCCAGGCCTGCACACAGAGAAACCCTGTCTCAGACAAACCAACCCCCCCCCCAAAAAAAACAAACAAAAACATCTCCAGTACTTGGTAGGCTGAGACAGGGTGACTGCAGTGAGTTCAGCATTTGCGTGGGCTGCTAAGTACTGAGTTCCAGAGCAGCCTGAGCTAGCCCTACACAGCAAGGTTCTTTCCAGAAAAAACAGGCACACAATTCTCTCTCCCTTTGTCCCTGTTTCTCTTGCACACACACACAAACACTAACATCACTAAAACTACAGATAAAGAGAAAAACTGAGCTAAGGCGACAACCACAGAAGAAATAGTTATGAAACAACCACTACCCCTATCCTGTCAGGGTCCCACCATCCCTCTCCCCCCCACCTCATCTTCCAATTGCTAAGTGATCCCAGGTGGTTTCTGGAGGGAGGTATGAAGGAGTAGAGCACCCCACTGCTCCTGGAAGCAGCCCGGGACATAGCAGAAGAACATGTCTCTTGTGAGAGACTCAGGGGTTGTTAAGGGCCCACATGCCTCTCTTTCCGCCTCACTGTCTTGCACACGACTTCCATCTGCAGGATTACCTGTGGTGGCGAGATGGCAGCTCTCACTGTAGGCACTGTGTGGTGCACAAGTAGGGAGATACTGCCCAGGACCACTGACACTGTTCCCAAAGCTCTGCCTGGCAGCCTCTTCCACTTACAAGGGCGGCTGGCCAATGAACCATCTTGAATAAAATCATGGTTTTGCCAGATGTAAGAAGGCCAGCTAAAACGGGCTTGGTGGCTCATGCCTGTAATCCCAGCACTCAGGGAGATAGAGGCAGGCGGGTCTCTGTGGGTTCTAGGCCAGCCTTGTCTACAAAGCGAGTCCTGGACAGCCAACACTACGCAGAGAAACCCTGTCTTAGTGGGGGGGGGGGGCAATTAGATCTGAATTTTATATTTAAAAATGTTGAGTATGTTTATACTAAACTTCCCCCACATACACACACTAGATTTGAATTTGAAATGTACCCCATGTGTGTGCACACTTGGCCCCTGTGGATGGCACTGTTTGGGGAGGGTAATGGTGCCTTTAGAAGGTGGAGTCTTTGCAGAGGAAGCATGCCTACCCTGCACCATGTCCTTCCTGCCATAGCTTCTACCCCTCCGGAACTGTACACCAAAACACACTCTTTCTTTTTGATGTTACGTTTTGTTATGGTATTTTATTAGAGCAAGAGAAAAGTAATACGTGTATAAACCTTGATAAGTATCTAAAGTGACATTGTATATTATTGGAATAAGAATGAACTGTTACAAGTGGTGCTTGAACAACTCTTAAGATAAACTGACTATTATAAAAAGCAATCAATTAGTTCCCTCTCTATTCCCTCATAATGTAATTTAACCCAGAGTCTAGTATAAGTTCAGCCATGTGACTTGCTGTGTCTAAGGGACATTACGGAACATACAAAGGCTTACACAATGGGTCTCCTTCCAGTCTACAGCCTGTGAAGAAACAAGGTATCTAGATGAGGGAGGTGCGAGTTTCAGTGGCAGGTGTGCCAGGTGGCCAGAGTGGCAACCCTGTTGGTCAACTGCCAGTGTAAGAAGAGTAATCTAGGTGACAGGCAAACGACCACATGAATGAGGCAGCGGAACCCAGGTTCGCAGACATGTTAAATAGACGGTAGTCTTTTAACCACTAAATTAGGGGTGGATAGATGTCCAAGCAAACCTAATTGATAAAGATATTATAGAGAAATGACAAATGCTGGTTCCTTCCTCTACTCCCACCCCAGTGTGTGTGTGTGTATGTGTGTGTGTATTTCCTGGCTGTTGGGAGCCAGGTTAGTCCAAGGCTTTCTCAGAGGCCCTTAAAAAAGGCAAAGAGAATGCTAGTTCTGTGTCCTTGCCCACGGACACTCTTGGCAAGATCTGGTCTGTGGCTGGTATCAGGACCTGGAAGGAGGGAGGGTTTTGGTTCCTGGGAACATAGCTTTTCCCCTGAAGAAAGTGGAGTTATCAGTCCTCACACTGCTGAGGGTGCTTTGACTACGACACGCTTGTGTTCCCTTTGTGCAACCCGCTTTCCTGGCTTCCTGCTGACACCGTCCCCTTGTATGACAGCTTTCTGCTACCTCTGCCTCATCTCACCCTGTGAAATGAAGAGACGATAATGTATTTCTTTTCAAATAAGTTATTTCTTTTTACTTTACGTACATTGCTGTTTGACTGCACGTATGTCTGTGTGAGGGTGTCAGATGCCCTGCTACAGGAGTTACAGACAGTTGTGAGCTGCCATGTGGGTGCTCGAAACTGAGCCTCTGGAAGAATAGTGCTCTTATCTGCTGCGCCATCTCTCCAGCTGTGTTGGTATATATTCTTGTGGAATGTACCCTTGTTCATTCAAATGCTGATTTCTCTCCCCCACTATCTGGTTTCAATATGGGCATTGCATTGTGATGCTTATTCTAAGCATCACCTGTCTCACGTTTGTGTAAACATGCCACCATTTGTTCTCTATATTAAATTAAACAATTAAACATCCAGCCAGTGCTGTGCAATGGAGAGGATAGGGTGGGACACCCTGGTCCGGAGGGGAGGGGAAGGAAGCAAGAGAAGAGGAGCAGAGGTTGGCATGAGAGGACTTGGAATCATAAGGAAAAGTGAACTGGACCTAAAATGTGACTAAAAGCAAGTATAAGGGGTGAAATCAGAATGGTAGGAAACTATGCGGGCTTGGAGGTTTAGGATGGAGTAACTACTGCCCAGCATTGTGCTCTAGGTTAATTAAATAAATCCTAGTCTCTGTGTAGTCATTTGGGTATACAGATGGTTTAGGAATAACTGCTGCTTAACTAAAAGATAAATCAATAGTAAATATTAATCACCCACAACACGGCTGGTAATGTATTTTTTTTCCCTCATCCCTGGACCTCAGGGGCCTGTCATTAAAGAAGGACTTGCTGGTCCTGGTCACCAGGTAGGCTAGAGACTTAGGTATGAAGAATGATCTTGGCATAGTGGTACACACCTATGATGCCAACACTCAGGAGGCTAAGGCATAAGAATACCAAGTTCAAAGCCCAGTGAATCAAACAAGGCCAAAAAAAAAAAAAAAATCAAATACAAAAGAGAAAACAGACTTGACACAGAAAAAGCTTAATAACCTCAAATTAGGGACCATTTATAAAACAAGATACAAAAAATAACACATAATGGAAAACAGTTGTCACAAATAATTGTGAAAATCAGCATTGTAACAGTAACTGCGGGTACTGTTTGAGATCTCTAGTTTGAGATCAGCCTGGGCAGGTTGGGAATTCTTTTTTTCTCACAAACAACTGTAAACAAAGTTAAAAAACAAGTCATTTTGCATTCAGGATATATAAAAGATGTCTATAGACCATTAAGAAAAAGATAAGCAATCCTGTAAAAAAAAAAAAAAAAAGGGCAACATATATGAGCTGTTAACTGACAGGTGAAGAGCCTCATGACTCTGCCTCATTCATAGTCAGAGTATGTTTGGAAATGAGAAGTCACTTCAAACCCGTCAAACTGGCAAAGAGAATTAGAATTTTATTTTAATGTTTTTTTAGTAGTGTGTGCTAATTATACGTAACAATGGGTTTATTATGAGATTTTACATGCATACATAATGCATTTCAACCATATTCTCCCTTATTAGCCTTCCTTGCTCCCTGGTATTAATATCCTTTCTAACTAGCCCTCCCCAGCTTTCATTTCTTGAATTTTCGTTTATCTATCTATCTATCTATCTATCTATCTATCTGCCTATGTTGAGACAGGATACCATGTAGCTCAGGCTGGCATCAAACTCGCTAGGTAGCTGAGGATGAACTTGAACTCCTTATCCTTCTGCTCTATCTCCCAGTGTTAGAACTACAGGTGTGCACTACCATGCTAGAATGACAAAAACAAAAACAAACAAAAGTACTAAGTTTCCAGCTGACAGAGAAGAGGGCATCTCTCACATAACAATGATGTGAACGGAAGTTCTTTCGACTTTGGAGAATAACTTGACATAGAAACTCTCACACGGGTGTGAAACATACAAAAATGTTCAGAGTACAATACCCATACCCTGAAAAGGTAAGTAACCTACATGTCTGCAACTGTTTTAAAGTGTTCCCCTAAATCATGAGTTAGAACCCTCAATACAGCCATGCTGTATGGCGGGTCTAATGGGAGGCGTCCAAGTCATCCATCCTCATGAATGCTTTCGGTTTAAGAATCAGCTAGCCATTTCTAGCTTGGCCTTCTGTTTCTCTCTTCTTGTCTTTCTGCTCTGATGTCCTCACCAAAAACAGATGCTGCTACCAACAGACTCTTAGACCTCTGAGCTGCTACAACAGTGGGCAAAAATAAGCATCTTTATAAATTACTTAGCATTGGCTGGGGTTGGTAAAGCAGACTCCATAATCCCCAGCTGGTTGGGACACTAAAGCAAAAGGATCACCAGTTCAAGGTCAGGCTGGGCAGCTCACAGACCCTGTTTCACAATAAAAAGCTGGGGGAAGGGACAGGGATGCAGTTCAGGGGTAGGGCGATGGCCTCCCCAGCACCACAGAGTAAATCAGTAATACCTAGAATCATGTGCTCTCTTACAACAGAAAGTAGATTGAGACCCCTTAAAGAGTGGATAATGAAGGTAGGTACTAGACACATTAAAGTCAAAGTGATGGCTCCCTCTATGGGATGGGAAGGGAGATACAGTCAGGCAGGGACACTCAGAGGTCATGATGAAGAAACAAGTTTATGGGCTTAAGTCTTTCATGATAAAAGTCCCCAGTTCAACACCACACCCCGGGAACCTTGCAGTTTTATTCCACGAAGAAACACTACGTTGCTAAGCTATTATGTCCTCATACCACACATGGAGTTGTCACTCTGTTATGTACAGCAAAGAAAATCATTGTGGTAGCTATTGCTAATGTTAAACTCTCTCAACTTTACTTTTAAAAGAAAAAAAAAAAAAACAAACAAACAGATAACGCAGGAAAATCACATCCTTTCTGTTTTCTTCCCATACTGCTCCCTGCTTCAGTGCTAGTTCGTGGGTGCATCAAACTGCTAAGCAAAGTTCAGGCTGTGGGCGGGAATCCAGCTTTCTCTAGGTCAGAGGGTACCGGAGAAAAGTGCTCAGAGCTTTTCAACGGACAGGCACTGGGAGCTTTCAGTATTGAGTTATTATTAAGATGTCCTTGATAGCTCCAGAATATAAAGTCGTTTCCCATTGCTTTTTCCTCCTTTGACTGTATTCCTAAGCTTTGCTACTTACTATGCAGTTCATAAATTTAATGAGAAGCAAACAAAATCAACTTAAACCTGTTTTACTCAACCAACCATTTGATTGCATTATTTCTCACCTGTTCTGTCTCTAATGACGTGTTTCCTATAGCACATTTCCTGCAGTATAGTTTAAGTGGTGTTTTAAAAATGGTGCTTTGTAGCCAGGTAGCAGTAGCACACGCTTTTAATACTAGCACTTAGGAGGCAGAGGCGAGTGAATCTCTGTGAGCTCAGGGCCAGCCTGGACTACTGAGTGAGTTCCAGGACAGCTACGGCTACACTGAGAAACCCTATTTTGAAAAAAAAAAATAGTGCTTTGTGTAGATTTTCTTTTAATTTTTGTTTCTGTTTTTTTTTTTTTTTTTTTTTTTTTTTTTGTTTGTTTGTTTGCAGGTGGCATAGCTCTGTAATCTCGGCTACTCAAAAGGTTGAGCCAGGAAGATCAAAAGTTCAAGGCCTACCTGGACAGCTTAGTAAAACCTTCTCTTAATATAAAAAACTCGGAAAAGAAGAAGATATGCACTCAGTTTTCATTCTCTCTTACTGTCAGCCACGTTCATTTTTTTAGCCATTCTACAACCTGACACAGCCTAGAGTCACCAGAGGAATGAGTCTCCATAAAGTAACTGTCCTTAACCATGTTGGTCTGTAGGCACCTCTGTGAGGGATGAATCAAGACAAATATTAATCAGTGCAGGAGGGGCCTAGCCCATGAGGCTGATGGTCCTGGGCTGTATGAGAAAGCTAGTTAAGCATGAGTCTGGAAGAAAGCCAGAGATCAAGCCAACAAATCGGTTCCCTACGGCTCCTACCCTGACAAACATCCCTGAAGGATGGTCTGTGACTTGGAAGCATAAGAAAAAATAAACTTTTTCCTCCCCTGACATGCTTTTAGTACGGCATTTGTCACAGCAAAATGAAGTTAGACTAACACATAGCCCTGATTCATTCTTTATTTCATAACCAAGCACTATGTTTTGGTAAAGCGTGGACTATTTTTTCACAGCCAGGAGGGTGCTTATAAATGAGCACAAGGGTAGCTAAGTGTGAATGACTGAGATAAAAGCCACAGCTTGGGGGTCTATGCAGTCACACCTATACCAGCTGCCTTCTTTTGAAAGTTAATCTTCTCTAAGTCTAATACTGCAACTTGCTGAGACAGTGTCTCTCTCTGTGGCCCACGCTGGAGTTAAACTTGTGATCCTCCTGCCCTGGACTCTTGCATACAGATATTATAGGCAAGCGCCACCACACCTGAGTGCAACTCTTACCAAATCACTGGGTTACCTAGATATTATCTTCACCCACTTGGAAGAAAGTTGTCAGGCCACTCCTCATAATCTCAAACCTAGATCCCTAAACAGCCACTCTGTGGACTCTGAAGACTGGATTTGCTCTTTGGAGAGCATGCTACCATGCTCTTTCTTTGCTTTTTATCATTATTTTATTTCATGTGTATGGCTGTTTAGCCTGCATGTATGTCTGTGTACTATGTGTGTGCCTGGTACCCTCAGAGGCCAGAAGAGGGCATCACTTTCCTTGGAATAGAATTACAGATGGTTGTAAGACACCATGTGCGTGCTGGAGATGGAACTCAGGTCCTCTGGAAGAGCAGCCACCACTCTTAACCACTGAGCCGTCTTTCTAACCCCCTAGCCTTCTGTAGTTTAAGAAAGGTAAAATTTAGGGCTGGAGATACAGTTCAGTGGTACAGTACTTGACTGATATGCACAGGTCCTAGGTTCAGTTACTAATACTTAAAAAAAAAGATTTCTTTTTACTTTGAGTAATAAATGTCAAAGCCTTTTTCTATTCCTTCCTTCCTTCCTTCCTTCCTTCCTTCCTTCCTTCCTTCCTTCCTTCCTTTCTTGGGACATGTTCTCTCTACATAGCCTATATGTCCTGAAACTCACTAAGATTCCAGGCCGGCCTCAAACTCACTGAGATCCATGTTCTTCTGCCTCCCAAGTACTGGGATTAAAGGTGTAAGTCACCATATCTGGCTCTGCAATGCCAAATTTCAACAACAAAATATCCAACAAATAAAATTCCAAGCACAATGCCAAGGAAAATAACAGAGAACATGATTAACATGTTCAAACTCCACAGAGGACTTTGTATAAATCACAGCTCCTGGGATCCTTCTATTGCAGCTGGATGGAGCAGAAATGACTCTTGGCCTTGGAGGAAGCATTTGCACCACTTCCAGTGAATAACTGCAGGCAAAGGAAGCACGGAATGCTGAACCTTGAACTGCAAGGTGAAGGCAAGAACCAGTTCAGCGATTTTTCTCTTGGCTAAAGGTCAAAACTGTCGAGTTAAAGACAGATCCTTTAAAAAAACAGAACTCACTTAATCTGAATTACAGTGATTTGTTCCAATCAGAGTTTGGTTTGCACTTCACAGAGTTCTTCCGGTGATTGTTTTGAGAAAGGAATAGATGAAAGCAGCCATGAATTGACTACAGCGGACACTGTCAGAGTTAAACATGGCTAGTCTTGAGCCTGTAAGTCGAAAACAACCAACATTATTACTTTGGTAAAAGTCCAGCAATCACACATTAATTATTAGCTTATGGCTCTAACAGACCTTTGTGAAACCCAACTGGAATAACATCAAAATATAGCAAACACCAGGACAGCTGCGACGTTAAGAATGCTCTGGGCATTCTTGGTACGAGCATGCACGGTATCATCTATGATAAAGAATACACCTCTGCTCGCAGACTTACGTAAGGTGCACATGCTGTAGCGTGCAAAAACCACAAGCTTATGAAACCAGAGGGCACAGAAGCATGACAACACGACCCAAAGGCCATTTTTTTTTAACTGCAGACTCTAAGATAGTCGCGTCCCAGAAGCCTTTGCGCAGCCTGCCCGCGGTGAGCTAAAGCCCCGGGGCGGAGACGCGCGCGGGGGCCACGCCCCCTCCCCGCAGGGTCGGCCTCGAGCCTCGAGGTGCGCGGGGCCGCGTTGCTCCGAGGCGGCACCGCAGAAGGGAAGCTCGGCAGGCGGCCTCAGAGGCTAGTCTCTCACCTGTGGGCCCGGCGGCGGCCTCGGGCTCGTCGTGGAAGGACCGGCTGGAGAGTGGGCGTGCCTACATCGCCGCCTCAGCGCGGACTGCCTCCTAGTCCCGCCTCCTCGCCCCTTCGCTTAAACCGGTTGGCTGCCCTCCTGTCAGTCAGAAGCGGGAGTCGCTGGCTGCGTGCGGCGGCTCCGAGGCTCGTCGGGCTGGTGGAGCTCGGGGCTGTGAGAGAGTCTTGGAGTAACTCGGGATGGAAGATGCCGGGAAGTAACTCGGCAGAGGCTGGCGACGGAAGCGGGGAGCAGGTGTCTGGTGCTAAAGTCATCGCCCAGGCCCTGAAGACGCAAGTACGGTGGAGCCCTCGGGAGTGAAAGGCTCTACGGAAGCGGGTGCGGGGACGGGACACGCGTTGTCATGGAGACGGAGGGCTAGGAGTTGGGGGCGGGTCCTGTGGTCCTTCCTTTGGACCTCCTGGAAGGGCTGGAAGGCTGGGTCACCTTTATGCCTCTGTTCCCCCCGAGGATGTGGAGTACATTTTCGGAGTGGTAGGCATCCCCATGACCGAAATCGCCCTTGCTTTCCCAGGAACTGGGCATCAAGTACATCGGGATGAGGAACGAGCAAGCGGTGAGTGTGGACACAGGTAGCCGAGTGGCAACTTTACGCTGCGCACCGTGAGGCATCACTCCTCAGGCGTCGCACGCACCGCTGTTGATCCTACTTCACAAGAAAGTGAGGTGCCGAAAGACTAAATCAGACGTGCCCCCACGTGAGTCATGGGTGGTGACTTTTGCACTCAGGCATTCGGAGTTCAGGATCTGTGCTCGCTGCCTTCTACCGTAGTGTGCGCTACCACGTCCAAATGTTAGACAAGGCATGTTGCTTCATCAGTGCGTGTTTGTGTTACCTGTGTGGTTCCTGTTACCTGTGTGGCTCAGAGAGATGTGGGAGAAATGCCTGAAGGCCAGGACTCACGCTACATAAGGTGAAAGATATTAGCGATGGTAATGCCATCCCTGGAACTCTGGACTCTCAAATCCCAGTCCAGTGCTTTCCCACCGCATTATGCCCCAACCCATTCAGGGACCTATCTGGAAGTAGGAAAAGCAAAACAGACATTTTATACACCCACTTGTAGTGTTTCCTTTCTCAGCAATACCAGCAGAAATATCATGAATCTGGTGCTACAAAGCCTGATAACTGAGTGTAATCTCCTGGATGAATGTGGAAGGATGAAGGAGATAGACTGACTTATGTTGTCCTCTGCCCTGGACACACACACACACAAATAAGTATTAAAAGAATCAAGAATTGGCCCTGGAGAAATAGCTCAGCAGTTAACAGCACTTGTTGCTTTTTTAGGGACCGGGATTTGGTTTCTGACAACCTACATGGTGGCTCACAACCTTCGATCCAGCTCCAGAGGATCTAATGGCTTCTTCTGGCCTCCATGGCTTCTTCTTATGTTGTCCTCTGCCCTGGACACACACACACACAAATAAGTATTTAAAGAATCAAGAATTGGCCCTGGAGAAATAGCTCAGCAGTTAACAGCACTTGTTGCTTTTTTAGGGACCGGGATTTGGTTTCTGACAACCTACATGGTGGCTCACAACCTTCGATCCAGCTCCAGAGGATCTAATGGCTTCTTCTGGCCTCCATGGGCACACACGTGGTGCGCACACGCACGCACACGTGCACCCTCCCACCCACGCACACATTTGTAAGCACTCACAGACAAGAACAAGAATCTATTTTGTAATAGTGTCCGCCCAGCTGAGGCAGAGTCCTGTTTTCACTCCACAGCTGCCCTTGATCTCTGCTCTTGTGCCCTCTTGCCACCTTTTCTCTCCAAGTTCCAGTGCAGCGGGAGTTGCGTTTCATTTGTTCTTGTGCCTCCCAGTGCTGACTTGATCGAGGTCTTTGTGTGATATGGCCGTTCATTATATTGTTTACTAACTGAGAGACACTTACCGACAAGGTTTGAAGAGTAGAGGGAGTGTTTTTAATCTGAAAACTTGGATTTGTGAGCCTTACACTTTTATCCCCCTCTCTACCCCTCTTTTTTTCAGAGCTGGGAATTGAACCCAAGATCTTGTGCATACTAAGCAAGAGCTCTGCTGCTGAGCTATATCCCTACCTTTCAGTTTGACCTGCATGAGAAAGTATAAGCGTTGATCTCTATTTTACTACTTTTCTAGAGGCAGTATGTTTGCCACCCGTCTTTTTCATGCATTACACACATGCTGAGTATGCTGAGCTTGCTCTGTGTTGTGTAAGCAGTGCAAGAGAGGGACTTAAAGAAGAAATGAGGTTTTGAGTTAAACTCCAAGTTGATCAGTTGGGGAAAGTGGGGCTAAGACACAAAGAGACAGTCTAGAATGATGGTCCTCACAAAAGAAATGGATAGAAGGAATAGTGTGAAGGAGGTGACTGGTTCTCTGTGTTGCGACAGGAAAGATTGCTCAAAGAGGTACTGTCTGGTCATGCTGCATCCATGTAGCTTAGAGGCATGGCAAGCTGTGAGGGTGGATAGGTAGGCCAGAGGATGGTTATAGAAAATCCACAGCACACAACTCTAATCCCTGTATCTACTCAGGAGAAACAGAAGATCTCAGGTTTGGAGCCAGACTAGTCAGCTGAGGCCCTAAGGGTTCGGGTTACATTTCAGTGGTACTGCCCAAAATGCCTGGTGCTCTGGAATTCCTTAGTAGAGCAACAACAGATTTGAATAAAAAGACAAGTCTTCAGAGAAAGCATCCCCTCAAAAGATGAAGAAAGAGTAGGCATTACCTATGAGGAAGGAAAAGGCTAGCTCTTGTAGAGGTGATTTCTAGGTTAGGGGTTCGTATCACTGACTGATAATTCTACTCACTGAGGTTGAAGATAGAGGAGAACAATTTAGGAGGGAAGATGGTGGGTTTAATGATGGAGTTGTTCAAAGGAGTATGCGAAATGGATCAGAAGGATTCAAGAGCATGTTTGTGCTAAAGGGAAAGGTATGCTTGGGTATTGCTTGATTATTCATTAGCTCCTAGAGTAGTCAAAACACTCATGTGGCCAGAAAGTAGGCAGATTGTCAAGAAGTTAACTGTATTCTAAGTATTTTACATGTCTGAGATCACTGATTTCATCCTCATAGCAGTGCTCTGAATTACATGGATTTTATAGATGATGAAGTCAGTGTACAGAGTAATTTGTCAAAGTCACACAGTAGAATGTAGGGGACTGGGATCAAAATCAGAGCACTTTGACTCCAGACTTTAGCATCTTGAGTGTCGTGACCGCCTCGACCAGCAAGGAAGACGCAACCACCAGCTCTTCCTCAAGCAGTTTATTCAGGCCTTTGTAAGCTTCTTCTCCCCCAGTACCCCGGGCCCTTCCCAATTATATAGGCAACCACATCAGCCAATCACAGCCAACCACGCTCACTCATCAGACCTGCAGCAGGCAGCCAATGGGTCAGTGCCACGCTCACCTTGACCAAACATGGACTTGTTTATCAGCAGTCAGTACATCGGGCAGGTGCCATCTTTTAGGCTAGGCAACTTAATAGCCTAATAGCCACGGCTTGCCACACTTGAGAACTGTGTATACTTTGGGAGAGGGGTGTGATTTGATAGGAAGGCAGAGGCCTTTTGTTTTGTTTTTAATGGTAATAAAGTTTGTTATTTGGCACATGCCTTCAATCACAGCACACAGGAGGTAGAGGCAGGTGGATCTCTGAGTTCAGGGCTAGCCTGGTCTACTGAGTGAGTTCTAGAACAGGCAAATCTACAAAGAGAAACCCGTGTCTGAAAACAACAGCAGCAACAAAACCAAACTAAACAACAACAAAAATTTGTTATTTCTCAACCTTTGGCATATGCCAGAGGAGCATGCTTTTTGTATATGTTTTGTATTTTATTGCTAAGTATACTAATTTTGGCAAACATTTTATGCAATTTACTATTATTTTTAGAGATAAGACAATACTATCATGTTTAGACAAAGAATAATTTTTAAATGCACCCAGCGTTTTTTCCTGGGCACCTGGTCTTTAACCTAGTGCTTTCTGTCTTCCTTATAACCTGGATGAAGTGTACACTCAGTGAAAAGTGACCAGGCATGGTGACTTCCAAGTGTATCCCAGAGCTCATGAGATTTAAGAGGCTTCCGGTACAATCAGGGCCAACCTGGGCTACAGTCAAGTGAGAGCTTGTCTCAAAACAAAACAAACAAAAACCATGTTGACCACAAAGACAGTTTCTCCAGATTGCTTGGTAGGAATTAAAAACACTCAGTAAGCCATATGTAACCATGTGGGTGTGAACTCAGTAACAGGGAGACAACTAAAGAGTCACATTTAAGATGAAGCAGCATTCAAGGGTCCATATAAGTATCCGAAAACTTCAAGGCACACTGATCAGGGATAAGAGAGAAAACACAGATGAGGAATGGAAGTACAGATATCATTACAGACCCTAATGTGCAAACGGGTTGAAGAGATCACAGTGGGAAATAGAAAATACTTTTAATAAATGATAATGAAATGATGAATATCAAATATAATTCATAAGATATAGCTAAGATACTTTTTAGATGAAATAGTTGAAGTAAATCCATTAGCAAAGATTTAAAACCAATGCTGTCACCTTATTTTTCAAGATACCAGGAAAGGAAAAGCAAATCAAACTCAAGGAAAGAAGTTAAATAATGAATGCATAAGCAGAAATTAGTGAACTAGGAAACAACACCGAGAAAAACAAAACAAACAAACAAACAAAAATCAAAACGGCCAGGACTTGAAAGGCTGACATGTGAATCATCGCAGGCTACATACACATTGAAGGCCAGCCTGGGTAGTGAGACCAGGCTCTAATAGAATAGCCTAGCCTTTCAGAGAGGAGTGAAAAGAGATACATGATCAATAAGAAAGAGGACATTCCTACTGATTTGAAAGATACTTAAGCAGTTGTAAGATGATAACATGAATAGCAGAGATAGTAATGACAATTTCCTTGAAAAACTAATATTCAGATACCTAGATACTTAAGCCAGTCCTTGAAATTTCTGGTTATCACAGCTCATAAAAATGAGTACATTAAATCCTTTACTATGTAAATTCCCTCTCTCTCTCTCTCTCTCTCTCTCTCTCTCCTCTCGGTCTGAGACAGTTTCTCTGTTTAGACCTGGCTTTTCTGGAACCAGGCTGGCCTCAAACTCAGAGATCTGCATGCCTCTAGCTCCCGTGTGCTAGAATTAAAGGCGTGTCCCACCATGCCCAGCTCAAATTCTCTTTTAGTAATGGCCTTTTTCGTATTTATACCCAGTGTGTTTCACTGAGTCCGGCTGTCCTTTCTTTGTAGGCTTGTTACGCTGCCTCTGCAGTTGGATACCTGATGGGCAGGTAAGCTACAGCCGGCTTCGTTTTAATAAATTGAGAGTTTGGGGTAGAAATATACGTCCCAACTGAACGCTTAGTTGTCTTGAAAAGATGACAGAAGACAGGATTAATAAGAAATGAGAACTTCCCTAGGCCACTTCATACAAAAGTCTCAGTTCCAGAATGAAGGTGCTAGAGCATATTCCAGTCTACTTGTGTTAGCTAATTACCCCTCATTTTTATTAAAAAGTAATGCTTTTTACTACCATTTTAGAAAACCTAGAAAATATATGAGGAAAAAAACCTGAAATTGCTATAATTCCACAGCTGTTAATTTTTTTCATACATTCTTCTTTTTTCTACATTCACATATTTTCTAGGTAGAGTTTAGACCTCTGATAAAATTTGTACCATACTTTTTTGCTACTTATATAAGCTTTAGTAAGTGTTTTGTTTTGTTTTTCTAAAATTGAAGTTAGTGATTAAATACTAAGAAAGGTAGAAAAGCAGGATATAACAATCCTTCTTTTTTAATGGGAACCTTCCGAATTTGAGCCTGAGGAAAGTTAGGCCATCTAAACTGGTCTCTGAACTATTTCTGTCACTTGGAGCATGTCACATGTAAACAATGGCTTAATCTTTTGATTGACCCTAGAAAGCATTTAAATTACAGTCAGTGATGCTTTCATTGACTCTGGACTGATGATTATTTTCACAAGCTAAAAGTTAATTTTGAAGTTTTTGTTTTGAAAACCTTAGAGCTGGACTGTCCAGCATTGTAGCATTAGGAATGGGTAGCTATTAACATTTAATTCAAAACAAGCAACCTTCTCACTAGGGCTTCTCATTTGTGGTGGCCATGTGAGACGGGTCTCACAGCCACATTGTTAAGTATTCAGTGACTGAGTGTGGGGTCCACATCACGTCAAACCGCACAGGGAATATGGTGATTATTGTAAACATCCTGGGAGGTGGGACTGTTCTGGAGTTTACTCTCTGCTGGAAACTGTGTTTAAGTCTAAAAGATTCTGTATATCAACTCTACAGTGATACTTTATTATCGAGTGCTTGAGGCTCAGGAAGCTATGTCAAGAGAAAGAATTCAGAAAGATTTGGAGGAAAACCAGACATTTAGAATCATTTTTCCTCACAAAGATATAGTACATTATATTTATTTGTTAAGAAAATTTGTAAAATTTCTAGAAAATAAATGTGGCCATCAAAATTTACTTCTGTAATCAGTTAACTTGTTCTAACTCAACTGTAATTAAAGCCAAATAGGAAGTTTAGTGAAATATGATGTGAAAGTAAAAGTGTACATTATGTCTTAAGAGAAACTTAATGTCACTCTTTTTTAATTAAGATTTTCTGATGTTTACCAATTATAGTAAAGACCTTCATGTCTTTCCTTTGGCCACTGAGAAGTTTCCATGGAAGCCCTAACATAATATGAATTGTTAGTTGGTCCATGCCAACCCGAGGTAGCTGGCACCTGCCCCTCTTCTTTTACAGCTGTTTAAGTTTCATCTGCTGCTTTTAATCTCTGCCCTGCCTCTAGGCCAGGAGTATGCCTTGCTGTTTCTGGCCCGGGTCTCATCCACGCCTTGGGTGGCATGGCAAATACAAACATGAACTGCTGGTAATTAAATCATTCTTGTTAAAAACATTTGTTAATGTATCTTTGCATAATTTAACCAAGGAAAACTGCTCTAGGGTGGAAGGAGTTGGGGAAAGCCAAAATCCACTTTGCAACACTTAGAAACAGAGTAGAAGGTACTTAACTGGGAAGTGGGCTGGAGGTCTGGAGATGGGGCAGAGGGTGCAAACCTGAGCAATGTGCGGCACGAGGACAATAGTCAGGAGGACAATAGTCAATACTTTTGCACTGAATATTAGAAATTTTCTGGGGAGAGTAGATTTGGGATACTTTCACGGAACATAAAAAAGTAACTAACATGATGAGTGTTAATTTGCTTGACATCAAAAGTATCCTCTAAATATATTCAATGCCAAGAAGAAAAAACAATATTAACTCCTTTACTAAGAGAGAAACAGTTAACATTTTGGTTTCATTCTGTGTATATGTGAGCATGCATGCAATTTTAAATGGAGTACTTTTTAAATTGTTAATTATTGAACCTGGGGCCTCACTAGGCTGTATAGGCCAGGCTGGTCTGGAATAGTTCTGCTCCTACTACTTACTACTATTTCTACTTAGTACTATTTCTAGTTAGTACTACTTCTACTTAGTTCTACTACTGCTGCTTCCTCTTTCTCCTCTTCCTCCTCTTCCTCTTTGTCTTCTTTCTCTTCCTCCCTTTTTTCTACACGGGGCTTCTCTGTGTATCGCTGGCTGTCCTGGAACTTCTTCTATAGACCAGGTTGGCCTTGAGTTCTGCCTGCCTCTGCCTCCTAAGTACTGGGATTAAAGGCATGTAAACTGTGTGTGTGTGTGTGTGTGTGTGTGTGAGAGAGAGAGAGAGAGAGAGAGAGAGAGAGAGAGAATGGGAATATCATTAAGGAGGCTTTGAACTCCCTCAACCCAACCAGGCCTTGAACTTTGTGATTCCCCTGCCTCAGCCCTGAGTATTTAGTATTCCAGGTTTGTACAACCACACATAGCTAAGAGCTGTTGTTTATTCTCACCCTAGCTTAGTATGTAGAACTGTATATTCTTCATTTTGCTCTGCCTGGTTAGTAAAACAATTATATTCTTTTCTTTGTTAAAATTTGCAGTATAAGCTATTTAATGCTTATTCTTCATCCTTACTTTTAGCCTTTTCTCAGCTACCTTACCAGTAATAGCAGGGTGAAGGGGATTTTGTTCTAACCAATTCAGAACATATGTAATCTTTTTAAATATGAAGGATGTTTCCATCCTTATCACAGTTTCTTTATTTCTTCCTTCCTTCCCACCCTCCTCCCTTCCTTTCTTTTTCCTTTTTTTTTTTTTTAATCATTTTGTGTGAATGTGTGCACGCAAATGACCTGGCATGTTGAGGTAACAGGACAATCCAGAGGTTCTCTCCTTCCGGACCAAACTCACCCCAGCAGGACTGATAACAAGTGCGCTTACCCAGCAAGCCGTCTCACCTGGCCTTCAAATAAGTATTTCTTTGAGAAATAAAATTGAGAACTATTACTCATTTTGCCATTTCCTTAGATTTACTTAGGAAAATATAAAATATCTTCTCTCCATCTCGGAAATAAATACTACAGGCATAAAATTAATTTTGTGTCATTATACTTGGAAGAGTAAGCATCTGGGACAGGTGGAGCTGCAGTAAGAAAAGCATTTGCTATCTACATCAGTGGTTTTCAACCTTCGTAATGCTTCAACTCCATAATACAGTTCCTCATGTCGTGGCCACCCCAAGCATAACAATTATTTTATTGCTACTTCCTAACTGTCATTTTGCTACTGTTATGAATTGTAATGTAAATATTTTTGAAGATAAAGGTTTGCCAAAGAGGTCACGAGCCACAGGTTGAGAACTGTAGCTTTTTTTTTTTTTTTTCAATGCAGTTTATTCAGAAACCTTGAACAATCCTCGGACCCTGGGGAAAGCCAGCCCACAGCTTAAATGGCCTCTGGGTAGCCAACCCAGGCGTGCAACGTGGGCAATGCAGATAGGTCCACATACATGGAAGCAATCCAGATCCTCAGACTTAGCCAAATGTGGAATTGTTCTTGACAGAGAGCACTCACCATCGGGAAGGTGGAAGGCGGAAACCAGCTCCATCTTTAAGGCATAGCATTCCGCAGCTCTCTACAGTTCCCCCTTTTTGTTTTAGATGCATCAGGCAAGAGTAGAGGTCTGATCTCTGATATTAGAAATAAATTGGGACTTTGTACCGATGTTCGTTTAGGTGTCATCCACCCAAAGAGCATCAGACCCGTCCGGTACCTTTTTCTCAGAGGCGGGACCTGGGGCATCAACCCGCATGCAACCACACATGCTCTTCTCTGGATCCAAAGCAGCTGACCCTGAGTGCAGTGCTTAGCCTTGCATCCTGAGCTTAACATTTTAGCTGTTTATGGTATCCAACCATGCTTGGGGAGAATATCCTGCTTCAATGGCTGTAAAGGCCTGAATGATCAAGGCTGCATCACACTGTTCTGAGACTCTAATCTTGCATATATACCACAGGCAAACCAAGGAGACCAACACCAGAAGGCCTGCTAATGCTCCCATGCCCGCCCATTCCTTCAGATGATTCATGGCTGCAGCAATCCATGATGATAATCCTGTGGCTAGTCCTGCGTCCACTCTGGTAGAATTTACTGTGACAATGGCCACTCTCAGCTGCTCCATCGTAGTATCGAATTCTCCAGTCCAATTACCTAAAATATAGCTCGACAATTGTTTAGACAGATTTGCAGCACAGGAAAAATTATCATGTTATATGCTAGTGACTCAAAGTCCAGCATACTTTCATTGACAGCCAGGTTGAGCGATTTGCCATAGGGTATCAATTTGCTCCTACAAGAGGTCAATCCTCTGATTGAACACCATCAAGCTTCCTTTTAGTTGAGCATTAATTCCTTTATGTACAACTAAGGCATGAGCTACATTGGCTAAATGATTGTTCAGGCTCTGAGCAGTATGCACAGTATGACTCATGGCTAATGCCCCGGTGGGAGCTCCAACAGCTGCCAATGAGATGGTAGTAACAATGGCGGCTGTAGTTCCAAGATCCCTTTTCTGTCTGAAGAGAGTCATAGCGTGAGGGGCATCAACGGGCACAGGCACGCAGTGAGGCATGCGAGTAACCAGGGCATACCTAAATTACTAGCATTCCAGCATTGGGCAAAAAAGCAAGTATCATCACCACAATTACTTGGCTCTATCTGGCTAATAATGAATAAAAATGGGGGATATAGACAAACAGGTGTGGGCTTATAGGAAATATTATGAGAAGCATTAACCCCCTCATTGGAACATCCTGCATCAGTTCTAGAACTAGCAGTGGTGGTGTCCGAGGTCTGAGTAGGTTCAGGAGACCATTGCCCCCAGGGGCGAGACGTGCTCCATGCCAATTGACTAACTCCATGTTTTCCTCCACTTTTGAAAGTCATTTAAGGTTCTTAAATTATTTTTTCCCTTTTTTAAAAATTTTTCATCAATTACACTTTATTCATTCTGCATCCCCCCATAAGCCCCTCCCTCCTCCCCTCCCAATCCCACCCTCCCTCCTCCCTCTGCTTGCATGCCACTCCCCAAGTCCACTAATAGGGGAGGTTCTTCTCTCCTTTCTGATCTTAGTCTGTCAGTTCACATCAAAAGTGGCTGCATTGTCCTCTACTATGGCCTGGTAAGGCTGCTCCCCCCCCCAGGGGGAGGTGATCAAAGAGCAGCCCAATCAGATTATGTCAGAGGCAGTCCCTCTTCACATTACTATGTAACCCAATTGGACTCTGAACTGCCCTGGGCTACATCTGTGCAGGGGTTCTGGGTTATCTCCATGAATAGTCCTTGGTTGGAGTATGAGTCTCTGGGAAGTTCCCTGTGTTCAAATTTTCCTGTTCTGTTGCTCTCCTTGTGGAGACCCTGTCCTCTCCAGCTCTTACTATTTCCCAGTTCTTACCTAAAATTCCATTCACTCTGCCCAACAGTTGCCCATCAGGCTCAGCATCTGCTTTGATAGTCTGAAGGGCAGAGGCTTTCAGAGGCCCTCTGTGGTAGGTTCCTAGGTTGTTTCCTGTTTTCTTCTTCTTCTGATGTCCATCCTCTTTGCCTTTAAGGAAGGGGATTGGACATTTTAGTTAGGGTCCTCTCTCTTGCTTAGTTTCTTTAGATGCACAGGTTTTAGTGGGTTTGTCCTATGTTGTATGTCTATATGAGTGAGTATATACCATGTGTGTCTTTTTGCTTCTGGGACAACTCACTCAGGATGATCCTTTCCAGATCCCACCATTTACCTGCAAATTTCATGATTTCCTTATTTTTCATTGCTGAGTAATATTCCATTGTGTAGATGTACCACAATTTCTGCATCCATTCTTCAGTTGAGGGGCATCTGGGTTGTTTCCAGCTTCTGGCTATTACAAATAAAGCTGCTACAAACATGGTTGAGCAAATGTCCTTTTTGTGTACTTGAGCCTCTTTTGGATATATGCCCAGTAGTGGTATGGCTGGATCTTGAGGAAGCGCTATTCCTAGTTGTCTGAGAAAGCGCCAGATTGATTTCCAGAGTGGTTGTACAAGTTTACATTCCCACCAGCAGTGGAGAAGGGTTCCCCTTTCTCCACAACCTCTCCAGCATGTGTTGTCACTTGAGTTTTTGATCTTGGCCATTCTCATGGGTGTAAGGTGAAATCTCAGGGTTGTTTTGATTTGCATTTCCCTAATGGCTAGTGAGGTTGAGCATTTCTTTAAGTGCTTCTCTGCCATTCGGTATTCCTCTCCAGAGAATTCTCTGTTTAGCTCTGTTCACCATTTTTTAAGTGGATTACTTGGTTTGCTGCTTTTCAGCTTCTTTAGTTCTTTATATATACTGGATATGAGTCCTCTGTCAGATAAAGGGTTGGTGAAGATTCTTTCCCAATCTGTAGGTGGTCGCTTTGTTTTGATGATGGTGTCCTTTGCTTTACAGAAGCTTTTCAGTTTCATGAGGTCCCATTTATTGACTGTTGCTCTTAGAGCCTGTGCTGTTGGTGTTCTGTTCAGGAAGTTTTCCCCTGTACCAATGAGTTCTAGGGTATTTCCCACTTTTTTTTCAAGCCGATTTAATGTGTCTGGTTTTTTTGTTGAGGTCTATGATCCACTTGGACTTCAGTTTTGTGCAGGGTGACAAGTATGGATCTATTTTCATTTTTCTACATGTAGACATCCAGTTAAACCAGCACCATTTGTTGAAGATGCTGTATTTTTTCCATTGTATGGTTTTGGCGTCTTTGTCAAAGATCAGGTGTCCATAAGTGTGTGGGTTTATTTCTGGGTCCTCTGTTCGGTTCCATTGATCCACCATTCTGTTTCTATGCCAGTACCATGCAGTTTTTAAAACTGTTGCTCTATAGTACAACTTAAGATCAGGGATGGAGATACCTCTGGAAGATCTTTTATGTTAGAGGATTGTTTTAGCAATTCTGGGTTTCTTATTATTCCAGATGAAGTTGAGAATTTTTCTTTCCAGGTCTGTAAAGAATTGTGTTGGTAATTTGATGGGCATTACATTGAATCTGTAGATTGCTTTTGGTAAGATGGCCATTTTTACTATGTTAATCTTGCCAAGCCATGAGCATGGGAGATCTTTCCATCTTCTCATATCTTCTTCTAATTCTTTCTTCAGAGATTTGAAATTTTTTTCATACAAGTCTTTGACTTCCTTGGTTAGGGTTACTCCGAGGTACCTTATGTCATTTGTGGCTATTGTGAAGGGTGTTGTTTCCCTAATTTCTTTCTCAGCCCTTTTGTCTTTTGTATACAGGAGGACTACTGATTTTTTTTGAGTTAATTTTGTATCCGGCCGCTTTGCTCAAGGTGTTTATCAGCTGTAGGAGTTCCCTGGTAGAGTTTTTGGGGTCACTCAAGTATACTATCATATCATCTGCAAATAGTGATAATTTTACTTCTTCCTTTCCAATTTGTATCCCCTTGATCTCCTTCAACTGTCTTATTGCTCTAGCAAGGATTTCCAGCACTATGTTGAAGAGATATGGAGAGAGTGGGCAGCCTTGTCTTGTCCCTGATTTCAGTGGGATTGCTTTAAGTTTCTCTCCGTTCAGTTTGATGTTGGCTATAGGCTTGCTGTATATCGCCTTTACTATGTTTAGATATGTGCCTTATATCCCTGATCTCTCCAATACTTTGAACATGAATGGATGTTGGATTTTGTCAAAGGCTTTTTCAGCATCTAGGGAGATTATCATGTGTTTTTTTTCTTTCAGTTTGTTAATATGATGGATCACATTGATGGATTTCCGTATATTGAACCACCCCTGCATACCTGGGATGAAGCCTACTTGGTCATAGTGGATAATGTCTTTGATGTGTTCTTGGATTCGGTTTGCAAGTATTTTATTAAGTATTTTTGCATCAATGTTCATAAGGGAGATTGGCCGGAAATTCTCTTTCTTTGTTGAGTCTTTGTGAGGTTTAGGTACCAAGGTGACTGTGGCTTCATAGAATGAATTTGGTAATATTCCTTCTGTTTCTATTTTGTGGAATAGTTTGAAGAGAATTGGTGTTAGCTCTTCTTTGAAGGTCTGGTAGAATTCTGCGCTGAAGCCATCTGGTCCTGTGCTTTTTTTGGATGGGAGACTTTTGTGACCACTTCTATTTCTTTGGGGGATATAGGTATATTTAGTTGATTTACCTGGTCCTGGTTCAGCTTTGGTAAGTCAAATCGATCAAGAAAATTGTCCATTTCATTTAGATTTTCAAATTTTGTGGCATATAGACTTTTGAAGTAAGTCCTAATGATTGTTTGGATTTCCTCAGTGTCTGTAGTTATATCCCCCTTTTCATTTCTGATTTTGTTGATTTGGGTGGTGTCTCTCTGCCTTTTAGTTAGCCTGGCTAAAGGTTTGTCAATCTTGTTGATTTTCTCAAAGAACCACCTCTTGGTTTCATTGATTCTTTGAATTGTTTTATTTGTTTCCAATTGATTGATTTCAGCCCTGAGTTTGATTATTTCCAGCCGTCTACTCCTTCTTGGTGTGTCTGCTTCTTCTTTTTCTAGGGTTTTTAAGTGAGCCATTAGGGTGCTTGAATGAGCTGTCTCGAATTTCTTCTTGAAGGCACTTAGTGCTATGAACTTTCCTCTTAGCACTGCTTTCATTGTGTCCCACAAGTTCGGGTATGTTGTGTCTTCATTTTCATTGATTTCTAGAAAGACTTTAATTTCTTTCTTTATTTCTTCCCTGACCCAGCTGTCATTTAGTAACAAGTTGTTCAGTTTCCATGTGTGTGTAGGCTTTTTGTTATTTCTGTTATTGTTGAGGTCCAGCTTTATTCTATGGTGATCAGACAAGATACATGGGATTATTTCAATCTTCTTGTATCTGTTGAGGCTTGCTTTGTGACCCACTATGTTTTCTATTTTGTAGAAGGTTCCATGAGGTGCTGAGAAGAAGGTAAATTCTTTTGTGTTTGGGTGTAAATTTCTGTAAATGTATGTTAGGTCCATTTGATTCATGACCTCTGTCAGAGACATTGTTTCTTTGTTTAATTTCTGTTTTGTTGACCTGTCCTTTGTTGAGAGTGGGGTGTTGAAGTCTCCCACTATTAATGTGTGGGGATCTATATGTGCTTTAAATTTTATCAATGTTTCTTTCACAAATGTGGGTGCCCTTGTGTTTGGGGCGTAGATGTTCAGGATTGTGATGTCTTCCTGGTGGAATTTTCCCTTGATGAGTATGAAGTGTCCTTCCCCATCTCTTTTGATTAATTTTGGTTGAAAGTCTATTTTATCAGATATTAGAATGGCTACTCCTGCTTGCTTCTTGGATCCGTTTGCTTGGAAAGTCGTCTTCCAACCCTTTACCCTCAGGTAATGTCTATCTTTGTGTCTTAGGTGTGTTTCTTGTATGCAACAGATTGCTGGTTTTAGTTTACGTATCCATTCTGTTAATCTGTGTCTTTTTATTGGAGAGTTGAGTCCATTGATGTTGAGAGAGATTAATGACCAGTGGCTGTTAGATCTCTTGATTTTGATATTGGCTGTGGTCATACTGTTGTGTGCTTGGTTGTTTTTTGTTTTACTGAAGTGAGGTTATTTATTTCCTGTGTTTTCTTGAATGTAGCTAGCTTTCTTGGGTTGTATTTTCCCTTCCAGTATCTTCTTTAATGCTGGATTTGTTTGTAGGTATTGTTGAAATTTGTTTTTGTCATTGAATATCTTGTTTTCTCCATCTATGAGGACTGAGAGTTTTGCGGGGTATAGTAGCCTTGGCTGACATCTGTGTTCTCTTAGGGTCTGCATGATATCTGTCCAGGCCCTTCTAGCTTTCATAGTCTCTGTTGAAAAGTCAGGTGTGATTCTAATGGGTTTGCCATTATATGTTACTTGGCCTTTTTCCCTTGCAGCTTTTAGTATTTTTTCTTTGTTCTGTATACTTACTGTTTTGATTATTATGTGGCGGGAGGATTTTCTTTTCTGGTCAAATTTGTTGGGTGTTCTGTAGGCCTCATGTATTCTAATTGGCCTCTCCTTTAGCTTGGGGAAATTTTCTTCAATGATTTTGTTGAAAATATTTTCTGTGCCTTGGAGAAGGGAGTCTTCTTTTTCCTCTATACCTATTATTCTTAGGTTTTGTCTTTTCATATTGTCTTGCATTTCTTGGACGGTCTGTGTCAGGAATTTTTCGGATTTAACATTTTCTTTGTCAGATACATCGATTTCTTCCATTGTATCTTCTACACCTGAGATTCTTTCTTCCATCTCTTGTAGTCTGTTGGTTATGCTTATCTCTGTAGTTCCTGTTTTCTTCCCTAGATTCTTCCTTTCCATTATTTCTTCCATTTGTGTTTTCTTTAATTTTTCCAATTCTATCTTCAGGTCTTGAGTTGTTTTCTTTACTTCCTTCACCTGTCTGATTGTACTTTCCTGTTTTTCTTTTAGTTCCTTCAACTCTGTTTCTATCATTTCATTCAGTGTTTTAAGCATTTCCTTTCTAAAGGCCATAATCTGTTTGGTTGCAGCTTCCTCTATTTCTTTACGGATGGCAATATTCTGTTTGAGTTTATCTTCCTCTATGTCTTTACGAATCTTATTTGTTTCCTCTGTTATCATCTTCATGAGCATACTTGTTAGGTCATCTTCTTGGATTTCAGTTATGGTGGGGTATCCAGGGATACTTGCCCCTGCTAACTGGGTTCTGGAGATGCCATATTGCTCTGTCTTTTGTTGCTTGAGCTTTTACGCTGGCCTCTACCCATTGTGTTATCTTACGTGTTTGGGGTTATTTTCTGGTGGTTCCTGGGGATCCTGTGGTGGAGAGAATCCCCTTTGCAGAAAGCTGGTTTTTCCTGAAGGATGTCTTCTCAGCTTTTTGGGTATAGTCCCTGGATGGCTGGTGTTTTTTCAGGAGTTGCTCACCTCAGGGATATAGACCTGAGTGGTAACTGTGGTCTTTGTTAGTCGAGAGGGTTCTCCTCTCACCCAGGGAAGTCCTGAGGGCAGCTGCCCTGTTTCTGGGTTTCTTGTTGTAAATTTAATGATCAGCTGCTGTGACCCAGTTGGACATCAGGTGCGCCTCAACTGTTTGTGCCTGTGTCTGGAGCACAGCTGAGTGCTGGCACCTGGGCCCCACTAGACTGCTAGACTTTTTCTAGTGAAGGATTGGGTGATTTAGGTCAGTAGTTTCCTTCCTTCCCCATAGATTCTCTGGAGACATGGACTCCCAGTGTCTTTTTTTGCCCTGGTACACACTGCTCAGTGTCCGCCAGCTGGCTGGCTGCAGTAACTGCCTGTGCCTGGAGCACAGCTCTTGATGGCGGCTCAGTCTCTGCCAGCTGTCTGGTGCGCAGAAACTGCCTGTGTCTGCCTTTGCGGCTTTTGGGAGCCTGAGTGCCTCCCTCAGATAGGTAATTTTCCGGGGACCTTTTCAGGTTGGGGGTTAGCTGAGTGCTCTGAGATCAGACCCGCCGTTTCTATCTCCGGCGGCGAATCAGGCGCGCAGGCAGGCAGGGCTCTGTGCGGGAACCTGGGTCCCTGGCTCTGGCTCTGGGCTGGCTCCTGGGGTGCCTGAGTCTTTTCCAGGGGATGTCTGGGTGACCTAAGGCTGGTCCCAATCGTTTCCTGTACCCTGGGGTTATCTCTCGACTGAAAATTCCAGTCTCTGATAGTGTGGTGCCCATGGTTCAGTCTGGGACCGAGACCAGAGACACTGGCTTGTGGCTCTGCCTGGGGCTGGGGCTGTTAGCCAGCAGCCAAGCGTCTGGTGGAACCGGGATCTCTTCCGCGGTTTAGCTGGGTGAGTTAAAAGCTGATTGAATCCCCCACACCGTGGGGTATCCTCTCAGTTCTGATTGCTGGTCACTGTGCTGATCCTGCTGTGCTGCTGCTCAGAATGAGAGTCCTCCTGGCGCTGCCATCTTGCCCCTCCGAGAACTGCTGCTTTACATTATCCATATTTGTGAATTTGGGGACAGTATTTCTCACATCAGATTGGCTCTTAAATTTTTTTTAATGTCCCATTTTTCAAGGAAGATGTGGTTTTCTCTGTATGTCTGTTCTCTCTCTGAGTCACAATTACTGTTTGTTGTGCATTGGACACTGTTGAATGTTTTATATATTCTCATTTGTAATAATGTTTTTTTTATTCTTATATCAGGCCCTTGATTGTGATTGGTGGTTCTTCTCAAAGAAATCAAGAGACAATGGGTGCCTTCCAGGAGTTTCCTCAGGTATCGCCCCTAGCATCCAAGCAACAATTAAGTACCCCTGAAAGCAAAAGCAGTGTCTCAGTGGGGTTTCTGTTGCTGTGATGAAACACTAGGACCAAAGCAGCTTAGGAGGGAAAGGGTTAATTTCCTCATCCGGGAACATCAGACCAAGGCTGATGCAGAGGCCCTGCACTGGATCCTCAGGAAGCAGAAAGAGAAAGTTACACTGGGCCTGACTTGAGCCTCTGACACCTCAAAGCCCACTCCCTGTGACACACTTCCTCTAACTAGGCCTCCTAACTGTGCTACTCCCTATGGGCCTATGGGGGCCAATTTCATGCAGACCACCACATATAGAGTAAATAAATGAGTATAAACATTTTTAAAGAAAAATTGAAGTTACCATAAAAATTATATTGATGGGAAGCAGGTAGCATGGCATTAATGCCAAGTGTTAAAGTATATTTTCCTAAAAGTAATAAAAGTACATTAGATTAAAATAAAAATTAAAATACAGTTTGACTTAAAAACCAAATGTCCTTTTCATATTGGAAGTTCTTAAAGCTTTAGGACATGCACATATATAGGGTGGCCTTGGTTCTGGCAAGCCTGTGTGACTGGGGCTGTCATCTTTCCATGGACTTCATACTGAAGGGTCTGAGAAGGAGGCTTCTCCACGTTTCTCAGAGTACCCTAGACAGTGCAGAGGCAGAGGGCTCTCAGCTGCCATGTTCCTGGTGGCACAGCAGCAACACAGCAGCCCAAGCATATGACTACATAGTCCTCACGGGCACCCGCTGGGCCCACGGCTGCTCCTTCATACTAGGCGAAAGGTTTGTTGGCTTCCCTTCTGTGTGCACTGTCCAGCAGTTAACAGCAGTTAACGAGCGCCTGGCCTCCTAGGTGTGGCATGTGATACGTGCTGTGTGTTACCTTCATTTTTGCCAACCTGAGAAATGGAAATAGTGTGTTGTTTTGAATTGTTTCTAGAATCATCCTGAGGAAGAAATTTGATTGTGATCTGAATGTTTTTTGAGATGATCTTAAAAAAAAAAAAAAAAAAAACCCGCAAAAGCAAAAGGCACTTTTAAAATCTTGCCTGCAAATGTAATAAGAAGCAATGACCTAAACATTGCCTTCCTTTATGTGAGCAGTATGATTGTGAGCTGAATTCAGATGATTTTCATGTTCTGCATAGGTTGAAGCTTGCAGATTATACAGCAAGTTCTGTGCCCGGCCGAGCAGCACAGAGCGTATTCCGTTCGTAATTGATTAGTTACAGTGTCACTGCAAAGCTCTTCCGGGTGTGGGACCCAGCGCCTCGTACGCACCGAGCACACGCTCTCCTTCAGAGCCACACACCAGCACCGCTGTTTCCGTTCTTACTGGAAAGATAGGAGTCTACCCAGACTGAAAAATAACAATGTCAAAAAGCTGTTTACGTTCTAATGTTCACTGCCATCACGTTTAATTATTGAAACAGAGGTAAAGAAAGTTATTTTCGGAAAAAAAGTTCTGTAAATTACTTTCTTAAATTATTCTTTTTAATTAAAGCAAAGTAATGACAAATGTATAATAAGCCCCTGGGCAGTAATCTCTTCAGCATTTGCAAAAATATCAGAGCTGCTGCATGTAAGATCATCTTTCTCAAAAAAAAAAAATCATCTTTTAGTTTATTAAATAGCATGCGGTAAATTGTTAGATAGCAAGAGTTTCATGTGAAATGTTATTTTAGCTATTTTCAAACCATGAGTTACAGGATTGATTTGACACACAATATCACGGTTTCTGAGAACTCTGCCCAGTGATTAGGTGGGTAGAAGTCCCTATTCCAGCATAAAGAGCAAGCAGAGCCTCATGGGAGCTCTGCAAGTGTGACAGCACATTTCAAAGCCCTTCAGGATCCCTGCCCCTTTCACATGAAAGTATCTTTTAAAATATAGTTAATTCCAATTTTAATTATAACTTTTCTCCAACTAAGAACACCTCAAGACAAGTCAGTGCTCATTTTAGACTTTTAAATTAATTTAAGAATATTGTGATAATTGAAATATTGAAAATCTTCCGTTTGTGATAAACACAGGCAGTGAGGAGCAGCATCTACGGTCGCCCGGGTGCTTGCTACGTTGACATTCCCCACAGATTTCGTGACCCTCCAGGAGAATGTGGCTTCTATAAAATAAGGGGTATTCACAGTTCTTCCTTAATTTTGTGTTGTCATACTTTTCAAAAGGAATTTATCTAGAAGTTCATCAGTTAATTTCCAAGTGTCTCAATATTTTTTGATGATTTTGTAACCAAACTTAATCCTAGCCAAAGGCTTAGTTCTCTTCATTAAAAACGTATTACTTAGTAACTGCCTGTGGATTTGATTACTAAATCTAATTCGTGGAACTTTCTGAACTCCTCATTTGAAGTTTTCCGCCCAGTAACCTCAGATCTGTATCTATGTGGATGTATGGGTTACTGACGGGCATCTTAGCATAAGCCGAGAGATGAGGCGGAGGACTGTTAAAAACTTGCTGGGACTCGGCGTTAAAAGCTGTCTCCATAATATGAATGTTCTCAGGTGTGTTCTGGGAAGAATACAAAAGTCACCGTGCTGTCGTTCACCTTGATAAAGATGCTGCTGTGTCCATCATAAAATATGCTTTCCCTTCTATAACATTTTTGGAAAAGTCCAGCTATGTAGAAATAATTCTTTTTTAAAAAATATTTTATTTATGAGTGTGTGTGTGTGTCTTTGTCACTGTATGCCACAGTGTGCGGGTGTCTGTGGAGGCTAGGAGCTGAAATTACAGGCAGTTGGGTGCTGGGGACACAGATCAGGTCCTGGAGGAGCAGGAGGTGCTCTGGACCACTGAGCCTTTCCTCCAGCCCAAAAGAAATCTTTTAAGTCTAAGGACTGACAGTTTTACCATTTAGTACGTGGCCTCTTTATCATTCATGCTTAGTCAGCGTGTTGACTTCTACGTTTAGGGGTATTTGAGACTGGGTCTCATTGTAGAGTCCAGGCTGGTTTCAAACTCTCAAGTGCCTTCAAGTGCTGGGCTTACAGGTGAGCACTGCTGTCCCGAGCCTTCATACAGACTATGTATGTTGCATTCTTGTTATAGTTTATTTATTGACCATCGTAACATGCTTCCTTGTTTTAAGTGTATGTATGTGTGGGGCGGTGTATTTTGAGACAGTGTCTCCCTGCAAAGCCAGCCAAGTCCTGGAACTTACTGTGTAGACCAGGTGGCCTCAAACTTATAGGCCCATGTGCCTCTGCCTCCCAAGGACTGGGATTAAGGGCATGCATAAGCATGCCACACATGTTTCATTGTCTTAAAGTTAGTCTTAAATGCAACTTTTGTGGACCTTGTTATTATGGAAATGGTTCTGTAACGGCTACAGATGGTGGTCATTATGTCTAGTGTACTGGGGTAATTTCTATCTTTGAGAATTCAGACTCAAGGAGACCTATTATCTGAATATGACAATCAAAATAATACTAAGGAATGGAGGACAGTGAGCCTTAGGCAAGTTAAAAATCTGTAACCTTCCTTTAGAGGTTGATGGCCTATTTTATTGTATGTCCAGATATTTGGGTAATATAGATCCCAATTTTTATTTGTGAGAATAAGTGACCTGTCATAGTGAGGACCTGTTATTCTGAAATACTTAACTATGGCAGTTTTAATAGTTCTTTTTGTAAAGCCTGCTGTGGTGCCTTACTAATTTTATTTTACTAGTGTAATTTCAGCTTAGTAGTGAGTGGAATTGGGAATGGTGAGGTTAAAGCAGCCAGGACCTAGGTGACAGAATACTGCAGTGCATCTTGCCATGTGCCATGGGGAACTTGGTACAAATGAGATAGTAGTAATACCTTACCTTGTTTTGAAAATCAAATGAGACTAGCTAAAGGGGATGGGAGACGAGGGAAGGAGGGTGGGACTGGGAGGAGTTGAGGGAGGGGGCTTCAATCGGGATATATAATGAATAAATTGTGAAAAAAATAAAGTTAAAAAGAGAAAATCAAATGAGGATATATGGTATATAGTATTACATATCAGTTTATTTCTATTTTAACTCCTACCGTTTTCTGACTTACTGTTCCTGAAGTGGTGCCATTGACCCAGACTTCCTGGCAATGAACTACCCGGTTGACTGACCATTAGCTGATGTTAAGAAATAACTCTTGGTTTTCGAGGTGTCATTAGGACTTGATAGTTGTATAAAAGTAGGTCCTTATCTTTTACAGCTGCATTTCAAGCTTTTGAGAATAGAAGGTCAGCTGGGCACAGTGGTGCATGCCTGTAATCCCAGCACTCAGGGAGGCAGAAGTAGACGGATCGCTGTGAGTTCAAGACCAGCCTGGTCAACAAAGTGAGTCCAGGACAGCTAAGGCTACACCGAGAAACCCTGTCTTGAAAAACCAAAAAAAAAAGAATAAAAGGTCTGATTCTTGCAGTGACTGTGAAAAGATTCAGTAGGGAGAGGGGCTGTGTGTGTACATGTGCATGTACCAGTGATACAGATGTGGTGAGATGATGCTTTCATTGAACTCCACATTGAGCTTATGGAATTTTTCAAAGACAGGGTCTGTGTATCCCATACTGACCTGGAACTACCTATATAGACCAGGTTGGCCTCAAACTCACAGAGATCTGCCTGCATCTGCCTCCTGAGTGCTGAAATTAAAGGTGTGCAGCACCATGCCAGGCCAAGTATATAGAATGCATTATCCTATATTTCGACTTTATGTAAAATTTGAAATTTTTACAGTAAGAAGTTTGAAAATTAGCCTCTTTGGTTTTAAAGATTTACTTATTTTATGCATGTGAGTGCTCTGTCTGTCTGTGTGCCTGCACTCCAGAAGAGGGCATCAGATCCCAATATAGATGATGGTGAACAACCATGTGGTTGCTGGGAGTTGAACTCAGCCTCTGGAGCCAGTGCTCTTAAGCACTGAGTTGTCTCTCTAGCTCCAAAATTTATATATATATATATATATATATATATATATATATATATATATATATATGGCTGTCTTAGAACTCACTGTGTAGACCAGGCTGGCCTCAAACTCACAGAGATCTGTCCGCCTCTACCTCTACCTCCACCTCCAGAGTGCTGGGATTAGAGGTGTGCGCCGCCACTCTCAGCCTAAAGCATTTACGTGTTGGTGTGCATATGCGGGGTCTAGTGGTCAGGGGACAGTTTGCTGGAATCAGCTCTCTCTGCTCACCAGTCCAGGGAGTGAACTCTGGTCTTCAGGTCATCAGGCTCAGTGGCGAGTGTCTTTGCTTGCTGAGCCACCTCCCAGCCCCTAGCCTCTTGTAATTATTTATAACATCATTTTTCTCTCCAGGTACAAGGAGTGCTGCATGCCACCTCCTGTTAGCATGGCAGAAACCTCTGCTGTGTGTACGACAGCCTCTGTTCTGAGGACTGCCGAGTGGCCCCTGCTCATCATCGGGAAAGGTGAGCTGAGAGCTCCCTACTCACAGCCGTGGGAAGGCTGCTTCTCCTCAGACACTGCCTTCACTGTTCTGTGTTACAGCCAAAGCATTGTAGAGACACTAGAAACATCTGCAGAGCTTTAGAAACTCATGCATCCTGCACAGTAGACTGTGGAAGAGGTTTGTTTACTGGCAATGTAGAGCAATTCATGAAAGTGCAGTCTTTGTCCTTCAGGGCAAAGGTTGTCCCTACCCACTTGTGCTCAGGGAATTGTAGGTAGTAGCTTAGTAGGCCTAGAGCATAAAGCAGGAAAGTGACAGCTGCAGGAAATACAAGATGCGGGTTTTGTTTAGAGGAAGTTCTTCAGGATAGCTGTCACCATTCATTTTGTTTTCAAGCTGATGTTTATGCAGGAGAGTTTGGGTACCTAGAAGCAAATTCATAGGAAGTATTTGAGGCCTCAGTGCTAAGTGTAACTGAACCATCCAATGGTTTGCATTTCTTGTAGGTGCTGCTTACTCCCATGCAGAGGACAGTATCAGGAGGCTGGTGGAGCAGTACAATTTGCCATTTTTCCCCACCCCTATGGGGAAGGGTGTTGTCCCTGACAATCATCCAAATTGTGTAGGTGCAGCCAGATCCAGGTGAGTGGCATTGCAGGCTTTAGCCAGATTTTACACTGGATTAATATTTTTGTGACCTTGATGAATTGAGTGAGGAATTGTAAAAGGCTCATATAATTTTAAACATACCTGTTTTTGAACTTTTCAGTTTTTTAAAGATACTGATGATTTTGTTCTTGCTTTTGTGGTTTTAGAAGAACACCTTTAGTTTGTATCACAGTTCTCCTAAACATAGTGTCTCATTATCTCAGGCTACTTTCAAGAGTTCTCTTAGGTCGGTGCAGTGGTACATGCTTGGATTCCTTGGAGGCTGAGTCAGGAGGTTATGGTTGGCCAGCATGGTGAAACCCTGTCTCATTATGGAGGAAGAAGAGAGGATGGGAAAGAGAAGGAACGTAGCTGGGAAGGAAAACCATTGGAGGCTGGGGTGACTGCTGATCTGCTGCTTCATTGGAAGGAAGAAGGGAAAAGAAATGTGAGAGGAAAGAAAGGGATAATGACTGGGCAGGAGGGAGGGAACAGGGTAGTAGCTGGGCTGGATGTATGTAGATGGGCTTTTGGCAAGAAATAGAAGGAGGAGAGGTGGAGGGTGCAGAGTGCTGGGGAGTCTTGAATGGGCATGTGCTGATGGGCTTCGTTGAGGAGAGGAGGTTGTTGGGCTCTTACCCAATTTCCATTTTTTCTGTATTTGTAAATTCTTCAGTTGGAATCCCGCTAACACAGCGTCTGCCTTCTTGTACCTACAGAGAGATGTATTCACAGTACCATCTGTAGACTGCTTGGAATTCACAAAGCAGATGACCCAAACATAGATGATCAAGTTACTGAAAATTTGTAAAAACACAGCCTGCTCTGAATTATGTGGGCATTTGGTGAAAATGCCTAGTGTATTTTAGAAGCAATTCCAGGTCGAGGAGGTAGCTCAGTTAGGGGAGTGCTTACTTAGCAGGCATGAAATCCTACACTACATAACTCATGTCAGTCCCACCACTGAGGAGATGAAAGATGAAGGAATCAGAAGTTCAAAGTCATCCATCTACATAGGAATTTGAGGTCAGCCTGGGCTACATGAGACTATGTCTTTAAAAAAAAGAATGAAATTCTGGAATCTGAATGGTGCTGCTCCTAGACATCAGTGAAGTATTCGTTCCGATGCAGGTGTAGGAGCTGGGAGTCTGGGGTGTGGCTCAGTAGAGTGCTTGCCTTTCAGGCATGAGGTCCTGGTTCCATCCCCGGCCACACCTGAAAACAAAAACACGTGCAGGCAGGGTTGCTCAGCTGAAACCCCAGCATTTGCGAGGCTGAGGGAAGAGGATCACAAGTTTAAGACCAGCTTCAGTTAAAAAGACAGTACACTGTCTTCAAAACAAAGTAACAACACATGTCCTGTGTGCATGTGTAGGTGTGATGTGGTGTGTGTGGGGGTGGGGTACACACTTGCAGCCCTGGATGGCAAAGGTGACCTTCTCAGTCACTTTGTCGCTTGGTCTTGAGCACAGCCTCAGCACCTGGCTTCTGGGATCCGCCCGGCTCTGCCTTTCCTCCCCCATCGCTCAGCTTATGGGTGTGCGCGGCAGGCAGCCCCTCTGTGGTGGAGATTCAAACCCAGGGTCTCATGTTGGCACAGCAAGCATGGTGCCCACTGAGCCACCTTCCCAGCCTCCCAAAACTTGCTTTGATCTGAAAGGTCAGATTTACTATAGAAGCTCCAAATTATTTAGACTTTGAAAGTATTTTAAGAAGTTTAGAACAAGTCAAGTAAAAAAAAATTGAAAAATTGTTAATTTTTTTTTTCAATAGGGCTCTGCAGGCTGCTGATGTGATTGTGCTCTTTGGAGCGAGACTAAACTGGATATTGCATTTTGGACTGCCTCCAAGATATCAGGCAGATGTGAAGTTTATTCAGGTACTCCGAGGAGGGGGACTGAAGATGTGCTCCATGCTTTTCAGTCCTCCCGCTCAGCCACTGTAAGCTCTGTCTTCTTTGGGCTTTTGTAAAGAACCTTTTGTCTTCATACAAAAATAGATTTTACAAATGAGCTAACATAATTACAGGTACTTTTCAAACCTACAAAGCATCTTGTGGTAATTCTAACCAGAGAAGTGTTCAAAGTCAAGTTTCAAACAGTTTGAAAAGCATAGTTCGCCTCTTCAGAGTTACAGTGTATTTAAAGATAGAGAAAGAGGGGTTGAGGAGGGTGGTGGATTGGAGTGACACCCTCAGCCTTGCTTGGGGGGGGGGGTAAATTCTTTTTTAAGATGCCAAAACTGTCAGCCTCTGGAAATCTCTAAATGACTCTGCTTTCAGCTGCCATTAAACTGAATGTATAGAAAGCACTTTAACCTCTCCTGTGACTCTACATTGCATGCTCCTGGTGCCCTGAGGACAGAATAGGGCATCAGGTCCCTGGAACTCTGGTTCCTGATGCTTTTGAGCCTCCATGTGGGTGCTAGGGAGTAAACCGAGGTCCTCTGGAGGACCAGCTATGGCTCTTAACTTCTGAACCCTTGTTAGCCCGTCTTAAAGTTTTTTTGAACACCATTGCTTATTTTATTAATTATATTTATTTAGTGTGTGCATGTGTGCACATGTGTATGTGCACTTGCATGTCATAGCAGGTCCCAAGAGCCAGAAGACAGCCTGTGGGTGTTGGTGGAAGGTGCTTTATCACAACAGCCTGTTTTTGTTTGTTATTGGTGGTTTTTTCATTTTTGTTTTTGTTTTCAAGACAGGGAGGGTTTCTCTGTGTAGCCCTGGCTGTCCTGGACTCAGTTTGGAGACCAGGGTGTCCTTGAACTCACATCAGTCCTCCTGCCTCTGCCTCCCTGAGTGGTGGAATTAAAGGTGTGCACCTCGATGCCTGGCTCACAGTAGCCCTTAAAGGTTTTTGAGCACAAACACAGTGGTCTGGAGAGCTGGCTGCTCTTCCAGAGGACCTGGGTTCAGTTCCCAGTACTCACATGGCAGCTCACAGTGACCCGTTACTCCAGTCCCAGAGTATTTGATGCCCTCTTCTGTCCTCTCTGGGTACCAGGCACACGTGTAATACATACACATATGTGTTGGCAAAATACACACACAAATAAAATGTAAAATAAGTTTGTTCAAAACAGAAGAGCTCAAACATGGCTTGTTCTTCAGACCTTTCTCTTTTTTAGATTGACATCTGCGCAGAACTGGGGAATAATGTAAGGCCTTCTGTGACTTTGCTGGGAGACGTAAATGCTGTTTGTAAACAGGTGGGAGCCTTTCTGTAGGTTTTAGTTTCTGGGGCTTGGTCCCTCAGTCAGTTCTGGATAAGGTCAGGCTTGAAGCACTTAGTGGCCTGTCTAGTAACATCAATTTTAAACCAGCTTTATGATGAAAACTAACTCTAACTGCAGCTTTTGAACTTGGTAAATTCAGCTTATTGTGTATGGTTCATATTTGTGAAAGTTACTCATTTTAGAAAGATGATTTAACATCATAAAGATTTAAGGTCATTCAAACCAGAATTCAGTTAGACAGAATTCAGCTAGCTGAGAAAAATTGCAATATAGCTTTTAAAGGACTTAAGCTTGACTTACAAAGTGGGGTGGGGTGGGGTGGGGAGGAATCTAACAGTACTTTTTTCAGGTAATAAAAGAGATTTTACTCTTCAAACTATAATCAGTGACTTGTCCAGCTTCCTCTTTATAGGTAACGTATACATTTCCTTGTGGTAGGAGGTAAAATATGGTCACAGTCACCACTTGATTTTGTATGTTATCTGGAGTACACAGCACTGAGATGCGGGTGCTGGCCCTGTCACACGTGCAGTCACTTTTCAGCCCTTGGTCTGCCGTGTGGCTCACCGTGCTCCCCGTTGACCCGCACCTGTTTGTTGGTCACTGCAGGAAGAGGAGCCAGTGTGTGAACGCTGTGAAGGGCAGAACAGTGTGTCCTCTACCTGCTTTAAGAAGATTTTTATGGTCATTCAAACCAGAATTCAATTTTTTTTAAATTTTTTTTCTTCACAAGTTATTCATTATATATCCTGACTGAAGCCCTGTCCCTCAACTCCCCCAGTCCCACGTTCCCTCCCTCTTCCCCTCATCCCTTTCCCCTAGTCCACTAAAAGGGGGAGTTCTCCACTATTGCCATCTGTCCATAGCTTGTCAAGGACTGCCTGGATCCTCTTCCTCTGTGGCCTGGCAAAGCTGCATCACCAGGGGCCAGTGATCAGAGAGCAGTCAACCAAGTTCATGATAGGGGTAGCCCCTGCTCCCCTCACTCGGAGATCCACATGGAGACTGAGCTGCCAATCAGCCCCATCTCCACAAGGAAACCAAAAAACTAAAGGATCTGAGCCCAGGCTCTCCCACAGACTGATGCACCAGAATTCAATTTTAAGTTACTATGACTCAAGTTTATTTTCAAAAAGGAAAGTTTTTGTTTTGATTTTGTTTTTGTTTTTTTAGCTTTTAGAACAGTTTGATAAAACCCCATGGCAGTACCCCATGGACAGCAAGTGGTGGAAGACGCTGAGGAGAAAATGAAGAGTAATGAAGCTGTGTCCCAGGTACTGTGGGGCCAGTGGAAAGTCAGGATCCCTTTTGCTTGGTGCTTTGCTTAGTCCTTCCACAACAGGCGTAGACGGTCTTAGGAAGCACTGTTCTCTGTAAGCTTAGGGATCAGAAAGATGCTGGAGCACAGCTTCCACAAGGCCCACAAACCAGAAAGTGAGGTAAGAGCTAGCAAAGAATGGTTGTGGCTCCAGGAGCAGTGTTGCACGCCTGTAATCCCAGCACTCAGAGGCAGAGGCAGGCGGATCTGAGTTCGAGACCAGCCTGGTGTACAGAGGGAGTCCAGCACAGCCAGGGCTGTTACACAGAGGTAAAAGATGTCAAAGTTTCAGCTAAGAAAAGAGTGTGTGCATAGCCATACACATGGTACGTGTGCTACTGCCACTGTGCGCCCCACCCTGACCGAGACTGCACACTCCTGCAGCACAGCATTCACCGGGCTGTGGTTCCCCAGCTGCTGGGAAGTGGGAGAAGAGAGGCGATCTGACCTTGGAAAGTTAACCTGTTCATTTTGGTGCAGAGTAGCACAGTTATATCCCAGGGCAGGTGAGGGTATGGTTATCTGCCCTTAAGATAGCCTTACTTCCAGGCATGTGAGCATTCCTTCTTCAAAGTGGGCAACGTGATCAGCGTATAGTCCACTGCTTCCCCCCCACACGTGTGTGCCCACGTGTGCGTGCACACACTGCCATTTACTTTTGTGTCACCACTCGGACTTCTCACAGCTTTCTTTCACACCTGCCCTCACGGCTCTGCTATCTGTTTGGAAATTGCCATGAGTTTTGAAGTCATCACTCATCCTTACTGCAATGAGTCAGTCTTGCAGTGTTTGGTGTTTTCTGTTCAAAGTCATTATACTTATAGTACTTTCTCCTTAATTGTCAGATGGGATTCTGGGTTGTTTTTCTTTTCTTTTACTGTTTGTGTATTCGTGTGTGTTGGCTCAGCTGGGTTCGGTGTTCAGTCTACACCAGAGTTTCCTCCTTTTTTAATTTATTTTATGTGCAGTGCAGCAGTAGAGATGTGATCACAGAACCGTGGCTTATCACAAGATATTTCAGGCCCCGGGCTGAGAAGAATTTGTAATTTTTCACCCACCCTACTTCCTTATCCTGAACCCTTTATAAAAGCTGATTCTGCTCAGTAAAGTTAGTCCTTGACAAGCATCTGTTTGCTTGGACTCGTTCTTTTCTCTTGCTCATCTTTTCACAGGAAAAGATCCCCCCGAATAACAAGCTCAGCTGGCCAGAGCATTAAACATGAGACATTTTCACGGGGGAAAAATGTTGGTCATGCCTATGTAAAAAAAGACACAAGAGGCTTACAGATGGCAAAGTCCATGACAACCTAGTTTAGTCTTAAAACTCAAAAATTATATTCATATGTTTAAAAAACAAAACTGTCCATCCCATATCAATAAGAGGGCAAGCCAAAAAAAGAAAAAAAAGCAAAAACCAATGTAAAAATCCAGGTATAAGATGCCTAGAATATACTTAAATGATAAGGATAAGATACTTTATATGCTAATGCTAAAAGACTTTATATAAATGATAAAGGTAACAGGAAGTTTAAATAAAGTTTGGGCATAAAGGCATAACTGCCCAACCTGTATAAATAAGGGACAAGCCTAAAAACAGCCACAAACAATGTAAAACCCAGGTACAAGATGCCTAGGATATGCTTATCAATGTAAAGCCCAGGTACAAGATGCCTAGGGCATGCTTAAATATTAAGGGTAAGAGGGAGTTTATATGAAGTTTGGCTATAAAGGCATAACTACTCTTTCTATATATAAATGGGGATAAGGCAAATAGCTACAACATATATAAAAATCTAGGACTAAACCTCAGAACAGTACTGTATGCTTATATTCTAAATTAAAAAGGAGTTTATATAAAGTTTCCTTAAACCATGCATTTTCTATTGCTCAAGGCAACCATCTTGTCTCTTTAATGGGAGACTTCTCCAGGGAAATAGGTAGCAGCATGGCCTAATACAACAGGCATGCAAGAACCCCCAAATATATTTTAATCTATCCAACCTTATTTTGATGATAATGATTGCATGTTCAATAATAATGGTAACCCTTTACCTAGGAACAACTCTAAAACTGAGACATAAAAATATGTCTCCAGCTAAAACTTCAACAATACTTGGCCAATAAATCCTTGGCTATAATATCCTCAAAATGTATTATGCTAATATTTTAATTGCATAGATAAAATTGGCTTACAGTTTACTTTTGTCATGCACATCTCATACATTTATAATTTCAGAACTCTATAATTCTTGTAAGAAATTATATGTAAGTAGAACAAAAGAGCTGGACATCAGAGATGCTGGTTCAAACCTAAGAGAATCATTCTTCAGCATGCTGATACATTGACTCATCTGTTCCAGCATCCTGCAAGTTCCAGCATTCTGCTTGTTCCTGCCTCAACTGCTTCAATTGCTGTTTTCTCATCAAAGACTGCTCCCAAACAATTGTTAAAGAAAGCTACTAATTTTAATTGGCCCAGCATTTTAGACTATTCCAAAGAAGTTTATTAAGTCTGAAATTTCTCAATACTAAAAAACTGGACTACAAATGTTATTGCTTGCTTAATTAATCATTTTTATTTGGGTCCCCTACATGATTTCTACATGTCCAAACTGTCAGCTAGAAGAAATCCAAGAGAATGGCGGCATCCAATTTCCCTTAAAGGGGGTTGGGTATGTCTTTGGTTGTTTGCTATGGCTACAAAATTTTATTGTCATTGGAGATGTTTATTATTAATGGTCTTATTCAAAGTGAAACAAGGAATATATAGGGATATTTTATAGAAATATAAAAAGGTAGATTATTGAATCTACTCAACTTAAGATTTTATTTGTTATTCCCAAGTAAGGTTAATTTTAACTCCAGTATAGAAATTTGCATATTGAGGGAAAAGTAAGTATTTTTAATACATTGGTATAAGCTTTAATATATTGATAGAAAATCAAGTTTATTTCCAATACTTTTAAACTACTAATAAAAAGTGGTTAGGATATTAGGTATGCAAGTTAATTGCTAGTTATTCAATTCATAGTCATGTCAGACACTAGTCCATTTTATCACAGAAGTATACATCTTTGGTTTAACAGATTGATATGATTTTGTAGCTAATATAAACTTAGGTAGTCTTCAGAAACTTCAGAGACCTACAGAATATGGCATTTAAAAATATTTTTATTATTTTAAAGATTCTAGGACAATGAGACAAGTCATTTTCTGGAAGCAACCCACCTACCTGAAAGAAGATAATGAGCATCAAAAAACCTCAATATGGAGATGGCTTCAAATGGCAAACAAGCCACCTGGGTAAAGAAAATACCCTTGCTTCATGACAGACAACTTCTGCCAAATGGGCAAACTTAAATGCAGGATAACTTAACTGCTGAACTCTGCCAAGACAGGCTAATCATGTCCTAAATAGTTCCTGCTTCACATATATGCCTGTCAAATGTTCCAACATTACAGAAAGTTATGTGTGTCAGTTCAGGCAGCCAACTGTCTCTGTCAAATTTTAATTTTTTTTTGGAAGCTGCTAACATGCACTTCCTATTTACTCGAATAACTAATTTTATTTCTTCTCAAGTCTCTGATGGGGTTGAAGACTAAATAGTTACTGTGCCACAATTAAGCTTGAGTGTTTTAGAAGTTATAAAATCTTTTCATACAGGTAATACCAATGAGGATAAAAGTTAATATAGGTATAGAACTTTTAACTTGTCAAGATACATAGGATGATCAGATACTTTCTCATAAGTTCCTAAATACAGATGGAGTATACATTGCACACGTAGATTTTATCTAACAGTTTTCATAATTTCATAATTATTATTGTAGTGAAAGAAAAGGAGACTTTTATTGGATTAAAGGGAAATGTTGATATAATGTTCTTTTAAAATGTATACACTTTACCCTTGTTCATTCGAAAGCTGATTTCTAACCCCCACTCTCTGGTTTCAATCCAGATATTGCATTTTGATACTCATTCTAAGCATCCTGTCTCAGCTTGGTGTAAACTTCCAAATAAAGCAACTAGACACAATCTTGAGCTGGGAGGAGCCAAAGCACAGGAAAGAGGGGAGGAGATAGAGGGAAGGAAATGAGTGGGAGGAGAAGGGGCAAAAGGAGAGCCTGGAGACAGAGCTGGAGGAGAGATCTTGGAGGATGTGGAGCATGAACCAGACCTAAGATTTCACAAAAAGGAAGTATAATGTGGAAAATATGAATCTTAGGAAACCATTAGGGGTTGGAGGTTTAGGATGGAGGAACTATTGGTCAGCATTGTTTTCTAGGTTAAGTAAATAAACCCAGTCTCTGTGTGGTGATTTGGAAATACAACTGTTTAGGACTAACAGCAGCATTACTAAAAGATAATTATTAGTAAATATACACCTCTGATTACAATTACAATGATATAAAGATTGAATAACACATTTTTTCTTACACATTGTGATTGTGAGATTTTCATAAGCCACCCTCACCAGTGAACAAAACAGCTCTTCTACCCAAAAATTAAAGACAAACACTGGATCCAACAGGCTTATAAACCAAATAGCCCAAATATATATCTATAGATAGTTTCACACAAACACATGATAATATATGTCCTCAGTATATTATGGAATCTTTTAAAAAATGACCCTATACTCAGTCACTAAACAAGTCTTAATAGACAAAAGAAAATTGAAATAACACCCTGTGATCACACCATCATGGATTAAAAATGAATTTCATCAAGAGAAACAGCAGAAAGCATATGAAGTCATGGAAACTCTATTAAATGATTGCAGAAATAAATACAAAATTTTCTGTAATTCAATGAAAACAAATCCACAACATAACCAAACTTGTGAGACCCAATGAAGGTGATACTAAAAGGAAATTGTGTAACACTAAGTGCTTACACTAAATAAAGGTGAATATCTCATACTAGCAATTTTGCCGCACACCTGACAGCTCTAAAACAAAAAGGAGGAACACTCAAGAGAAATAGATGGCAAGAAATAATCAAACTGAAGACTGAAATCAATAATAAAGAAACAAGGAGCAATATCGAGAGTCAATGACACAAAGAGTTGTTTCTTTGCGAAAATCAACAAGATACAGAAACAATTAGCCAAAGTCACTAAAAGATAGAGAGGGAAGCCTGAATTGTGGTACAGGCCTGCAATCCCAGGACTCTGGCAGGCAAAGGCAGGGGCATAATGGATCACTACCGGGGATCCGCCATCCCACTAGGCACACGTTCAGGTACTCAAAGCCTTATGGAGACCAGAGATTCAAAAGACCAATCTTTCTTACTGCAGAGAGCCTGCATCACCTCATTGCTCCTACAAAGACTTCAGTCAGTAAAAAGACCCCAGATCCCATGAAGGAACTGAAAGAGACCAAGGAAAAAGAAGTGCCAATTTCTTTCACAGTTCCAGAGTGCAGTAGTAAGCTACTGACTGAGTAGGGAAATAGATCCGTTTGCCTTAGAGCCTGCCACCAAAAAGAGGCTGGCCTCAACTTTTTTACCCATGCCTGAGAAGGCGAAAAGAAGATTGACTTTGTCTTTGGAGCTTGAGGCTAGCCTGGTCTTCATACCATGTGCAAAACAGCCAAAGCTACATAGAGAAAACCTGTCTCAACATCAAACAACAAACAAAAATCAAGCAAGTGAGTAAATAAATAAGATGAACAAACAAAGACACAGAGAGAATATCCAAATGAATATATTGTCTTTGTATATAACCCTTTTTCCCTTGGAGGTCACAGATACTCATATTTAGCCCCATGCTCACTCCAAATAATCCCACTGCAAAAAATTAGCTGTATTTCTAAACTCTCCCATAAAGGATGTATCAGATGTTTGCAGTCTGACCAATGTGGGCCCACACTTTTATATGCTCATCAAAGAGACTTTCAGAAAACATAACTCTGAGAGAAACGTGGCAAAATTTGCAACAAGCAAACCAAGCGTGTTAGTAAAATAATATCTCCATCAGTATCCTGAATTTTACACTGTGGATAGGATCCAAGATAGAGGTGACCAGTAGGCATAGTTTCTAAGAATCAGAGGCTTTGAAACTGAAATTGGTTAGTGGTGGGGCAATTGAAGACAGAAGATCTACATTGTGGCTTCCTGAAAGAGAGGGGACATCACAGGAGCAAAGAATATTTAAATTAAGGTCAGGTGTGGACTTCACTGGGATCAGAGATGGGGGTTTTCACTGTTCATGACTTCCTACTCCTTAGGGAGAGCCTACCCACATTGCCAATGAAGCTGAGCACAGAACTCACTGCCTGGAGACTAAGACAGAAGAGGCAGGGCTCCTGGCTTCTCTGTGGCAGCTGCCAGCTCTATCCACCTGTTGAGTTCCATATCCACTGTACAATCCTTCCTGATCCCATGTCTGAGAGTGGCCATACCAACTCCACAGGGCCTCCCAGCCAGTGAATGTACAGTGGAAATCCCTCATGGCAGATAGCTAGATGTATAGCCACCAAATTCCAGTACACCTACAAAACCACAGAGGTACACCAGGCACTAGGCCACCTAGTTCTGTGGACTACTTTTGTGGCTCTCCAGTACTTCCCAAGAGGCACCTGGACACTCCAGTTCTGCAGTTGCATCTGCAATTCCTAGTTCATTGGCTGAAACATCACAGACCTGACTGAGTTCATCCTGCCACATTTGACTCAACAAATGGTCCAAATTGACTAGTAGAGAATTGGAGGAACCCCTATGGCTTACAATTTGACCTGCTAGAGAATGAATGTACCCTCAAGTCACCACTGAGTCCTAGATCCTGGGTACCTCTAAGCTAGCAGCCAGTTATCAGTTCCCTCCCACCCAAACATCCACTGTGGGAAATAGAAGGTTTCATGGGAAGCCCCTCATTTGTGGATCTACCAGTGGAGTTTAGGAAAATAACTCCTGGAGTCTAGTTAGAGATGATTACCTGTAGCCAGTAGGCTACTGACATACTCAAGGAATTTACATCTGTGACCATCACCAGCACTTGCAATAACTTTAGTGCTTGTGACCTCTTTGGTGCCTGCAAGGAGCCACTTCCTCACACTGAAATCCTCAGTGTTCTCTAGCACCCTGTCCCTTGGGGCTCACTTCCACTCAGAAGCTTGCCCACATTTGTCCTTATGAACCTATGGACATTCCACCCACTGATACAGCTGATACAGCAACACATAAGCTAAAACCACTGCACCTCTCTCATCTTCCTGAAGAATTCTCTAGGCACCAGAAAAAGAATTCTCCAGGCACCAAATATCAGTCTGAATTGCAGAATCCAAGAACAAACAGTGAAGGTTACAGTTAAGCAAATAGCCAGAGGTCGGCAAAAGAACATGCTCAACAAAAATCAGGACATTATGGCTTCACCTGCAATCCAACCAAATCAATGGATACTCCAACTCATCTGAAACACAGGAAACGATGAGTTTAAAGATATGCTCATCCAGTAATTAGAGACACATAAATAGACACACAAACGTCTCAAAGGAGTTGCCATGCAGATGGAAGCAAATAAAGAGGAAATTAACAAAGCTCTCAAAGAAACACAGGCAAATACAGACAAACAAATAGAGACACAAGTAGAGGCACAATTACTGGAATATAGAGAAGAAACTGACAAAAAGTAATACTGCCCATTATGCAGAGGTAGGAAGCCACATTCAAACAGATGATGGGAATGGTGCCAGGCATAAAAAAGAGAATTAAAATCATGAAAGAAAACACAAACAGAGAAAACCCTGGAGCTGGAGAACTTACACAAAAGATCAGGAACCACAAGTTAAGTATCATTAACAGAATACAAGAGATGGAAGAGAGAATCTCTGGTGCTGAAGATATACTTGCAGAAATTGATACTTCTCTCCAAGGAAAAGGAAGATTGGGAAAGTCCCAAACACAAAATATCCAGGAATCAAAGACACAATGAACAGGAAAAATCTAAGAATAATAGGAATTGATGAAAAGAAAGATTCCAGGCTCTAAGGTTCAGAAAATGTCTTCAAGAAAATCATAGAAGACAATTTTTGCAACTCAAAGAAACAGATGTCCATAAACATACAAGAGACCTACAAAACACCAACTAGACTATGGCATTAAAATTCCTCACCTCACATCATATTCAAAACACTGAATCTATAGAGAAGCCTTCACTCCACATAGATGCAGAAAACAAATTATTCCATGACAACATTAAATGGAAGTAATTTTTACACAATAAACTAGTCCTACAGGAGATACTAGAAGTAAAACTCCAAGCCTATGAATACTTGACTTTTGACAAAGAAGTAAAAACCATACAATGGAAAAAAGACAGCACCTTCAACAAATTGTGAAGCTCCAATTGAATGTCTACATTGAAAAAAATGAAAATAGATCCATATTTATCACCCTGCACAAAAGTAAAGTCCAAGTGAATCAAAGACCTCAACAATAAACAAGATATACTAAATCAATTAGAAGAAAATGCTGGGAAGAGCCTAGAGCTCATTAGCACAAGAGACAACTTCCTGAACAGAACACTGAAGGCACAGGCTCTAAGAAAAACAATTAGTAAATGGGCACTCATGAAACTGAAAAGATTTGTAAAGCAAAGCCCACTGTCATCAAAACAAAACAAGAGCCTACAGACTGGGAAAGGATCTTCACCAAACCTATATCTGACAGAGGGCTGATATTCAGAATATAAAGAACTAAAGAAGTGAAAAAGCAATACATCAAGGAATCCAATTAAAAAATGGGTACTGCAGAGAATTCTCTGTAGAGGAATATAGAATGGCAGAGAAACACTAAAAGATTCTCCTAAGCCACCACAGAGATGCAAATCAAAATGACACTGAGATTTCACATTATACCCATCGGTATGGCTAAGGGCAAAAAGTCAAGTGACAACACTTGCTGGAGAGGTTGTGGAAAAAGCAGAACCCTCTTCCACTGATGGTTGGAATGTAAACTTGTTCAACCCCTTTGGAAATCAATCTGGCACTTTCTCAGACAGGAGTACTGCTTCCTCAAAATCCAGCTATCCCACTCCTAGGCATATATCCAAAAGATGCTCAAGTAAACAAGGACATTTGTTCAACCATATTGTGGCAGGTTTATTTGTAATAGCCAGAACATGGAAGCAACTCAGACAGCTGTTAACGAGGAATGAATACAGAAATTGTGGTACTTTTACATAGTGAATACTACTCAGCAATTAAAAACAAGGAAATCATGAAATTTGCACCCAAATGGTGGGATATAGAAAAGATTATCCTGAATGATGATCCAAGGAGCAGAAAGACACAAAGTATATACTCACTTATAAGTGGGAACTAGACTTATAAGATAGGATAAACAGAGTTAAATCTGTACACCTAAAGAAGAAAAACAAGAAAGAGGACCCAGGGCACTATGATCAATTCTCATCTAGAAAAACGAATGGGAAGGACATTGGAAGTAGGAGAAAACAAGTGACAGGACAGGATCCTATCACAATGGGCCTCTGAAAGACTTTACCTAACCAATCTTCAGCAGAGTGCAGGGAATCATATAAAAGAAGGAGGGAGGTAATATGAACTGCAGAGAACAGAAGCTCCACAAGGACCAGATACATCAGGGCACAGGGGCTTTTATGAGATTGTTTCTCCATCCAAGGACCATATATGGATATAACCTAGAACCCCTCCCCATCATAGCTCAGTATCCAAGTGGGTTCCCTAGTTATGGAAACAGGGAATATTTCTGACATGAACTCTATGGCTGGCTTTTTGCCCTCCCCAACCCCCCAAATGAGGAGAAGCAGCTTTGCTAGGCCATAGAGGAGGACATTGCAGCCACTTCTGAAGAAACCTAATGAAGTAGGTTCAGATGGAAGTGGAGGAGGTCATCCCCTATTATTGGACTTGGAAAGGGGCAAGGAGGAGATGAGGGAGGGAGAATGAAACTGGAAGGTAATCAGCAATGGGGATACAGCTGGAATAATAATAATGTGATTAATGTAAAAAACAAAAATTATTTAAAAAACACTGAAAAAACAAACTAAAAAAAATTTACACTGTTGGTGTATCGGCCATTATTCTTTGACCTTTCTAAGAATCATCAACTTGACTAAGGGTTTCAAAAGTCATTATGTGAAACAATGGTGCAGCAGAAGTATTGGCATGAAAGTGACTCATGCTGAGTACTTGTATGAGCCATTACCTGTAGCGTGCTTTCAGGGCCATCAAATCAGCCTTTAAAAAAAAATTCAACATACGGAATTCCATTAGTGCAATCCATCACATAAACCAACTGAAGGAGAAAAACCACATGATCATCTCCTTAGATGCCAAAAAAAGCATTTGACAAAGTGCAAAACCCATTCATGATTCAAGTCCTGGAGTGATCAGAGATACAATGCACATACCTAAATATAGTAAAGACAATATACAGCAAGCCTATATCCATCATAAAACTCAATGAAGAGAAACTTAAATCAATCCCACTGAAATCAGGGATTTCAAAAGCAAAGTGGACAAGACTGCCCATTCTCTCCATAACTCTTCAACATAGTGATTGAATTCCTAGCTAAAGCAATAAGACAACTAAAGGAGATTAAGGGGATACAAATTGGAAAGGAAGAGGTTAAATTGTCACTATTCACAGGTGATATGATAGTATACATGAGCAACCCCCAAAATTCAACCAGAGAACTCCTTCAGCTGATAAACACCTTCAGCAATATGTCAGGATACAAAATCTACTAAAAAAATATCAGAAGCCCTCTATACCAAAGACAAAAGGGCTGAGAAAGAAATGAGGGAAACAACACCCTTCACAATAGCCACTAATAACATAAAATACCAAGCAAGTGAAAGACCTGTTTGACAAAAACTTTAATTCTCTGAAGAAAAAAAGTTGAAGAAAGTATCAGAAGATGGAAAGATCTCCCATGCTCATGAACTGGAAGAATTAACATAGTGAAAATGGCCATCCTGCCAAAAGCAATGTACAGATTCAATGCAATTCCCAACAAAATACCAACTAAGTTCTTTACAGACCTTGAAAGAAAGATTCTCAGCTTCATATAGAGAAACAAAAAACCCAGAATCTCCAAATCGATCCTGTATAACAACATATCATCTGGAGGTATCACCATCCCCGATCTCAAACTTTAATATAGAGCAATAATAATAAATACTGTATGTTACTGGCATAGAAACAGACAGGAGGATCAATGGAACTGAATAGAAGACCCAGAAATAAACCCTCATGCCTATGAATACTTTTTTTTGACAAAGAAGCAAAAACCGTTCAATGGAAAAAAGACAGAATCTTCAACAAATGATGCTGGTTCAACTGGATTTTCTACATGTAGAAAAATGAAAATAGATCCTTATTTAACACCCTGCACAAAACTAAAGTCCAAGTAGATCAAAGACCTCAACATAAAAGTAGATACTCTAAATCAGTTAGAAGAAAAAGTAGGGAAGAGCCTATATATCATTTAAACAGGAGACAACTTCCTGAACAGAACACCAACAGCACAGGCTCTAAGAGCAACAATCAATAAATGGGACCTCATAAAACTGAAAAGCTTCTGTAAAGCAAAGGACACCATCATCAAAACAAAACAACTGCATACAGATTGGGAAAGAATCTTCACTAACCCTTTATCTGACAGAGGACTAATATCCAGTATATACAAAGAACTAAAGAAGCTGAAAAGCAGAAAACCAAGTAATCCAATTAAAAAGTTGGGAACAGAGCTAAACAGAATTCTCGACAGAGGAATATCAAATGGCAGAGAAACACTTAAAGAGATGCTCAATATCCTGAGCCATCAGGGAGATGCAAATCAAACCACCCTGAGATTTCACCTTATAACCATCAGAATGGCTAAGATCAATAACTCAAGTGACAACACATGCTGGAGAGATTGTGGAGAAAGGGGAACCCTTCTCCATTGCTGGTGGGACTGTAAACTGGCACAACTACTTTGGAAGTCAATCTGGTGCTTTCTCAGACAATTAGGAATTGTGCTTCCTCAAGATTCAGCTATACCACTCTTACGCATATACCCAAAATTTGCTCAAGTACTCAACAAAGACAGTTGCTCAACTATATTTGTAGGAGCTTTATCTGTAGCCAGAACCTGGAAACAGATGTTCCCAACAGAGGAATGGATACAGAAATTGTGGTATTTTTACACAACGAAATCCTATTTACCAATCAAAAATGATGAAATCATGACATTGGCAGGGAAATGGTGGGATCTAGACAAGATCATTCTGAGTGAGGTATCCCAAAAGGAGAAAGACACATGGTATATACTCACTCATATAGTCCTATAAGATATGATAAACATAATGAAATCTATACACCTAAAGAAGATGAACAAAAAAGAGGACCCAGGGTAAGATTAATCCTCACTTAGAAAGACAAATGGAAGTTGCATTGGACATAAGAGAAAACAAGTAACAGGACAGGAGCCTACCGCAGAGAACTCCTCCAAGACTCTACCTAGCAGCGTATCAAAGCAGATACTAAGACTCATAACCAAAGCCGTTGGCAGAGTGCAGGAAAACATATGAAAGAAGGGGGAGTTTGTATAATGTGGAAAGGATAGGTGCTCCACAAGGACCAAATATATCTGGTCACAAAATGTACCGAATATATATCAGGGGACTTTTCTGAGACTGACACTCCACCAAGGACCATATATGGATAACCTAGCACCTCTGCTAGGATGAAGACCTTTATAGCTTGGTAACCAATTGGTTTCCATAGTAAGAGGAACAGGGACTATTTCTGACAGGAACTCAATGACAGGCTCTTGACCTCCGCACAACGAAGGTAGGCCATGGAGGAGGACTTTAGCAGCCAGTCCTGCGGATACCTGATAAACCAGGGTCAGATGAAAGGGGAGGAGGTCCTCCCCAATCAGTGGACTTGGAAAGCTGCAGGGAGGAGTTGAGGGAGTTGAGGAAGTGGGAAATAGCTGAGATACAGAGTTAATAAAGTGTAATGAATAATAATAATAATAATAATAATAATAATATTTTAGTAAAAAACACTTTAAGATAATTACATAGTGTTTTATTTTCTATAACTTAGCATATAACTCACATATTTAATCTTTTTTAAATTTTATTTTATTTTATTAATTACACTTTTTCACTTTGTATCTCCCCATAAGCCCCTCCCTCCTCCCCTCCCAGTCCTATCCACTCTCCCCCTTCATCATGAATGCCCCTCCACAAGTCCACTGATAAGGGAGTTCCTCCTCTCCTTCCTTATGATCATAGTCTATGAGATCACATCAGGAGTGGCTGCATTGTCATCTTATGTGGCTTGGTAAGGTTGCTCCCCCCTTCATGGGGAGATGATCAAAGAGCATCATATTATGTCAGAGGCAGTCCCTCTTCCCATTTCTATGTAACCCACTTGGACATTAAACTGCCACGGGCTATATCTGTACAGGGGTTGTAGGTTATCTCCATACCTGGTATTGTTTGGAGTCTGAGTCTCTGGGAAGACCCCTGTGTTCAAATTTTCCAGTTCTGTTGCTCTTCTTGTGGGGTTCCTGTCCTCTCCAGATTTTATTATTTCCCACTTCTTACGTAAGATTCCATGCACACTCAGCGTCTGCTTTGATAGTCTGCAAGACAGAGCCTTTCAGAGGCCCACTGTGGCAGGTTTCTAGGTTGTTTCCTGTTTTCCTCTTTTTCTGATACCCATCTACTTTGCCTTTTGGGATGAGGATAGAGCATTTTAGTCAGGGTCTTCTCTTTTAATTAGTTTCTTTTTATTTTATTTTTTATTTAACTTTTATTAATTACACTTTATTCACTTTGTATCCCCCATAAGCCCCTCCCTCCTCTCCTCCCAGCCCCACCCTCCCCCACCCTCTTCTGCATGCATGCCCCTCCCCTTGTCCACTGATTGGGGAGGTCATCCTCTCCTTCTTTCTGATCTTAGTCTATCAGTTCTCATCAGAAGTGGCTGCATTGTCAAGGTTCTAGGTTATCTCCATGAATAGTCCTTGGTTGGAGTATGAGTCTCTGGGAAGTTCCCTGTGTTCAAATTTTCTTGTTCTGTTGCTTTCCTTGTGGAGTTCCTGTCTACTCCAGATCTTACTGTTTCCCACTTCTTACATAAAATTCCATTCACTCTGCCCAACAGTTAGCCATCAGGTTCAGCATCTCCTTTGACAGTCCAGCAGAGGCTTTCAGAGGCCCTCTGTGGCAGGTTCCCAGGTTGTTTCCTGTTTTCTTCTTCTGGCTTTCAGAGGCCCTCTGTAGCAGGTTCCTAGGTTGTTTCCTGTTTTCTTTGTCATTTATTTATTTATTTATTTATTTATTTATTTATTTTTATCAGTTACATTTTATTAACTCTGTATCCCTGATCTCTCCAAGACTTTAAACATGAATGGGTGTTGGACTTTGTCAAATGCTTTTTCGGCGTCTAAGGAGATGATCATGTGGTTTTTCTCCTTCAGTTTGTTTATGTGGTGGATTACATTGATGGATTTCCGTATGTTGAACCACCCTTGCATGCCTGGGATGAAGCCTACTTGGTCATGGTGGATGATATCTTTGATGTGTTCTTGGATTCGGTTTGCAAGTATTTTATTAAGTATTTTTGCGTCAATGTTCATAAGAGAGATAGGCCTAAAGTTCTCTTTTTTTGTTGCGTCTTTGTGTGGTTTAGGTATTAAGGTGACTGTGGCTTCATAGAATGAGTTTGGTAGTGTTCCTTCTGTTTCTATTTTGTGGAATAGCTTGAGGAGAATTGGAGTTAGCACTTCTTTGAAGGTCTTGTAGAATTCTGTGCTGAAGCCATCTGGTCCAGGGCTTTTTTTGGAGGGGAGACTGTTAATAACTGCTTCGATTTCCTTGGGAGATATAGGGCTATTCAGTCTTTCTACCTGATCTTGACTTACTTTTGGTAGATGGAATCTTTCAAGAAAATTATCCATTTCATTCAGATTCTCAAATTTTGTGGCATATAGGCTTTTGTAGTATGACCTAATAATTGTTTGGATTTCCTCAATGTCTGTGGTTATGTCCCCATTTTCATTTCTGATTTTGCTGATCTGGATAGTTTCTCTCTGCTTTTTAGTTAGTTTGGCTAAGGGTTTGTCTATCTTGTTGATTTTCTCAAAGAACCAGCTTTTTGTTTCATTGATTCTTTGGATAGTTTTATTTGTTTCTAGTTGATTGATTTCAGCCCTTAGTTTGATTATTTCCAGCCGTCTGCTCCTCTTGGGTGTATCTGCTTCTTTTTTTTCTAGGGTTTTCAGTTGGGCCATTAAGTTGTTTGTATGTGATGTTACGAATTTCTTCTTGCAGGCACTTAGTGCTATAAATTTTCCTCTGAGCACTGCTTTCAATGTGTCCCATAAATTTGGGTATGTTGTGCCTTCCTTTTCTTTGTCTTATGATGACGATCCTCTTTGCCTTTCAGGATGGGGATTGAACATTTTAGTGAGGGTCCTCTCTTTTACTTAGTATGTTTACATGTACAGATTTTAGTGGGTTTATTCAATGTTGTATGTTTATATGAGTGAGTATACACCATGTGTGTCTTTTTGCTTCTGGGACAACTCACTTAGGATGATCCTTTCCAGGTCCCATCATTTACCTGCAAATTTCATGATTGCCTTATTTTTCATTGCTGAGTAATATTCCATTGTATAGATGTACCACAGTTTATGCATCCATTCTTCAGTTGAGGGGCATCTGGGCTGTTTCCAGTTTCTGGCTATAAAAAATAAGGCTGCTACAAACATGGTTGAGCAAATATCCTTTTTGTGTACTTGAGCCTCTTTTGGGTATATGCCTAGGAGTGGTACGGCTGGATTTTGAGGAATTGCTATTCCTAGTTGTCTGAGAAAGCACCAGATTGATTTCCAGAGTGATTGTAAAAGTTTACACTCCCACCAGCAGTGGAGAAGGGTTCCCCTTTCTCCACAACCTCTCCAGCATGTGTTGTCACTTGAGTTTTTGATCTTGACCATTCTCATGGGTGTAAGGTGAAATCTCAGGGTTGTTTTGATTTGCATTTCCCTAATGGTTAATGAGGTTGAGCATTTCTTTAAGTGCTTCTCTGACATTCATTATTCCTCTACATAGAATTCTCTGTTTATCTCTGTTCACCATTTTTTAAGTGGATTACTTGGTTTGTTGCTTCTTAGCTTCTTTAGTTCTTTATATATACTGGATATGAGTCCTCTGTCAGATAAAGGGTTGGTGATGATTCTTTCCCAATCTGTAGGCAGTTGCTTTATTTTGATGACTGTGTCTTTTGCTTTACAGAAGCTTTTCAATTTCATGAGGTCCCATTTATTGGTTGTTGGTATTAGAGCCTGTGCTGTTGGTGTTCTGTTCAGGAAGTTTTCTCCTGTACCAATGAGTTCTAGGGTATTCCCCACTTTTTTTCTAGCAGATTTAATGTGTCTGGTTTTATGCTGAGGTCTTTGATCCACTTGGACTTCAGTTTTGTGCAGGGTGATAAGTATGGATCTATTTTCATTTTTCTACATGTAGACATCCAGTTGGACAAGCACCATTTGTTGAAGATGCTATCTTTTTTCCATTGTATGCTTTTGGCATCTTTGTCAAAGATCAGGTGTCCATAAGTGTGTGGGTTCATTTCTGGGTCTTCTGTTTGGTTCCATTGATCCACCATTCTGTTTCTATGCCAGTAACATGCAGTTTTTATAACTGTTGCTCTATAGTACAGCTTGAGATCAAGGATGGAGAAACCTTCAGAAGATCTTTTATTGTAGAGGATTGTTTTAGCAATTTTTGGTTTCTTGTTATTCCCTAGATGCTGAAAAAGCATTTAATAAAATCCAACATCCATTCATGTTTAAAGTATTGGAGAGATCAGGGCTACAAGGCACATATCTAAACACAGTAAAGGTGATATACAGTAAGCATATAGCCAACATCCAAGTGATCAGAGAGAAACTTCAAGCAATCCCACTGAAATCAGGGAGAAGACAAGTCTGCCCACTCTACCCATATCTCTTCAATATAGTTCTGGAAGTCCTTGCTAGAAAAATAAGACAGTCGAAGGAGATCAAGGGGATACAGATGGGAAAGTAAGAAGTCAAATTATCACTATTTGCAGATGATATGATAGTATACATAAGTGACCCCAAAAACTCTACCAGGGAATTCCTACAGCTGATAAACACCTTCAGCAAAGTGGCCAGATACAAAATTAACTCAAAAAATTGGTAGCAGTCATGTATGCAAAAAACAAAAGGGCTGAGAAAGAAATTAGGGAAACAACACCCTTCACAATAGCCACAAATGACATACAGTACCTAGGTGTAACCCTAACCAAGCAAGTCAAAGACTTGTATGAGAAAAAATTTCAAATCTCTGAAGAAAGAATTAGAAGAAGATATGAGAAGATGGAAAGATCTCCCATGCTCAGGGCTTGGCAGGATTAACATAGTAAAAATAGCCATCTTACCAAAAGCAATCTACAGATTTAATGCAATTCCTATCAAATTGCCAACACAATTCTTTAATTAGTTTCTTTAGATGTACAGCTTTTAGTAGGTTTATCTTATGTTATATGTCCATATGAGTGAGTATATACTGAGTGTGTGTTTCTGCTTCTGGGACAGCTTCCTCAGGATGATCCTTTCCAGATCCTACCATTTACCTGCAAATTTCATGATTTCCTTATTTTTCATTGCAGAGTAATACTCCATTGTGTAGATGTACCTCAATTTCTGCATCAATTCTTCAGTTGAGGGGCATCATAGTTGTTTCCAGCTTCTGGCTATTACAAACAAAGCTGCTATAAACATGGGTGAACCAATGTCCTTATTGTGAACTTGAGCCTCTTTTGGATATCCGCCTAGTAGTAGTATTAGCCCTCTGTCAGATAAAGTGTTGGTAAAGATTCTTTCCCAATCTGTAGGCAGTCTTTTTTTTTTTTTTTTTTTTTTTTTTTTTTTTTTTTTTTTTTGATGATGGTGTCCTTTGCTTTAGAGAATCTTTTCATTTTCATGAGGTCCCTTACAGTTTCATGAGGTTACATTTATTGATTGTTGCTCTTAGAGCCTGTGCTGTTGGTTTCCTGTTCAGGAAGTTGTCTCCTGTACCTATGAGTTCTAGGGTTTTCCCCACTTTTTCTTCAAAACAATTTAATGTGTCTAGTTTTATGTTGAGGTCTTTGATCCACTTGGACTTTAGTTTTGTTGAGGGTGATGAAAATGGATCTATTTGCATTTGTTTCTACATGTAGACATACAGTTAGACCAGCACCATTTCTTGATGATGCTTTTTTTCCATTTTATGGTTTTGTCATCTTTGTCAAATATCAGGTATTCATAAGTGTGTGGGTTTATTTCTGGGTCTTCTGTATGGTTCCATTGATCCACCATTCTATTTCTATGCCAGTACCATGCAGTTTTTAAAACTGTTGCTCTATAGTACAGCTTAAGATCAGTGATGGAGATACCTCCTGAAGATCTTTTATTATAGAGGATTGTTTTAGCAATTCTGGGTTTCATGTTATTCCATATAAAGTTGAGAATTTTTCTTTCCAGGTCTGAAAAGAATTGTGTTGTTAATTTAATGAGCATTGCATTGAATCTGTAGATTGCTTTTGGTAAGATGGCTATTTTTACTATGTTAATCCTGCCAAACCCTGAGCATGGGAGATCTTTCCATCTTCTCATATCTTCTTCTAATTCTTTCTTCAGAGATTTGAAATTTTTTCCATACAAGTCTTTGACTTGCTTGGTTAGGGTTACACCTGGGTACTGTATGTCATTTGTGGCTATTGTGAAGGGTGTTGTTTCCCTAATTTTTTCTCAGCCCTTTTGTCTTTTGTATACATGACTGCTACTAATTTTTTGAGTTAATTTTGTATCTGGCCACTTTGCTGAAGGTGTTTATCAGCTGTAGGAGTTCCCTGGTAGAGTTTTTGGGGTCACTTATGTATACTATCATATCATCTGCAAATAGTGATAATTTGACTTCTTACTTTCCCATCTGTATCCCCTTGATCTCCCTCGACTGTTTTATTTTTCTAGCAAGGACTTCCAGAACTATGTTGAAGAGATATGGAGAGAGTGGGCAGCTTTGTATTGTCCCTGATTTCAGTGGGAATGCTTTAAGTTTCTCCATTCAGTTTTTTTTTTTTTGGCTATATGCTTGCTGTATATCACCTTTACTATGTTTAGATATGTGCCTTGTATCCCTGATCTCTCCAATACTTATACACGAAGGGATGTTGGAATTTTGTCAAATGCCTTTTCAGTATCTATGGAGATTAGCATGTATTTTTTTTTTCAGTTTGTTAATATGGTGGATGATATTGTTGGATTTCTGTATATTGAACGACCCCTACATACCTGAGATGAAGCATACTTGGTCATAGTGGATGATATCTTTGATGTGTTCTTGTATTCGTTTTGCAAGTATTTTGTTGAGTAGTTTTGCATCTAGTTTCATAAGGGAGATTGGCCTGACATACTCTTTCTTTGTTGGGTTTTTGTGAGGTTTAGGTACCAAGGTGACTGTGGCTTCATAGAATGAGTTTGGTAATTTTCCTTCTGTTTCTATTTTGTGGAATAGTTTGAAGAGAATTGGAGCTAATTAGCTCTTCTTTGGAGGTCTGGTAGAATTCTGCACTGAAACCATCTGATCCTGGGCTTTTTTTGAATGGGAGACTTTCAATGACCTCTTCTATTTTGTTGGGGATATAGGACTATTTAATTGATGTACCTGATCCTGATTCAGCTTTGATAAGTCAAATCAATCAAGAAAATCGTTCATTTCATCTATATTTTCAAATTTTGTGGCATATAGACTTTTGAAGGAATTTCTATTTATTGTTTTGATTACCTCAGTGTCTGTAGTTATGTCCCCCTTTTAATTTCTGGTTTTGTTTATTTGGATGGTGTCTCTCTGCCTTTTAACTAGCTTGGCTAAGGGTTTGTCTATCTTGTTGATTTTCTCAAAAAACCAGCTCTTGGTTTCATTGATTCTTTGAATCGTTTTATTTGTTTCCAATTGATTAATTTCAGCCCTGAGTTTGATAATATCCCGCTGTCTACTCCTTTTCGGTGTGTCTGCTTTTTTTTTCTAGGATTTTTAAGTGAGCCATTAAGTTGCTTGAATGAGCTGTCCCGAATTTATTCTTGAAGCAGTTAGTGCTATGAACTTTCCTCTTAGCACTGTTTTCATTGTGTCCCACAAGATTGGGTTTGTTATGTCTTCATTTTCATTGATTTCTAGGGAGACTTTAATTTCTATGTTTATTTCTTCCCAGACCCAGCTGTCTTTTAGTAGTAAGTTGTTCAGTTTCCATATGTATGTAGGCTTTTTGCTATTTCTGTTGTTGTTGAGGTCCAGCTTTATTCTATGCTGATCAGACAGGATAGAAAGGATTATTTCATGTTTCTTGTATCTGTTGAGGCTCACTTAGTGACCAACTACATAGTCTATTTTGGAGAAGATTCCATGGGGTGATGAGAAGAAGGCAAATTCTTTATTGTTTGGGTGTAAGGTTCTTTAATGTCTGTTAGGTTCATTTGATTCATGACAGTGACTAAGAATTTAGGGTACATGAATTTAAAAAAATTTAAAACACTCTAGCCTGCCTTGTATTTCTCATACATATGGTAATTACAACTGTCCATAACAGTAAAACATGAGTAGTAATTTCTATTATTTAATGCCAGATTTCATATACCCAGTGATGTAAGAGGAATATTCTGTAAATATTTCTTAGGTCAATTTGATTAATGACCTCTGTTAGAGACATTGTTTTTTTTTTTCATTTCTGTTTTGTTGACCTGTCCTTTGTTGAGAGTGGGGTGTTGAAGTCTCCCATTGTTAATGTGTGGGGATCTATGTGTGGTTTAAGTTTTATCAATGTTTCTTTTTCAAATGTGGGTGCCCTTGTATTTGAGGCATAGATGTTCAGGATTGTGATGTCTTCTTGGTGGAATTTTTCCTTGATGAATATGAAGTGCCTTTCCCTATCTCTTTTTATTAATTTTGGTTGAAATTCCCTTTTACCAGATATTAGAATGGCTACTCCTGCTTGCTTGGTTCCATTTGCTTGGAAAGCAGTCTTCCAACATTTTACCCTCAGGTAATGTCTATCTTTGTGGCTTAGGTGTTTTGCTTGTATGCAACAGATTGCTGGGTTTTCTTTGTGCATCCATTCTGTTAGTCTGTGTCTTTTTATTGGAGAATTAAGTCCATTGATATTGAGAGTGATTAATGACCAGTGGCTGTTAGATCCTTTGATTTTGATGTTAGCTGTGGTCATAAGGTTGTGTGCTTGGTTGCTATTTGTTCTACTGTAGTTTTATTGAAATTAATTATTTCCTGTGTTTTTTGAAAGTAGCTAGTTTTCTTGGGTTGTATTTTTCCTTCTAGTGTCTTCCCTAATGCTTTTTACATTACGTTTTTGATATTGCATTGAATATCATTTTAGTTCTGTAGTCAAACTTTGTTGATGTTAATTGTAATATATTAGATCTCCTTATAGTTATTTATTTCATCTTTTTCAGTATTTGGGTCAATGATAGCTCACATCTGAGAATAAAATAAAATAATTATTTTCTACAGATAGTAAACAGATATTTATATTGTATTAATGTATATTTTATATATGTGTAAGTATATACACATACACAAATAAAGGAATAACAATGAACCTAGGCTCATGCAGACATATGTAAACATTGAATTTGTTAACGTAGACATTAAAAACAGTTTTTATGTTAAAAAAAGAGACTGCTATCTAATGGTTTAGCAAGGAAGAGGGAATGGGAAAGGCCAGGACCTCCCAAAGCCATGTTTGTCATGCCTGGGCCTATGACAGCCCTTTATATGTATATCTGTATATATGTGCATATGTGTATAGATACATTCACACAATGGTATATACTAGGTTGCATAAATGTACATTGCTATAACAATAGCTCCCCATGAAATAGTCCCCTCCCATAAAATAAATTTAATAAAATTATATCATGAAATATTTAATCTGACTTTACAGTAGCGTATGTCAATGTTTATAAAACACGGGTGTCTAAACCTAAGACGCACAGCTCACTTAGCAGAACACTTATGCATGTATAAGAAAATGTGTTTGCATAGTATATAAAAATAATTGCAGCACTGACATTTTTATGTTGGTTACTAAAAAAGGTTGGCATGTTTTGGGGCAGCTTCTTATATTAGAACATTTTCAAAATGTTTTTTTTTTTTTAATTTTTAGCTGAAACTTTGTCACATGCTGCACATGCCCAAAAAGCCTTCCTATATGCCATATTAACCATGCAAGCATATGTTCCCAGACCTTGAGATAAACATGCTCTCAATGTAATTGTCATCCTTTCCTCTTAAATTTTGATCTTAACTTGAAGATTTTCAGCAATGTACTACATAATTGAGCATGTTTAGAAATCAAACCTTGCCAAAAGTGTTTTCCTAAATATATATACCTAGACTCCTCCCCCCAAATACAAATTTATCAATATTATGGGGACTTAACATATAAAGCATGACAGACAAAACAATTGTTTAAGGATTACATTCAGGAGTCAACTGTGTCTGTTCTGAATCTGTGAACTTAAATCAAGTAGTATCTGTACTACAAGGGGATTATAATTTTGTTTTTATTCTCTGAACCATACCTATGATAAATATTTAGATAATGATAACATTGCAGTAAGTCTTATTAAGAAATCTCCAGATGTCATCCAGCATACAGGAAGGCATAAGCCATTCACAGAAGATGTCACAAATTTACCCAGGAAATTTAACGTTATGCATAACAGAAAGAATCTCAGTTTTTTAATGTCAATTCTACACATCTTATGCTTTATTGAAACCCTATTCCTTGTTCTTTCCCCAGCACAATAAGAAACTTGTTGGCTAATCAAAAGTCTCTAAGAAGCTCAGATCTGAGTCAGCCTTTCTCATTCAGTTAGGAGACTCCAACAGGTACCATTGCATCACTGCAGCATATCCTGTTGTGCAAAAGGGACTTGAGAGCATACTCTTGTAAGCACACTTTGCCATTACTAGTCCCGTTGCCCCTTCCACAATCCTTTGTCCTGGCCTGTGACCATGGGCACCAGATTAGCTAGCTCTCTTGACCATAAGGAAGTGGGTCCTTAGCATTGTTTCATTCAGAAAGCTTGCATGTTTACCCTGCTGCTGCATACAAAACCGCCAGGAGGAGCAGATCAGGACTGGCTCTTGCAGACTGGAGGACACACATTCCAAGTGCCTCCCTCGATCTTTTCTTGACTCATGAGACCAATCATCACTTAATTTCTTTGTGCTTTTTCCTCTGGACATGTTCACAGATCTCAGAAAGTAGAGCCGCTCTTCTAACTTATTAATGCTTACCACTGCTTGCCACCAGGTCATCTTTGGCAAGTACATTCTCTGCCCCTTGCGAGGGTTAGTAGGCAATTTTCCTATTTCTTTCTCAAGTAACTTGTTTGAAGCTGTTTTATTTTTAATTTAATTTTATTCAATTTTCATCCTGGTCATAGGCCCCTCCCTCCTCTCTTCCTTTCCCACTCTGCTGCACCCTTGTCCCTCTTTCCCCTAACTGTGCTCTCTTACCCCGCCCCATCCACCCACCTAAGTCTAGGAAGTAGCATGAGGACTGATCACTCAACTACCTTATAGACTAAATTTTCAGAAGTTTAGAGACAGGCCAGAAAGCCTCAGTCCTGAGGTTACATTCTGACCTTAAATCCCAGTAATCCACGATCTGGAACCCCCTTCAGTGTCCCCCAACCTCCATGGCTTGGAACCCCCTTCAGGTTCCCCCAACTTGAGTATGACCCCTCACTCCAATGGGGCAAGTACTTGACCAGCAACAAACACCTGAACTTTGTACCTCAGGAGATTATTTGCCAAAGTAGGCACAAGTACAGCTGCTCAAAGCCTTATGAAGGCCAGAGATTCAAAAGAACTGAATCTTTTTGTGGAGAGATCCAGCGGCTCCTCATAGCTCTTATAAAGACTTCAGGCAGTAAAAAGACCCAGAACTCCATGAAGGAACTGAAAGAGATCAAGCAAAAGGAAGTTCCACATGCTTTCAAGGTTCCAGAATTCAGGAGTAAGCCACTGAGCAAGGACACAGGTCCATCTGCCTTAGAGCCTGCCAGCCTGACACCAAAAAGAGACTGGCCTCATCTTTTTTGCACATGCCAGAGTAGGTGAAAAGAAGACTGACTTTGTCATCTTTTCTGATATCCATGGAGAAATTTATATTTATGCTTGTGCATGTTTGAGTGATGAGGGTCTCCTTTGGGGAAATGTGCTTGGCTTTAGGCCCTTTCGGTATGTTAGAGATGCTCTGAGCTCGTTTGTTAATGATTGAGGGATTTTAAAACCCTCTTGGTTTAATGGGGAAGGTCTGATACCTCCTTGGTCAGCAGGGTCAGGACCCAAACTCACTTTACTAGAAGTGAATTGCATAGTGTCCATTTTTGGAGAGGGTGAACATATTTGTAACTCTGCTAAGAGAAACCAACTTTCTGGTCCATCTTGAGAGATGTCAAGGGTGTTAAACTCTCTTAGAGAGAGGTGGGAAGATTTAATCCATTTGGGGAAAATGATAGATCAGTGAGGTCACCTTTTAGAGAAGGCTTGGAGCCTTTTTTGTCTAATGGGGCCCATTGGAGGTTTGCTTTAGGAGAGTGGTCTAGCCTAAAAAACTTTTGGGGAGATTTGGAAAGATTGGAGACTGCTTGGGTAGAGGATGATCTTTTGAAACCCCCTCTGGAAGAGGAGGAATGTATTAATTTCCCTCCAGCAAAAGGGGAAGGTTTTTGGAACTTGTGGGTAGATGTGAAATGTCCTTTAGGCCCTTGAACACATTTATTTAGTCCCAGAACTCCTTGGGTGGTTATGGACAATTCCTGAGCCTCTTGGGAAGAAGTGCAAGATTCCAGAACCTCTTGGTTAGATAGGGAAGGCTTTATGAACCCTTAAATATGTGGAGAAATTACCAGTCCACGCTAGTCAGTGAAAGAGTAAGCAAAAGATTGCAAAGGCACTGAGTCCATAGTCTTCTACCACAAAAGCCTCCAGACCAGAGTGGATACCTCAGTTGCCGGCCCAGAATGGGGTGCACAGCCTCTGGCCCAAAGCTGGGCACACAGCTGCTAGCCCAGATTGGTATGCATGGCACCTGGCCTAGATTGGCGACCCCAGCCTCCATCTCAGATCAGGGAGCACAGCCTTATAGCCCAGAGTGAGGTGTCAAGCCTTGGACCCAGAGCAGAGAACTTAGTTGCCAGCCCAGAGAGGCATGCACAGCCTCTGGCCCAGAAGGGGTCACACACTGCCAGCCCAGAATGGAGCACAGAGCCTCCGGACCAGAGAAGAACCTGCAGCCATTATCCCAGACAGGGACACACAGCTTCTGGCCCAGAGTGAGATGCCCAGCCTTCAGACCAGAACAGAGCCCTCAGTTGCCAGCCTAGAGAGGAGTGCACAGCCACCATCTTAAACTTGGTCCCATAGTCTCCTGGCCCAGAGTGGAGAACTCAGCCTCTGGCCCAGAGACTTGTTGGGCAATCCTATCACCTTCCCAGACAGAACTGTGTGCCCCAGAATACCAGACTGAGTTTCCCTCTTGGGAGAAACCCCACAACTATGGAATCAGCAGGTTCCTCAAGAGAGCTGTAGCTGGAAAACAGTGTAACAACAGGAGAATTTCCCTAAATTAAGAAAGAGAAACCCAGCAGCAGAACAGCTGTCTCCAGGACTTCTATGGGTGAAAGGAGAGCCCCCTGACTAAAAAAGACAACAGTTATTACTCAGGTCTATAGGCCTGAGGTGAGCAGTGGCAATTCCTGAGAAACACTGGCCATACAGTGACCCTACCAAAAAAGGCAGAGGAACCCTCCTTCAGGAAAAATCATCTTCTAGCCAAGGGGATTCTCATTCTTCAGGATACCAGGAAACACCAGAAACTAACAGCCAACCCCTAAAACAGCCCAATGGGTAGAGGTCAGAGTAAAAGCTCAACCAAAAAAAAAGAAAAAAAAAAAGACAGAGCAATATGGCATCTCTAGAACCCAGCCATCCAGGGGTGAGCAGCCCGGGACACCCAAGCATAATTGAAATTCAAGAAATTCAAGACTTTACATCTATGCTAATGAAGAGGATAAGAGAGGAAACAAATAAAATATAGCCATTTGTGAAGAAATACAGGAAGATACAGCCAAACAGTTTGCGGCCTTTGGAGAAGAAATAATTAAATCACTGAAAGAAATAAAAGAAACAGGAATATTCAAACAAAAAGTTAAAGGAACTAAAAGAAAAACAGGAAAACAAGCAGACAGGTAAAGGAAATCAACAAAACAAGTCAAGATCTGAAGATAGAATTGGAAAATTAAAGAAAACACTAATGAAGAAAATCTTGGAGAGGAAGAATTTAGGGAAGCAAACAGGAACTAGAGAGGAAAGCATAACCAACTGACAACAAGAGATGGAAGAAAGAATCTCAAGCTTAGAAGATACAGTGGAAGAAATTGATGTATCCATCAAAGAAAATGTTAAATCCCAAAAATACCTGACACAGATCATCCAAGAAATCCAAGACAATATGAAAGCACAAAACCTAAGAATAATAGGAATAGAGGAAAAAGAAGATTTCCTCCTCAAAGGCTCAGAAAATATCTTCAACAAAATCATAGAAGAAAATTTTCCCAACTTAAAGGAGAGGCTTATAAGATTACAAGAGGCCTACAGAATGCCCAATAAAATAGACCAGAAAAAAAATCCACTCGCCACATAATAATCAAAACAGTAAGTACACAGAACGAAGAAAAAATACTGAAAACTGCGTGGAAAAAAGGCCAAGTAAGATATAATGTCAAACCCATCAGTATCACACCAGACTTCTCAACAGAGTTTATGAAAGCATGAAAGGCCTGGTCTGATATAATGCAGACCCTAAGAGAACACAGATACCAGCCCAGGTTAATATATCCAGCAAAACTCTCAAGTCATCATAGATGGAGAAACAAGATATTCAATGACAAAAACAAATTCAAACAATACCTACCCACAAATCCAGCACAACAGAAGATACTAGAAGGAAAAATAGGACCCAGGAAAACTAACTACATTCAGGGAAACACGGGAAAAAAATAACCTCAGAAGTCATTTATCTTCCTTAACATCAATGGACTCAACTCTCCAATAAAAAGACACAGACTTACAGAATGGATACATAAACAAGACCCAAAAACCTGTTGCATACAAGAAACACACCTAAGTCACAAAAATAGACATTTCCTGAGAGTAAAGGGCTGGAAGATGTTTTCCAAGCAAATGGACACAAGAACCAAGCAGTAGTAGCCATTCCAATATTTGATAAAATAGACTTTCAACCAAAATTCATCAAAAGAAATGGGGAAGGTCATTTCATACTCATCAAAGGAAAACTCCACCAAAATGCTACCACAATTCTGAACATCTATGTCCCAAACACAAGAGTAACCACATTTGTAAAAGAAACATTAAAAAACTGAAATCACACATAGATTCCCACACATTAATAATGGGAAACTTCAACACTCCACTCTCAACAAAGTACAGGTCAACAAACCAGAAATTAAACAAAGAAACAATAACTTTAACAGAGGTCATGAATCAAATTGACCTAACAGATGGCTAAAAACTTTCACCCAAAGAACTTATCTAAGAGAACTGTTACCTTCAGCACCTCTTGGAATGTTCTTCAAAATAGAGCATATAGTTGGTCACAAAACAAGCCTCAACAGTTACAAACAGATTGAAATAATCCCATGTATCCTATCTGACCACCATAGCCTAAGCTGATCTCAATGACAACAGAAATAAGAAAAAGCCTACAAACACATGGAAACTGAATAACTTGCTACTAAATGACAGTTGGGTCAGGGAATGAATAAAGAAAAAAAAATCAAAGTCTTCCTAGAATTCAAAGAAAATGAAGGCACAATATACCCAAACTTAATGAAAGCAGTGTTAAGAGTAAAGTTCATAGCACTGAGTGCCTACAAGAAGAAATTCGAACCATCTCATGTCAGCAACTTAATGGCTCACTTAAAAGCTCTAGGGAAAAAGAAAATAAACAGACACACCAAAGAAGAGTAGATGGCTGGAAATAATCAAACTCAGGGTTGAAATCAATAAATTCAACAAAATAAATAAAACAATTCAAAGAATCAATGAAACCAAGAGCTGGTTCTTTCAGAAAATGAACAAAATAGACAAACCCTTCTCCAAACTAAATAAATGGCAAAGAGACAGTATCCAAATAAACATTTTCTTTTCTGAACTGAATATAGGGGACATAGCAACAGACAGTGAGGAAATCCAAACAATCACTAAGACTTCCTTCAAAAGTCTATATGCCACAAAATTTTAAAATCCAAATGAAATAGACAATTTTCTAGATTGATTCCACTTACAAAAGCTGAATAAAACCAGGTAAATCAAATAAATATTCCTATATCCACTAAGGAGATAGAAGAGGTCATCAAAATTCTCCCATCCAAAAAAAGCTAAAATGTTATGCTCAGGATGCGAGGCTAAGCACTGCACTCAGGGTCAGCCACTTTGGACCCAGAGAAGAGCATGTCTGATTGCATGTGGGTTGATGCCCCAGGTCCCGCCTCTGAGAAAAAGGTATCGGATGGGTCTGATGCTCTTTGGGTGGATGACACCTAAATGAACATTGGTACAAAGTCCCAATTTATTTCTAATATCAGAGATCAGACCTCTACTCTTGCCTGATACGTCTAAAACAAAAAGGGGTAACTGTAGAGAGCTGCGTAATGCCGTGCCTTAAAGATGGAGCTGGTTTCTGCCTTCCATCTTCCCGATGGTGAGTGCACTCTGTCATGAACAACTGCACATTTGGCTAAGGCTGAGGATCTGGCTTGCTTACATGTATGAGGACCTATCTGCATTGCCCACATGGCATGCTGGGGCTGGCTACCCAGAGGCTATTTAAGCTGTGGGCTGGCTTTCCCCAAGGTCAGATGATTGTTCAAGGTTCCTGAATAAACTGCATTGAAAAAAAAAAAGCCCAGGACCAGATGTTTTCAGCACAGAATTCTACCAGACATCAAAGTAGAGATAACTCCAATTCTCTTCAAAATATTCCACAAAATAGAAACAGAAGGAACACTACCAAACTTATACTATGAACTCACAGTCACCTTGGTACTAAACCTCATAAAGACCCAAAAAAGAAAGAGAATTTCGGGCCAATTTCCCCTATGAACATTGATGCAAAAATACTCAACAAAATACTTGCAAACCAAATACAAGAACACATCAAAGATACCATCCACTATGACCAAGTAGGCTTCATCCTAGGTATGCAGGGGTGGTTCAATATATGGACATACATCAATGTGACCCACCACATTAACAAACTGAAAGAAAAAAAAACACATGATAATCTCCCTAGATGCTGAAAAAGCATTTGACAAACTCCAACATCCATTCATGTTTAAAGTATTGGAGAGATCAGTGATATAAGGCACATATGGAAACATAGTAAAGGCAATATACAGCAACCTTATAGCCAACATCAAACTAAACAGAAACTGAAAGCAATGCTATTGAAATCAGACTAAAGGCAAGACTGCCCGCTCTTTCCATATCTCTCCAACATAGTTCTGGAAGTCCTTGCTAGAGCAATAAGACAATTAAAGGAGAACAAGGGGATAAACATTGAAAAGGAAGAAGTCAGAGTATCACTATTTGCAGATGATATGATAGTATATGTGAGTGACCCCAAAAAATTCTACCATGGATTTCCTACAGCTGATGAACACCTTCACAATGTGGCCAGATACAAAATTAACTAAAAAAAAAAAATCAGTAGACTTCTTGTATGCAAAATACAAAAGGGATGAGAAAGAAATTGGGGAAACAACACCCTTCACAATAGCCACAAAGGATATAAAGTACTTTTGGTGTGAACCTAACCAAGCAAGTAAAAGACTTGTATAAAAAAAAAAAATTCCTGTCTCTGAAGAAAGAATTAGAAAAAGGTATCAGAAGATGGAATGATCTTCCATGCTCATGGCTTGGCAGGAATAACATAGTAAAAATGGCCATCTTACCAAAAGAAATCTACAGATTCAATGCAATTCCCATCAAATTATCAACACAATTCTTTATAGACCTTGAAATAAAAATTCTCAAATTCATATGGAATAACAAGAAACCCAGAATTGCTAAAACAATCCTCTACAATAAAAGATCTTCTGGAGGTATCTCCATCCCTAATCTCAAGCTGTACTATAGAGCAACACAAATAAAAACTGCATACTACTGGCATAGGAACAGAATGGTAGATCAATGGAACCGAACAGGAGACCCAGAAATATACCCACACACTTATGGACACCAGCTCTTTGACAAAGATGCCAAAACCATTCAAGGGAAAAGGTTTTAACATCTTAAAAAAATTGTGCTGGTCTAACTGGATGTCTACATGTAGAAAAATGCAAATAGATTTATACAAATTACCCTACACAAAGCTAAAGTCCAAAGGGATCAAAAACCTTGACACATTAAAAATCAGGCACATTAAATCGGTTAGAAGGAAAAGTGGGGAAGAACCTTGAACTCATTGGTACAGGAGACAACTTCCTGAACAGAACACCAACAGCAAAAGCTCTGAGAACAACAATCATAAGGACAGACGGCTTTTATCCAGTACATATCAAGAACTCAATAAGTTGAAAAGCAACAAATAAAGTAATCCAATTAAAAAATGGGGAAAGAACCAAACAGAGAATTCTCAAACGATGAATATTGAATGGCAGAGAAAAACTTAAAGAAATGTTCATCATCAATAGCCATCAGGGAAATGCACATCAAAACGACCCTGAGATTTCACCTTACACCCATCAGAATGGTAAATATCAAAGTGACAACTAGATATTGTGTCACTCAAGTGACAGTGCATGCTGGAGGGGTTGTAGAGAAAGGGAACCCTCCTTCACTGCTGTTGGGAAAGTAAACATGTACAACAACTCTGAAAATCAATTTGTAGCTTTCTCAGACAACTAGGAATAGCGCTTCCTCAAGATCCAACTATACCACTCCTAAGAATATATCCAAATACACAATAAAGACATTTGCTCAACCATGTTTGTAACAGCTCCTTTTGTAATAGCCAGAAGTAGGAAACAACCCAGATGCCCCTCAACTGAAGAATGGATACAGAAAATGTAGAACATCTACATAATGGAATATTACTTAGCAATAAAAAACAAGGAAATCATGAAAATTACAGGGAAATGGTGGAAACTGGAAATGATAATCCTGAGTGAGCTAGACACACACATTATATACTCACTCATATAGACAAACAATAATAGATAAATCTACTAAAATCTCTACATTCTAAAGGAACTAATCTAGATGGAGGACTGTGGCTAAAATGCTCAATCCTCATCCTGAAATGAAAAGATAATGGACATCAGAAGAAGAAGAAGAAAACAGGAAACAAGTTAAGAACCTCCCACAGAGGACCCCTGAAAGGCTCTGTTCTGTAGACTATCAAAGCAGATTTTGAGACTTACAGAAAAGAAATTGGGCAGAATGCAGGGAATCTTATGAAAGAAGTGGGAAATAGCAAGATCTGGAGAGGACAATAGGTTCACAAGGAGAGCAAAAAAAAAAAACCCAAAAAATTTGAGCACAAGTGTCTTTCCTGAGACTCATACTCCAACCAAAACTATGCATGGAGATAACCTAGAAACCCTGCACAGATGTAGCCCGTGGCAGTTCAGTGTCCAAGTGGGTTCCATAGTATTGGGAACAGGGACTGCTTCTCACATGAACTGATTGGCCTGCTCTTTGATCATCTACCCCTGAGGGAGAAGCAGCCTTTCCAGGGCACAGATGAAAACAATGCAGCCACTCCTGATGAGCCATAACAGACTATGATCAGAAGGAAGAAACAGAAACCCTCCTCTACCAGTGGATTTTGGAAAAGGCATGCATTCAGAAGAGGGAGGAAGGAAGGTATTGGAAGTGGAGGAGGGAAGGAACTAGAGTGGGATACAAAGTAAATAAGTTGTAATTAAAATAAATAAAAGTTAAAAAATCTGGGAGCCTGGGCCCTCCTTATTTTTACTATGTCATTTACTCCAATCCATAGGCAGCTACATATTTTTTCACAGTATGCCCATATGAACAATGGAGTTTAGAATTTCTACTCATCAACCAACTGCAAATCCTTCATATATCACTCAAAGAAGCCTCAGATGCATAATGAAGCATTGTTTAGGCTCTCTGACAAAGGCAAAGCTGTTGTTCCATTCTTATGAAGAATGCACAATTTTTACCTACAAGAAAATTCTATACATGTTATACCCCATAAAGAATAACATGTGCTTCTTCTGACTGGTGTGACTCTAGTCCTACTTCATCTAACCTAGTGGGTGACAAAACACCTCCCTCTGCCTAAGGTGCTCTGGGTGTTTCTATTTTGATCCACTGACCTCATGACCTCTGCCAATGAACAGGAACAGTGTGCCTGATGGGCAGAGGCTTTAGAGTAGTCAGCATGGCTCAAAAGGGCTTCATGCATATGCCTTCTAAACCAGGAAGCCAAATGCAAGCCACTAATTCTCAAGCAGCATTCAGACTCAGCACTTCAGAACCAGAGATCATCCAAACAACTGTGGGAACAAGGGGGCTTTGGGCCTTTCCCTTTAGAATCAGAAGCCTTCAGAGTTTCCCACAATAACTCATGTACCCTTAGTCATATCTGTTTAGAAAAAAAAAAAAAACATACCTCACATTTTTCCTCAATAAGTCGAGGGTGTTTTAAATCTGACTGCTTAATATGATGGGCTTCACTCTTACACCAGTGTTCAACAGGACATACACAAATCTTTCCTTTGAAAATCAGGGAACCTCATAAAGGCACTCAGAGCCCAAATGTACCTCAAACATAACATTGGCAACAATGTTATCATAGCCATCCTCCATGACTGAAGTTGTTGTGACACATATTACTACAGGATCAAGGGGACTCAGACTTCACCAGTGTCCCAAGAACATTAAAAATATAAGACTTTTAGAATATCTACAAACTCATAACAAGGGTTGGGACTTATCTTCTAGAACAAGGACGATTTACATCTGAAGCTTATAACTCCATTAATATTTAGATATGCCCCCCTCAGAACTAATCTAACCCACGACTAACAGAGCACTGACACAATCCTAGAATAATCTCAGAAGAGATCCTTAGACTTATTTTCTCTAACCACAATAGCCCTTGACTACTCTCAAAGAGGACATGCATCTGGGGCTGCTGCTGTACAGTACTGTCTTTGAACAAAAGTTTTTTAGTCTTCCTCTCTCTTGACTGTAGTTGTCTGATCCATGGTCCAATGATATATTTAGCTACAGAAATGACCATGTCACTGAAGAGGATGTGTATCAAACACTGAATTTGAAGTGTCCTTTGAGACTGACTCTCTGTGGCCAAGGAAGCATAGGAGATTCTCTTTCATTTCATGGCCAAATCATGTTTACCACTCAAGTAAGAGAGACCAGAGCTTTTCCCTCACACATTATTGGCTAAGAGATTCCCTTTTGGCAATGAAAGAATCCTCAGAGAACTCTAGATTCATGTCCTGTGGCCAATGAAGACAAATTTCATCTTGGGTCCAAGGCCATTTTTCATTAAGCTCCTCACCAGAAATGTACCTATCCTCCATGCCCATCCATGTCTTGCTTATCCTAAGTTAAAGTAGGGAACAAATCCTGGGACTTTGATCCAATCTGTCAGAAGAACCCAAAGATTGCTACCAAGCCTGCAGTGGACTATTAAGGGATATGGATTTTCTCAAGTTCTCTGCAGACATGGAGATATGGAGTACCAGGACCTCCCCTCTCTAGGAAGGTAAACTGGGATATTACCCTTCTGCCCAATTTTGCCAGGGATTCTTCTCCTTTGCAAATCTTGGTCATTTTCATCCCCCAATGCCTGAGTCCTTAAAATGTAGCCTTTGACACAATGGTATCTCAGAACATTCCCCTCTGAGCAAAGAAACAGGCACTGCCTCATCCCTGACCAAACAGCAATGGCACTTGGTATAGAATTCAGAGAATTAAAAAATAAGAAGCAAATTCCAGAAAGCCATGCCAATTGAATAAAATCACCAGATGTGGTTGAAATTGTCAGTCCAACTAAGTTTTGGTAGGTTCAACACAATTCCGATGAGGCAACCATTCGGAAACACCCCATCAAGCATTTCATCAATTCTGATAGTGATGCTTGGTCTTTTGCATATAAAGCTGAAGACATGGATTTCCTAGACTGTGAAGAAGACTTAGAAGCTGAGGAAATGCTGAGACCTTATGAGGTATGGTAGTCAACTTAATTTGGCTTTTGCATGCTCTAAGCATTAGTCTCTATCTCAAATGTGCTTTAGAATTTCCCCACTTGCCATGGCACTCAATCATTCTACCTTTGGCCAAGGAGGCATTCAAACTTCCTATTGATTCAAAGAACATTTTAGTTTGTCTAAAGTAGGCTTCAGCATTCATTGTGTTTGAGTAGGTCCATCCTACTTTCCAATATTATGGAGTAAGCATTAGACATTTTTCTGAATAAATGGTTTCAAGTTTTTTCCTCCAACCAAGGCGAACTGAAGATTCCACAATGATGCAGATAAGAAACTCTGACATAGTCTGTCAAGTAACTTGACTAAACTATTAAAAAAAACAAAAACAAGCGAACTCTGTACACACCCTTTCATTTCAGGGGGATCTATAAAAATCTTCTGGTTTTGGGTGCTACAGCCAGGCCACTGACATGAAAGTTCTCTCAGATGTTCATCTTTATCTTAATGAAACTTGAATCAACACCTCATGACAACAATTTCCCCAGTGAATCCACCTCCATACATACAAACCTCAGGTCTATTTCTCTAGGTGTTCTTAATAAGCACCCTCTGACTTGGGTTGACAGGCATGCCCAAATGGCCAAAGGGAAGGAAATCCACAGTGCACTGCAGTCCTGGGATTCAACTGAAAACATCTAAGTCCTGATTGAAAAATTTCTACCCTTAGGGTTATCACCAGAATTGAGCAACCCCATCTTTATTGTCCATGCCTCTTCTGTTGATGACTAGCTTGTGAAGGAAACAGAGTCAGGAATTACCAACCCAACTGTAAGAGAAAAGTGTTCTGATTAGTGGCAAGTATGGCCCAGAGTCCCAGAATACAGGATTACTCTCAGCTGTGACCATTTTTTGACCTGAGAAGGTATTGCTCCAAATTCTTCCAATTCCCAATGTAATCTAGGAGATTCATCTTCTGCTTGAGGGATTCTGATAACTTCCTGTGCTTCTATACCCTCTCTACAAATCTCCTTTTCAAGAATCATGGCTATGACTTTCCCATTTATGGCCAGAATAGTTTCACATCAAACAGCTCATGGACAGTTCCATAAGAGACTCACTCTATAAACATTCAGGAATTCCAGCTCACTCTGGTTTAAGGTCTCATAGCCCAAGTTTAGCAGTCAGAGCAGAGAAGCTGTGGCATCTTCCTACAGGTCATTCATTAGAAATGGAATAGCTTCAACATTTCTGCCTAGATCTTGACTGCTGAAATGCAAACTATAGAAAGCAAGCTAGCCAGTGACAGTCATCCACAGCTTTGGAAGAAGGCATAAGTTGCTGCCTTATCTCTCCCAGAATGAACACAAATTATGAAGATATAAAACTTTGAAAGATATATGCTAGAAATTTTCTCCCCTATGTAAGGTATCAGGGACATTCTCTTCACCAGAAGTATGTGTGTGACCTTCATCCTCTGCATAGTAGAGACTGTTTTTCTCCTTATTCAATAGTTTTCCTTCCTTGCACTGGGACTCAGTATTTCCACTTTGCTCAGTATTAGCTTATTCATTCTTATTATATTGAGCAGAATGTCAGAACTCTCCTGGGGCTAGGACATGTTCTACACCCCACTTGACTATTGGGCCCTTAAACATTCATTTTGTGTTATGTGGTACTTATATAGTCCTATTGCTACCCTCTGAATGTTTTTTTTTTCTCAGAACAAGTGACCCTAATAATACACACTCTGCACCAAACAGTATTACATATTCCAGTCTTCTAAATATGTTTGTGGACCTATTGTCTATCTAAATCCAACAAGAATATTTCAGACATTCATTTTCTGCAAAAGGTGATCTGGGAAATCTAAATATATTTAGCGGGCTCTCAAACTAGAACCTGTGTTTAAGGGATATCTCAGGCCTATATCCTTTTCACTAGGAAGTTGCAGATCCTATTACATGACTAAAGAATCAATGGAGATTCCATCTGTTCATGCCTTACACATGGCATTATGAAATAAGAGTACTTGATATTTAACCTCCCATCCACTGTCTAAGATTAATCTACAACACATAGACAAACAATTGGATCTTACTACCGTCCTGTCCTCTTTTAGATAATAGGACAGAAGTTTGAAAGCTGAAATCAGATCTACATCTACATCAAAGTTGGGGCACCAGCAATACTTGTAGAGGCACTTATCTTGTTGGAAGATTGTTCTGCTAGTAGCCTAGACACTCAAAGATTTCACTCAGGGTAAACATGCTTGTATTGGGAAATATAGTTGGAAGAAGAACCAGAAACTTCCTTCAATACCCAAGATATCCCATGAAATTCCCCATCTGACCAGTGGTGAAATGCCTATTCCTATTCTGCCAAATATGGATGGTGCCACTCCCTCACACCAAGACATGTGTTAGTACTCCTTTGTGAAAGTGGTCTCAGAACTTTCCATTCTGAGAAGAGGTTCTCAAAACTCCCCTGTCTCCAAGGTACATAAAAAAACAAGGTACCCTTGTTTATTGACATGGTCATGAAAACTAGTCTGGCTCAGAGTAGGCCTCAACCCTTTCCTCCACTAAAAATGTGGACTTAGACATTACCCACCTGTTAAAGCAACATCTTTGGCCACATTAAACTCAATATTTTTATTCCCAAGATAAAATTAAACATGCTCTTTTGAATAATACTGTGCATTTACTTGTAGTATAAATTCATGAACTCTCAGGCATCCTATTGTGTCTTTGAATTACCTACAACCAACCTTTATACTCTAAAGAAAAAATATTCAAGCCTTGGTGTCTTCCCATTTCTCTACATTGGTTTCAGTACCCAGGTACTATGAGGTAGATTTACAGGCAGGACCGTGTATAATGTTCATCCATCTTATGACTAGAAATCAAGTGGCTCTATAGTTGCTGCCCCTACATGGGCACATGAAGACAAACTGAAGAAGCTAACCTAGCTGTGTATGGCCACCCAGGCTGTTTGAAGATGGCTCAGGTTGTCTCCTGAACTCTTCCAGACTCAGCACAAGATATAAAACTCTCCACCCTATAGAAGAGGTGGCATCTAAAGAACAGTGATGGGACCTTCCTTCATTGAGTAAGGTAGCAGGGAGGCTCATGTTCAAACAGAATATTTAATGGCATTTTCCACCTGTGACACATACCTTTGGAATATCCACACCTTTGCCCAACAGGTTTCAAAATTTTCTCTTTCTCATTTGGGGCCCAGTTCTTCTGCTATTCCTAATTTTCCTCACTTCTTTTACTGAATTGAATGGCAGACCTCAGTCTTTGGAAAAGGCCTACTTCTTTGTCTCAAGCATTCATTTTACAGAAAGACCCTCAAAATTTGTAGTCCTTTGAACATTGGATTATCTCATTTCCCTTCTGATGAATGTGGCCTCAGAACAGGTAAGTCATTTACCATTTCTCCTGTAGAAGAATCAGTTCCTTTCACATGTAGTCCAGTATAGTGCAAAAGGAAACTATAATGACCTCCTTCAAGCACAACAGCTACAAAGATCTTATTCTTGCCTAAGAGTTTTAGGCCCATGCCACAATGATGACCAAAGAACCTCTTTGCCCAAGAGGTTCTCATTTTTACAAATCTATTTTCATGGGTTGTTAAAAATGTAGCCTCTGGCCAGAGAAGCACCAAGAGTATCCTAAAAATGTCTCCTTTCATAGAATTTCTTCCATGCCTCTTCCTCAGCCTATTGGTGCCTCACACACTGTACTTTTATTCAGAAAGACTTAGTCTCACTCCCTCTGTCTAGAGGGCTGGAAAATCTACTCCTTATACTCAAATAGACCTTAAAATGTCCTGTTTTCCCAAGGAAAACTCAGGCCTACCATCTCTTGTTCAGGTTTCTATAGGTCTTGCTCTAGTGACTAGCTATGCCTGCTCTATTCCCAGCTGTGTAGGATTCCTTCCAACCTTCCTCCTGCTTCATACAGTGTAAGCCACTACCACTCTGAAGAAATGGGCTGTGGGCTTATTAAATCTGACCAAAGTCTTTTTGGATCAAAGGTAACCTTTCAACTTGTTTAAAAATGCAGCAATTGTTACCAGGCTTTCCAAAACTCCATAGAATATGTGGATAGTCTAAAATGAAAAAGCATTGGAATGTGATCATTCAGTACCATAACTTCCTTTGCTCCACAAGGTTTTTACGTTTTGTTCATATAAAAATGGTTTTGCTTGTTTTATTGAACATACCAAAGGTTTTAAGTCTCTCCCAGAGAGTAGATCATCAACTTTGCACAAAATATCTCAGAAATTCTGCTTTTGACCTTCTTGCTTCAGCATTTCCCCATATTCAAATGGATACTGCCATATTACTTCTTTGAAGTAAAAGAATGGGTATGCCATTCTTTTACTTCTGTCTAAATGTTCCCAGGCCCTTTCCCAATGTTCCATAGAGAGATGTAGACATTTACAATCAAGAGTTCTCCAAACTTGGCCTGTGTTAGCAAGGAAATTCTACTTATTCACCATATGCCCAGGTGATTTTATAGCTATCATTTCTAATTAGAGTCTCCAGAAAAGTATTGTTTTGTACAAAGTGGTGTCAGAACATATAGGAATGAGACCCCAAACTACAGAGTGCCAGGGTGAGCATAAATTTTGTCTTCATTCTGGTACCTTAGACAGATATCTTCCTTCCTACATGCATAGGAATGTGTGGATGGACATATATTGGCGGAAGACACAGATCCAGAGACTCTTGCACTGCAGACTCTTAGAAGACTTCTAAAATGGCTGCCATGCATGCCACAGACATTCAGAAGAAGTGTGGTGTAGATTGAAATTTTGATTTTGTAGCTAATGAAGCAGTGAGTGCCACAACACTATATATTCTCAAGCTATCAATCAAACTTCAGCTTTTGCTCACTAGGGCTGCAGATATATGACATAGAGAGGCTGAGGCTATTTCATGAAATCCTGGAAAGGTACTCTCTCATCCATCTGCTTTAGAGTTTCTTATATCTATTACCTGTTCCCAGAAAAAGAATTCCTCTTGTGCCTACAGGAATTTTGGGTTTACAATACCTACCCAAAGAAGTCTGAGGATATCCTCTTTCATGAAACAGATTTTAGACTATCCTCACTCCCATGTATTTCCCAACAATTCTGCTTTTGAGCACTGGGATTTCTGACCTGCCTGTGGTAAAAGGTGCCTTCCCTCCTTCAATATCCAAAGTTGTTCACACCTTCTAAATATGCTTCCATGGGAGTAGAATTACTACAAAGATGTAATCAGAGTTCAGATCCTTTTGTTGTGAACAAAGTTATACCAATATACTGTCTCTGCTTTTCCAAGGGAACATACATCTCCCCATTTTGTCCAGGTGGTCTTCTGGGATGCCTTATTTACCAAGGAGGGACTCACATTATATTCCTATGTTTCTGGACCCTCCTATATTCCCCATACAAACTTGAGGTCCTAGAATATTTTTCTTCACCTAAAGGGACCTCCAGGAACTCAGGCTTAAAGTAAAAAAGTCCAAGAGTAACAAATAGAGCCCATAAATACAGATCCCTGCTTCAAGACAGAATTCAAAATGATGTAGTCCCCATCACTCACACCTATATCAGAACAGCTGAACACATGCTTGAGAAGGATAACCAGCACTGGAGTATCATCCAAACTTCTTGACGAATACACAGTTTTGGTTGATTGGCACCACATTCACTACAGTGGAGACACATGGGAGTTTTTGATGAGGAGCTGGAATTTGATAAGACAGCACTGCAATGACATCTACTGCAAGAGGTTGATTGGGACACAGACCTCATATGAAAGAGACAGTTTGTAATTTCCAATTTTAACAAGCCAAATGTGCTAGTTTACCTCTAGAAAGAGGTTTGCCATTCTGCAAGGGAATTTCAAGTATTTCCCCTCTAACCCTGAGAGCCTTGTGCTTTCTCTATGGCTCTTGCAGTTTCATTTCTTTATCTTGTCTGTTGGCAAGCCTGAGACCTCTCACCTCTGACCCACTGATCTAGTCTCTCACTAAGTCTCTGAGTAGTTGTGTGGACATTTGTCTTCTCATTATGAGTCCTTCAAATTTGCCCACATTAACCAAGTGTTTCATACAAATATTCTGACTACTATATTCTTCAAACACCATTACTTCTTATCAAGGGAACTTCAGACCTTCCTTTTTCATTTTGTGATGCCTCCCTAGTATCAGCATTATCCAAAATGGAGCCTATTTTATATTTTGACCTAGCAGGTATCATATTACCCCAATATGCTGAAAGAGAACCCATATTTACACAATTTGGTCAAAGAGCTGGGCATTTTCCTGATTGACAACAAAATATTCATTCCTTCAGGTTTATGTCAAGAGCAGCAAGAAGAGCCTGGAAGAGCAGGTATCATCTTCATGGCATTCATCATCAATGGAGTGGATCCAACATTAGTGTACATATCTTAATGGTTGAATGCAAAAATGCTGACCTGACATATCTAGTACATTACATACAATCTTTGAATGGTGTTCAGATGGCTGAACATCCCCTGGAGGATGCCATTTATGATATGGTTAATTTCAGTTTTTTTTTTCTCTTCTTGGTGGTATTGATTTATTTTCCATTTAAATGATGACATTTGTATATAATGTCATCATTATATAATAATAATTATATAATAATATATTATATATTATAATTACATATTATAACTATAATTATATAATAATATATTATCTAATATAATATATAATATAATTATATAGATATATAGATATATAGATGTATAGATATTATCTACTGGCATTCAAACCATCAACCAAATGCTTAAGTATTTCCCATATTTTCTCTTTTATTTGGCAATTGCAATGAATGCATATCTTCTTCCTTTTTGTTTCAAAGACATACTGCTTTGTAATTCTAGTTTACAAATGAAAATATTTTAACCAGTATTCACATGATAACCAGTATTCACATGAATATATATTTTATGTGTTTACAGTTTCCTGTGCTGTGTTCCATTTCTTCACTTGCTGAAAACTTTCATTGAACTCAGATCAAGCCCAACCCAAGGAAGTTGTGTTTCATACACCAGTCTGGAAGCTTCTAGGATGCTTGTAAGAGAGGGAGAATAGGTTTGCAGTTGTAGTAGTGTCTTGAAGCAACAGTGAGAGTGGTGTTATTCTAGGTTACAGCACAGAAATTCTGGGCAATATAGTGATGGGATTCTGAAGGCCTGGTCCTCAAGGGAATTAACGCTTCCTGTAATTTGAGAAAGCTTTCCTCATGTATACATGTTAGATCTCCTGGTAATCAGACAAAAAAAAAAAAAAAACAAAAAACAATCAAACAAACAAAGAAGACTCTTATTCTGAAAACACTGGTGAGATTTATGTATGTCAATGAGCACATGGGCATTTACTTAAACATTCATCCTGGGAAAGATCAGGGCTACACAGAAATCCTGAATACCTAATGAAGTTGCTAGCCAGCTACAAAAGACTTTCTATCAGTTTAAACCCATATACAAGTAGTCTTCTCTGGTGAGTACCCCATAGTAGAATGGCTTTTCTAAAAAGGACCAGATATACCCCAAAATCAGTTGTGATATGTGGGACTTCATGAAAGTATTTTAGTTTCTGCAAAAGCAAATAGCCAACCGGGAGAAATGAAATATCATAGAATGTGGATGTTTATCTTCTACGTATTTATAAGACAGAAGATTAACATCCAGAATATGCACTGAACTTAAAATACAGCAAAATACCTAAATGACATTGTAAAAATCTCAAGTGACAATATATGCTGGAGAGGATATGGAGAAAGGAGACCCCTCCTCAATTGCTGGTTGGAATGTCATCTTGTAAAACCACTTTCAAAATCAATCTGGTGATTTCTCAGAGAATTATTAATAGCACTACCTCAAGATACAGCTATACCACTCCTAGGCCTATATCTAAAATATGCTCAAGTACACAACAAGGATACTTGCTCAAGCATGCTCATAGTAGCTTTCTTCATAAATAGTAGAGCCAGGAAAAAAAAATAACAACACACATGTCACTTATTGGACAAAAAGATACAGAAATGGTGGTATATATGCACAGTAGAATACTGCTCAGCAATTAAATAAATATGAACATTTCAGGCAATTAGTGGTGTCTAGAAAAGATCATTCTCCATGAGGTATGCCAGAATCAGAAAGACACACATACACATAAGAGGATACTATACATATAATGTAGGATAAACATACTAAAATCAGTACACACAGAAATGCTAAGTAAGAAGGACAACCCTGGATAAAATGATCAATCAACACTCAAAATACAAATGGGACAGTCATATGAAGAAGGAAAAAAACAGGCAACAGTAAAAGAACATAACATAGAGGGCCTCTGAAAGACTACCCAGCACTGTCCAAAAGAAGATGCTGAGATTTATAACCAATCTTTGGGCAGAGTACAGAAAACCTTACTAACATTGGAGAGGACAGGAAGTCCACAAGGGGAGCAACAGAACCAAAATATCTGTGTGCAGAGGTCTTTTTTAAAATTGATACTCCAACCAAGGTATCACCTATAATCCCTGCTCTGATGTAGCTCATGTCATCTCAGAATCCAAGTTGGTACCCTAGTAAATGGGAACAGGGACTGACTCTGACATTGACTCTGTTGCTGACTCCTTAACCACCTGCTGTAGGACAGAGCATTCCTGTCAGGTTACAGAGGAGGACAGTTCAGCCAGTCCTTATGAGACATGATACTCTATGGTCAGATGGAATGGGAGGAGCACCTCCCCCATCAGTGGACATGGAGAGGGGCATGGGAAGAGAAGACAGAGAAACTTTGGGACAGGGACAAAATGATGGAGGAAGTGATAGCTGGAATACAAATTGAATAAAGATGATTATAAAAGACAATAATATAATTGAAAAGTTATGCCTATGAATTTGAAGGAGGTTCAGGAGTGGTATATAGGAGGTTAATCAGGGGATAAATATTGTAAATCTGATCTAAAAAGATTAAAAATTATATGAGCCAGAATATGAACAAAGATGTCAAATGAAATAAATACCTAAGAATAAACCAATTACTGGTCCTCAGTAATTAGGGGAATGCAATTCAAGACAACCTTGAGATTTCATCTGTCTTCTCTAGTTTGGAGTGGTGATGATCATCATCAACAACAACAATAATAAAACAAGTACAGGGGAGAGAGTTTGACTAAAAGACCTACTGCAGTTTTGGGAGTCCTTTTACATTCCCCACTTGATGAGGCAATCATGAACTCATGCAGCTTTAAAGAGGTGTGAGTTTGGCTAACAAGGACTCTGTTGCCTATTTTTCAATCACTTACCCCTAGTTGAACTTGCTCTACAAGCCACAGTGGAGAAAAGGGTATGTTCAGTCCTGATGTGTCTTCATCAGGTTGGGGTGCAAAGGGTGGGTTCTTCTTATTGTGGAGTAGGGGAGGAGGGATATGGGGAAGGGGAAAGGAGAAATCAGGAGGCACAAAGGGAAATGGCTGCTTCAAGATGTAAAGTTAAATAAATAAATAAATAAATAAATAAATAAATAAATAAATAAATGTGTGGTTGGTTCTATGAACCACTATTTTTACTGACTCAGTACACAATTGTATAGAGAGTTTAAATAGGAGGATCTGACCAGTAATTTAATCAGAATTTGAATTAAAATCCCAAGTAGTATGACAGCAAAGTAGTTAGCCAGGGACCAAAAGAACAGAGACTGAGGTGATTATCTAATAATAACTTTCTCTTGCTCCCTTGGAGTCTGTTGTTTGTGTTCAACTGTGGCAGGATGTATTATTTCATCACCATCACTATTGTTATTATTATTATTATTATTATTTTCCATAGCACTTAACATAGTAACAAGTTTTTTTTTCCAAACCCAGATGTAATTTCCTTTATTTCAGAATAGTATGTAGAAGCCACTTTATTTTTGTAGGACCAATTACTCATGAGTATATAACCAATGTTTTGATACTTCTGTGCCCTGACCACTCTGTCTATGCAGTTTGGAAAACATCAGAATCACATGTTTAGTCAAAGCATTAGTCCATGTCCACAAAGTAGTCTAATTGACTGGGTAATATTGCTGTCATCCTGATGAATTAATCCATAAGGCAGAACAGCTAGGTTATAGGTTTTGGATATTAGCCAAGTTTCATTCACTTAAAAGTCTTTTTCATCCCATTATCAATCTTCCAGTTTTCATCCCATTATAAATTCTTTACTGTTGGGCTTCCCTCAGTGATAGTGAGTGTGGTCTTGTGCTGACAGTCTAGTTAGTTAGTACAGGGGTTGCATGTCTAAGCACAACCAGTAATCCTGGTTGTTTTATGGCTGGTTATGATCAACACTATCCCCAGGCTCCCATATTGTGATATAGATTTTGGTTCATGAGGTGCTATCTGTTTTCCAAAGGCTAGAACATTTTTTTCATTTTTTTCTTTATTAATTACACTTTACTCACTTTGTATCCCCAACCCCTTGGTTCCCTCCCTCCTCCCATCCCAATCCCTCTCTTCCTTCACCCTCTGCATGCATGCCTCTCCCCAAGTCCAGTGATAGGGGAGGACTTCTTTTCCTTCCTTCTGATACTAGTCATTAGGTCTCATCAGGAGTGGCTGCATTGTCTTCTGTGGCATGGTAATGTTGCTTCCCACTCAGGGGGAGGTAATTAACAAGCAGGCCAATCAGTTCATGTCAGAAACAGTCCCTGTTCCTATCACAATGGAACCCACTTGGATACTGAAATGCCATGGGCTACACCTGTGCAGGGGTCTTAGGTTATCTCCATGCATAGTCCTTGGTTGGAGTATCAGTCTCGGGAAAGACCCCTGTTCTCATGGAGCCATTCTGGAAATCAGTGCAGAGTATTCTAAAAAGGTAAAAACAAATTTACAGATGAATCAGTTATACTTCTCCTTGGCATATATTCAAAGTCATCACCACCCACCTCCACAGAGTTGTTTAGCCATTTTCATTGTAGCTCTATTCACATTGGCTAAAAAGTCAAAACTATATAAATGATCCATGAGTAGAAATGTGGTGCATAAATACCATCAAATACTATTCACCTGTAAAGAAAAATCATGAAATTTGTCTGTAAATACATTGAACTAGAAAAGATCAAATTGAGTGTGGTTAAGGGACACAGAAAGGTAATGAGGAATGTACTTATGTGAAGTTCCTATCTCCAAATCATTCTACCTGAATACATAACCTGTAAGAATTACAGAAGCTAAGAAATTGAAAGATTTTAAGTTAAATTAAAACCAAGAAATTGGTCCTTAAAGGACACTATGTGGTAGGGGGAATGCAATATGGCAATGACTAGCTTGCACCATATACTGAGAGTTAGAGGAACTGAAACTATGAAATTGATGATCAAAGGTCCAGATGAAGCCAGAAAATCGACACTGAGCCTTCCTGAACAAGAAGGGAGATCATATGAGCTGATATCATTCAGATTAAGGTCACAAGGGGACTTCCTTGGAGATGGAGAATGGAAAAGATTCAAACTCATTTCACTTCCCTATTTTGCCTCCCTCATCCTCAGCGGAGACAGCCCACAGTGCCAGAGACTTTGCACAAATCTCACTGTATAGGGACTAGACAGCAGAGGCTGGGCTTCTAGATACAAAGCAGTGGCTTCTAGCTGTGCCTGCCTTCCAGGTCCTTGATCTGTGGTACCAGCTGTTTGGGAAATGGGTCTGTGGTATCAGCCTACTGAGTTTAGGGTCCGTGTTTCCAAATCCCTGTGTCCTATGTACAGGAGCTTTTGTAAGGACCCTGCAGGGCCTCCCAGCCAGTGACTGTAAGGGCTGCAAAACCCCTTAGTGATCATTCATAAGCAGTCTAGAGACCAAAGCCTGACAAACCCCTCAAACAACATACGTACACCTGGCATGCGAGAGCTCCTATGTCCATGGACTGCTGTTGTGGCTGCCTAGAATTTGGCAAGCAGTCTCCTGTGCCAGGTTCCCAGTTCCTCTTCTGCTACTGGACTACCAAGTTTGGCAGGGGCTGCAGCACCACTGAGTTGACAGAGCTCTTCCAATACCATTTGATCCAGGAGGCCCCAAACTGAGAGTAGAGAACAGGGGGGAACCACTGTGCTTTCCCATTTGGTCAGTCAGATATCATGAGTGTAAATTCAAGTGCATACATAGCCCCAAATCCAGGTCCTCCTAAGCTAGCATCCAGACATCATATCTCTCCCACCCATGCACAAACTGTGAAAAACAGAGAGACAGTGTCCCCTACATTGAAGCCCTGTTCTCTGGGTCTACCAGTGGAGTTAATGGAAATAACTACTTCAACTCAGAGGGAGCTAAATACCAGTCTCCTATACTATTCAGGGAATCCACATAAGCAAATTGCACCTGTGAATACCTCAAGAACATGCAATCCTTCAGTGTCTGTACAGTGACCCTGACATTCTCCTCAGGCATCTCCATGCTCTAACACCTTGTTCTTCAATTCACTCTTCCATGCACACTCACACTCTTGCCTGTAATTGCCCTTCTGGGCCCATGAATCTTCTTCCAATAGATATAGTTGAATTACCAATGCATACTCTCAAACCACTGAAACTCTCTCATCTTTCTGAAGAATTCCCAGGCAACAGAGAAAGATGGTACAAGGCTGAACTTATAATTCAGGAACAAACAGTGAAGTTTACAGATAAGCAAATGGCTAGAGTTAGGCATAAGAACATATCCAAAAAATTCAAGACATCATGTCTTCACCAGCAAACCCCAAAACCAAAGGATATTCCAATTCATAAGAAACATGGGAAAATAACTTGAAAGCTATACTTATCCAGTTATTAGAGGCACATAAAGAAGGAACAATCAAAGAAATAGCCACACAAATGGATGCAAGTAAAGGGGAAATGAACAAAGCTCTCAAAGAAATACAGACAAAATACAGCCAAAAAGAATAGAGGCACCAAAAAAAAAAAAAACAAACAAACAAAAACAAAACAAACAAACAAACAAAAAATAAAGGCACAATTAGTGGCATAAAGAGAGGAACCAAATAAACAAACAAAAAAAATGAGAACATCTTAGAGAGACAGGATCCCATATTCAAACAGAAGAAGGATAATGGTGCAAGGCATGAAAGCAGAATTAGAATCAATAAAGAAAACACAGAGAAAATGCTGGAGCTGGAGAACCAAAGAAAAGATCAGGACCCACAAAGGTAAGCATCACCAATAGAATACAAGAGATGGAAGGGAGAATCACTGGTGCTGAACATACACATGCAGAAATTGATACTTCTCTCAAAGAAAAAATAAACTCGGAAGGTCTCAAACACAAAACATCCAAGAAATCAAGTAGGCCATGAAAAGGTGAAATCGAATAATATTAATTCATGAAAAAGAAGATTCCAGGCTCCAAAGTCCAGTAAATATTTTCAAGGAAATCATACAAGAAAATTTCCCCAACTTAAAGAAACAGAGGTCTATAAACATACAGGAGGCTGACAGAACACCAAATAGACTAGGACAGAAAAGAAACTCCTCACATCACATCATAGGCAAAACACTAATCTACAGAACTAAGGAAAAAAAAAAACAATAAAAGCAGCAAGGAAAAAGGGGAAAGTAACATAGGGAAACAGGTAAATCAGAATCACACCAGGCTTCTCATCTGAAAGTATGAAAGCCAGAAGGGCCTGGGCAGATATCATGCAGACTTTAAGGGAGCACAGATGCCAACCCAGACTACTATGCCCAGCAAAACTTTCAATCAGCCTAGATGGAGAAAACACTCTATTCCATGACAAAACTAAAGGTAAGCAATATCTGCATAGCAAACCTGTCAGACAGAAGATACTAGAAGGAAAACTCAAATCCATCCAAAACAACTACACCAAGAGTTTCAAACAAAATTATTCCAAATGATGAGGTAAGGGCACTGAATTCTCACCAAAGGAAAAATCTACCAGGAGAACTTCACATTTCTGAACATCTATTCCTCAAATACAAGAGCATCTATATTTGTAAATGAAACATTGGTGAAGATGAAATCACATACAAACACTTTCAGTGGAGGAATTCAAAGTCCACTCACACAGGGACAGATCATTCAGACAGAAACTAAACAAGGACATAAGAACACTCAGAGTCCCTAAGTCAATTTTCACCCAAATTCCATAGAGTATTCCTTCTTTTCAACACCTCATGGATCTTTCTCCAAAGTAGACCATACATTTGGACACAAAGCAAGGCTCAGTGGAAACAAAAAGTTTGACATAATCCCTTGTATCTTATCTGAACACCATGGACTAAAGCTTGACTTCAACAACAGAAAGAGCAGAGTTTCCACATACATGGAAACTGAACACCTTGCTACTCAATGACAGATGGGTAAGGGAAGAAATGAAGAAAGAAATTAAAGACCTCCTAGAATTAAATGAAAATGAAAGCACAACATACCCACAACGTACTTATAGGACTCAATGTAAGCAGGGGAAACGGAAAAGTTCCTACCATTAAGCCCCTTACAGAAAAAATTGAAACAATGCATACAAGCAACTTAAAAGCTCACTTGAAAGCACTAGGGAAAAAAAGGAAGTAGGAACACCCAAAAAGAGTAGATGGCTATACATACTCAAGGACAGGAGAGAAATCAATGAATTAGAAGCAAATCAACAATTCATAGAACCAATGAAACCAAGAGCTGGTTCTTTGTGAATATCAATCAGATAGACCAATCCTTCACCAAAATAACTAAAAGGCAGAGAGAAACTGTCCAAATCAGATACATCAGCTGATGAATCCTATGGTGCAGGCTTCTGCAAAAGTGTGATTCTTTGAATCCATCTATCCTGTTGGGCACAACATCTGAACTAAGCAGAGACTCATCAAGCTAGCAGGATCCTTTCACACTGATCTCCACCAAGCACACTAGGCACAGCTTCTTTAATTTTCTCTCTGGCTATTGGGTTAAATTTTTCTGCAGTGATGGTCAGTAAGTCTAAGCTCTATCTCTAGGCCTCTGTGAGGTCCAGATTTTTAGCAAAAGATAAAAAGATTATGTTTGAGCAGTATGATGTTATAGTGTGGTAATCAAGAACATTTGACTGTGTACAGTGACTAAGGGTCTGGAAACTAACCCCTGTTCTTTAGCTGGATTACAGTAGCCTCTGTCATCAGCTTTTCAGTGTAATGGAGGGCAAAGCTAGAAGGCAGTTGCTTCAGTGTCTTCTTGGAACAAGTTTGAGTGAAAGAAAAGATTAGAGGAAACAGGATTGACTCTGAGCATGTCATTTCATTTCATGCTTAGAATAAACATTTCAGCCCTGATGAGTCACTTGAAGCATCCTTCAGTATTAAACACAAGAAAAAACCTTGACAAATGAGCAAATAATCAGGTTATACAATTATTTTTTTAATGGAAATCATGAAAATACCTACAGAAACAACTTGAGGAAGAAGGGCTTTGTGGTTTGTTTTCTGAGACAGAGTTTCTCTTTCAGGCCTTGAACACACAGAGGTCTGCCGATCTCAGTGAGGATTAATGGAGTGTGCCACCATGCCAAACCTCCAGAATTTTTAGCCACCTCCCAGTAGCATCATAAAATGTGAATCTCATCAATAGAGTCATGCTGAATAAAATCAGACTATTTGTGACTCAGTCACTTCTCCAAGCCCCAACTCTTATAGCCCTTCATTGGAGAGCAAGCCATTAACACATTGTTCATTTGGAAAGATATTCATATACTAGACCTGACATCTCTACTTGTCTGTGCCTACCCATGAACAGAATATTTCACTTCCAAAGGGAGTCAAAATTAAAGAGAGCAGATTTCCAGCAGCCGTGCTATTGTCACACAATTACAAATCTTAGAATAAACAATTTGTGTTACCAGATAGTATGCCAGGCACACGTGGAATTTTACTGTAAGAAACATGTAGAGCCACTTTTGGAAAACTGGCAATGTGCCTTTTGAGTGGAAGGGTCTTGAGCAGTGACTGATCATTTTTGTCTTCACTTTACAACCATTGTCCACTCTACCCCTGCAGACTCTGATTTGATAAATCAGCAGGGCTTGGGCTGGTCCCCAGTGTTAAAATGTATAGCCCAAGCTGAAAATTAATGATCCAGGTAAAGGCAAGGTAGCTGAGTTCCAAGCAATTGAATAAACAAAAAGAATAGTGGCTATTGTAACTATTGTGTTCTGGTAGATGTCAATAAGATGAGGAAGTGAGTTTCTGAGGCCAAGTGAGGCCAAGAACACACAGCATGCAAAAAGAAAAGCTAAGAATAAAGATTAGAAAATCATGTGGAGTAACAGCTAAGAACATCAGTCTTGGAATGCATGGGTTTGAGGACAGAATCCAGTAATCTTTGGTAAGTTCCAGGATGTCTTATTGTTTCCTTTTTTTAATAAATTAAGCTAGGAATTCTCTATAGAATTTAGACAAACACACAGATTCTAATAGAGGTGGATCTAAGTCCCCATGAAGAATTATTTTTACATATTCTAGAATCAAGAACGAGGGCTATGACAAAGCAGGAAATTGTACTGTTAACCTGCAGGAGACCTTCAGTTTATTTTTCAGCAAGCACACACGATGGCTTAGTGTCTACAAAGATAAGTATCCTCAGGGTTGTGGAAATGAACAAATGAACAAAAGTTGAGGAAATGAACAAAGTTCTCAAAGAAACACAGGCAAATACTGCCAAACAAGGAGAGACACAAGTAGAGACAAGCAAAAAAAAAAAACAAACAAACAAAACCCACCAGTCATGCAAAGACTGGAAGCCACATTCAAACACATGAAGGAAATAGTGCCAGCCAGATAAATAGAATTAGAATCAATAAAGAAAACACAAACAGAGAAAAAATTGGAGCTGGAGAACTTAAAGAAAGATCAGGAACCACAAGGTAAGCAGGTGTAAGAGAGAATCTCTGGTGCTGAAGATATACTTGCAGAAATTGGTACTTCTCTCAAAGGAAAAGGAAGATGGGCAAAGTTCCAAACACAAATCATCCAAGAAATCAAAGACACAAAAACAGGCAAAATCTAAAATGACAGGAATTCTTGAAAAGGAAGATTCCAAGCTCCAAGTTCCAGAAAATATCTTCAAGAAAATTATAGAAGACAATTTTGCCAACTTAAAGAAACAGATGTCCATAAACATACATGAGGCCTACAGAACACACAATATACTAGAGCAGAATAGAAATTCCTCACCTCACATCATAGTCAAAACACTAAATCTACAGAGAAGCCTTCAATCAACATAGATGTGAAAAACAAAATATTCCATGACAAAACTAAATTTAAGTATTTTTTACACAGTAAACTAGTCCTACAATAGATCCTAGAAATAAAACTCCAATACAACTATGCCAAAGTAAACAGAGGGCACAGATAATTTCATACAAGAAAAAGAAAACAAAGAACAACCAACACCACAATAAAAGGAACTAACATTCACTGGTCACTATTCTCTATCAACATCAATGGAATCAACTATCCAATAAAAAGACACAGACTAACAGAATGGGTGTGCACACTGCATCCAACATTCTGCTGTATCCAAGAAAAACACACCTCTGCAACTAAGATAAATACTAGGTCAGAGTAAAGGGCTGCAAAAATGCTTTTCAAAAAAAATTATTCTCAAAAAACAATTGGTCATGAGTCTTTGCTTTGAAAACACTGCTAGTTAGAGTCTTTCAGATGTGCTCAGTAGACTCCTGTCATACGTTCAATGCACATCCCATCTGTCTTTCTAAACGAGGATTGATCATCTTACCCCATGTCCGCTCAATTGATTATCTTTTTTAGGTGTATAGATTTCATTATGTTTATCATATCTTATAGGTCTATATAAGTGAGTATATCCCATATTTGTCCTTCTCCTTCTGGGATATTTCACTCAGAATGATCTTTTCTAGATCCCACAATTTGCCTGCAAATTTCATGATTTCCTCCTTTTTGATTGCTGAGTAGTATTCCATTGTGTAAAAATACCACAATTTCTGTACCCATTCCTCCATTGATGGACATCTGGGTTGTTTCCAGGTTCTGGCTATTACAAATAAAGCTGCTATAACCATGGTTGAGCAAGTATCCCTTTTGTGTACTTGAACGAACTTTGAGTATATACCTAGCAGTGGTATAGCTGGGTCTTGAGGAAGCACTATTCCTATTTGTCTTAGAAAGCGCCAGATAGCTTTCCAGAGTGGTTGTACCAGTTTACATTCCCACCAGCAGTGGAGGAGGGTTCCACTTTCTCCACAACCTCTCCAGCATGTGTTATCACGTGAGTTTTTCATCTTGGCCATTCTGATGGGTGTAAGGTGATATCTCAGGGTCGTTTTGATTTGCATTTCCCTGATGGCTAATGAGGATAATCATAAGAAAGAAGGGGAGTTAGTCTGATGGGGAAAGGCTAGGAGCTCCACAAGGACCAAATATATCTGGACACAGGGTCTTTTCTGAGACTGACATTCAACCAAGGACCATGTATGGATAAAACCTAGAACCTCCACTCAGATGTAGCCTGTGGTAGCTCAGTAACCAATTGGTTTCCCAAAGTGAGGGGAACAGGGACTATTTCTAACAGGAACTCAATGACTGGCTCTTTGGTCTCCCTACCCCCGAAGGGAGGAGCAGTCCTGTTAGCCCACAGAGGAGGGCTTTGCAGCCAGTCCTGAAGATACCTGATAAAACAGGATCAGATGAATGGGGAGGAGGTCCCCCCTATCAGTGGACTTGGAAAGGGGCAGGGTGGAGATGAGGGAGGGAGGGAGGGCCTGGGAGGGAATGAGGGATCGGGACATGGCTGGGATACAGAGTTAATAAAATGTAACTGATAAAAAAATAATAATAATAAAAAAAATAATAATAATAAAATAAATAAATAAATAAATAAAAAGACTGAATTATAAAAAAAACAATTGGGCATAGCTCTGATAATATCTAATAAAATAGACTTCCAACCAAAAGTAATAATAAAAAAAAAAGATTAAGAGTGGCACTGCATCCTCATCAAAGGAAAAATCCACCATGAGGACATCACAATTCTGAACATTTATGCTCCAAACACAAAAGTGCCTACATTGGTAAATGAAACATTATTAAAGCTTAAATCACACATCCATCCCTGCACCTTAATAATGGGAGACTTCAACACCCCACTCTCACCAAAGGACAGATCATCTAGACAGTAGGTAAATCAAGGCATTTAAAGAGGCCCTTATTCAAATGGAACTACCAGATACTGCAGAATTTTTTACACAAACTCAAAAAAGAGTATCTTCTTTTCCACACTTCATGAACCTTCAACAAAACAAAGCAAGCCTCAACAAATACAAGAAGATTGAAATAATCCCTTGTATTCTATAAGACCACCATGGACTAAAGCTGGACCTCAACCACAATGGAAACAGCAAAAAGCCTACACACACATGGAAACGGAATAAGTTACTACTCAATGACAGCTGGGTTAAGGAAGAAATACAGAAAGACATTAAAGACTTTCTAGAATTCAATGAAAATGAAGGCAAAACATACCCAAATATATGGGACAAAATGAAAGCAGTGTTCAGAGAAAAATTCACAGTACTAAGTGCTCTCAAGGAGAAATTTGTAACATCTCATACAAGCAATTTAATAGCCCAACTAAATGCCCCAGGGGAAAAAAAAAAATAAGTAGATACACCCAAGAGGAGGAGATAGCTGTAAATAATCAAACTCAGGGCTGAAATCAATCAATTAAAAACAAATAAAACTATTCAAAGAATTGGTAAAATGAAGAGCTGGTCCTTGTCTATCAATAAGATAGCCAAAACCTTAGAGAAACTAAGTAAGTGGCTGAGAGAAAATATGGAAGTGAGTAAAACCAGAAAAGAGAAGGGGGACATAATTACAGACATGGAGGAAATACCAAAAATTCATTAGATCATACTACTAAAGCCAATATGCCACAAAATTTGAAAATTTAAAATAAATGGGCAATTATCTTGACAGACTCAATTTACCAAAATTAAGTCAAGATCAGTTAGAATGATTGACTAACCAAATATCCCCCAAGTAAATCAAAGCAGTCATCAACAGTCTTCCTTCAAAAAAAAAAAAAAAAAAAAAATCCCTCGACCAGATGGTTTCAGCACAGGATTCTACCAGACCTTCAAAGAAGTGCTAACTCAATTTTTCTTCAAAATATTCCACAAAATAGAAACAGAAGGGAGATTAACAACTCATTCTATGAAGTCACAGTCACCATGATACCTAAAGTGCACAGAGACTGAACAAAAAAGAGAATTTCAGACCTATCTCTCTTATGAACATTAATGCAAAAGTACTCAATAAAAGTTTTGCAAACCAAATCCAAGAACACATCAAAGATATCGTCCAAATGACCAAGTAGGCTTCATCCCAGGAATTCAAGAGTAGTGAAATATATGGGAATCCATCAATTTAATCATATAAACAAACTGTAGGAGAAAAAGCACATGGGCATCTCTGTAGATGTCAAAAAAGCATTTGAGAAAATCCAGCAACCATTCATTCTTGGAAAGATCAGGGATACAAGGCATATATATATATATATATATATATATATATATATATATATATTAAAGGCAATATACAGCAAGCCTCTGGTCAAATTCAATGGAGAGAAATTTAAATCGATACCACTGAAATCATGGAAAAGGACAGGCTGCCCACTCTCTCCATATCTCTTCAACATAGTACTTGAAGTCCTAGCAAGCGTAATAAGATGAGTAAAGAAATGAGATCAAGGGGATACAGTTTGGAAAGGAATACATCAAAGGTTTGCTATTTCCAGATAACATGATATTTTATATGGGTGGCCTCAAAAATTCAACCAGAGAACTCCTTCAGCTTATAAACACCTACAGGAAAGTGGATGAATACAAAATTAACTCAAAATAATCAGAAGCTCTCTGATACATCCAAGACAAAAGGGCCGAGAAAGAAATGATGGAAACAACACCCTTCACAATAGCCACTGATAACATAAACTACCTTGGGGTGACTCTAACCAAGCAGGAGAATGTCCTGTTTGAAAAGAAAAATCAAGTCTCTGAAGAAAGAATTTGAAGGAGATATCAGAAGATTGAAAGATCTCCTGTGCTCATGGATCCATAGGATTAACATAGAGAAAATGGCCATTCTCCCAACTACAGATTCAATGGAATTCCCATCAAAATACCAACACAATTCTTTACATAACTTGAGAGAAAAATTATCAAATTCATATGGAGAAACAAAAACAAAGAATTTCCAAAATGTTCCTCTTCAACAACAGGTCATCTGGAGGTATCTCCATCCCTGATCTCAAGCTGTATTAAAGAGCAATAATAATAAAAACTGCTTGGTATTGGCATAGAAGCAGAAGGGTGTATCAATAGAATGGAATAGAAGACCCAGAAATAAACCCACCCTCCTATGAATACTTGATTTTTGAAAAAGAATCTTAAACCATTCAATGAAAAAAGAAAACACCTTCACCAAATTGTGCAGCTCCAACTGGATATCTACATGCAGAAAATATTCATATTTATCACCCTGCACAAAACTAAAATCCAAGTGGAAAAAGACCTCAACAAAAAACCAGATATACTAAATCAGAAGAAAATGTGGGGAAGAGGATAAAGTTCATTGGCACAGAAGACAACTCCATGAACAGAACACCAAAGGCACAGACTCTAAGACCAACAATTATTAAATGGTACCTCATGGAATTTAAAACCTCCTGTAAAGAAAGCACACTGTCATCAAAATAAAACAGAAGCCTACAGACTGGGAAACTATCTTCCATAAATGTATATCTGACAGAGGGCTGATATTCAGAATATATAAAGAACTAAAGAAGTAAAAAAGCTATAAATCAAGCAACCCCCAAAAATGGGTACTCAGCTAAACATAAATTTCTCTGTAGAGGAATATAGAATAATAGAGAAACACTTAAAGAGATGTTTTTAAGACACCAGAGAGATGCAAATGACCCTACGATTTCACCTTACACCCATAGGAATGACTAAGAGCAAAAACTCAAGTGACAACATATGCTGGAGAGGTTTTGGAAAAGGGGGAACCCTGTTACATTGCTGGTGGGAATGTAAATTTGTACAACTAATTAGGAAATCAATCTGGCATTTAATCAGATAATTATGAGTACGGATTCCTCAAGATTCACCTATCCCATTCCTAGGCATATATCCAAAAGATGCTCAAGTACACAAAGACATTTGCTCAACCATATTTGTGGCAGCTTTATTTGTAATAGCCAAAACCTGGAAGCAACCCAGATATCCTATCAAAGGAGGAATGGATAGAGAAATTGTGGTACTTTTGAACAATTAATACTACCCAGCAATTAAAAACAAGGAAATCATGAAATTTCCAGGCAAATTGTGGGATCTAGAAAAGATCATCCTCAATGAAGTATTCCAGGAGCAGAAACACACACAGTATATACTCACTTATAAGTGGGAACTAGACCCATAAGATAGGATAAACAGACTCAAATCTGTACACCTGATGAAAAATGAACAAGAAAGTGGAGCTGGGGTAATATGAACAATTCTCGCTTAGAAAAACAAATGGGATGGACATTGGAAATAGGAGAAAACAAGTAACAGGACAGGAACCTACCACAAAGGGCCTCTGAAAGTCTCTACCTAGCAGTGTATCAAAGTAGATGCTGAGACTCATAAACAATCTTCAGCAGATTGCAGGGAATCATATTAAAGAAGGTGGGGATAGTATGACCTTGAGAGGATAGGAGCTCAAGAAGACCAGATATATCAGGGAACAGGGGTCTTTTATGAGCCTTTATCTAAGCAAGGAACTTGTATTGATATAACCTAGAACTGCTACTTGGATGTGACCCATGGCAGGTCAGCATCCAAGTGGGTTCCCTAGTTAGAGGAACAGGGACTATTTCTAATATGAACTCTATGGCTGGCTCTTTGACCCCAACCCCCACCCAAACCAGAGGAGGAGCAGCCTTGCTAGGCTTCAGAGGAAGATATTGCAACCAGTTCTGAAGAAACCTGAAGAGCTAGGTCAGATGGAAGTGGAGGAGGACCTCGCCTATTAGTGGAGTTGGAACAAGGCAGGGAAGAGATGTGGGAGGGAGGTTGAGATTGGATGGGAATGAGAAAGGGGTATAAGGCTGGTGTAATAAGTAAGTAACCTGTGGATAATATGAAAAATATTATAAAAAAAAACTGAAAAGTCCAAAGACCTCAAAATAAACCATACACACTAAACCACTTAAAAGAAATGTAAGCAGCCTCCATACGGTTACTACTGACAGATGTCAGCAGTTTTTAACAAAAGAACATTGATTTTGACAACGTGCTAAATGTTGGTCTTCTTTTTGTCATAGCTTTTCTCTCTATTTTAGAGAATGAGTTGTAAATTATTTAGAAATTAAGACTCGAAAAAATTATTTTTCTAAGGGTATAATGATTGATGTAATAAATCTACCAAGTGTAAATTACATAGCTTGACATTATATTAAATACAGGTTTGTTTATGATTTTGTAATGATTGAGTTTGGTCTGTTTTCCTTATTTGGCCTCTAGGGGTTCTGTGTATGTCATGGAAATAAAAGTTTTTAATTAGAAAAAAAAAAGAAATGTAAGGAATATTTTTGAACTCATTGGCACAGGAGACAACTTCCTCAATAGAACACCAACAGCAGAGGCTCTAATAACAACAATCAACTGGACTAAGGGTTTCAAAAATCATTATGTGAAACAATGGTGAAACTGCAGTATTGGCATGAAAGTGACCCATGCAGAGTCACCTGTATGAGCCATTAGCCCCAGCTTGTTTTCAGGGCCATCAAATCAACCTTTAAAAAGCAATCCAAATGTGTGAATGTTATAGGGACCTAACATATACACCATGACAGACAAAACAAGTGTTTAAGTCAATAGGGGTTACATTGTGTCTGTGTTCTGAATCTGTGAACTTAAATCAAGTAGTATCTGTACTATAAGGGGATTATAATATTGTATTTATCTAGGAACCATAACCTATAATAAATATTTACATAATGATAACATTGCAGTAAGTCTTATTAAGAAATCTCCAGATGTCATTCAGCATTCAGGAAGGCATAAACTGTTCACAAAAATCACAAATTTAGCCAGGAAATTTAAGGTCCAAGCATAACAGAAACAATGGTATTTTTAAAATATCAATTCCAGCTGTTGAGACTTATGGCCAAATTTTGGGCAGAACGCAGAGAATCTTATGAAAGACATGGGAAATAGTAAGATCTGGAGAGGACAGGAACTTCACAAGGAGAGCAACAGAACCAGAAGTTTGAACGCAGGGGTCTTCCCAGAGACTCATACTCTAACCAAGTACCATGCATCAAGATAACCTAGAACCCCTGCACAGATGTAGCCCATGGAAGTTTAGTGTCCAAGTGAGTTCCATAGTAATGGGAAGAGGGACTGCCTCTGACGTAATCTGATTGGCCTGCTCTTTGATCACCTACCCGTGAGTGGGGAGCAGCCTTACCAGGCCACAGAAGATGAGATCTGATAGACTAAGATCAGAAGGAAGAAGAGGAGGACCTCCCCTATCAGTGGACTTGGGGAGGGGCATGGGTGAAGAAGGGGGTGGGAGGGTGGAATCGGACTGGAAGGAGGGAGAGGCTTATGGTGGGATACAAATTGAATAAAGTGTAATTAATAAAAAAGAAAAAAATATTCATTATTTCAAAGATGAACACTTAGTTTAAGGATAAATACTCCAAATACTAACTACCCCACATATAAGATAACTGTGATATCCTCCTTTGTGTTCAAAAATAAAGAGATAATTATTATAAAAAAAAATCAATTCCAAACATCCTATACTTTACTGAAACCCTATTCCTTGTTCTTTCCCCAGCACAATAAGAAACTTGTTGGCTAATCAAAAGTCTTTAAGAATCTCAGATCTGGGCCAGCCTTTCTCATTCAGTTAGGAGGCTCCAACAGGTACCATTTAAACACTGCAACAGATCCTGCAGTAGCACAAAAGTGACTTGAGAGCAAAGTCTTTTAAGAACCCTTTGCCATTACTAGTCCCGTTGCTCCTTCCACAATCCCTTGTCCTAGCCTGTGACCATGGTCACCAGATTAGCTAGCTCTATTGATCATAAGGAAGTGGGTTCTCAGCATCCCTTTTTTCAGAAAGCTTTCATGTTTGTCCTGCTGCTACATACAAAACCTCCAGACAAGGCAGAACAGGACTGGCATGTTCAGGCCAGAGGACACACATTCTAAGCACCTCTCTCAAGCTTTACTTGACTTGTGAGGCCAAAGGTCACTTGAGTTCTGTGAGCTGATCCCTCTGGACGTGTTCACAGATCTCAGAGAGTAGAGCTGCTCTTCTAACAGATTAATGCTTACCAATGTGTGCCACCAGTCAGCTTTCACAAGTACATTCCCTGCCCCTTGCAAGGGGTAGTAGTCAATTTCCCTATTTCTATCTCAAGTAGGTTCTTTGAAGTTGTTTTATTTTTAATTTTATTTTACTCAATTTGCATCCCCGTCATAGCTCCCTTTCTCCTCTCTTCCTTTCCCCCTCTCCAATACCCTTGTCCATGTTATCCCTAATTCTGCTCTACTCTTACCCACCCACCCCCCTTATCCTCCCACCGAACCATGGGAAGTGGCATGAGGACTGATTACTCAATTTTCTTACAGACTAAATGTTCAGAAGTGTGGAGACAGGCCAGAGGGCCTTAGCCCTGGGGTTAAATTCTCTGCTGAAATCCCAATACTCCCAGCCTCCATGGCCTGGGAACCCCTTCAATGTCCCCCAACCTCCATGGCCTGGAACCCCATTCAGGTTCCTTCAACTTGAGTATGATCCCTCACTCCAATCGGGCAAGTACTTGAGCAGCAACAAACATCTGGGCTTTGCACCTTCGGGGATCATTCGCCCAACTAGGCACAAGTCCAGCTGCTCAAATCCTTATGAAGCCCAGAGATTCAATAGAACCAAAAACTCTTAGTAAAGAGAGCCTGCGGTGCCTCAAAGGTCTTCTAACAACTTCAATAAGTAAAAAGTCCCAGAACTCCATGAAGGAACTGAAAGACATCAAGCAAAAGGAAGTTCCAAATCCTTTCAAGGTTGCAGAATTCAGGAGTAAGCCACTGAGCAGGGAAACGGATCCATATGACTTACAGCCTGCCACCGAAAAAAGACTGGCCTCATTTTTTTGCACATACCTTAGAATGTGAAAAGAAGACTGCCTTTTTCTTCTGTGGTAGAAGAACCGGTGCACTTAGTGGCTGTAAAATCTTCTGCTTCCTCTTCCACTGACCAGCATGGACTGGCAATCTCTTCACATATTCAAGTGTCCCTAAAGTCTTCCCTATTTTACCAAGGGGCTCTGGGATCTTGCACTTCTTCCCAAGAGGCTCAGGGATTGTCCATAACCACCCAACAGGTTCTGGGACTAACCAAATGTGTTCAAGGGGCTAAGGGACATTTTACATCAGCCCAGAAGTTCCAAAAACTTCCGCCTTGGCAGGCGGTAAAATCATACATGACTCCTCTTCCAGAGGGGGTTTCAAAAATCATCCACTACCCAAGCAGTCTCCAATCTTTCCAAATCTCCCCTAAAGGTTTTTGACCAGATGACTCTCATCAAGCAGATGTCCAATGGAACCTTTTAGACAAAGAAGGATCCAAGCCCCTCTGAAAGGGCAGCTCAGTGATTTATCATTTCCCCCCATCTTCAAGAGATTTTAACACCCTTGACAGCTCTCAAGGGGTCCAGAAAGTTGGTTCCTCTCAGGAAGCCTTCCAAATAAGTTACCCCTCTCCCCAAAAGGACACTATGCAATTTACTTCTAGTAAAGTGAGATTGGGCCCTGACCCTGCTGACTGAGGGGGGTGACAGAACTTCCCCATAAAACCAAGAATTCTTTAAGGGCCCTACATCATTAAAGAACATTCTCAGACCATCTCTAACATACCAAAATGGCATAGACCCAAGCATACCTCCCCAAAGGAGAACCTCATCGCTCAAACATGCACAAGCAGAAATAAAAATTTCCCCATGTATATGAGTATATCCAGCACCTTTGCTCTCTTTAGAAGCGGATGTTGAGAGGCCCACACATACACAGGAGATGGGAGGATCTCCTGAGCCTGCCCAAGCGATTGCTGTGCCTTCAGTAAACACACAAAGGAAACTATCAGTTTCACCATCTCCTTCAGTGATTCTGCAAGCATCCCATTCTGTCAAGTTGAGTCAACGATTGTCCACGTCTACAGAAAAGCATCAAATAAATATTCCAAACCTATGCTTCTCCCTGAATGGAAATTCAAAAAAATATGCTATGAAAATGCAGCATGAATATTTCTATTCAAGGAGGAAATTGAGAGATGTTCCCCTTAGCAAGGGGGAGCCTCTTTCAGACCAAGAGGACTTCAAATATAGCCCAGTAGCCAAAAGGGCCCTTTAAACTTGTCAGCACTCCCCCAAACAGACAAATATATGACAAAAAAAAAACTCCAAGAGAGCCTTGCAGATTCCACATCTCTCCAGGGTGCTAAGAGAATACAACCTTCCCAACCTCCACAGTGGTCTCTAGAAATATTTGCAAATGTCAGACAGGCTCTTGGAATTTCTAAATATACACCAGAATTACTAGGATATCCAAAACCTATCCCAGACCCTCTGAGTACTACCCAATCTCAAAAGGGGAATGTGGGACAGGATACATTTACAAAGAATTTCTAAATATACACCAGAGTTACTAGGATATCCAAAACCTATCCCAGACCCTCTGAGTACTACCCAATCTCAAAAGGGGAATGTGGGACAGGATACATTTACAAAAGGGTATCATGCCAAGTCCACACATTTAGCAATGGATCTTGGATATGGCAAGAGCCACATCCAATGTGGATATAGTAGAACATCTACAAAAGATGTTCTAGGACATAGCCTGTCTACACAACAAAGTTTGGATGTGCCCATCCATGTTAAATGGTCTGGAAGGAACAACTGTTTACAAGAGTAGACTACAACATCCCACACATCCAGAGGACAGGATTGCCTGGATTCTACCAGAGCACAAATCCCCATAATAGCTTTCAAAATTTCACAAGAGTCTATGGAAAATTCCCTATATCCCCAAAACAATCAGCAATCTCTCACAAATACAGAAGATGCTATAGACCTTTTTTCCCCATCTGTCCAAAGGGATGTCATGATTTCTACATGCCCTTAACTATCTCCACCACTCTTTTCACAAACTCCAAATATGTGAATTCTACTTTATGTGCCAAAGGATCATGGGAATCTCTTTTGTCTGTCCAGCAGGCACTGGAACATGACATCTCAAATAAAAAATCATCATCCCCTTCCTCATCTGAAGAAAGTGTTCTTGGAACTTACACAAGTAATCAAGGAAGTCTAATATTCCCTATCTGCACACAGAAACTTAGACCTCCCACATGTGCCCATGAAGCCCTAGGAAAGGACAAACATATGCATGAAGCTCTATTAACTTCCCGTCATTCTGAAGCCACAGTTAAAACTTACATAGCCAGTACACCTTAGTATGTTCCCCATCTGAGGGAGAGTCCCTAAAATCTACAATATCCAAACATAGTGCTGTAAAATCTTCCCATCTACACAGGAGAGTTTTGTGAATAGCCCTTATCAAAGGGGAGGAAATAGGCACTCTTCCTCTTCCCAAGTAGGCCACAGATTTCTCATTTTTACCAAAAAGAGGTTAAGAGATGATCCTTCAGAACAAGTGGACTTCATAACTATCCCAGGCAGGGAAGACACTTTCAACCTCCTCTCTTCTGCAAAAAGGTTGAATTTATCTTCTCCTGCTTCAAAAGAAACAGCAATAGCAACAACTCCTCCTTAGGAGAATCACACACCTTCTATAACTTTCCAAAAGCCCATGAAATGGAGCACATCTTGCCAAGCAGCTGTGAAAGGTTGCCTATTCTACCCAAGGTCCTCCTGGACAATCCAAATCACCCCAAGGCGCTCAAGGGCCTACTGTTGTCTACACCCAAGGTTCTAGTAATTTCACCATTTGCCCTGGGGATTCAGGGAAATTCTTCTCTGTCAAGAACTCCAGTACTTTTCCCCCTAGCTCAAAGTGCTCCATCACTTTCCAAATCTGTCTTAGGAGCTGAGGAATCTTCCCCATAGGCACCTGGGTCTGAGGGAAGTCCACATGTGCACAAAAACCTCTAGGCCTTGTATCATGAGAGGACCTGACATTTTATGTGTTTTCCAGAGCATCTAAAGACCCTTCTGTCTCCTGTCTTCTTGCTGGAGAACATTTATCACCTTCCCTAGCATCTCCAGTAAGATCAGCATCTAATAAGGTGTACATGAGAACTTCACCATATGTCCATAGGTCTTGGAAACACTCACCATCTGCCCCAAGAAGTTTGTGTTGTTTCTTCTAATCAACCCAGGGAAAAATACAACCTTTCCTATCTCCCCAAGGTGTTCAGGAAACATTTCCATCCTCACTAGGATATTCAGGACATTGGCCTTACCTCCCTGGGGAACTGAAACATCCCTTATTAGCTCAAGGGATTTCAGGAATTCCCTCCCTGATCAGGGGCCTCTGGAAATAGAACCTTCAACTCAACTGGTGTTAAAGGATCTCTGGAGTCTTTGCAATGGCCTCTGAAACTTTATCCAGCTACCCAGAGTACTGCTGATTTTTTTTCCAACTATTGAGGGGGGCTCTAGGCCCTTTGTTATCTTTCCCAAGCAAAATGTGAACTTTGAGACTGCACAAGAGATGCCCAAACCTTTGCCATCAGCACAAGCTGCTCTTGAAATTTCCCCTTTTGACCCAATGGCCCCAGGACCCTTACTAGTGGCTTCAGAGATTTCATTCCTTTCTCCATCATCTCAGGAGACTTCAGTATTTTTGACAAATGATCATGGGGGCTAGGAATATCTCAACATTGCTCAGGGACATAAGTTTGATGCCATCTACCAAATGGCAACAAAAAGTCCCTCAGTGTCAGAACAGAGTGGAGCTGTGGGATATTCTTTATCTACCAGCAGACTCTAGAACTGTCAACAACTACACAAGGAATTCTAGGACATTCTCTACCTGGTCCAGGTGATATGGCTCATTCCTAGTCTTCCTAGGTGATCCTAGGACTCCTGCCCTCAGGAGGAGTGGATATGGAGATATATTTACCTGCCCTGTGATCTTCAAGACTTTTCATAGGTGCCTTAGAGTTGCTAGAACCTGTGCTATCTGGTCAGGATCCTGAGGGAATTTTCTTACCTGTACAAAATTTTCTCAGATATATGCCACCTGCTTCAAAGCCTGTGGGGATTTCCCTCTTTGCCCAAACAAATGAAGAAGTGTCCACCTTAGAAAAAGTGACTACCAACCCTTTGGAAGCTGCTGAAGTGGATCTGATAAACCCTGGTTCTTACCAAAGTGCAGTAGGACATTTCCAATGTGTTCAAGATGCTTTAGAACATTTTTCCTCCAGTGTAGGAGTTCTTAAACATTCCCAAATGGATCTGGAGACTGATAAATGTTTCATATCTGCAGGAGCACCTCCTGAAAACTTGCCCTCTCACTGTAAGTCTGTAGAGAGTTCTGCCAAAGGTGGTCTGCAATCTTCCTTATTTTCTCTATGGGGTCTTGAACATACAATTACTGCCACAGGGCTCCCAAACCTTCCTATATCTGCACTAGAGTCTCTGGATCTTCCACTCTCTACCCAACCCAAGAGACTTCAGCACATTTGAGATGCACTATAGATACCCTTAATCATTCCTAAATTATTCAGTGGATTCAAGATTGCTTGGCATCTGTCCAAGAGACTCTTGAAAAGTTGTCATCTAACTCTAATATGGTAAAAGTTTGTCATAAAAAAGATTGTCTGAAAACCTCTTTCTCCACTCCAATGAGGCTTGAACATAGGCAGACTGCTAAAGAGCCCTAAGAAGTTGCAATATCTTCACCTTGGTCTCTGTGTAATTCACTAACTCTCCAAAAAAAATCCCCAAATATTTATATCTTTTTCACTAGGTAATATGGAATCTTCACAATCTGCCAAGTTATGACTCAGAACTTTGACATCTTTACAGATTGTTCTGGAATATACCCCAATTATTTCAGGGACTCTAGAAGATTTATTATCTGCTTTAAAACATTTGAGACTTTCTTCATTAACAAATGAGACACCAGAGCATTCACAATGTGCTGAGGGGGTTGTGGAATCTTCTCCCTCAGCAATGGGAACTCTAGGGTTGATGGCCCTTGCCCCAAATTCTGTAGACATTTTTTTTTTGGAAAAGGGTCATTAATCATTGCCACCCTCCCAAGAAGTAGTGGAGATAATTTTTTCTACTCAAGGGGCTGTGGAACTGTCCAAACCCACCTAAGGTAGAGTAGAAAAAAATTTCATTTCCTGAAATGCCTGTGAAACCTTCTACTTCTCCAGTTGGAACAGTAGAGAAAGGAATCCCATCCTCTGTTCTACATCTACTCTTTCCCACAGAGACTTTGGGAATTTTCTCAAATAGTCAGAAATCTCAAGATTATTTTCTATCTGCCACAGAAGCTGTAAAATGGTCACCATTTGCATAAGATGCACTGGAAACATCTTCATCTAACCCACAGCACTAGAACGTTTAGTAGCTACCAAAGGGCCATTGCAAATTTACACACCTCCCCATCAGACTCTGTTTCATTTCCATCTTTGCTAGAGGATGTGGAACATTCCGTTATTTCCACAGGGAATACCACACAGCTACTAACCAACCAGAATGTTCTTGGCAATCTGAAAACTAGTGGTAAGGCTGTGGGATCTTCTTAATCTAGCCTAGGATCTACAGAGTTTTCTTCATTTTCACAAGATTTTCATTTCTTATTGCTAAGTGAGACCCCATGACCTTCTCCTTGTGCTCAAGAGCTTGCAGAATTTCTTATATCTGAACAAGGGATATTGGGATCATAGAGATCTTATCTAGGTTCTTTATCACCATTGGCATCTACTGCAGGGAGTGGTGGAACTTCCATATCTTCTTTCTCTGTAGAAGATAGTACAAAGATGTCTAAATCTTAGACAATGCTTAGGACAAAGCTGTCTAAGCAACCAAACCGCTTTTGCCATCTTCTGAGTCCTCAGCATCTAAACATTAATGATCAGGTGAAGGTTGGACTTTTGCCATCAGGACATGAAGATCACCTAACATTTCTGTTTCATTAAATGGTTCTAGGAATGACCAAATCTGAACAAGGGGCTCTAGAAAATTTGCCATCTGCTCCAGCAGCCATCAACTTTCCAAATTGTCCTGAAAAGGCTATTAAAATGTTGCTATCTTCCCAAGGTCAAGTTACCTAATTCACCATCTTTCACAGATGCCTTAAGACCTTGCCATTGTAAAGAGGAAACTGAAGAATATTTGCTCTGTTCCTTAGAAAATTCAAAAGAACCAGTATCTGCACCAGAGGCTGAGAAAACTTCAGTAGCTAGACTATGGCCTCCAGACTTTTTGCTATCTACAAAAGAGTCTCTGAAATCTTCCCTATCTGCCTATTGTGGAGAGCCGGGGTTTGGTTGCCATGGTGCTGGCTTCCACCCTCAAGACTGTTATGACCGTTGGGCAACTGTCGTCACGAGCCCAGCCCGGGGCATCATATAGGGTGATGGGTGAGCAGCCAATCAGGGGATGATACGTCATCTCACACCACTCTGGTGTGAGCAGGGCTTATATAAACAGCGCCACTTCGGGGACTCGGGGTCTTCCTCCTTTTATCGTTTGACTGCAATAAAGCTTGCTGCAGAAGGATCCTGTTGTTCGTGTGTGTTCTTGCTGGCGAGACGACCACACGGCTCGCAACAGCCTATGAAACTCTGTGTCCTTTGCCACCCACCCTAGAGGTTGTAGAACTTCCCAGATTAACCTCATATATCCCAAGGCCTTTTAAATTTTTCCAGAGGGAGCTTAGATATTTGTCCACTACAGAACAGGCAGTAAAACATTTTACATTAGCCAACTCAATTAGGAAAACCTGGTCCTCACCCAAAAGGTGTGGGGAGAAATCATTATCTAATCTATGTGTTCTGGAGCCTTCTCAATCTGTACCAGGGGATCTAGAACATTTATTTTCTGCCCAAAGGCCTCTGAAACTTTCCATATTGTCTGAAGGGATTTTGGATCCTTAGGTAGCTAAGAATCTCTAGAACATTTTGAATCTTCCCGTTGTGTAGTGAAACCTAACCCACTTCCCAAAAGAGTTATGAGTATTTGAAACCTGAGGTAGTGCCTGTGGAAGCATTATCTCTTTCAGTGAAAGCAGGAACTTCTCGTTCTGCTCCACAGTATTTGCAGCATTCTCCATTATTTTAAGTGACTTCAGACACTTCCCTAAATTTGCAAAGGGGTTTGTAACCTATGCTACCATCAAAAAGGGCTCTTGAAATGTTGCCACTGGCACAAGAGTCCCTAGACCTCCTGACCTCTATTCAAAGAAAGAGATAAAATTTCATTCAGAAGAAGATAATCTGAAAGAGTCTATATCAGTGCAGTGGATTGGACCATTACCATGTACCACGGGTCCCTAGGATCTACTCCCCATGTCTATATGAAGCCTGCAATGTTGCCATCTACACAAGGAACTGAGAAACATTGTCTGTCTCCTAAACAGTCTTTGGAGCAGCCCATATCTGAAACAATGGCTCTAGAAAATTTTCCATGTGAACATGGACCTATGAAAACTGCTTTTCAGAAGTTTCCTAGAAATTCTCTATCTCTGCAAGGTATGCTGAAACATGTACCATCTGGTACAGAGGCTCTGAGTCCTTACTCACCTACACAGAGAATAAAAAAAAAAACACTTTGTTTTCCCCATGTATTGTTAAACCATCCTCTGTACCAGGTGCTCCAAAACATCCCCCAACTACTGCAGGGCTTCTCCCAACTGTGCTATTTAATCGAGGAACCCTGAAACATTTTATGCTTTTCCAGCTAACTTTGACGTATTTGTCTACTGCTCCAGGGTCTCTATAACATCCAGCATGTTCCCAAAGGAAACTAGGTCACTTTTCATGCACAGTAGTGTCGGGAGCCGGCAAAGCCCCCAGACTCTGATTTGTAATATCCTGCCGGACAAACAACAGAGGTCTGTGAATCATACGTTTCGGTTAATAACCCTGCCGGACAAACAACAGATGTCCGAAACCATAGACATTGTTTTTAGTGACTGAATAACCTTGTGAGCCTCCACTGTAACAATCACATGAATCAAGTGATTTCTTACAATAGTCTTGGTGATTTTCCACAGTTATTTCCTCCTCCTCGAAACCCCCCTCCCTGCCAGAACTACCCTATAAAAATAAAACTACTGCACAATAAAATCAGCACTTGAAAGGCATTCGTCTACTTGTGCTCGTTTCTCTCTCTCCCTCATCTCCTACAGGTACGACCCCCTTCGCCCCCACGAATAACTAGGTCCCTTGGGGTGGGACAGAGTGGCGCCCAACGTGGGGCTCGAAGTACGGGTCGACCCTGACGGACCCTCGATAAAAAGAGCAGGCCTGCGACATCAATAGATTGGTCACACTCCTCTGGCCCGGAGAAGACTGCATGACCTGGTGAGTTTTTACGCTTCCGTCTTATCGAGATGGGGCATTCTTTGTCTAAGGAGCCTTCATTAAGGATCTTAAAGCCTCCCTTCGAGAGAGAGGAATTAGGGTCAAGAAGAAAGATTTAATAAATTTCTTTATTTACATTGACAAGGCCTGTCCTTGGTTTATGTTGGATGGCCCTACCATTCACCCCCCAAAATGGCAAAAGGTAGGACATGAGCTCAATCAAAAATTAACTGAGGAAGGAGATCAATCACTCTCCCCTACAGTCTTTTCCTTTTGGGGCATTATTAGAGATATTGTTGAGGATGCCGACAATGATGCTGGCAAACGACAGTTACTTTCAGTTGCTGAATATTGTCTTTCTTCATCCAAGCAAAATTCACCCGCCGCTTCTCGTCCTCCTTCTCGTGCTTCTGATTCCTTCTCTTTGGCTAACGCCTCTCCTCTTCCTAGCCTCCCTCGACTTTACCTGCCTCTTCCCACTGCTGATGTCCCGCCACCATACTCTGGAACGCCTAATCACAAAGAATCTTTAAAATCCCTCGGCCCACCCGTCTCTTCTGCACAAGATCCTGAACCCCTAGATCCTGGAGATGCCGCTACGCTTGAAAACGAGGCTGCTCGATATTATAATGATGATGACCCTCCACTCGCCTCCGCACCTCTGCCATCTGCCCCTTTTGTCCTCCCATCCTTCCCTACACTGCCTACAGATATCCTCTCTGAGACCCGGTCTCGTCTTTCTGCCCAAGTCCGTGACCTGACCGAGATCCTCCATCTCCAACAACAACTTTCGCAACTTACAACTCGATGCTCTGCCCTCCCTACATCCAATCCTGCCTCCGCTATTCCTGAGAGTTCTCCTCCATCTAACTCTTCGCTCATAAATCCGGTTTTTCCTCTGCCCACCCCGTCTCAACTTACTTTTCCTGTTACTACTCGCTTGCAGGCAAGCCGTATTTCTGGCCCTTCTCAATCCACGCCTACTCGCCCTGATCATGTTAGCATTAGAATCCTTGACGATGAGGCCTCCGATGAACAAAATAGCGAAAGTGAAAGTGACGACGAGGAGGGGCCCCAGGCTCCCAACTCCTCTAGCGCCCCTGCTAGTTCTTCCGCTAAAGCCAGAACAAAATCCTCCTCCGAGGAGCCTGGTGACTTTCATCCCCTTCGCTTCAAAAAATTAGAAAAACTTAATTCAGCCGTCCGCACCTATGGCCCTAATGCTCCTTTTACTGTTTCCCTCCTTGAAAGTATGGCTGGGGGCGGATTCCTGACACCCAGTGAGTGGCTTACTGTTGTCCAATCGGTTCTCACAAGAGGCCAATTTCTCTCATGGCAGGCTGACTGGTATGACCGCTGCCGCAATTTGGCTAATAATAATTTTAAAAATCCTGACAAAGCCTCAGCAAAATGGACATTTAATAAATTAACAGGACAGGAAAAATATGCTCCAGAACAAGTACAGCGTGCTTTTCCTGTCGGGCTCTTAGCTCAAGCCCATGGGGCTGCCCTTGCCGCGTGGCGGGCAATTCCAGTTAAGGGGTCTGTTCTTTCACCCTTAACAAAGATTATCCAAGGCAATAATGAGGACTATTCAGAATTTGTGGGGCGCCTCCTTGAGGCGGCGGAGCGATCATTGGGATCCGATAAAATAGAACGAAAAGAAAGTAAACTCCTTAAACAGCTGGCCTTCGAAAATGCTAACTCTGCCTGTAAGGCAGCCCTGCGGGGCAAATATAAAGACAAGGACCTTCCTGAGATGATCCGTATCTGCTCAGATGTTGATACCTTTACTCATAAGATGTCTCAGGCCATAAGTCTAGTCATGGGAGCCGCACAAGGCCCCAGTTCAAAATTCCCTTGTTTTAAATGTGGACAAGTGGGACATTTTGCACGGCAATTCCCTCATCAAAATTCTTCCCCTTCGGGACAAAATGGAGGGCTTCCTCATCCCTTGCCCACTACTGTTTGTCCACGTTGTTGGCGAGGCAAACATTGGGCCGCTGCCTGCCGCTCCAAAACGGATGCCGCAGGAAATCCTCTCCCTCCCCAATAGGGAAACATGAGGAGGGGCCAGCCCCGGGTCCCTCAGCCTATCAACTTCATGCTGGCCTCGGGGGTAAGCCAGCCATGCCACAATCAGACCCTAACACAGCCAGCGCCAGACCAACAGCCTGCCTTCGCAGGGCCACTCCCGGGAGCGCAGGATTGGACCTCTGTGCCTCCACCAACTCAATTCTAACCCCTGAAGACGGGATACAAGTTATCTCCACAGGAATTTTTGGGCCACCTCCCCCACAGACTTACTATTTAATTTTGGGCAGGGCATCTAGTACATTAAAAGGCATTAATGTCTTCCCCTCTTTAATTGATAACGATTATACTGGGGAAATAAAAATTTTGGCTAGCAGCACGCGGGGACCCCTCCCAATTACTAAGGGACAGCGATTGGCTCAAGCACTCCCCCTACCCCTAGACTTAACCGCTCCCACTTTAGGCCCTCCTCGAGGACCATCTACTCCTGGATCCTCGGACATTTTCTGGATTCACCAAATGACTCAAGAGCGACCCACTCTAAAACTTAAAGTCAATGGAAAAACATTTGAGGGCCTTTTGGATACAGGAGCAGATTCCACAGTAATTTCTCAAAGAGCATGGCCTTCTTCCTGGCCCTCCCAGCCAACTTTAACTCAGCTACAAGGCATAGGTCAATCTCTTAATACCCTACAGAGTTCCCAATTGCTGACCTGGGAGGACCCTGAGGGAAATAGCGGACACGTGCGTCCATTTATAGTCCCTGGGCTCCCTGTTAATCTCTGGGGGAGAGATATTCTTTCTCAAATGGGAGTCCTCATGTTTAGTCCCTCAGAGGCAGTCACCCAACAAATGCTTAAACAAGGCTTTATACTGGGAAAAGGATTAGGAAAAAATAATCAAGGACCACCCAAGCCTATCTCGGTTGTTCCAAAATTTTCACGTACAGGACTTGGTTATGAATCACATTTTTCTTAAGGGCCATTGCTCCCCCTGCACTCCAGGCAGATAAAATAACATGGAAAAGTGACTCCCCTGTCTGGGTTGACCAATGGCCCCTTCCTCAGAAAAAATTAACAGCAGCCATGCAGTTGGTGCAGGAACAGCTTTTGGCTGGACATATTGTACCCTCCACTTCCCCGTGGAATACACCCATATTTGTTATTTAAAAGAAAGGGGGAAAATGGAGACTTCTCCAAGACCTCAGAGAAATTAATAAGACTATGGTACCAATGGGGGCACTCCAACCAGGACTCCCCTCTCTGGTTGCCATTCCTAAAGGCTATACAAAATTGGTTATTGATTTAAAAGATTGTTTCTTTTGTAATCCACTCCATCCTGATGACTGTAAGCGCTTTGCTTTCAGCGTTCCTGTTGTTAATTGTATCGGTCCGTCACCCTGCTTCCAGTAAAGAGTGCTGCCCCAAGGGATGGCCAACAGTCCCACCCTTTGCCAAAAATATGTTGCCCAAGCTATTGATCCTTTTAGACTAAAATACCCCAAAATATATTTCATCCACTATATGGATGATATTTTATTGGCAGGACCCGATGCTACCGAACTACAGGCTATTGGACAAAACCTAATTATTTCACTCCAACAACTGGGACTTCAAATAGCCCCCGAGAAAGTACAGCTTCACCCTCCCTATCTTTTTCTCGGTTTTGAACTCCTTCCCAATAATATCGTGTCTCAAAAGATACAACTCAGACGAGATTCACTTTCTACTTTAAATGATTTCCAAAGGCTCCTGGGAGATATTAATTGGCTTAGGTCTTATTTAAAGCTTACTACTGGGGAACTTAAACCTCTCTTTGATATTTTGCGAGGGGATCCTGACCTGGCGTCCGCCCGACAGCTCACCCCAGAAGCCATTGAGTCCTTAGGTATAGTTGAAAAAGCTATACAAAATCAAAACGTTGGATATTTTTCCCCAGACCTGTCGCTTTGGCTATTGATTCTCCCCACAGCCTTTACTCCTACTGGACTTTTATGGCAAACTAAGCCCTTGTTCTGGATTCATCTCCCAGCATCCCCCTCTAAAATTCTTCCCACATATCCCTCATTGGTTGCTCAAATCTTCAAATTAGGAAGGGAGGCATCTCTCAAACTTTTTGGAAAGGACCCAGATATCGTCTGTACACTATATAATTCTTCTCAAGTACAGTAGTTAATTCAGACTTTGGATGATTGGGCTGTTAATAGCATTTCCTTTCAGGGAAAACTTGATAATCATTATCCCGCTGATAAACTTATTCAGTTTTTGCATAAACAATCTGTCTTTTTTCCAACGCGAACCAAGACTTCTCCCATTCCTGGAGCTACATTGGTTTTTACTGATGGCTCCTCTTCAGGAATTGCTGCTTTTAGTATTCAGGGGCGGATTTTTCAATCTCAGACAGATCTCTCGTCCGCTCAACTGGTGGAGCTGGTTGCAGTCATAAAAGTCTTTGAGACTCTCGCAAGCCAAGCATTTAATCTTTACACTGATAGTGCTTATGTTGCTACTTCTGTTCCGCTACTTGAGACTGTCCCTTATATTAGGCCTTCTACCAATGCTTCTCCTCTTTTTGCCAAATTACAAGCTTTAATACTAAGATGCTTAGAACCCTTTTTCATTGGACACATTCGAGCTCACTCCGGCCTTCCGGGACCCCTGAGTGAGGGAAATGACTTGGTAGACCAGGCCACCCAGCCTAAGTTAGCCCTTCTTATGACATCTGTTGAACAACCTGAACCCCTGATACAAGCCCAGGAAGCTCATCGCTTACACCATCTCAATGCCCAAACGCTTCGTCAGATGTTTTCTATTACAAGGGAGCAGGCTAGACAAATAGTCCGCCAATGCCAAAATTGCTTAATATTTTTTTCCCGAGCCTCACCTAGGAGTCAACCCTCGAGGTCTGACACCGGGAGAGCTCTGGCAGATGGATGTTACACATTATTCCCCTTTTGGAAAATTAAAATACATTCATGTGTCTATAGATACCTTCAGTGGATTCATTTTTTGCCTCTCTCCAATCGGGAGAAGCTACTAAACATGTTATAAGCCATATTCTTGCATGTTCTGCCTGCATGCCCTTACCTAAAATCATAAAGACAGACAATGGCCCTGGATATACCAGTAATAACTTTAAACAATTTTGTGCTCAATTAAAAATTAAACATATCACAGGGATCCCTTACAACCCACAGGGCCAAGGCATTGTAGAAAGAGCACATCAAACCCTTAAAAATATGCTTCAAAAATTATAACATTCTGGAGGAATTCTATACCCACCAACAGGAAACTACAAAACCCTTTTAAATCATGCTTTATTTGTCTTAAATTTCCTTACTCTTGATAATAATGGCAAGACTGCAGCTGACAGATTCTGGCACCCTTCCACATTGGATACCTATGCTCAAGCAATGTGGAAAGACCCATTGACTTACAAGTGGTCTGGTCCGGACCCCGTATTAATTTGGGGAAAAGGACATGCATGCATATTTGACTCCAAGCAACAAAATGCCAGATGGCTCCCTGAAAGATTAATAAAGTTAATTAATCCCCCCAGGGAAACCCCTGAGGAAAAATCTAACTGTGTTTAATTACAGAAGGATGTTCAGCCTTGCCATTCTTTCGCTCCTGCTTGTAGTCCTGCTGGCGGTAAGTGCCCCCTCCCCTTATCAGATTTATAATTATACCTGGGTTATTGAAAATCAGGCCGGAGATATTGTTAATTCTAGTTCTTCGGTCGGAACTCAGCCTCATTGGCCCGATTTAGAAGTGGACCTTTGTGCCCTTGCCCTTGGTGCACACCCTGATTGGGGTGTTGCCGAGATTCTTTGGCCTCGGCCCGGAGGTATAGCACCTGAGTCTCTGCATTTTCCTCCCAATCCTGGCTGTGCAAATGCTCTTGATAGAAGGATTCTTCAAAACCAGCATGGTATTTATGTCTGTCCAGGGGCCCATAGGGACCGATCTCTCAACTATAAATTCGGATGGGCAAATGATTATTTTTGTGCTTCATGGGGCTGTGAGACTACCGGAGATACCTACTGGAAGCCCACTTCCAATTGGGATTATATTACTGTTAAACAAAAATACACCCCTCCAGAAAGGACTCTTACCTATGCTTGCCACATTGGGCTGTGTTCCCTCCACCTATTCCGAACTCAATCCTCAGACATTGCCCTTATCATGTAAAAATGATGATCCTATTACTAAAGGATGGTGTAACCCCCTGCTAATTCAATTTACTTCCCAGGCCAAGCCACAAACTTGGACTGGTCGAGGGTTTGAATGGGGACTTAGGTCCTATAAAACACATATTGGGCTCACCTTCAAAATCAAGTTACTTAAAACCATTCCCCATAAAACTCCTGTTGCTGTTGGACCTAATCCCGTCCTCCAACCAGCAAAACCTAAGCTCCCTACTGTTTCCAGTTTTACTACCCCTAGTTCTACCCTGTCGCCCCTTTCTGGAGCAACTCTTTTTCAGCCTACTCTCCCAGAGGGATATATGAGTTCCGCAGATCTCATCATTTCTTTGGTTAATGCTTCTTTAGAGGCAATTCGTAACACCAGCAACCCTGCCTATGAGGAATGTTGGATCTGCTTTTCTCCCACTCCTCCGTTTTATGAAGGCATAGCAATAATGGGTGATCCTATCCCCACCAATGACTCTAAGTCCCTGCTTTGGCAAGCTTCCCCTGAGGGAGGCCTTACTCTTAGCTCAGTCTCGGGTTTTGGCCATTGCCTCCTGGGACCCAATATGATTCCCCCACGACCATTACAGATGATCTGCAACCAGACATCTATTATTAATCAAACATTTTTATTTACTAAGGCTCCCAATAATACTTATTTTGCTTGTTCTACTGGACTTACTTCCTTTATTACTAATAAGGATTTTTTTAGAAAAAAGAGACTACTGTATCATTGTTGTTATTCTTCCCTGGTTTTTTATTCATGATCCCGACAGCTTTCTGTCCTTTTATGATGGTGGTATTCCTATTCAAAAATGAGAACCTATAACGGCCATTACTCTTACTGTGCTTTTGGGCTTAAGTGCCGTGGGGGCTGGAACTGGTATTGCTTCCATGGTCACTTCTCAACAACATTTTTCTCAGCTCCAAGCAACCATTGATAAAGATTTGAGTGAGCTCCGAGAAGGAGTACAAAATCTTAAAGACTCTGTGGCTTCCCTTTCTGAAGTAGTTCTTCAAAACCGGCAAGGCCTTGACTTAGTTTTTCTAAAAGAGGGAGGCCTTTGTGCCGCCCTTAAAGAGGAATGCTGTTTTTATTCTGACAAGACTGGATTGGTACAAAACAGCTTAGATAAGGTCAAAAAGAACCTGGAAGAGCATAAAAAGGCTCGAGAACAACAGGAGTCTTGGTATCAAAATTGGTTTGCCACCTCTCCTTGGCTTTCCACTCTTCTTCCCAGTCTTTTGGGCCCCCTTTTGGGTCTGTTTCTGCTCCTCACCTTTGGCCCTTGGGCCTTTAATCGTCTCTCAAGTTTTATTAAAAGACAGGTGGATTCTGCAATCAAGCCCATCCAGGTCCACTACCATCTCCTGGCTGGAAAAGAAGAATTTGCCATGGAGCTTCCACCTGATGCCCCAGCCTCCCGCCCTCTAGATTTTTCCTCCCTGCTCTCCCCTACCCCGAGATGGAAGTTTTGGGGCCATCCTCGTAGCTAAATTTGGACTTTTACGACTCTCATAATTGGCTGACCAAAAATAAAATTTCTTCATTAGTTAACTAAGACAGATTTTACCGCTGCCTTCTAGTCATTAGGGTACACCCTCATAATTCTCTTCCTTACAAGTCTTTGGGGAGGATTAATGCGTTACATTTCCACAAAGTGAGTGGTCTGGTAAGTCAGAGACGGAATGAGTGGGTAAGTCTTGCCCTGCCTAAGACAGGACGACCTCGCCTAGAGGAGGCCGATCCAATGACGGGTAAGGGTCCAGCATCGCCCTTCCAACAGGCTCAGACCCCGTTTGTGCCCCTGTTTTTATAAGGACTCTTGCCTCTCCTTTCTGTTGATTCAACTCGTCTATGGCCTTTGCACTTTGAGGGCTTTGTCCCATTGCACCAAAAATGGCATAGACCTATCAACCAAGTTAATGATGTCTTTAAGTCTCTCTGGGGAACACAACCTCCATGGCTTGTTTATGTGGGTTACCCAGGCAGGCTACAAAAATTGGCTGATCAAAATTATTCTTTACATGTTCATTGAGAGTCTTAAAAGTCCCCTTGCTTCTAAAAAGATAAAAAGGGAGGAGATGTCGGGAGCCGGCAAAGCCCCCAGACTCTGATTTGTAATATCCTGCCGGACAAACAACAGAGGTCTGTGAATCATACCTTTCGGTTAATAGCCCTGCCAGACAAACAACAGATGTCCGAAACCATAGACATTGTTTTTAGTGACTGAATAACCTTGTGAGTCTCCACTGTAACAATCACATGAATCAAGTGATTTCTTACAATAGTCTTGGTGATTTTCCACAGTTATTTCCTCCTCCTCGAAACCCCCCTCCCTGCCAGAACTACCCTATAAAAATAAAACTACTGCACAATAAAATCAGCACTTGAAAGGCATTCGTCTACTTGTGCTCGTTTCTCTCTCTCCCTCATCTCCTACAGGTACGACCCCCTTCACCCCCACGAATAACTAGATCCCGCGGGGCCGGACACAGTAGAATCTCAGGAGAATTTTCAATCTGTCCAAGGGACTACATGGGCTGTATTTCCCTCAGAACTTATAGAACTTTTACAATATGACCAAGATTCTCATGAGAATTGTTTATCCATTCTAAGGGATGTAGAATAGAATATTTGCTCCCTAGCAAACATCACATACCTACTCAGGGATCTCCAGACCCTTCACCATATAATCAACAGTCTTCATCTTCATGAATCAATGTTCATCATCTTCCAAAAAGAACCTGGGACCCTCCAAGATTGCCCAGTGCACACATAAGCATTTGTCTTCAGCCTCAGATATTTGGGGCTCAGATATTACCTCCATGTGTCCCAAGTTCTATGTGAACATTGGCCCATACCCAACAGCCACTTGGACTTTCTTCACTAATACAGGCAAGTCCAGGCCCTGCCCTTTCTTTGCAAAATCTAAGGAAAGTTGCCTATATTTAAAAAGGACCCTGAAACTGAGTGCATCAGCACAAGTTGCCCTAGAACTTTCACAATCTACTTAACCCATTTCTGTTAATGTAAAAGATACATTGGGACTCCCATAACTGCACAGGGAACTGAAAAACATTTGGCTTCTACTTCAAGGACTCTAGATTATAAGGAAAGTGCACAACTTAGAAATTAGATTTGTCAACACCTGACCGAGAGTTCCTGGAATGTTTCTTACCTGCAGAAGGAACTTTGGCATCTTGGTCAACTGCCTACTGGGCTGTGGGACCTTCATTTTCAGTCCCAGGGTCTCTGAAATGGCCCACACTTTAAGAAGACAATGCGGAAACTGTGAAGTGCTTCAAATCACCAAAATTATTCACAGTAGTATCAGAAACTTTCTCCATTAACACAACATGTTGTTCAACATTCAGCATATTTTCCAAGAGCTACTGGAACTTTCATGTCTGTCCAAAAATCTCAAAAGTATTTACTCTTCATTTCAGAGGAGTTGCAACATTCAGCAGCTGCACCAGGCGCTCAAAAACATCCTCTATCTACCTGTAAATCTGTAGAACCTTTACTATCTTTGCAAGAGGCTAAGGAATTTTCCAGATATGCAGAGAGAACTTTGCTTGTGCATACCTCTTTGTCATCATGCCAAAACTGTCTAGGATATTCAGCACATTCCACAGGAGGTTTGGGAAAATGCAAACTTACCCAGAATACCTTGGGCCATTTTGCAAATGTGGGGGAGGATGTGGGACATTCTCAATCCAGGGTCTAGAGGAGCTTTGCCATCATCCTGTACAGAACCTGGAAGATACCCATCTTCTATCCAAGGATCTGCACAATTTTTCCATCTGGCCAAGTTTGTCCAGCACCTTCACAATCATCCCGGGGGATTCTGAATCTTTGCATGTCATCACAGGCTATTGTGCATAGATCAAGGTCAACTGAAAGGGATGAGGCTCCACAATACTCAGCACCTCATCCATCAGTTTCAGAAAAATACAATTCTCTAAATATCCAAGAGTCTACAGCCAAACCCCTATCAGCTGCAGAAAGTAACGGTCTTTCTGCATCTGACAAAGTGATTCCATCATCTTCTCAATCTGATCAAGAACTTGTGGGACATTTCCTATCAGCAAAGGGACTCTGAAAATGTCCAAATCTGCCCTAGTCTCTTTAGGATCTTCTGCGTAAGGCCAGGACATTTGGGAGATATTTCTTATCTGTGCAAGCTATATTAGGAGACTCTACATCTGTAGGGAAGTCTATAGGAAATTCAAATTTGGCCCAAAATACCCAGGTGCTTTTAAGAATTTTGCCATCTGACCCAATGCCTCTGGGAATATCCTTATTGGCACAAGGAATTCCAAGAATCCTGTTCATCTCTGAGAGGGGCTCTGGGGCCTCTGTATCCATCCAATGGTCTCTAAAATTAGCCACATTTGAACAGGGGACTGTAAGAAAGCTGTCATCTGCTCAGAAGGCTTCAAAATATCTAACTTCTACCCAGGAGGATCTGAAGATTTACTCATCTCCCCAACATATGGTACAGCACTTTATATCTTCACCAATGCCTACCACATCATTTTTTTTTAGCCAAAAATCTCAGGAATGTGCCTTATCTACTATAGGGAATGTAGAGCATTCACCATGTGCACATGGTGCTCAGGAACATTCACTGGGTACTCCAGGGGCTCTAGAAACTTTGCTCTAATCCCAAGAGACACTTAAAATTTTCATGTCATCCCAGGCAAATGTGCATACAGCACAATCTGATGAAGGGTCACTACAAACTTCAACATCTCCAAAAGTACTAGAAACATGCAAACCTTTTCTGAGTACTCCTGGACATTTATCATCTTTCCAGGGCACTGTAAAAGGTTCTGGATCTACAAAAGGTACAAATGGAAGTTTCAAATCCATTTGTGGCCATGATGCAGGTCTTCCTGCAACAGCACATGCAATTCCATTTTCTTAAAATCTGCTCAAGTGTCTTTGTGAACTTGCTTACCAGCAGAAGGAATTTTGAAATGATGCAAACCTTCACAAGGAACTACAGGCTCTTTTCCATCTACTGCTGACACTGGAGTGCATTTCTTATCTTCACAATGTACACTGGAAACAGTCTCCATCTGCAGAACCAGATGTGAGACCTTTGCAGTCAACTGTAGCACCTCTGGTGTCTACCCAAAATACTCAGATGCTCTAAGAAGTCTTCTGTAAATTTCCTTATCTGACAAAGGGACTTTAAAAACATTTCATGCTGAAGAAGGGCCTGTGGAACATGCTCTGGGAATATTTGTATCTCTAAAAGAGACTCCCAAGTCAGTATCATTGTCAAGTCAAGGAGTTATAAAACTTTGCGTTTCTTCTCAGAAAACCTCAGAGAACTTGTCAGCACTAAATTCTCTTCAGCATCCATCATATCCAATGTTTGTTGACCCTTCCCAATCTGAACAAAACACTCTAGGATTTTTGTCATTTTCCCCAAGGACTGGTATATATGCTATTTGTGTTACACATTCCCAGAAAAATTCTCCATTTTCTCAAGGGTGTCCAGTATTTTGCTATTTGTAGGTGGGCCACTGGAAATATTCACATGTGGACAGAAGACTCTAGGTCCATTTTTCCTTCACCCAAGACCATCATGATCCTTAGAATTCTTCCTCAAACAATCTTGGTACATCACAACCTAGCCAAACAAATGTTGGGGAATTGTCACATGTCAGAGGAACCATGGAAAAGGCTCCATCTGTCCAAGGTCCTAAATGGCATTCACCATTCAACATAGTGCCAAAGGGACTTTTAGCACATACTCCCTGTGATTCAGCATCAGTGATCACTCCTTCTGATACTTTAGAACTTACAACATCTGCCCAGACATTTTTGGATCATTCAAGATCTTCCACAGGATGTGAACATTTCCTGTCATCTTCCAGTGGAGTGCTAGAAACACAACAATGTACACAGAGGAGTTGTACACAATCACTATCTATAAAAGATAATTTGGCGACTTCTCCATCAATAGTACTAACTTCATTTTATCAACCTTGTGCTCAGTCTCTGAAACTTATGACCTTAGAACATGGGAATCAAGAATCTTCTCATTGTGTTCAAGTGTCTGTAGGTCCCTGCCTATCTGCACAAGGGAATCTGGGACTGCCCACATATACACACAGGACTCTCAGAGAATTTCTATCTGCCCAGGGGTATTCAAACCCTCCAACATATACAGCAGGTAGAGATACACAGTTCTCTTCTGCACACAGTTCATTTGCACATTCACCAACTATTCCCTTGTCTCAGGGATATACCCAACATGCCCAAAAGAGGAAGAAACCCTGAAATTGAACCAAGGGTCTCTAGAAATTTTACCACACACCATGGATCTTCCAGGATATTCATCATCTGCACCAAAGGTGGAAAAAATTCTAAGGCTGCTGCAAGTCATGCAGGATATGAAGAAATCCCTGGGGAACTTTCCATATCTTTGCAGGCAAACTTGAGTACTTTACTTTCATCTCAAAGTGTTTTGGAGCTTTCCTTTCCATGAGAAGGCACTTTTGATCTCTCCACACCTACACAAGATACTAAAGGACCTTGTCTTTCTTGCCAGGATCCTTTTGTGGCTTTGCAGTATTTCCAAAGAGTTCAACCAACAGATTGAACAATTTCACACTCTTTGGAATCAATGCTATCTTCCAAAGGTCATATGTCAATTTCTTTATCTGCACAGTGGGCTATATAGACAATTGTTTCTTTTTCTTCCCAAGGATCTCTTGGGTGTTTTCCATCTTCCCAAAAGATTCAACATAAAGATCCATCTGTTTCAATTGCTCCAAGATCTAGGAATTCATCAAAACAGCAAATGGTAATCTTTTTATCTGGACAAGGGACTCTTGAACATACATTTTCTCCCTCAGGGTATTGGGAAATTTCCATATCTGTTAAATATAGTTCAAGACCTTCCTTAGCCATTCAAGAATTTGTAAAACCTCGCCTGTCTTCCAACGAGACTCTGCAGTTTGGACTTGTGCAGGTAGCAGTCTAGGTATATCCAACCCTTCTCCAGGGAGTTTGAGAACTTTGCCATCTCCTTAGTGACTCTAAGTGCTCCAAATGGATTTAGGAGCATCTCTAGCTGTCTCATTGTCTCAGAGATCTCCCAAATTTTAACCGGGTCAAGAAACATGCACATCTGCCTAGGGGGCTCAGAAATATTCTCCTGATATGAAAGGCAATACAGAACTCTTGCCATACACCAAAGATGATCTGGGACTCCCATCTATTTCCCCAGAAAGTGTGGGATTATGACAATTTGCCAAAGAACCATTAAAATTGCTGCTATGATCTCCCCATGAGGAACTCAAAACTGCTCTGTCTAGATCATGGCCTGCAGCAAATTTGCTATTAGCTTCAGGATCTCCAGGACTTTTTGCTTCTACCCTCTACAATGTGGTAGACCTTTCCCTGTCCTGAAAAAATAATCTAGGATTCTCCACATCTTAAAAGAAGTCTATAGAATCTTCATCAATGCCCCATATTCTCTGGAACACACTACAACTTCCCAAGGGTCTCTGGGAATGAAGCCATATGGATCAGGGACTCTTGTACATTTCTTAGTAAAACGGCAGTTGAAAATGCCTACACCTCTCAAGCATGTGTTGTCACTTGAGTTTTTGATCTTGGCCATTCTGATGGGTGTAAGGTGAAATCTCAGGGTTGTTTTGATTTGCATTTCCCTAATGGCTAATGAGAAAGGGGAACACTTCTCCACTGCTGGTGGGAATATAAACTTGTACAACCACTCTGGAAATCAATCTGGTGCTTTCTCAGACAACTAGGAATAGCGCTTCCTCAAGATCCAGCCATACCACTCCTGGGCATATATCCAAAAGAAGCTCAAGTACACAAAAAGGACATTTGCTCAACCATGTTTGTAGCAGCCTTATTTCTTATAGCCAGAAACTGGAAACAGCCCACATGCCCCTCAACTGAAGAATGGATGCAGAAATTGTGGTACATCTATACAATGGAATATTACTCAGCAATGAAAAATAAGGAAATCATGAAATTTGCAGGTAAATGGTGGGACCTGGAAAGGATCATCCTGAGTGAGTTGTCCCAGAAGCAAAAAGACACACACAGTATATACTCACTCATATAGACATACAACATAGGACAAACCCACTAAAATTTGTGCATCTGAAGAAACTAAGCAAGAGAGAGGACCCTACCTAAAACGGTCAATCCCCACCCTGAAAGGATTTTGATGTCCAAGAGGATGGACATCAAAAGAAGAAGAAAACAGGAAACATTCTAGGAACCTACCACAGAGGGCCTCTGAAAGCCTCTGCCCTACAGACTATCAAAACAGATGCTGAGCCTGATGGGCAACTGTTGGGCAGAGTGAATGGAATTTTATGTAAGAACTGGGAAATAGTAAGAGCTGGAGAGGAAAGGGTCTCCACAAAGAGAGCAACAGAACAAGAAAATTTGAACACAGGGAACTTCCCAGAGACTCATATTCCAACCATGGATGTAGCCCAGGGCAGTTCAGAGTCCAAGTGGGTTACATAGTAATGTGAAGAGGGACTGCCTCTGACATAATCTGATTGGCCTGCTCTTTGATCACCTCCCCCTGGGGGGGAGCAGCCTTACCAGGCCATAGTAGAGGACAATGCAGCCACTTTTGATGTGAACTAATGGACTAAGATCAGAAAGGAGAGGAGAACCTCCCCTATCAGTGGACTTGGGGAGTGGCATGCATGGAGAGGGAGGAGGGGTGGTAATGGGAGGGGAGCAGGGAGGGGTTTATGAGGGGATGCAGAATGAATAAAGTGTAATTGATGAAAAATTTAAAAAAAAGGAAAAAAAAGATAATTTAAGATGACTTTCAAAAGTGGAGGAAAATATGAAGTTATTCAGTTTATATGGAGCACATCTCGCCCCTCGGGGCAATGGTCTCCTGAACCTACTCAGACCTCAGACACCACCACTGCTAGTTCTAGAACTGATGCAAGATGTTCCAATGAGGGGGTTAATGCTTCTCATAATATTTCCTATAAGCCCACACCTGTTTGTTTATATCCCCCATTTTTATTCATTATTAGCCAGATAGAGCCAAGTAATTGTGGTAATGATACTTGCTTTTTTGCCCAATGCTGGAATGCTAATGAATTTAGGTATGCCCTTGTTACTCGCATGCCTCTCTGGGTGCCTGTGCCCATTGATGCCCCTCACACTATGACTCTCCTCAATTAGAAAAGGGATCTTGGAATTACAGCCGCCATTGTTACTGCCATCTCATTGGCGGCTGTGAGAGCTACCACCACAGCATTAGCCATGAGTCATACTGTGCAGACTGCTCAGACCCTGAAAATCATTTAGCCAATGTAGCTCATGCCTTAGATGTACAAAAAGGAATTAATGCTCAACTAAAAGGAGGCTTGATGGTGTTCAATCAGAGGATTGACCTCGTGCAGGAGCAAATTAGAACCCTATGGCAAATCGCTCAACTTGGCTGTCAATGAGAGTATGCTGGACTTTGAGTCACTAGCATACAACATGAGAATTTTTCCTGTGCTACAAATCTGTCTAAACAATTGTCTAGCTATATTTTAGGTAATTGGACTGGAGAATTCGATACTACGATGGAACAGCTGAGAGTGGCCATTGTCATAGTAAATTCTACCAGAGTGGACGCAGGACTAGCCACAGGATTATCATCATGGATTGCTGCAGCCATGAATCATCTGAAGGAATGGGCAGACATGGGAGCGTTAGCAGGCCTTCTGTTTTTGGTCACCTTGGTTTGCCTGTGGTGTATATGGAAGATTAGAGTCTCACAACAGCGTAATGCAGCCATGACCATTCAGGCCTTTACAGCCATTGAAGCAGGACAGTCTCCCCAAGCATGGGAGCTAAAATGTTATGCTCAGGATGCGAGGCTAAGCACTGCACTCAGGGTCAGCCACTTTCGACCCAGAGAAGAGCATGTCTGATCACATGTGGGTTGATGCCCCAGGTCCTGCCTCTGAGAAAAAGGTGTAGGATGGGTCTGATGCTCTTTGGGTGGATGACACCTAAATGAACATCGGTACAAAGTCCCAATTTATTTCTAATATCGGAGATCTGACCTCTACTCTTGCCTGACATATCTAAAATGAAAAGGGGGAACTGTAGAGAGCTGCGTAATGCCGCACCTTAAAGATGGAGCTGGTTTCCGCCTTCCACCTTCCCAATGGTGAGTTCTTTCTGTCACAAACAACGCCATATTTAGCTAAGGCTGAGGATCTGGCTTGCTTCCATGTATGTGGACCTATCTGCATTGCCCACGTGGTACGCTGGGGTTGGCTACCCAGAGGCTATTTAAGCTGTGGGCTGGCTTTCCCCAGGGTCAGATGATTGTTCAAGGTTCTCGAATAAACTGCATTGAAAAAAAAAAAAGAAAGAAAAGAAAAAAAATGCCTACACCTGCCCAACTGACTCTAGGACAGCCACCACTTCAGCAATGGAATGAAGGAAATTTGTTATCTACCCCAGGAAGTGTGGGACTATTGCTCTCAGCACAGAAGTCCCTATGACTTTCACCAATTGTTCACAGGGCTACACAATCTTTGACATCTTTCATGGAGTTGCTAGGGCTTTTTTATAATCAAAGTACTATAGCATATATCTCATCTGACCCAAGAGATGGACCCTCTCTCTGCCTATGGTATTCTCAAACATTACCATTTTCCCAAGTTACTCAAGAGACATCATCATCTTCCCTGGCAACTCTAGGAACTTCATGAACTCTGCAACATATTCTTCAACATCAGTCTCATGTCCCAGGTTACCTGGATCCTTCCCAATTTACACCAAAGATATCAGGAAGCTTACCTTATCCCCAGGATGTTTTTAATTTTTCAAGATCTTCAATGGAGTCTCTAGGAACTTTTCCAACACTCTCAGGAATTCTGAAAATATCCATATCTGCTCAGGGTGTTGTGTGTGTTTCTGATTCTAACCAAAAAGTTCAGAGATCATCAACATCTCTTCAGAAAATTTTCCTGTAATCTCCATCTTTTTAAGATTTACTGGGCCTCACTCCATCAGTATCAAAAACCTTGGGATCTGTGTTGTGAGACCAGTTGTGTCCAGAATTGTGTATTTCTTCTCTAGGTTCAATAAGAGCTTCACTGTCTCAGCAAGAGTATTCAGGAGTTTTGCCAGCTACCCAAGCATCTCTGTGAAGTACCACATCAGGAAAAGGATTAAAACATCAAAAGTTTCCCAAAATGTCTACAAATTCCCAAGAGTTTCTAGTCCCTTTTGAAGCCCAGGAGGCTTTGGCATATGCATTATCTGATCCAGGAAGTCTTGGACTTTCTTCATCTTTAAAAGGTACTAGAGGAACATCACCACGTTTCTAGATGCTCTAGAAACATGATTATCTAACCAAGGGAATATAGAACCTACACCATCTGCTCAAAGTGTCTTAGGGGGTCATGGTACTCTGGAAGGGACTCTGGGTCTTTCCCAATTTACTCAAAAGACAACAGAACCTTTACCATATTCCCAAGATGTTAACACAACTTCAGATTCTATCTCATGGATTTTAGAAACAGTGGCATCTATTAAGAGGCGCTGATAACTGCTCAATGTGCTGTAGGATCTTTCATATCTGATGAAGGGATACTAGGAACATCAGCATTAACCCAGGAGACTCTGGACTCTTACACATCTATGCAAGAATCTTTGAAAACAGCTCCATCTCAAATGGGGCTTTTAAGATCTTTTCTAACAGATCAAGGTTTTTAGAAAATGTCTTCCAGTGCATACGTGACTCTGCAAGATTCACAACCTCAGCAGAACGATGGAGGAAAGCCATTATCTACACAAAGGTATCTGTCGCTGTATATATCAACACAAGAATCTATTTAACTTTCATCATTTGCTCTAGGGATTACCATCATCCCTCCTTGTCATCCCAAGTTGCCATGGGACATTGTTTGAAAGAAGAGGTTTTAGAATTTTCGTCCTGTGACTCAGCAGATCTTATACTTTCTGATTCTTCCTTGGGGGAAGTAAGAACATCACTATGTACCCAAAACACTCTAGAAATATCCATGAGATGGTAGAACATTGACTATATGCCCATGGTTTCCTTGGACTCCCAATTCTTCAGTGTATATTCTGCAAACTTTACCACTTACTCCAGAGGTATTTAAACTTTTGTCATCTACCCAAGCTAACGGCAAGTCTTCAGAATCTGTTTCACACACTCTGGAAATTGTGCTATCTGTGCAAGCTACTCAGGGAGTTTTGAAATATCATAAAGGTGCGCTGGGCCTTTCAGTATCTGACCAAGAGATTCAGGGAACATCAACAGCTCTCCAAAACTGTGGGATATTGTAAATAATCCCCAGGGCCTCTAAACTGAGGCCATCTACCCAAGAGCCTGATGGACCTTCCTTTTCAACAGAGTTTCCAGAACTGTCCATCTGTGCAAAGGTAGAATTTATTCCTCTCACTGCTCATGAAGAATGTCTGGGACATTCCCCCTATACCAAAATAAGCCCTAGGCTTTCCAATTCTCCCACAAAAATATTGAGAACTGTGCCCTTTCCTGAAGGGGTTATCAGATATTCTTTTTCAGAACTCAATGTGTGAAAATCTTTTTGTTTTGCCATAAGAAAGCTCACATCTCCCAAGTATGTAAAAAAGGACTCAAGTTCCAACTCTACTGCTCCAAGGAGTGTCTCACTCCCAACATCATCAGAATTGAACTTCAGATCTAGTACATCTCAGATGCCCACCATCTACATCCCCAGGAGGAGGCAACAGACATTCTAATTTGAAGGAAAATATAAAATCAAAATCTGTGTGATCACATGAATGTTCTAAAGTTTACCATTTTCCCAAAAAGCGGAAAGGACTCTGTTTCTTTCAAAAGGTGTGAAATACTTAAAACTGAGGTCAGTGCATGCCTTTCCATTTCTCCTTCTGTCATGGGATTTTCAGATCCTCAAGATCTCATTTGTAGTATCTTAGAAGTCCTTCCTCTCCCCTGAAGTAGCCTTACAACTACCAAATCTACAAAAAGCAAATCAAAAGAGCCCCCCTCTGACAAACGAGATTTTCAAGATTCCCATTCAGAATGGGTGTGTTGCAAACTATTCCCTTGATCAAAATGAGGGCCAGAAAGAATAGAACAAGAAAGCACAACACCTTATATTTCTACAGAGATGAGTGTGGAACAACTCCAATTCATGAAGAGATCCTTAGACATTCTGCTTTTCTCCCTGGGACACCCAGATATATTTCTCTTACTAGGAAAAAGCAAGGCTTGTCCCTTTTACCCAAGGAGCCAAACTTCTCCTGCAGACCAAGAAGATTTCAAGCCCTCACCAGATGAAGACAGTCCCCATGGGGGTGTCAAAACTTGCTCATCTCACCAATTGAAAGACTGACACCTGGATTCTATGGAAGAACAATTGACACATGCACATGATGTAGAAGAGAGAGAGAATATATGTGCCAAAGGGGAGCCCATGGCTCTACTTCCATTCCTGGGGACTCATATATGTACCAATTCCACAAGGGAAGGCCACATCATTCCCTGCAATCCAAGGAAGAGTCAGGCATTCCATATCTCTAGCAGACATGGCATCTTCTCTTCCTTATCAAGGGAGAGACAAAGCCTTCCAGTATGAATAAGGGGAACCTCTGTGTAATCCTTCTGTTCTTGGAGGACACTGATATTCACATTCAGCGTCATGTCGACTAAAGTGGATCTCACTGCAAATGGGAGCTGGAGTTCTAACCTCTACCCTAAAGAAGGTTTCAGACATTTTCAGTCTGAACAACACGGCCTCTCACTTTCATATTCTTATGAAAGAGACACCTGCAATGTTCCCAGTGTTCAAGGAAGCCTCAGAAATTTTCTGTCTGAATGAGAGAATATCTTACATAACCCACCTTACAACCTAGGCCTCAGAAACACTCCTTGTCAACAAAAAAGTATTCAAAAAACAAGTGTCCTGTAATCAAGAGCATATCAGACCTTCGACTTCTTCCCCAGGAAGTCTGCAGTCTACCCCTTATGGCCAAGGAGGCATCAGAGCTTCCAGCTCAGTCAAATGGAATTTCTAAAGCAGCCCATCTTAAGAGGAGAGCCTGGGCCCTACTTTTTACCAGTGCATTTATTCCAATCCATAGGCAACCACACAGTTTTTCACACTATGTCCAAAAGAGCAATGGTGTTTAAAACTTTTCCTACTCATCAACCATCAGCAAAGGCTACCTATTTCATCCATAGGAGCCTCAGATGTACAATGAAGCATTGGTTATGCTCTCTAAAGGCAAAGCTGTTGTTACATGCTGATGACGAAGAACTCAGAACTTTTACCTACAAGAAAATGCTACACAATTTATACCCCACAAAGAATTACATATGCTTCTTCTGTTTGGTGTGACTTTAGTCCTATTCCATGTACTCTAATGGGTGACAAATCGACTCCATCTGCATAAGGATGGAGTAATCCTTATTCTGATCCACTGACCTCATGACCTCTGTCCAATTAACAGGAACAGTGTGCCTGATGTACACAGAGTTTAGAGTAGTCAGCAGGACCCCAAACCAATAATGTGTGCCTTAAATTTGGTCAGCAGAAAAGAAGAAGCCATGTCCTTCATGTGTACAAGTAGTCAGCTGAATTTTTCAGTCAACCTAGGTGGGAGCTGCCTTCTTGTATTTGGAGATTGATCTCACCATCCAGGCTTACAATATATGGATGTTCTAGATTCCCATGAAGTTAAGATAAAGAAATGTTCAGGCCTTCTCTAATCCCGAAACTGACTCTTGTTCTACTCCTGCTAGCCATGAGACATTTTGAACTTTCTGCTTTCCCCAACACAGTATGACACTTGTGTCTCTGAGGAACACTGTCCTTAAAATTCTATGTTTTTTTGTGGGTGTCTAACACTTTCTCATTCTATCCATGAATATTGCAAATTGTGTATAGGACAAAGGGGCCAATACTTATTCCTTCAAAACCAGGAGGGCTTTCACTTTTTCAAACCCCTGAAGGGCTCAAGTCATATGTCTTCTGAATCAGGAACCAAATGTATTCCACTAATTCTAAAGCAGCATTCAGACTCAGCACTTCAGAAGCACAGATCATACAAACTACTGTGGGAACAAGGGGGCTTCTGAACTGTCCTTTTAGAATAAGGAGACTTCAGGGTTTCCCCCAATAACTCAAATACACTAAATCTTAGATGTCTAGAAAAAAAATATGCCTCACAATTTTCACCAATAAGTTGAGGGTGTTTCAAATCTAACCACTTAATATCATGGGCTTCACATTTTCCCCAGTGTTCAACAGGACATATACAAATCTTTCCTTTGAAAACCAGAGAACGTCAGACAGTCACTCACTGCCCAAATGGACCTTAAATATACACTACACAACAAGGTTATCACAGTCATCCTCAGTGACTGAAGTTGTCCTGACACCTATAACTAGAGTATCAAAGGGCCTCAGACTTCACCAATGTCCAAAGTACATGACAAATATGTCTTTTAGAATCAATGAGCAATAGAATTTCTACAAAGTCATAACAAGGCTTGAACCTCATCTTCTAGAACAAGGACTGTTTACAACCCCAGGTTATAACTCCATTAATATTTAGATATGCCCCCTCAGAACTAATCTAACCCATGACTAACAGAGTACTGACACCGCCCTGGAACAATTTCAGAAGAGGTCCTCAGACTTATTTTCTCTAACCACAATAGCCCTTGACTACTTTCAGGGAGGACATTCATGCTGAGGCTGCTGCTCTATTGTACTGTCTTTGAACAAATATTTTGAGTCATCCTTTCTCTTGACTGGAGTTGTCTGATCCATGGTCCAATGATATATCTAGCTACAGAAATGACTACGTGACTGAGGGGGTGTGTCTCAGACATTGAATGTGTAGTTTCCTTTGAGACTGACTCCCTGTGGCCAAGGAAACATAGGAGCTTCTCTTTCTTTTCATGGACAACTCAGCTTTACCAGTCAAAAAAGAGAGACCAGAGCTTCTCCCTCACATATGATTGGCTAAGAAATTCACTATTGGCAACCAAAGAATCCTCAGAGAACTCTAGATTCATGTCCTGTTTGCCAATAGAGATAAACTTCAGCTTGGCTTGAATGCCATTTGTCTTTAAGCTGCTCATTAGAAAGGTACCTATTTTCCACGCCCATTCATGTCTTGCTTATCTTAAGTTAAAATAGGGAACAGATTCTGGGACAATGACTCAATTTGTCAGAAGAACCCAAAGACTGTTACTGAGCCTGCTGGGGACTATTAAGGGGTATGGATTTTCTCAAGTTCTCTGCAGACATGTAGACATGGAGTACCTTTCTATGAAGGTAAATTGGGATAGTCCCCTTCTGCCCAATTGTTCCTTGGATCCTTCTCCTTTGCAAATCTCGGTCTTTTTCATCCCCAGATGACTGAGTCCTTAAAATGTAGCCTTTGACACAATGGATTTTTGTAAATTTCCCCTGTGAGCAAGGGAACAAGTGTTGCCTCACCCCTGACCAGACAGCACTGACCCTCAATATAGATTTCACAAATGAAAAGCAAATTCTAGAAACCCATGCCACATAAATAAAATCACCAGATGTGGTATGAAATTGTCAGTCCAACTTAATTTTGGTAGTCTCAACACAATTCCGATGAGGCAACTATTCCAAAACACCCAATCAAGCTGTTTGTCAATTCTGATATTCATGCTTGGTCTTTTGCATATTCAGCTGAAGACATGGCTTTCCTAGAATATTAAGAAGACTTAGAAGCTGAGGCAATACTAAAACCTCATGAGTTCAATTTAATTTAGCATTAGTCCTTCTGTCAAATGGGCTTCAAAACTTCCACACTTGCCATGACACTCATCCTACTTTTGCCAAAGTAGGAGTTCAAACTTTCTACTGAATCAAAGAACATTTCCATTTGTCCAAAGTAGACTTCAACATTCATTGTATTTGAGTAGGTCCATCCTATTTCCTGAAATTATGAAGTAAGCCTTAGAACTTTTTTCTAAATAAATGGTTCCAAGGTTTGTCCTTCAACCCAAGGTGAACTGTAGCTTCCACAATAATGCAGATAAGAAACTTTGACATATATAGTATGTTAAGGAACTTGGCTAAACATATATAGTATGTCAATGAACAAGCAAACTCGGTATACATCCTTTCACTTCAGGGGATTTATACACAATCTTCTGCTTTGGGAAGCTACAGACCAAGCCACTGACAAGAAAATTTACTCAGATGTTCATCCTTTTCTCAACAAAACTTTAAATCAACACCCTATGACAATGTTTTCCTCAAATAATCCACTTTCATACATAGAAACTTCAGGTCTATTTCTCTAGGTGTTCTTAACATGCTCCTTCTGACTTGGGTGGACAGGCATGCCCAAATGGCCAAAATGATAGAAGACCACAGTGAACTGAAGTTCTGGGATATGACTACAAACATCTGAGTCCTGACTGAAATATTTCTTCCTTTCAGATTATCACCTTTCATGAGAAACCTCATCTTTGTTGTCCTTGCCTCTGCTGTTAATAACAAGCTTGTGGAAGAAACAGAGTCTGAGATTACCAACCATATTGTAAGAGAAAATTGCTCTGATTGGTGGCAAGTATGTCCCAGGGTCCCAGTTCATAGGATTACTCTCAGCTGTGACCATGTTTGCAACTAATAAGTTATGGCTGCAAGTTCTTCCAATTCCCAAGGTAACCTAGGACATTCATCTTCTGCCTGAGGGATTGTGGTAAATTCCTGTGCTTCTATACCCTTCCAACAAATCTCCTTCTCGAGAATCATGACTATGAACTTCCCACATATGGCCAGAGTATTTTCACACCAAAGAGATTTAGTTTCATGAGAGATTCCCTGTATAAACATCCAGGGATTCCATTCCACTCTGGTTTAATGTTTCATAGCCCAAGTTTAGCTATCAGAGCAGAGAAGCTGTGCCATCTACCTTCAGATCTTTCATTTGAAATGGATAATTTCAACATTTTTGCCTGGATATTGATTGCTGAAATGCAAACTAGAGAAGCATGCTAGCCAGTGAAAGTCATCCACTTCGTTGGAAGAAGGCATAAGTTGCTGCCTCTTCTCTCCCAGAATTAACACACACTATGAAGATATAAAACTCTGAAAGGTCTGTGATGGGAATTTTCTCCCCCTGTGTAAGCTATCAGGGACATTCTTTTCAACCAGAAGTATGCATCAGACCTTAACACTCTTCATAGTGGGGAGTGTCCTTCTACTTTTTCATTATTTTTCCTTCCTTGCACTGGGACTGAGTTTTTCCTCTTTACCCAAAGTTAGCATATTCCTTTTCATTATATTGAGCATAATGTCAGAATTCTGCTATGACTAGTATTGTCCTACATGCCACTTGCCTATTGGGTCCTAAAACATTTATTTTGTGTTATGTGATACTTATATAGTCCTATTGTTACCCTCTGAATCGTTTTTCCTTCTCAGATCAAGTGGCCCTTATACTTGGCACTCTGCAATAAACAGTATTATACATTCCAAATTTCTAAATATGATGGTGGACCGATTATCTATCTATATCCAACAAGAATATTTCAGAGAGTCAGGTTCTGCAGAAGAGGATCTGGACAATCTAATTATATTGAATAGGCTCTCAAATTAGATGTTGTGTGTAAGGGATAACTCCAGCCTCCATACTTTTTGACTAGAAGGTAGCAGATCCCATTATATGACTAAAGAATCACTGGAGATTCTCATCTTTTCTTGCCTCACACACGGCACTATTAAATAAGAGTTCTTCATATTTAACATCCCAGCACCCATCTAGGCTTAACCTAAAACACATACTCAACTAGTTGGATCTTACTACCACCCTCTTTTAAATAATAGAACGCAAGTGTGAAACCTGAAATAAGATTTCATGCCATCTGCATCAAAATTGGGGCACCATCAGTACTTGTAGAAGCACTTACCTTGTTGGAAGATTATTATTATGATAATCTAGACACTCAAAAAATTCACTCAGTATATGTATGCTTTTATTGGGAAAGATAGTTGGAAGTTAGTACGCAGAACCAGAAATTTCCTCCAATACCTAAGATATCTGTGAGCTTCCCCATCTGACCAGCAGTGAATGTATATTCCTAGTCTGCCAAATATGAACAGTGCCATATTAAGGAAATCCTACTTATTCACCATATGCTCAGGTGATTTTATAACTACCACTTCTAATTACAATCTCCAGAAAAGTATTATTTTGTAAAAAGTGGTGTCAGAACATACAGGAATGAAACAACAAACTAAAGATTACCAAGGTGAGGGTAAATTCTGTCTTCATTCTGGTACCTTAGACAGATACCTTACTCCCTACATGCAGAAGAATATGTGGAAGACACAGATCCAGAGATTCCTACATTGCAGACTCTTAGAAGAATTCTAAGAGAGCTGACATGCTGGTCACAGACATTCAGAAGATGTGTGGTCTATATTTTTATTTTTATTTTGCTTTGGAGCTAATTAAGCAGTGAGTGCCAGGGCCACTATATATTCTCAAACTATCAATGAAACTTCAGCTTTTCCTCATTAGGGCTGCAGGTATATGACATAGAGAGGCTGAGGCTCTTTCATGCATGAAATCCTGGAAGCTACAATCTCATCCATCTGCTTTAGCATTTCTTATATCTATTACCTGACCCCAGAGAAATAATTTATCTTGTGCCTACAGGGAATTTGGATTTACAGCACCTACCCTAAGAAGTCAGATACCCTAAAGTATCCTTCCTCTTTCATGGAGCAGATTTTAGACTATCTCCACTCCCCATGTATTTCCCAACAACTCCTCTTTTAAGCACTGGGATTTCTTACCTCCCTGTGGTAAAAGATACCTTCCTCCTCAATACACAAACTTTTCAGACCTTGTAAATATGGCTCCATGGGGATAGAATTACTATAACTATGTAATCACGGTTCCGGTCCTTCTGTTGTGAACCATGGTCTACCAATCTACTGTCTCTGCTTTTCCGAGGAAACACACATCCTCTCATTTCATCCATGTTGTCTTCCAGGATGCCTTATTGACCAAGGAGAGAGCCCTCACACTGTATTACTCTGGTTCAGGACAATCATATATTCCCCACCCAAAGTTAAGTTAATAGAATAATTTTCTTCATCTAATGGGACCTCCAAAAACTCAGGCATACCAGAGTCCAAGAGTAGCAAGTAAAGCCCATAAACACATATCCCTGCTTCAAGACAGAAATCAAAATGATGTGGTCCCAATCATTCACACCTATTCCAGAGCAGCTGAACATATGGTTGAGAAGGAAAATCACCACTGGACTATCATGCAAAATATTTGGCAAAAACTCAGAGTTCTGACTGAACGGGCACCACATTCACTACAGCAGAGAGATGATCTAGTTTTTGATGAGAAGCAGGAGTTTGATAAGACAATACTGTAATGACATTCACTACATGAGGTAGGTTGGGACAGTGACATCATGTGAAGGAGAGAGTTTGCAATTTCCAATTCTACCCAACCCAACATGCTAGTTTACCCCTAACATGTTTACCTCCATTCTGTAAGAGGATTTAAAAAATTTTTCCTCTAACCCTGAGAGCCTTGTGCTTTTGACATGGCTCTTGGAGTCTCCTTTCTTCACCATGCCCATTGGGAAACCTGAGACCTCTCACCTCTGACCCAATGATCTAGTCTCTCACTAAGTCTCTGAGTAGTTTTGGGGACATTCATCTTCTCACTATGAGTCCTTAAATTGTGCCCACATTAACCAAGTGTTTCATACAAATATTCTACTGTGTTCTTCAAATACCACTACTTCTAATCAAGGGAACTTCAGACCTTCCTTTTTAATTTTGTGGTGTCTCTCTAGTAACAGCATTATCCAAATGGAGCCTATTTTAGTAGTAGGTATCATACTACTTCACTATGCTGAAAGAGAACCCATAATTACACAAGATGGCCAAAGAGCTAGGCATTTTCCTAATTGACAGTATAATATTCATTCCCTCAAGTTTAGGTCAAGAGCAGCAAGAAGAGCCTGGAAGAGTAGTCATCATCTTCATGGCATTCATCATTAATGGAGTGGTCCCAACTTTGTACAGACCTTTGTGTTTGAATGCAAAAGTTCTGGCCTGACAAGTCTAGCACATCCTAAGTCACTCTTGGAAAGGTGTTCACATTGAATATATATATATATATATATATATATATATATATATGTTATATATATAATATGTATATATATGTATATATAATATTTGTATATATAATATATGTGTATATATTATATATATGTGTACATATAATATATATATGTGTGTGTATATGAATAATTATTAATCTATGGGCTTTCAAATCAGCAGCCAAACCCTGAGAAAGGATCAGGGCTACACAGAAATCCTGAACACCTAGTTTAGTTGAGAGCCAGGTACAAGAGACTTTCTATCAGCTTAAACCCCATGTACAAGTAGTCTTCTCTGCTGAAAATCACATAGAGGGATAGCTTTTCTGAAAATGATCAGATATACACAAATATTAGTGCTGATATGTGGAACTTCATGAAAGCATTTTCATTTATGTACAGTTAAGCAGAAAGCCAACCAGGAGAAATGAAATCCCATAGAATGTAGAAGATTCTCCTCTAGGTATTTTTAACATAGAGGATTAATGGAATTTGGATAGAGTAATACAGACTGAACTTAAAAAAAAAACAGCAAAATATCTAAATGACATATATATTTGCTGAAAGGATATGGAGAAAGGAAAACCCTCCTCAATTGCTGATTGGAACGTAATCTTGTAAAACCACTTTCAAATCATTCTGGTGATTTCTTAGACCATTATTATTAGCAATTCCTCAGGATCCAGGTATACCACTCCTAGGCATATATACAAAATATGCTCAAGTACCCAACAAAGATACTTGCTACTTGCTCAAACATGTTCATAACAGCTTTATTCATAAAAATCTGGAACTAGAAATAAGCAACAAACAAACAAAAGAAAAAAAATCATATGTCCCTCATTGGAGGAAAGGATACAGAAGTAATGGCACATTTTCACAGTAGAATATTACTCAGCAATTACAAAAATCATAAACATTTTGGGAAAATGGTCTAGAAGAGAAAATTCTTAGTGAGGTATCCCAGAAGCAGAAAGACAAACAGAATATATAGTCACTCATAAGAGGAAACTAGACATATACTAAAATCAGTCTACATAAATATGCTAAACAAGAAGGATGACCCTTGGTAAGATGAACAATCAAAACTCAAAAGAGAAATGTGATTGTCATATGAAAAGGAGAAAAGAGAAAACAGGAAAGGAGCACACCACAGAGGGCCTCTGATATACTCTACCCAGCACAGTACAAAGAAGATGCTGAGACTGATAACCAAACTTTGGACAGAGTACAGAAAACCTTCCAACAATTGTGGGATATAGTAACATTTGGAGAGGCCTGGAAATCCACAAGGGGAACAAAAGAATGAAAATATCTGTGTGCACAGGACTTTTCTGAAACTGAAACTCAAACAAAGGACCATTCATGGGTATCACCTATAACCCCTGCTCTGAGGTAGCCCATAGCAGATTAGAATCCAATTTGGTTCCCAAGTAATGGGAACAGGTACTGTCTCTGACATGAACTCTGTTGCTGACTTTTTGATCACCCATCGTGAGGACAGAACTAGAAAGGAGCTAGAAAGGAGCACAATGCAGCCAGTCCTGTTGAGACCTGATATCCTAGGTTCAGATAGACAAGGAGGAGTACCTCCCCCATAAGTGGACATGGAGAAGGGCAAGGAGGAGAAGAGGGAGGGACTTTGGAATGGGGACAGAATTATGGAGGGAGCTACAGCTGGCATACAAATTGAATAAAGTGTAATCATTATAAAATGTTGTGCCTATGAATTTGAAGGACGTTTAGGAGTTGTATATGGGAGTTTCATCAGGAGTAAATCTGATCTAAAAATATTAAAAAAATATGAGCCAGCAATATGAACAGAGATTTCAAATGATGAAAAAATAACTAAGAATAACTCAAAATGTGTTCCTTGCCCTCAGTAATTAGGGGAGTGCAGTTAAAAACAACTTTGAGATTTTGTCTGTTTTAGCTCAGTTTAGAGTGGTGAAGATCATCAACATTAACAACAACAAGAAAATGAAGTACCAGGGGGGAGAGGTTGAATAAAAGACCTACTTCAGTTTTTGGAGTCCTTTTACATGCTCATGCTGCTCTATAGAGATATGAGTTTGGCTAAAAAGGACTCTGTTGCCTATTCTTCAATAATTTACCCATAGTTGAACTTCCTCTACAAGCCACAGTGAAGAAGAGTATATGTTCAGTCCTGATGTGTCTTGATCTACTGGTGGGTGTGTATAGGATGGTTTTTTCTTATTGTGGAGTAGGGGAGGAGTGATATGGAAAAGAGGAAAGAAAGAATCAGGAGAAGAAGAGGAAGGTGGGGCTGCCCTCAATATGTAAAGTGAAATAAATATATAAATATATAAATAAAAATGAATGTGTGCTTGGTTCTATGAACCAATATTTTTACAGAATCAATATACAATTGGATAGAGTATAAGTTGCAAGACCTGACCAGTAACTTAAGCAGAATTTGAATTAAAGTCCCAAGTAGTATGACAGCAAAGTAGGTAATCAGGAAAACAACAGAGCATAGACTGGTGTGATTATTTAATAAGGCCTTTTTCTTGCTCCCTTGGAGTCTGTTGTTTGTTTCTAACCATGGCAAGATGTAATATTTTCATCATCATTATTATTGTTATTATTATTAATATTTTCCTTAGCACTTAACATAGAAACAACAGTGTTTTTCCCCAAACCCAGACACAATTTCCTATATTTCAAGAGTAGCCTCTTCAGTTTTGTAGGTCCACTTCCTCAAGAGAATATAACTAACATTTTGAAACTTCTGGGCCCTTGACCACCCTGTCTATACAGCTTGGAAAACATCAGAAATTCGTGTTTAGTCAAAGCATTAGTACATGCCCACAAAGTAGTCTAAGTTCCTGGGTAATATTGCTGTTACCCTGATGAATTAATCCACAAGGCAGAACAGCTGGGTTATAAGTTTTGGATATTAGCCAAATTTCATCCACGTATAAGGCCTCTTCATCCCATTATAAACCCTCTAGTTTTCATCCTGTTATACATTCTTTAGTGTTGGGCTGCCCTCAATGACAGTGAGTGCCATTGACCAGCCCAGTTGGGTGCCCCTTGTCTGTGGGAAAATTAGGGGTTCAGATATCAGGAAGGCACAGGTAGGTGAAATAACAGAGACCACACCAGGTAGTTGGTTTGGATCTATTGTGCTTTACTGAAATCAAGCCAACACTTATATAGTGGTTACATAAAGAAGCACCTGAAGTTGACATATTTCCTGGAGCATTCAGACTTTTTACCAACAATACAAACTTTACATTTTAACTGAAAGAGTAACCTGGTAGAAACATTGTCTACAAAAAATCTTGGCCTAACAACCTCTTAAGCAGAGCAAACATAGAACTAGTGCCTTATTTACATAGTGTTATAGCTGCCAATTTAGCTAATAGAGGGCCAGGGGATTGTTAAACTTGTGGTATGTTTGTGTAGTTTACTGCTACTAATTAGTGAGTAGAAGGCCAGGGGCTGTCATTGCCCTCTGAACCAAGTCGGCTAAAGATTTATAAACACCCCCCTCCAGAGTTAAGCATTGAGGGGAATCCCTCCTGTTTGTCTTGATAAGGATTTACAATCTTTCCTTAGAGATAAGATGCTTGAGCTAGCCTGTCCATAAAACCCATAGTATAATATAAAACCTTTTGACCTCCTATGTTTGCCTATCTTCTTTTTGCCTCATCATAAACATCTGTATTAGTTAATGGTTTTGTAGTAGTTTTACTGCAGTGGGAATATCCAGAGCATTTATCCTAACAGATCCTGATTGAATATTTTCTTTAGAAAGCCCTAAAACTCTTGTCCCTTTATTACCTACGATATTTGGTTTTTCCACAAGCCATTCCTGATGTTGAATCTGATTTATTACTTCTCCTAAAATTTTATTTTCCTTCTACTCTTATTTGCTAAAGCTTTTAGTAATCTATTAGCAATGTGTTTCCTTGGATAGTTAATTATGCTGTTCCAAGAATCATAGAGAAACAGCAAAAAAGCTCATCAATCCAATCTTGTGACCAAGTAAGTTGTGGGACTTACAGAATATGTCTTTTTGGCTTAAGTGGCCATATTAGAGTTTTTTGCCAGGGACTTCCAGGAAGGTGATTCCCGTAGGAAATGTATCTTACATCTGACAACATAATTTTATGCTTACAAAGCACATTTTCTATGTTTTCACAGACGACTCCTGGAGTTAGTGTGGCAAGTGAGTGTCATCTTGCCTGACAATCTGGTTAGTTAATACAGGGGTTGCATGTTCATATATTCATTTTTGTGTTTTTTTGGAAGTCTCTGCTTAACAACACCAATTTTGCATTAGAAAAGACCATTTCTGGCAACTAGGAAGGGCAGCCACAGGGCATGCATATAACTGTTAACTCTTTATTTCTATCTTAAAAGATAAATTCCCATATATATCCTTTTCAGTACAACAAGACCTTGGAAATATATATGAGTGAGCAAAGGTCAAGATGACTATAGTTTTCTGTATCCAGATACCTGGTGAAGGATAGTTACCTACTATCCTACCAGCTGTTTCTTGGAAAAGTCCTTGCTCTCTGGTGTCCTCCCTCCATTTGTATGTTTCAAATATACATTTCTTTTAACCGCAGCATCTTTCGCAACCCCAGGTTGGTATATCATGTAAAATCAATGGGGCACATTGGCATCTAATGACACTCATCAGTGAACATCTGCAGGCCATCATAAGGCAAGAAGGGAGCAGGATTGATGGTAAGTGGGTTTCTGAAATTGGACATCAGGGTTGTCCAGTAGAGGGTCCTGGTACTGGACATATAATCATTAGAGAGTTAGTGGCTTAGTCTTCCCAGATGAATTCTTGAAATAATTTGTGGGAGGTTGTGTGTAAGATTTAACCCAAACTTCACTTGTTTGATTGTTTCTTTTTAGACAATCAATTTCCACAACAGCATTAAGAATTGAGGACAAATCTTTGGCAAGAAGGTTCAATCATTTGGATAGTTATGTCATAAGGTGTTAGCATGGTCCCAAATTTAGAGAGTACTGAAATCAGGGGAAGAGGAGATGTTCAGTAAAGTTAATCTTTGCTCATTGTTGCTGGGAAGAAAGCTCATGGAGCCAATCTGGAAATCAGTGCAGAGTATTCTGAAAAGCTAAAAACAAATCTAACAGATGACTCAGTGATACTACTCCTTGGCATATACCGAAAGGACTTACTAGTCTTATCCACAGAGAGTTGCTTTGCCATTTTGATTGCAGCTCTATTCACATTGGCTAAGAAATCAAAACTATATAAATGTTCAATGAGTGTAAATGTGGTGCATATATACTATCAAATACTATTTATCTGTAAAGAAAAATAAAGAAATTTGTCTGTAAATATATTGAACTAGAAAAGATCAAATTGAATATGGTTCACTGACCCAGAAAGGGTAATGAGGAATGCACTTATGTGAAGTTCCAATGTCAAAATCATTCTACCTAAATGCATATCGTGGAAGAATTGCAGACACTACAAAATTGAAAGATTTTTAGTTAAATTAAAACCAAGAAATTAAAGAGGGAACAAACAAGACACAAGTGATCTGAAAAGATTTCTAGGAAAATGGGAGTTTTAATTTGAGAGGGAGAAGTATACAAATAGTAATTTCAAATCTACATAAACTAAATTGAAAAAGTCCCGGTCTTACCAAGGGGACTTTCAAGCTTTCAATTCAGAACTAAAAAGGGACAAAAAACAAAAAGACCAAGAGAGCAAAACACTTCCCAACTCTACAGAAGAAGGTTTGGGACTACTCATTAAGAACCTCAGACATCCCACCTCTCCCCTTGTGGCACCCAGACATACTACTTTCACCAAGAAAACAAAACAAAACAAAACAAAACAAAACAAACAAACAAACAAAAAAACAAAAACAAAAAACAAGGGATGGCCCTTAAACCAAAGGAGCCACCAAAACTTCTCCTGCAAAACAAGAGGACTTCAAGCCCTCTCCAAATGGAGACAAACCCCATGGGGTGTCAAACCTTGCTCCTCACCCAATTTGAATGAAAGACACCTGAATTTTACTAAAGAGGGCTTAAAACCAGCACTTTCTGCCAGAAAGAGAGATACCATGTGCCAAAGGGGTACCCAGACCCCTGCTTCCTGTCAGATTGTGATTCATATAATCTCCAATTCCAAAAGAAATGGCCACATCGTTTCCTGCTATCCAAGCAATAGTCAGACATGTAATATCTCCAGCTGACCTGAGATCATCCCTTTGTTACCAAGGGAGAGGCACAGCCTACCAGTATGTATATGGGCCTGTCCTGTGTTTTCCTTCTGCCCCTGGAAACCACATATATTCACATTTAGCCACATGCCATCTGCAAATGAGTCCATTTTAAAAGGGAGCTGGAGTTATAACCTCTTCCCTAAAGAAGGTATCAGACCTTCCCAATCTGAACAACAAGGACTCACAGTTTCATATTCTCACCAAAGGGAAAACATCAACGCCCCAGTTTGCAAGACAGAATCAGAAATTTACAATGGAAAAGAGTGGGTCTCTTACAAACTGGGCTGCAGAAATGTTCCTTGTGACCAAAAGTATTAAGGAATTTGTGCTGAAAGCAAGAGCACAGCAGACCTTCAAATTCTGCCTTAGGAAAGCTCACTGGAGCATACCACTCATGCCCAAGGAGATATAAGATCTTCTGGGTCAGTCAAATGGAACCTCTAAAACAGCCCTTCTTACGAGGGGAGCATGGGCCCTACTTTTCTTTTACCATGGAAACTTTAGATCTTGTACTCCATAAGCCAGCCTCCCATCCCTCCCTTGCTCTTGTGAACAACAGATTTTAGAACATTAGCTTCTCATCAACCATCTGCCAATCCAACCAATTCAACCCCTAGCTGCATAAGATGCAAAATGAGTCATCATCTAGGCTCTCTGATTAAAAGCAAGGCAGGTATTCCCTTCTGAATAAGAACAGCTAATGATTACTTCCTAGAAGAACATGCTCTACAATTTATTCCCCTTAAAGACCCTATGTGGGAGGGGGAATGCAATATGGCAGTGAACAGCTTGCACCTTATCTGAGATGTAGAGGATTTGAAAGTCTGAAATTGATGAGCAAAGGAGCAGCTGAAGCCAGAAAATCAAGATTAAGGCTTCCTGAAGAAGAGGAGACATCATATGAATTGATACCATTTAGATTCAGGTTATCAGTGGACATTGCTGTGTACAGGCAATAGCAAACTTTCAAACTCCTTTAACTTACCCATTTCTTGCCATTCTCCTCCTCAGTGGAGCTATCCCACAGTGAGAAAGCCTTACAACAAATCTCACTAAATGGGGAAGAGAGAACAGAAGCAGGGCTCCTAGATCCTCAGCAGAGGATTCCAGCTGTACCCTCCTTCCAGGTTCTTGATTCATGATACTAACCTTTCAGGAACTGGGTCTGTGGTAAAAGCTTTCTGAGTCCAGGGTCTGTGGTTCCAAACTCCTGAGTCCAATGTCCAGGAGCATTTGAAAGGACCCTGCAGTGCCTCCCAGACATTGATGCAAGGGCCACAAAACCCCTTAGTGGTGGTCAGCCAGTGGTCCAGAAACCAAACTCTAACAAACCTCTCAAACAACACAGGTACACTAGGCATACCAGAGCTCGAATATCTACACACTGATGTTGTGGCTGCCTAGAACTTGGCAAGCAGGCACCTGTGCCTGCATCCCAGGTCTGCTTCAGTGACTGGACTTCCAAGTTTGGCAGGGGATGCAGGTCCACTGAATTGACAGAGCTCTTCCAATAGCATTTGATCCAGCAGATCCAAAGAGGATATTTTCTTTTCAATACCTCATGGAACTTACTCCAAAATAGACCATACAGTTGGTTACAAAACAAGGCTCAGCAGAAACAAGAAGATTGAAATAATCCCCTGTATCCTATATGACCACCATGGTCTAAAGCTTGACTTCAACAACAACAGAAACAGCAAAGAGTCTGCACATACATGGAAACTGAACAACTTGCTCTTAAATGACACATGGGTTGGGGAAGAAACAAAGAAAGAAATTAAAAACTTCATAGAATTCAAAGGAAATGAAGGCACAACATACCCAAACTTATGTGATATGATGAAAGCAGGGAAAAGGGGAAAGTTCCTAGCACTAAGACCCTTACAGAAGAAATTTGAAACAATTCATACAAGCAACTTCAAAAGCTCACTTGAAATCCCTAGGGGAAAAAAAGGTAGCAGGGACACTGAAAAGGAGTAGATGGCAGTATATACCCAAGGACAGGGCAGAAATCAATGAATTAGAAACAAATCAACAATTCATAGAACCAATGAAACCAAGAACTGGTGCTTTGAGCATAACAACAAGATAGACAAATCCTTAGCCAAAATAATTAAAAGGCAGAGAGAAACTGTCCAAATGAGCTACATCAGCTGATGAATCCTATGCTGCAGGCTTCTACACAAGTGTGATGCTTTGAATCCATCTATCCTGTCAGGCACAACATCTGAATTAAGCAGAGACTCTTCAAGCTAGCAGGAGCCTACCACACTGATGTCGACCAAGTGAACTAGTCACAGCTTCCTTAATTTTCTCTCTGGATATTGTGTCAAATTTCCTGCAGTGATGGCCAGTAAGTCTAAGCTCTATCTCTAGGCCACTGTGAGGTCCAGATTTTTAGCAGAAGATAAAAAGACTATGGTTGAGCAGCATGATGTTATGGTGTGGTAATCAAGAAAAGTTGACTGTGACTAAGGACCTGGAAACTAATCTCTGTTCTTTAGGAAGATTGAATAACAGTTGCCTCTGTCATCAGCTTTTCAGCAAAATGGAGGGCAAGGCTAGAAGGCAGTGGCTTCAGTCTCTTCTTGGAATGAGTGTGAGTACAAGAAAGAATTCAAGGAAACAGGACTGATCCTGAACCTGTCATTTCATGCTTGGAATAAACAGAGAAATTTCAGCCATGGAGAGTAACTGGATGCTTCCTTCAATACTAAATGAAAGCAAAACCCTTGAGAAATAAGCATATAATCAGGTTGTGCAATCATTTATTATGGAATTCATGAAAATACAAATACAAGTTGCACAAACAACTTGAGGAAGAAGAGCTTCTGTGAGAGTTGGGTTGGTTTTCTGAGACAGGGTTTCTCTGTGTAACAAGCCCTGTCAGGCCTTGAAATGACAGAGATCTGCCTAACTAGATGAGCGTTGATGGAGTATGCCACCATGTCCAAAAAGTTTTGTTGGGTGCCTTGTTTTAAAGATTTTGTTTTTCTTCATCTGGATGAAAAGTCTCTAGGCTTATGGTCTGTGGCAGACCATCGAGGCAAAGAGCATAGCATGGTCAAAGTGTCTCACTTCCAGACCAGGCTCCAGAGAGGAAGTAGTTGGAGAAAAAGAATGACCCCAAGAGTGTCTGTCCAATAACCTACTTCTAATTGTGCCCAACCTCTAGAATTTTTGGCCACTCCCAGTAGCATAATGAAATTTGGATCCAATCAAATTTTGGATCCCATCAAATATTCAGAGGCATGCTGAATAAAATCAGACTGTTCATGACTCAGTCCCTTCTCCAAGCCCTACCACTTTTTGCCCTTCTTTGGGGAGCAAGCCATTAACACATGTTCTGCCTACCCATGGACAGAATCTTTCACTTCCAAAGAGAGTCAAATTTTAAGGGAGCAGATTTCCAGTAGCTAGCGCAATTGCCACACAATTACAAAGCTTAGAAAAAACAAGTGGTATTGCCAGATAGGATGCTAGGCACCACTGGAATTTTACTCTAAGCAACACATAGAGCCACTTTTGGAAAACAGGCAATGTGCCTTTGGAGTGGGAAGGTCTTGAGCAGTGGCTGCTTCTCTTTTTCTGCACTTTACAACCATTGGCCACCACACCCCTGGTGACTGATTTGGTAAATCAGCAGGGCTTCAGCTCGTAACCAGTGCTAAAATGTATAGTCTGATCTGCAAATTGATTATCCCAGTAAAGTCAGGGTAGCTGAGTTCCAAGCAATTCAATAAACAAAAAGAATTGTGGCTATTGTAGCTATTGTGTGCTAGTAGATATCAATAAATGAAGATGTGAGTTTCAGAGAAAGAGTATTTTGAGGCCAAGGACACACAGCATGCAAAAAGAAAAGCACAGAACAAAGTTTAGAAAGTTATTTGGAGTAACAGCTAACAACATCTGTCTTGGAATGCATGGGTTTGAGGACAGAATCCAGTAACCTTTGGTAAGTTCCATGATGTCTCCAAGTTTCCTATTTGAATAAATAAAACTAGAAATTCTCTATAGAATTTAGACAAACACACAGATTCACAAAGGGGTATATTTAATTATTTGGTGTGGAGTAAGTCCCCAGGAAGAATTATTATTACATATTCTATAGTGAAGAATTAGGGCTTTGTTAAAGCAGGAATTCTTACTGTTAGCCTGCAGGAGACCTTCAGTATATTTGTCAACAAGCACACACAATTGCTCAGTGGCTACAAAGATAAGTGTCCTCAGCGTTGTGGGAAAGGCTCAGTTACTACAATGCTTGCTGAATAGGCAAGAGGACTTGAATTCAGATCCACAGAACTCACATACAAATCAAGAAGTGTAAGCTCCTGCCTGTAATCCCAACTTTAGTAATGGAGGTAGGAGGATCCTGAAGACTCACTGAATAGTCAGTAAATAAGGTCTAGATTTAGAGTGACCCAGTTTCAAATATAATATAGAAGGCAGATGAGAAGGACACCTACAACAACCTCTTTCCTACACAAACAAAATCATACACACACACACACACACACACACACACACACACCTCACTCATTGAAAGTTAATCTCATCCCTTCATGGCTGAGGTAGTATGGGGTTGGAAATTGCCTATCTCCAGCCATCCACAAGTAATCATTTCTGTTGTAAACAGCTCCCAAGGTAAGAAATTGTGTTCAATGCCACTGTTCTGCCCCACTGTCTTTACTTTTGTTCTGTCTAGAAAATCCCATTCTTTCAAATAATAATAATAATAATAATAATAATAATAATAATAATAATAATAATAATCAGTCTAACAAAGACCTGCAGGCTACAGTGATCCTTACCATTATACAACAGGCAGAAAAAGAGATTTTTAGATCACCCAAAAAACCTGAGACAAAGATAGGGTGAAAAAAAGTAAGGAAAATGCAAATGAAGAAGGGATATATACAAAAGAGTAAGGGGAGAGAAGAGGGTGAGTGACTATTTATAAGTATTTACCCATACATCACTTGTAATGAGTGGATTGGAATCTATGGCAAACACATGAGATTAAAAGTTTGAAATTCTACAGTGTTATGGACACTGGTTACTGCTCGTGTTAGCTAAAGACTAGCCACAATGTCTGAAGAGAATATATTGATACTGATCTGAGAATCAGACCCCTGGGGACTGCTTCCTTCTCCCACTTCTATCATCCCAGAACAGAGGAGTAGTGCTCCCATCCTGTGCCTAAGCCATATGTATTCTTCTAAATACAGAAAATTCCATTTTAACTTGAGTTGTACCAAGACCATTTAATAGGCAGGCACTGCATCCTAGCTGTCCAAACACAGTAGAGGAAAACAGCATTTTCCCAATTGCACATCTCCTCTCTCCCTCCAGAGTGTGAAGCAAAAGTGTGTCTACAACCCACCACCTTACAAGAGGAACCTGGAAGGCTTCCAGCAGCTGTGCATCCTGGTGATCCAGACTCAGAGCTGCTCCAAGGGTTGCTTTCCATCAGACTGTCAGGGTTCTTTTCTAAAGGAGTGTGGGCTGGCAGTGCTCTTATAAAAAGTTCTAAGGAGGTAGGGAAACACACACTCATGATTCTCAGGCCCCATTCTAGCTTGCTGAACAGTTGTGTGGTGGTTTAAGACTTCATCTGTATTGCTAGTTTTTTTTTTTTTTTTTTTTTTTTCCTGAGCTCCTACTGTACATCTGTTTCCATGGTTAAAATCAGATCACACCTGGGTTGGAAACACAGGTCTATAATCCCATCTAGGTAGGAGGCAGAAGCAGGAAGACAAGTTCAGGGTTTACAGGATCGACATAGTAAGGATATGCAAGGACAGCTGAGGCAACTTATACCCTGTTTCAAAACAAAACAACAACAAAAAAGTCTTGGGTTACAGTTCCTTAGTTGAGCATGTATAATGTTCTGGGCAGAAATACTAATATACATGTAATAATCAAATTAGAACAAGGGCATTTTCCCTTGTGCTTTAAAATGCATTCTCTGTTATTTGTTCTTGCTTCTACTCAATGTCTATGTTCTATATAAGGTGATATAAGCACTCTCATGTAATTCTTTCTCTGAAAAGTGATGTTTTGATAGGGTTTGGTGGGACATGACCTCTTTTACATCCACAGTTAAAGGGCATAGAGCATTGTTCTATCTGCTATGGCTACCTATCATAGAGAGTTTGATTTCAATTTGGTAACTTTGGTACAACTTCTAGTGACTAATATATCCACAGCAATGCTGAACAAAGGCTTGCAAAGTTCACCCCATCTGCTGGACTGTACTCTAAAAGAAATACTAACATATACTCTATACTCGACACAGCCTTGATAGCAATAGTAATGCCTGCCTGCCCCCTTTAATAATTGAGAAAAGTTTTTTTTTTTTAATGGAAACCCACACACTAGGTATGGGGCACCTCCTTGCAAGATTTTAGTCAGCTGGAGACACCCAGAAACTCCCCAAAATAGTAACAGTTACTGCCAATATTCTCTGCCAATCATAACTAGAGTGTAAGTCCCTTTTGCTGAAGACACAGCAGCTCAGGAAAGCATAAGAAAGAAGCTCAGGGTCACAGACAATAGCAGCCATGTTATTTCCAGTGCTGTGAGTTTTCTACTCACAGTCTGTAGTAGCGTTTCACAACTTTCTTAATGCTGTGACCTTCAAAATATTTCCTTACATTATGGTGACCATGATAAAAAGTAAATCATCATGTGTGTTACTTTAGAACTGTAGTTTGCTCCCATTATGAATCATAATCTAAATATCTGATTCACAGGATATGTCATAGGTGAACCTGTGAAAGACTTATATGTCCCCACCCAGAACAAAAGGAGTAAAAAACTCACAGAATGAGAACTGTTGGTTTATGGGCACATATGAAGATCAAACTAGTCACACAGCTCCTGTCCACATTATTAAAAGATCTGAGTAAATAAGGAAAATAAAACATGATGATACAAAGGAATGCAAATTAGTCATTTCTATTTCAGCCTTGCTTTGATTTTGATGAACAAGTCTACAGAAAGTAATCTTTTTAGTGTGCAATTTATATTTTTCTTCTGGAAACCAATTTTTTTTTTTTTTTTGCTATTTTCCCCTAGACTTCATAATTATACACAGAACCAAATGATGTCAGCATAACTATCTTAGTTGTCCCCAGGATGAAGTCAAATTCTATCTTCCAGTAAGTTATCATTCATTAGAAAAAGAAGACCACAGCTTTGAACCAAGTGGACTAGATGTCTCAATAGAATATCCCAGGAGTCTACACAAACTGCTTGGAAAAATGCACTAGGCAGAAACTAGAACCATTCACCATGTAGCTTTCAGGCACTTTCAAAGACAGTAATCCTAGATATTCACTTTCAAGAAGGCAATGACAGACACATTTCCACTTTTCACAGAACAGATCCCGATAAAATGACTCAAGTAATCTTAAATTGGAGAAGATATGGGTACTCCAATCTTTCTTTGAAATTTAATTGCTTATAATTTGTAGTGCATATTCAAAACAAGGACATAGATCAACTTGTAATGCTAGAAACCAATTTAAACTACCTTATCCTGGAACCTTGGTTTGTGGTAATAAAGAAAAAGAGTAGTGAAATTAACTTTTCATTTTCTATAGAGAGTAGAATTTTTTCACAGTTTTATATATGATATAGTATTTAGAAAATTTCATATATCTTTCTCTTCACTTCAATTTCTCTCACATTATCCATCAACCTCCTCTTAAATTCATGACCTCTTATCCCAGTAATTATAAGTAATATATTATAATCATAAATATTTTGTATATATACACATTTACAAATATAACCTGCAGACTCTTTTTAGTGTTCCTCATATGAACACATATTTTGGGTGATCACTTGGATTTAGATAACTTAAATTGCAGCCCCCATCTAAGACTGAGCCCCCTTCTCTCAGCAGCCATTAATTTTCAGTAAATCTTTACTTAGGTTTACAACACTGTAAGATTTCACATATTTATTTTGGCATGTCATCTGGGGTTGCCATTGGTTAGTTTTTTTTTTAGGGAACAACATCGTTTTTAATTCCATGTTTTCACTTTTCTAGAAGACACCGTCTTACAGCAGGCATGCTGGTTTTTTTCTGGCTTTTACAATCTTCTTCCCTTCTTTTGAGATGTTTCTTCATTTGTTCTTTTAGATGTATTGTTGATGTATCAGTTGAGGATGGGAAATCCACAGTTAGGTGATCTCTATGTTTTGACTAGTTCTCAATCTCTGTTATATCCTCCATATGCTGCCATGAAAAGCTTTTTTGATTATAGAGAAGATCTGACTTTTCCTGTGGATAAAAGGGTGAGTTCTTAGAGTGTAGTTTTATGTTATGGTGGTATCAGAATTGACAGATACTCCTCTGTAGTCCATGGCTTCATCAACCATGATTAATGGGATAGGTTTACAATACTGGTAAGCAAGTGTGACCCGCGCAATCGTCTCGCCAGCAAGAACGCACGCGGACACAAGGATCCTTCTGCAGTAAACGTTTATTACGATGAATAGAGGAAGACGATAACCGCCAGATTGGTGCTGCTTAAATACACCCTATGGCGGTGTGTACTCCGCTGGTTGGCTGCTTGTCCATTGCCCCGTGTGACGCCCCGGACTGGGCAGTAACGCCCCCGGGCTGGACAGTGGCTTGGCGTGCTTTTGCAACTTGCACACGCACTCTATTATTGTTCATTAGGGCCAGAGCCGGATGTCGGCGCCATCTCGTAATAGCTATTGCATTCTCTCAGCTCTCCGCAAGCAAGGCCTTGTGGTTTCCATCTTTTGTCTATTACAAATAAACCTGCTACAAACATGGTTGAACAAAGGTCCTTATTGTGTACTTTTTCTACTTTTGGGTATATGCCTAGGAGTGGTATGGCTGGATTCTGAGGAAGCAGTTGTCTGAGAAAGTCCAGAGTGATTTTCAGATTGGTTGTACAAGTTTACATTCCCCCCAGCTGTGGAGGACGGTTCCCCTTTCTCTACAACCTCTCCAGCATGTGTTCTCTTGAGTTTTTGATCTTAGCCATTCTGATGGGTGTAAGGTGAAATCTTAGGGTCATATTGATTTGCATTTCCCTAATGGCTTATGACATTGAGCATTTCTTTAAGTGTTTCTCTGCCATTCGATATTCCTCTACAGAGAATTCTCTGTTTAGCTGTTTCCCATTTTTGAATTGGATTACTTGGTTTGCTGTTTTTCAGCTTCTTCAGTTCTTTATATATACTGGATATTATTAACCCTCTTTCAGATAAAGGGTTGTTGAAGGTTCTTTCCCAATCTGTAGGCAGTTGTTTTGTTTTGTTTCCTTTGCTTTACAGAAGCCTTTCAGTTTCATGAGTTTCCATTTATTGATTAGAGCCTGTTCTGTTGGTGTTCTGTTCAGGAAGTTGTCTCCTGTTCTAGGGTTTTCCCCAATTTTTCTTGTAACTGATTTAATGTGTCTGGTTTTATGTTGAGGTCTTTGATCCACTTGGACTTTAGTTTTGTGCAGGGTGATGAGTATGGATCTATTTGCACTTTTCTACATGTAGACATCCAGGTATACCACCACCATTTCTTGAAGATGCTATCTTTTTTTTCCATTATATGGTTTTGGTATCTTTGTCAATGATCAGGTGTCTGTAAATTTGTGGGTTCATTTCTGGGTCTTTTGTTCAGTTCCATCGATCCACCATTCTGTTCATATGCCAGTACCATGCATTTTTTATTATGTAAATCAAAGAACTCTGTCATTATATCAAAACCACAGTCTATGTATTGGGAAATATCTACACCAAACTTGTATCTGAGTGTGAGCAAATATACAGAATATATAAAGAACTCAAGAAGTAAAAAAACAACAAATTCAGGAATGCAATTATAAGTTGGGGTACAGAGCTAAACAGAGAATTCTCATTAGAGGAATATTGAATGGCAAAGAAACACTTAAAGAAATACTAAACTTTCTTAGCTGTCAGAGAAATGCAAATCAAGTCAACACAGATAGTTCACATTACACCCATCAGAATAGCTAAGATAAAATCCTCAAGTGACAATACATGCTGGGCAGGATATGGAAAGGGGGAACCCTCCTCTAAGGCTGTGCAAATGTAAACTTGTACAACCACTTTGGAAAACATTTTGTCACTTTCTCAGACCATTAGAAATAGTGCTACCTCAAGAGCCAGCTATGCCACTTGTAGGCATCTATCACAAATATTCTCAAATATACAACCAAGAAATTTGTTCAACCATGTTCTTCATAGCAGCTTTATTTGTAATTGCCAGAAGTTGAAAATATCCATATATGCCTCGGTTGAGGAATGTTTACAGAAATTTTGCTTCATTTACTCAATGGAATTCTTCTCAGCTATTAAAAAAATGCCAATGAAATTTCTTTCTAAAGATGGAACTAGAAAAGCTCATCCTGAGTGAGGCATCCCAGAAGCAGAGAGACACACATTATGTACTCTATGAGAAGTGGTTCTTAGACATACAATACAAGATTATTACATTAAAATCTCTAAACACCAAGAAGCTAATCAAGAAAAAGGACCCTGGGTATGATGATCAATCCTATTCAGAAAGGCAGGTGGGATGCACATCTGAAAAGGTAGAAAAGAGGGAAGAGGACAGGAGCCTACCACAAAAGGCCTCTGAAAGAATCTTGTCTACAGGGTATCAAAGCAGAGGCCGAGACTAATAGTCATATTTTGAACAGAGGGCAAGAAACCTTATGAAAGTAGGGGGAGACAGAAAGGCATGGATGCTACAGAAGCTCGACAAGGAGAGAAACAAATCTGGGCACAAGTATCTTTTCTGAGACTGATACTCCAACCAAGGATGATTCATGGAGATAACCTATAATCTGTCCTCAGGTGTAGCTGTGTTCAAGAGGGTTCAGCTCAAAATTCAAGTGGATTCCCTAGTAATGGCGACAGGGTCTGTCTCTGGCATCAACTCAGTGGCCTGCTTCTTGAGAACCTTCCCCAGATGAAGGTGCAGTCTCACCTGGCCACAGAGGAAAATAGTGCCCACACCTCTGATGAATCCTGATATATTAGGATCAGATGTACATGGAGGATTTCCTCCCCTATCAGTGTACTGTGGGAAAGGCAAGGGTGGAGAAGAGAGTGGAAAGTTGGATAAGGGAGTGATAAAGGTGAGGCTACATGTGGGATACAGAATGAATAAACTATAATAAATGAATATATAAACAAATAAATAAATAAAGTTGTTGGTGTTTTCAAGGGAATTGCATTGAGTCAGTAGATTGCTTGTGATAGTATGTCCACTTATACCAGGTTAATCCATTTAATCCATGAGCATTGTAGTTATTTTAATCTTTTGAAATCTTCAGTTTTATTTATTTATTTATTTTTATTCACAATTGAAGTTCTTGCCATACAGATTTTATTTTTTACTTGCTAGATTAGAGATACAGCAAGAAATTTGATATAAAATGTTTTGTTGTTGTCTGTTTTTTGGTATTTTGAAGGATGTTTCCTTAAATTCTTCCTCACCCCAATTTTCTTTTTTATAGAGAAGGGCTACTTTATTTATTTATTTTTGTTAGTTAGTTTTGTTTCCATACACATTACTCCAATGTTTATCAGTTTTGGGAGTTGCCTCTTAGAATTTAGGTGATCACTTATGTATACTATCATACAATTCACAAATAGTTAGATTTTCACTTCCTCTTTTCCAATTTGTATCCCCTCAATCTCTTTTAGTTATAGTACTGCTTTACCTAGGACCTCAAGTTCTATATTGGAGACATTCTCAGAGAGAGTGCAGGCATTATCTGATTTTGATTTTAGTATAATTGCTTTGAGTGTCTCTCAATTACATTTATTGTCAGCAATAATCTTCCTGTGTGTTGCTTTAATTATTTTTAGGTATGTTCCTTGTATTCCAGATCACTCCAAGACTTTTAACATGAGTGTATTTAATTTTGTGAAATGCTTTTTTTCTGCATCTAAGAAGGTAATCATGTGGATTTCTTTCTTTCTCTTGTTCAGGCAGTGGATGAATTTCTGATCATTGAACCATAACTGCATGTCAGGTTTGAAGCCAATGTAGTCCTTGTGGATGAACCCTTTAAGGTGTTCTTGTGTATGGGTTGTGAATATTTTATTTACATATTGAGTAACATCACTGCTCAAAAGAGAAGCTGGTCTGAAATTCTCTTTCTTTTTAGATCTTTGGACACTTTACTTATCAAGGTGACCATGGTTTGTAGAAAGAGTTTGGTAGGGGGTTTACGCTGGTACTTTGTGGAATAATTGGTAGAGGACTGGTATTAGCTCCTCTTGAAAGTCTGCTCTAATTCCCTGGTGATATCATCTGGTAATGGGTTTATCAGATGGGAGACTTTTAATGACAACTCCTATTTCCTTAGCTGATATGGGGATAATTTCTCTCTCTCTCTCTCTCTCCTTATTTTTTTCTTTTCTACTGTTTTCCATTATTACAATTTATTCATTTTTTGTTTCTCAGCCCCTTCCTTCAGTCCCTCCCAATCCTTCTCTCTCTCCCTCATCTCCCCCACAGTCCACTGAAAGGGGAGATCCTCCTTCACTTCCATCTGCCCCTGCTTTTCAGGTCTCATCATTACTGGCTGCATTGTCTTTCCCTGTGGCTTCATAAGGTTACCTGCTCCTGCAGGGGGAGGTCATCAATGAGCCAAACAATGAGTTCATATCAGAAATAGACCTGGTTCCCCTTGCTAGGACACACACATGGAGACTGAGCTGTCCTCCTCTACATCTGTGCAGGGATTTTAGATGATCTCCATGAATGAACTTAATTGGAAAATAAGTCTGAGAAAAGACTCCAGGACTTTGAATTTTTTTGGTACTATTGCTCAATTTGAGGAACTCCTGTCACACCCCTGTCTTTCTTTTTCACCCTCCTTTCATAAGATTCCCTTTATTGCAACCAAAGTATGCTAAGAAGAAAAACTCAAAGGACAACACCTACTTGGGAAGATGTGGCAAATGGGAACACTGCTCTATTGCTGTTGGGAGAGTAACATTGTACATCCACTTTTGATATCAATCTGTCACTTTCCCAGGGAAATAAGTTGTGATACCTTAAGATCCAACTATACTGTGTCTCGAACTTGTGATCCTCATACTACTGCTGCCTCCTTCAGCAAATCCTACCAGTTGTGTGTGCCACCACAACCACTCTGGAAAGCAATTTGGAGCTTTCTCATAAAACTATGAGTAATACTTCTTCAAGATCCTGTCATACCACTCCTATGCATATACCCAAAAGAGGCTCAAGTACACAATAAGGACATTTGTTCAACCATGTTTGAAGCAGCTTTATTTCTAATAGCCAGGAGCTGGAAACAACCCAGATACCATTAAACTGAAGAATGGATACAGAAATTGTGGTACATCTACAAAATGGAATATTACTCAGCAATAAAAAACATGGAAATGATGAAATATGTATATAAATGGTGGTGACTGCAAAGGATCTTCCTGAGTGAGCTATTTTAGAAGCAGAAAGACACACATGGTATAAACTCACTCATATAGACATATAATTAAGGATAAACCTACTGAAATCTGCACACCTAAAGAAAATAATCAAGAGGGAGGACTGTAGCTAAAATGTTCAATCAATGTCCTGAAAGGTAAAGAGGATGGACATTAGAAGAAGAAGAAAACAGGAAAGAAGTTTGGAACCTGCAAAAGAAGGCCCATGAAAGGCTCTTTTTGATATTCCTGCAGACTAGCAAACCATATGCTGACACTTATGGCTAACTGTCGGGTAGAATGCATGGAATCTTATGAAAGAAAGTGGGAACTGGTAAGATCTGGATAGGACAGGAGCTCCACAAGGAGAGCAACAGAACCAAAAATTTGCAACAGTAGTCTTTCCAGAAACTCATATTCTATTCAAGTACCATGCATGCAGATAACCTAGAATCCCTGCACTGAACCCCATGGCATTTCAGTGACCAAGTGTGTTCTTTAGTAATGGGAACAGGCACTGCTTCTGACATGAATGGATTGGCCTACTCTTTGCTCTCCATGCCCTGAGGGGGGGCAGCCTTACCATACCACAGAAAATGATATTGCAGCCACTCCTGAGAAGATCTGGTAGACTAGGATCAGAGAGAAGGAAAGGAAGAGCTCCCCTATCAGTGGACTTGGAGAAGGGCATGCCTGGAGATGGAGGGAGTGAAAGTGGGATTAGAAGGGGTGGAGAAAGTTGTTTATGGGGGGATACAAAGTGAATAAAGTGTAATTAATAAAATTTAAAATAAAAAATTTATAAAGAGATCCAACCAAACCACTCCTAGGCATATATCCAAAATGTTTAAATATACAAGAACATTTGTTCAACCATGTTCATAGCAGGTTAACTCGAAAGACCCAGAACCTAGAAACAACACACATGTCCCTCAACTAAGGAATAGATAAATAAGTTGTAGTACTTTTCCACAATGGAATACTATTCAGCCATTAAAAACAAGGAGATCATGAAATTTGCAGTCAGAGAGCACAAACTAAGAAAGATCATCCTTAGTGAGGTCACCCAGAAGCAGAAAGACACACATAGTACATACTAACGTATAAGTGGATATTAGACATATAATATAGAATAAACATACTAAAATTTGTACACATAAAGTGTCTCAGCAAGAAGGACCACCCTGGGCAATATGCTCAATCCTCATTCAGAAAGGCAAATTTAATGGATATCTGAAGAAGGAGACAACAGGATACAGGAGAGGAGTCTACCAGAGAGTGCTTCTGAAAGAACATACCCAGCAGGTAGATGCTGAGACTCATAGCACATTTTTATTTTCCTCAGCTGAATTCAAATTTGGTAAGTGGATTCTATCAAGGAAATTGTCCATTTCATGTAGATATTCAAATTTTGTGCCATATTGGCATTTGAATTAGGATTACTGATTTTTTTTTGGATTTCCTCAGTGCATGTCATTATAACTTCTGATTTTGATAATTTGGAAAGTGTCTCTCTGCCTTCTAGTTAGATTGTCTAAGGGTCGGTTTATCTTGTTAATTTTCTCAAAGAAGCAACTTTTGGTTTCATTGATAATTTGAATGGTTCTTTTTCTGCTGCACTGAGCCAGGAAGGCAAATGCTGTATGTTCAGTGTGAAATGATTCTATGTGACTACATTACCTGGAATAATTACAGAAAGCTAAATGTTAAATATTTTTAAATTGAAACCAAGAAAATGAATAGGGAACAAGCAAGATGCAGGTAATCTGAAAGGAGTAATAGGTATCAACTTTTCACTTAATACTGCTTTCATTGTGTTCCATAATTTTCAATACTATGTGCGTTCATTTTCACTGGATAGTAGGAAATCTTTAATTTCTTTATTTGTTTCCTGTCCCACTTTTCATTGAAAATGTTTAGTTTTTATGAGTCTATAGGCTGTTAAAATTTCTGTTGTTGTTGAGGTTTTGCTTTATTCCATGGTGGTCTGATAGGCTCCAAGGGATTATTTCCTTCTTCTTGTAATATGTTTAATCTTCTCTCTTTTTTGGGGGGGGAGGCAAGATGATGGTACCAGGAGAACACTGCATCTGAGGAGCAGGACAACATTTTCCCATATGGCAACCAAGAGACTGTACTCTGAGCCCTAAAACAACAGCAATCATGTTTCTCAGGTGAGAGGAAACCCCCACAGCATGGGAATCAGTCGGGTCCACGCTCAGGTCACCCAGCCATAACCTAGAAGAGTCCTACAGGCACTAGTTTGCCAGACCAGAGCCACACACTGGGTGTCCTGATCACCTTCCAAGGCTGATTAGTGGGCACAAAAAACACCAGAGACTTGGAGATCCATTCATGAGAAAACCCCACAGGGAAGGAAGGAAACAGTACTGATTTGGGTCACCCAGTCTTTCCCTGCAAAATATCTCACAGAGCAGCAAGTGCGAGCCACCATCACTGAACTGGTCTCAAGCCACCTGTGTGCCCCAATGCAACTGAGACTGAGAGTCTCTGTCTGGAGAAAGCTTCACAGGGAAGGAAGAAAACGGTAGTGAATTGAGTCACCCAGTCTTTCACTGGAAAAAGTCTTGCAGACCAGTGGGTATGAGCCAACATCACTGAACTGGACTCCCATCACAGGCACAGACAGTTGCTGTGTGCCAGATTTCTGGCACAGTCAGAGCTGTGCACCTCAGGAAACCAGAGACTGGAAGTCACTGTCAGAAGAAATACAGGGACCGAAGGAAAGGGGACAGACTAAGGCCAACCAGTATATCCCTGGAGAAGGGCCCACAGGCTGGCCCAACCAGGGTCCTGCTGTGCACAAGATAGCCTGCTTTTACAAGGAGAGCAGTACCCACCCACCACATATTATTGCTTGGGGAATGGGGCACAGAGTCCCAACCTCAGACCTACAGAAACCTGGAATCCCTGAGATCAATCCCCAGTTACTGCTCCACCCATGGGGCAACCAGTTATCCCTAACAAAACTGTCCAAATCACTGGACACACAGGTTACAGTAGCAGATCACTAAATTTACAGCAAGAAACCCAGAAGCAGGGCAGCTGTCTCCAGGATGTCTCCAGGTGAGAGGAGAAGCCCTCTCGACTAACATAGACCACAGTTACTACTCAGTTCTCTATGCCTGAGGTTAGCAGTCGTAACTGCTGAAAAACACTGGCCATCCAGTGACTATACCCAAAAAAGCTGAGAAGGCTTCCTTCAGTAAAAACTATCTTCCTACCTGGGATTCTCTCCAGCACAGGTTTCCAGGAACCACCAGGAACTAACTCCAAACGCCTAAGATAGCCCAATGGGTAGAGGCCAGCATAGATTAACAAACAAAATAAAAGTAATATGGCATCTCCAGAACCCATTTATCCAGCGGCAAGTAGTCCTGGACACATGAGCATAATTGAAATTCAAGAAGATGATCTATGCTCATGAAGAGGATAAGAGTGGAAAAAAATAAAATGTGTAAAGACCTAGAGGAAGATAAACTCAAACAAATTATGGACATCCGTAAAGAAATAGAGGAAGATAAAAACAAACAGATTATGTCCATCTGAAATACAGGAAGTTGCAGCCAAACAGAGAGGATATGTTTAAATCACTGAGAGAAATAAAAGAAACAGAGGATTGTTCAAACAAACAGCTGAAAGAATTGAAGGAAAAACAGGATAATACAGCCAGACAGGTGAAGGAAATCACCAAAATGTCATGAATACTTGAAGAGCCTGTGGAAGCATTATCTCTTTCAGGGAAATCAGGAAAGTCTCATTCTACTCCACAAACTCTGGTGCATTCTCCATTATTTCAAGTGACTTCAGACACTTCCCTAAATATCTAACTGCTATCCAGGAAGCTCTAAAACTTTACCCACCTACCCAATGTATGGTACAGCACTCACCATCTTTGCCAAGGCCTACCAGACTATTTTAATCTAGCCAAAAATCTCAGGAATGTGCCTTAGATTCATCAGGGCATGTAGAGTATTTACCATGTGCACCTGGTGCTCAGGAACATCTTCTGTGTACTCTAGGGGCTCTAGCAACTTTGCTCTCAGTTGAGAGTCCTCTGAAACGTTCCATGTCATCCAAGGCAAAGGTGCATACAGCACAATCTGATAAAATGTCTCTACAAAGTTCAAATCTTCTCCCAAAATACTAGAAACATGCAATCCTTTTCTGAGCATTCCTGGATAATCATAATCTTTCCAAGGCACAGTAGATGACTCTGGATCTAGAAAAGGTACACCTTCAAGTTTCAAATCTATTTACTTCTATGATGCAGGTCTTCCTACATCAGCACATGCAATTCCATTATCTTCGAAATCTGCTCAAGGGTCTTTGTGAGCTTGTGTATCAGCAGGAGGGACTTTGAAAATATGCAAATCTGCACAAGGCTCTTCTCCATCGGCTGCTGAACCTGGAGTGCATGTCTAATCTTCACAAGCTACACTGGACCAGTATTCAATTGCAGAACCATATGTGAGACCCTTGCAGTTAATTCCAGCACCTCTGGTGTCAACCCAAAATACTCAGATGCCCTTAGGGTCTTGGCCATCTGAGAGAAGTCCTCTGTAAATTTCCTTATCTGCAGAAAAAAAAATTAAGAACTACTCATGCTGAAGAAGGGCCTGTGGAACATGATTCTTTCCTCTCAAAGCCTCTGGAACTATCAGTATATCTAAAAGGGACCCTGAATCAGTATCATTGTCAAGTCAAGGATCTATAAAACTTGTGTTTCTTCCCAGAATCCTCAAAAACTTGTTAGTCAGCCAAAATTTTCTTCAGTATTCATCACCTCTTTGAAAGTTTATTGACACTTCCCAATCTGAACAAAATGCTGTAGGATCTTTACCATTTCTCACAGAGACTGGGATATATGCTACATGTGTTACAAGTTCCCAGGAAAGTTCTCCATTTCCTCAAGGGTGTCCAGAATATTTTCTATTTGTAGGTGGGCCACAGGAAATATCCACATGTATACAGTGGACTCTGCATTTTATTTCCTGGAGAACACCTTGATTCTTTTGATTCTTGTTCGAACAATGTGGAAAATCACAACCTAACCAATAATGTCACATGTTACAGGAACCATGCAAAAGGCTCCATCTGTTCGAGGCCCTGGATAGTCTTCACCATTCAACATGTTGCAAAGGGAACTTTCAGCACATTCTCCTGATGATTCAGCACCACTACTAACTGCTTCTGATCCTTTAGAAATTAAGATATCTGCCCAGATCTTTTTGGATCATTCAAGACCTTCTACAAGATGTCAATATTTCCTGTCATCTTTCACTGCAGTCCTAGAAACACAACAATTTACACAGAGGAATCATACTCAATCACTACCCATAAAAGGGAATTTGGAGACTTCTCCAACAAAAGTAGCAACTTCAATATATCAACCTTGTGCTCTAGAGTCTCTGAGACTTATGACCTTAGAACAAGGAAGTCAAGCAACTTCTCATTGTGCTCAAGGATCTTTATGTCCCCACCTATCTACACATGGAAATTTAGGACTGCCCACATATACACACAGGACTCTCAGACTCTTTCTATCTGCCCAGGGGCATTCAAATCCTCCAACACATACATGACATATAGACACACAGTCCTCTTCTGAACTGAGTGCAGTTGCACATTCACCAAATACTCCCTTGTGTCTGGGATATGCCCAACATTCTCAAAAGAAGGAAGAAACACTGAAATTGACCCAATGATCTCTAGAAGCTTTGCCACAACTCTGTCAACTTCCAGAGTATTCATCATCTGCACCAGGTGTGGAAAAATGTCTAAGGTTGCTGCAAGTCATGAAAGATATGAAGAATGGTTTTGGGGAACTTTACACATATGTGCAGCCACTTGAGCTTCTTACTTTCATACCAAAGTGTTTTGGAAATTTCCGTATCAAGAGAAGGCACTTTTAATCTCTCCACACCAACACAAGGTACTCTAAGACCTTGTCCTTCTTGACAAGATCCTCTTGTGTCTTTTCAGTCTGGCCGAAGAGTTCAACCAACAAATTGAATACCTTCACACTCTTCAGAATCTATGCCATCTTCCAAAGCTCATATGTCAATTTCTTTAATTGCACAAGGGCTATTGGACCTTCTCTTTCTTCCCAATGATCTCTTGGGTGTTTTCCATCTCCATAAAAATTCTACATACAGATCCATCTGTTTCGATCACTCCAGGATCAATGAAAACTTCAAAAGAGCACATGGTAAACTCTTTATCTGGACAAGGGACCCTTGAACCTACATCATGTGCATCATTGCCTTGGGAAATTTCCATATCTGTTAAAATCAGTACAAGGCCTTTGTTAGCCATTCAAGAAGCTGTAAAATTTCATCTGTCTTCCAAGGGGCCTCTGCAAGTTTCCACCTATGCAGGTGGCAGTCTAGGTATATCCAACTCCTCACTGGGAGTTTGGGAACATCACCATCTCCTTCAGTGACTCTAGGATTTTCTTCCTTTGCCAAAATGGATTTAGGGGCATCTCTACTTGTCTCACTGTCTCAGAGATCTCCCCTATGTGAACCGGGTTAAGGAAAATGCACATCTGCCCAAGGGGCTCTGAAATATTCACCTGCTGTGAAGGGAAATGCTGAACCTTTGCCATACACTCAAGATTATCACGGACTCATGTTTATTTCCCTGCAAAGTATGGAAGGTTTCCAATTTGTGAAAGGGCAATTAAAATGGCTGCCACCATCTCCCCATGTAGAATTCAAAACTACTCTGTCTAGCTCATGGCCTGTAGCAAAATTGCTATCTGCTTCAGGATCTCCAGGACTTTTTGCTTCTAACCTCTACAATGTTGGAGTGCCTGCCATGTCCTGTCAAAATAATCTAGGACTCTCCTCATCTTCAAAGAAGTCTCTAGAATCTTCGTCAATGCCCCAGATTGCTTTGGAACATACTTCAACTTCCCAAGAGTCTCCTGGAATGAAGCTATCTGGACCAGGGTCTCTAGTACATTGCTTTCCAAAATGACAGGTGAAAATAGCTGCAACTGACCAAGTAACTCTAGGACAGCCATTACCTCAGGAATAGAATGCAGGAAATTTGTCATCTACCCAAAGAAGAGTGGGACATTTGCTCTCAGTTTTGCAAGTTGTTCAACTCAGCCTCATGTCCCAGGGTACTTGAAATCTTCACAATATACACCACAAACATCAGAAAGCTTGCATCCTCTCCAGGATGTTTTTAACTTTTTGAGATCTTCAATGGGGTCTCTAGAAAATTTTCCATCACTCTGAGGAATGTTGAAATTTTCCATATCTGCTCAGGGTATTCTGTGTGTTTCTGATTCTAACCAAAATGTTCAGAGATTATCAACATCTCTCCTGGAAACTATCCTGTCATCTCCATTTTCTCAAGTTTCACTTGGACCTACTCCATCAATACCACAGACCTTATGATTTGTGTTATCAGGCCAGTTGTGTCCAGTGTTATGTATTTCTTCTCTAGGTTCTATAAGAGCTTCACTGCCTCAGCAGGTGTATTCAGGAGATTTGTCAGCTACGCAAGGTACTCTGGAAATTTCCATATCAGTAAAAGAACTAAAACATTCTAAGCTTGATCAAAGGTTTCCAGAAAATTCTACAACTTCCCATGAGTTTCTAGGTCCTTCCATAGCTCATCTGACTTCAGCATATTCATCATCTAATTCAGCAGGTCTTGGACTTTCTCCATCTTCAAAAGGTACTAGAGGAACATCAGCAACTTCCCAAGATGCTCTGAAACACCATAATCTGTACAAGGGACTATAGAACCTAAATCATCTGCACAAAGTATTGTAGGGTGTCATGGTCCTTTGGAAGGGACTCTGGGTCCTTTCCAATTTACCCTAAGCACATCAGTACCATTACCATATTCCCAAGACCTTTTCAAAACTTTAGATTCTATCCCATGGATTCTAGAAACTTTGGCATCTATTATAGGAGCACTGATAACTGCTCAATTTGCTGCAGGACCTTTCATATCTGACCGGGGGAATATAGGAAGATCATTATTGTCAAAGAAAACTTTGGACTCTTACACATATGGCCAACCTTCTCTGAAATCTGCTCCATCTCAAATGGGGCTTTAAGACCTTCTCCAACAGATCAAGGTTTTCAGAAAATGTCTTCCTGTGCAAGGGTGAATCTTCAAGATTCACCATCTCAGCAAAAAGATGGGGGAAACTCTCTGTCTACACAAAGCCATCTGGCACTGTGTATATCAACAAAAGAATCTCTTGAACTTTCATCATCTACTCTAGGGATTACCCATCCCTCCTTGTCATCCTAAGAGGTCCTAGGATATTGTTTTAAACAAGAGGTTTTAGGACTTTCATCCTTTGACTCAGCAGATCTTGTAATTTCTGAATTTTCCTGGGGGAAGTAAGAACATCACTATGTATCCAAACACTCTAGAAATTTCTCTTCCCCATGAGATAACAGAACATTCACTATCTGTCCAAGGTTCTGTTGGACTTCCACCTTCTTCAGTGCACATTCTGCAAGCTTTACCACTTACTACAGAGATATTAGAACCTTTGTCATCTATGCAAGCCAATTGCAAGTCTTCAGAATATGTGTCACAGACTCTGGAACCAGTGCCATCTATACCAGCTACTCAGGGACTTTTGAAATATCATGAAATTGTGCTGGGTCTTTCAGTATGTGACCAACAGCTTCTGGGAACATCAACAACTCTAAAAAAGTATCTGGAAACCAGTCCCAGGGCCTCTAGAACTTAGGCCATGGAACCAAGTGACTGAGGGACCTTCCTATTCAACAGAGTTTCTGGGACTGTCCATTTATGCACATGAAGAATTTATTCCTCTCACTTCTCTTGAAGACTTTCAGGGCCATTTCCTCAAAATAACAAAATACCACATACCAAAATATGACCTAGGATTTCTAATTCTACCACAAAGATATTGAGTAATGTGCCACTTTCTGAAGGAGTTATCAGATATTCTTTTTCAGAACTCAATGAGTTAAAATCTATTTGCTGCCTCATCTCTCTCAGAATGAACACAAACTATGAAAATATAAAACTCTGAAAGGTCTGTGATAGGAATTTTCTCCCCCTATGTAAGCTATCAGGGACATTCTCTTCAACAGAAGTATGTGTGGGACTTTTACACTACCCTCTGTGTAGTGGAGACTGTTCTTCTCCTTTTTCAAGAGTTTTCCTTCCTTGCACTGGGGCTGAGTTTTTAAGCCTCAGCTTAATAACTCCAAGTCTTGCAATGGAATTGTTTATTTCTGGCAATTGGGAAGGACAGCCACAGGCCATGCATATAACTGTTAACACTATATTCCTATCTCAAAAGATGAATTCCCACATATATCATTTTCCAGTACAACAAAACCTTTGAAGTGTGCATGAGTGAGCAAAGGTCAATATGACTATAGGTTTCTGGATCCTAATGCCTGGTGATGGTTACTTACCCATTTCCCTACCACCTGATTCTAGGAGAAAGCCCTTGATCTCTGGTGTCCTCCCAGCACCTGTGTGTTTGACCTATCCATTTCTTTTTAACCACAGCATGTTTGGCAGCTCCAGGTTGGGTATATCACGTAATATCAATATGCCACATTGACATCTAATGACCCTCATCAATGAAAACCTGAATGCCATCAGGCAAGGAGCAAGCAAAATTAATGGCAGTAAATTTCTGAAATTGGTACATGGAGCATGTCTCGCCCCTGGGGGCAATGGTCTCCTGAACCTACTCAGACCTCAGACACCACCGCTGCTAGTTCTAGAACTGATGCAAGATGTTCCAACGAGGGGGTTAAGGCTTCTCATAATATTTCCTGTAAGCCCACACCTGATTGTTTATATCCCCCATTTTAATTCATTATTAGCCAGATAGAGCCAAGTAATTGTGGTGATGATACTTGCTTTTTTGCCCAATGCTGGAATGCTAGTGAATTTAGGTATGCCCTGGTTACTTGCATGCCTCGCTGGGTGCCTGTGCCTGTTGATGCCCCTCACGCTATGACTCTTTTCAGACAGAAAAGGGATCTTGGAACTACAGCCGCCACTGTTACTGCCATCTCATTGGCGGCTGTTGGCCGCCACCTTGGCATTAGCCATGAGTCATACTGTGCAGACTGCTCAGAACCTGAATAATCTTTTAGCCAATTTAGCTCATGCCTTAGATGTACAAAAAGGAATTAATGCTCAACTAAAAGGAGGCTTGATGGTGATCAATCAGAGGATTGACCTCGTGCAGGAGCAAATTGATACCCTATGGCAAATGGCTCAACTGGGCTGTCAATGAAAGTATGCTAGACTTTGTGTCACTAGCATACAACATGAGAATTTTTCCTGTGCTGCAAATCTGTCTAAACAATTGTCTAGCTATATTTTAGGTAATTGGACTGGAGAATTCGATACTATGATGGAGCAGCTGAGAGTGGCCATTATCACAGTAAATTCTACCAGAGTGGACGCAGGACTAGCCACAGGATTATCACCATGGATTACTGCAGCCATGAATCATCTGAAGGAATGGGCGGGCATGGGAGTGTTAGCAGGCCTTCTGGTGTTGGTCTCCTTGGTTTGCCTGTGGTGTATATGCAAGATTAGAGTCTCACAACAGCGTAATGCAGACATGATCATTCAGGCCTTTACAGCCATTGAAGCAGGACAGTCTCCCCAAGCATGGTTGGCTACCATAAAAAACTAAAATGTTATGCTCAGGATGCGAGGCTAAGCACTGCACTCAGGGTCAGCCACTTTCGACCCAGAGAAGAGCAAATCTGATTGCATGCGGGTTGATGCCCCAGGTCCCACCTCTGAGAAAAAGGTATAGGACGGGTCTGATGCTCTTTGGGTGGATGACACCTAAATGAACATCGGTACAAAGTCCCAATTTATTTCTAATATCAGAGATCAGACCTCTACTCTTGCCTGATGCGTCTAAAACAAAAAGGGAGAACTGAAGAGAGCTGCGTAATGCCACACCTTAAAGATGGAGCTGGTTTCTGCCTTCCACCTTCCTGATGGTGTGTGCTCTCTGTCACAAACAACTCCACATTTGGCTAAGGCTGAGGATCTGGCTTGCTTCCATGTATGTGGTCCTATCTGCATTGCCCACGTGGCACGCTGGGGTTGGCTACCCAGAGGCTATTTAAGCTGTGGGCTGGCTTTCCCCAGGGTCCGATGATTGTTCAAGGTTCCTGAATAAACTGCATTGAAAAAAAAAAATTCTGAAATTGGAATCAGGGTTGTCCAGTAGGGGGTTCTGGTATTGGTCATATAATCATTAGAGAGTTAGTGGCCTAGTGTTCGCAGAAGAATATTTAAAATATATTGTGGGATGTTGTGTGTAAGATCTTAAACCAGATTTCACTTGTTAGTTTTTTATTTAGACTAGGAGAACCCTTCACAGCATTAAGAAATGGCACCAAACATTTGGCAACATAGTTCTATCTTTGTCTTTGTCTAATTATGTCAAGTGTGTTAGCATGGTCCCAATATTAGGGAGTACTGAGGCCGGGGGGGGGGCAGATAGGAGATGTTCAGTGAAGGTTATTTTTGCTCACTGTTGTTGGGAAGAAAAATTCATGCACCTACTCTGTAAATCAGTGCAGAATATTCTGAAAAGATAAAAACAAATCTAACAGTCAACCCAGTTATAATACTCCTTGGCATGTACCTAAAGGGCTTACCATATTCTCCATAGAGAGTTGCTTAGGCATTTTCATTGTAGCTCTATTCACATTGGCTAAGAAATCAAAACTATATGAATGTTCCATGAGTGGAAATGTGGTGCATATATACTATCAAATACTATTCATCTGTTAAGAAAAATCATGATTAGTCTGTAAATACATTAAACTAGAAAAGATTAAATTAAGTGTGGTTCACTGACCCAGAAAGGCTAATGAGGAATGTACTTATGTGAAGTTCCTATGTCCAAGTCATTCTACCTGAATACATAAACTTTAAGAGTTACAGACGCTAAGAAATTGGAAGATTTTTAGTTATATTAAAACCAAGAAATTAAAGAGGGAACAAAAAACACACAAGTGATCTGAAGAGATTTCTAGGAAAACGGGAGTTTTAATTTTAGAGGGAGAAGGATATAAACAAATTTGAAATCTACCTAAACCAAATTTAAAATGCCCCCCTCTAAATAAGGGGGCTTTTAATCTTTCAATTCAAAGCCAAAAGGGAACAGAAAGAAAAAGACCAAAAGAGATTACCACCTCCCAACACTACAGGAGAAGTTGTGGGACTACTCATTGGTTTGCCTGTGGTGTATATGCAAGATTAGAGTCTCACAAGAGCATAATGCAGCCATGATCATTCAGGCCTTTACAGCCATTGAAGCAAGACAGTCTCCCCAAGCATGGTTGGCTATGATAAAAAACTAAAATGTTATGCTCAGGATGCGAGGCTAAGCACTGCACTCAGGGTCAGCCACTTTCGACCCAGAGAAGAGCAAGTCTGATTGCATGCGGGTTGATACCCCAGGAATCTCAGACATTCCACCTCTCCCATTCCACCTCTTCATTTCACCTCTCCATTCCACCTCTGGGTGTCTGGGACATCCAGACAAACTATTTCCACCTGGAAAAAAAAGGCATGGCCCTTAAACCCACCAAAACTTCTCCTGCAGACCAAAAAGACTTCAAGCCCTCTCCACATAGAGACAGATACCATGAGGGTATCAAACCTTGCTTATCACCCCAATTGAATTAAAGACACCTATATTTTACTAAAGAGGGCTTAAAACCAGTACTTTCTGTCAGAGAGAGAGATACCATGTGCCACGGGGTGCCCAAGCTTCTGCTTCCTATCTGATGGAGATTCATATGTGCACCAATTCCAAAAGAAATGGTCACATAGTTCCCTGCTATCCAAGCAATAGTCAGAAATGTAATATATCCAGTTGACCTGAGATCTTTCCTTTCTGACCAAGTGAGAGTCATAGCCTTCCAGTATTAATATGGGCCCTGTTCTGTGTAATCCTTCTGCTCTTGGAGACCAGGAATATTCACATTTAGCCCCATGCCATCTGCAAAGGAGCCCACTGTAGAAGGGAGCTGGAGTTATAAACTCTTCCCTAAAAAGGTATCAAACCTCCTCCATCTGAACAACAGGGACACACACTTTCATATTCTCACCAAAAGGAAAACATCAATGCCCCCAGTTTTCAATGCAGAATCAGAAAGTTACAATGTGAAAGAGAGTGTCTCTTACAAAACCCATGTAGCAACCTGCCTGCAGAAATGTCCCTTGTGACCAAAAGGTATGCAGAAATTTGTCCTGAAAGGAAGAGCCCAACAGACCTTTGAATTCTGCCTTAGGAAACCTCACTTGAATATACCACATATGAACAAGTAGGTATCACAGCATCTGGGTCAGTCAAATGGAAACTCTAAATCAGCCCTTCTCAAGAGAAGAACATGGGCCCTGCTTTCTTTTACCATGGCATCTTTAGATCTTATAATCCATAAGTCAGCCTCCCATTCCTCCCCTGCTCTTGTGAACAACAGAGTTTAGAACTTTACCTTCTCATCAACCATCCACCAATCCTATCACTTCCCCCCTAGCTGCCTAAGATGCAAACTGAGTCATCAGATAGGCTCGCAGAAGAAAAGCAAGGCAGGTGTTCCCTTCTGATTAAGAGCAGCTAATGATTACTACTTAGAAGAACATGCTGTACAATTTATTCCCCTTAAAGACACTTCATGGGAAGGGTAACGCAATATGGTGGTGAACAGCTTGCACCTTATCTGAGAAGCAGAGAATCTGAAACTCAGAAATTGATGAAAGAAGGGACAGCTGAAGTTAGAAAATCGACATTAAGGCTTCTTGAACAAGAGGGGACAACATATGAATTGATACAATTTAGATTCATGTCAGCAGAGGACTGTGCTAAGTATACAGAGTAGCAAACATTCAATCTCCTTTCACTTCCCCATTTCTTTCCTCCCTCCTACTCTGAGGAGCCCAGCCAACAGTTCCAGAGTCTTAACACAAAACTCATTGCATGGGGACGAGTCAGCAAAACAGGGCTTCTAGATCCTTGGCAGAATATTCCAGGTCCTTGATCTGTGGTACCAGCCTTACCAGCCTTCATCGTCCAGCGCCCCCCCCGGACTTGGTTCCAAACCCCTGAAACCCATGTCCAGGAGCATTTGATAGAACCCCACAGGGTCTCCCAGCCTCTGTCATCAGCTGTTCAGTGTAATGGAGGGTAAGGTTAGAATGTAGTTGCTTCACTGTCTTCTTGGAAAGAGTGTGAGTGCAAGAAAGGATTCAAGGAAACAGGATTGATTCTGAAACTACTATTTGATGCTTGCAATAAACAGAGAAATTTCAGCCATGGTGAGTAAGCTTCCTTCAGTACTAAACGAAAGCAAAACCCGTGAGAAATAACCAAATAATCAGGTTGTGTAATCACTTCTTATGGAAATCATGAAAATACCTTCAGAAATCACTTGAAGAAGAAGGGCTTCTCTGGGGGTTGGGATGGTTTTCTGAGACAGGGTTTGTTTGTACAACAAGCCCTGTCAGGCCTTGAACTCACAGAGGTCTGCCTACCTCTGTGAGGAATTAATGGATTGTGCCACCATGCCCAGAAAGGTTTGTTGGGTGCCTTGTTATAAAGGTAGACCATCTAGGCAAGGAGTATAGCATGATCAAAGGGCCTCACTTCCAGGACAGGCTCCAGAGAGGAAGTAGTTGGAGAAAAATAATGACCCCACAAATGTCAGTCCAGTGACCTACTTCTTCTAAGAATGCCCAACCTCTAAAATTTGTGGCCACATCCCAGTAGTATCATGAAATTTGGATCCCATCAATGGAATTATGCTGAATAAAATCAGACTATTCATGACTCAGTCACTTCTCCAAACACCACATCTTATTGCTCTTCATTGGGGTGAAAGCCATTAACACATGTTCGTTTGGGAAGACATTTCATATGCTATCCCTGACAGGTGTACTTTTTCTGTGCCTATCCATGAACAGAATGTTTTACTTCCAAAGAAAGTCATATTTAAAGGGAGCAAATTTACAGCAGCCTGTGCAATCGCCACCCAATTACAAAGCTTAGGAAAAACATTTTGTGTTGCTAGGTTGGATGTCAGGCACCAGTGGAAGTTTACTCTAAGAAACAAGTAGAGCCACTTCTGGAAAACGACAATGTGCCTTAGGAGTGGGAGGGTCTTGAGAAGCGGCTGCTTCTCTTTGCCTGCACTTTACAACCATTGGCCAGCCTCTGCAGACTCTGATTTGATAAATCAGCAGGGTTTGGGCTGGTCACCAGTGGTAAAATGTATAGCCCAAGGTGAAAATTAATGATCCATGTAAAGGCAGGGTAGCTGAGTTCCAAGCAATTGAATAAAGAAAAAGAATAGTGGCTATTGTAGCTACTGTGTGCTGGTAGATGCCAATATGATGAAGAAATGAGTTTCAGAGAAAGAGTACAGTGAAGCCAACAGCACACAGCATGCAAAAATGAAGACTGAAGAGTAGAATGAAGATTAGAGAGTAATGAGGAGTAACAGCTAAGAACCTTTGTCTTGGAATGCACTGTTTTGAGGATAGAATCCAGTAACCTTTGATAAGTTCCATGATGTCTCAATGTTTCCTTTTTGAATAAATCAGGCTAAGAATTCTCTATAGAATTTTGACAAACACACAAATTCAAATACAGGTGGATCTACATATATTTTGTGGAGTAAGTCACTGTGAAGAATTATTATTAGATATTCTAGAATAAAGAACGAGGGCTAAAACAAAGCGGGACATTTTACTGTTAGCCTGCAGGAGACATTCAGTTTATTCATCATTAAGCAAACACAATGTCTCAGTGTCTACAAAGATAAGTGTCCTCAGGGTTATGTAATATTCTCTGTTACTACAATGTTTGCTGAATACGCAAGAGGACTTGATTACAGATCCACAGAACTCACATAAAAATCAAGAGTGCAATCTGCTGCCTGTAATGCCAATGTTAGGAATGGAGGTTGGAGGATCCTGAAGACTCACTGAACAGCCAGTAAATTAGCTCTAGATTTAGAGTGACCCAGTTTGAAAAATAATATAGAAGGCAGTTGAGAAGGACACATACACCCTACCCTACTCTTACTAACACATACACACTCACAGACAGACAGACAGGCACACACAGACACACTCATTGAAAGTTAAACTCATCCCTTCATTGCTGTGGTAGTATGGGGTTGGAAATTGCCTCTCTCCAGCCATCCATAAGCAATCATTTCTTTTGTAAACAGTTCCAAGGGTAAGAAATAGTATTGAATGTTACAGTTCTGCCCTGGTCTCTTTACATTTGGCATGTCCTGAAAATCCCATTCTTTCAAGTAAAATAATAATAATAATAATTGGTCTACCAAAGACTTACAGAGTACATGGACACTTAACATTGTACAATAGGCAGAAAAAGAGAATTTAAGATCACAAAAAACACCTGAGACAAAGATAGGGAGAGAAAAATCAGGAAAATGCAAATGAAGAAGGGATATATACAAAAGAGTAAGGGAAGAGAACAGGGTGAGTGACTGTTTATAAATATTTACCCACACAGCCCTGGTTATAAGTGGATTGGAATCGATGGCAAACACATGAGTTCAAAAGTTTGAAATGCTACAGAGTTATGGACACTGGTTACTCCTTGTGTTTAGCTAAAGACTGGGTACAAAATCTAAAGAGAATATGTTGATACTGATCTGAAAATCAGATTCGTGGTGACTGCTTCCATCTCCCACCTCTGTCAACCCAGAGCAGAGGAGTAGTGCTCCCCTCTGGTGCCTAAGCCTTATGTATTCTAAATACAGAAAATCCTATTTTAACTTGGGTTATACCAAGACTTTAATATGAAGGCACTGGACCCTAGCTGTCCAACCCCATTAGAGGAAATAGAAATTTCCCAATTGCACATCTCTTTCCCTCCACGCTGTGAAGCAAAAGTGTGTCTACAAACCACCACCTTACAAGAGGAACCTGGAAGGCTACCAGCAGCTGTGCATCCTTGTGATCCAGACACGAAGGAGCTCCAAGGGTTGCTTCCCATCAGACTGTCAGGGTGAGGGTGCCACTTAATCTTGCCTTTCTAAAGGAGTGTGGTCTGGCAGTGCTCTTAAAACCAACCAAGTTTGAAGGAAGTAGGGAAACACACACTCATGATTCTCATGCCCCATTCTAGCTTGCTGAACAGTTGTGTGGTGGTTTCTGCCATCATCTGTATTCTTTGTTTTTTTACTGAGCTCCTACTGTACATCTGCTTCCATGGTTAGAATCAGATCACACCTCAGCTGGAAACACAGGTCTATAATCCCATCTTGGTAGGAAGGATAAGCAGAAAGACATCAACTTCATGGTTTACCGAATCTACATAATAAGGATATGCAAGAACAGCCTGGACAACTCATATCCTTTTTCAAATCAAAACATAACAAAACAACATAAAAAAAGTTTTGGAATACATTTTCTTAGTCGAGCATTTATAATGTCCTGGGCAGAAATACTAATATACATGTAGTAATATTAATTAAATTAAAACAAGGGCATTTCCTCTTGTGCTTTAAAATGCATTCTGTGTTAGCTGTTCTTGATTCTATTCAATATCTATATTCTATATACTGTTGTATAAGAGCTTTCATTTGATTCCTTCTCTGAATAGTTTTGATAATGTTTTGATAATGTTTGGTGGGACATGACCTCCTTTACATCCACAATTAAAGCATATAGAGCATTGTTCTCTCTGCTATGGCTCCCTATCTTAGGGTGTTTGATTTCAATTTGGTAGCTTTGGTAAATTTCTAGTGACAAAAAATCCAGAGCAATGCTTAACAAAGGCTTGCAAAGTACACCACATCTGCTAGTCTGTGCTCTAGGCAGAAATAGTGTAGAATACTCACATGTACACAACACAGCCTTGATATCAACACTGATGCCTGCCAGGGACTTCCAAAATAGTAACCGTTACTGCCATTATTCTTGTCTGCCTATCATTACTAGATTTTAAGTCCTTTTTGCTGATCACACAACAGCTCAGCAAAGTATAAGAAGGTAGCTCAGGGTCACGGATTATAGCAGCCATGATATTTCTTCTGCCATGTGTATTCGACTCAGTCTAGAGTCGTGTTTCTCAACTTTCCTAATGCTGTGACCTTCAAAAGATTTCCTTACATTACTGTGACCATGATAAAAAATAAAACATCATGTGTGTTACTTTATGATGGTAGTTTGCTCATGTTATGAGTCAAAATGTAAATATCTGATTTGCAGGACATGGCATAGGTGAAGTCTGTGAAAGACTTACATGTCCCCACCCAGAACAAAAGGAGTAAAAACCTCACAGAAGGAGAACAGTTGGTCTATGGGAACATGGATGATCAAACCATTCACACAGCTTCAGTACACACTACTAAAGGATCTGAGTAAATATGGAAAATAAAACATGATGATACAATGGAAAGCAAATTAGTCATTTCTATTTCAGTCTTGCTTGGAATTTGATGAACTGGAACAGCAATTTAGCATGCAATTTATATTGTTCTTTCAGGAACCAATTTATTTTGCTATTTTCCTGTAGATTTCACAATTATGCAGAGAACCAAAAGATGTCAGTACAACTATCTTAGTTGTCCTCAGAATGAAGTAAGTTTCTATCTTCCAGTAAGTTGTAATTCATTCTAAAAAGATGAAGACCAAGGCTTTGAAGCAAGTGGACTAGATGTCTAAATAGAATATTCCAGCTGTCTACACAAAATGCTTGGTAAAATGCAGTAAGCAGAAACTAGAACTGTTTCACCATGTATCTTTCAGCCACTTGCAAAAACAGTAATTCTAAATATTCACTTCCATGAAGGAAATGACAGGCACATTTCAGTTTTTACAAAACATATTCAGATTAAATGACTCATGTAATCTTCAATCCGAGAAGAAATGGGTACTCCAATCTTTGAAATTTACTTGCTTAGAATTCTTAGTGCATATTCAAAACAAGGTCACAGGTCAACCTGTAATGCTAGAAACAAATTTATACTACCTTATCCTGGAGCCTTGTTTTGTGGTAATAAAGAAAAAGAGTAGTGAAACTAAATTTTCATTTTCTGTAGAAGGTAGAATTTTTTCACATTTTCATATATGATGTAATATTTAGAAAAATTCATATCTCTTTCTCTTCCCTTCAATTTCTCTCACATTATCCATCAACCCCCTCTTAAATTCATGCCCTCTTATCCTCTTAATTATAAGTAACATATTATAGTCATAAATATTTTGTATATATACACATTTACAAATACAACCTGCATACTCTCTTTGGTGTTATTTATATTTACACATATTTTGGGCTGATCATTTGTGTTTAGATAACTTAAATTGAAGCCCCATCTAAGACTGAGCCGCCTTTTCTCAGGAGCAATTTATTTTCAGTAAATCTTTACTTAGGTTTACAGCACTGTGAGATTTCACATATTTACTTTGGCATGTCATCTGTGGTTGGCTAGTTTTTGTTTAGGGAATCACAATGTCATAATTCCATGTTTTCACCTTTCTAGAAGACACTTTCACCACAGGTATGTAGGATTTTTTCTGGCTTTTACAATCTTCTTCCCTTCTTTTGAGATGCTTCTTCATCTGTTCTTGTAGGAGATGTATTGTCGATGTATCAATTGACTATGTATTGACTAGTTCTCAATCTCTGCAATGTCCTCTATATGATGCCAATACAAGCTTCTTTGATGATGGATGAGACCTGCCTTTTCCTGTGGAGAAACTGGTGATTTCTTAGAGTGCACTTTTATGTTATGCTGGTTTCTTTTTTTTATTTATTTTTTATTTTTTATTTTTTATCAGTTACATTTTATTAACTCTGTATCCCAGCCGTGTCCCGATCCCTCATTCCCTTCCAGTCCCTCCCTCCCTCCCTCATCTTCACCGTGCCCCTTTCCAAGTCCACTGATAGGGGGGACCTCCTCCCCATTCATCTGATCCTGTTTTATCAGGTATCTTCAGGACTGGCTGCAAAGCCCTCCTCTGTGGCATAACAGGACTGCTCCTCCCTTCGGGGGTGGGGAGACCAAAGAGCCAGTCATTGAGTTCCTGTTAGAAATAGTCCCTGTTCCCCTCACTTTGGGAAACCAATTGGTTACTGAGCTACCACAGGCTACATCTGAGTGGAGGTTCTAGGTTATATCCATACATGGTTCTTGGTTGAATGTCAGTCTCAGAAAAGACCCTGTGCCCAGATATATTTGGTCCTTGTGGAGCTCCTATCCTTTCCCCATCAGACTAACTCCCCTTCTTTCTTATGATTCCCTGTACTCTGCCAAAGGTTTGGTCATGAGTCTTTGCTTTGACAACACTGCTAGTTAGAGTCTTTCAGATGCGCTCAGTAGACTCCTATCATACGTTCAATGCACATCTCATCTGTCTTTCTAAATGAGGATTGATCATCTTACCCCATGTCCGCTCAATTGATTATCTTTTTTAGGTGTATAGATTTCATTATGTTTATCATATCTTATAGGAAACAACCCAGATGTCCATCAACGGTGGAATAGGTACAGAAATTGTGGTATTTTTATACAATGGAATACTACTCAGCAATCAAAAAGGAGGAAATCATGAAATTTGCAGGCAAATGGTGGGATCTAGAAAAGATCATTCTGAGTGAAATATCCCAGAAGGAGAAAGACTAACATGGGATATACTCACTTATATAGACCTATAAGTTATGCTGGTTTCAAAATTGACATTTATTCCTCTATAGTCCATGGCTTCACCAACCATGATTAGTTGGCTAGGTTTACAATACTGGTAAGTGAGGCCTTTTATTTGGGCGTCCTGTAACAACAACTTTCTTACAGCTACACAAAGTATCACATAGGATCTCTAAAATTCCTACCTACTTACCGCTGTGGAATTACCTATTAAAGCAGGCATTACCAGATAAAGTGCTGGAAGACTTGAGTTGATTAATGCGATTTCTCTCCAATATAATTGCTATGATTTCTTCTCAGAGAAATCATTTTAATACCTAGGGATAAGCAGAAAATAACAATATTGAAGAGTGTCTCAGAAACACAATCAATCATCCCTAACAGAAGACATAGCAAGTTAAATTATTTAAACCCAATTTTTATTCATACAAAAACATCATTAATGAACAGCTTTTATTTTGAAAACACAAAAGAACATATTTAACTTAATTAGGAAAAATGAAACTAAAGACTAATTGTCTAGTTATTCCTCAAAATTCTTTATCTAAGAGATTTTTAGTTTCCGTTCTTTAGTTTTTCATGTTACTTACATACATATGCATATGCACACATATCTATATCTATATATCTATAACTAATTTTATACTATTATATTGATGTAGTGACCTTTAAGCCTGCATTGATGGCGACATCAGTGTTGGCAGAGATGTGGCATAGAGGAATAACAATCCTCATTTGTAAGGTGGTATTTCAAGGAAGTGGATCTAACTTATGTTCTGTTGATCAGGTTCATCATGTAAGAAAGTTGTTCACTCTTTTATCTAAATTTAGACAAATGATGAGAAGAAGAGAAAAGAAAATACAAGATTTGTCAATGATGAGTTCCTAGAAGAATGATTCAATGAGGAGTTTCAGTGCATTGTTCTTCCTGCATCTGTATTATACTTAAACCTATGAGTCATTATGACTTATGATTAAATATTAATGACAAAATGTAAATTTTAAAGGTATTGTGAATTTTTTAATGTTTTATTCTCTGGAACAGTATGGCACAAATGATTTTAAAGAAAAGATGACTTGTCAATATAACTTCGAGGAAAACTGTATTTAAATATTTAAATATCATATTTCACACTCATTTTGGACAAAATTTAGCTATGAGGTTAAATTTAAAATTAAGATTAATTGAAAAGGTATGAAATAACTTCTTCAAGTTAGCCAACCAGGAAGGCAGTACTCAAATGAGTGAGGAACAATGGAATCCAGAAAACATAGACTGGGTCTTTCTGTTAGGAGAATATCCCACAGTGGGGAAAACCTCAGATCATGACCCGCAGTTCCAGAAAAATTTCTGGTTTTGAGCAGGCTCCAGATTCTAGCTGCCAGCTGCATACATGAGAACTGTACTCACCTGCAACTGATTACCACAAGATTATTGTTGACATAGTTCCAACAGTAGACCTATAGAAGCCTGAGAGCCACTGGACCAGCCACAAGATATTGCTCCAAGGTACAACCAGTTCTCTCAAGCTAAACTGGATTAACTGAGGAAATCCCCGTTGATTCAAGAGGGTTGCACCCAGCAAAAAATTCAAAGCAAGAAACATAGAGGCAGGGTACCTGTCTCCAGGAATTCTCCTAGTGAGAAGACTGACCCCCTGACTACCAATGGCCACAGTTAACAGACAGGTCCATATGGCTACAGTGAGCTGTGGCAATTCCTAAGAAGCAACAAACTTTTTTTACCATACCCAAAACCTGAAGACACCTCTTTCAAAATTCTGCCATGAGAATTCTCTCAACCCCAAGATAGCAGCAAGCCCAAAAATTAACAGCTAAAACTTGAGACAGCTAGATAGGTAGAAGCCAGCCTAAAAGCACAACTAACAAAAGGCAAAGCAGTATGGAATCTCCAGAATGCAGTTATCAAGAAGCATGTAGATTGGACACGCTAACATAACTGAAATTCAAAGTGATCTTACATCTATGCATAAGAGTAACATTAAGGAGGAAAGAAAGGTTCACACAAAGACTTAAAGGACTTGAAGAAAAAATAACATCAGACAGGTGAAGGAAATCAACAAAATCTCTTAGGATATGAAGATACAATTGGAATAATTAATCATTAATGGAGACAATCATGGAGACAAGGAACTAGGGAAGAAAACAGAAAATACAGAGAAAAGCGTAACCAACAAACTGCTAGAGATTGGAGAAAGATTCTCGGGTGTGGAAGATACAATGGAAGATAATGATATATCCATCAAAAAAAAATGATACTTCTAGAAAATCCTGAAAAAAAAAACATTCAAGAAATCCAAAGCTTCAGGAAAAGACAAAAAGTAAGAAGAGTAGGAATAGAGCAAATATTACTCAGATCCCAAAAGTGCAGAAAATATTTTCAAAAATTATAGAAGAAAATTTCCCCAATTTAAGGGAGAGGTATGTACACATACAAGAGGCCAACAGAATGCTTAATATATTAGAACAGGAAAGAAATATATAAGACCAGAAGAGAAAATTGTTCTACCAATAAATGATCAAACCAGTAAGTATTCAGAACAACAACAAAATATTAAAACCTGCAAGGAAAAATGGCCAGGTAACATCTTATGGCAAACCTATCAGAATCACACCTACCTTCTCAATAGAGACTATGAAATCCAGAAGGGCCTTGAGGGATATCATGCAGACCTTAAAAGAACACAGATATCAGCCCAAGTTACTATGCCTAGCAAAACTCTCAATCCTCACAGATGAAGAAAATAAGATATTCAACACACACAAAAAAACGTTTTAAACAATACCTACCTTCATGTCCAATACTACAGAAGGTGCTAGAAGGAAAAAATACAAACCTAGAAAACTAATTAATTTCAGAAAAATAAATTAAATAAATATCCTCACTAGAGCAAAACTTAAAGTAGCCACGCATACAAACGTTCTACAGCATCCAACATCAAAAATCAAGGATTTAAGTGCCACATGTGTCAGTCATTGGACTCAATTGTCCAATAAAAAAGAATCAGACTAACAGAATTGATGTGTAAAGAAGAAGCAACAATCTGTTGCAGACAAGAAACACCTAAGTCATGAAGATAGATATTCCCTGAGAGTAATGTGCTGGAAGGTGAATTTCGAAGCTAATGCATGCTTCTCTGCTTACTTCTTATTTCTAATGAAATAGACTTTCAACCAAAATTAATCAAAAGAGATGGGGAAGGACATGGAATATTTATTAAAGCAAAAGTACACCAAGAAGATATCAAACTCCTGACCATCTCCGCCCCAAATAAAAAGGCACCTACTTTTGTAAAAGAAAATAAATAAATAAAAATTAATCCACACATAGATCCACACATGTATAATTGGGAGACTTTAACACCCCATTCTCAACAAAGGACAGGTCAACAACAACAACAACAACAAATTAAGAAAAGAAGCAATGACTAACAGAGTTCATGAGTCAAATGGTCCTAAAAAACATCTATAGAGAATTCACCCAAACACAAAGATTTTAAATTCTTCTCAGCACCTCCTGGAACCTTCTCTAAAATAGACTATATATCTGCTCAGGAAGAAAGCCTCAACTGATACAGGAAAGTTGAAATAATCCCTTGTCTCCTATGTGATCACCATGATCAAATGCTGGAACTCAACAACACCAGAAAGAACAAAAATACTACACTCAGTGCTAAGAAGAATGTGTTTGGCCCTAAGCACCTTCAAGAGAAATTTTGTAATGGCTCACCTGAAAGCAGTAGTGAAAATAATAAAGAAGCAGACACACCCATGAGGTGTACATGGCTGGAAATAATCAATTTCTGAGCTGAAATCAATAAATTATTAAAGAAATAGAACAATTCAAAGAATCATTGGAACCAATTTCTATTTCTTAGAGAAAATCAACAAGATAGACAATCCAGGATGAAACTAACTTAAAGACAGAAAGACACTCCCCTGATCAGAAATGAAAATGGGGAGATAACAAAAGACACTGAGCAAATCCAAACAATCTTAAGTCTTACTTCAAAAGAAAACAATTATAAAATCAAAATGAAATGGACAATTTTCCTTTATTTTTTAAAAATTAATTACATTTTATTCACTTTATATCCCATCTTTAGCAACCTTCCTTAATTCCTCCCAATCACAACCTGCCTCCCTCATCTTCTCCCATGACTCTCTCAAAGTCCACTGATTGGGCAGTGCCTCCTCCACTTCCATCTGACCCTAGACTATCATATCTCAACAGGACTGTCTGCATTGTCTTAATCTCAGTCTTGGTAAGACTGCACGCCCTCAAGGGTAGGTGATCAAAGAGCCAGCCTCTCAGTTCATATCAGAGGCAGTCTCTATTTCCCTTAGTAGGGAACCCACTTGGATACTCAGCTGCTATGTACAAAAATGTTAGCAGGAGTTCTAGGTCAGATGCATGAATTGACCTTGGTTAGAGCCAGCATCAATCAAAGAAAAGACCCTTGGGCTTCTGTTGCTCTCCTTGTTCTTGCCATTTGTACACTCTTCCCCAGATTTTATAAGTTGCCTGCACTCTGCCCAAAGTATGATTATGAGTGTCATCATCTGCTATGATACACTGCTGGTAGAGTCTTCCAGAGGCCCAGATAAGATTCTGTCCTGTATCCTGTTTTATTGCTTTTTACAATATCCATCCCATTAGTCTTTCTGAGTGAGAAATGGTCATTTTACCCAGGGTCCTACTTTCCAATTAGGTACTTTAGGTGTACAGACTTTAGTATGTTTATTCTATATTTTATGTCTAATATCCATCTAAGTGTATATATGCCATATGTGTCTTTCTGCTTCTGGAATACTTCCCTCAGGATTGATTCCCCTTACCAATGCTGGATCGAGTCCAGGTAAATAAAATAAATAGTCCTATATCCCTTAAAAATAGAAACTGTTATCAAATGACTCCTCTCCAAAAATAAATGAATAAATAAATAAAATAAAATGAAATAAAAATCACAAGTCCAGATGGTTTCAGCAGAAATTTCAACCTTAGCTTCAAAGAAGTGCTAATACCAATATTCTACAAACAGTTCCACAAATTAGATATAGAATCAACATTGCCAATCGCATTCTATGAATATACATCACCTTGGTAAATAAATCTCATTAAGACCTAACAATAAAAGAGAATTTCACATCACTTTCTCTTGTGAATATCACTCCAAAAATAATCAACGAAGGATGCAAAAAAAAAAAAAAAAGGCAAACACATCAATGTTATCATCTACTATGACCAAGTTGGGATATCCCAGGTATGCAGAGGATATGCAAATATGGAAATCCATCAATTTAACCTGCCATATGAACAAAAGAAAAGAAAAAAAGCATATTCTTCTTAGATGCTTAAAAAGCATCCAACAAAATCCAACACCCATTCATTTTTAGAGTCATGAAGAGATCAGGAATGCAAATCACTTACCTATACCTAGTAAAACCAAAATAGAGCAAGCCTGTAGCCAACCTCAAATGCAACAGACAGAAACTGCAAACAATCCCACTGAAATCTGGGATAAGGCAAGGTTTTCCACTCTTTCCCTTTGCCTTTTACATAGTTCTTGAAGTCCTTGCTCGAGGGATAATAAAATTAAAGGAAATCAAGGGAACACAAATAGAAGTCAAAGTGTTCCCATATGATAAGATAGCATGTATGAGTGACTCCCCAAATTCTATTAGGAAACTCCTATATCTGATAAACTCCCTCTCTAAGTGGCTGTATACAAAATTAACTCAAAAATACCAGTAGATCTCCTGTATACCAAAGACAAAGGGGCCGAGAAAAGAAATAAGTAGAAGAACACCATTCACAATAGCAACGAAGGACATAAAGTAGTTGGTTTGACTCTAACCAAGCAAGTCAAACATTGAAGAAAAACAAACCCAAACAAAACTAACAAAGGAAAAACTTACAATTCCCAAGAAAAAGAGAGAGAGAGAGAGAGAGAAGACTAGAATAGAAAATGTAAAGCTATGCCATGCACATGGTTTGGTATGATTAAAACAGTAAAAAAAAAAAAATTGCCACCTTACCAGAAGCAATCACCAGATCCAATGCAATTCCCATCAAATTAGCAACAAAATTCTGTACATACCTTGAAAGAGAAATCCTCAACTTCATATGGACTAACAAGTAATGCAGAATCACTAAAACAATCCTCTCGAGGAAAAAAATCTTCCTGAATTGCCTTCATCCCTAATCATAACCTGTACTATAGAGGAACAGTAATCAAAACTGTTTTAGATAGCATAGAAACAGGATGCTGTTTCAGTGGAAGCGAACAGAAATAAACACACACAAGACTGGACACCAGATTTGTGAAAAAAGACGGCAAAACCATACAATAGAAGAAAAAAAAAGAAATTACATTAAAAAAATATTACTCATCTATGTGGATATGTACATGTAGAAAATGCAAATAGATGTATATTTGTCACCCTGCACAAAACTAATATCAAGTGGATCAAAAACCTCAACATAAAACAAGACACATTAAACTTGTTAGAAGTAAAAGTAGGGAAGTGCCTCAAAATCATTGTCACAGGAGACAACTTTCTGAAGAGAACAATAACAGCAAAGGTACTAAGATCAACAAACAGTAAATGGGACCTCATGAAACTGAAAACCTTATGTAAAGCAAAGAAATTTGTAATCATATCAAAGCCACAGTCTACATATTGGGAAATAGTTACACCTAATCTGTATCTGAGTGAGGTCTAATATAAAAAATATATAAAGAAATCAAGAAATAAACAACAACAAACTCAGGAATGCAATTATAAGTTGGGGTACAGAGCTAAACAGAGAATTCTAAATAGAGGAATATTGTACAACAGAGAAACACTTAAAGAAATGTTCAACTTTCTTAGCTGTCAGGGAAATGCAAATCAAGTTGACACTGATAGTCCACCTTGCACCCATCAGAATGGCTAAGATAAAAACCTCAAGGGACAATACATGGTGGGGAGGATGTGGAAAAAGGGGAACCCTCCTCCAAGCCTGGTGCAAATGTAAACTTGTAGAACCACTTTGGAAAACAATCTGGCACTTTCTCAGACACTTAGGAATGGTGCTACCTCAAGCTTCAGCTAAACCACTCCTAGGCATGTATCACAAATATTCTCAAATACACAACCAGGAAATTTGTACAACCATGTTTGTAGCAGTTTTGTTGTAACTGCCAGAAGTTGAAAAATATCCATACATGCCTCAGTTGAGGAATGAATACAGAAATTGTGGTTCATTTACTCAATGGAATTTTTCTAAGCTACTAAAAATATGGCAATGAAATTTCTCGCTAAATATGGAACTAGAAAAGATCACCCTGAGTGAGGCATCTCAGAAGCAGAAAGAAACACCTCGTGTGTACTTTTTGAGAAGTGGTTATTAGACATATAATACAAGATAATTATATTAAAATCTCTAAACACCAAGAAGCTAATCAAGAAAAAGGACCCTGGGTAAGATGATCAATACTATTCAGAAAGACAAGTGGGATGCACATTGAAAGAGGGAGAACATGGAGGAGACAGGAGCCTACCACAAAAGGCCCCTGAAAGTATTTTGTCTACAGGGTATCAAAGCAGAGGCTGAGACTAATAGTCATACCTTGATCAGAGGGCAGGGAACATCATGAAAGTATTGCGAGACAGAAAGGCATGGAAGCTACCGGAGCCCAACATGAGAGAAACAAATCTGGGCACAGGTATCTTTTCTGAGACTGATACTCCAACCAAGGACCATTCATGGAGATAACCAAGAATCCCTCTTCAGATGTAGCTGTGTTCAAGTGGTTTCAGCTCAGCATTCAAGTGGAATTGCCTAGTCATTGCAACTATGTCTGTCTGAGACATCAACTCAGTGGCCTGCTCTTTGAGCACCTTCCATGGAGGAAGGTGCAATCTCACCCGACCACAAAGGAAATTAATGCCTACACTCCTGATAAGAATTGTTATATTAGGATCAGATGGAAGGGGAGTCTATCAACGTACTGTGGGAAGGGTAAAGGTGAAGAAGTGAGTGGAATGGTGGTATGGGAGTGGATAAAGGAGAGGCTACTGCCAGGTGAGATACAGAATGAAAAAAATGTAATAATTAAATAAATTATTTAATTAGTAATTCATTAAATTAATTTATTAATTAATAAATCAATTAATTCATTGTATTTTCAAGGCAATTGCGTTGAGTCAGTAGATTGCTTTTGATAAGATGTCCATTTATACTGTGTTAATCCAATTAATCCATGAGGATGTGTGTTGTCTTCATCTTTTGAAATCTTCAGGTTCATTTTTTTTAATTTATTTTTTATTCACAATTGAATTTCTCACCATAAAGATTTTGTTTTTTACTTGCTTGGTTAGATATACAGAAACAAATTAGATATAAAATGTTTTGCTTTTTCTGTTGTCTGTTTTTTTGCTATTTTGGGAGTCCAATTGGGTTACATAGTAATGTGAAGAGGGACTGCCTCTGACCTAATCTGATTGGCCTGCTCTTTGATCACCTCCCTCTGGGGGGGAGCAGCCTTACCAGGCCATAGTAGAGGACAATTCAGCCACTTTTGATGTGAACTGACAGACTAAGATCAGAAAGGAGAGGAGAACCTCCCCTATTAGTGGACTTGGGGAGTGGCATGCAAGCAGAGGGAGAAGGGAGGGTGGGATTGGGAGGGGAGGAGGGAGGGGCTTATGGGGGGATGCAGAATGAATAAAGTGTAATTGATGAAAAATTTTTAAAAAAAGGGAAAAAATAATTTAAGAACCATAAATGACTTTCAAAAGTGGAGGAAAACATGGAGTTAGTCAATTGGCATGGAGCACGTCTCTCCCCTGGGGGCAATGGTCTCCTGAACCTACTCAGACCTCGGACACCACCACTGCTAGTTCTAGAACTGATGCAGGATGTTCCAACGAGGGGTTAAGGCTTCTCATAATATTTCCTATAAGCCCACACCGGTTTGTCTATATTCCCCATTTTTATTCATTATTAGCCAGATAGAGCCAAGTAATTGTGGTAATGATACTTGCTTTTTTGCCCAATGCTGGAATGCTAGTAAATTTAGGTATGCCCTGGTTACTCGCATGCCTCACTGGGTGCCTGTGCCCGTTGATGCCCCTCACGCTATGACTCTCTTCAGACAGAAAAGGGATCTTGGAACTACAGCCACCATTGTTACTACCATCTCATTGGCGGCTGTTGGAGCTACCACCAGGGCATTAGCCATGAGTCATACTGGGCAGACTGCTCAGACCCTGAATAATCATTTAGCCAATGTAGCTCATGCCTTAGTTGTACATAAAGGAATTAATGCTCAACTAAAAGGAGGCTTGATGGTGTTCAATCAGAGGATTGACCTCTTGTAGGAGCAAATTGATACCCTATGGCAAATCGCTCAACCTGGCTGTCAATGAAAGTATGCTGGACTTTGAGTCACTAGCATACAACATGAGAATTTTTCCTGTGCTGCAAATCTGTCTAAACAATTGTCGAGCTATATTTTAGGTAATTGGACTGGAGAATTCGATACTACGATGGAGCAGCTGAGAGTGGCCATTATCACAGTAAATTCTACCAGAGTGGACGCAGGACTAGCCACAGGATTATCACCATGGATTGCTGCAGCCATGAATCATCTGAAGGAATGGGCGGGCATGGGAGTGTTAGCAGGCCTTCTGGTGTTGGTCTCCTTGGTTTGCCTGTGGCATATATGCAAGATTAGAGTCTCACAACAGTGTGATGCAGCCATGATCATTCAAGCCTTTACAGCCATTGAAGCAGGACAGTCTCCCCAAGCATGGTTGGATACCATAAAAAGCTAAAATGTTATGCTCAGGATGCAAGGCTAAGCACTGCACTCAGGGTCAGCCGCTTTGGACCCAGAGAAGAGCATGTCTGATTGCATGCGGGTTGCTGCCCCAGGTCCCGCCTCTGAGAAAAAGGTATTGGACGGGTCTGATGCTCTTTGGGTGGATGACACCTAAATGAACATCGGTACAAAGTCCCAATTTATTTCTAATATCAGAGATCAGACCTCTACTCTTGCCTGATACGTCTAAAACAAAAAGGAGAAACTGTAGAGAGCTGTGGAATGCTACGCCTTGAAGATGGAGCTGGTTTCTGCCTTCCACCTTCCCGATGGTGAGTGCTCTCTGTCATGATCAATTCCACATTTGGCTAAGGCTGAGGATCTGGCTTGCTTCCATGTATGTGGACCTATCTGCATTGCCCACGTGACACGCCTGGGTTGGCTACCCAGAGGCTATTTAAGCTGTGGGCTGGCTTTCCCCAGGGTCCGAAGATTGTTCAAGGTTCCTGAATAAACTGCATTGAAAAAAAGAAAAAAAAAAAAAAAAAGAAAGATGTTTTTTCCTTAAATTCTTTCTCACCCCAATATCCTTTTGTATAGAGAAGGACTACTGATTTTTGTATTTAATTTTGTTTCCATCCACATTGCTCAAGATGTTTCTCAGCTGTGGGAGTTACCTGGTAGAATTTAGGTGATCACTTATGTATACTATCATACTATTCACAAATAGTGAGATTTTAACTTCTTCCTTTCCAACTTGTATGCACTCAATCTCTTTTATTTATAGTAATGCTTTACCTAGGACTTCAAGTTCTATCTTGGAGACATTCTCAGAAAGTCTGCAGCCATGTCCTGATTCTGATTTTAGTATAATTGCTTTGTGTTTCTCTCAATTACGTTTATTGTCAGCAATAATCTTCCTGTGTGTTGCTTTAATTATTTTTAGGTATGTGCCTTGTATTCCAGATCACTCCAAGACTTTTAACATGAAGTGTGTTTAATTTTGTGAAAAGCTTTTCTCTGCATCTAAGAAAGTAATAATGTGCCTTTCTTTCTCTTGTTTATGCAGTCAATGAATTCTGATCACTGAAAAATGACTGCATGTCAGGATTGAAGCCAACACAGTCTTAGGGGATGAATTCTTTAATGTGTTCTTAGATATGGATTGTGAATATTTTATCGACTATTGTAGCATCATTGCTCAAAAGGGGAGTTGGTGTTAAATTCTCTTTCTTTTTTGATCTTTGGCAGTATACTTATCAAGGTGTCCATGGTTTCTAGAATGAGTTTGTTTGGGTTGCTTCTGCTTGTACTATGTGGATTAATTGGTAGAGTATTGTTATTAGCTCTTCTTTGAAATTCTGCTCTAATTCCCTGCTGATAACATCTGGTCATGGGTTTGTCAGATAGGATACTTTTAATGACAACTTCTATTTTCTTAGCTGATATGGGATTATTTCTCTCTATTGTTTTTTCTTTTCTACATTTTTTTCCTTTATTACAATCTATTCACTTTGTATCCTAGGCCTTTTCTTCAATCCCTCCCAATCGTTTCCTCTCTCCCTCATCTCCTCCTGTGCCTCTCCTTCAGTTCACTGAAAGAGGAGGTCCTCCTCCTCTTCCATCTATTTCCAGCATTTCAGGTCTCATCAGCACTCTCTGCATTGTCATTCCCTTTGGCTTCATAAGGTTGCCTGCCCCTTCAGGAGGAGGTCATGTCAGAAATAGACCCTGTACCCCTTGGGAGGATACCTACAAGGACACTGAGCTGCTCTGCACTATATCTGTGCAGGGGTTTTAGATAATCTCCATGAATGAACTTAATTTGGAGAATGAGTCTGAGAAAAGACTCCAGGACCTTGATTTTTTTCTTCCTGTTGTTCACTTTGTGGAACTCCTGTCCCCTAGTGACTTTCTAATCCTCCACTCATAAAATTTCCTTTATCTCACCCAAACTTTGCTAAGAAGAAAGAAATTAAATGACAACACATACTTGGGAAGATGTGGAGAAATGGAAACACTGCTCTATTGCTGTTCAGAGAGTAACATTGTACATCCACTCTCAATATCAATCTGTCACTTTCTCAGAAAAATGGGAATTGTGATACCTTAAGAACTATACTGCATCTATAACTTGTGATCCACCTGCCTCTGCCTCCTTCAGCAAATCCAACTGGTTGTGTGTGCCAACACACCCACTCTGGAAATCAATCTGTTGCTTTCTCAAACAACTAGGAGTAGTGCTTCCTCAAGATCCAGCTACACAATTCCTAGACATATATTCAAAAGAGGCTCAAGTATGCAATAAGAATATTTGCTCAACCATATTTGAAGCAGCTTTATTTGTAATAGCCAGAAGCTGGAAACAACACAGATGCCCCTAAACTGAAGAATGTATACAGAAATTGTGGTACATCTACACAATGGAATATTAATAAACAGTAAATAACAAGGAACTGATGAAATGTGTATGTAAATATTGCCAACTGGAAAGTTTCATCCTGATTGAGCTATCCTAGAATCAGAAAGACACACATGGCATAAACTCACTCATAAAGACATATAATATAGTATAAACCCACTCAAATCAGCACACCTAAAGAAAATAATCAAGAGGGAGGGCTCTAGCTAAAATGTTCAATCCCTGACCTGAATGGTAAAGAGGATGGAAATCAGAAGTAGAAGAAAACAGGAAACAAGTTTGGAAACTGCCACCGAGGGCTTCTGAAAGGCTCTGACCTGCAGACTATCAAAGCATATGCTGAGACTTATGTCCAACTGTTGGTCTGAGTACATGGAATCTTATGAAAGAAGTGGGAAATAGTAAGATCTGGAGAGGACAGGAGCTCCACAAGGACATTCCAACCAAGTTCCATGTATGCAGATAACCTAGAACCCCTGAACAGATGTAGACCATGGCAGTTCACTGACCAAGGACATTCTACCATAAGGGGAACTGGGACTGCCTCTGACATGAATGGATTGGCCTGATCTTTGATCTCCACCCCATGAGGGGGAACAGCCTTACCAAACAAAAGAAAATGATAAAGCTGCCACTCCTGAGGAGATCTGATAAACTAGGATCAGAAGAAAGAAAAGAAAAACTCCCCTGTCAAAGAATTGTGGAGGGGCATGTGTGGAGGAGGGGGAAAGTGGGATTAAGAGGGGCGGAGGGAGTGGTTTATGGGGGGATACAAAATGAATAAAGTGTAATTACTAAATATTAAAATTAAAAAAGTTTCAACTATACTACTCCTAGGCATATATCCAAAAATGTTCAAATATACAACAAGAACATCTGTTTGTCCATGTTCATAGCAGATTTATTTGAAAGAAAGACCCAGAATTTGGAAACAACACAGATGTCCCTCGACTGAGGAATAGATACAGAAATCATGGTAGTTTTCCACAATGGAAAAATATTCGGCCATTAAAAACAAGGGGATCATGAAATGTGTAGGCAGATAGTGGGAAAGAGGAAAGATCATTCTGAGTGATGTCAACCAGAAGCAGAAAGACACACATGGTACATACTAAATTATAAGTGGATATTAGACATATAATATGGGATAAACATTCTAAAATTTGTACACCTAAAGTATGTGAGCAAGGAGGATGACCCTGGGTACGATGCTCAATCCTCATTCAGAAAGGCCAATTTAATGGACATCTGAAGAAGGAGACAACAGGATACAGGACAGAAGCCTAATACAGAGTGCTTCTGAAAGACCATACCCAGCAGGTACATGCTGAGACTCGTAGCACATTTTTATTTTCCTTATCTGAATTCAAATTTGTTAAGTGAACTGTATCAAGAACCTTTCATGTAGATATTCAAATTTTGTGGCATATCCACATTTGATGTAGGATTACTGATTTTTTTTTTTTTTTTTGGATTTCCTCCATGCCTGTCATTATAACTTCTGATTTTGTTAATTTGGAAAGTGTCTCTCTGCCTTCTAGTTAGATTTTCTAATGGTTAGTTTATCTTATCAATTTTATCACAGACGCACCTCTTGGTTTCATTGATAATCTAAATGGTTCTCTTTCTGCTGCACTGACCCAGAGAGGCAAATGCTGCATGTTTTTACCTGAGGTTCCTAGTGTCATATAATTCTATGTGAAAACATTACTTGGAATGATTACAGAAACCAAAATGTTAATTTATTTTTAAGTTAAAATCAAGAAAATAAATAGGGAACAACAAGAAGCAGGTAATCTGAAAAGAGTGAAAGGAAAAGAGCAGTTTTAGTTTGGGATGGAGTGTGAGGAGAAGTTTAACATAATAAGAAAATGTATTTGCTTCACCTTTGAGGTTTTCTCTAGGGATCTACTTTCCTATAGAGCATCTGCATCTTCTTTTCCCCTTGGACCTACATTTGTGCCATTAAATTGCTTTTAAGTGATGTCTCTAATATGAAGGCACTTTGTGCTATCAACTTTTCACTTAATACTGCTTTCGCTGTGTTCCATAATTTTCAGTATTATTTGACTTCATTTTCAATGAATACTAGGAAATCTCTAATTTCTTTATTTTTTTCCCTGTCCCACTTTTCATTGAGTAGAAAATTGTTTAGTTTAGAGTCTCTAGGCTTATTAAATTTCTGTTGTTGTTGAGGACTATCTTTATTCCATGGTGGTCTGATAGGCTCCAAGGGATTATTTCCATCTTCTTGTATATGTTAAATCTTCCCTTTTGACCTACTACATGGTCAATTTTGGGATGGACTCCATGTGGAGATGAAAAGAAGGATAAATTATTTTGTATTTGGTTGAAAATTTCTCTGCATATCTGTTGGTTCCATTTGATTCATAACATATGTTAGTGTCCTTTTTTTCTTTTTTATTGTTTGTTATTATTAGTTACATTTTATTAATTCTGCATCCCAGCTGTATCCCGCTCCCTTATTCCCTCCCAATCCTACCCTCCCTCCCTCACCTTCTCCCTGCCCCTTTCCAAGTCCACAGAATGGGGAGGACCTCCTCCCCTTTTTTCTGACCCTGTTTTATCAGGAATCTGTTTTATTAGTCCTCCTCTGTGGCCTAGCAGAACTGCTCCTCCCTTGTGGGGTGGAGAGTCAAAGAGCCTGCCATTGAGTTCCTGTCAGAGATAGTCCCTGCTCCCATTACTATGGGAAACCAACTGGTTATTGAGCTACCATGAGCTTCGTCCAAATAAAGGTTCTAGGTTATAACCATACATGGTCCTTGGTTGGAGAAACATTTTCAGAAAAAAAAAACCTGTGCCTAGATATATTTGGTCATTGTGGGGCTCCTATCCTTTCCCTGTCATACTAACTCCCTTTCTGTGGAAGGTTTGGTTCTGAGACTTAGTATCTGTTTTGAAACACAGCTTGGTAGGGTCTTTCAGATGCCTTCTGTGGTAGACTCTTGTCATATGTCCAATGCACATTTAATTTGTCTTTCTAAGTGAGGATTGACCATCTTACCTTGTGTCTGCTTTCTTGTTTATCTCCTTTAGGTGTATAGACTTCATTATGTTTATTATATCTTTAGGTCTATATAAGTGAGTATATACCATGTTTGTCTTTTTCCTTATGGGATACTTCACTCAGAATGGTCTTTTCTAGATCCAACCATTTGCCTTCAAATTTCATGATTTCTTCATTTTTCATTGCTGAGTAGTATTCCATTGTGTAAAAATACCACAATTTCTATATCCATTCCTCCTATGATAGACATCTGGGTTGTTTCCAGGTTCTGGCTATTACAAATAAAGCTGCTACAAACATGGTTGAGCAAATGTCCTTGTTGTGTACTTGAGCAAATTTTGGGTATATACCTTTCAGTGGTATACCTGGGTCTTGAGGAAGCATTATTCGCCAGATTGACTTCCAAAGTGGTTGTACCAGTTTACATTCCCACCAGCAATGGAGGAGGGTTCCCCTTTCTCCACAACTTCTCCAGCATGTATTGTCAATTGAGTTTTCATCTTGGCCATTCTGATGGGTGTAAGGTGAAATCTCAGGGTCGTTTTGATTTGCATTTCCCTAATGGCTAATGAGGTTGAGCATTTCTTTAAGTGTTTCTCTGCCATTCATTATTCCTTTATGGAGAATTCCCTGTTTAGCTCTGTTCCTCATTTTTTAATTGGATTACTTGATTTGTTGCTCTTCAACTTCTTCACTTCTTTATATATTCTTTATATATTCTTTATATATACTTTATATACACTTCTTTATATATACACTTCTTTATATATATATATTCTTTATATATATATAATAGCCCTCTGTCAGATAAAGGGTTGGTGAAGATTCTTTCCCAATCTGTAGGCAGTCGTTTTGTTTTGATGATGGTGTCCTTTGCTTTAAAGAAGCTTTTCACTTTCATGAGGTCCCATTTATTGATTGTTGCTCTTAGAGCCTGTGCTGTTGGTGTTCTGTTCAAGAAGATGTCTCCTGTGCCAATAAGTTCTAGGCTGTTCTCCACTTTTTTTTTTTTCTAACCGATTTAGAGTATCTGGTTTAATGTTGAGGTCTTTGATCCACTTGGACTTTAGTTTTGTGCAGGGTGATAAATATGGATCTATTTTCATTTTTCTGCATGTGGACATCCAGTTGGACCAGCACCATTTGTTGAAGATGCTATCTTTTTTCCATTGAATGGATTTGGCTGCTTTGTCAAAAATCGAGTATTTATCGATGATTGCATTTATTTTTTGGATTTTCTATTCGATTCCATTGATCCTCCTTTCTTTTTCTATGCCAATACCATGCAGTTTTTATTACCATTGCTCTGTAGTACAGCTTGAGATCTGGGATGGCAATACCTCCAGAGGATCTGTTGTTATACAAGATCTTTTTGAGAATTCTAGGTTTTTTTGTTTCTCCATATGAAGCTGAGAATCTGTTTTTCAAAGTACGTAAAGAATTGAGTTAGTATTTTGACGTGAATTGCATTGAATCTGTAGATTGCTTTTGGCAGGATGTCCATTTTTACAATGTTAATCCTACCAATCCATAAGCACAGGAGATCTTTCCATCTCCTGATATCTTCTTTAATATCTTTCTTCAGAGACTTGAAGTTTTTCTCAAAGAGGTCCTTCACTGGCTTGGATAGTGTCACCCCATGATATTTTATGTGGTTAGTGGCTGTTGTGAAGGGTGTTGTTTCCCTTATTTCTTTCTCGGCCTTTCTGTCTTTGGTATACAGGAGGGCTTCCATTTTTTTTTTGAGTTGATTTTGTATTCTGCCACTTTGCTGAAGTTGTTTATCAGGTGGAGGAGTTCTCTGGTTGAATTTTTGGGGTCGCTTATATATACTATCATATCATCTGTGAATAGTGATACTTTGATTTCTTCCTTTACAATTTGTATCCCCTTGATCTCCTTTAGTTGTCTTATTGCTCTGGCTATGACTTCAAGTACTATGTTGAAAAGGTATGGAGAGAGTGGGCAGCTTTGTCTTGTCCCTGATTTCAGTGAGATTGATTTAAGTTTCTCTCCATTGAGTTTGATGTTGGCTATAGGCTTACTGTATATTGCCTTTACTATGTTTAGATATGTGCCTTGTATCCCTGATCTCTCCAAGACTTTAAATATGAATGGGTGCTGGACTTTGTCAAATGCTTTTCAGCATCTAAGGAGATGATCATGTGGTTTTTCTCCTTCAGTTTGTTTATGTTGTGGATTACATTGATGGATTTCCGTATGTTGAACCACCCTTGCATGCCTGGGATAAAGCCTACTTGGTCATGGCGGATGTATCTTTGATGTGTTCTTGGATTCGGTTTGCAAGTATTTTATTGAGTATTTTTGTTTGTGTGTCAATGTTCATAAGTGAGATAGGTGTGAAGTTTTCTTTTTTTTGTTGGGTCTTTGTGTGGTTTAGGTATCAGGATGACTGTCGCTTCAAACAATGCGTTTGGTAATGTACCTTCTGTTTCTATTTTGTGGAATAGTTTGAGGAGAATTGGTGTTAGCACTTCTTTGAAGGTCTGGTAGAATTCCATGCTGAAACCATCTGGCCCAGGACTTTTTTTTGCAGGGGAGACTGTGAATGACTGCTTCAATTTCCTTGGGGGATATAGTGCTATTCAGTCTTTCTACGTGATCTTGACTTAATGTTGGAAGATGGAATCTATCAAGAAAATTGTCCATTTTATTTAGGTTTTCAAATTTTGTGGCATATAGGAATTTGTAGTATGACCTAATGATTATTTGGATTTCCTCAGTGTCTGTAGTTATGTCCCCCTTTTCTTTTATGATTTTGCTGATTTGGATAGTTTCTCTCTGCCTTTTGGTTAGTTTGGCTAAACGTTTGTCTATCTTGTTGATTTTTTCAAAGAACCAGCTCTTGGTTTCATTGATTCTTTGAATAGTTTTATTTCTTTCTAAGTGATTGATTTCCACCCTGAGTTTGATTATTTCCAGCAATCTGCTCCTCTTGGGTGCATTTGCTTCTTTTTTCTCTAGGGCTTTCAGTTGGGCCAGTAAGTTGAGATGTTACATTTTTTTTTTCTTGAAGGCATTTAGTACTATGAATTTTCCTCTGAGCACTGCTTTCCTTGTGTCCCATAAATTAGGGTATGCTGTACCTTCATTTTCATTGAATTCTAGGAAGTCTATAATTTCTTTCTTAACCCAGCTATCATTGAGCAGCAAGTTGTTCAGTCTCCATGTGCTTATATGCTTTTTTCTAATTCCATTGTTGTTGATGTACAGCTTTATTCCATGTTGTTCAGATAGAATACAAGGAATTTTTCAATCTTCTTGTATTTGTTGAGGCTTGCTTTGTGACCAACTACATGGTCTATTTTGGAGAAGGTTCCATGAGGTGCTGAAAAGAAGGTATACTCTTTTATGTTTGGGTGGAAAGTTCTGTAGACACCTATTATGTCCATTTGATTTAGGACCTCTGCAAGTGCCTTTATTTTTTTATTTGGTTTCTGTCTAGATTATCTGTCACTTGGTGAAAGTGGAGTGTTGAAGTCTCCCACTATCAAGGTGTTGGGATCGATTTGTGATTTAAGTTTTAGTAATGTTTTGTTTATGAATGTAGGCACTCTTGTATTTGGGGCATAGATGTTCAAAATTGTGATGTCCTCTTGGTGGATTTTCTCTTTGATGAGAATGTAGTGTCACTCCTCATTTTTTTTTTTTTTTGGTTAATTTTGAAAGTCTATTTTATTAGATATTAGGATAGCTACCCCAGCTTGTTTTCTAGCTCTGTTTGCTTGACAGACATTTTTCCAGCCTTTTACTCTGAGGTAGTGTTTATCTCTGTTGCTGAGGTGCATTTCTTGGATGCAGAATGTTGGATCCTGTTTATGTACCCATTCTGTTAGTCTGTGTCTTTTTATTAGCGAGTTGAGTCCATTGGTGTTGATAGATAGTATTGATTAATAAATGTTAGTTTCTTTTGTATTGGGGTCGGTGATCTTACTGTGTTTCATTGCTTGTTGTCTTTTCATTTTTGTTGGGATATTATCTGTATGCCATGTTTTCTTGTGTGAAGTTGTTTTCATTGGATTGGAGTTTTCCTTCTAGTATCTTCTGTAGGGCTGGTTTGCTGTGTAGATATTGCATAAATTTAGTTTTGTCATAGAATATTTTGTTTTCTCCATCTGTGTTGATTGAAAGCTTTGCAGGGCATAGTAGTCTGGGTTGACATTTGTGATCTCTTAGAGTCTCCATGATACTTGCCCAGACTCTTCTGGCTTTCATATTTTCTGATGAGAAGTCCAGTGTGATTCTGATAGGTCTACCTTCATATGTTACTTGGCCTTTTTCCCTTGCTGCTTTTAATATCTTTTCTTTGTTCTGTAGATTTAGTGTTTTGACTATGATGTGACGTGATGTGTTTCTTTTCTGGTCTAGTCTATTTTTGTGTTCTGTAGGCCTCTTGTATATTTATGGACATCTCTTTTTTTTTTAAGTTGGGAAAATTTTCTTCTATCATTTTTTTGAAAATGTTTTTGGACCTTGGAGCCTGGAGTCTTCTTTTTCATCAATTCCTATTATTCTTAGATTTTGTCTTTTCATGGTGTCTTTGATTTCTTGGATATTTTGTGTTTGGGACTTTTCTGATTTTACTTTTTCTTTGTGAGAAGTATCAATTTCTGCTAGAATATCTTCAGCTCCAGAGATTCTCTCTTCCATCTCTTGTATTCTATTGGTGATGCTTATCTTTGTGGTTCCTGATCTTTTCTCCAAGTTCTCCAGATTAAGGGTTTGCTCAATTTGTGTTTTCTTTATTGAGTCTAATTCTGTTTTCATGCCTTGCACCATTTCCTTCATCTGTTTGAGTGTGGATTCCTTTCTCTTTATGGTGGTCTCTATTTATTTGTTCATTTCCTTTCTATATGCCACTAATTTTATCTCTACATTTGCCTCTATTTGTTTGGCTATGTTTGCCTGTGTTTCTTTAAGAATTTTGTCTATTTCTTTTTTCTTTACCTCTAATTGACTGGCCAACTCTTTGAAAGATTTGTTCATTTCCTCTTTAACTGACTGAATTTGCATGGTTATTGTTCTGAGAGAGCTTTGTTTCCTCTTTATGAGCCTAAAGTAGTTGGGTGAGCATAGCTTTAAAGTAATTTTCTTGTGCTTCTGTTGAATTGGGGTATCCATCAATTTTGGGGGTTGCTGGTTCAGTCATGTTGTCCTGATTTATGTTGGAACTGTTCTTTCACCTACCTCTGGCCATTGGCTTATCTGAAACCTTCCCTGTTTGTTTTTGGGTTCTGCAGTTCAGACTGGTACTGTCTCTCTCTGGTGTCTGGTGAGTTCTTCAGGAAGCTGAGAGAGATCCTGTGTCCTCGGTGTGTGCTGAAGATTAGCTGTACCTATGGGAGAAAAGTACACAGGTGCAAATGGGGCAAATGCAGGCACATGCGTGCCTGTGCTTGTGTGTATGTTTGTGTATGTTTGTGTGTGTGTGATTGGAAGTGTGTGCGGAAGTGTGTCTCAGGAGACAGAGTGATAGCTAATGTTGAACCCTTGAGTGTGTGGGAGGGGCTCTGCACTGTATATGTTGCTGGTGCTAGTGATGTTAGTGGCACAAAGTACCAGGTGACCCTCTGTTTCCCAAAGTGGGTATGTGGGTGGGAGGGGTTTGATGCTTGGCTTCTGTTTTAGAAGGACCCAGAATCTAGGGATCTGCAGATTCTCAAGGGTGCACTCACTTACAGGAAGCTCACTTGACAGAGATTGCGGTATCGGGCTCTCTGCTCTCTGGTTTGGCCCTGCTTCTTTGATGTGCTCCACCAGCTCCATGCTGCTGTCACTGCCAGGTTATGAGGTCCTACTGCAGCTGGTGATTTTAAGGTGGTCATGTCAATAGGGATCATGGTAACCAGGTTCTCTGTTCTCTGGTTTGGCCCTGGTTAGTCTTAAAATGGAGGGCTTATGTGCCCTGCCAGCTCAGTGCTGTAACTGGAGACTGGGTTGCTCATCGAGATGCTTTCTGGGAAGTCCTGGGGTCTCTCCACTGTGCTCTTCAAGCTTGTGAGGCCCAGCGCCTGGTGTGCCTAGCTTGTATGGCATTTCTGCCTGGTTTTGGTGAGTATATAGCATATTCTCTGTCACTGTGAGATTGGGCAGGCTATACCATCAATGATCACTATCCTGTAGAGCCAGTATAGTGGCTAGCAGACTTGGGCCCTAAGAGGATGGTGCAGCAGTGGTGCAGATCTGGGACTCCAAGACCAGTAGTGCTGGCATTTGTCGCTAAAGGGCTTGGGGCTCTGCCTCAGTGGCTGCAGACACCAGGAAGTTAGGTCTGATCTGAGAAAGATGAGTCTGCTGTGCTGAGGAAGAGGGAGGTCTGGGGGAGAGGAGTGCTGGCAGATCAAAGGCTGGTTTCTCTCTTGCTCCAAACAAGTCCCCAGGTGACCTGAGACCAAAGGTTTCACCTCCTGCAATGTTCGCTGTTGTTTAGAAAGTCTCACCTTTGTTTTCCTGGGTTCAGAGGTCCTTCCACTCACCAACTCAGACATTTAGTTCTTCCACAGCTCAGAAACTGTGTGTGCTAGTCACCATCTTGGCTCTGCCCCATGTCCTTTTTTTCTTGATTAATATCTGTTGAATTGAACTGCCTCTTTTGAGAATGAGGTGTTGAGGTATCCCACTTTTAATGATTAGGGGACCATGTGTGGCTTAAGTGTTATAAATATTTATTTTACAGGTGTGCTTGTGCTTGTATATGTTGCATGGATGTTTAAAATTGAGATTTAATATTGGTGGGATTTTTTTCTTTGATGTTTGTGTAATGTCCTTAAGTCTTTGGATTAATTTTGGTTGAAATTCTATTTCATTAGATATTATGATGGCAATTGGAGCTTGATTTTTTTGTGTCCTTTAGGTTGGAAAACATTTTTTTAAATATTTTTTTTAATTTCAGGAAATATGTATCATTGTGGCTGAAGAAAGGTGTATCCTGTTTTCAAGTCCATTCTTTTAGTCTTTGTCTTTTATATTGGATACTTGTCTCCACTGATATTAAAATAGATAAAAATGACAAGTGACAGATATGTTATTTAATTTTTAATGTTGATTGTGGAAGTGTGTTTGTTTGCATATTTATTTTTGTTTTGTTTTATTGCAGCTATTTATATCCTGTGTTTTTTTTTTTTTTTTTGTGGGAGGGAAGGTAAGGGAGATTAAGTTAACTTCCTTGTGTGGAAGATTTCCTTCTATTACCTTCTGTATGGTTGGATTAGTGCATTAATATTGCATAAATGTGTCTCTTTCATAGAATATCGTTTTTTCTGCAAGAATGGCGATTGAAAGTTTTTCAGTGTAAAGTTGTCTGGAATGGCTATTGACTGGAAAAATGATCAAAACCCATCAATATGTTCAACCACTGTCTTGGAATATGAGTGGATTTTATATTTTTTTGTTCATTACTTTGGTACAAACTTTCTTTTCATATATTACCTGTCTGCTCTTTAGAAATTTACGCTTTACAACCCCAACTTTTGAAATGGAAAACTCTGTTTCTGGCAACAAGGACATCCAGGCAAAGGGCATGAACTTAATTGTGCACTTTAGATTCCTATCTGAAAAGAACAATTCCCTCACATATCCATTTTCCAATATACAAAGACATTCAAAGTATGTATCAGTGAGCAAAGTTCCAGATGACTATGGATTTCAGGACCCAGATGCCAGATGAAAGTTAGTTACCTACTGTCCTACCAGTTGTTTCTGGCAGAATGATTCTTCCCCTCTTGTTTCCTGTGCACACCTGGGGTTTTAAGCTCTCCATGTCATTTTTACCATGGAGCCTTAGGCAGTGTAAGGTTAGGTATATCACAACAATATCAATAGAGTTCATATTGGCATTTCTTGACAGTCATGGATGAGCACCTGTGGGCCATAAAGAAGGTTGCAGGATTGATGGCAGTGGATTTTTGGAGTTGGACTTGAGGAGAGCCTGGTACTGGGTCATACACTCTTTAGACAGTAAGCAATTTGCTCTTCCTCAGAGGAGGGGAAAAACATAGTGTGAGATTTTTACATGTATTAGACCTATACGCTGAGATAATTTCTTTCTTTTCTTATACTAGCCATAGCCACCACTGCATTAAGGAAGGCAAAAATATCCGTGGCAAAAGGGTTCAATCATTTGGATAGGTATGCAATATATAGGATATTTTCATGGCCTCAAAATTTGGCAGTATTAAATTAATGTGGTGAGAGGAAATTTTCAGTAAAGGGAACCCTTACTCACTATTGTTGGAATTGCAAGTTAGTGGAGCTACTGTGCAAATCAGTGCAGAGCAAAAAACAATGCTGCCAGAGGATCCAGCTATACTACTTTTAGAATATACCAAAGGGCTTGACATCCTTCTTCACAGACACTTGCTTACCCATGTTCATTGCAGCTCTATTCACAATGACTCAGAAATCTAAATAACATCAATATTGTCCATGTGGCAAACTGGTAGTAAAGATGTGGAACATAGAAGCTATGAAATACTCTTTCCTAATTAAAAAAAATAATGAAATTTCCCAGTTTATACAATGAACTGGAAAAGATAAAATTGAGTCAGTAAACTGACCCCGAAAGTCAAATGATGCATGTTTGTATGTGAGGTTCCTAGTGTCATATCATTCCATGTGAATACATAACCTGGAATAATTACAGAAAGGAGCCCGAAGTGGCTAATTCCTCCACCAGTTGGGATTTCAAATGGAGCAAGGAAGACAAAAACTCACCCACAAAACTTTAACCCAAAATTTGTCCAACCAAGTAGAAGTGTAAGGACAAAGATGGAGGAGATTGTGGGAATAGATCACCAATGAGTAGCCCAACATGATACCTAAACCTTGTGAAAGAGCCAATCTTGGCACTATTAATGATGCTCTGCTATGCTTTCAGACAGGAGACTGGCATAAATGTCTTCTGTGGGGCTTTCCCCAACAAGTAATGGAAAGGTATGAAGAAACCAGGAGAGTCAAGGATTCTACACCAAGTCCTACAGTAAAATAGCCTGGGCCTATGGGGCTCACAGAGACTGAACCACCAACCAAAGAGCATGCTTAGACTGGTCCTAAGCCCCGTGTACATTTTATCAGAAATGTACCTTGTTCTTCATATGGTTCCCCCAACAACTGGATCAGAGACACTCTCTAAAACTGATGCTTCAGTTTGGATCCTTTTCCCCTAACCAGGCAGCCTGGTCTGACCTCTGTGGGAGAGGATGAGCATAGTTCTGCCCAGACTTAATGTGCCAGAATGTGGGGGCACCTCCTTCTTCTGTGAGGATAAGTAGAGGGGATGTGAGGGAAGAGGAGTAGGAGGGGTGTCTGGGAGGAAAGGAGAGGGAGGCTGCAATCCGGTTGTAAAGTAAATAAATGAATAAAAAAATTAAAAGAAACAATAATAATAGAATAATTTAATAAAAATCAACAAAGGTACAATAAAGAGTAAGAGAAATAACAATAACAAGGATCACAGAGTCTGGCACAACAAAAAAGGAGCCAATATTGTTTTGAGCTGGCTTGTCTGAATATATGATACCAGTGTGTAGCTTGATGTTCTGAGATTCTAAAGAGTGGGGGTGGAGGAATCTCTGACTCTTTTACCTGCTTCTGCAACGCCTTTCCGCTATTGGGTTGCTTGTTTAGCCTTGGTATGAGGTTTTGTTTTTATTTTTGTGGTTTTTTTTTTTTTTTGACTAGTTTTAGTGTAACTTGTTATACCATATTTGGTTGAAATCACTGGGAAGTCTGCCCCTCTCTGAAGGGAATCTTTTGAGGATTGGATCTCAGGGAAAGAAGAGAAGGCAAGGAGGTAATGGAGCAATGGATATAGGGGAAACTGAACTCACAATGGAATGTATGAAATAATAATAATAATAATAACACAGACAAAAATATAGAAATGAAAACAGGGTCCATCCTTGTGCAGAATACATGAAACAGATATCAACAGCAAAGATAAAATAATATCAGAGTAAAGATTTGGAAAAGATTTTCCCAAACAAGTTCATCAAAGAAGCAGCTGATGTAGCTATTCTGGTAGGCAACAAAATATCCTTTAACCAAAATTATTTACAAGAGAAAGATAAAGGCAGTTAATACACAAAAAAGAAAAAAATATATAAAGATATTTCAGTGAATGAAATCTGTATCCCAAATTCAAAGGAATTCACTTTTGTAAAAGATATATTGTTAAAGCTTGAATTATACATTTTTCCCATACACATTGTGATTGTGAGATTCTAGTATGCTACCCTCACCAATGAACAGCTCTTCTGGCCAAAAATTAAAGAGAACTACTGGAACTAACAGGCTTATAAACCAAAGAGACCAACCAAATAACTATAGACAAACAAACACAGAATAATATATCTCCTCAGCTTATTTTGGAACATTTTCTAAAACTGGCCATATACTCAGTCACAAAACAAATATCAACAGACAAAAGAAAATTGAAATAACACCCTATATCTTATCACACCATTATGGATTAATACTGGATTTCATCAAGAGAGAGAGCAGAAAGACTATGAAGTCATGGAAAATTTTCCTATTGAAGTTTTGCAGAAATAAATACAGGATTTTCTATAATTCAATGAAAACAAATACACAACTTTACCAAAATTGTGACACCCAATAAAGATGATAGTAAAAGAAAAGTGTGTAATGCTAAGTACTTACATTAAATAAATGTGAAGATATCATATCAGCAATTTAGCAGCACACCTGAGAGCTCTCAAACAAAAAGAAGGATGAACACTCAAGAGTAATAGATGTTAAGAAAGAATTAAACTGAAGAATGAAATCAATAAAAAAGAAACAAGGAACAATATCAAGAGTCAATGACAAAGAGTTGTTTCTTTGGGAAAATAAAAAATACAGAGAAACAAGTAGCCAAAGTCACTAAAGATAGGGAGGGAACATAGTAGAAAGGACCTGCAATCCCAGGACTCTGGCAGACAAAGTCTTGTGTATTATGGATCACTACCAGGTTTCCTCCATAACACTAGGCACAAGTTCTGATACTCAAAGCCTTATGAAGACCAGAGATTCAAAAAACCCAGCTCTCTTACTGCAGAGAGCCTATGGCACCTCATTGCTCCTATAAAGACTTCAGTCAGTAAGAAAAGCCCAGATCCCATAAAGGATCTGAAAGAGATGAAGGAAAAAGTAGCTCCAATTCCCTTCATGGTTCCAGAGTGCAGGAGTAAGGAACTGAATGAATAGGGAAACCGGTCCATTTGCCTTCGAGCATACCATCAAAAAGAGACTTTCCTCATCTTTTTCAGCCATGCCTGAGAAGGTGAAAAGAAGCTGTAGCTTGAGTACAGCCTAGTCTTCAAACATTGTCCAGAACAGTCAAGGCTACATAGAGAAAACCTGTCTCAAACCAACAACAATAAAAAAAACAAGCAAGTGAGTAAATAAATAAGAAATATTTGTTAAAATCAAGACACAGAGAGAATGTCCACATGAATATAGGGTCCTTGTATATAACCCTTCTGGCCTTGGATGCAACAGATACTCACATCTAGCCCCATGCTCACTCCAAATGATCCCACTGCAAAAAATGAGCTGGAGTTCTAAACTCATCCATAAAGAATGTATCAGATGATTTCAGTCTGACCAATGTGCACTCACACTTGTATTCTCATCAAAGAGATATCCAGGAACAAAAACTGCTGAAAGAAACCTGGCAACATGTGCAACTTGCAAACAAAATGTGTTAGTGACATAAAAATCTCCATCAGTATTCTTAATTTTACACTGTGGATGGGATGCAAGATAGAGGCAACGAGCAGGCAAGCTTTCTGAGAAGCAGAGGTGTTAAAACTCAAAAATAAAAGAGTGGAGGTGAAATTGAAGATAGAAAATCGACATTGTGGTTTCCGGAAAGTGAGGGGACATCACAGGAGCAGAGAACATATAGATTCAGGTCATTGTACACTTCACTGGGAACGGATAAGGAGATTTCCATTGTACATGAGTTCCTTCTCTTTGGGGGAAGCCTACCTACAGAACCAGTGAGACTGAGCACAGAACTCACAGCCTGGAGACCAATACAGAGGAGGAAGGGCTCCTTGTTCTTCAGTGGCCTCAACCAGCTCTAACAACCTATTGGATCCCAAATGCACAGTACCATTCTCCCAGATTCCATGTCTGAGAGTGGCCATATGGACACTTCAGGAAATCCCAGCCAGTGAATGTACAGTGGCAATCCCTCATGGCAAATAGATGTATAGCCACCAAAGTCCAGCACAACTGCAAAACCACACAGGTTTGCCAGGCACCAGGCCACATAGGTCTGTGCACTTCCCAGTAGGTACCTGGACACTCCAGTTCTGCAGCTGCAGCTGTACTTGCTAGTTCAGTGGCTGCAGCACCACAGAGCTGACTGAGTTCATCCTGCCACATTTGAATCAGCAGGTCCAAACTTTGCAGTAGAATATAGGAGGAACCCATGTGCCTTAAAATATGATGTTTACAGAACCTTATACCCAAATACTCAACAAAATACTCGCAAACCGAATACAAAAACACATCAAAGATATCATCCACCATGACCAAGTAGGCTTAATCCCAGGTATGCAGGGGTGGTTCAATATATGGAAATCCATCAATGTTATCCACCATATTAACAAACTGAAAGAAAAAAACCACATGATCATCTCCCTAGATGCTGAAAAAACCTTTGACAAAATCCAACATCCATTCATGTTTAAAGTACTGGAGAGATCAGGGATACAAGGCACATATCTAAACATAGTAAAGGCAATATACAGTAAACCTATAGCCAACATCAAAATGAACAGAGAGAAACTTAAAGCAATCCCACTGAAATCAGGGGCAAGACAAGGCTTCCCACTCTCTCCATATCTCTTCAACATAGTTCTGGAAGTCCTTGCTAGAGCAATAAGACAGTTGAAGGAGATCAAGGGGATACAAATTGGAAAGTAAGAAGTCAAATTATCACTATTTGCAGATGATATGATAGTATACATGAGTGACCCTAAAAATTCTACCAGGGAACTCCTACAGCTGATAAACACCATCAGCAAGGTGGCCAGATACAAAATTAACTCAAAAAGTCAGTAGACCTCTTGTATACAAAAGACAAAAGGGCTGAGAAAGAAATTAGGGAAACGACAACCTTCACAATAGCCACAAAAGACATAAGGTACCTCAGAGCAACCCTAACCAAGGAAGTCAAAGACTTGTATGAAAAAATTTCAAATCTCTGAGAAAGAAATAGAAGAAGATATGAGAAGTTGGAAAGATCTCCCATGCTCATGGCTTGGCAGGATTAATATAGTAAAAATGGCCATCTTACCAAAAGCAATTTACAGATTCAATGCAATTCCCATCAAATTACCAACACAATTCTTTACAGACCTGGAAAGAAAAATTCTCAACTTCATATGGAATAACAAGAAACCCAGAATTGCTAAAACAATCCTCTACAATAAAAGCTCTTCTGGAGGTATTTCCATCCCTGAACTTAAGTTGTCCTATAGAGCAACAGTTTTAAAAACTGCATGGTACTGGCATAGAAACAGATTGGTGGATCAATGGACCTGAACAGAGGACCCAGAAATAAACCCACACACTTATGGACAACTGATATTTGACAAAGACGCCAAAACCATACAATGGAAAAAAGATAGCATCTTCAACAAATGGTGCTGGTCCAACTGGATGTCTACATGTAGAAAATGAAAATAGATCCATACTTATCACCCTGCACAAAACTGAAGTCCAAGTGGATTAAAGACCTCAACATAAAACCAGACATATTAAATCAGCTTGAAAAAAAAAAGTGGGGAATACCCTAGAACTCATTGGTATAGGAGAAAACTTCCTGAACAGAACACCAACAGCACAGGCTCTAAGAGCAACAATCAATAAATGGGACCTCATGAAACTGAAAAGCTTCTGCAAAACAAAGGACACTGTCATCAAAACAAAGCGTCTGCCTACAGATTGGGAAAGAATCTTCACCAACCCTTTATCTGACAGAGGACTCATATCCAGTATATATAAAGAACTAAAGAAGCTGAAAAGCAGCAAACCAAGTAACCCACTTAAAAATTTGGGAACAGAGCTAAACAGAGAATTTTCTCTAGAGGAATCCTGAATGGCAGAGAAGCACTTAAAGAAATGCTCAACCTCACTAGCCATTAGGGAAATGCAAATCAAAGCAACCCTGAGATTTCACCTTACACCCATGAGAATGGCCAAGATCAAAAACTCAAGTGACAACACATGCTGGAGAGGTTGTGGAGAAAGAGGAACCCTTCTCCACTGCTGGTGGGAATGTAAACTTGTACAACCACTCTGGAAATCATTCTCGCGCTTTCTCAGACAACTAGGAATTGCACTTCCCCAAGATCCAGCCATACCACTCCCAGGCATATATCCAAAAGAGGCTCAAGTAAACAAAAAGGACCTTTGCACAACCATGTTTGTAGCAGCTTTATTTGTAATAGCCAGAAGCTGGAAACCACCCAGATGCCCCTCAACTGAAGAATGGATGCAGAAAATGTGGTACATCTACACAATGGAATATTATTCAGCAATGAAAAATAAGGAAATCATGAAATTTGCAGGTAAATGGTGGGATCTGGAAAGGATCATCCTGAGTGAGTTGTCCCAGAAGCAAAAACACATGCATGGTATATACTCACTCATATAGACATACAACATAGGACAAACCCACTAAAACCTGTGCATCTAAAGAAACCAAGCAAGAGAGAGGACCCTAACTAAAATGTCCAATCCCCATCTGGAAAGGCAAAGAGGATGGACTTCAGAAGAAGAAGAAAACAGGAAACAACCTAGGAACCTACCACAGAGGGCCTCTGAAAGCCTCTGCCCTACAGACTATCAAAGCAGATGATGAGCCTGATGGGCAACTGTTGGGCAGAGTGAATGGAATTTTATGTAAGAATGGGGAAATAGTAAGAGCTGAAGAGGACAGGGTCTCCACAAGGAGAGCAACAGAACAAGAAAATTTGAACACAGGGAACTTCCCAGAGACTCATACTCCAACCAAGGACAATTCATAGAGATAACCCAGAACCCCTGCACAGATGTAGCCCAGGGCAGTTCAGAGTCCAATAGGGTTACATAGTAATGTGAAGAGGGACTGCCTCTGACATGAACTGACTGGCCTGCTCTTTAGTCACCTCCTCCTGAGGGGGAGCAGCCTTACCGGGCCAGAGTAGAGGACAATGAAGACACTTTTGATATGAACTGATGGACTAAGATCAGAAAGGAGAGGAGAACCTCCCCTATCAGTGGACTTGGGGAGTGGCATGCATGCAGAGGGAGGAGGGAGGGTGGGATTAGGAGGGGAGGTAGGAGGGACTTATGGGAGGATGCAGAATGAATAAAGTGTAATTGATGAAAAAGTAAAAAAAAAAAAAAAAAAAAAGGAAAAATAATTTAAGAACCTTAATTGACTTTCAAAAGTGGAGGAAAACATGGAGTTAATCAATTTACATGGAGCACGTCTCTCCCCTGGGGGCAATGGTCTCCTGAACCTACTCAGACCTCGGACACCACCACTGCTAGTTCTAGAACTGATGCAGGATGTTCCAACGAGGGGGTTAAGGCTTCTCATAATATTTACTATAAGCCCACACCTGTTTGTTTATATCCCCCATTTCTATTCATTATTAGCCAGATAGAGCCAAGTAATTGTGGTAATGATATTTGCTTTTTTGCCCAATGCTGAAATGCTAGTAAATTTACTAGCTTGTTATTCACATGCCTCGCTGGGTGCCTGTGCCCACTGATGCCCCTCACGCTATGACTCTCTTCAGACAGAAAAGGGATCTTGGAATTACAGCTGCCATTGTTACTCCCATCTCATTGGTGGCTGTTGGAGCTACCACCGCAGCATTACCCAGGAGTCATACTGTGCAGACTGCTCAGACCCTGAATAACCTTTTAGCCAATGTAGCTCATGCCTTAGATGTATAAAAAGGAATTAATGCTCAACAAAAAGGAGGCTTGATGGTGTTCAATCAGAGGATTGACCTCGTGCAGGAGCAAATTAGAACCCTATGGCAAATCGCTCAAGTTGGCTGTCAATGAAAGTAGGCTGGACTTTGAGTCACTAGCATACAACATGAGAATTTTTCCTGTGCTACAAATCTTTCTAAACAATTGTCTAGCTATATTTTAGGTAATTGGACTGGAGAATTCGATACTACGATGGAGCAGCTGAGCGTGGCCATTGTCATGGTAAATTCTACCAGAGTGGACGCAGGACTAGCCACAGGATTATCATCATGGATTGCTGCAGCCATGAATCATCTGAAGGAATGGGAGGGCATGGGAGCGGTAGCAGGCCTTCTGGTGTTGGTCTCCTTGGTTTGCCTGTGGTATATATGCAAGATTAGCATCTCACAACAGCGTAATGCAGCCACGACCATTCAGGCCTTTACAGCCATTGAAGCAGGACAGTCTCTCCAAGCATGGTTGGATACCATAAAAAGCTAAAATGTTACTCTCAGGATGCGAGGCTAAGCACTGCACTCAGGGTCAGCCGCTTTGGACCCAGAGAAGAGCATGTCTGATTGCATGCGGGTTGATGCCCCAGGTCCCGCCTCTGAGAAAAAGGTATTGGATGGGTCTAATGCTCTTTGGGTGAATGACACCTAAATAAACATCGGTACAAAGTCCCAATTTATTTCTAATATCAGAGATCAGACCTCTACTTTTGCCTGATGCATCTGAAACAAAAAGGGGGAACTGTAGAGAGCTGTGTAATGCCGCGCCTTAAAGATGGAGGTGGTTTCTGCCTTCCACCTTCCCGATGGTGAGTGCTCTCTGTCACGAACAACTCCACATTTGGCTAAGGCTGAGGATCTGGCTTGCTTCCATGTATGTGGACCTATCTGCATTGCCCACGTGGCATGCTGGGGCTGGTTACCCAAAGGCTATTTAAGCTGTGGGCTGGCTTTCCCCAAGGTCAGATGACTGTTCCAGGTTCCTGAATAAACTGCATTGAAAAAAAAAAATAGAATTAGAATCAACAAAGAAAACACAGAGAAAACACTGGATCTAGAGAACTTACAGAAAAAATCAGGAACTACAAGGTATGCATCACTAACAGAATATAAGAAATGGAAGAGAGAATCTCTGATGCTGAAGATACATTTGAAGTAATTGATACATCTCAAAGAAAAAGGAATATTGGGAAAGTCCTAAACACAAAACATCCAAGAAATCAAAGACACAATGAACTGGCAAAATCTAAGAATAATATGAATTGATAACAAGTAAGTTTCCAGGCTCTAAGGTCCAAAAATATCTTCAAAAAAAATTCATAGAAGAAAATCTTTCCAACTTAAAGAAACAGATGTCCATAAACATACATGAGGCCTACAAAACACCCAGGAGATTATACCAGAATAGAAATTTCTCACCTCACAATGTAGTCAAAACACTAAATCTATAGAGATGCCTTCAATCAACATAGATGTGGATAAAAAATGTTCCATAAGAAAACTAAGTTTAAATAATTTTTACATGGTAAACTAGTCCTACATGAGGTCCCAGAAGTAAAACTCCAACCCATTGAAAACAACTATACCAAAGAAAACATAGGACACAGATAATTTTCTATAAAAATAAGAAAGAAAAGAAAAAAAGAACAAGCAATAAATCACATTAAGACCACCAACTCCACAATAAAAGAAACTAACGTTCATTGGTCAATATTATTTATCAACAACAATGGAATCAACTCCCCTATAAAAAGTAGCTAACAGAATAGGTGTGCAAACTGCATTCAGCATTCTGCAGCATCCAAGAAACACACCTCTTCAACTAAGATAAACACTAGGTCAGAGTAAAGAGCTGGAAAAAAGTTTCTCAAGCAAATGGTACCAAAAAACAATTGGGCATAGCTCTGCTAATATCTAACAAAATAGACTTGCAACCAAAAGTAATCAAAGAAGATGAAGAGGGGCACTGCATTCTCATCAAAGGAAAAATCCCCCATAAGGACATCAAAAATCTGAACATCTATGCACCAAACACAAAAGTGCCTACATTGGTAAATGAAACATTCTTAAAGTTTAAATCAGACATCCATCCCAACACCATAATAATGGGAGACTTCAACACCCCACTTTCTCAAGGGACAGATCATATAGACAACAGGTAAATAGGGAAATAAAGGCACTTAAAGAGGCCTAATTCAAATGGAACTAACAGACGTCTGCAGAACTTTTCACCCAAACTCAAAAGAGAACATCTTCTTTTCCATACTTCATGGAACCTTCTCCAAAACAGACCATATAGTCGGTCACAAAGCAGCTTCAACAATTACAAGATTGAAATACTTTCCTTTATTGTATCTGACCACCATGGACTGGACCTCAACAACAATAGAAATAGCAAAAAGCCTACATGCACATGGAAACTGAACAACTTACTACACAATGACAGCTGGGTTAAGAAAGAAATACAAAAAGAAATTAAAAACTTCCTATAATTCAATGGAAATGAAGGCAAAATATACCCAAATGTATGGGACACAATGGAAGCAGTGTTTAGAGAAAAGTTCAATGCACTAAATGCTTTGAAGGAGAAATTTGTAACACCTTATACAAGCAACTTAACGGCCCTACTTAATGCCCTAGGAGAAAAAAAAAAAAAAAGAAGAGAACCAGATACTCCCAAGAGGAGCTGGAAATAATCAAACTCAGGGCTGAAATCAATAAATTAGAAACAAGTAAAACTGTTCAAATAATTAGTGAAACCAAGGGCTCAATAGAGTAGAGGCTGTGGAGGGATGATGCTTCCTGGCTAGCTGCCCATGGCTTGATGTCTTTTTTTTTTCCTTTTACTTATTTACATTTATGTAGTAGTAGTAGTTAGGAGTTTTATTGTTTTGTTAACTCTTTTGTTTATTTTGATTTTGTTTTTCATTTTTATTTTTTTTAACTTTTCAATACAGTGTTTCACGTATAGCCTTGACTGTTTTGGAATTATCTCTGAACACCAGGCTGGCCTTGAATTAGTGAAACCAAGAGCTCGTCTTTGTCTATCAACAAGATAGCCAAACTTTTAGACAAACCTACTAATTGGCTGAGAGAAACTATGGAATGTGCAAAATCAGAAATGAGAAGGGGGACATAACTAGAGTCATGGAGGAAATTCCAACAATCATTAGGTCATACTACTAAAGCTTATATGCCACAAAAATTGAAAATATAATATAAATGGAGAATTTTCTTGATAGATTCCGTATAACAAAATTGAGTCAAGATCAGGTGGGATGATTTAATAACCCTATATCCCCCAAGTAAATTGAAGCAGTCTTCAATAGTCTCCCTTCGAAAAAAAAAAAAAAATCCCCGGACCAGATAGTTTCAGCACAGGATTCCACCTGACCTTCAAAGAAGAGCTTACTCCAATTCTCTTCAAACTATTCCACAAAATAAAACAGAAGGAACTTTACAAACTTTACAAACTCATTCTATGAAGCCACAATCATCTTGATACCTAAACCACAAAAAGACCCAACAAAAAAAGAGAACTTCAGACCTATCTCTCTAATGAACATTGACACAAAAATACTCAATAAAATAATCGCAAACCAAATCCAAGAACACATAAAGATATCATCCACCATGAACAAGTATGCTTCATCCCAGGCTTTCATGGCTGATCAATATATGGAAATCCATCAATTAAATCCACCAAATAAACAAACTGAAGGAGAAAAACCACATGATAATCTCTGTAGATGCCAAAAAGCATTTGACAAAAATCCAACACTCATTCATTCTTGGAGAGGTCAGGGACACAAGTCATATAAAGTCATATATATATATGTATATATATGACTTGTATCCCTGATATATATATTAAAGGCAATATCAAGCCTATAGTCAACAACAAATTCAATGGAGAGAAACTTAAATCAATCCCACTCAAATCACAGAAAAGGACAGGCTGCCCACTCTCTCAATGTCTCTTCAATATAGTACTTGAAGTCCTAGCAAGAGCAATAGGACAATAGAGAAATAAGATCAAGGGGATAGAGTGTGAAAAGGAATATGTCAGAGGTTCACTATTGCCATATGACATGATAGTATATATATGAGTGACAACAAAAATTCAACCAGAGACCTCCTTCAGCTGATAAACACTTTCAGCAAAGTGGCTGAATACAAAATTAACTCAAAATAATCAGAAGCCCTCTTTTACACACAAGTCAAAAGGGCTGAAAATGAAATGATGGAAAAAAAAAACACCCTTCACAATAGCCACTAATAACCTAAAGTACCTTGGGGTGAATCTAACCAAACAGATGACAGTCCTGTTTGAAAAAATAAATAAATAAACTGAAGTCTTTGAATAAAGAAATTGAAGTTGATATCAGAAGATGGACAGATCTCCAGTGCTCATGCATCCATAGGTTTAACATAGAGAAAATGGCCATTCTGCCAACTACAGATTCAATGGAATTCCCATCAACACAATTCTTTACAGAACTTGAAAAAAATTATCGAATTCACATGGAGAAACAAAAAAGAAAGAATTTCTAAAATGATCCTGTTCAACAAAATGTCATCTGGAAGTATCCGCATCCCTGATCTCAAGCTGTATTACAAAGCAATAGAAGTAAAAACTGCTTGGTACTGGCATAGAAATAGTAGGGTCGGTCAATGGAACTGAATGGAAGACCCAGAAATAAACCCATATGCCTATGAATACTTGATTTCAGACAAAGAAGCCATAACCATTCAGTGGAAAAAAGATAGCATCTTCAACAAATTGTGCAGCTCCAACCTGATGTCTACATATAGAAAATGAAATATATATATATATATATATATATATATATATATATATATTTATCACCATGGACAAAACTAAAGTCCAGTTGGAAAAAAGACCTCAACACAAACCCAGATATTCTAAATCTATTAAAAAAAATTCTGGTCAGAGCACAGAGATTCTTTGCAACATGAGACAACTTACTGAATAAAACAACAAAGGCAAAGGCTTTAAGAGCAACAATTAGTAAATGGGACCTCATGGAACTAAAAAGTTTGCATAAAGCAAAGCACACTGTCGTCAAAACAAAACAAGAGCATACAGACTGGAAAAGGATCTTCACCAAAACTATATATGACAGAGGGCTGATACTGGTAATATACACAGAACTAAAAAGGTCAAAAAGCAATAAATCAAGCAATCCATTTTAAAAAATGGGTACTCATCTAAATAGAGAATTCTCTGTAGGGGAATAGAGAATGGTAGAGAAATACTTACAGAGATGCTGCTAAGCCACCATAGCAATGCAAATCAAAATGATCCTGAGATTTCACCTTACACACATCAGAGTGGCTTAGAGCAAAAACTCACATGACAGCACATGCTGGAGAGGCTGTGGAAAAGGGGGAACCCTGCTCAATTTCTGATGGGAATGTAAACTTGTACAACCACTTTGGAAATCAATCTGGCACTTTCTCATTCAATAACGAGTACTGCTTCCTCAAGATCCAGCTATCACATTCCTAGGCATATATCCAAAAGATGCTCAAGTACACAAAGACATTTGCTCAACCATATTTGTGGCAGCTTTATTTGTAATAGCCAAAACGTGGAAGCAACCCAGATATCCTATCAAAGGAGGAATGGATAGAGAAATTGTGGTACTTTTGAACAATTAATACTACCCAGCAATTAAAAACAAGGAAATCATGAAATTTCCAGGCAAATTGTGGGATCCAGAAAAGATCATCCTGAATGAAGTATTCCAGGAGCAGAAACACACACAGTATATACTCACTTATAAGTGGGAACTAGACCCATAAGATAGGATAAACAGACTCAAATCTGTACACCTGATGAAAAATGAACAAGAAAGTGGAGCTGGGGTAATATGAACAATTCTCGCTTAGAAAAACAAATGGGATGGACATTGGAAATAGGAGAAAACAAGTAACAGGACAGGAACCTACCACAAAGGGCCTCTGAAAATCTCTACCTAGCAGTGTATCAAAGTAGATGCTGAGACTCATAAACAATCTTCAGCAGATTGCAGGGAATCATATTAAAGAAGGTGGGGATAATATGACCTTGAGAGGATAGGAGCTCAAGAAGACCAGATATATCAGGGAACAGGGGTCTTTTATGAGCCTTTATCTAAGCAAGGAACTTGTATTGATATAACCTAGAACCGCTACTTGGATGTGACCCATGGTAGGTCAGCATCCAAGTGGGTTCCCTAGTTAGGGGAAGATGACTATTTCTAACATTAACTCTATGGCTGACTCTTTGACCTCCACCCACACCCAAACCAGAAGGAAACATTGCAACCAGTTCTGAAGAAACCTGATGAGCTACGGTCAGATGGAATTGGAGGAGGCCCTCCCTATTAGTGGACTTGGAAAGCGGTAGGGAGGATCCTGTTGAGGGAGTGAGGGTGAGATTGGAAGGGAATGAGGAAGGGGGGTAAGGCTGACATGATAAGTAAGTAACCAATGAACAATATAAAAAAATAAAAATTACATTAAAAAACACGGAAAAAAATAAAAAAAATATTTTTACACTGTCAGTGTAACGACTAATATTCTTTACCTTTCTAAGACTAAGGGTTTCAACAATCATTATGTGAAACAATGGTGCAGCTACAGCATTGGCATGAAAGTGACCCTTGCAGAGTCATTTGTATGAGCCATTAGCCATAGCTTGCCTTCGGAGCCATCTAATCAACCTGTAAAAAACAATCCAAATGTGTCAATGTTATAACATATAAACCTAACATATAAACCATGACAGACAAAAACAATTGTTTAAAGCCATAGGGGTTACATTCAGGAGTCAACTGTGTCTGTGTTCTGAATCTGTGAACTTAATTCAAGTAGTATATGTACTACAAGGGGATTATAATTTTTTTCTTTATTCTCAGAGCCATACATATAATAAATATTTACATAATGATAACATTGCAGTAAGTCTTACTAAGAAATCTCCAGGTGTCATTCAGCATGCAGGAAAGCATAAGCTGTTCACAGAAGTTGTCACAAATTTACCCAGGAAATTTAAGATCAAACATAACAGAAAGAATGGCATTTTTTAATATAAATTCTGAAACCTTATTCCTAGTTCTTTCCCCAGTATGATAAGAAAACTTGTTGGCTAACCAAAAGTCTCTCAGAAGCTCAGATCTAGGTCAACCTTTCTCATTGATTTAAGAGACTCCAACAGGTATTATTGCAACAGTGCAGCAGCTCCTGTGGAGGTGCAAAAATGACTTGAGTGCATAGTCTTGTAAGCATCCTTTGTCATTACTAGTCCTGTTGCTCCTTCCATATTCCCTTGCCCAGGCCTGAGACCATGAGCACAAGATTAGCTAGCTCTCTTGACCATAAGGAAGAGGGTCTTCAGCATCTCTTCATTCAGAAAGCTTGTAGGATTTCCCTGCTTCAGCATACAAAATTGTCAATGAGGCAGAAGAGGACTGGTTTATGCAGGCCAGAGGACATACATTCAAAGTGCCTCCCTTGAGCTTTACTTGAATCATGAGGCCAGTAATTTGAGTTCTGTGAGCTGTTCCCTCCGGAGGTGTTCACATATCTCAAAACATAGAGCTGCTCTTCTGATTAATGCTTACCACTGCTTTCTGCCAGTCATCTTTAGCAAATACATTCACTGTCCCTTGTGAGGGGTTGTAGCCAATTTCCCTATTTCTATCTCAAGTAACTTTATTGAAGTTGTTTTATTTTTAATTTTATTTTACTCAATTTGCATCTCGGTTGTAGCCTTCTCCCTCCTCTCTTCCTTTCCCCATCTCTTGCACCCTTGTCGCTGTTACCGCTAACTGTGCTCTACTCTTACCCACTCCCCCTTATCTTCCCACTGAAGCTTAGGAAGTGGCATGAGGACTGACCACTCAATTTACTTATGGTCTAACTGTTCAGAAGTGTGGAGTCAGGTCAGAAAGACTCAGACTTGGGGTTTGTAAATCCTTGTACAGCCAACCTTCACAGCCGGGAACACCCTTCAATGTGCCCCAGCCTCCGTGGCCAGGGATGCACTTCAGTGTTACCCAAACTTCATGGCCTGGAACACTTTTCAGGTTCCCCTATCTTGAGTATGACCCCTCAATCCAATGGGGGAAGTACTTGAGCAGCAAGAAACATCTGGACTTTGCACCTCTGAGATCATTCTTCCAACTAGGTACAAGTCCAGCTGCTCAATGTTTTATGAAGGCCAGATATTCAATATGAACTGAAACTCTTAGTACAGAGAGCCTGCTGGGCTTCATAGCTCTTCTAAAGACTTCAGACAGTAAAAAGTCCCAGAACTCCAAGAAGGAACAGGAAGATATCAAGCAAAAGGAAGTTCCAAATCCTTTCAAAGTTCCAGAATGAAGGAATAAGGCACTGAGCAGGGAAACAGGTCCATCTGCCGTAGAGTGTACCACCAAAATGACAGTGGCCTCATCAATTTTGCTAATGCCTGAGAAGGTGAAAAGAAGACTGACTTTGTCTTCTGTAGTAGAAGAACCTGTGGACTCAGTGGCTGTGCAATCTTCAGCTTACTCTTCCACTGACCAGTGTGGACTGGTAATCTCCTCACATATTCAAGGGTCCCTAAAGCCTTCCCTATATAACCAAGAGGCTCTTTCCAAGAGGCTCAGAGATTGTTCATAACTACCCAAGGGGTTCTGGGACTAACTAAATGTGTTCAAGTAGCTAAGGGGCATTTCAAATCTGCCCAGAAGTTCCAAAAACATCCCCCTTGCGCTGGAGGAAAATTCATACATGCTTCTTCTTCCAGAAAGGGTCTCAAAAGATCATCCTCTACCCAAGCAGTCTCCATTCTTTCCAAATCTCCTTGAAAGGTTTTTAGACCACACCACTCTCACCAAGCAGACCTCCAATGGGCCCCATTAGAAAAAGAAGGGTCCAAGCCTTCTCTAAAAGGGCAGCTCATTTTCTCCATCTCTTCAAGAGTTTAACACACTTGACAGCTCTCAAAGGGGACCAGAAAGTTGTTTCCTATCAGACTTCCAAATATATTCCCCCTCTTTCAAAAATAATACTATGCAATTCACTTCTAGTGAAGTGAGCTAGGGTACTGACCCTGCTGACCAAGGGGAGTCAGAATTTTCCAATTAAGTCAAGAGATCTTTAAAAGCCTTCCATCGTTAAAGAGTGATCTCAGAGCATCTCTAACATACAGAAAGTGCCTAAATCCAAGCACACAGCCCCAGCGGAGACCCTCATCACTCAAATATGCACAAAAGAAATAAAAATTTCCCCATTTACAACAGCAGATCAAAGACATTTTTCATCTTCAGAAGGGGCTCTTGAGAGTTCCACACATACACAGGAGGTTGGAGGATCTCCGGAGTCTGCCCAAGCAATGTTGTGCCTTCAGTAAACACACAAAGGGATCTATCGGCTTCACCATCTCCCCCAGTGGTTCTGAGTCCATCCCATTCTGTCAAGTTGGGTCTATGATTGTCCACATCTACAGTAAAGAATCAAAGAAATATTACCAAACCTGCGATTCCACTTGAATGGAGATTCAAAAAATCTGCTGTGAAAAGGAAGCATGGATATTTCTATTCAAGGAGGAAATTGAGAGATGGTCCCTCTGAGCAAGAGAAATCGACTGGGTCCCTATCAGACAAAGGAGACTTCAAGTATTGCCCACTAGCCAAAGGGACCTCTTGATTTGTCAGCACTCCCAAAACAGACAAATATATGGCACAATATTCCAAGGGAGCCTTGCATGTTTCACATCTTTCAGGGAGGCCTCCTTAGTGGTCTCTAGAAATCTTTGCTAATGTCAGACAGGCTCTTGGAATTTCTAAATATGCACCAGACTTAGTAGGATATCCAACCATATCCCAGACCTTCTGAGTACTTCCCAATCTCATAAAGTAACTGTGGAACAGGATACACTTACAAAAGTTGATCATGCCAATTCATACATAAATCAAAGGCTCTTGGATGTGGCACATCTACAAAAGATGTTCTAGGACAGAGCCTGTATACACACATAGCTTTGGATGTGTTATCCATGATAAAAGTGCTATGGGAAGGGATACATATTCATGAGAGTACATACACTACAGCATTCTGCACACCTAAAGGAGAGGATTCCTCGGATTCTACCAGAGCACAAATCTCCATAGTAGCATTCCAAAATTCATAAGAGTCTGTGGAAAATTCCCTATATTCACAAGAGAATCAGCAGTCTCTCACAAATACAGAAGATGCTATAGACCTTTCCCCATCTGCCCAAAGGCATGTCATGCTTTCCACATGCCAAAAACTATCTCCATCACTCCTGTCACATACTCCAAAATCTTGGAATTCTACCTTATGTGCCAAAGGGTAAGTGGAATCTCTTTTGTCTGTCCAGCTGGCTCAGGAACCTGACATCTCTAATCCAAAGTCATCATTCCCTTCCTCATCTGAAGAAATTGTGCCTGGAACTTCCACAAGTAATTAGGAGGTCTAATAAAGTCCTTACCTTCCCACAAGGCTCTTAGATCTCTCACATGTGCCCATGAATTTCTAGGAAAAGCCAAGCCTACACATGAAGCTCTATCATCTTGCCCTCATTCTGAAACCACAATCAACATTTACATAAATGCCCAAGACACCTCAACATGTCCCCATCTGAGGGAGATACCCAAAGATCTACCATATCCTAATACAGTGCCATCAATCTTGTCATCTAAGCAGGAGTGTTTTGTGAATAGCCCTTCTCAGAGGGGGAGAAATTAGGCACTCTTCCTATTCCCATGTGGGCCTCAGATATCTTATTTTTATGAAAAAGTGGTTAAGAGTTGATCCTTCAAAACAAGTGGACTTCATATCTTTCCCAGCAAAGGAAGACTCTTTCAACTTCCTCTCTTTTGAAAAAAAAAAGTTTTAATTTATCTTCTCGTGCTTTGAAAGAAACAGCAATGGCTACAACTCCTCCTCAGGAGAATCACATACCTTCTATACCTTTCTAAGAACCCATAAAATGTTCCACATCTGGCCAAGGAGATTTGAAAAGTTGCCTATCTACCCAAGGACCTCCTGGACAATCCATATCAACTGAAGAGGCTCAAGGGACTACTGTGTCTACACCAAAGATTCTAGTAATTTCACCATCTGCTCTGGGGATTCAGAAAAATTCTTCACCTCTGTCAAGCACTCCAGTACTTTTTATGCTAGCTCAAAGTGCTCTATCACTTAGAGCTGAAAAATCTTCCTATCTGCACATGGGTCTGAGGGAAAGTCTACATGTACACAAAAACCTCTAGTACTTATGCCACAAGAGGACCTTAGATTTTCTGCATCTTCCAGGGCATCTAAAGACCCTTCTTTCTTCTGTCATCTTAATGGAGCATATTTATCACCTTAGCTAGCATCTCCAAAAAGATCTGCATCTAAGAATTTGTAACTTAGAACTTCACCATATATCCAAAGGTCTTGGAAACACTCACCATCTGCCCCAAGAATTCTGTGTTGTTTCCAATCTGCCCAGGGAACAATTCAACCTTTGCTATCTCCCCAAGGGGTTCAGGTAATATTTCCATCTTCACTTAGATAGTCAGGACATTGGCCCCACCTCCCAGGGGAACTGAAACCTCCCTTATTAGCATAAGGGATTTCAGAACATTCTCTCCCTGACAGCGGCCTCTGGAAATAGAACCTTCTTCATGCTCAACAGGTATTAAATAATTTTTGGTGTCTTTGCAAAGTCCTCTGAAACTTTCTCCAGCTACTCAGAGTACTGCTGGTATTTTTTCAACTAGTCAGGGGGCTCTAGGGACCTTTGTTATCATTCCCAAGCAAAATGGGAACTTTCCAGTCTACACAAGAGATGCTCAAACCTTTGCCCTCAGCACAAGATGCTATTGAAATTTCCCCTTCTTGCCCAAAGGTACCTGGACACTCATCAGTGGCTCCAGAGTTTCATTATTTTCTCCATCATCTCAGGAGAATTCGTTATTTTTGCCACATGATCATCGGGGTCTAGGAGTATGTCAATATTGTTCAGGGAACCTAAGTTTGATTTCATCTACCCAATGGCAACACAACAGTCTCAGAAAAGAGTGTAAGACTTTTGCCCTCTCCCCAAGAAACTGTGATATATTCTTCATCTACCAACCAGACTATAACTGTCAACACCTTCACAGGTAATTCTAGGACATTATCTAACTTATTCATGTATTATGGCACATTCCCTGTCTTCCCAGAGGATCCTAGGACATCTGCCCTCAATAGGATGGATATGGAGATATATTTACCTGCCCTGGGATCTGCAAGACATTTCACAAATGCCTTAGAGTTGCAAGAACCTGAGATGTCTGGTCAGGATCCTGTGAGAATTTCCTTTCTTGTACAAAATGTCTCAAATATCATGTGCTTCAAAGTCTTTGGGATGTTTTCTGTCTGCCCAAAGAGATCTAGAAGTGTCCACCTTAGAAAAAGTGACTACCAATCCTTTGAAACCTGCTGAATTGGCTGTCATAAAACCTGTTTCTTACCAAAGAACTATAGGATATTTTAAATATGTCCAAGATGCTTTAGGACATTTTCCCTTTGGTGTTGGAGTTTTAAAACATTCCCAAATGGATCTGGAAACTGATAAAAGTTAGAAATTTACAGGAACACCTCCTTAAAACTTGCCCTCTCACTGTAAGTTTGTAGAGTTCTGCCAAAGTTGGTCTGCAATCTCCCTTATATCCTCCAAGGGCTCTTGAACATACAAATACTGACACAGAGCCTCCAGGGTCTCTGGATCTTCCACTATCTACTCAGGAAACACCAGAACATTTGAGACCCAATCTAGGAGCCCTTGGACATTCCCAAATTAATCGTGGGGGGGGGGCTAAAGACTGCTTGACATCTTCCCAAGAAACTCTTGAAATGTTGTCATCTAACTCTAAGTTTATAAAAGTTGGTCATGGCAAAGATGGTCTGCAAACCTCTTTATCTGCTCCAATGGATCTTGAACACAGGCTGCCTTCTAAAAATCCAAAAGAAGTTTCCATATCTGCATCAGCAACTCTGGGTCATTCACTAACTCTCTAAAAAAAGTCCAAAGTATTTGGAGCCTTTTTCACTGGGAAATCTGGAATCTTGCCAATTTGCCAAGGTGGGACTTAGAATTTTGACACCTTCACAGATTGTTCTGGAATCTACCCCAAGTATTTCAGGAACTCTAAAGATTTGACATATGCTTTAAAACATTTGAAACTTTTCTCATTAACAAATGAGACACCAGAGCATTCACAATGTGCTGAGAGGGTTGTGGAATCTTTTCCCTCAGCAACAGAAACACTAGGATTGATAGCTCTTGCCCCAAAGTCATTAGACAATTTTTTATTGGGACAAGTGACTTTACAATCATTGCCACACTCCCAAGAAGCAGTGGAGATATTTCTTTCTACCCAAGGGTTATGGAACTGTTCAAATCCACCAAAGGTACAATAGAAAAAATTTCATTTCCCAAAATGCCTGTGACAACTCCTACTTCTTTACCTCCTACTAGAGAAAGAAGTCATGCCATCTGCTCCACATTCACTCTTTCCCACAGAGACTTTGGGAACTTTCTCGTGTGGTCAGTTATCTCAAAGTTCTTGCTATCTGCCATAGAAGGTTTAAAAAGTCACCCTGTGCATCAGATGCACTGCAACATCCTCCATCTAACCCACAGGCCCTAGAACCTTTACTAGCTACCAAATGGCCATTGCAAATTTACACACCTTCTCAACAGACTCTGTTTCATTTGAAATCTTTGCTAGTGGATGTAGAACATTCCTTTATTGCCACAGGGAATGCAACACAACTACTAACCAACCAGAATGTTCTTGACCATCTGCAACTAGAGGTAAGCCTGTGGGATCTTCTCAATCTAGCCTAGGATCTACAGACTTTTCTTCATTTACACCAGGGTTTCATTCCTCATTGCTAAATCAGATTCCATGCCCTTCCCCTTGTGCTCAAGACCTGGGAGAATCTCTTATATCTGAACAGGGAATATTGGGATCATCTACATCTGATCAAGTTTCTTTAGCATCTAAAGCATTGCCTGGGAGAACTTCCATATCTACTTTCTCTGTAGAAATTATGACAAAGCTGTGTAAATCTTCATCAGGAACCAAAACACTTTTACCATCTTCTGAGTCCTCAGCATCAAAACATTATGATCAGGGGAAGGTTGGACTTTTGCCATTGGGCCATGAAGATCACATAACTTTTCTGTCTCATAAAAATGTTTTCTAGGAATGAGAAAATTTGCACAAGGGGCTCTAGAAAATTTGCCATATGCTCTAGCAGCCATCAACTATACAACTTGTCCTGAGAAGGCTAGTAAAATTTCTCTATCTGCCCAAGGTGTAGTACTTCATTCACCATCTGTCACAGATACCTTAAGACCTTGCCATTTTAAAGAGGAAACTGAAGAATCTTTTCTCTGTACCTTCAAAAATTCAAAAGAACCAGTATCTTCACCACAGGCTGAGGAACCTTCTGTAAGCTAGCCCATGGTGTCCAGATTCTTTGCTACCAACAAAAAAGCCTCTGAAATCTTATGTGTCCCTGAATCTCTGTGTCCTTTGCCTCCTACCCTGGAGGTTTTAAAACTTCCAAGATCAACCCCAGGTATCCCAAGACCATTGAAATTTTCCCAGATGGAGCTTAGATATTTGTCCACTATAGAAAAGGCAGTAAAACATTCTACATCAGCCAACTTAATTAGGAAAAGCAGGTCCACACTGAAAAGATGTGAGGAGAAATCATCAACTGATCTATGTGTTCTAGAGCCTTCTCAACCTGGATCAGGGGATCTAGAACATTTACTTTCTTCCCACAGGGCTCTAAAACTTTCTTATAGTCTCAAGGGAAGTTGGATCCTTCAGCATCTAACCAAGAGTTTATAGAATATTCTGAATCTTCCTGTTATGGAGTATAAAGTCACCCAAATTCCCAAAAATTTCATGAGTATATGAAACCTGCAGTAGTGACTGTGGAAGCATTATCTCTTTCAGGGAAATAAGTAATGTCTCATTCTGCTCCATTATTTCAAGTGAATTAAAACATTTCCCTAAATTTGCAAGTGGAGTTGGCAACTATGCTACCTTCACAATGGGCTCTTGAAATGTTGCCACTGGTACAAGATTCACTAGAACTTCTGGCCTCTAGCCAACGTAAAAGGACAAAATTTCATTCATAAGAATATACTCTGGAAGAGTCTACATGAGGCAAAGGGATTGGAGGACCATCAGCATGTACCATGGGGGTCTAGGATCTACTCCCCATGCAGCCATATCTGAAAAAGGACTTTAAAAAATTTGTATCTATCCAGGGACCTATGAAAACTTCTGCATTTTAGAAGTCTTCTAGAAATTTTCTATCTCTGCAAGGTCTGATGAAACATGCACCATCTGGTACAGAGGCTCTAGGTCCTTCTTCACCTACACAAAGAATAAAAATAAAACCTTTCTTGTCTTCCCCAGGTATTGTTAAACCATCCTTTGTACCAGGTGAACCAAAACACCCCCAAACTACTGCAGGGCTTCTCCCAACTGTATTATGTAATCCCAGAACCCTGGAACATTCTAGGCCAATCCAGCAAACTCTGGGATATTTGTCTTCTGCTACCTGGTCTCTAGAACATCCAGTATCTTTCCACAGGAAATTAGATCACTTTTCATGCATGGTAGAATCTCAGGATACTTCTCATCTGTCCAAGGGATGACGTGGCCTTTGATATTTTTCTCAGAACTTAAAGGACATTCACAATATGAACATGGTTCTCATGAAAATTCTTTATCCATTCCAAGGGATCTAGAACATTTGGTCCCTAGCAAACTTCGCATACCTACTTAGGGTACTCTGAAGCCTTCACCATATACTCAACAGTCTTTACAACATTCATCATCTTCCAAAGAGAACCTGAGAATTTGTCTTCAGCCTTAGATATTTGGGGAATGCACCTTGGACTTTCCTCACTAACACAGGTACATCCATCCCCTTCCCTATCTTTGCAAAAAGCTGTGGGAACTTGCCTATATGCAAAAACTTCCCTGGAACTTAATGCACCAGCACAAGGTGTCCTAAAACTTTCACCATCTACTCAGGTGCCTAGAACCATTTCCATTAATGCAAAAGATACATTGGTACCTTCCATAACTGCACAAGGAACTGAAGAACATTTGGCTTCTACTTCAGGAAAATTAGGATTTTCAACACCTGCCCTAGTGCCCCTGGAAATTTCTTTGCCTGGGGAACAAACTTTGTCATCTTGGTCAAGTGCCCACAGGGCCGTGGACCTTCATTATCATTCCCAAGATCTTTGAAATTGTCCAAATTTGAAAAAGACAATGTTGAATCTGGGCCATCTTCTCAAAGTGTTTTAAAGAACCAAACTTCTTTGCAGGAGTATCAGAGACTTTTGCCATCAACACAACATATTATACAACATTCTGTATAGTATATAACATTCTGTATATTTTCCAAGGCCTACTGCACCTTTCATGTCTAGCCTCCAATCTCAAGAATATAGAAATATATTGGAACTTTGTACCGATGTTCATTTAGGTATCATCCACTCAAAGAGCATCAGACCCGTCCGATACATTTTTGTCAGAGGTGGGACCTGGGGCATCAACCCGCATGCAATCAGATTTGCTCTTCTCTGGGTCGAAAGTGGCTGACCCTGAGTGCAGTGCTTAGCCTCGCATCCTGAGCATAACATTTTAGTTTTTTATGTTAGCCAACCATGCTTGGGGAGACTGTCCTGCTTCAATGGCTGTAAAGGCCTGAATGATCATGGCTGCATTACGCTGTTGTGAGACTCTAATCTTGCATATACACCACAGGCAAACCAAGGAGACCAACACCAGAAGGCCTGCTAACACTCCCATGCCCGCCCATTCCTTCAGATGATTCATGGCTGCAGCAATCCATGGTGATAATCCTGTGGCTAGTCCTGCGTCCACTCTGGTAGAATTTACTGTGATAATGGCCACTCTCAGCTGCTCCATCATAGTATCGAATTCTCCAGTCCAATTACCTAAAATATAGCTAGACAATTGTTTAGACAGATTTGCAGCACAGGAAAAATTCTCATGTTGTATGCTAGTGACACAAAGTCTAGCATACTTTCATTGACAGCCCAGTTTAGCCGTATCAGACCCGTCCGATACATTTTTGTCAGAGGTGGGACCTGGGGCATCAACCTGCATGCAATCAGACATGCTCTTTTCTGGGTCCAAAGCGGCTGACTCTGAGTGCAGTGCTTAGCCTCGCATCCAATTTATTTCTAATATCAGAGATCAGATCTCTACTCTTGCCTGATGCGTCTAAAACAAAAAGGGGGAACTGTAGAGAGCTGCGGAATGCTATGCCTTAAAGATGGAGCTGGTTTCCGCCTTCCACCTTCCCGATGGTGAGTGCTCTCTGTCAGGAACAACTCCACATTTGGCTAAGGCTGAGGATCTGGCTTGCTTCCATGTATGTGGACCTATCTGCATTGCCCACGTGGCACGCCTGGGTTGGCTACCCAGAGGCTATTTAAGCTGTGGGCTGGCTTTCCCCAGGGTCCGATGATTGTTCAAGGTTCCTGAATAAACTGCATTGAAAAAAAAAAGAATCTATACTCTTCACCCCAGAGTAGGTGCAAAATTTACCAGCTGCACCATGTGTTCAAAACCATCCACTATCTAAATGTGAATCTGTAGACCCTTTGCTATCTTCTGAAGAGCCTAGGGAACTTTCCAGATATGCAGAGAGAAATTTCCTTGTGCATAGCTCTTTGTCATCATGCCAAAACTCTCTAGGACATTCATCACATTTCACAGGAGGTTTAGGAAAATGCAAACATAACCAGAGTACCTTGGGCCATTTTGCAAGTGTGGGGGAGGAATTGGGACTTTCTCAATCTGATCCAGGATCTAAAGGAACTTTACTGTCATTGTGTACAGAACCTGGGAGATAACACATCTTTTATCCAAGGGTCTGCACAATCTTTTCCATCTGGCTAAGGTTGTCAAGCACCTTCACAATCAACCCAGGGGATTATAAATCTTTGCATATCATAACAGGCAATTGGGCATACCTCAATGTCAGCTGAAGGTGAGAGGGCTCCACAACCCTCAGCAAGTTATCCAGCAGTAATAGAAAAATACAGCAATTTTCCATGTATCTGAGAGTCTGCAGGCACATCCCGATCAGCAGCAGAGAGTAAGGGTCTATCTGCATCTGCCAAAGTGACTCCATCATCTTCTCAATCAGATCAAGAACTTGTGGGAAATTGCCTATCAGTAGAAAGGATTCTGAAAATGTCCAAATCTTCCCTAGACTCTCTAGTATCTTCTCTATCAGGCCCCTGGGAGAAATTTCTTATCTGTGCAAGCTTCATCAGGAGACTCCACATCTGTAGAGAAATTTGTAGGACATTTGACATCAAATCCAGGACCTCAAGAATCTACCCAAAATGCCCACTTGCTTTTCTGGACTTTGCCAACTGATCCAAAGCCTCTGGGAATATCCTTATTGGAACAAGGAATTCCAAGACACTGTTCATCTTTTAGAGGGGCTATTGGGCGTTCCGTATCCAACCAACGGTCTCTAAAATTAGCCACATCTGAAGAAGGGTACTGTAAAAAGTTATCATCTGCTCAAAAGGTTTCAAACTATCCAACTGCTACCAAGAGGCTCTGAAACTTTACCCATCTTCCCAACATATGGTACAGCACTCATCATCTTCTCCAAGGCCTACCCAGGTCATTTCTATCTAGCCAAAAACCTCGGGAATGAGCGTTTTCTTCACCAGGGCATGTAGAGCATTCACCATGTGTACCTGGTGCAAATGAACATCCTCTGTGTCCTCCAGGTGCTCTAGCAACTTTGCTCTCAGCGCAGGGGCCTCTGAAAATTTCCATGTCATCCCAGGCAAAGGTGCATACAGTACAATCTGATGAATGTTTTCTACAATCTTCAATATCTTCTACAAAAATACTAGCATCATGCAAACCTATTTCTGAGCACTCCTGGACAGCGTTCATCTTTACAGGGCACTGTGAAAGATTCTTGATATTCAAAACGTACTAATGGAAGTTTCAAATCCATTCCTGGTCATGCAATTCCACAAAATCAAAATTTGCTGAAGGGAGTTTGTGACCTTGTTTACCACCAGAAGGGACTTTGAAAAGATGTAAATCTATACAAGGAACTATAGGCTCTTCTCCATCTGATGCTGAAACTTCAGGGCATTTCTTATCTTCACAAGGTACAATGGAACAGGCTCCATCTGAATAACTAGATATGAGAACTTTGCTGTCAACTACAACACCTCTCTTGTCTACCCAAAATTCTCAGATGCTCTTAGGGTCTTGGCCATCTTAGAGAAGTCCTCTGGTAATTTCCTTGTCTGCAGAAGGGATTTTAAGAAAGACTCATCATAAAGAAGGGCCTGTGGAGCATGCTCCTTTCCTCTCAAAGTCTCTGGGACTACCTGTATCTCTAAAAGGGACTCCCAGATCAGCATCATTCTCAAGTCAAGGACCTATAAAACTTTGTGCTTCTTCCCAGAAACCTCAAAGAACTTGTCAGTCATCCCTAAATTCTCTTCAGCATCCATCATCTCTTCCAATGTTTGTTGACCCTTCCCAATCTGAAGAAACCACTCTAGGATCTTTCTCATTTCACCCAAGGACTGGGAGATATGGTATATGTTGTACAGGTTCCAGAAAATGTCTCCATTTCCCAATGGTTTCTAGAAGGTTTCCTATTTATAGCTGGGCCACAGGAAATAACCATATGTGCACAGAGAACTCTGGGAACATTTACATTCCCCCAAGAACACCATGATTCTTTGGATTCTTCCTCAAACAATCTGGGAACATCACAATGTAGCCAAAGAAATGTTAGGAAATTATCCCATGTCAGAGGAGCCATGGAAAAGGCTCCATTTGACCAAGGTCCTAGAGAGCCTTCACCATTCAACATAGTGCCAAGGGGACTTTCACCACATGCTTCTGGTGATTCAGCATCACTGATCACTGCTTCTGATCATTTAGAACTTAAAATATCTGCCCAGACACTTTTGGATCATTCAAGATCTTCCACAGGATGCCAACATTCCCTGTCATCTTCCACTGGAGTCCTAGAAACACAACAGTCTACACAGAGGAGTCATACATAATCACTACCTATAAAAGGGAATTCAGAGACTTCTCTACCAACAGTAGCAACTTCAGTATATCAACCTTGTGCTCCAGAGCCTCTGAGACTTATGACCTTATAACATGGCAGTCAAGCAACTTCTCATTGTGCTCAAGGATATGCAGGTCCTTGTTTATCTATACAAGGAAATCTGGGCCTGCCCACATATACACACAGCACTCTCAGACACTTTTCTTCTGACCAGGCACATTCAAACCTCCAACAGACACACTGTGTAGAGACACACAGTCCTCTTCTGTACAGAGTACAGCTGCATATTTACCAACTACTCCCCTGACTCAGGGATATACCCAACATGGCCAAAAGAAGGAAGAAACTCTGAAATTGACCCAATGGTCTCTAGAAGCTTTGACATGATTCTGGGATCTTTCAGAATATTCTAATCTGCACCAGGTGTGGAAAAAAAATTCCAAGTATTGCAAGTCACATACGATATGAAAAAGTTCCTGGGGAAGTTCCCATATCTGTGCAGGCAAACTTGAGTTCCTTACTTTCAGCTCAAAGTGTTTTGGAACTTTCCATATCAAGAGAAGGCACTTTTGATTTCTCCCCACAGCACAAGGTACTCTAGGACCTTATTCTTCTTTCCAGGATCCTCTTGTATCTTTGCAGTCTGGCAAAAGTGTTCAACCAACAGATTGAACACTCTTCAGAATCTATGCCATCTTCCAAAGTTCATATGACAATTTATTTATTTTTATTTTTTTATTTCATTTTTCTTATTATTTACATTTTGTTAACTCTGTGTCCCAGTTGTATCCTGCTCCCTCATTCCGTCCCTACCCCCACACTCCCTCCCTGGTCTCCTCCTTGCCCCTTTCCAAGTCCAGTGATAGGACCAAATTTATGACATTTTCTTTATCTGCACAAGGGGATATAGGACCTTCTCTTTCTTTGCAAGGTTCTCTTAATATAGTCCATCTTCCCAAAAGGTTCAGCATACAGATCTATTTGTTTCAATTGCTCCAGGATCTACAAATTCTTCAAAAGGGCACATTGTATTCTCTTTATCTGGACAAAGGACTTTTAAACCTACATCATCTGACTCAGGGCCTTGGGAAATTTCCAAATGTGTTGGTTAGTTCAAGACCTTTGTTAGCCATTCAAGAAGATGTAAAACCTCTCCTGTCTTTCGAGGGGACCTGCAAGTTTCCACCTGTGTAGGTTGCAGTCTAGGGATATCCAACTCTTCACCAGGGAGGTTTTTTAATGTTACCATCTCTTTCAGTGATTCTAGGATCTTCTTCCTCTTCACAAATGGATTTAGGAGCATCTCTACCTGTCTCATTGTCTCAGAAATCTCCCCTATTTGAAGTGGTTCAAGGAATCTGCACATCTGCCAAAGGGGCTCTGGAATATTCACCTGCTGTGAAGGGCAATACCTAACCTTTGCCATACACTCAAGATAATCAGGTACTCAGGTCTATTTCCCTGGAATGTGTGGGAGGTTGCCAATTTGTCAAAGGGCCATTAAAATTGCTGCCACCATCTCCACAAAGGGAACTCAAAACTTCTCTGTCTAGCTCATGACCTGTAGCAAATTTGCTATCTGCTTCAGGATCTCCAAGACTTTTTGCTTCTACCCTCTACAATGTGGTAGGCCCAGCCCTGTCCTGTCAAAATAATCTAGGACTCTCCACATCTTCAAAGAAGTCTCTAGAATCTTTGTCAATGAGCTAGATTTCTCTGGAACATACTCCAACTTCTCAAGAGTCTCTGGGAATGAAGCCATCTGGACCAATATTGCTTACCAAAATGGCAGGTGAAAATCACAACACCTGCCCAACTGACTATAGGAAAGCCATCAAGGTGTGGTTACCTTGCCCCTTAAAGGAGGACCCCTGACAGGTGTTCTCTCTCTCACTCTTTTGCTCTTTCTCTCTTACCCTCTTACTTTCTCTATCTCTTTTGGGGCACCCCATTCCCTTTTCTTTCTCTCTCCCTACCATGTCCTGTTTCCCTCTCCTTACATACCCACTTAATAAACCTCTGGCAAAAAAGATCGGTTGACCCAGCCTCCTCTTTCTTTAAATAATAAATAACATTGGTACCTTGGCCAGTATAGGGCTACCCTAGCAAAGCTTTGACCACTTTTGGACTTTGGATAGGATGGTTAATATCGATTTTCTCCTAAATACCTTCACTTTTCTCTCAACTACCCTCATGTCCTCCCTAGTTTCAAGTTCTGATTCAGCTCTCCCCAGGCTTGGTTCCCTGTCCTGTGGCTGGTACCTGCACTCTAATTTGGCACTGTAGCAGGGGCTCTCTGGGAGTTGCACCTACGGGGTCCAGCTCCGCTGCAGCTGCTCCAGCTGCAAAGGCCAGCCCCACCCTGGCTTTGATCTCTGTGTTGTCTGCAGTGGCCACTAGAGACACAATGTTTACAACTGGACCCTTTGACTCCAGCAGTGTGAAGTGTTTGCTAAGAGGGTAGGTGCTATACCCAGGTCTCCAGGGGGGAGGCAATCCAAAAGGGACCATGTGTTTGCTATTCTGAAGCTGAGCCTTGGAGATTCACTCCGTGCTAAAATCAACTTTAAAGGCTTGGCACAGCACAGTCGGGAAACTTTTAAATATCCCGTGGGATTTTCACCAGATTTCCAAAGCCATGTTGGCTTTGGGAGGAATTGGGCAAAACTATAGATTAAGCATTCACTTAGCGTGGCACAGCGCCATCTTAGGTTTGGGCAAAGAGGTTCCACTCCCAAGTGCCTTCGGCTGGCCGTGCCCTGCTGGACATCCATGCCTCGGCTGTGCCCCACTGGGCATCTGCATCCTGGTCCCTGGACAAATGCTGACTAGCTACTGGACCAGGGAGGCCCCCTCTCCCTGGAGTCAAACCTTGCCATTGGGACATTTCTGGAAGGTCCCTGACTTCTCCCCCAATGAGAGTTGCCCAGATGCCCATCCCTCAAGATAGGATGAATTTTATCTTGAGAATTTTATGTTAATATTCTTAGTGGCAGCTGGCACCTGGGCCTCTAAGTTTACAAGCTTCTGAAATGAAGCCTCACCTCAATGACAGTTCCAAAACAAAGCCTTCTTTAAATATTGCCAGTGATTGGGTAAATATCAGTCCCCCTCCCCGCTCCCAGTTAGACAGAGGTTCCCATGTTCAAGTCTCATTGATCCAAACTTTCTACTTCTGTTTGCTCTCGCAAAAGTTTTCAAGGTATACTTAAAGGATTTTCTCCATATCCTACTCAACTTTATCTTTTGCCTATATATGTGTTTCAGTGTCCTGCCAGACACATATAGGTGTTGTTGCCTATATCCACAACAGCACCAAAGCAGTTACAGGTATTCAACTCTGACCTGATTTCCAACAAGCTGGACCTACACCTTCCCTCCCAGGCATGGATGTTCTCACAGACCCTGGAAAGCATCAAAACAGCCTATTCTTCCTGGATTTGGCAAACATTTTAGCCTTTTGACCTCCCTACAGTTTCCCCAATGTCTACAGGAAGTAGCTAGAAGATAATCTATGCAAGTTATTCACTTGTTGTTAACAAAGGGCTAAAATGGGTGCTTTAGGTTCAGGACAAGCAGCTCCAGGTTCTCCCAGCATTGTCCAGTATCTACCTGCTGCCTTGCATGGCTGGCAACTCTCTGTTGACAACCCTCTACCCTAAATTTTTCAGGGCAGAGGATTCCCTTGCTCCTGACCTTGCAATTTAAGCATTTTGTTGCTATAATTCTTCTTCCTCTCAAACCCTTGCATGACAACAGCTGCTTCCAATGAGCCTGAATTTATATACTTTAAACTATCTTATAAAGCAGCCCAAGCTCCATATTTTTTTAGTTATAGAAAAAAGGAGGAATGCTAGTATTTTGGAACTGCTTGGGTTAACAAGCAACACATGATGGCAACTTATGATGTCATCATGTGTTGCTGACCAGGTGGCCATACCAGGAAAGTAAGGTTAACTTGCCCCTTAACGTGATGACTCCTGACACATGGTCTTTCTAACTCTCTTATTCTTTCTCTTTCACTCTCTTACTTTCTGTCTTTTGGGGCACCCGAATCCCCTTTTGTTCTCATTCCCCAACATGTCCTTTTTCCCACTCTCTCCATACCGACTTAATAAACCTCTGGCATAGAAGATCAGTTGACCCCAGCCTCATCTTTCTTTAAATAATAAATAACACAAAGGTTTCCAGAAATGTCTACAACTTCCCAAGAGTTTCTAGACCTTTCTGTAGCCCATGTGGCTTTAGCTATTCATCATCTGATCCAGCAGGTCTTGGACTTTCTCCATCTTCAAAAGATACTATATCACCACTTTCCCAAGATGCTCTAGAAACACAATTATCTGCCCAAGGGACTATAGAACCTAACCATTTGCTCAAAGAGTTCTAGGGAGTCATGGTCCTTTGGAAGGGACTCTGGGTCATTCCCAATTTACCATAAAGACTTAAGAACCTTTACCATATTCCCAAGATGTTTACCAAAATTCAGATTGTATCTCATGGATTCTAGATGTTTTGGCATCTATAAAAGAGGCACTGATAAAGGCTCAAAGTGCTGTAGGGCCTTTCATATCTGACAAAGGAATACTAGGACCACCAACATTGCCCCAGGAAACTCTGGACTCTTACACATTGGGCCAATAGGCTTTGAAATCTTCTCCAACTGAAATGGGGCTTTTAAGACCTTCTCTAGCAGATCAAGGTTTTCAGAAAATGTCTTCCAGTGCAAAGGTGACTCTTTAAGATTCACAACCTCAGCAAACCAATGGAGGAAATCCACTGTCTCTACAAGGGAATCAGGAGCTGTATATTTTAACAAAAGAATCTCTTGAACTTTCATTATCTGCTCTAGGGATTACCCATCCCTCTTTGTTATCATAAGAGGATATTAGACATTGTTTGAAAAAAGAGGTTTAAGGATGTTCATCCTCTGACTCAGCAGATCTTTTACTTTCTGACTCTTCCTTGGGGGAATTAAGAACATCATTATGTTCCCAAAGCACTCTAGAAATTTCATCTGTTCCTCATGAGATGATAGAACATTCACTAGCTGCCCAAGGTTCCCTTGGACTTCCACCTTCTTCAGTGCACATTCTGCAAACTTTACCACTTACTCCAGAGATGTAAGAACATTTGTCATCTACCCAAGCCAATTGCAAGTGTTCAGAATCTCTGTTATAGACTCTGGAACCTGTACCATCTATGCAAGCTACACAGGGACCTTTAAAATATCATCAAGGTGTGCTGGGCCTTTCAGGACCTGAACAAGAGATTCTGGGAACATTGACATCTCTTCAAAAAACTTGTATTGTAAACCAGTCCCAGAGCCTCTAAAATTTAGGCCATCTACCCAGAAGACTGAGGGACCTTCCTTTTCAACAGAGTTTCTGTGACTGTCCATTTGTACACAGATAGAATGTATTCCTCTCACTTCTAATGAAGAGTTTCACGGACATTCCTGCTATACCAAAATAAGCCCTAGACTTTCTAATTCTACCACAAGATATTGAGAAATTTGCTATTTCTTGAAGGGGTTATCAGATATTATTTTTCAGAACTAAAAGAGTTAAAATCTTCTTGTTTTACCATAACCTCCTCTGCTCCACAAGGTTTTAAGTCTTGTTCTTAGAATTTTTTTTTTTGCTTTGTTTAATTGAACATAGCATCGCCAAAGGTTTTAAGCCTCTCCCAGAGAGATGTAAGTCATCAACTTTGCACAAAATATGTCAGAAATTATGCTTATGACCTGATTGCTTCAGCATTTTGCCATCTTCAAATGGATATTCTCATATTACTTCTTTGAAGAAGGGCATACCTGTCCTTTTACTTCTGTCCAAATGTGCCCAGGCCCTTTCCCAATATCCAATAGAGAGATGTAGACATTTACAATCAAGAGTGCTCTAGGCTTGGCCTCTGTTATCAAGGAAATCCTACTTATTCACCATATGCCCAGGTAATTTTATAACTACCACTTTTAATTAGTCTCCAGAAAAGTATTGTTTTGTACAAAGTGGTGTCAGAACATATAGGAATGAGACCCCAAACTACAAAGTACACAGGTGAGCATAATTCTGTCTTCATTTTAGTACCTTAGACAGGTACCTTCTTCCCTACATTCAGAGGAATGTATGGATGGACATATATTGGAGGAAGACACAGATCCAGAGACTCCTGCACTGCAGACTCTAGAAGACTTCTAAGATGGCTGCTATGCCTGTCACAGACATTCAGAAGATGTGTGGTGTAGACTGTGATTTTTATTTTCGAGCTAATGAAGCAGTGATTGCCAGGACAACTACATATTCTCAAGCTATCAATCAATCTTCATCTTTTGCTCACTAGGGCTGCAGGTTTATGACATAGAGAGGCTGAGTCTATTTCATGAAATCCTGGGAAGCAACTATCTCATCCATCGGCATTAGAGTTTCTTATATATATTATCTGTCCCCAGAGAAAGAATTCCTCTTGTGCCTACAGGGAATTTGAATTTACAGCACCTACACAAAGAAGTCAGATACCCAAAAGTATCCTCTTTCATGAAGTAGATTTAAGACTATCCCCACTCCCCATGTATTTCCCAACAATTTCTATTTTGATCAGTGGGGTTTCTGACCTGCCTGGGGTAAAAGATATCTTCCCTCCTCAATATTCAAAGTTTCACAGACCTTCTAAATATGCCTCCAGGTGATTGGAATTACTAGAACAATGTAATCACAGTTAAGATCCTTCTGTTGTGAACTATGGTCTACCAATCTACTATCTGTACTTTTCCGAGGAAACACACATCTCCGAATTTCATCCAGGTCGTCTTTCAGGATGCCTTATTGACCAAGGAGGGACTCCTTGCACTGTATTCCTCTGTTTTAGTGTACTCATATATTTCCCACCCAAAATTAAGGTGGTAGGATATTTTTCTTCACCTAAGGGGACCTCCAGAAACTCATTCTTAAAGTACCAATGTCCAAGAGTGGCAAGTAGAGCACATAAACACAGATTCCTGATTCAAGACAGAAAGCAAAATGATGTGGTCCCCAGCATTCAAACCTATTCCAGAGCAGCTGAACATATACTTGAGAAGGAAAACCAGCACTGGACTATCATCCAGACTTTTTGACAAATACTTAATGTTCTGTCTGACCTGGCACCACATTCACTGCAGAGGAGAAAGATTCTAGTTTCTGATGAGGAGCAGGAATTTCATAAAACAGTACTGCAATGACATCAACTGCATGAGATAGATTAGGACACTGACCTCATGTAAAGGAGACAGTTTGAAAATTGCAATTCTACCCAAGCCAACATGCTAGTTTACCCCTAACATATTTACCTCCATTTTGCAAGAGGATTTCAAATATTTCCTCTGTAACCATGAGAGCCTTGTGCTTTCTCATGGATCTTGGAGTTTCCTTTCTTCACCATGCCCATTGGCAGGCCTGAGACCTCTCACCTCTGACACACTGATCTAGTGTCTCCCTAAGTCTCTGAGTAGTTTTGGGGACATTCATATTCTCACTATGATTCCTTCAATTGTGCCCACATTAACCAATTGTTTCATACAAATATTCTGACTACTGGGTTCTTCAAACAACATTACTTCTAATCAAGGGAACTTCAGACTTTCCTTTTTCATGTTGTGGTGTCTCCCTAGTATCAGTATTAACCAAAGGGAGCTTATTTTACCTTCTAACCTAGAAAGTATCATACTAATTCACTATGCTGAAAGAGAACCTATATTTACACAATGTGCCACAGAGCTTTGCATTTTCCTGTTTGAAGATATAATATTCATTCCCTCAAGTTTAGATGAAGAGCAGCAAGAAGAACCTGGAAGAGCAGTCAACCTCTTCATGGCATTAATCATTAATGGAGTGGTCCCAAATTTTGTGTACAAACCTTCGTGTTTGAATGCAAAAGCTCTGGCCCTAGAGTCTAGCACATCCCACCAGACTCTTGGAATGGTGCTCAGATTGAATAATATTATATATTATTATAATAATATTATAATGAATAATATATATTATTCATCTACCTGCATTAAAATCAGCAACCAGATGCTTAAGTATTTCACATTTTAGCTTTATGTGGAAATCATCATGAATACCTATCTTATTCCCTTTTGTTTCAAAGACATACTGCTATGTAATTCTAGTTTATAAATGTAAATATTTTATCCAGTACTCCCATGATAAGCAGTATTCACATGAATATGTATTTTATGTGTATATAGTTTCCTGTGCTGTGCTCAGATTTTTCACTTGCTGAGAGTTTCATTGATCTTATGTGTAAGATCTTCTTTATTATAGTTGTGTCTTTAAATTCTGTATTCTAGAGCTGAGGTTGTGTGGCTAAATATCTTCAATGTCATAAGTATATTCAATAGCAGTGCTATCTTGTGGAATATAAGTATCAGTTGGTACACAGTAATATCTGAGTTACAAAGATTGAAGAAGGGTGACTTCCTGAATATAGCCAGATACAATGGACAGACTTATTATTAAACAAACTTTTGTTTATCAATTGAACACTGTGGTTGTTGTTTTATTTGTTAATTTATTTTTAGTTTTCCGTTTTTTTTGAAATTTGAATGTCCGATCATTGTGTCTTAATTAGGGATAGTAATTAATGCTCAGTGTATGTTTATGAAGTTAAAGTCACCATGTTATTAGTATCTAGTTTATCATTACATCTGAATCTCTATGTATCATCAATGTACATAGGGTAGGTATATATGTTGCAGCTATTTGTATATCATCAGTCTGTATGTACATCCCTATTTTTATCCATTGAGCTATCTAAAATCTATGAATATATGTAAGCTTGTAGCTAGGTAGATGTTCAACAATCTATTATTTCTCTATCATCAAAGTACCTATCAATTAACCTATCTAGCTTTCTGAAATGTTGCGTTGAGTGTATAGTATACATATAGGAGTCAGAAATACATGTTGTGACATCTGTCTTTCTTTCATGTTCATCTTGAAGATCAAACAGAGATCAGATGAAATTACTACTCACTCATCTAACTAGTCCTAAGGCTATATAGTAAAACTTACTTAAGTATTTCATAAACTCTTATTTCTAAGTGAAAGGAGATCATCATTATAAATCCTATAATTCATTGAGTATTTACAATTACATTTTAATGTGGTTCGCTTCACCAAGAATACATTATAATTATAATACATTATAATCATTCAGAAGGAAAATGTGGGACACCCAGAGAATCTCACCTAGCTTTTTTTTTTTTTCATCATCCTTAGGCTCCTAAACTATGGCCCTGATTGGAATGGTGGAATGGTGTCTTTCTTTGTTTTACTGTCATTGTGCCTGCATGTCTATATCTGTGTGTATTCTTATGCATATGTGTGTTTTCATGGGTTCATGTGTGTCTAATATATGGTCTTTGTCATCTGTACAGGAAGCTATGCCTCAGAGAGTCTAGAAACAATGCTACGGTGAGCATTGACTGTGGAATTTAGGGGACACATCTGAGAGTAGACACAGAGAAGGACAATTGGCTCTCTAGGAAAAGCCAAGTATGTCTCAATTACTCAAAATCAGCAAAGGTAGGCACACAGTCTGTATTTGTTCAGACTGTGAATATATATATTCATCAGAGAGGTTAAGCAACATATATATATTATAGTTGTGTCTTTAAATTCTGTATTCTAGAGCTGAGGTTGTGTGGCTAAATATCTTCAATGTCATAAGTATCTTCAATAGCAGTGCTATCTTGTGGAATATAAGTATCAGTTGGTACACAGTAATAACTGAGTTACAAAGATTGAAGAAGGGTGACTTCCTGAATATATCCAGATACAATGGACAGACTTATTACTAAACAAACTTTTGTTTATCAATTGAACATATATGTATGTTGCTTAACCTCTCTGATGAATTGCATGGTATCACTATGAATTGTGGCATATCCCAGCCTTGGCTGTTGAGTCTATGAAACATATTTGAATTCAGATCAGGCCCAAACCAAGAAAGCTCTGTTTCATACACCAGCTTCTTACATCTAGGATGCGTGTTAGAGATGGAGAATAGGCTTGAAGTGGTCATAGTGTCTCCAAGAAACAGTGAGAGTGGTCTTGTTCTAGGATACAGCATAGAAATTCTGGGAAATATAGTTGTGGGATTCTGAAGACTTGGTCCTCAAGGGAATGAATGCTTCCTGTGGGTTGAGAAAGCTTTGCCCATGTAATACATGATAGATCTTCTGGTAATCAGGCAAAAAACAATAAAAAAACCAATTTTCTTATTCTTGAAACACTGGCTAGACTTCAATATGCCAAGTGAGCACATTCACCCTGAGAAAGAATCAGGATACACAGAAAACCTGAACACCTGAAGTAGTTGATAACAAGGTACTAGACACTTTCTATCAGCTTGAATCCACATAGAAGTAGTTTTCTCTGGTGAAAACCCCATAGTGGAATAGTATTTCTGAAAAGGACCAGATATATCACTAATTAGTGCTGACATGTGGGACTTCATGACAGTATTTTAGTTTACATATAGTTAAGCAAAGAGACAAATGTGGAAGATTCTCTTCTAGGTATTTCTCCTTTTTCTGTTTTTTTTTATTATTAATTACATTTTATTCACTTTGTATCCCCCATAAGCCACTCCCTCCACCCCTCCCTGTTGCACCCTCCCTTACTCTTCTTTATGCATGCTCTTCCCCAAGTCCACTGATAGGGGAGGTCCTCCTCTCCTTCCTTCTGATTTTATTCTATCAGATCATATCAGGAGTGGCTGCATTGTCATATTCTGTGGCCTGTTAAGGCTGCTCCCTGAGTGGAAGCAGGACTAGCCACAGGATTATCAACATGGATTGCTGCAGCCAGCAATCATCTGAAGGAATGGCCGGACATGGGAGCGTTAGCAGGCCTTCTGGTGTTGGTCTCCTTGGTTTGCCTGTGGTATATATGCAAGATTAGAGTCTCACAACAGTGTGATGCAGCCATGATCATTCAGGCCTTTACAGCCATTGAAGCAGGACATTCTCCCCAAGCATGGTTGGATACCATAAAAAGCTAAAATGATACGCTCAGGATGCGAGGCTAAGCACTGCACTCAGGGTCAGCCACTTTCGACCCACAGAAGAGCATGTCTGAATGCATGCGAGTTGATGCCCCAGGTCCCGCCTCTGAGAAAAAGGTATCGGATGGGTCTGATGCTCTTTGGGTGGATGACACCTAAATGAACATCGGTACAAAGTCCCAATTCCACCAGAGAGACATCACAATCCTGAAAAGCTATGCCCCAAATACAAGAGCACACACATTTGTAAAAGAAACATTGACAAAATTTAAACCACATATAGATCCCCACACATTGATAGTGGGAGAATTCAACACCCCACTCTCAACAAAGGGCAGGTCAACAAAACAGAAATTAAATAAAGAAACAATATCTCTGAGAGAGGTCATGAATCAAATGGACCTAACTGACATTTACAAAACCTTACACCCAAACACAAAATAATTTACCTTCTTCTCAGCACCTCATGGAACTTTCTCCAAAATAGACAATATAGTTGGTCACAAAGCAAGCCTCAACAGATACAAGAAGATTGAAATAATCTCTTCTATCTTGTCTGTTCACCATGGAATTAAGTTGGACTTCAACAACAACAGAAATAGCAAAAAGACTACACACATGGAAACTGAACAACTTGTTACTAAATGACAGCTGGGTCAGGGAAGATATAAAGAAAGAAATTAAAGTCTTCCTAGAACTCAATGAAAATGAAGACATAATATACCCAAACTTGTGGGACACAATGAAAGCAGTGCTAAGAGCACTAAGTGCCTTCAAGAAGAAATTCGAGTCAGCTCATTCAAGCAACTTAATGGCCCACTTAAAAATCCTAAAAAAAGAAGAAGCAGACACACCAAAAAGGAATAGACAGTAGGAAATAAGCAAACTCAGGCCTGAAATCAATCAATTAGAAACAAATAAAAGAATTCAAAGAATCAATGAAACTAAGACCTGGTTCTTTGAGAAAATCAACAAGATAGACAAACCCTTAGCCAAGCTAACTAAAAGGCAGAGAGACACTACCCAAATCAACATAATCAGAAATGGAAAGGGGGAAGTAGCTACAGACACTGAGGAAATCCAAACAATCATTAGGACTTACTTCAAAAGTCTATATGCCACAAAATTTGAAAATCTAAATGAAATGGACAATTTTCTTGATTGATTTGAATTACCAAAGCTGAACCAGGACCAGGTAAATCAATTAAATCGTCCTATATCCCCCAAAAATTAGAAGCTGTCATCAAAAGTCTCCCAACCAAAAAGAGCCAGGACCAGATGGCTTCAGCGCAGAGTTCTACCAGACCCTCAAAGAGCTAACACCAATTCTCTTCAAACTATTCCACAAAATAGAAACAGAAGGAACATTACCAAACTCATTCTATAAAGCCACAGTCACCTTGGTAGCTAAACCTCGCAAAGACTCAACAAGAAAAACAATTTCAGGCCAATCTCCCTTATGAACATTGATGCAAAAATACTCAACAAGATACTCACAAACCGAATACAAGAATACATCAAAGATATCATCCACCATGATCAAGTAGGCTTCATCCCAGGTATGCAGGGGTGGTTCAATATACCGAAATCCATCAATGTGATCCAACATATTAACAAACTGAAAGAAAAAAGAAACACATGATAATCTCTCTAGATGCTGAAAAAGCATTTGACAAAATCCAACATTTATTTATGTTTAAAGTATTGGAGAGATTAGGGATACAAGGCACATATCTAAACATAGTAAAGGTGATATACAGCAATCCTATAGCCAACATCAAACTGAACGGAGAGAAACTTAAAGCAATCCCACTGAAATCATGGACAAGACAAGGCTGCCCACTCTCTTCATATCTCTTCAACATAGTTCTGGAAGTCCTTGCTAGAGCAATAAGACAGTTGAAGGAGATCAAGGGGATACAAATTGGAAAGGAAGAAGTCAAATTATCACTATTTGCAGATGATATGATAAGATACATGAGTGACCCCAAAAACTCTACCAGGGAACTCCTACAGCTGATAAACACCTTCAGCAAAGTGGCTGGATATAAAATTAACTCAAAAAATCTGTAGCCCTCCTGTATACAAAAGACAACAGGGCTGAGAAAGAAATTAGAGAAACAAAACTCTTCACAATACCCACAAATGACATAAAGTACCTTGGTGTACCTCTAACAAAGCAAGTCAAAGACTTGTGTGAAAAACATTTCAAGTCTCTGAAGAAAGAATTAGAAGAAGATATGAGAAGATGGAAAGATCTTCCATGCTTATGGCTTGGCAGAATTAAAATAGTAAAAATGGCCATCTCACCAAAAGCAATCTACAGATTTAATGCAATTTCCATCAAATTGCCATCACAATTGTTTGCAGACCTGGAAAGAAAACTTCTCAACTTCATACGGAATGACAAGAAACCCAGAATTGTGAAAACAATCCTCTACAATAAAAGATCTTCTGCAGGTATCTCCATCTCTGATCCCAAGCTGTACTATATCGCACCAGTTATAAAAACTGCATGGTACTGGCATAGAAACAGAAAGGTGGATCAATGGAACCGAACAGAAGACCCAGAAATAAACCCACACACTTATGGACACCTGATTTTTGACAAAGATGCCAAAACCATACAATGGAAAAAAGACAGCATCTTCAACAAATGGTGCTTGTCCAACTGGATGTCTACATGTAGAAAAATGAAAATAGATTCATACTTATCACCCTGCACAAAACTGAAGTCCAAGTGGATCAAAGACCTCAATATAAAACCAGACACATTAAATCTGCTAGAAAAAAAAATTGGGGAATACTCTCTTAGAACTCATTGGTACAGGAGAAAACTTCCTGAACAGAACACCAACAGCAGAGGCTCTAAGAGCAACAATCAATAAATGGGACCACATAAAACTGAAAAGCTTCTGTAAAGCAAAGGACACGTCATCAAAACAAAGCATCTGCCTACAGATTGGGAAAGAATCATCACCAACCCTTTATATAACAGAGGACTCATATCCAGTATATATAAAGAACTAAAGAAGCTGAAAAGCAGCAAACCAAGTAATCCATTTAAAAAATGGGGAACAGAGCTAAACAGAGAATTCTCTGTAAAGGAATACTGAATGGCAGAGAAGCACTTAAAAAATGTTCATCCTCATTAGCCAATAGGGAAATGCAAATCAAAGCAACCCTGAGATTTCACCTTACACCCATCAGAATGGCCAAGATCAAAAATTCAAGTGACAACACATGTTGGAGAGGTTGTGGAGAAAGGCAACCCTTCTCCACTGCTGGGGGGAGTGTAAACTTGTACAACCACTCTGGAAATCAATCTGGCGCTTTCTCAGACAACTAGGAATAGTGCTTCCTCAAGATCCAGCCATACCACTCCTAGGCATATACCTCCAAAAGAGGCTCAAGTACACAAAAAGTTCATTTGCTCAACCATGTTTGTAGCAGCTTTATTTGTAATAGCCAGAAGCTGGAAACAGCCCAGATGCCCCTCAACTGAAGAATGGATGCAGAAACTGTGGTATATCTAAACAATGGAGTATCACTCAGCAATGAAAAATAAGGAAATCATGAAATTTGCAGGTAAATGTTGGGACTTGGAAAGGATCATCCTGAGTGAGTTGTCCCAGAAGTAAAAAGACACACATGGTATATACTCAATCATATAAACCTACAACATAGAATAAACCCACTAAAATGTGTACATCTAAACATACTAAGCAAAAGATAGATCCCTAACTAAAATGTTCAATACCCATCCTGAAAGGCAAAGAGTATAAACATCTGAAGAAGAAGAAAACAGGAAACAACCTAGGAACCTTCTACAGAGGGCCTTTGAAACCCAGAAGAAGAAAACAGGAAACAACCTAGGAACCTGCCACAGAGGGCCTCTGAAAGCCTCTGCCATGCAGACTGTGAAAGCAGATACTGTTCCTGATGTCCAACTGACCGGCAGAATTAATGGAATTTTATGTAAGAAGTGGGAAATAGTAAGAGCTGGAGAGGAACTCCACAAGGAGAGCAACAGAAGAAGAAAATTTGAACACAGGGAACTTCCCAGAGACTCATACTCCAACCAAGGACTATTCATGGAGATAACCTAGAACCCTGACAATGCAGCCACTTTTGATGAGAACTGATATACTAGGATCAGAAAGAAGGAGAGGAGGACCTCCCCTATCAGTGGACTTGGGGAGGGGCATGCATGCAGAAGGGGGGGAGGAGGGGACCGGGAGGGGAGGACGGAGGGACTTATGGGGGGATACAAAATGAATAAAGTGTAATCAATAAAATTAAAAAAAATAATAAAAAGATTGAATTATTAAAAAAGCTGAAAGATAAAACAAAACAAAACAAAAAAACAATAAAACTGCTACGAACATAGTTGAACAAATTTCCTGGTTGTATATATGAGAATATTTGTGATACATGCCTAGGAGTGGTATAGCTGGACCTTGAGGTAGAACCTATTCCTAATTGTCTGAGAATGCACCAGATTGCTTCCCAAAGTGGTTGTAGAGGTTTACATTTGCACCAGCCTTGGAGGTATGTTCCACTTTCTCCAAATCTTCCACAGCATGTATTGTCACTTGAGGTTTTTATCTTAGCCATTCTGATGGGAGTAAGGAAAACTCTCAGTGTAAACTTGATTTGCATTTTCCTGACAGCTAAGAGAGTTGAGCATTTCTTTAACTGTTTCTCTGCTGTTCAATGTTCCTCTATTGAGAATTCTCTCTTTAGCTATGTACCCCAACTTTTAATTGCATTCTTGAATCTGTTGTGTTTTACTTCTTGAGTTCTTTATGTATCTTGGATATTAACCCTCACTCAAACACAGGTTTGTTGTAGATATTTCCCAATATTAAGTTGTGGTTTTGATATGATGATGGATTTCATTGCTTTACATAAGTTTTCAGTTTCATGAGGTCCCATTTACTTTTTGTTCTTCTTAGTACCTGTGCTGTTATTGTATTCTTCAGAAAGTTGTTTCCTGGAACAATGATTTTTAGGTACTTCCCCACTTTTTTTTCTAACAAGTTTAATTTGTCTGATTTTATGTGGAGATCTTTGATCCAATTGATTTTAGATTTCTGCAGGGTGATAAATACACATTTATTTGCATTTTCTACATGTAGATATTCCCATAGACCAGCAGTATTTTTTATTAGAATTTCTTTTTTCCCATTGTATGCTTTTGCCATCTTTTTCACAAATCAGGTGTCCAGTAGTGTGTGTGTTTATTTCTGGGGCTCCTATTCTCTTCCATTGAAACACCAGCTTCTCTCTATGCCAGGAAAAGTCAGTTTTGATTAGTATTGCTCTATAGTACAGCTTGAGATTGTTCAGGGATGGAGGTAATTCCTGAAGATCTTTCCTTTGAGAGGATTGTTTTAGTGATTCTGCATTTCTTGTCATTCCATATAAATTTGAGAATTTTTCTTTCAAGGTCTGTAAGAATAAAAATTTGTGTTGTTAATTTGATATTGCATTGGAGCTGGTGATTGCTTCTGGTAAAGTGCTCATTTTTTTAATGTTTTATTCATGCCAAAACATGAACATGGCATAGCTTTCCATTTCGTATTCTAGTCTTCTTCTTCTCTCTCTCTTTCTCTCTTTCTCAGGAATTGTAAGGTTTTTCTTTTCTTTTTTTTTTTCTTCAATATTTGACTTGCTTGATTAGAGTCACACCAAACTACTTTATGTCCTTCATTGCTATTGTGAATGGGGTTCTTCTAACTTATTTCTTTTTTCGGCCCATTTGTCTTTTGTATACAGGCGATCTACTGGTAATTTTGAGTTAATTTTGAGTACAGCCACTTAGTGAAGGAGTTTTTCAGCTATAAATTTCTTAATAGAATTTGGAGGGTCTCTCATACTTGCTATCATATCATATCATAGGCAAATATTTATACTTTGAATTCTTTCTTCCCAATTTCTATTCCCTTAATTTGTATTATCACTCTAGCAAGGATTTCAAGTACTATGTAGAAGGCATACAGAGAGAGTGGGCAACCTTGCCTTGACGCACATTTAAGTGGGATTGATTCCAGTTTCTCTCTGTTGTGTTTCAGGTTGGCTATTGGCTTACTCTATGTGGCTTTTACTAAGATTAGGTAATTGCTTTGAATCCCTGATCTCTCCAAGCCTTTAAACATGAATGAATGTTGGATTTTATTGCATGCTTTTTCAGCACCTAAGAAGATTATCCTGTTTTTTTTTTCTTTCATTTTGTTGATATGGTGGGTTAAATTGATGGATTTCCATGTTTGCACAACCTCTGCATACCTGGGATGAACCCAACTTGGTCATAATGGATGATACCTTTGATGTGTTTTGCATTCTTTTTTTTTTTTTTTTTGCATCCTTTGTTGATTATTTTTGGAGCAATATTCATAAGAGAAATTTATGCGAAATTCTCTTTCATCGTTAGGTCTTAATGAGATTTATTTGACAAGGTGATGTAGAATCAGACAATGAGTTTGGCAATGTTGCTTCTATATCTAATTTGTGGAAAAGTGTGAAGAATTTTTGTATTAACTGTTCTTTGAGGTTAAGGTTAAAGTTTGTGCTGAAAGCATCTAGTCCTGTGATTTTTCATTTTATTTTTAATTATTTAATCATTTATTTTTGGATGGGAGTCATTTGATGACAGTTTCTATTGTTGTAGGGGATATAAGACTATTTATTTTATTTACCTGGACTGGATTCAGCATTGGAGTGGAATCAATACTGAGGGAAGTATCCCAGAAGCAGAAAGACACATATGGTACATATTCACTTAGAGTGGATATTAGACATAATATATAGAATAAACATACTAAAATTTGGACACCTAAAGTACCTAAGTGGAAAGTAGGACCCTTGGTAAAATGACCAGTTTTCATTCAGACAAATGAATGGGATGGGCATTGAAAGAAGCAATAAAACAGGAAACAGGACAGGATCATACCACAGAGGGTCTCTGAAAGTCTCCACAAGCAGGGTATCAAAGCAGATGATGAGACTCATAACAATACTTCGGGCAAACTTATAATAGATGGGGAGGAGTGTAACACGTGGCAAGAACAGGAGATCCACAAGGAGAGCAACAGAAGTCCAGGAGTCTTCTCTGAGATTGATGCTTGCTCTAACCAAGGTCAATTCATGGATTTTACCTAGAGCCCTTGCTAATATTTGGCACAAAACAGCTGAGTATACAAGTGGGTTCCTTACTAAGGGGAATAGAGACTGTCTCTGACATGAATGCAGTGGCTGGCTCTTTGATCATCTACCTCTGAGGGGGTGCAGTCTTACCAAGACCAAGATTAAGACAATGCAGACAGTCCTGTTGAGACATGATAGGCTAGGGTCAGAAGAAAGTGGCAGAGGCACTGACCAATCAGTGGACTTGGAGAGAGTCATGGGAGAAGATGAAGGAGGCAGATTGGGATTGGGAGGGATTAAGGAAGGTTGCTATAGCTGGGATATAAAGTGAATAAACTGTAATAAATTTTAAAAATAAAAAATTAAAGGAATTGTTCATTTTTTTCTTATGAAGTAAGATTCAAGGATTGTATGGATTTGCTCAGTGTCTGTTGTTATGTCTCATTTTTATTTCTGATCAGGAGAATGTCTTTCTGTGTTTAAGTTAGTTTTGTACTGGATTGTCTATCTTAGGCATTTTCTCTAAGAAACAGCACATGGTTACAATGATCCTTTGAATTGTTCTATTTTTTTCTAATTTATGATTTTCAGGCTAGAAGTTGATTGCGTCCAGCCATGTACACCTCATGAGTTTATCTGCTTCTTTATTATTTTCCCTACTGCTTTAAAGTGAGCCATTAATTTGAATGAATGAGCCATTTCAAAATTTCTCTTGAAGGCACTTAGAGTTGTAAACATTCCTCTTAGCACTGTGTGTAGGGTTTTTGTTCTTTCTGCTGTTGTTGAGTTTCAGCATTAGATCATGGTGATCAAATAGGATACAAGAGATCATTTCAAACTTCCTGTATCAGTTGAGGCTTTCATTCTGCTGAGAAGAAGTTAAAAGTATTTGTGTTTGGGTGAATTTTCTGTAGATGTCTTTTAGGATCATTTGACTCCTGAACTCTGATAGAGTCATTGCTTCTTTTCTTAATTTTGTTTTTTTGACCTGTCCTTTTTTTGAGAATGGGATGTTAAAGTCTCCCAATATTAATGTGTGTAGATCTATGTGTGGATTAAGCTTTATATATAGAGATAGATAGATAGATAGATAGATAGATAGATAGATAGATAGATAGATAGATTTACAAACATAGGTGCCTTTATATTTTTGGCGGAGATTTTCATGATTGTGATATCTTCTGGCTGTAATTTTCTTTGATGAATATGCCAGTTCTTCCTCATCTTTTGGAATTAATTTTGTTTGAAAGTCTCTTTCATTAGATATAAGAAGCAAGCAGGAGAAGCATTCATTAGCTTGGAAAACCTTATTCCAACACATTACTCTCAGGTAATATCTTTCTTTATAACTTAGGTGTGTTTCTTGTCTGCCACAGATTGTTGGGTCTTGTTTACACATCCATTCTGTTAGTCTGTTTCTATTTATTGGAGAATTGAGTCCAATGACTGACCCATGTGGCACTTAGATCCTTTGATTTTGATGTTGGTTGTTGTAGTGCATTTGTGTGCTTAGCTAAAATAAGTTTTGCTCTAATGAAATTTTTTATTTCATTTGTTTTCCTGAATTAGTTTTCTTGAGTCTTATTTTTCCTTCTAGTGCCTTCTCTAATGCTGGAGGTGAAAATAGGTATTGTTTAAATTTTTTTTTTGTGTGTGTGTGTGTGTGTGTTGAATATCTGGTTTTCTTCATCTATGAGGAATGAATGTTAGTTAGCTGGGTATAGAAACTTGGGTTGATATTTGTGTTCTTTTAAGGTCTGCATGATATCCCTCAAGGCCCTTCTGACTTTCATAGTCTTTGTTGAAAAGTCAGGTGTGATTCTGATAGGTTTGCCATCAGTTGTTACTTGGCCATTTTCCCTTGCAGCTTTTACTATTTTATCATTGTTCTGAATACTTATTGTTTTGAACATTTAGTGGTGGGATGATTTTCTTTCTGTTCTAATACCTTTCTTTCTTAATCTAATATATTAGGCATTCCTTTGGCCTCTTGCATGTGTACATGCTTCTTCCTTAAATTGGGAAAATTTTCTTCTATAACTTTTGAAAATATTTTCTGGGCCTTTGGGATGGGAGTCTTATATTTCCTCTATTTCTACTCTTCTTAGTTTTTGTCTTTTCATGTTGTCTTTGATTTCTTGGATGTTTTCTGTCAGGCTTTTTTAGAAGTATAATTTTCTTTGATGGATACATTGTTATCTTCCATTGTATCTTCCACACCTGATTATCTTTCTCCTATTTCTAGCAGTTTTTTCTTTACCCTTATCTCTATATTTACTGATTTCTTCCACAAGTTCCTCTTCTCCATGATTTCCTCCATTTATGATGTCTTTAATTATTCCAATTCTGTCTTCAGATCCTAAAAAGTTTTGTTGATTTCCTTTACCTGTTTGACTGTATTTTCAGGCTTTTTCTTCAAGTCCTTCAATTCTTTGTGTGAACCTGTTTCCTCCATAATCTTCCTAAGCATAAATATAAGATTACCATCTTGAATATCAGTTGTGTTAATATGTCCAGGCTACATCCTCCTGGAATACTGTGTTCTGTAGATGCCATACTGCTTTGCCTTTTGTTATTTTTGCTTTTTGGCTGGCTTCTACCTACCTGGCTGTCTTCAGCTGTTACTTTGGGGGCATGCTGCTATCTTGGGGTTGAGAGAATCCTCATGGTAGGATTCTGAACGAGGTTTTTTTGTGTATGGTAACCAAAAGGTGGTGCTTCTTAGGAATTGCCACAGCTCACTGCAAGCATATGGACTTGTGTGTTAACTGTGGCCATTGGTGTAGGTGTCCTTCTCACCTGCCTTCTATATTATGATTCATAATGTGTCACTCTGAATATAGAGATAATTTACTGAATCTTGAGTGTGTCTTCAGGATCCTCCCACATCCATTTCTATCATTGGTATTACAGTCAGCAGCTTACACTTTTTGATTTTTATGTGAGTTCTCTGGATCTGAATTCAAGTCCTCTTTTCTATTCAGCAAGCATTGTAGTAATAGCCTTTTCCACAACCATGAGGACACTTATCTTTGTAGACACTAAGCCATTCTGTGTGCTTGGTGGAAAAAAATAAAAAAATAAAAAATAAACAACTGTGCCTGAGCCAGCTGGGCAGAGTCGAATGGTTCTTGAATTGGGAGTGAGGATTAAAATTAATAAAATAAACACACAGCACATAGGAAACTTTTAAAGGTCCAGACTCAACAGCAACAGCAAAAGGCAGACTGCTGCAGCAAGCAGTGCCAGCAGCCAGTCTCAAGTCTCTGCCTGCCTCCTCTGCCTGCAGCCTTCTGACCACTTTATTTTTGAGGAGTTATTTTTAGCCAGTAAAACATCTCAGAACAATAGGTTAATTTGCACAAGGAGCTTGAGGAAGAGGTGTAATCCTCACAAGCTATCCCACCTGTTGTCACAAACAAAAGGAGATGGACTTGCAAGTTCTCCTCTGCCATTAGTAAAGACCTCCTAAAAGCCATCTCTCTGCCGCCATGATTTAAATATCAAAGCAGGCCACTGAGTCATGGCTCCCAACAAAACTGAAGGTCTCCTGTAGGTTAACATTGTGATTTCCTGCTTTGTTTTATCTCTTGTTCTAGATTCTAGGATAAGTAAAATAATTCTTCATGAGGACTCACTCCACACAAATACTTAGATCTACCTCTGTTTGAATCTGTTTGTTTGTCTAAATACTATCGAGAATTCCTAACTTGATTTATTAAAAAAGGAAACATTGAGGCATCATGAAACTTACCAAAGTTTACTGGATTCTGTTCTCAAACCTGTGCATTCCAAGAGAGATGTTCTTACCTGTTACTCCACCTGACTTTCTAATCTTCATTCTGAGCATTTCTTTTTGCATGCTGTGTGCCATTAGCCTCACTGTCCTCTTTCTCTGAAACTCACTTCTTCATCTTATTGGCATCAACCAGAACACACCACCTACAATAGCCACTATTCTTTTTGGTTATTGAATTGCTTGGAGCTCAGCTACCCTGCTTGACCTGGATCATTAATTTTCACATTGAGCTATACATTTTATCACTGGTGACCACCCCAATCCCTACTAATTTAACAAATCAGTGTCTCCTGGGGTGGGGTGGCCAACCTGGAGTGGGTGCTCAAGACATTCCCACTCCTAAGGCACATGGCTAGTTTTCCAAAAGTGGTTTTCTGTGTTTCTTAGAGTAACATTCCAATGGTGCCTAGCATCCTATCTGGCAACACAAAATGTTTTTCCTAAGCTTTGTAATTGTGTGGCGATTGCACGGGCTGCAGGAAATATGCTCCCTTTGAATTTGACTCTTTTTGGAAGTCAAAGTTACTGTTCATGGGTAGGCACAGACAAAGTACAGCTGTCAGGGCTAGTATATGAAATATCTTCCCAAATGAACATGTATTAATGGTTTGCTCCCCGATGAAGGGCAATAAAATGTGGGCTTGGAGAAGTGACCGAGTCACGAAGAGCCATATTTTATTCAGCATGACTCTATTGATGGGATCCAAATTTCATGATGATAATGAGAGGTGGCCACTAATTCTAGAGGTTAAGCATAGTTAGAAGAAGTAGGTCACTGGACAGACAGCCATGGGGTCATTCTTTTTTCCAACTCCTTCCTCTCTGGCATCTATCCTGGAAGTGAGTCACTTTGATCATATTATGCTCCTTGCCTCAATAGTCTCCCTTACCACACACAGTCAGATACCTTCCATCCTGATGAAGAGACAATGAAATCTTTAAAACAACGCACCCAACAAACCTTTCTGGACATGGTGGCACACTCCATTAATCCTCACTCTGTGAGTTCAAGGCCTGACAGGAATTGTTAACACAGAAACCCTGTCTCAGAAAACCAACCCAAATGACCCAGAAGCCCTTTTCCTCAAGTTGCTTCTGTAGGTATTTTCATGATTTCCATGAGAAATGATTGCACAACCTGATTATTTGGTTATCTCTCAATGGTTTTGCATGTGTTTAGTATTGAAGGAAGTTTCAAGTGACTCACCAGTGCTAAAATTTCTCTGCTTATTCCAAGCATGAAACAACAGGTTCAGAATCAATACTTTTTCCTCAAATCCTTTCTTGGACTCACACTCATTCCAAAAAGAAACTGAAGCAACTGCCTTCTAGCCTTTCCCTCCATTACACTGGAAAGTTAAAGACAGAGGCCGCTGTTATTCATTCCCACTAAAGAACAAAGATTAGTTTCCAGACCCTTAGTCACTGTACACAGTCAACTCTTCTTGATTATGACACCATAACATCATTATGGTGTCCACATTATGCCTCCACAACTATCTCTGTTAAAAATCTGGGCCTCACAACTGTCTAGAGATAGAGCTTAGACTTACTGGCCATCACTGCAGCCAGGATAGTTGATCCAATACCCAGTGAAAAAATTAAGGACATGGTGACTAGTGAACTTTGTGGAGATCAGTGTGGAAGGCTCCTTCTAGCTTGAAGAGTCTGCTTAGTTCAGATGTTGTTCCCGACAGGATAAATATGAATCAAAGCATCACACTTTTGGAGAAGCCTGCCCCATAGGATTGATCAGTTCATGTACCTGATTTGGACAGTTTCTATCTGCCTTTTAGTTATTTTGGCTAAGGATTTGTCTATCTTGATGTTATTCTCAAAGAACCAGCTCTTGGTTTCATTGGTTCTATGAATTATTGATTTCATTCTAATTCATTGATTTCTGCCTTATGCTTGTGTATTTACAATCATCTACTCCTTTTGGATGTCCATGTTTTCTTTCTTTTCCCTAGGGCTTTCAAGTGAGCTTTTAGGTTGCTTGTGTAAATTGTTTCAACTTTGTTCCGTAAGGGGCTTAGTGCTAGGAACTTTCCTCTTTGCCCTGCTTTCATCTTATCCCATTCTTTTTGGGTATGTCGTGCCTTCATTTTCATTGAATTCTAGGAAGTCTTTAATTTCTTTTTTCTTTTTTTGTTCCCTAACCCAGCTGTCATTGAGTAGCAAGTTGTTGAGTTTCCATGTATGTGGAGACACTTTGCTCTTTCTAAGTATTCTTATTTCCATGTTTAGCTTCTGTCTGGATGATCAGTGCCTTGGTGTGAGTGCAGTCTGAATTCACCCACTGTTTACATGTTAAGATCTGTATGTGATTTCAACTTCAATAATGTTTCATTTACAAATATATGTGCTCTTGTATTTGGGGCATAGATCTTCAGAAATGTGAAGTCCTCTTGTTGGATTTTTTCTTTATTGAGAAACCAGTGCCCTTCCTCCTCATGTTGAGTAATTTTGTTTGAAAGTCTAACTTATTTGATATTAGGATAGTTCCACCAGCTAGTTTTCTGGGTTTTGCTTGAAAGACCATTTTCTAGCCATATGCTGTGAGGTGGTGTTAATACTTGTTGCAGAGTTATGTTTCCTCATTACAGAAGAATGTTGGATCCTTTTTTCTGCAACCATTCTCTTAGGCTTTGTCTTTTCATTGGAGAGTTGGATCCATTGATGTTGGTAGATAACAGTGACCAATGACAGTTCCTATTATTGTGGAGTCAGGGTTGTTACTGTGATTCATTAGTTGTTTTCTTTTAATTTTTATTTAGATATTATCTTTATCCTGTGTGTTTTTTGGTGTAGTTGTTTTGGATGGATTGGAGTTTTTCTTCTAGTAATCTTCTGCTGGGCTGTTCTGCTATGCACATATTGCTTACCTTTAGTTTTGTCATGGAATAGAGTGTGTTCTCCAGCTATGTTGATTGAAAGTTTTGGTGGACATAGTAGTCTGGGTTGGCATCTGTGCTTCCTTAAAGTCTGCATGATGTCTGTCCAGGCCTTTCTGGCTTTCATATACTTTCTGATGAGAAGTCTGCTGTTATTCTGATTTCCCTATTTCCATATGCTGCCTATCTTTTTTCCTTACTGCTTTTATTGTTTTTTTTTTTTCTCTCAGTTCTGTAGGTTTAGTGTTTTGCATATGAGGTGATGTGAGAACTTTCTTTTCTGGCCTAGTCTATTCGGGGTTCTGTAGCTGTACTGTGTGTTCATATACATGTGTTTCTTTTTTTTTTTTTTTACATTTTTTATTAATTACACTTTATTCATTTTGAATCCCCCCATAAGTCCCTCTCTCCTCCCCTCCCAGTCCCACCCTCCCTTCCCTTTCTACATGCATGACCCTCCCCAAGTCCACGGATAGAGGAGGTTCTCCTCTCCTTTCTGATCTTAGTCTATCAGTTCTTATCAAAAGTGGATGCATTGTCCTCTTCTGTGGCCTGGTAAGGCTGCTCCCCCTTCAGGGGGAGGTGATCAAAGAGCAGGCCAAATAGATTATGTCAGAGGCAGTCCCTCTTCCCATTACTTTGTAACCCATTTGGACGCTGAACTGCCATTTGCTACATCTGTGCATGTGTTCTAGGTTACCTCAATGAATAGTGCTTGGTTGGAGTATGAGTCTCTGGGAAGTTCACTGTGTTCAAATTTTCTTGTTCTGTTGCTCTCCTTGTGGAGTTCCTGTCCTCTCCAGTCTTACTATTTCCCACTTCCTACATAAAATTCCGTTCACTCTGCCTGACAGTTGTCCATCAGGCTCATTATCTGTTTTGACAGTCTGCAGGGCAGAGGCTTTCAGAGGCCTTCTGTGGCAGGTTCCTAGGTTGTCTCCTATTTTCTTCTTCTGGCTTACAGAAGCCCTCTGTAGCAGGTTCCTAGGTTGTTTCCTGTTTTCTTCTCCTTCTGATGTCCATCCTCTTTGCCTTTCAGGATGGGAATTGAGCGTTTTAGTCAGGGTCTTCTTTCTTGCCACTTGGACGCTGAACTGCCATGGGTTACATCTCTGCAGGGGTTCTAGGTTATCTCCATGAATAGTCCTTGGTTGGAGTATGAGTCTCTGGGAAGTTCCCTGTGTTCAAATTTTCTTGTTCTGTTGCTCTTTTTGTGGTGTCCCTGTCCTCTCCAGCTCTTACCGTTATGTTGGGGAACTTTTCTTCTGTGATTTCCTTGAAAATATTTACTATGCATTGGAGTGTGGAATCTTCTTTTCCATGAATTCCTATTATTCTTTGATTGCACTTTTTCATGACCCCCTTGATGATTTCTTGGGTGTTTTGTGTTTGAGACCTTTCCATGTTTACTTTTTCTTTGAGAGAAGTATCAATTTCTGCAAGTGTATATTCAGCACCAGAGATTCTCTCTTCCATCTCTTGTATTCTATTGGTGATGCTTAGCTTTGTGGGCCCTGATCTTTTCTTTAGTTCTCCAGCTCCACAGTTTTCTCTCTCTCTTTTTTTTTGTACTGATTCTAATTCTGCTTTCATGCCTTGCACCAATTCCTTCATCTGGTTGAATGTAAATTCCTGTCTCTCTAAGATGGTCTCATTTTTTGGTTTGGTTGGTTGGTTCCTCTCTTTATGCACTAATTGTGTATCTGTTGTGTCTGTTTGGCTGTGTTTCGGTTGTATTTCTTTAAGAGCTTTGTTCATTTCCTCATTAATTGCTTCCATTTGTGTGGCTATTTCTTTGATTGTTTCTTCTTATTTGTCTCTAATTACTGGATAAGTATAGCTTTCAAGTTATTTTCCTGTGTTTCCAATGAATAGGAATTTCCATTGTTTTTGCAGTGAAGACATGATGTCCTCAATTTTTTTAATGTTTTCTTATGCCTACCTTTGGAATTTGCTTACCTGTAAACTTCACTGTTTGTTCCTGGATTCCGCAGTTCAGACTGGTACCATCTTTCTCTGTTTTCTGAGAATTTTCCAGGAAGATGAGAGAGTTTCAGTGGTTTGACAGTGTGATTTGTCAAATCACTGTCCCTACGGGAAGATGATTCATAAGCTCATAGGGCAAATACAGGCGAGCATGTGAGTGTGCATGGATGTATGCATTGAAAAAACTAGATGTTAGAGGTTGTAGATGTCTGAAATGTATGGCAGGGACACCGTGAAGACAACAAAGTAATTGCAGGTACTTGAGGTGTTCGCAGGTGCAATTCCCTTGTGCAGATTCCCTGAATAGTATAGGAGAGTGGTATTCAGCAATGTCTGATCTAAAGTAGTTATTTCCTTGAACTCCACTATTAGACCCAGAGAACAGGGCTTCAATGTAAGGGACACTTTCCATCTGTTTTTCACAGTGGGTGCATGGGAGTTGAGGGATCTGATATCTCTATGTAAGGGTAAGCGGACCTGGATCTGGTACTCTGCAGGCACTTGAATGGACACTCACTGATCTTTTTCTGATCAAATGATAAAGCACAGGGGTTCCTCCTGTTCTCTACTCTCAGTTTTGGGACTACTATGTCAAATGCTACTGGAAGAGCTCTTTCAACTCAGTGGTGCTGCAGTCCCTGCCACACTTGGAAGTACAATCACAGAAGAGAAACTGCGAAGCCTGCACAGCTGCCTGCTTGTCATGTTCTAGGCAGCCAAAACAGCATTCCATGGACAAAGGATCTCTGGCATGCCTGGTGTCCCTGTGTAGTTTGAGGGGTTTGTCAGACTTTGGTCTCTGTTCTGCTGGCTGAGCAACACTAAGGGGTTTTGTGGCCCTTACAGTCACTGGCAGGGAGGACCTGCGAGGTCCTATCAAATTCTCTGGGACATGGGACTCAGGGGTTTGCAACCATGGACCCTGGACTCAGAAGGCTGGTACCACAGACCCAGTTCCTGAAAGGCTGGTACCACAGATCAAGGACCTTGAATGCGGTCCAGCTGGAAGCCTCCGCTGAGGATCTAGGAGCCCTGCTTCTGCTGTCCCATCTCCATGCAGTTAATTTTGTGCGAAGACTCTGGCACTGTGGGCTGGCTCCACAGTGAGGAGGAAGGGGGCAAGAAATGTGGAAGTGACGGGAGTTTGAATGTTTGCTACTCCCTGTACTAAGTGAAGTCCTCTGCTGACATGAATCTAAATTGTATCAGTTCATATTATGTCCCTCTTGTCAGGAAACTTTGTGGGTTTGTTTGTTTGTTTGTTTGTGTTTTTGTTTTTTGTTTTTTGCTTTTTTTTGGTTTCTTCTGCCCTTCTGCTAATCAATTTCTCAGTTTCAGATCCTCTCCTTCTCAGATAATGTGGAAGCTCTTCACCACCGTATTGTATTCCCCCTCCTACAAAGTGTCCTTTAAGGGGAATAAATTGTAGAGCATGTTCTTCTAGGTAGTAATCATTAGCTGCTCTTAATCAGAAGGGAACCTTGCTTTTCATCTGAGAACTATGTGATGACTCAGTTTGCATCTTAGATAGTTAGGGGATCAAGTGCTAGGATTGAAAGATGGTTGATGAGAAGGTAAAGTTCAAAACTCTGTTTCTCACATGAGTAGAGGAAATATAAGATCTAATGATACTATGGTAAAAGAAAACAGGGTCCATGTTCCCCTCTTGAGATAGGCTGCTTTAGAGGTTGCATTTGACTGACACAGGAGTTCTAATGTCTACTTGGGCATGAGTGGTATACTAATGTGAGGTTTCCTAAGGCAGAATTCAAAGGCCTTGCTTTCAGGACAAATTTCAGAATGCTTTTGGTCACAAGGGTCATAGACAATCAGATGTAATAATAAACAAGATACTAAAAACATGGTGCCTTTAACTTCATAAAGATACACTGAGCATTAATTACTACCCCTAATGAAGACACATGATTGGACATTCAACCTTCAAAGTTGTCCATAATCACAAACACATAGAAAAATAAAAATAAATAAAAAAATAAAACAAGCACAATGTCCAATTGATAAACAAAGGCTTGTTTAGTTATAAGTCTGTCATTGTTGCTGGCTATATTCAGGAATTATACTCTGAAACCCTTCTTCACTCTTTGTAACTACTTCAGTTATTATTCTGTACCAACTGAAACTTAAATTCCACTAGATTGCACCACTACTGAAGCTATTTATGAAACTGAAGATATTTAGCCACACAACCTCAGCTCTAGAATATAGCATTTCAAGACACAACAACAGTAAACAAACAAACAAACAAGAAGATCTTCCACACAGAAAATATTTCTTTACCGCAGGCAGGTCAGAAACCAGAGTGCTCAAAAAAGGAGTTGTTGGGTAGTATATGGGTAGTGGGGATAGTCTAAAATCTGCCTCATGAAAGTGGATACTTTTGGTTACCTGACTTCTTTAGGTAGGTGTTGTAAATTCAAATTCCCTGTAGGCAAAGAGGAATTATTTCTCTGGGGACAGGATGTATATATATATATATATATGCAAATCTAAAGCAGATGGATGAGATAGTAGCTTCCCAGGGTTTCATGAAATACCCTCAGTCTCTCTATGTCATATACCTGTAACCCTAGTGAGTAAAATCTGAAGTTTGATTGATAACTTGAGAATATATAGTGCTCCTGGCACTCACTGCTTCATTAGCTCCAAAATCAAACTCACAATCTATACCACACATCTTCTGAATTTCTGTTACAAGCATGACAACCATCTTCCAAATCTTCTAAGCATCTGCTATGAAGGAGTCTCTGGCTTTGTGGCTTTCACACGTTCCTCTGCAGAGAGGAAGCTATATGTGTAAGGTGCCAAAATGAAGACAGAATTTACACTCACCTTGGTACTGTTTAGTTTGTGGTCTCATTCCTATATGTTCTGACAACACTTTGTACAAAACAATACTTTTCTGGCGAAAATTTGAAGTGGTAGCTATAAAATTATGTGGGCATATGGTGAATAAATAGGATTTCCTTTCTAAGAGAGGTCAAGTCTGGAGAACTCTTGATTGTAAATGTCTAAATCTCTCTATGGAGTGTTGGAAATGGTCCTGGGCCCATTTGCATAGTAGTAAAATGTTGGAGACAAGCCCTGAGAAACTTCTGACCTTTTTTCATTTCCCCACCCTGCTGCACCTGGTTGACCAACATCCTGCTTGACAGTTGCAGAACTGTGCTAAATGTACCATGACTTCTCAAAATAACCTCAAAGTGTTCCAGGACCCAGGCCAAGAAGATTTTGTAACTTCCACCCTGCCCCTCCCTGAGTACGAATGTTCTACACTGCGCTTTTCTACCCTGCCCTTCCTTGAGTAAGAAGGTTCTACACTGTGCTCCTCCCTTGCGCAGCCCCTATCTAAGGTTGGCCTTAAAAGCCTGCTTCGGTTCAATAAAATTTGACTCTTGACAAGTGCCCATTTTGCTTGAGTCCGTTCTTCTCCCTCCCCTCGCCCATTTTTCTTTCAGGCTTGGTCCTCTTCAAAGACCCCACGAATTAGTAGTCCTGCAGGCAGGTACAGTGAAAAGACAGGTATGCTCTTCTTCAAAGAAGTCATACAGCAGTATCCATTTATATATGGTGAAATGCTGAAGCAAGCATGTCATAAGCAAAAATTCTGAGATGTTTTGTGCAAAGTTGATGATCTACATCTCTCTTGGAGAGGCTTAAAACCTTTGGTCATGCTATGTTCAATAAAACAAGAAAAACATTTTTCTATAAATAAAACATAAAAACCTTGTGGAGCAGAGGAAGGTATGGTACTGCCTGATCACCTTTTAATGCTTTTTGATTTTAGAATATCCACATATTCTATGGGATTTTTGGAAGGCCTGGTAACAATTGATGTATTTTCAACACTTTAAATGGTTACTTTTGGTCCAAAAAGCCTTTGGTAAGATTAAATAAGCCCACAGACTATTTCTTCAGAGTGGTAGCGGTGTACACACTATGAAGCCGGATGAAGGTTGGAAGGAATCCTACACAGTTGGGAATGGAGCAGGTATACATAGTAGAGCAAGATATGTAGAAACCTTAACAAGAGACAGTAGGCTAGATATTTCCCTTGGGAAAGCAGGATATTTTATGGTATATTTGGGTATAAGGAGTAGATTTTCCAGCCCTCTAGACAGAGGGAGCAAGATTAAGACTTTCTGAATAGAAGTATAGTATGTGAGGCACCCATCGACTAAGGGACAGGCATGAAAGAAAATCTATGAAAGGAAATATTTTCAGACATCTTGGCTACAGGGTGCAAATTTAAGGATCACTTCACAAAAGGAGTATTTCCCTTTCATATGAAGTGTGGATGTGAAAAAAAAAACTGTTATGTAACAGCATAAGGTTTGAGCCTCCTTAATCACAAAAAGAGTGATTTTTTGAGGGCCTTTTTATAACTGGAGTTGCAGTTTGGGACCTGAACTTAGGCTCACTCAGTCCTATGACTGAGATATTGTTCTCACTTGGTTACAGAGGGTACATTGGACATATGAAGTAGAGAAAATGATGGTCTAAAGCAATGATGCTCAGGAGTAGAAGAGTAAAGCAGACTTAGAGTAGCAAATTCACAAAGATACAAAACCCTGAACCTTGGGGATAACAGAGCATCCCAGCTTAATTTGTGTAGTGGAAAAAAGACTATGTCATATTTAACATTTTCAGTCACCTTACAGCACATTGAGCAGTTATCAGTGCCTCTTTAATAGATGCCAAAGTATCTAGAATCCATGAGATAGAATCTGAAGTTTTGTGAACATCTTGGGAATATGGTAAAGATTTTGATGTCTTTAGGGTAAATTGGGAAGTGCCCAGTGTCCTTTCCACAGGACTATGATTCCCAAGATCACATTGAGCAGATTTTATAGGTTCTACATGCCCTTTGGCTGATAATCGTGTTTCTAGAGCATCTTGGGAAGGTCGTGATGTTCCTCTAGTACCTTTTGAAGATGGAGAAAGTTGAAGACCTGCTGGATCACATGATGAATATGCTAAAGCCACCTGAGTAAAGAAGGGCCTAGAAACTCTTGGGAAGTTGTTGACATTTCTGGAAAACTTTTTGTTATTTATTATTTTAAGAAAGATGAGGCCAGGGTCACCTGATCTTCTATGCTGAGGTTTATTAAATCAGTATGGAGGGAGTGGGAAACAGGACATGGTGGGGTGAAAAGTAGAAAGAGGAATGAGATTCCCTGAGAGAGAGAAAGAAAGAGTGAGAGAGAAAGAGTAAGAGAGTGAGAGAGAGAGACATTGTGTCAGGGGCCATTTCTTAAGGGGCAAGGTAACAATGCCTTCTAGGTGTGGCCACCTGGTGAATGACACGTGATGGCATCATAACTTGCTGGGTAACCCAGGAGCAGGTTGTGTTCCAAAATACTAACATTCCTCCCTTTTTCTATAATTAACAAATGGGGAGCTTGTGCTGCTTTATAAGATAAGTTAACGTATATAAATTCAGCCTCATTGGAAGCAGCTCTTGGTAGTCATGCAAGGGGTTGAGAGAGAGAATTATAGCAACAAAATGGTTAGATTGCAAGGTCAAGAGTAATGGAAGCCTCTGCCCTGGAATATTTAGGGTAGATGACTGTCAATAGAGAGTTGCCAGCCATGCAAGGCTGCCCTGACCCGCGGGACCTAGTTATTCATGGGGGCGAAGGGGGTCAATCCTGGAAAAGAAGGGCGAGAGAGAGAAAGGACACAAGCAGACAGTTGCCGGTCAAGTGTCGGCTTTATTGAGCTTCAGTGTTTCTTTTAAAGCACGGTTCTGGCAGGGCGGGGGAGAGGAGTGAGAAAAGGGCAGTAGTAGTTGAAAAATACCAAGGCCCTTGGTGGGGAGGTGAGACGTTCCCAAGGCTAAGAAGGTGGGTTAAAGAGTTACAAGGCCCAAAGATAATATCTGTGGTCACGGATGTGTCCCAAAGCAAACAGTTTCGGGAACAATGGGTCGTAAGAAACTATGGCCTGCTGGCGTCCAGTGCTTATCTGGCAGGCCAGGCCCTTAGGAAGGGTCCCAGGGCTTAGTTCCCAACATCTCCTCCCTTTTTATCTCTTTAAAATGAGGGGACCCTTTAGGATTCTCAATGAGCATAAAAAAGGCATTTTGGAAGAGCCAATTTGTATAGCCTACTCGGGGTTATCCACACAAGCAAGTTTTGGAGGCCGAGTTCCCCAAAGCAGGACATCACCACCATTGTCGACAGTCTATGCCACTTCTGGTGCAATGGGACAAAACCATCAGAGTGCTAGGGCCATATACAGCGCATATCAACAAAGTATGGCAGGCATAAGTCCTCATTATGATCAGGAGCACAAACGGGGTCTGAGCCTGGTGGAAGGCAATGCTTGGCCATTACCCGTCATTGGAACAACCTCCTCTTCTTGCGAGGCTGCCCTGTCTTAGGTGGGTGAAGACTGACTTGCACACAACCGTCACTGACTTACCAGACCTTGCAGTTTGTGAAACTATAGTGCATTAACTCTCCTCAGAAAGAATGAGGGCCAACCCCGAGTTAAGAGCTACAAGACATTTGTTAAATATGTTTGAATTAATTTTAACGAAATTGGTCAGCCAATTGTGAGAATCGTAAAGGGTCCAGATCTAGTTGGGATAGCGGCCCCAGAACTTCCATCTTGGGCCAGGGGATATTAGGGTGGAGAAATCGAGGGGGCGGGAAGCTGGGGCATCAGGTGGAAGCTCTACGGCAGATTATTCTTCCCCAGCCAGGTGATGGTAGTGGACTCCAACGGACTTGATTGCGGAGCTTACCTGGTTCTTAACAAAGGAGGGTGGAAAGCCACGGAGAGGTGGCGAACCAATTTTGATACCAGGATTCTTGTTGTTCTCGATCCTGTTTGCGTTCTTCTAGGCTCTTTTTGACCTTATCTAAGCTTTTTTGTACCAATCCAGTCTTATCAGAATAAAAACAGCATTCCTCTTTAAGGGCGGCACAAAGGCCTCCCTCTTTTAGAAAAACTAAGTCAAGGCCTCACCGGTTTTGAAGAACTACTTCAGAAAGGGAAGCCACAGAATCTTTAAGATTTTGAACTCCCTCTCGGAGTTCACTCAAGTCTTTGTCAATAGTCGATTGGAACTGGGAGAAATGTTGTTGAGAGGTGACCATAGAGGCAATACCAGTTCCAGCTCCTGCGGGACTCAAACCCAGAAGTACCATAAGGGTAACATCAGTTAGGGGCTCTCTTTTTTTTATAGGTATGCCATTATTATAGAAAAATAAAAAACTATCAGGGTCATGGACAAAAAATCGGGGAAGAATAACAATAACAACACAATAGTCTTTTTTATCTATAAAATCCTTATTAATAATATAGGTAGTAAGTCCTGTGGCACAAGTAAGGTAAGTATTATTTGGGGCTTTTGTATAAGAAAATGTTTGATTGACAACAATTGTCTGATTACAGACCGATTGTAATGGTCACGGGTGGAGCATGTTGGGCCCAACAAGGCAGTAGCCGAATCCCAAAACCGAACTAAGGGTAAGGCCTCTCCCTCAGGGGGGGGCAATGCCAAAGTAAGTCAGCAGTTTCATTGGTGGGGACAGGGCCACTCATCATGCCTATCCCCTCATAGAATGGTGGAGCTTACAAGATTAGGAATAAGACCAGTGGAGCAGGCAAAATAAGTGCCATTAGGTGTAGCAATATATGTAAAGCTTGAATTTACAAGAGTAATATTGCAAATTTCTTGTAAAGCCACCAGGGGAAGCATAGAAGGTCCAAACAGGCACATTTCAATCCCAGACACCTGTGTGACTGTAAGGCTGACTCCTTCTGGGTGCTGCCACCATAAGGCATTAGAAGTTGTAATTAATTCTAAGGGTAAGGCTATGCCCTCATAGAAGGGTGGCCATGTGTGGTGAGTCACACACCCAGCATTCCTGAAAATCAGTGGCGTTAATTTGATGTACGGCCTCTTTGTTGACGGGCAGAAGCAGAAGGAATGTAATTGCCTTTGGCAGGGTTACTAAGTGACTAGAAATCACAGGATGGCCCACCAAAATGTGTTAATAATGGTAATTTGGAAAGTTCCTCAGAAGAGTTACTTAGGAAGCCCTGAGGGAGATTACGATTTAAGGTATTTCAGGAAGATGATCTTATCGAAAGCTCCAGGTCAGCCAGGAATGCACTATTGTATCCGGGCAGTAGTCCGGTCAAGCAAGATGCCAAAATTTAGGGGGCAGCGAGGTGTCAGAAGGTCCCCCTTTATTTTATTTTTACAAGGCCATAATCCCAAGGGAACCATGCCTGTCTTAGGTGGGAATCTGGGGTCTTCAACCCTTGCTAAGCTCGTCATTGGATAACAGAAGACCACGGTGGATTCTCTTACCCATCACTGGCTAACCGGTTCAGCTTACTGGGATGATTAGCATTAGGCCTATTCATAGTCTTGGCTGACCATCTCTAGCCTTTGATAGTGCACCTGGATGGGGTGTATCTTTAAGGCATCAATCTACTGTTTAATAAAAGCCATAATTGTATTGAAAAGAACAGGTCCTATTGAAAGAATTATCAATAAGATAAGCAGGGGACCAGGGAAAGGAAGGAGATAGGGAAGGAGCCCATTCCTGTGCTGCTTAAGTCCACCATGAAAATATATCAGCTGGAGGCAAAGAATCACAGTCCATGGAAACAGTTGTTTTTCTTCCATCATTTCTGTAAAGAGATATAAAAGGAATATGGTCTCAGGGTAATTTTTTTACCCTGGACTGATGAGTGTTATTATTATTATCTATATGCTTTACTAATGGCAACCATCTGGCTGCATCTATCTCTTTAGAATTGATGCAAACTGTTTCTCTGCCCCGTATCAGGACAGGACCTGGACCATGCCATTTGTTGTCCAAAGGATCTTTCCATAGGACAGTAGCAAACTGTCTTTCTGTATCCATATGCCAGAAACATTCCACAGCTGAATGTCCATATTTTTGAGTTTCAGGCCCTTGTTAATTAAAGTGTTAATTAAAGCCTCACAGTACTTTTCCAGAGTACAGAAGAATGTAACAGCCCCTGACTCTGGTCCTCTGCTCGGGCAGAGATAAGGAAGTGAGCAAACAAAGACCTCCACTCTGCAAAGAAGAATGACTAGGTCTATGCTTGAGAGATAATATCACCTAGCAATCAACCCAAATGGACTCAATTCTTCTTCTGAAGAGCCCCTGACCTTCTCTCAGGCTCGCTCCTCAGAGAAGACACAGGTTGAAGCTAATTGCTCTTCTATCTTTGGCTGTAGCCACATCCCCACTAGCAGGAGATTCTGAATGTGAATTAAAGATCAGATATTCCTCAGGTGTCTGGCCAGGACTGACCAGACCTGAAAGTCAGCTACCTAATCCCTCATCCAATTATGAGTAGCCAGAATGGCAACCCCTGAACTTCCCTGTGCCTCATCCCCTAAAAACCTGAGGCTTATGTCTCTGGGGGCCCACTCTTAAAATTTTGAAAACATATTTTTAACATAGCCAGGGCTATTATTTGTTTTACGTTGTGTTGGAAGTTTTAATATAGCAATTGCTGACAGCGTATGAGCAATAACATTTTTTCAAGCTTTACCAGTTTGGAGTGTGGAAAATATAAACCCACTATAAGTGTCAACAAAAACATGAACATATTTTAAATTACCAAATTTAGGAATATGTGTAACATCCAGTTGCCAAATAACATTAGGTACAAGGCCGCAGGGATTGACCCCAGGATGGGAAGCAGGCAAAGGACAACACAAGGATGACACTGTTTAAACAAGTCAGCTTTATATTTACCTTAGTTAAAGGTCCTGGATGGTTAGAATCAGCTTGCAAATGTCCAATGTAAAAGGAAAAGCTTTTTTTTTGTATCAAATTTTGAGTTTGTAAGAATAATTTTAGCAGGAGAAGATGTCTATATTTAATTTGAAGCATAGGCACTATCTGTAAAAATGTTTAAAGACTGTTTATTAAAACTTTAAAACGCAGCCAATACTGAAGGTAACTGTTATTTGCACAAATGTGCTAGACACTTGAAAAGGTGCATCAACAGGTTGGACTTTGTCATAATAAGCTTACATATGTTAAAATACCATATTTAGATCTCTGACAAGCTTGAGGGCCAGTGTATCTGAGTTACGGTTTTTATCATCCGTTCTACACTATGTCCTATAAAAGAGAATGCTATCTAGAACTATATTTTGAGTAGATTTATAAAGGCAACTTTAGTTATCCATCCTAGGCTTAACCTTAAAAAAATTAGACAAAGACACTAGGTATAGCTCAACATCTTAACCAACTGTAGTTGTTAGCATAACTTTAAATCTGCTCTTTCTGAACTAAAATTAAAGCAAACCCTTTAATCAGATACAGTTTATAGAGAGGCTAGTAAATCTTGCTGCTCCTACCACTTGTATTGAAATTGAACAGTAAAAGTTTGGCATTTAGCACTAATCAGATGACTGAACATACCTCAGACCTAAAAAAAATGATCGTAAATTCATGGCTTTACCCTCTTTATCTTCAGACCAGCATGGCGGCTGGCCACGTGTAACTGAACTCAGCTGTAAGCCCCGAACAAATATGACGGCAAAACTACAGCTCCACACACTATCCCTGAACGATCATGGCAGCTAGCCAGGTGTACAATCCCCCACAACCAAAAGTTCAGGGTCATCTTTGGCTATATATGGAGCTCAAATAAATTTTAGAACCAACTGCATAACAGAACAGTACAGAACACTCTTAAACTGTATAAATTATTTTAGCCATACCAAACCTATTAGCCAGAATTTTTTTCCCCCTAAAAGAGCATAAGAAAACAGTTTGCAATGAGGAATCACCAGCCTTTTAAATTAATTATAACAATACAGTTTTTGTCCTCTGGTTACATACATTTATTAACCTTTTGCAACGTTCTATATACCTTTAGGTTTCTAGCTTTCTTTTTCTGGCTTAACCAGACATGCTTATTTTTTTGCTCTGTCTTGCTTTTTTAGACAACATAAAAACTCTCATCAAAATCCTTTCCATCCTAACATGATCCTGCTGGAGCCCAGCCTCTGCAGTTTGCTTTTTATAGGCAAAGCAAAAACAAATTACATTAATACAAAGAGGAGTTCTGAAACTGCCAAATTCTTTTTAAAATAACTTCCCTATAGCAGACAAGATGGTCCAAGGTCACATAAACTCTAAGGAACTTAGAACAAGTTTTAAGGAACTTGGTGAAACTTCCTCTTTTCTATGTCTCAAGGTAGAGAACAGGGTGGAAACGTTTTTACATAAAGCAGCTTAACAAACAGCTCTCCAGAAGATACATTCTAAAAACTGCAATTTTTTCAGTTAGGACAAACAATACGGCAGGGTTTCATTTAGTAAAAATTGACAAAATAAATACCCAAAATCATTGTCATACCCAAATGCCTGATAAACTTTAAACATTTTATTATAGCCTTAAATATTTAAACAATTTTTTAAAAACCCTTTTTTGCAATATCAAAACAAAGTATCCCTTTTGTAGGAGAGAAGTCACAAGGCATAACCATAATTTTAAAAGTCAAAACCAGATTTTAAAATAAGAATTTACCAGTACAAACAATTTAATTTTTAAAACCAATACCAATTTAAAATAACTCATCCTTTTAACCTAGAAGGAAATGAAAATTATCTGACTAAGGTTTCCTTTTTTTTTTTCATACCAAGATGGCGGTTACATTATAAACCATATGGTAAAGTCAAGATGGCAGCGAGGCACTGAGGCACCTCATACACCACATGGCAACCCACACATATGCGTTCATAGACCCCACAAGCACATAGGCACATACTTCATGAGGCCTTTCAGAACAGAAAACAGAAGGTAGAGACGAAAAAATACTGCACAGAGACATTCAGATAAGAAAAACATTAACCAGCTGGCCAAATTTATTGAAAATACTGATGAAGTTAGGGGTGTCCCCCTGAACTTTGGCAGCTGTGACCACTTTGATCATGTCTTGCTACCCAGACACAGACACCTCGAGCTCAGGAATTTTTAGAACAGAGAACAGAAAATACTACACATACAATCATTGCACAGAAACGTTACACTTACAGCTGGCACACAAAAACAAAACACAGAGACAAAGACAAAAAACAACCACAGTACCTGTTTTTAAACATTTAAATATATAGAGCATAACCATGATTTTCAGTCAGAACTAGAAAAATTCAGAATTTATCAGTGAACACAATTTAATCTTTAAAACTAGAAGTGGCTCCACCTTTCTGGTTTCTGTTCGAGAGCTGGCTGAAGCTGACACTGGCTGAAGCTGGTGGGAGGGGGCAGAGTAAATTGCAGTCTTGCTAAGCTCTGCAGCTGGCAGAGGCAGGTCTTAGGCCTCTGAGGGTTTGGGCGTTATCATCCACCCAGTTCTCCGCAAGCCTGGCCCTTGGTAGGGGAGTGGGAAGGAGACAAGTAGAGTCCCTGTTCCTCCTGCTCACCATGCTATGGCTCCGAAGGGCATGCTATCCATGCCCTTTGCCCCAGCTCACCTAGGGGCCTTTTTTGTTTTGGGCAGAAGGGAAGCAGCGCAAAGGAAGTAGGCTATGAGACTTAGCAGTTTCTTCCCCTGACTCTGTTTCATCCTCACTTTGTAATGAGATGAGGTCTATCACTTCTTTAGGAGGCTTTTTGGTACCAGCTCTTTTTTATGTACTATCTCTTAACATTTGCTTGCACTGCCAAGTGTAGGTGGCCAATCAGGGTTATGGTACCTGGAAGCCTTTTCTTTCAAATCACTCTCCTCTGAGGGGTCTAATTGGTCAGGGCCTTCTTTGGGAAAAATGGGGAAAGCTAGGGAATTAACAGTAATAACAGGGGGATAATTATTATCTTTATCTCGACCTCTTTCTCTAAGGTTCTCGAGAGGGCAGACTCCAACATGATCCCACTTTTCGGCCTATCTCTGGCCCATCAATAGCAAACCATGGACAAATGTCTGACACAAAAACAAAGAACTTAATTAAACCCTTTTTCTTTTAACCCGTATTCCTCTCTCTCTGAGGGAGGCCTTTAATTCCTTAACGAATGACGCCTCCTTAGACAAAGAATGGCCCATCTTTATGGGACGGAAATGTAAAGCTTACCAGGTCATGTAGTCTCTCCTGGTCAGAGGGAGCTGATCACGCTTGTGTGGTTTCCAAGGCCTTCTTCCTCGCTTCAGGGTCCGTCCGGAGAGACCCGTACTTCGAGCCCCACGTTGGGCACCACTCTGCCCTGACCCACGGGACCTAGTTATTTGTGGGGGTGAAGGGGGTCAATCCTGGAAAAGAAGGGCGAGAGAGAGAAAGGACACAAGCAGACAGTTGCCGGTCAAGTGTCAGCTTTATTGAGCTTCAGTGTTTCTTTTAAAGCACGGTTCTGGCAGGGCGGGGGAGAGAGGTGAGAAAAGGGCAGTAGTAGTGGAAAAATACCAAGGCCCTTGGTGGGGAGGTGGGAAGTTCCCAAGGCTAAGAAGGTGGGTTGAAGAGTTACAAGGCCCAAAGATAATATCTGTGGTCACGGATGTGTCCCAAAGCAAACAGTTTCGGGAACAATGGGTCATAAGAAACTATGGCCTGCTGGCGTCCGGTGCTTATCTGGCAGGCCAGGCCCTTAGGAAGGGTCCCAGGGCTTAGTTCCCAACACAAGGCAGCAGGTAGGGACTGGAAAATGCTGGGAGAACCCAGAGCTGCTTGTCCTGGTCCTGATGCACCCCATTTCAGCCTTTTGTTTACAAGTGAATAAATTGTGTAGATTCTCTCCTGGCTACGTCCTGCTGACACTTGGGGCACTGTAAGGAGGTCAACAGGCTGAAATGTCAGCCAACTCCAGGAAAAATAGGCTGTTTTGATGCTTTCCAGGGTCTTTGAGAACATCCATGGCTGGGAGGAAAGGTGCAGGTCCAGCTTGCTGAAAGTCTGTGAAGTCAGAGTTGAATACATGCAGCTGCTTTGGCACTGTTGTGGCTATAGGAAACATCTCTATCTGGAAGGACACTGAAACACATATATAGGCAAAAGATAAAGTGGAGTAGGTTATGTAGAAAATTCAGGAGGTATACATTGAAATCTTTTGGGAGAGCAAACAGAAGTAGAAGGTTTGGATCGATGATGAAATTGAAAATGGGAACTTCTGTCTACCTGGGGAGATCTTTATTTACCCAATCACTGGCAATATTTAAAGAAGGTTTGTTTTCGATCTGTCATTGTGGTGAGGTTTGGTTACAGAAGTGTGTAAACTTAGAGGCCCTGGTGCCAGCTGACACTAGGTGTAAAAACCTGAAATTCTCCAGAGGACACTCTAAATGGAGGGATGGGCATCTGGGTGTCTCCCATTGGTTGCAGAGAAGTCAGGGACCTTCCAAAGGCATCCCAGTGGCAAGATGTGACTTGAGTGAGTCACAATAGCTTGTCACCTTTTGTCCAGAGACCAGGGCATAGATGCCTAGTGGGGTACAGCCTAGCATGCCTAGCAGGGCACTACTGAGGGAAGGACAGTTCACCTAGTGCAAGGTCTTCCCACAAGCAAGTGAGCAATCGAGTGTGGGGGAGAAGGGACAGTGTGTGAAAGGGAATTTACCACCCAAGTTAGAGGGGGGACCTAAAATGGAAGTCAGCATAGAGGGTCAACCCTAGAAAGTTAAGACTACAGCTGGGAGTTCCTTCCATCTCAAAGATAGTACAAAGTTGATGGAGCTTTGCAGTCAAGTTTCCCCTACGAAGAGAGGTGTTTTATGCTGGAAAAAATGGAGTGAACTCATCAATCTAGTGGCTGGTAAATAAGGAGAACTCATCAATCCAGCCAGTGCTGCATCCAGTAAATAGCAGTCTGGTAGCCAGGAAAATAAGTCCCAAAATCAGGGAAAAGTGAAGAGTCTCACCTTTTGAGAGAAGCAATAAGTACCATACTTCTCTGGATTCCAATTGACCTGAGAGATGGATTTAAGTGGGATTTTGCAGCTTACAAAAATTTTTAAGAAGTTTTAAGAAGGAGGTAAAACTTTAGACATGTTAGTATCACAATTGTACTCTGCAAGGTAGAAAAAGGCAGTAGACATACATATCTGTGGTAATAGCATAAGTACTTTTAAGGTGAACTCTGAAAAGGCAAAAGCATTTTATGAAGTAAAAGGGAAACTCACATGAAATTAAATTTTAGTATAAGCATCCATAATATAGAGGCTTACAGTCTTCATCTTAGAACCATAATAGTACATGGTATACTGGAATGTTTTTGTATTACAGTCAGATTAATAAATTAGAGCTCTATTGATAAAGGTTAAAACTCTGGAGAGTCAATACAACAGTAGCATAGCAACAGAAGGAAATATTAAGCCTTTTTACCTATTAAAGATGCCTCAAATCACCTTAGACCTTGTAACTTTATAACTTGCATTTACCAACCTTAAAACATTTTTATACACTCAAACATTTATAAATTGTATTACCAACCTTAAGACACATTTTAAGAATCTCAAATATGTATAACTTGTATTTATCAACCTAAGACACCTTTATTGACCCCCAAACATGTATAACTTACATTTACCAACCTTAAGACATTTCTCAAATATGTTTTTTATTGAGAGGGACCTTGTATTTAGTTATTTACCATGAGACATAGTTGAAATTGCTATGAACATTTGTTGTCCTTTAGCTAAAGGGATGGTAAAATATTTCATTTAGGCCTGTTTCTTGAGTCTGGACTGTGTCTAGGCCTGAAAGTAGCAGCATAGGTCTTAGGCTTAAGGGCTCATCTCCTGCATATAAAGGAAACATGGAAGGCATCTGAAGTCTCCCAACACAGAAGTTGCCAATATGTCTGTGGAACTCATTCTGAGGTAAAAAACAGATCTTTGCAAGAGCTATGGAGGTTACAGTGTCAGGGAGCCATTCATCCTCAACCAGGCCAATGAGCTGGAAGGCTAGAAGTGTCTGTGGCCCTTTTTCTGGGTGAACCTCCATGGCTGTGAACAAAGGACAAGGCTACTTAGGAACATTGTGATTTCCAGAAGCCAGTTTGCCAGCAGCCAGCTTTGGCATGTTGCATCAGCAGCGGGACCAGCATCCACTTGGCTGCACTTGAAAATTTTACCTGGAGGAAAGGACTTGGCTATGCAAACTTCTTGCCTTTTTGCAGGAATGCCAGCAGCTTCAGAGTGCAGTTAAGTCTAGTGCCAGATAGGATGGCTCACTATTTTTACCAACTCCTATATGATGACTCAAGGACCATCCTCAGCTGTTTATTAAAAATTGAAGTGAGACCATATTTGCATCTCTAGGACTATAAATATGTATCCATGAGATGAATATTAACTTGCATTTGTTAACCATTACATATTAAGACTTCAGGTTTTGTCATTGCTAAGGTAAAATCTTAAAAGTCATGAATATAATTTATTAAAGTGATAGCGTAAAAGTTTTTATATGACTTAATATATAAAAAATTATAGCTTATAGGGGGCGGTAAAAGACAGCTGCGCCAGGAGAACAGGGCTTCTGAGGAGCCGGACAACATTGCCTGTACAGCGACCAAGAGACTGAACCCTGTCCCCTAAAACAAGAGCAATCTTGTTTTACAGGTGAGAGGAAACCCCCACAATGTGGGAATTGGTCTTGACTACTCAAAGGTCCCTCAGCCAGAACCAGGAAGAGATCCCAGGTCGCTCAGGCACTAGATCCCCAGACCAGAGCCACATGCCTGCATGTCCTGATCACCTTCCCAGGCTGATCGGTTGGCACAAAAATACCTGGGAGACCCTGTCCTGAGAGAATCCACAGGGAAGGAGGAAGCTGTACTGACTTAAATCACCCAGACCTTCCCTGGAAAATGTCTTGCAGACAAGCAGGGCCTGGCCGCCATCACAGAACTGTGCTTGAGACACAGGCAATTTATGCATGACAGCTAGCTGGCTGAGACTGAGAAGTGCACCCCAGGGCAAAAAAAAGAGATTAGGAGTACCTGTCTCCAGAGAATCCAAAGAGAAGGAAGGAAACTGTACTGGCTTAAATTACCCAGTCCTTCCCTGAAAAATGTCTCGCAAACCAACTTGGCCATGCCGCCATCACTGAGCTGTGCTCCAGCCATCACTGAGCTGTGCTCCAGACACAGGCACAAAAAATTGCTATGCACCAGCTGTTTAACTGTGTCACAGCAGCTGATCATTAAAATTTACAGCAAGATACCCAGAAACAGGGCAGTTGTCTTCAGGACTTACCTGGGTGAGAGGAGAAACCTCTAGACTAACAAAGACCACAGTTACCACTCAGATCTCTATCCCTGAGATGAGCAACAGCAACTCCTGAAAAAAAATGCCAGCCATTCAGGGACTATACACAAAAAGGTGAGAAGACTTCCTTCAAGGTAAAAACAGCTTTCTGCCAAAGTGATTCTCTCCACCACAGGATCCCCAGGAACCAGCAGAAAATAACTCCAAACACCCAAGATAGCCCAATGGGTAGAGGCCATTGTAAAAGCTTAAGCAACAAAAGACAGAGCAATATGGTATCTCCAGAACCCAGTTACCCAAGGGCAAGTAGTCCTGGACACCACGGCATAACTGAAATCCTAAAAGATGACCTAACAACTATGCTCATGAAGATGATAACAGAGGAAACAAATAAGATACATAAAGACATAGAGGAAGATAAACTCAAACAGAATATTGCCATCCGTAAAGAAATAGATAAAGTTGCAGCCAACAGTTTGTGGCCTTTAGAAAGGAAATGCTTAAAGCACTGAATGAAATAAAAGAAAAAGAGGTTGGTTCAAACAAACAGGAGAAAGAAGTGATGGAAAAACATGAAAATAAACTCAGACAGGTGAAGGAAATAAAAAAAATGCCTCAAGATCTGAAGATAAAATTGGAAAAATTAAAGCAAACACAAATGGAGGAAATGGCAGAGAGAAAGAACTTAGGGAAGAAAACAAGAACTACAGAGGTTAGCATAACCAATAGACTACAAAAGATGGAAGAAAGAATCTCAGGTGTGGAAGATACAATGGAAGAAATAGATGTATCTGTCAAAGAAAATGTTACACCTGAAAAATTCCTGAAATAGACTTTCCGAGATATTCAAGACAACATAAAAAGACAAAACCTAAGAATAATAGGAATAGAGGAAAAGGAAGATTCCCTGCTCTAAGGCCCAGAAAATATTTTCAACAAAATCATTGAACAAAATTTTCCCAACTTAAAGGAGAGGCCAATAAGAATTCAAGAGGCATACAGAACACCCAATAAATTATTCCAGAAAAGAAAATCCTCCCTCCACATAATAATCAAAACATTAAGTATACAGAACAAAGAAAAAATACTAAGAGCTGCAAGAAAAAAAGGCCAAGTAACATATAATGGCAAACCCATTAGAATCACAACTGACTTTTCAACAGAGACTATGGAAGCTAGGAGGGCCTGGACTGATATCATGCAGACCCTAAGAGAACACAGACGTCAGCCCAGGCTACTATACCATGCAAAACTCTCAGTCCTCATAGATGGAGAAAACAAGATATTCACTGACAAAAACAAATTTCAAAAATACCTACAAACAAATCCAGCATTACAGAAGATACTAGAAAGGAAAATAGAACCCAAAAAACCTAGCTACTTTCAAGAAAACACAGGAAATTATTAACCTCACTACATTAAAACAAAAAGCAACCAAGCACACAACCTTATTACCACACCCAACATCAAAACCAAAGGATCTAACAGCCACTGGTCATTAATCTCTCTCAACATCAATGGACTCACCAATCCAATAAAAGAACACAGACTAACAGAATGGATGCATAAACAAAATCCAACAATCTGTTGCATTCAAGAAATACACATAAGTAAAAAAAATAGACATTACCTGAGAATAAAGGATTGGAAGACGAATTTCCAAGCAAATAGACCTAAGAAGCAAGCAGCGGAGCTATTCTATTATCTGATAAAAACTTTCAATCAAAATTAATAAAAAGAGATGGGAACGGACACTTCATACTCATTAAGGGAAAATTCCACCAGGAAGAAATCACAATCCTGAACATCTATGCCCCAAATAAAAGGACACCACATTTGTAAAAGAAGCATTGATAAAACTTAAACCACATATAGATCCCCACACATTAATAGTGGGAAACTTCAACACCCCACTCTCAACAAAAGACAGATCAACAAAACAGAAATTAAACAAAGAAAAAATGTCTCTGACAGAGGTCATGAATCAAATGGACCTCACAGACATTTACAGAACCTTGCACCCCAAACAAAAAAGAATTTACCTTCTTCTCAGCACCCCATGGAACCTTCTTCAAAATAGACCACATAGTTGGTGACAAAGCAAGCCTCAACAGATGCAAGAAGATTGAAATAATCCCTTGTATCCTGTCTGATTACCATGGAATAAAGCTGGACCTCAATAACAACAGAAATAGCAAAAAGCCTACACATACATGGAAACTGAACAGCTTGCTACTAAAAGACAGCTGTGTCAGGGAAGAAATAAAGAAAGAAATTAATGTCTTCCTACAACTCAATGAAAATGAAGACACAGCATACCCAAACTTGTGGGATACAATGAAGGCAGTGCTAAGAGGAAAGTTCATAGCACTAAGTGCCTTCAAGAAGAAATTCGAAACAGTGCATTCAAGGAAATTAATGGCTCACTTAAAAACCCTAGAAAAAGAAGCAAACACACCAAAAAGGAGTAGACAGCTGGAAATAATCAAACTCAGGGCTGAAATCAATCAATTAGAAACAAATAAAACAATTCAAAGAATCAATGAAACCAAGAGCTGGTTCTTTGAGAAAATCAACAACATTGGCAAATCCTTAGCCAAGCTAACTAAAAGTCAGAGAGACTGCCACGGACCAGCCCAGTCGGGCACCTGGTGTCCATGGAAGAACAAGGCTTTGGACAGAAAGACACAGATTCACTGATGAATTGACAGACAGAGACACCTGGACGGTTTTGGCTCTGCTGTGACTTTAATGAAATCAAGCTAGTATTTTTATAATGATTTCACAAAAGGCACCTAAAAGTTGGCATACTTCCCAGAACATTCAGGCTTTTACCAAGAATAGAAAGTTTACATTTTAACTCAAAATGCAGTCAAACATAAAGCAGTGCCCACAAGAATTCTTGGCCTAAAAAGTTTTTGCTCAGAGCACATAAAGAAAAAGAAACCTCAAATGTAGTTTCATTATTGCTAACCAGTGAAGAGGAAAGTCAGGAGCTAAGTCAGATGCCTGCAAAAGTCTTTCTCTGTATCAAAATCTCATTACACCTTTGTTAAACATCCTCCCTTATGTCCTGCTAAGATTTACAATCTTCCCTAGGAACAAGGCACTGAAGAGAGGTGAAACTCCAGCCTGCTGCAACTCTCATGCTATTTTTCTTAAGAAGGAGCCTATTATTTTTTTACTATTCTTAATGTCTATTAATACTAAATCTAATTTATTACTTTTCTTAAACTTATTCCTTTTGCATTTTATTTTTATTAAAGCCTTTAATAATCTACTACTAATAAATTTCTTTATAAAACTAGTCGTGCTGTTTCAGGAGTCACAGAGAAAAATAATAATAATAAAAAACCTCATTAATCCAGCCCCAGAGCCACAACTGAAAAAGCGTAGAAATATCAGAACACGTCTCTTTTCCAAGTGGGATGAGTCTGCCAGGGATCTTCCAAGGAGTGAATTTCCTAAGAAAGCATGTCTCCTGCCCTGTAGCATATGCTACTATGGCGACACTGGCGTGGGTGTGACAGAAACAACATCCAAATCAACAAAATAAGAAATGAAAAGGGGAACATAACCACAGACACTGAGGAAATCCAAACAATCATTAGGACTTACTTCAAAAGTCTATATGCCACACAATTTGAAAATCTAAATGAAATGGACAATTTTCTTGCCTGATTTGACTTAACAAAACTGAATCAGGACCAGGTAAAGCAATTAAATAGCACTATACCCCCAAGGAAATAGAAGCAGTCATCAAAAGTCTCCCCCCCCCCAAAAAAAAAAAAGCCAGGACCAGATGGTTTCAGTGGCAAATTCTACCTGACCTTCAATGAAGTGCTAACTCCAATTCTCTCCAAACTATTTCACAAAATAGAAACAGAAGGAACACTACCAAACTCATTCTATGAAGCCACAGTCACCTTGGTACCTAAACCTCACAAAGACTCAACACAGAAAGAGAATTTCAGGCCAATCTCCCCTATGAACATTGAGGCAAATATTCAACAAAATACTTGCAAAACGAATACAAGAACACATCAAAGATATCATCCACTATGACCAACTAGGCTTCATCCCAGGTATGCAGGGGTGGTTCAATATACCGAAATCCATCAATGTGATCCAACATATTAACAAACTGAAAGAAAAAAAAATACACATGATAATCTCCCTAGATGCTGAAAAAGCATTTGACAAAATCCAGCTTCCATTCATATTTAAAGTATTGGAGAGATCATGGATACAAGACATATATATAAACATAGTAAAAGCAATATACAGCAAACCTACAGCTAACATCAAACTGAACAGAGAGAAACTTAAAGTAATCCCACTGAAATCAGGGACAAGACAAGGTTGCCCACTCTCTCCATATCTGTTCAACCTAGTACTTGATGTCCTTGCTAGAGCAATAAGACAGTTGAAGGAGATCAAGGGGATACAAATTGGAAAGGAGCAAGTCAAATTATCACTATTTTCAGATGTTACTATAGTATATGTGAGTGACCCCAACTACAACTGATAAACACCTTCAGCAAAGTGGCTGGATACAAAATTAACTCCAAAAAATCAGTAGCCCTCCTGTGTACAAATGACAAAAGGGCTGAGAAAGAAATTAGGGAAACAACACCCTTCGCAATAGCCATAAATGGCATAAAGTACCTTGGAGTAACCCTAACCAAGGAAGTTAAAGCCTTGTATGAAAAAAATTTAAAGTCTCTGAAGAAAGAAATAGGAGAAGATATCAGAAGATGGAAAGATCTTCTATGCTCATGGCTGGGCAGGATTAACATAGTAAAAATGGTCATCTTACCAAAAGCAATCTACAGATTCAATACAATTCCTATCAAATTACCAACACAATTCTTTCCAGACCTGGAAAGAAAAATTCTCAACTTCATATGGAATAACAAGAAATCCAGAATTACAAAAAACAATTCTCTACAATAAAAGATTTTCTGGTGGTATATAGTTCCCTGATCTTAAGCTGTACTATAGAGCAACATTTATAAAAACTGCATGGTACCGACATAGAAACAGAATAGTGGATCAATGGAAACAAACAGAGGACCCAGAAATAAACCCCCACATCTATGGACACCTGAACTTTGACAAAGATGCCAAAACCATACAATGGAAAATATATAGCATCTTCAACAAATTGTGCTGTTCTAACTGGATGTCTACAAGTAGAAAAAATGAAAATAGATCCATACTTATCAGCATGCACAAAGCTTAAGTCCAAGTAGATCAAAAACCTCAACATAAAACTGGACACACTAAATTGGTTAGAAGAAATATTGGGGAATACCCTTGAACTCATTGGCAAAGGAGACAACTTCCTGAACAGAACACCAACAGCACAGGCTCTAAGAGCAACAATCAATAAATGAGATCTCATGAAACTGAAAAGCTACTGTAAAGCAAAGGACACCATCATCAAAACATACAACTGCGTACAGACTGGGAAAGAATCTTCACCAACCTTTTATCTGACAGAGGGAAATGAAAATATAAAGAACTAAAGAGGCTGAAAAACAGCAAACCAAGTAATCCACTTAAAAAAGGGGGAACAGAGCTAAACAGAGAATTTCCTGTAGAGGAATATCGAATAGCAGAGAAACACTTAAAGAAATGCTCAACCTCATTAGCCATCAGGGAAATGCACATCAAAACCACCCTGAGATTTCACCTTACACCCATCAGAATGGGTAAGATGAAAAACTCAAGAGACAACACGTGATGGACAGGTTGTGGAGAAAGGGGAACCCTCCTCCACTTCTGGTGAATGTAAACTTGTACAATCACTCTGGAAATTAATCTGGCTCTTTCTCAGACAACTAGGAATAGCACTTCCTCAAGATTTGGCCATAACACCCCTAGGCATATATTCAAAAGGGGCTCAAGTACACAATAAAGACATTTGCTCAACCATGTTTGTATCAGCCTTATTTGTATTAGCCAGAAGCTGGAAACTGCCCAGATGCCCCTCAACAGAACAATGGATGCAGAAATTGAGGTATATCTACACAATGGAGTATTATTCTGCAATGAAAATAAGGAAATCATGAAATTTGCAGGTAAACAGTGGGACTTGGAAAGTATCATCCTGAGTGAGCTGTCCCACAAGCAGAAAGACACACAGTATATACTCACTCATATAGATATATACCATAGGATAAACCTACTAAAACCCTGAACATCTAAAGAAACTAATCAAGAGAATGTACCCTGACTAAAACACTCAATCCCCATCCCAAAAGGCAAAGAGGATAGACATCAGAAGAAGAAGAATACAGGAAACAACCAAGGACTCTTCATGGCGATAACCTAGAACTCCTGCACAGATGTAGCACATGACAGTTTAGTGTCCAAGTGTGTTACATAGTAATGAGAAAAGGGACAGCCTCTGACATAATCTGATAGGCCTGCTCTTTGATCACCTCCCCCTGAGGGGAGAGCAGTCCTACCAGGCCACAGAAGATGACAATGCAGACATTCCTGATGGGATTTGATAGACTAAGATCAGAAGGAAGGAGAGGAGGACCTCCCCTATCAGTGGACTTAGGAGGGGCAAGTGAGAAGAAGGGGGAGGGTGTGTAGGTCTGGGAGGGGAGGAGGGTGGGGCTTATGGAGGAATACAAAGTAAATAAACTGTAATTAATAAAAAATAAAAATGTTTATAGCTTATAATAGTCTACGGCTATAATACCAATTAATTACATCATTTTAAGAGAATAAGGCCAAGCTTATATTAACCTTTGGTAGCAGAGATACAGTAAATTGATCCAGTTTTAATATTAATATATATATTTTAACTTAAATAGAACTTAATTTAGAATATTGGTAAACAATTTGCAGGTAATAATGAACGCCTGAGCTATAAGTTTAAAACCAACAATTTTAGCAGAATAGTATAAAGCAATCTTAAAGTTTAGCAAGCATATCTTAATCTTTTGATAGTAGAAATGCAGAAAATTGAGCCAGTTTTAACATAAATATATACCTCTAAAATTAATAGATCCTAATTTAGAATATTGATAAACAGTTTGTACATAATAGCGAACACCTGAGCAACACATAAACCAACATAATTTAAACAGATATTGATGACTTTGACATTTTATTATTATATAAAATTTATTTGAAGCAGGTTTGAATCATAAGATAGTGAAATGTAACTTTGAATTTTATAAAAGTCCATACCAATTTGATATGAGGCTCGTTGGTGTGGCCTAGTATAAAAGATAAAATAAAGAGTTAATTACGATTAGGACTTTTTATGCAAACCTAAGGAGAAAATATATATATACAGCATAAAATAAGGAACTTAAAATATAAGAGTAAAGTGTACATAAATCAGAGAGATTATTTTTAAAAAGCTTGGGAAAAGCCTCTTAGAATAAAGCATGCAGTGAAACAAAAAGCAGCTTGGCATGGGCAAACTGCACAGCTTCATTGGTGTCCCAGCAGAGCATGCATGATGCAGGGCCTTTTTGCCCAAACCTAAGATGGTGCTACACCACGTTAAGTGAAAAGTTAAGCTATCTTTTTACCCACTTCCTCCCAAAACCAATATGGCTTCGGAAATCTCATGAGATTTTAAAATCCAGCGGGAGATTTAAAAGTATCCCGACTGTGCTGTGCCAAGACTTTAAAATTGAATTTAGCTTGGAGTGAATCTCCCAGGCTTGGCGCCAGAATAGCAAACATATGGTCCCTTTTGGCTAGCCTTCTCCCAGGGCACCTGAGTATAGTGACTACCGTCTTACCAAACACTCCACATTGCTGGAACCTAAGGCTCCAGATGTAGCCATTGTGTCTCTGGTGGCTAACAGCAGATAGTACTGAGATCCAACCTGGGGTGAGGCTGGCCTTCACAACTGCCCTGAAACAGAAGCTGGATCTGCATAGGTGCAACTCTCAGAGAGCCCCAGCCACAGAGCCGGACTACAGCATGGGCACCAGCCACAGGACAGGGACCCAAGCATTGGGAGAGCAGAAGCAGCCCAGGAAACCAGGGAGGGCATGAGGGCAGCTGAGAGAAAAGTGGAGATTTTAGGAGAAAATCAGTTGTAATTGTCCTATCCGAAATTCGAAGGAAGTCCTACCTTTGCTAGGGAAGCCCTATCCTGACCAAGGCACCAATGTTTATTATTTAAAGAAAGATGAGGCTGGGTCAACTGATCTTCTTTGCCAAAGGTTTATTAAGTCTGTATGAAGGAAGAGGGAAACAGGACATGGTGGAAGAGAGAAAAATAAGGGGAGTGGGGAACCCCGATAGAGAAAGAGAAAAAAAGAGAGTGAGAGAGAAAGAGTAAGAGAGTGTGAGACAGACAACATATCAGGGGTCCTCCCTTTAAGGGGCAAGGTAACCAAGCCTTGATAGCTTTCCTAGAGTCAGTTGGGCAGGTGTTGCAATTTTCACCTGCCATTTTGGTAAGCAATGTGCCAGAGTACCTGGTCCAGATGGCTTCATTCCCAGAGAATTTGGGAAGTTGGAGTATGCTCCAGAGAAATCTGACACATTGATGAAGATTCTAGAATATTCTTTGAAGACATGGAGAGTCCTAGATTATTTTGACAGGACAGCCCAGGGCCTACCACATTGTAGAGGGCAAAAGCAAAACATCTTGGAATCCTCAAGCACATAGCAAATTTGCTACAGGCCATGAGCTAGACACAGCAGTGTTGAGATTCCCATGGGGAGATGCTGGAAGCATTTTTAAATTCCCACACTTTCCAGGGAAATAGAACTGAGTCCCAGATCATCTTCACTGTATGGCAAAGGTTTGGTATTGCCCTTCAGAACAGGTGAATATTTCAGAGCCCTTTGTGCACATGTGCATGTTCCTTGACACAGTTCAGATAGGGGAGATCTCTGTGACAATGAGACAAGTAGAGATGCTCCTAAACCCATTTTGGCAGAGAAAGAAGATTCTAGAGTCATTGAAGGAGATGGTGACATGCCCAAACTCCCTGGTGAAGAGTTGGATATAGGTAGACTACCACCTGCACAGGTGAAAACTTGCAGAGGCCCTTGGAAGACAAGAGAGCTTTTACAGCTTCTTGAATGGCTATCCAAGATCTTGAACTAACTTTAACAGATAGGGAAATATCCCAAGGCCCTGAGGCAGATGATATAGTTTCAAGAGTCCCTTGTCCAGATAAAGAGATTATCATGTGCCCTTTTGAAGAATTTGTACATGCTGGAGAGATTGAAACAAATATATATGTATGTTGAAACTTTTGTGAAGATGGAAAACACCCAAGGGATCCTTGTGAAGAAAGAAAAGGTCCTATAGCCCCTTGTACAGATGAAGAAATTAACATATGACTTTTAGAAGAAAGCAGAGATACTGAAGAATGTGAGGCTATTTAATCTGTTGGTTGTACTCTTTGGCCAGACTGCAAAGACACAAGAGGATCCTGTCAAGGAGGAAAAGTACCTAGACTACTAGAGCATCTAGAGAATCTAGTGTAGATGTAGAGATATCAAAAGTGCCTTCTCTTGATACAGAAAGTTTCAAAACACTTTTGAGATGAAAGTAAGGAACTTGATTGCCTACACAGATATGGAAAGTGAACCAGGAACTTCTTCATATCCTGCATGAGTTACAGCAGCCTTAGTCTATTTTTCCATGTCTGGTGCAGATGTTAAATATCCTGGAAGATCCCAGGGTTGGGGTAAAGATTCTAGAGACCCTTGGGGCAATTTCAGAGTTTCTTCCTTCATTTGAGCATGTTGGGTATATCCCTGAGACAAGGGAGTAGTTGGTGAATGTGCAAATGTACTCTGTGCAGAACAGGACTGTGTGTCTCTACCTGCTGTGTGTTGGACAGAGTTTGAATGCCACTGGGCAGATGGAAAGTGTCTGAGAGTCCTGAATACATATGTGGGCAGTCCCAGATTCTTTTGTGTAGATAGGTGGGGACTGCAGATCAAGAGCACAGTGAGAAGTTGCTTGACTCCCATGTTCTAAGGTCATGAGTCTCAGAGGCTCTGGAGCAGAAGGTTGACATATGAAGTTGCTACTGTTGTTGGAGAAGTGTCCAATTTCACTTCTATAGGTAGTAATTGTGTATGAGTCCTCTTTGTAGAAGGTTGTGATTCTAGGACTCCAGTGGAAGATGACAGGGAATGTTCTTGAATGATCCAAAAAGTCTGGGATGATATCATAAATTCTAAAGGATCAGAAATAGTGATCAGTGGTGCTGACTCACCAAGAGCATGTGCTGAAAGTCCCTTGGCACTATGTTGAATGGTGAAGGCTCTCTAGGACCTGTGACAGATGGAGCCTTTTCCATGTTTCTTCTGACATGTTACAATTGCCTGACATGTGTTTGGCTAGCTTGTGATGTTCCCAGATTGTTCAAGGAACAATCCAAAGGATCACTGAGTTCTTGGGAGAATGAAAATGGACCCAAAATTATTTGTGCACATATGGATACTTCCTGTGGCCCACCTACAAATAGCAAATATTCTGGACACCCTTGGGAAAATGGAGAAATTTTCTGGGAACCTGTAACACATGTAGCATATATCACAGCACCTGGGGAAAATGACAAAAATCCTAGAGTGTTTTGTTCAGATGGGTAAGGGTCAACAAGCATTGGAAGAAATGATAGATGCTGAAGAGAATTTGAGGCTGACTGACAAGTTCTTTGAGGTCGATGGAAGAATCACAAAGTTTTATAGCTCATTGACTTGATAGTGATGCTTATTCAGGAGTCCCTTTTAGACATACAGATAGTCCCAGAGGCTTTGAGAAGAAAGGACTGTGTTCCATAGGCCCTTCTGCAGCCTGAGTAGATTTTAAAGTCCTTTCTTCAGATAAGGAAATTCCCAGAGGACTTCTCTCAGATGGCAAAGACCCTCAGAGCTTCTGAGTGTTTTAGGTAGACACCAATGGTTCTGGAGTTGACTGCATAGGTCTCACATTTGGTTCTGCAGATCGAGCCTGTTCCATTGTAGTTTGTGAAGATAAAAAATGCACTCCAGTGTCAGCAGCAGATGGAGAAGTGCCTTTAGTTCCTTGTGCAGAAATACATCTTTCAAAGTCCCTCCTGCTGAGATCACAAAGAACCTTGCGAAGATTTCAAAGATAATGAAATTGCATGTGCAGATGCAGGAAGACATGCATCATGGTCAGGAACTTATTTGAAACTTCTAGTGGTAAGTTTTGTAGATCCAGAATCTTCTACAGTGCCCTGGAAAGATGATGACTGTCCAGTAGTGTGAAAAAAAGTTTGCATGTTTCTATTACTTTTGGAGAAGATGTTAAAGTTTATAGAGACCCTTCATCAGATTATGCAGTATACACCTTTGCCTGGGAAGACATGGAAATATTCTAAGGCCCCTGAACTGAGAGCAAAGTTGCTAGAGTCCCTGGAGTACACAGAGGATGTTCCTGAGCATCAGGTGCACATGGTGAATGCTCTACATGTCCTGGTGAAGAGAAGGCATATTCCTGATATTTTTGGCTAGATAGAAATGTTCTGGTAGGCCTTGTTGAAGATGATGAGTGCTGTAACATATGCTGGGGATATGGGTAAAGTTTCAGAGATTTATGAGAAGCAGTTATATATTTTAAAGCCTTTTGAGCAGATGGCACCATTCTTACAGTTCCCTGTTCAAATGTGGCTAATTTAGAGACCTTGGATGAATACAGAAGGCCCCAGAGCCCCTCTCTGACATGCACCAGATATTGGAATTTCTTGTGCAAATGAGGATATTCCCAGAGGCTTTGGATCAGATGTGAAAGTTCTGAAAAGCACCCGGGAATTTTGGGTAGACCCTTGATGTCCAGATTTGACATCAATTATCCTATAGAGTTCCCAAAGATTTGCAGTCTCCTGTGGTAGCTTGCATAGATAAGAAATGCCTTCCAGTGCCCTGGCCAGATGGAGAAGATCCTAGAGAGTCTAGGTTAGATTTGAACACTTTCAGAGTCCCTTCTGCTGATAGGCAATGTCCCACAAGGTCTTGATCAGATTGTGAAGAAGACGGAGTTACTTTGGCAGACACAGATAGACACTTACTCTCTGCAGCTGATGGGGATGTGCCTGCAGACTATTGGATACGTGGAGAATTGTTGTATTTTTCATGAACACCTGGATAAGGTGCTGAGGTTTATGCAGCCCTATCGCCTTCAGCTGACACTCATGTATGCACAATAGCCTGTGATGACATGCAAAGATTAAGAATATCCCAGGCTGATTGTGAAGGTGCTAGACAACCTTTGCAAGATGGGAAAGATTATGCAGATCCTTAGATTGATACATATCTTCCAGGTTCTGTACACCATGATGGCAAAGCTCCCCTAGACCCTGTATCAGATTGAGAAGGTAACACATCCTCCCCGGCACTTGCAAACTTGCAAAATGGCCCAAGGAATGTTGGATATGTTTGCATTTTCCTGAAACTCCTGTGAAATGTCCTGAATGTCCTAGAGGGTTTGGGCATGATGACAAAGAGCTATGCACAAGCAAAATGCTCTCTGCATATATGGAAAATTCCTTAGGCTCTTGAGAAGATAGTAAAGGCTCTACAAACTTACTGGTAGATATTGGATGTTTCTGAGTACCTTGTGAAGCTGGTGAGAATGTTGGACCTCCTATGGAGTGAAGAGTAAAGATTCTTAAATTGTGACTAGATGTGAAAGGTCCCGGAGCCTTTGGAAAATATGCTGAATATTGTAAAATGTGTTGTGTTGATAGAGAAAGTCTCTGAATCTCCTTGGAAGCAGTCTGGTGTTTTAAAATATTTTCAGAAGATGGCACAGTTTCAGGCATTGTCTTCTTCAACTGTGGACCATTTCAGAGACCCTGGGACTGATAATGAAGTTCCCACAGACCTGTGAGTAATTGTCCAAGATAATAAAGTTCCTTCTGTAGGCAAAGGAAATTTCAGGTGCACAGGGCAGATGTTGAATAATCTAATTTCTTCTTTGCACTGTCCTTATAATATAGAGTCCCTGAAGAAGAAGACAAATGTTCTTCAGTTTCCTGTGCAGTTATGGAGGTCCCAATGTATCTTTTTTATTAATGCAAATGGGTCAAGGCACCCGAGTATATGTTAAAAGGTCTAGGGTAACTTGTGCTAGTGTATTCACTTCCAGGGTCCTTTTTGAACATAGGCAAGTTCCCACAGCTTTTTGCAAAGATAGAGGAGGGGCTGCTCTTGCCAATGTTATTGAGGAAAGTCCAAGAGGCTCTTGGGAATGGGCCCATGCTCTCACAGAATTTGGGACAGACAGTGCCTTCCCCAAATACCTGAGCCTGAAGACCTATGCTTATGTGTGCACTGGGCAAACATGGAGTGTCCCAGGTTGTCTATGGAAGATGATGAATGTTGTAAAGACTGTTGATTACATTGTGGAAGCTCTGGAGTTCGCTGAATAGGTATGTAAACTTTGCTACAGAGCAAATGTTCTACATCCCTTGGAACGAATAAAAACTTCTCATGATATCATTGGTCATATTGTGAATATATTGTAAGTTTGAAGGAAATTTCAAGGGCCATGTAGACCATTGGACAAAAAGAGAAGTATCCTGAGATTCTAACAGGATTCAACTTCATATGGAATGACAAGAAACCCAGAATTGCTAAAACAATCCTCTACAATAAAAGGTCTTCAGGAGGTATCTCCATCCCTGATCTCAAGCTGTACTATAGAGCAACAGTTTTAAAAACTGCATGGTACTGGCATAGAATCAGACTGGTGGATCATCGGAATCAAATAGAAGACCTTGACATAAATCCACACACTTATGAACACCTGATTTTTGGCAAAGATGCCAAAACTTTCAATGGAAAAAAAATCATCTTCAACAAATGATGCTGGTCTAACTGGAAGTCTACATGTAGAAAAATGCAAATAGATCCATACTTATCACCCTGCACAAAACTAAAGTCCAAGTGCAGCAAAGACCTCAACATAAAACTAGATACACTAAATCACTTAGAAGAAAATGTGGGGAATACCCTTGGAACAGGAGACATTGGAACAGGAGACAAGTTCCTGAACAGAAACCAAAATCACAGGCCCTAAGAGCAACAATTAATAAATGGGGCTTCATGAAACTGAAAAGCTTCTGTACAACAAAGGATACTGTCCTCAGAACAAAAGGACAGTCTACAGATTGGGAAAACATCTTCACCAACCCTATATCTGACAGAGAGCTAATATCCAGTGTATATAAAGTACTAAAGAAGTTAAACAGCAAAAAAATCCAATTAAAAATGGGGTACAGAGCTAAACTAAGAATTCTCTGCAGAGGAATATCAAATAGCAGAGAAACACTTAAATAAATGCTCAACCTCATTAGCCATCAGGGAAATGCAAATCAAAACGTCCCTAAAATTTCACCTTACACCCATCAGAATAGATAAGATCAAAAACTCAAGAGACAACCCATGCTGGAGAGGTTGTGGAGAAAGGGGAACCCTCCTCCACTGCTGGTGGGAATGTAAACTTGTACAACCACTCTGGAAATCAATCCGGCACATTCTCAGACAACTAGGAATAGCACTTCCTCAAGATCCAGCTATACCACTCCTAGGCATATATCCAAAAGATTCTCGAGTACACAATAAGGGCATTTGCTCAACCATGTTTGTAGCAGCCTTTTTTGTAATAGCCAGAAGCTGGAAAGAGCCCAGATGCCCCTCAGTGGAGGAATGGATGCACAAATTGTGGTATATCTACACAATGGAATATTACTCAGAAATAAAAAAACAAGGAAATCATGAAATTTGCAGGTAAATGGTGGGATCTGAGAAACATCATCCTGAGTGAGCTATCCCAGCAGCAGAGGGATGCACATGGTATATACTCACTCATATAGACATATAATATAGGATAAACATACTAAAATCTGTACACCTAAAGAAACTAATCAAGAGAGAGGACTTTTGTTAAAATGCTCCTACCTAGAAAGGCAAAGAGGCTGGACATCAGAAGAAGGAGAAAAGAGGGAACAAGTCAGGAGCCTGACACAGAGGACCTCTGAAAACCTCTGCCCTGTAGACTATCAATGCAGATACTGAGCATTATGTAGAACCTTTGGACAGAGTGCAGGGAATCTTAGGAAAGAAGTGGGAAACAGTAAGATATGGAGAGGACAGGAACTCCATAAAGAGAGCAACAGAACTAAAAAATCTGAGCACAGGGGTCTTTACTGATACTGCTATTATAACCAAGGACTATGCATGGAGATAACCTAAGACCCCTGCACAGATGTAGCCCATGGCAGTTCAGTATCTAAGTGGGTTCCATTGTAATAGGAACAGGGACTGTCTCTAACATGAACGGATTGGCCTGCTCTTTAATTACCTCCCCCTGAGGGGGAAGCAGCATTACCAGGCCACAGAAGAGGACAAGGTAGCCACTCCTCATAAGACCTAATTGACTTGGATCAGAAGGAAGGAAAAGAAGTCCTCCCCATCAGTGTACTTGGGGAGGGGCATGGATGCAGAGGGTGGAGGAAGGGAGGGATCATGATTGGAGGAGTGAGGGAACCATGGGGGGGATACAAAGTGAGTAAAGTGTAATTAATAAAGAAAAATAAAATTAAAAAATGCCTTTTTTCCTGATGAAGATTTAGACAGCTTTATTATATCTTCCACAGAGAAAGAAGATATGGACATTCCCCCAGCCCCTACTGTAGATGCCAATGGTGCTAAAGAACCGTAATCAGATGTAGATGATTCCAATAATCCTTTTTCAGATATAAGAGATTTTCCCAGGTCTTGAGCACAGGGGAAGGGCATGGGGTCTGATTTAGCAATGGGGAATGAAACCTTGGTGCACATGAATAAAATTCTGTAGATTCTAGGTAACTTGAAAAGATCCCACAGCCTTACCTCTAGTTGAAAAATGGCCAAGAACATGCTCGTTGGTTACTAGTTTTGTTGCATTGCATTGCCTGTGGAAAGAAATGAACACTCTACTTCATCCAGCAAAGATGTCAAATGAAACAGAGTCTGTTGGAAAGGTGTATAAATGTGCAATTGCCCTTTGGTAGCTACTAAGGTTTCTAGAGAGTGTGGGTTAAATATAGAATGGTCCAGTGCATCTGATGCATAGGGTTAACATTTTACACCTCCTGTGGCAGATAGAAAAGAACCTTGAGATTCCTCAACAGATGAGAAAGTTCCTAAACTCTCTGTGAGAAAGAGTGAATGTGGAGCAGAGGCAGAATAAGGTGAAGAAGTAGGAGGTGTCAGTCATTTCGGGAGATGAATTTTTTTCTATTGTACCTTTGTTGGATTTGTACAGTTCAACAACCCCTTTTGATGGAAAGAAAAATCTTCCTTGCTTCTTTGGAGGGTGGCAATAATTGCAAGGACCTCTGTCCAAATAAAAAATTGTCTAAAGACTTTGGGTCAAGGGCTATCAATCCTAAAGTTTCCTTGCTGTGGTAGAAGATTCCACAACCCCCTCAGCACACTGTGAATGCTCTGGTGTCTCATTTGTTAATGAAGAAAGTCTCATATGTTTTAAAGCATATGACAAATCTTCCTGAAATACTTGGGATAGACTCCACAATAATCTGTGAAGGTGTCAAAGTTCTGAGTCTCACCTTGGCAGATTGGAAAGATTCAAGATTTTCTAGTAAAAAATGCTCTAAATATTTTGGAATTTTTTTGGAGAGTTAGTGAATGACCCAGTGACCAAGGTGTAGATGTGCCAAATACTTTGGGTGTTTTATTACGCAGTCTGTGTTCAAGATCCATTGGACTAGATAAAGAGATTTACAGATGATGTTTGTCATGACCAACTTTTACCATTTTAGAGTTAGATGACAATTTTTCAAGAGTCTCTTGGGCAGATGCCAAGGAGTCTTGAGACCCCTCATTAATTTGGGAATGTTCCAGAGCTCCTATATTGGGTCTTAAATGTTCTGGAATTTCTTAGTGTAGAGTGGAATATCCAGAGGCCCTGGAGCAGATATAAAAATTTTTTGAGACTATGTGGCAGTAATTGTATGTTCAAGACCTCTTGGAGAAAATAAGATTGCAGACCACATGTGGCAGAACTCTCTAAAAACTTACAGTGAGAGGACATGTATTCAGGTGGGTCCTGCAGATGGCAAACATTTATCAGTCTCCAGATTCCTCTGGGAATCTTTAAGAACTACTACAACATAGAGATAATGTTCTGAAGCACCTTGGGCACATTGGGAATGTCCTATAGCTCTTTGGCAAGAACCAGGGTTTATCAGAGCCACTTCAGCAGCTTCCAAAGGAGTGAAAGTCACTTTTTAAAGGTTGACACTTCTTGATCTCTTTGGGGAGACAGGAAAGTCCCACATCTTTAGAAGCAGGTGGCAAATATCTGAGACTTTTTTGTACAGGTAAGAAAATTCCCACAGTATCCTGACCAGACACCAACTCTAAGGCACCTTTAAAATGTCTTGCAGATCCCAGGGCAGGTAAATGTATCCCGATATCCACTCCGACTTAAGGCAGGAGTCCTAGGATCTCCTTGGAACAAAGGGAATCTGCTATATAATTTGCACCAGGTAGAGAATGTCATAGAATTCCCTGGTTAGGTGTTGAACATTTTAGAGTCTGCTATGTAGACAAAGAATATCTCATAGCTCCTTGGGGTGAGGGCAAAGGTCTTACAATCTGTTTTGAGATTGAGGGCTTTTTGTATTTCCATAGCTTAGATGACATCATATGTAGGATCCCTGAACAACACTGAGATAGCCTGAGACCTCATGATCATGTGGCAAAAATACTGGTGTCTCCTGAGATGATGGAGAAAGGAATGAAAGCTCTGGAGTCACTGGTAAGTGTCCAAGAGCCCTTGGGCCAGAAGGGGAAATTTCAAGTGCAACTTGTGCTGATGACAAAGGTTTGTCCATGTTTTGTGCAGAATGGAAAGTTCTAATTTTTCTTGGGAATGATAACAAAAGTCTAGAGCCCCCTGGCGAGTTGGAAAAATACCAACAGTACTCTGAGTGCCTGAGGAAAGTTTCAGAGGCCTTTGAAAAGACACCAAAGTTCCTTTAACACCAGTTTAGCATGAAGAAGTTTCTATTTCCAGAGGCCCCTGATCAGGGAGGGAATGTCCTGAAATCTCTTATGCTAATGAGGGATGTTTCAGTTCCTCTGGGAGGTGGGGAAAATATCTTGAATATCCTAGTGAAGATGAAAATGTTTCCTGAACACCTTGGGTAGATACAAAATGTTGTATTTTTCCCTGGGCAGAATGGAAACAACACAGAATTCTTGGGGCAGATGCTGAGTATTTCTGAGACCTATGAACATATGGTGAAGTTCTAAGTTACACCTCATTAGATGCTGATCTTACTGGAGACACTAGAAAAGGTGATAATTTTTCTCCAGCAAGAAAACAGGAGTCAGAAGGGTATTTAGATGCTCTGTAAGATACAGAAAATGTCAGGTCTTCTCATGGCACATGTCCTAGAGGTTTTTGTGCACATGTGTACTTTCCCTCAAACCTAGGTGCTGATAGGGAAAATTCCTCAGCTCCTAAGTCAAATTTTTAAAATGATGGAGCACTTTGATCTAGGTGAAAAAGTACAGGAGTGCTTGACACAGGGGAAGAATTTCCCTGAATCCCCAGGACAGATGGTGAAATTTCTAGACCCTTTGGGGTAGACACAGTAGGCCCTTGAGTTCTTGGGATGATATGAATTGTCCAGGAGTTCCTTGGGTAGATTGGCAACCTTTCACAGCTGCTTGGCCAGATGTGGAACATGTGATGGGCTTTTGGAAAGTTATAGAAAGTGTGTAATTCTCCTGAGGAGAAGTTGTGGCTCTTGTGGTTTCTTTTGAACCAGGAGAAGATAAATTCAACTTTTTTAAAGAAGAGAGGTTGTTGAAAGTGTCTTCCTTGGCTGAAAGTTATGAAGTCCACTTGTTGTGAATGATCAACTCTTAGGCTTTTTTTTTTGTTGTTAAAATTGAGATGTCTGGGGCCTACTTGGAAAGAGGAAGAATGCCTAATCCCCCCCCCCCAGAAGTTCTATTTACAAAAACCTCCTTTGAAGATGGGGAAGATTGTACAGCACTGTGTTTGGATATGGTAGAACTTAGGGTATCTCATTCAGATGGAAAATATGTTGAGGTGTCTTGGGCATATATGCAAGTGTTGCCTGTGGCTTCAGAGTGATGGAAATTTAATAGAGCCTCAGGTGCTGGCTTGGCCTTTCCTAGAGCTTCATGGGCACATGGAGGAGGACTAAGAGCTTGTGGGCAGGTAGGAACTTTATTGCATCTCCTTGATTATTTATGGAAGTTCCAAGAACACTTTCTTCAGATGAATAATGGGATGATGACTTTTGATTAGAGATGTAAGGTTAGAGCCAGCTGGACAGACAACAGAGTTTCCAATGACCCTTTGGCACATAAGGTACAATAACCAGACTTTAGAGTATGTGACAGGAGTGGTGGAGATAGTTGTGGCATGTGGAAAGCATGACATCCTTTTGGACAGATGGGGAAGAGTCTATAGAATCTTCTGTATTTGTGAGAGATTGCTGATTCTCTTGGGCATATAAGGAATTTCCCACAGACGCCTGTAAATTTTGGGAAGCTATCAATGTGGATTTGTGCTATTTAGATGTGCAGGATGCTGAAGTGTACTGTTGTGAATACATGTTCCTTCCCATAGCCCCTTTATCTTCATTGGGAAAATGCAAAACTGTGTGTGTAGTCAGGCTATGTCCTAGAACATTTTTTGTAGATGTGCCACATCCAAGAGCCATTGCTAAATGTGTGGACATGGATGATCCCCTTTTGTAAATGTATCCTGTCCTACAGTCCCTTTCTCAGATTGGGTTCTACTCAGAGGGTCTGGGATAGCTTTTGATGTCCTAGTATCTCTTGTGTATACTTATAAATTCCAAGAGCCTGTCTGACATTTGCAAAGAATTCTAGAAATTATAGAATTTCCTGACATGGGGAAGTTGGGAAAGTTTTATTCTCTCAGCACCCTGGAGAGATGTGGAACTTTCAAGGCTCTCTAGTAGTTTTGTAGCATACACTTGTCTGTTTTGAGAGTGCTGACAAGGCAAGCAGGCCCTTTTGGCTAGTGGGCAATACTTGAAATCCTCTTCATATGATAGGGACCCTATGGATTCCCCTTGTTCAGAGGAAACATCTCTCAATTTCCTTCTTGAATAAATATATCCAAGATCCCTTTTCAGAGTAGATTTTTTGAGTCTCCATTCATGGGGAAGCACAAGTTATCTCTTAGATGTGGTCAATCATAGACCTGATTTGACAGAATGGGTGGACTCAGAACCACTGGGGAGAAGATGAAGCTGATAGATTCCTTTAGGTGTTTACTAAAGACACAAGAATTGCTTGGGCAATTTCAGGAGATCCTCCCACCTCACGTGTATGTGTGGAACTCTCAAGAGCCCCTTCTGAAGAGGGCAAAGGTCTTTGATCTGCTGATGTACATGGGGACATTTTTATTTCTGCTTCTGCATGTTTGAGCAATGAGGGTCTCCTCTGGTGAGTGTGCTTGGTTTTAGGCTCATTTGGTATAATAGAGATGATCTGAGAACATTGTTTAATGATCGAGGGCTTTGAAAGCCCTCTTGGTTTAATGGGGGGAAGTTCTGACACTCCCTTGATCAGCAGGATCAGAACCCAAGCTTACTTTACCAAAAGTGAATTGCATAGTGACTGTTTTGGCAGAGGGAGAACATATATGGAAGAGTTCCTAAGAGGAACCAACATTCTGGTCTCCCTTAAGAGATGTCAAGAGTGTTTAAATCTCTTGAAGAAAGGGGGAAAATGATAAATCACTGAGCTGCCCTTTTAGAGAAGGCTTAGTGCCTTCTTTGTCTAATTGGGCCCTTTGGTGTTTTGCTTGATGAGATTGATTTGGTCTAAAAATCTTTTGGGATATTTGGAAAGATTGGAGACTGCTTGGGTAGAGGATGATCTTTTAAAATCCCGTTTGGAATAGGAGGCAGGTATGAATTTCCCTCCAGCACAAGGGGGAGGTTTTATGAACTTCTGGGCACATATAAAATGCCCCTAAGCACCTTGAACACGTTTGGTTAGTCCCAGAACCCCTTCGGTGTTTATGGACAATACCTGAGCCTCTTGGATAGAAGTGCAAGATACGAGAGCCCCTTGGTTAGATAGGGAATGTTTTAGGGACCCTTGAATATGTGGGGAGATTACCAGTTCATGCTGGTCAATGGAAGAATAAGCAGAAGATTGCAAAGCCACTGAGTCCACAGGTTCTTCTACCACAAAAGACAGTCAGTCTTATTTTTCACCTTCTCAGCAATGTGCATAAAAGATGAGGTCAGTCTCTTTTTGGTGGCAGGCTCTAAGGCAGATGAACATGTTTCCCTGCTTAAGTGTCTTCCTCCTGAATTCTGGAACCTTGAAAGGATTTGGAACTTCCTTTTGCTTGATCTCTTTCCGTTCATTTATAGAGTTTTGGGTCTTTTTACTGTCTGAAGTCTTTAGAAGAGCTTTAAAGCGCCATAAGCTCTCAGCACTGAGAGTTTCATTTCTGTTGAATCTCTGCCCTTCATAAGGCTTTGAGCAGCTGGTGTTGTGTCTTGTTGTGCAAATGATCCAGGGATGGTACAAATACCTGATGTTTGTTGCTGCTCAATTACTTGTCCCACTGGAGTGAGGGGTCATACTCAAGTTGGGGGAACTTGAAGGAGGTTCCAGGCTATGGAGGTTGGAGGACACTGAAGGGCGCCCCAAGCCCTGGAGGCTGGGGCACATTGATGGGGGTTCCAGGCCGTGGAGGCTGGGTGTACTGGGATTTAAACTCAGAATTGAACCCCAGGACTGAGGCTTTCTGGCCGGTCTCCACACTTATGAACATTTAAACTATAAGGACATTGAGTGATCAGTCCTCATGCTACTTCATATGCTTTGGTAGGAGGATAAGGGTTTTGGGTGGGTAAGAGTAGAGGACAGTTAGGGGAAAGAGGTACAAGGGTGCAGGAGAAGGGGAAAGAAAGAGAATAGGGAGGGGACTAAGACTGGGATGCAAATTGAGTAAAATTAAATTAAAAATGAAACAACTTCAAAAAAGTTACTTGAGATAGAAATACTGAAATTGGCTACTACCCAATTTGTAAAGGTCAGGGAATGTATTTGCCAAAGCAAGCAGTGGTAAGCATTAATCAGTAAGAAGAGCAGCTCTAATCTCTGATATCTGTGAACATGTCCAGAGGGAACAGCTCACAGAACTCAAGTGACATTGGTCTCAAGAGTCAAGTAGAGCTCGAGGGAGGCACTTAGAATGTGTGTCCTCCTGCCTGCATGTACCAGTCCTGGTCTGCCTCACCTGGAGTTTTTGTATGCAGCAGCAGGGCAAACATGTAAGCTTTCTGAATGAATGAATAATGAGGACCCATTTCCTTATGGTCAAGAAAGCTAGCCAACCTAGTGCCCACGGTCACAGGCCTGGAAAAGGGATTGTGGAATGAGGAACGGAACTATCAATGGCCTAGAGTGCTTACAAGATTATGCTCTCAAGTCACTTTTGCACCATCCCAGAATCTGATGCAGTGGTGAAATGGTACCTGTTGGAGCCTCCTTACTGAATGAGTAAGACTGACCCAGATCTGAGGTTCTTAGAGACTCTTGATTAGGAAAAAGTCTCTTATCGTGCTGGGGAAAGAACAATAAATGGGTTTTCAATAAAGCATAGGATGTGTGCAATTGATACAAAAAAGTGCCATTCTGACTCTAATGCTTGACCTTAAATTTCCTGGGTAAATTTCTGACAACTTCTGTGAAGAGCTTATGCCTTCCTGTATTCTGAATGATATCTGGAGATTTCTTAATAAGACTTACTTCAATGTTATCATTATGTAAATATTTATTATAGGTATGGTTCTGGGAATAAAGACTAAGTTGTTATAATCCACTTGTAGTACAGATACTACTAGATTTAAGTTCACAGATTCAGAACGCAAACACAGTTGATTCCTGAATGTAACTCCTATAGACTTAAAACAATTTTTTTGTCTGTCATGGTTTATATGTTAGGTTCCTATAACCTTGACACATTTGGATTGCTTTTAAAAGGTTGGTTTGATGGCCCTGAAAGCACGCTATAGCTAATGGCTCATACAAGTGACTCTGCATGGTTCACTTTCATGACAAGCTGCTGCTGCATCATTGTTTCACATAATGCTTTTTGAAACCCTTAGTCCAGTTGATGATTCTTTGAAAGGTCAAAGAATATTAGCTGATACACTGATAGTGTAAAATCCTTTCTTTCTTTTTGTTATTTTTTCAGTGTTTTTTAATAATTTTTATTTTTTATATTATTCACCATTTACTTACTTCTCATGCCAGCCTTATCCCCCTTCCTCATTCCCTTCCAATCTCACCCTTCCTCCCTCATCTCCTCCCAGCCCCTTTCCAAGTCCACTAATAGGAGAGGTCCTCCTCCACTTCCATCTGACATTAGCTCATCAGGTTTCTTGAGAAAGAGCTGCAATGTCCTCCTTTGTGGCTTAGCAAGGCCCTCCTCCTCTGGTTTGAGTGGGGGTGGAGGTTAAAGAAACTGCCATAGAGTTCATGTTAGAAATTGTCCCTGTTTCCCTAACTAGGGAACCCACTTGGATGCTGAGCTACCATAGGCCACATCTGAGTAGGGGTTCTAGGTTATACTCAGACAAGGTCCTTGGTTAGAGAAATAGGCTCATAAAAGACCTCTGTGCCCTGATATATCTGGTCCTTGTGGAGCTCATGACCTCTCCAGGTCATACTAAGTCACTCTTCTTTCATATGATTCCTGGAAATCTGCTGAAGATTGGTTTTGAGTCTCAGCATCTGCTTTGATACACTGCTAGGTAGAGTCTTTCAGAGGCCCTTTGTGGGAGAGTCTTGTCCTATTACTTGTTTTCTCCTATTTCAAATGTCTGTCCCATTTGTTTTTCTAAGTGAGAATTGATCATAGTACCCTGGATCCTCTTTCTTGTTTCTCTTCTTTAGGTGTACAGAATTAAGTCTGTTTATTCTATCTTATAGGTAGTAGTTCCAACTTATAAGAGAGTATATACTGTGTGTGTTTCTACTCCTGGGATACTTCAATCAGGATGATCTTTTCTAGATCCCATCAATTCTCTGTAAATTTCATGATTTCCTGTGTTTAATTGCTGAGTAGTATTCTTTGTATAAATGTACCACAATTTCTGTATCCATTCCTTCTTTGGGTTGCTTCCAGGTTTTGGCTGTTACGAATAAAGATGGCACAAAGGTGGTTGAGCAAATGTACTTGTGTACTTGAACATTATTTGGATCTATGCTTAGCAATGGTATATCTGTATCTTGAGCAAGCAGTACTCATAATTCTATAGGAATATACCAGTTTGATTTCCTAATTGTTCAAGTTTCCATTCCCTCCAGAAATGAGGCAGGGTTCCCACTTTTCCACAACCTCTCCAGCATGTGTTGTCATGTGAGTTTTTACTTGTAGCCATTCTGATGAGTGTAAGGTGAAATCTCAGGGTCATTTTGATGTGCATCTCTCTGGTGGCTTAGGTGTATCTCTGTAAGTGTTTCTCTGCCACTCTATATTCCTCTACAGAGAATTCTCTGTTTAGCTGAGTACCCAATTTTTAAAATTGGATTGCTTGATTGCTTTTTGATTTTTAAGTTCTTTATTCTGAATATCAACCCTCTGTCAGATATAAGTTTGGTGAATATCCTTTCCCAGGCTATAGGCTCTTGTTTTGTTTTGAGAACAGTGAACCTTGCTTTACAGAAGCTTACTGTGTCTATGAAGTCCCATTTACTAATTGTTACTCTTAGAGCCTGTTTCTTTGATGTTCTGATCAGGAAGTTGTCTCCTGTGCCAATGTGCTTCAGGCTCTTGCAGGCATTTTTTTTTTTCTAATTGATTTAAAGTATTTGGGTTTTTGTTGAGGTATTTGTTCCACTTGGACTTTAGTTTTGGGCAGGGTGATAAATATCGATATATTTTCATTTTTCTGCATGTAGACATCCAGTTGCACATTTTGTTGAAGATGCTGTCTTTTTTCCATTCAATGGTTTGACTTCTTTCTCAAATATCAAGAATTCATTGGTGTGTGGGTTCATTTCTGGATTTTCTATTTAGTTTCATTGATCCAACCTTCTGCCTCTATGCCATTACCAAGGAGGTTTTTTTTTTTTTTTTTTTTTTTTTTTTTTTCTAGTGCCCTGTAATACAGCTTGAGATCAGGGATGGAGATACCTCCAGATGACCTGTTGTTGTACAGAATACTTTTGGAATTTTTGTTTGTTTGTTTCTCCATTCGAATGTTATAATTTTTCTTTCAAGATCTGTAATAAAGAATTGTGTTGGTAATTTTATGAGAATTCCATTGAATCTGTAGTAGGCAGAATGTTCATTTTATCTATGTTAATCCTATGGATCCATGAGCACAGGAGATCTTTCCATCTTCTGATATCTCCTTCAATGTCTTTCTTCAGAGACTTGAATTTATTTATTTTTTTTAAACAGGACTTTCCCTTGCTTGGTTAGAGTTACCCCAAGGTACTTTATGATATTAGTGGCTATTGTGAGGGTGTTGTTTCCATCATTTCTTTCTTGCATCATTTGTCTTGGGTATTCAAGAGGGCTTCTGATTATTTTGAGTTAATTTTGTATTTAGCCACTTTGGTTGAATTTTTGGGGTTGCTCATATATATTATCATGTTATCTGGGAATAGTGAACCTTTTTATGTATTCCTTTCGAAACTCCATCCCCTTGATCTTATTTATTTACTTGTCTCATTGCTCTTGCTAGGACTTCAAGTGCTATGTTGAAGAAATATGGAGAGAGTGGGCACCTGTCCTTTTCCATTATTTCAGTGGGACTGATTTAAGTTTCTCTCCATTGAATTTGATGTTGGCTATAGGCTTGATGTGTATTGCCTTGTGTGCATCTTGTATTCCTGATCTCTCCAAGAATGAATGTGTGTTAGATTTTGACAAATGCTTTTTTGGCATCTACGGAGATGATCATGTTGTTTTTCTCCTTCAGTTTGTTTATATGGTGGATTTAATTGATGTATTCCATATACTGTACCACCCTTGAATGCCTGGGATAAAGCCTACTTGGTCATGCTGGAGGATATCTTTTATGTGTTCTTGGATTCGGTTTGCAAGTATTTTAGTGAGTATTTTTGCATCAATGTTCATAAGAGCGATAGGTATGAAATTCTCTTTTTTTTGTTCAGTCTTTGTATGATTTACGTTTCAAGGAGACTGTGCCTTCATTGAATGAGTTTGGTAATATTGCTTCTGTTTCTATTTCGTGGAATATTTTGAAGAGATTGCCGTTAGCACTTCTTTGAAGGTCTAGTTAAGTACCCTGTGTTTAAACCATCTGGTACAGGGATTTTTTTGTTTCTTTGTTTGTTCTGGGTGACTGTTGATGACTACTTCAACTTAGTTGTGGATATATGGTTATTAAATCATTTTACCTGATCTTGGCTTAAATTTTGTCTAAGGAATCTATCAAGAAATTTTTCCATTTCGTTTAGATCTTCAAATTTTGTGGCACATATGCTTCAGTAGTACAACCTAATGATTATTGAGATATCCTTCATGTCTGTAGTAAAGTCCCCCTTCTCATTTCTCATTTTGCTCACTTCCATAGTTTCTCTCAGCCAGTTAGTTTGTATAACGGTTTGTCTATCTTGTTGATAGATAAACCAGCTCTTGGTTTCACTGATTCTTTGAATAGTTTTATTTGTTTTTAATTGATTGAATTAAGCCCTGAGTTTGATTATTTCCAGCCATCTACTCCTCCTGGGTGTATCTTGTTCTCGTTCTCCTCCTCCTCCTCCTCCTCCTCCTCCTCCTCCTCCTCCTCCTCCTCCTCCTCCTCCTCTTCTTCCTCCTCCTCTTCCTCCTCCTCCTCCTTCTTCCTCTCAAGACTAGGGCATTCAGTAGGGCCATTAAGTTGCTTGTATAGGATGTTACAAATTTCTCCTTGAAAGCGCTTAGTGCTCTGAATTTTTCTCTGAACAGTGCTTTCATTGTGGCCCATACTTTTGGATATATTTTGCCTTTGTTTCCATTGAATTCTAGGAAATCTTTAATTTTGTTCTTTATTTCTTCCTTAACCCAGCTGTGATTGAGTAGTAAGGTGATCAGTTTCCATGAGGGTGTAGGCTTTTTGCTATTTCCACTGTTGTTGAGGTCCTGCTTTAGTCCACGGTGGTCAATAGAATACAGGGGATTACTTCAATCTTCTTGTAATTGTTAAGGCTTGCTTTGTGACCAACAATATGGTCTGTTTTGGAGAAGGTTCCATGAAGTAAGAAAAAGATGTTCTCTTTTTAGTTTGGGTGAAAAATACTGCAGATATCTGCTAGTTCCATTTGAATTAGGGCCTCTTTAAGTGCCTTGATTTCTCTATTTACCTACTGTCTAGATGATCTGTCCGTTGGTGAGAGTGGGGTGTTGAAGTCTCCCATTATTAAGGTGTTGGGATAGATGTTTGATTTAAGCTTTAATAATGTTTCATTTACCAATGTAAGCACTTTTGTGTTTGGAGCAGAGATGTTTAGAATTGTGATGTCCTCATGGTGGATTTTTCCTTTGGTGAGCATTCAGCGCCACTCTTCATTTTTTGATTACTTTTTATTGCAAGTGTATTTTATTAGCTATTATCAGAACTACGCCCAATTGTTTTTTGGGTACCATTTGCTTGAAAAACATTTCCAGCCTTTCTCTGACCTAGCATTTATCTTAGATGCCGCGGTGTGTTTTTTGGATGCAGCAGAATGTTGGATGCAGTTTGCACACCCATTCTGTTAGTCTGTGTCTTTTTATTGGAGATATGATTCCATTGATGTTGATAAATAATAGTGACCAATGAAAGTTATTTACTTTTATTGTGGAGTTGGTGCTCTTACTGTGATTCATTGCATGTTTTCTTTACTCTTTTTTTTGTAGGAAATTATCTGTGCCTATGGTTTTTTGTTTGTTTGTTTGTTTGTTTGTTTTTGTATAATTTTCATTGGACTGGTGTTTTACTTCTGGGGTCTCATGTTGGATTATTTTACTATGTAAAAATTACTTAAATTTAGTTTCATCATGGATATTTTGTTTTCTGCATCTATGTTGATTGAAGGCTTCTCTATAGATTTAGTGTTTTGATTGTGACGTGAAGTGAGGAATTTCTATTATTGTCTAATCTATTGAGTGTTTCATATGCCTCATGTATGTTTGTGGACATCTGTTTCTTTAAGTTGGGAAATTTTTCTCCCATGATTTTCTTGAAGATATTTTCTGGACCTCGAAGCCTGGAAACTTCCTTTTCATCAATTCCTATTATTCTTAGATTTTGCCTTTTCATTGTGTCTTTGATTTCATGGATGCTTTGTGTTTGGGTCTTTTCCAATCTTCCTTTTCCTTTGAGAGAAGTATCAATTTCTGCAAATGTATGTTCAGCACCAGAGATTCTCTTTTCCATCTCTTGTATTTTGGTAGTGATGCTTATCTTGTAGTTAACTGATTTTTTTTTTCTGTAAGTTCTTCAGATACAGGGTTTTCTCTGTTTGTGTTTTCTTCATTGATTCTCATTCTATTTTCATGACTGGCACCATTTCCTTCAACTGTTTGAATGAGCTTTCCAGTCTTTGAATGATGGGCTGTATTTTTTTGACCATGTCTTCTCTATATGCCACTAATTGTGCCAATACTTGTGTCTCTACTTCTTTGGCTGTATTTGCCTGTGTATCTTTGACAGCTTTGTTCATTTCCTCTTCTTTTCCTTCCATCTGTGTGGCAATTTTTTTTAAAGAAATTTGTTTGTTTCCTCTTTATGTGTCTCTAATAAGTGGATAAGCATGTCTATAAACTACTTTTCTGTATTACCGATGAGTTGGAATTTTCCATTGATTTGGTGGGATTAATGGTGAAGCCATGAAGTCCTGATTTTTGTTGGATGTGTTCTTTTGCAAACCTCTGGCTATTTACTTACCTGTAATCATCATTGTTTGTTTTTGGATTCTGTATTTCAGAATGGTGCTATCTTTCTCTGGTGCCTAGAGAATTCTTCAGGACAATGAGAGTGGTCCAGTGGTTACAGCATGTGTGTTTCTGGATCAGCTGTACCAGGGGTTTGATGTCCATGGGCATAGAAAGACCACTCTGGGCAAGCTACTGAGTGGAAGTGAGCTCTGAGAGACAGGGTGAGAGGGAATGTAGATTTCTTCAGTGTGAGGGAGGGGCTCCTTTCATGCACCAAAGGAGTCTCAGGCACTATAATGAAAGTGCTGGTGAGGATAGCAGATGCAAATTCCATGAGTATGTCAGTGGACTCCTGGCTGTTTGTAATTATCTCTAAGTGAAATCTAAGTGTTATTTTCCTAAACTCCACTGGTAGATACAGACTAGGGGTTTAATGTCCCAAGGAACCCTCTTTTTCTCACAATGGATGTGTGGGTATGCAGGATCTGATGACTGACTGCTAGCTTAGATACCCAGGATCTTGTGCTCTGTGGGCGTTTGAGGATGCATTCACTCTCTAGAAGATCAAATTGTAAGGTACAGGGTTTCCTCCTATTCTCTACTAGCCAGTGTGGACCTGATGATTCAAATATGGCAGGATGAATTCAGTAATCTCTGTGGTGCTGCAGCCACTGAACTAGGAAGTACAGCTGCAGCTGTAGAAATGGAGTGTCCATGTACCTATTGGGAAGTCCACTGACCCTAGGAGGCCTGGTGCCTGGAGTACCTGTGTGGTTTTGCAGTTGTGTTGGACTTTGTTGGCTGTACATCTTGCTATTTTCTAGAAAGGATTGCCACTGTACATTCACTGTCTGGGAGGCCCTGAGGTGTCAGACATGGGATCCAGGAGGATTGTACTGTGGATATGGGACCCAGCAGGTGGGTAGAGTTGGCAGCTGTCACTGAGGAACCAGCAGCCCTGCCTCTTCTTTCTTGGTCTCTAGGCAGTGAGTTCTGTGCTCAGCTACTATACTGCTGTGGTTAGGCTCCCCCCAAGAAGGAGGAAGTCATTTACAATGGAAATCCCCCATTCTGTTCCCAGTGAATTCCACACCTGACCTGAATCTAAATGTTATATGCTCCTGTGATGTCCTCTCCCTTTCAGGAAACCACAATGTCAATTTTCTGTCTTCAATTGCACTTCCACTCTCCAGTTTCAGTGTTTCAAAGCCTCTGAATCTCAGAAACCTTGTCTGCTGGTTGCCTCTATCTTGGATCCCATCCACAGTATAAAATTAAAGATACTGATGAAGATTTTATTTTACTAAAACATTTGGTTTGCTTTTTGCACACATTGCCAGGCTTCTTTCAGCAGTTTTGTTTTCTGGATGTCTCTTTGGTGAGAATACAAAAGTGTGAGCACACATTGGTCCAATTGAAAACATCTGATACATTCTTTTTTTAAATCTTTTATTTAACTTTTATTAATTACACTTTATTTCTTTTGTATCCCCCCATAAGCCCCTCCCTCCACCCCTCCCGGTCCCACCCTCCCCCCCTTTCTGCATGCATGCCTCTCCTCAGGTCCACTGATAGGGGAGGTCCTCCTCTCCTTCTTTCTGATCTTTTTGTTGTTGTTGTTCCTCTCAATGCAGTTTATTCAGGAACCTTGAACAATCTTCTGACCCTGGGGTAAGCCAGTCCACAGCTTAAAATAGCCACTCGTTAGCCAACCCCAGCATGCCTTGTAGGCAATGCAGATAGGTCCACATACACGGAAGCAAGCCAGATCCTCAGCCTTAGCCAAATATGGAGTTGTTTGTGACAGAGAGCACTCACCATCAGGAAGGTGGAAGGCAGAAACCAGCTCCATCTTTAAGGTGTGGCATTACACAGCTCTCTACAGTTCCCCCGTTTTGTTTTAGACACATCAGGCAAGAGTAGAGGTCTGATCTCTGATATTAGAAATAAATTGGGACTTTGTACCGATGTTCATTTAGGTGTCATCCACTCAAAGAGCATCAGACCCATCCAATACCTTTTTCTCAGAGGCAGGACCTGGGGCATCAACCAGCATGCAATCAGACATGCTCTTCTCTGGGTCCAAAGCGGCTGACCCTGAGCGTAACATTTCAGCTTTTTATGGTAGCCAACCATGCTTGGGGAAACTGTCCTGCTTCAATGACTGTGAAGGCCTGAATGATCATCATGCTGTTGTGAGACTCTAATCTTGCATATACACCACAGGCAAACCAAGGAGACCAACACCAGAAGGCCTGCTAATGCTCCCGTGCCTGCCCACTCCTTCAGATGATTCATGGCTGCAGCAATCCATGATGATAATCCTGTGGCTAGTCCTGCGTCCACTCTGGTAGAATTTGCCATAACAATGGCCACTCTCAGCTGCTCTATCATAGTATTGAACTCTTCAGTCCAATTACCTAAAATATAGCTAGACAATTGTTTAGACAGATTTGCAGCACGGGAAAAAAATTCTTTATGGGAGAGTTTAGAACTCCAGCTCTTTTTTTTTTTTTTTTCCCCAGTGGAATTAGCCTGGGGCTAAATGTGAGTATCTGTGGCCCCCAAGGCCAGAAGGTTTACATACAAGGTCTCTATATTCCTTTGGACATTCTCTATGTGTCTTGTTTCTAATAAATACATCTTATTTATTTACTCACTTGCTTGCTTGATTTTTTTTTTTTTTGTTGTTGTTTGTTTGTTTGAGACAGTTTCTTTCTATGTAGCCCTGGCTGTTCTGGACTAGGTTTGATGAACATGCTGCCCTCAAGCTCAGCAGAGAAAGTCAGTCTTCTTTTCACCTTCTCAGGCCTGGTTGAAAAGGTGAGGCCTGTCTCTTTTTCATGGGGGGGCTCTAAGGTAAATGGTCTGGTTTCCCTACACATTCAGTTGCTTACTCCTGCACTCTGGAACCATGAAAGGAATTGGAGCTTCTTTTTCCTTGGTCTCTTTCAGATCCTTTTTGGGATGTGGGCTCTTTTTACTGACTGAAATCTTTATAGAAGTAATGAGGTGCCACAGGCTCTCTACAGTAAGAGAGCTGTGTATTTTGAATCTCTGGTCTTCATAAGGCTTTGAATACCTGAATTTGTACCTAGTGGGATGGAGGATCCCCAGCAATGATCCATAATGCACTGGCCTTTGCCTGCCAAAGTACTAGGATTGGAGGCCTGTTCCACAATGCAGGCTTTCCTCTCTCTTTTTTTTTTTTTTTTAGTGACTTTGGCTACTTGTTTCTCTATATTGTTGACTTTCTGAAAGAAAGAGCTCTTTGTGTCATTGACTCTTGATATTGTTTCTTGTTTCTTCTATATTGATTTCACTCCTCAGTTTGATTCTTTCTTGCCATCTATTACTCTTGAGTGATCCTCCTTCTTTTTGCTTTAGAGCTGGTTTTAGGTTTGCTACTAAATTGCTGATATGAGATCTTCACATTCATTTAGTATAAAGACTTAGAATTACACACTTTCCTTTTAGTATCACCTTCATTGGGTCTCACAATTTTGGTAATGTTGTGGATTGGTTTTCATTAAATTACAGAAAATCCTATAATTATTTCTGCTATCCTTCATTAGAGAGAGTTTTTATGACTTCATAGAGTTTTACAGACTTCTTCTGTTTTTCATGATGAAGTCTACTTTTACTATGGTGGTGTGATAGGATATAGGGTGTTATTTCAATTTCCTTTTGTGTATTAAGACTTGTTTTGGGATTGAGTATGTGAACACTTTTAGAAAATGATGCATAATGTGCTGAGGATGTATATTATCATGTATTTGTATGAAATTGTCTATAGATATCTGATTGGTTTATAAGCCTGTTAGCTCTAGTAGTTGTCTTTATTTTTTTTTTTCAGAAGAGCTGTTGTTTGGTGAGGGTGATGTATTAAAATCTCACAATCACAATGTGTAAGGGAAAAATGTGTAAATCAAGCATTAATAATACAACTTTAAAAAAATTGTTCCATTGCATTTGGGCTACAAATTTTATTCACTGAAATGTCTTTATACCTATTTTTTTTTTCTTTTTTTGTTCATTAAATACCCTTGTTTTTCTCTTGTAAATAATTATGATTGAAGCATATTTTGTTGACTATCAGAATAGCTACACCTGCTTGCTTCTTAGGTGAACTTGCTTGGAAAATCTTTTCCACCTCTTTACTCTGAGATTAGGTTAACTTTGCTGTTGAGATTTGTTTTGTGAATTCTGAAGAAGATTTAATAAAAAGTTGATAACACTAAGTGCCTTCATATTGGAGACATCTCTTACAAGCAACTTAATGGCACAAATGGAAGTCCAAGGAGGAAAGAAGATGCAGAAACACTCCAGGAGAGTAGATACCTAAAGAAAACCTCAAGGCTGAAGCAAATATGATTCCTTATTATGTTAAACTTCTCCTCCTATTTATATCACATTCCATCTCAAATTAAGACCACTGTTTTCCTATTACTCTTTTCAGATTACCTGCATCTTGCTTGTTCGCTATTCCTTTTCTTGGTTTTAATATAAAATCATTTAACATTTTGGTTTCTGTAATTATGCCAGGTAATATATTCACATAGACTGATTTGACGCTAGGTAAGAACATGCAGCATTTGCCTTTCTGTGTCAGTGTAGCAGAAAGAGAGCCATTCAAATTATCAACAAAACCAACAGGTGCTTCTTTGAGAAAATCAACAAGATAAACCAACTCTTAGACAATCTAACTAAAAGACAGAGAGACACTTTCAAAATTAACAAAATCAAAAGTTAATGACAGGCACCAAGGAATTAAAAAAAATCAGTAATCCTAATTCAATGCCTATATGCCACGAAATGTGTGTATCTACATGAAATGGACAATTTTCTTGATGGAGTCCACTTACCAAGTTTGAATTCCAATGAGGAAAATAAAAATGTACTATGAGTCTCAGCACATACCTGCTGGGTATGGTCTTTCAGAAGCACTCTGTGTTAGGCTCCTGTCCTGTATCCTGTTGTCTCCTTCTTCAGATGTTCATTAAATTTGCCTTCATGAATGAGGATTGAGCATCTTGTCCAGGGTCATCCTCCTTGCTGAGATACTTTAGGTGTATAAATTTTAGTATGTTCATCCTATATTATATTTCTAATATCCACTTATAAATGAGTATGTACCATGTGTGTCTTTCTGCTTCTGGGTGACCTCACTCAGTATGATCTTTCCTAGTTTCCACTATGCCTACGGTTTTCATGATCTCCTTGTTTTTAATGGCTGAGTAGTATTCCATTGTGGAAAAGTACCACAATTTCTGTATTTATTCCTCAGTTGAGGGACATCTGTCTTGTTTCCAGATTCTGGCTCTTTCAAAAAAAATCTGCTTCGACCATGGTCAAACAAATGTTCTTTTATATTTGAACATTTATGGATTCATACCTAGGAGCCTGAGCTCCACTACATCTGTGCAGAGGTTTTAAATGATCTCCATGAATGAACTTAATTCAGAATATCAGACTGAGAAAAGACTCCAGGACCTTGATTTTTTTGGTTCTATTGCTCATCTTTTTGATCTTCTGTCCCCTTAATGACTTTCTTTCTAACACTCCTTTCATAAAATTCCCTGTATCCCACCCAAACGTTCTTAAGAAGAAAAACTCAAATGACAACACCTACTTGGAAAGATTTGGAGAAACAGGAACACTGCTCTCTTGCTGTTGGATTTTTTTTTATTAATTACAATTTATTCACCTTGTATCTCCCATAAACCCCTCGCTTCTCCCCTCCTAAACCCACTTTTTCCCCTTTCTCCATGCATGCCCCTCCCAAGTCTGCTGATAGGGGAGGTCTTCCTTTTCTTTCCTTCTGATTATAGTCTATCATCTCTCCTCAATAGTGGCTGCATTATCATTTTCTGTGTACTGGTAAGGCTGATCCAGCTCAGGGGGTGGAGATCAATCAGCAGGCCAATCCATTCATGTCAGAGGCAGTACCTGTTCCATTACTATAGAACCTACTTGGTCACTGAATTGCGATGGGCTACATCTGTGCAGGGGTTCTAGGTTATCTGCATGCATGGTCCTTGGTTAGAATATGAGTTTCTAGAAAGACCACTGTGTTCAAACTTTTTGTTCTGTTGTTCTCCTTGTATTATCCTCTCCAGATCTTTCTATTTCCCACTGCTTTCATAAGATTTCATGCACTCTGCCCAATTGTTGAACTTAAGTCTCAGCATATGCTTTGACAGTCTGCAGGGCAGAGCCTTTCAGAGGCCCTCTGTGGCAGGTTCCAAACTTGTTTCCTGTTTTCTTCTTCTTCTGAAGTCCATCCTCTTTACCTTTCAGGACAGGGATTGAACATTTTAGCCAAAGTTGTCCCTCTTGCTTATTTTCTTTGTTTGAGTGGGCTTATCCTATATTATATATCTATATGAGTGAGTTTATACCATGTGTGTCTTTCTGCTTCTTGGATTGCTCACTCAGGGTGATCCTTCCCAGTTCGCACCATTTACATGCAAATTTCATCCTGTTCTTGATTTTTTTTTTTTTTATTGCTAAGTAATATTCTATTGTGGAGATGAAAAAAAAAATTCTTTATCCATTCTTAAGTTGAGGGACATCTGGGTGTGTCCAGCTTCTGGCTACTACAAATAAAGCTGCTTTGAACATTGTTAAGCAATTGTCCTTATTGTGTACTTGTGCCTCTTTTGGATATATTCCTAGGAGTGGGATAGCTGGATCTTGAGGAAGCACTACTTCTGAGAAAGCAACAGATAGCTTTCCAATAGGATTTGCTGAAGGAGGCAGAGGCAGGAGGATCACAAATTCTAGGCACTGTATAGTTGGATCTTGAGGTATCATAACTCCTATTTTCCTGAGAAAGTGAGAGATATCAAAAGTGGATGTACAATGTTACTCTCCCAACAGCAAGACAGCAGTGTTCCTGTTTCTCCAAATCTTTCCAAGTAGGTGTTGTCATTTGAGTTTTTCTTCTTAAGAATGTTTGGGTGGAATAAAGGGAATTTTATGAAAGGAGTGTTAGAAAGAAAGTCATGGAGGGCACAGAAGATCAAAAAGATGAGCAATAGAACCAAAAAAATCAAGGTCCTGGAGTCTTTTCTCAGTCTGATATTCTGAATTAAGTTCATTCATGGAGATCATTTAAAACCTCTGCACAGATGTAGTGGAGAGCTGCTCAGGCTCCTTGTGGATTTCCTAGCAAGGGGAAGAGGGTCCATTTCTGATATTAACTCAGTGGCTGGCTCATTGATGACCTCCCCCTGAAGGTGAAGGCAACTTATGAAGCCACAGGGAATGACAATGCAACCAGGCATGATGAGAGCTGAAAGGCTGGGATCAGATGGAAGAGGAGGAGGAACTTACCTTTCAGTGGATTGTGGGAGGGGCATTGGAGGAGATGAGGGAGGGAGGGAAGGATTGGGAGGGACTGAAGGAAGGGCCTGAGATACAAAGTGATTAAATTGTAATAAAGGAAAAATGTAGCAAAGAATAAGAGAGAAATAATTCCATATCAGCTAAGCAAACAGAATTTGTCATTAAAAGTCTCCCAGCTGATAAACCCATGACCAGAGGTTATCAGCAGAGAATTAGAGCAGACTTTCAAAGAAGAGCTCATAACAATACTCTACCAATTATTACAGAAAGTACAAGCAGAAGCACCCCTACAAAACTCATTCTTTAAACTACCATCGCCTGATAATTAAACTGCCCAAAGATCAAAAAAGAGAATTTCAGACCAACTTCCCTTTTGAGCAGTGATGCTACAATAGTCAATAAAATATGCACAACCCATATCAGAGAACACATTAAAGGGTTCATCCACTAGGACTATGTTGCTTCAATCCTGAAATGCAGTTATGTTTCAATGATCAGAAATTCATCCACTGCATGAACAAGAGAAATAAATAAATCCACATGATTACCTTCTTACATGCAGAAAAAAGCATTTCACAAAATTAAACACACATTCATGTTGAAAGTCTTGGATTGATCTGGAATGCAAGCATGTAACTATAAATAATTAAGGCAACACACAGGAAGCCTATTGTTGACATCAAATGTAATTGAGAGAAACTCAAAGCAATTATACTAAAATCAGAATCAGGACATGGATGCACACTCTCTGAGAATGTCTCTAAGATCCAACTTGAAGACCTAGGTAAGACAATACTATAACTAAAATAGATTGCGGGGATACAAATTGGAAAGGAGGAAGTAAAAATCTCACTATTTGTGAATGGTATGATAGTATACAAATGTGATCACCTAAATTCTACCAGGCAATTCCCACAGCTGATAAACATCTTGAGCAATGTGGATGGAAACAAAATTTACTCAAAAATGAAATCATTAGCCCTACTCTATACAAAAGAAAATTGGGGTGAGGGAGAATTTAGGGAAAAAATAGTCAAAAAACAGACAACAACAACAAAACATTTTATATATAATTTTTGATGTATCTCTAAGCAAACATGTAAAAAAATAAAATCTGTGTGGCAAGAACTTCAATTGTGAATTAAAAATAAATACAAAAATATAAAAATGAAGATTACAAAATATGACAACAACTCCCATTGTCATGGATTAATTGTGTTAACATACTATAAATGGACATCTTATCAAAATCTACTGACTCAATGCAATTTAATTAAAATATCAACAAAAATCTTATTTATTTATTTATTTATTCTTCATTTATTTCAGTTTATTCATTCTGTATCCCACCTGCAGCCTCTCATTTATTCACTCCCATACCCACCATTCCACTCTTTTCCACCCTTGCATTCTCACAGTCCATTGATAGGGGAGGAACACCTCCTCTACCACCTGATCCTAATATATCAGGTCCCATCTGGAGTGTGGGCATTATTTTCCTCTGTGGCCAGGTGAAACTGCATTTTCCTCCCGGAAAGGTGCTCAAAGAGCAGGCCACTGAGTTGATGTCAGAGACACCCTATTGCCATTACTAGAGAATTCCACTTGATTTCTGAGCTGAACCCACTTGAACATAGCTACATCTGAGGAGGGATTCTAGGTTATCTCCATGAATGGTCCTTGGTTTAAGTATAAGTCTCAGAAAAAATACCTGTGCCCAGATGTGTTTCTCTCCTTGTTGAGTTCCTGTAGCTTCCATGCCTTCCTGTCTCCCCCGGAAGACTATTAGTCTCATCCTCTTCTTTGATAACCTGTAGACAAGATTCTTTCAGAGGCCTTCTGTGGCAGGCTCTTGTCCTCTTCCCTGTTTTCTCCCTCTTCCAATGTGTATCCTTTCTGCATTTCTGAATAGGATTGATCAGCATACACAGGTTTCTTTGTCTTGATTAACTTCTTGGTGTTTAGAGATTTTAATATAATTATATTATATGTCTAATAACCACTTATCAGGAGTACACACGATGTGTGTCTTTCCGGTTCCGGGATGCCTCACTCAGGATGATCTTTTCTAGTTTCATCTTAAGCAAGAAATTTCATTGCTGTTTTTAATAGATGAGAAGAAATTCATTGAGTAAATAAACCACAGTTTCTGTCCATTCCTAAACTGAGGCATATACAGATATTTTCCAACTCCTGGTAATTGCAATAAAACTGCTATGAAAATGGTTGAACAAATTTCCTGGTTTTATATTTGAGAATATTTGTGATACATACCTAGGAGTTGTATAGCTGGAGCTTGAGGTAGCACTATTCCTTATTGTCTGAGATTGTGAGACATTGTTTTCCAAATTGGTTGTACAAGTTTACATTTGACCAGCCTTGGAGGAGGGTTCCCCTTTCTCAACATACTCTTTAAAAGGTATTATCACTTGGGGATTTTAACTTAGGCATTTTGATGGGTGTAAGGTAGACTATCTATTACTACTTGATTTGCATTTCCCTGACAGCTAAGAAAGTTGAACATTTCTTTAAGTGTTTCTCTATTGTTCAATATTCCTTTATTGATATTTCTCTGTTCAGCTCTGTTCCCCAACTTATAATTGCCTTCCTGAATTTGTTGTTTTTTACTTGTCAAGTTCTTAATACTTTCTGGATATTAGCCCTCACTCAGATACAGGTTTGGTGTAGATATTTAACAATATTTAGGCTGTGATTTTGATATGATGACAGATTTCTTTGCTTTACATAAGGTTTTCAGTTTCATGAGGTCCCATTTACTGTTTGTTGATATTAATACCTGTGCTTTTATTGTTTTCTTCAGAAAGTTGTCTCCTGTGACAATGATTTTTAGGCATTTCCCAACTTTTTCTTCTAACAAGTTTAATGTGTCTGGTTTTATGTTGAGGTCTTTGATCCATTTGATTTTACTTTTGTGCAGGGTGATTAATGTACTTCCATTTGTACTTTCTACATGTAGATATTCACATCGACTAGCAGCATCTGTTGAATATGATTCATTTTTTCCATTGTATGGTTTTTTTCTACATAAATCATGATGTCCAGTAGTGTGAGTGTTTATTCGTGGGGCTTCTATTTGCTTCCATTGAAGCACCAACTTGTTTCTATGCCAGTAACAGAAAGTTTAGATTACTGTATTTTTATAGTACAGCTTGAGATTGGGGATGAAGGTAATTCCAGAAGATCTTTTCTTGGAAAGGATTGTTTTAGTGATTCATAACAAGATTCATTTCTTGTTAATCCATATGAAGTTGAGGATTTTTCTTTCAAGGTCTGTAAAGAATTGTGTTGGTAATTCGTTATGAATTGAATTGGATCTGTGATTGCTTGTGGTAAGGTTGCCATTTTCTACTCTTTTAATCATGCCAAACCATGAGCATTGCACAGCTTTCCATTTTCTTATCAAGTCTTCTCTCTTTCTTTCTCTCTCTCTCTCTCTCTCTCTCTCTCTTTGTCTTTTTCTCAGGAATTATTTTTTCCTTTTTTTGTTTGTTTGTTTTTTTTTTTTTTTTGTTTGGTTTGGTTTTTCTTCAATGTTTGACTTGCTTGGTTAGAGTCACAGCAAATTACTTTATGTCCTTCATTGCTATTGTTAATGGTGTTTTTCTACTTATTTCTTTTCTCCACCCATTTGTCTTTTGTATAATGGAGATCTACTGGTAATTTTGTATACAGACACATAATGAAGGAGTATATCAGTGATAGGAGTCCTAAAAGAATTTGGAGAGTCATTCATACATGCTATCATATAATATGCAAATATTTTGACTTCTTTCACCCAATTCGTATTCCCTTTATTTACTTTAATTTTTTTTTTGTTTTCGTTTTTTTTTTTCAATGTAGTTTATTCAGGAACCTTGCACAATCATCTGACCCTGGGGAAAGCCAGCCCACAGCTTAAATAGCCTCTGGGTAGCCAACCCCAGCATGCTACGTGGGCAATGCAGATAGGTCCACATACATGGAAGCAAGCCAGATCCTCTGCCTTAGCCAAATGTGGAGTTGTTCCTGACAGAGAGCACTCACCATCAGGAAGGTGGAAGGCGGAAACCAGCTCCATCTTTAAGGCGCGGCATTACACAGCTCTCTACAGTTCCCCCTTTTTGCTTTAGACACATCAGGCAAGAGTAGAAGTCTGATCTCTGATATTAGAAATAAATTGGGACTTTGCACTCATGTTCATTTAGGTGTCATCCACCCAAAGAGCATCAGACCCATCCAATACCTTTTTCTCAGAGGCGGGACCTGGGGCATCAACCAGCATGCAATCAGACATGCTCTTCTCTGGGTCCAAAGAGGCTGACCCTGAGTGCAGTGCTTAGCCTCGCATCCTGAGCATTACATTTTAGTTTTTTATGGTAGCCAACCATGCTTGGGGAGACTGTCCTGCTTCAATGGCTGTAAAGGCCTGAATGGTCATGGCTGCATTACGCTGTTGTGAGACTCTAATCTTGCCTATATACCACAGGCAAACCAATGAGACCAACACCAGAAGGCCTGCTAATGCTCCCATGCCCGCCCATTCCTTCAGATGATTCATGGCTGCAGCAATCCACGTTGATAATCCTGTGGCTAGTCCTGCGTCCACTCTGGTAGAATTTACCATGACAATGGCCACTCTCAGCTGCTCCATGATTGTATCGAATTCTCCAGTCCAATTATCTAAAATATAGCTAGACAGTTGTTTAGACAGATTTGCAGCACAGGGACAATTCTCATGTTGTATGCTAGTGACTCAAAGTCCAGCATACTTTCATTGACAGCCAACTTGAGCGATTTGCCATGGGTATCAATTTGCTCCTGCACGAGGTCAATCCTCTGATTGAACACCATCAAACCTCCTTTTAGTTGAGCATTAATTCCTTTTTGTACATCTAAGGCATGAGCTACATTGGCTAAAAGGTTATTCAGGTCTGAGCAGTCTGCACAGTATGACTCCTGGCTAATGCCACGGTGGTAGCTCCAACAGCTGCCAATGAGATGGCAGTAATAATGGCAGCTGTAATTCCAAGATCCCTTTTCTGTCTGAAGAGAGTCATAGCGTGAGGGGCATCAACGGGCACAGGCACCCCGCGAGGCATGCGAGTAACCAGCTAGTAAATTTACTAGCATTTCAGCATTGGGCAAAAAAGCAAGTATCATTACAACAATTACTTGGCTCTATCTGGGTAATAATGAATAAAAATGGGGGATAAAAACAAACAGGTGTGGGCTTATAGGAAATATTATGAGAAGCCTTAACCCCTCGTTGGAACATCCTGCATCAGTTCTAGAACTAGCAGTGTTGGTGTCCGAGGACTGAGTAGGTTCAGGAGACCATTGCCCCCAGGGGCAAGACGTGCTCCATGTAAATTGACTAACTCCATGTTTTCCTCCACTTTCGAAAGTCATTTAAGGTTCTTAAATTATTTTCTTTTCCCTTTTTTTAAAATTTTTCATCAATTACACTTTATTCATTCTGCATCCTCCCATAAGTCCCTCCCTCCCCTCCCAATCCCACCCTCCCTCCTCCCTCTGCATGCATGCCACTCCCCAAGTCCACTGATAGGGGAGGTTCTCCTCTCCTTTCTGATCTTAGTCCATCAGTTCACATCAAAAGTGGCTGCATTGTCCTCTACTATGGCCTAGTAAGGCTGCTCCCCCTCAGCAGGAGGTGACTAAAGAGCAGGCCAGTCAGTTCATGTCAGAGGCAGTCCCTCTTCACATTACTATGTAACCCAATTGGATTCTGAACTGCCCTTCGCTACATCTGTGCAGGAGTTCTGGTTTACTTTAATTTTATTATCACTCTAGCAAGGATTTCAAGAACTATGTAGAGGGCATAGGCAGAGAGTGGGCAATCTTGCCTTGTCCCAGATTTTGGTAGGATTGATTCTAGTTTCTCACTGTTGTGTTTTAGGTTGGCTATAGGCTTGCTGTATGTTGCTTTTACTAGGGTTAGCTAAGTGCTTTGTAGCCTTGATATTCCCAAGACTTTAAACATGAACCGGTGTTGGATTTTGTTACATGCTTTTTCTGAATCTAAGGAGGTTATTATGTTTTATTTTTTCTTTCATTTTGTTGATATGGTGGGTTAAATTAATGGATATTGATATTTGCACAACCTCTGCATACATGGTCATAGTGGATGATATCTTTGATGTGTTTGCATTCTTTTTTTTTTTTTGCATCTCTTGTTGATTATTTTGGAGCAATATTCATAAGAGAAATTGATGTGAAATTCTCTTTCATTGTTAGGTCATAATGAGTTTTATTTACCAAAGCGATATATATTCATAGAATGAGTTTGGAAATGTTGCTTCTACGTCTAATTTGTGGAACAGTTTGTAGAATATTGGTATTAGCTCTTCTTTGAAGCTAATGTTGAAGGTTGTGCTGAAACTATCTGGTCCTGTGCTTTTTATTTCATTTTATTTTTATTTATTTATTCATTTATTTTTGAATGGGAAACATTTGATGACAGTTTATATTTCCTTAGGGGATATAGGCCTATTTATTTTATTTACCTGGACTCTATTCAGCATTGAAAAGGAGAATCAATACTGAGGGAAGTTTCCCAGAAGCAGAAAGACACATATGGTATATGTTCACTTAGAGTGGATATTAGATATAAAACATAGGATAAACATACTAAAGTCTGTACACCTAATGTACCTAAGTGGAAAGTAGGACCTGAGTAAAATGACCATTTCTCACTCAGAAAGATAAAAGAGATGGACATTGTAAGAAGCAATAAAATAGGATACAGGACAGGATCTTACCTGGGCCTCTGAAAGACTCTACCAGCAGTGTATCAAAGCAGATGATGAGACTTATAACCATACTTTGGGCAGAGTGCAGGCAACTTATAAAAGATGGGGAAGCCTATAACACCTGGAAAGAATAGGAGGTCCACAAGGAGAACAACAGAAGCCCAGGGGTCTTTTTTGAGATTGATGCTTGCTCTAACCAAGTTCAATTCATGTATCTAACCTAGAATCCCTGATAATATTTGGCACATAGCAACTGAGTATCCAAGGGGGTTCCCTACTAAGGGGAAAAGACTCTGTCTCTGACATGAAGGCAGTGGCTCACTCTTTGATCACATACCTCTGAGGGGTTGCAGTCTTACCAAGACTGAGATTGAAACAATGCAGACAGTTCTGTTGCAACATGATAGGCTAGGGTCAGATGGAAGTGGAGGAGGCACTGCCCTAACAGTGTATTTGTAGAGAATTATGGGAGAAGATGAGGGAGGCAGGTTGGGATTGGAAAGGATTAAGGAATTTTGCTACAGCTGTGACATAAAGTGAATAAACTATAATTTAAAAATTAAAAAAATTAAAATAAATTTGTCCATTTCATTTTTATTTTCAATTTTCCTTTTTTTTCTTTTGAAGTAAGACTCAAGGATTGTTTTGATTTACTCAGTGTCAGTTGTTATGAACCCATTTCCTTTTCTGATCAGGGGAGTGTCTTTCTGTCTTTAAGTTAGTTTCTTCCTGGATTGTCTATCTTGTTGATTTTCTCTAAGAAAAAGCACTTAGTTCCATTGATTCTTTCAATTGTTCTATTTCTTTCTAATTTATATTTTTCAGCCCCAAAATTTATTAAATTGTTTCAATTGTTTGTTGTTGTTGTTGTTGTATATCTTGTTTTCTTACAGCCATGTACACCTCATGTGTGTGTCTGCTTTATTATTTTCCCTACTGCCTTCAGGTGAGCCATTAAGTTTATTGAATGAGCTATTTAAAAATATCTCTTGAAGGCACTTAGGGATGCAAATATTCTTCTTAGCACTGTATGTAGGCTTTTTGCTCTTTGTGCTGTTGTTGAGTTCCAGCATTAGATCATGGTGATCACATAGGAAATAAGGATTATTTCAAACTTCCTGTATAAGATGAGGTTTTCTTTGTCAGGAAATATATAGTCTGTTTTGGAGAAGGTTACAGGAAGTGCTGAGAATAAGTTAAAATCTTTTGTGTTTGGGTGAATTTTCTTTAGATGACTTTTAGGACCATTTGACTCATGAACTCTGTTAGAGTCATTGCTTCTTTCCTTAATTTATTTTTGTTGACCTGTCCTTTGTTGAGAATGGGGTGTTAAAATTTCCCAATATTAATGTGGGCATATCTTTGTGTTGATTACGTTTTATTCATTTTTTTTTTTCCTTTTACAAACGTATGTGTCTTTGTATTTTGGGCAGAGGTGTTTAGGATTGTGATAGCTTCTTTTTGTAATTTTGCTTTGATGAGTATGCCGTATCTTTCCCCGTCTATTGAGATTAATTTTGGTTGAAAGTTTATTTCATTAGATATAAGAAGCAAGAGAGTAGCATCTATTAGCTTGGAAAACCATCTTCCAGCACATTACTCTCAGGTAATTTTCATCTTTATGACTTAGTGAGTTTTTTGTCTGCAACAGATTGTTGCATCTTGTTTACACATGCATTCTGTTAGTCTGTTTCTTTTTATTGGAGAATTGAGTACAATTACTGACCCGTGTGGCAATTAGATCCTTTGATTTTGATGTTGGTTGTTGTAGTTCATTTGTGTGCTTGGCTACTTTAAGTTTTTCTCTAGTGAGGTTATTTATTTCATTTGATTTTCTAAAATTAGTTAATTTTCTTGGATTGTATTTTTCCTTCTTGTACCTTCTCTAATGCTAGATATGAAGATAGGTATTGTTTAAATTGGTTTTTTGTGTTGAATATCTTGTTTTCTTCATCTATGAGGTCTGAGAGTTTTGCTGGATATATTAACTTGGACTGACATCTGTGTTCTTTTAAGTTCTGTATGATATCCCTCAAGGCCCTTCTGACTTTCATAATCTCTGTTGAGAAGTCAGGTGTGATTCTGATAGATTTGCCATCATATGTTACTTGGTCATTTTCCCTTGCAGCTTTTAATATTTTGTTGTTGTTGTTGTTCTGAATACTTACTATTTTGATCATTTAGTAGTGGGACAATTTTGTTTTCTGGTTTAATATATTTCTTTCCCTGTCTAATATATTAGGCATTATGTTGGCCTCCTCTATGTGTACCTTCCTCTCCCTTAAATTGGGGAAATTTTCTTTTATAATATTTGAAAATGTTTTCTGGGCCTTTGGGATGGTAGGGTTATATTTCCTCTATTCCTACACTTTTTTTTGTCTTTTCATGATGTCTTGGATTTCTTGGATGTTTTATGTCAGACTTTTTTAGAAGTGTTATTTTCTTCAATAGATACAATGTTATCTTCCACACTTGAAAATCTTTCTCCCATCTGTAGCAGTTTGTTCTTTGTGCTTATCTCTGTATTTTTACTTTTTTCCCTAAGTTCCTCTTCTCTATGATTTCCTCAATTTCTGATGCCTTTAATTATTCCAGTTCTAACTTCAGATTCTGAAAGGTTTTGCTGATTTCCTTCACCTGTCTGACTGTATTTTCTTGCTTTTTCTTCAAGTCCTTTAATTTTTTGTGTGAACCTTTGTTTCTTCCTTAATCTTACTCTTAAGCACAGATGTAAGATCACCTTTTTTTTTCTTTTTTTTTAAATTTTTTATTTAACTTTTTTTTTTATCAGTTACATTTTATTAACTCTGTATCCCAGCCGTGTCCCGATCCCTCATTCCCTCCCAGTCCCTCCCTCCCTCCCTCCCTCATCTCCACCGTGCCCCTTTCCAAGTCCACTGAAGGGGGGGAACTCCTCCCCATTCATCTGATCCTGTTTTATCAGGTATCTTCAGGACTGGCTGCAAAGCCCTCCTCTGTGGCCTAACAGGACTGCTCCTCCCTTCGGGGGTGGGGAGACCAAAGAGCCAGTCATCGAGTTCCTGTTAGAAATAGTCCCTGTTCCCCTCACTTTGGGAAACCAATTGGTTACTGAGCTACCAGAGGCTACATCTGAGTGGAGGTTCTAGGTTATATCCATACACGGTCCTTGGTTGAATGTCAGTCTCAGAAAAGACCCTGTGCCCAGATATATTTGGTCCTTGTGGAGCTCCTATCCTTTCCCCATCAGACTAACTCCCCTTCTTTCTTATGATTCCCTGTACTCTGCCAAAGGTTTGGTCATGAGTCTTTGCTTTGAAAACACTGCTAGTTAGAGTCTTTCAGATGCGCTCAGTAGACTCCTGTCATACGTTCAATGCACATCCCATCTGTCTTTCTAAATGAGGATTGATCATCTTACCCCATGTCCGCTCAATTGATTATCTTTTTTAGGTGTATAGATTTCATTATGTTTATCATATCTTATAGGTCTATATAAGTGAGTATATCCCATGTTTGTCTTTCTCCTTCTGGGATATTTCACTCAGAATGATCTTTTCTAGATCCCACCATTTGCCTGCAAATTTCATGATTTCCGCCTTTTTGATTGCTGAGTAGTATTCCATTGTATAAAAATACCACAATTTCTGTACCCATTCCACCGTTGATGGACATCTGGGTTGTTTCCAGGTTCTGGCTATTACAAATAGAGCTGCTATAAACATGGTTGAGCAAGTGTCCTTTTTGTGTACTTGAACAAACTTTGGGTATATACCTAACAGTGGTATAGCTGGGTCTGGAGGAAGCACTATTCCTATTTGTCTTAGAAAGCGCCAGATAGCTTTCCAGAGTGGTTGTACCAGTTTACATTCCCACCAGCAGTGGAGCAGGGTTCCCCTTTCTCCACAACCTCTCCAGCATGTGTTATCGCTTGAGTTTTTCATCTTGGCCATTCTGATGGGTGTAAGGTGATATCTCAGGGTCATTTTGATTTGCATTTCCCTGATGGCTAATGAGGATAAGCATTTCTTTAAGTGTTTTTCTGCCATTCGATATTCCTCTGTCGAAAATTCTCTGTTTAGCTCTGTTCCCCATTTTTTAATTGGATTACTTGGATTGCTGCTTTTCAGCTTCTTTAGTTCTTTGTATATACTGGATATTAGTCCTCTGTCAGATAAAGGGTTAGTGAAGATTCTTTCCCAATCTGTAGGCAGTCGTTTTGTTTTGATGACGGTATCCTTTGCTTTACAGAAACTTTTCAGTTTCATGAGGTCCCATTTATTGATTGTTGCTCTTAGAGCTTGTGCTGTTGGTGTTCTGTTCAGGAAGTTGTCTCCTGTGCCAATGAGTTCTAGGCTGTTCCCCACTTTTTTTTTCCAATTGATTTAGGGTATCTGGTTTTATGTTGAGGTCCTTGATCCACTTTGACTTTAGTTTTGTGCAGGGTGATAAATATGGATCTATTTTCATTTTTCTGCATGTAGACATCCAGTTGGTCCAGCACCATTTGTTGAAGATGCTGTCTTTTTTCCATTGAATGGAATTGGCTTCTTTGTCGAATATTGAGTATTCATACGTGTGTGGATTTATTTCTGGGTCTTCTATGCGGTTCCATTGATCCTCCTTTCTGTTTCTATGCCAGTACCATGTTTTTATTACTGTTGCCCTGTAGTACAGCTTGAGATCAGGAATGGAGATACCTCCCGATGATCTGTTGTTGTAAAGGATCGTTTTGGAGATTCTGGGTTTTTTGTTTCTCCATATGAAGCTGAGAATCTTTTTTTCAAGGTCTGTAAAGAATTGAGTTGGCATTTTGATGGGAATTGCATTGAATCTGTAGATTGCTTTTGGCAGTATGGCCATTTTCACAATGTTAATCCTACCAATCCATGAGCACGGGAGATCTTTCCATCTTCTGATATCTTCTTCAATTTCTTTCTTCAGAGACTTGAAGTTTTTCTCAAACAGGTCTTTCACTTGCTTGGTTAGGGTCACACCAAGGTACTTTATGTTATTAGTGGCTATTGTGAAGGGTGTTGTTTCCCTAATTTCTTTCTCAGCCTTTTTGTCTTTGGTATATAGGAGAGCTTCTGATATTTTTGAGTTGATTTTGTATCCTGCCACTTTGCTGAAGGTGTTTATCAGCTGAAGGAGTTCTCTGGTTGAATTTTTGGGGTCGCTCATGTATACTATCATATCATCTGCAAATAGTGACACTTTGACCTCTTCCTTTCCGATTTGTATCCCCTTGATCTCCTTTAGTTGTCTTATTGCTCTGGCTAGGACTTCAAGTACTATGTTGAAGAGATATGGGGACAATGGACAGCCTTGTCTTGTCCCTGATTTCAGTGGGATTGATTTAAGTTTCTCTCCATTGAGTTTGATGTTAGCTATAGGCTTGCTATATATTGCCTTTACTATGTTTAGGTATGTGCCTTGTATCCCTGATCTCTCCAAGACTTTAAACATGAATGGGTGTTGGACTTTGTCAAATGCTTTTTCGGCGTCTAAGGAGATGATCATGTGGTTTTTCTCCTTCAGTTTGTTTATGTAGTGGATTACATTGATGGATTTCCGTATGTTGAACCACCCTTGCATGCCTGGGATGAAGCCTACTTGGTCATGGTGGATGATATCTTTGATGTGTTCTTGGATTCGGTTTGCAAGTATTTTATTGAGTATTTTTGCGTCAATGTTCATAAGAGAGATAGGCCTAAAGTTCTCTTTTTTTGTTGGGTCTTTGTGTGGTTTAGGTATTAAGGTGACTGTGGCTTCATAGAATGAGTTTGGTAGTGTTCCTTCTGTTTCTATTTTGTGGAATAGCTTGAGGAGAATTGGAGTTAGCACTTCTTTGAAGGTCTTGTAGAATTCTGCGCTGAAGCCATCTGGTCCAGTGCTTTTTTTGGAGGGGAGACTGTTAATGACTGCTTCTATTTCCTTCGGAGATATAGGGCTATTCAGTCTTTCTACCTGATCTTGACTTAGTTTTGGTAGATGGAATCTTTCAAGAAAATTATCCATTTCATTTAGATTCTCAAATTTTGTGGCATATAGGCTTTTGTAGTATGACCTAATAATTGTTTGGATTTCCTCAATGTCTGTGGTTATGTCCCCATTTTCATTTCTGATTTTGCTGATCTGGATAGTTTCTCTCTGCTTTTTAGTTAGTTTGGCTAAGGGTTTGTCTATCTTGTTGATTTTCTCAAAGAACCAGCTTTTTGTTTCATTGATTCTTTGGATAGTTTTATTTGTTTCTAGTTGATTGATTTCAGCCCTTAGTTTGATTATTTCCAGCTGTCTGCTCCTTTTGGGTGTATCTGCTTCTTTTTGTTCTAGGGTTTTCAGTTGGGCCATTAAGTTGTTTGTATGTGATGTTACGAATTTCTTCTTGCAGGCACTTAGTGCTATAAATTTTCCTCTGAGCACTGCTTTCAGTGTGTCCCATAAATTTGGGTATGTTGTGCCTTCCTTTTCATTGAATTCTAGGAAGTCTTTAATTTCTTTCTTTCTTTATTTCTTCCTTAACCCAGCTGTCATTGAGTAGTAAGTTGTTTAGTTTCCATGTGCGTGTCGGCTTTTTGTTGTTTCTGTTGTTGTTGAGGTCCCAAGTTAAAGAAAGAGATGTCCATAAATATACAAGAGGCCTACAGAACTCCAAATAGACTAGACCAGAAAAGAAACACATCACGTCACATCATAGTCAAAACACTAAATCTACAGAACAAAGAAAAGATATTAAAAGCAGCAAGGGAAAAAGGCCAAGTAACATATGAAGGTAGACCTATCAGAATCATGCCGGACTTCTCATCAGAAACTATGAAAGCCAGAAGGGCCTGGGCAAGTATCATGGAGACTCTAAGAGATCACAAATGTCAACCCAGACTACTATACCCTGCAAAGCTTTCAATCAACATAGATGGAGAAAACAAAATATTCCATGACAAAACTAAATTTATACAATATCTACACAGCAAACCATCCCTACAGAAGATACTAGAAGGAAAACTCCAATCCAATGAAAACAAATTCACCCAAGAAAACAGGGCATACAGATAATGTCCCAACAAAAATGAAAAGAAAACAAGCAATGAATCAGGGTTAGATCATCGACTCCATTACAAAAGGAACTAACATGCATTGGTCACTATTATCTATCAATATCAATGGACTCAACTCACCAATAAAAAGACACAGGCTAACAGAATGGTTAAGGAAACAGGATCCAACATTCTGTTGCATCCAAGAAACGCACCTATGCAACAAAGACAAACACTACCTCAGAGTAAAGGGCTGGAAAACTGTTTTTCAAGCAAACGGTTCCAGAAAACAAGCTGGAGTAGCCATCCTAATATCTAATAAAATAGACTTTCAATCCAAGTTAATCAAAAAAGATAAGGAGGGCCACTATATTCTCATCAAAGGAAAAATCCACCAAGAGGACATCACAATCTTGAATATCTATGCCCCAAATACAAGAGCACCGACATTCGTAAATGAAACATTATTAAAGCTTAAATCATACATTGATCCTAATACCTTAATAGTGGGAGACTTCAACACTCCACTCTCACCAAGGGACAGATCAACTAGACAGACACCAAATAGGGAAATAAAAGCACTCACAGAATCCCTAAATCAAATGGACCTAATAGACGTCTACAGATCATTTCACCCAAACTCAAAAGAGTACACCTTCTTTTCAGCACCCCATGGAACCTTTTCCAAAATAGACCATATAGTGGGCCACAAAGCAAGCCTCAACAGATACAAAAGGATTGAAATAATCCCTTGTATACTATCTGACCACCATGGACTAAAGCTCGACCTCAAGATCACCTTCTTAAGTTTCACTTATGTTAGCATGTCCAGGATACATGCTCCTGGATAGCTGTGTTCTAGAGATTTCATACTGCTTTGCCTTTTGATAGTTGTGCTTTTAGGCTGGCTTCTACCTTTCTGGTTGTATAAGTTTTAGCTGTTAGTTTTGGGGCCTGCTGTTATCTTGAGGTTGAGAGAATCCCCATGGCAGGATTCTGAAGGAGGTTTCCTCAGTTTTTTTGTATATGGTAACCAAAGTGTGGTGCTTCTTAGGAATTGCACAGCTCGCTGCAGGCATAAGGACCTGTGTGTTAACTGTGGCCATTGGTAATCAGGGAGTCAGTCTTTTCACCAGGAGAATCCTGGAGACAGTTATGCTGCCTCTAGATTTCTTGCTTTGAATTTAGTAAACTGCTGCTTATGCTCTTATATTTTTTGATGGGTGCAACCCTCTTGAATCACCAGGGAGTGCCTCAGTTAATCGAGTTTAGCTAGGGAAAACTGGTTGCACCTTGGAGCAGTATCTTCGGGCTGATCTAGTATCTCTCAGAATTGTATAGGTCTACTGTTGAAACTGTGCCCAAATATCCTTGTGGTAATCAGTTGCAGGTGAGCACAGCGCTCATGCAGGCAGCTGACAACAAAAATGGGGAGCCCGGTCAAAACCAGAAAATTTTCTGGATCTTCAAGTCATGAGGTCAGATCTGAGCTTTCCCACAATATGGGATAGCCTCCTAACAGAAAGACCCAGTCTATGGTTTCTCATGGTCCACTGTTCCTCACTCATTTAAGTACTGCCTGCCAACAGTACTAACTGTTGGTTAACTTGGAGAAGTTATTTCATACCTCTTTACTTAACCTTAATTTTAATTTAACTTCACAGCTAAGTTTTGTTCACAATAAGTGTGAAGTATGACACTTAATTATTTAAATACAGTTTTCCCAGAGCTTATATTGACTAGTCATCTTTTCTTTAGTTGAGTCATATTGTTCCAGAGAATATAACAATTAAGAAATTCACATTACCTTTAAATTTTACTTTATCATCATTAATATTTAATCATTAGTCAATCATAATGACACATGGGGTCCAGTAAGTGTAAAACAGATGCAGGAGGAACAATGCACTAAAAATCCTTATTGAAGCATTCTTCCAGCAACTCATCATTGAGAAATATTATATTTTCTTTTCTTTTCTTCTACTCATCATTTGGCTAAATTTAGGTAAAAGAGCGAACAAATTTTTTTATATGGTGAACTTGATCAACAGAACAAGAGTTAGATCTTCTACCTTGAAATGCCATCTTACCAATGAGGATTTTCATTCCACTAAGTCTCATCTCTGCCAACACTGATGTTACCATCAATGCAGACTTAATGGTCACTACATCAATATAAATGTATAAAATTATATGTAGATATAGATATAGATATAGATATAGATATAGATATAGATATGTGTTCATAGGTATATGTTTGTGAGCAACATAAAACACTAAAAAAGGAAAACTGAAAATCAGAAGCCTCTTAGATAAAAACTTTTGAGGAATAACTAGACAAGTATTCTATATTTCCATTTTCCCTAATTGGGTTATATATGTTCTTTCGTGTTTTCAAAATAAAAGCTGTACATTAGTGATGTTTTGGTATGAATAAGAATTGGGTTTAATCTGCAGGGCAGAGATTTTCACAGGTCCTGAGACTTATGGGCAACCTTAGGGCAGAATGCAGAGAATCTTAGGAAAGAAGTGGGAAATAGTAAGATCTGGAGAGGACAGGAACTCCGTAAGGAGAGCAACAGAACCAAAAAATCTGAGCACAGGGGTCTTTCCTGAGACTGCTATTACAATCAAGGTCTATGCATGGAGATATCCTAAGACCCCTGCACAGATGTAGCCCATGGCAGTTCAGTATCCAAGTGGGTTCCATTGTAATAGGAATAGGGACTGTCTCTGACATGAACTGATTGGCCTGCTCTTTAATTTCCTCCCCTTGGGGGGAAGCAGCATTACCAGGCCACAGAAGAAGACAATGAAGTCACTCCTGATGAGACCTAATTGACTAGGATCAGAAAGAAGGAAAAGAAGTCCTCTCCTATCAGTGGACTTGGGGAGGGGCATTCTGGCAGAGGGTAGTGTAAGGGAGGGATTGGGATGGGAGGGGGGAGGAACCACGGGGGGATAAAAAGTGAGTAAAGTGTAATTAATAAAGAAAAATAAAAAAGATTAACTAAATTAAAAACAACAGAATTGGGTTTAAATAATTTAACTTGCTATCTCTTCAGTTAGGGATGATTGATTGTGTTTCTGAGACACTCTTAAATCTTGTTATTTTCTGCTTTACCCTAGGAACTGAAGAAATTTGTCTGAAAAGAAAGCATAACAATTTTATTGGAGAGAAATGGCATTAATCAATTTGGATCTTCCAGCACTTTGCCTGGTAATGCCTGATTTAATAGAAAATTCCACAGCAGAAAGTAGGTGGGAATATTAGAGATCCTACATGATACTTTGTTTCGTCTTAAGAAAGATGTTGTTACCGGACTTCCAAAAAAAGGCCTCACTTACCAGTATTGTAAAACTAGCCCACTAATCATGGTTGGTGAAGCCATGGTCTACAGTGTAATAACTGTCAATTCTGAAACCAGCATAACATAAAAGTTCACTCTAAGAACTCACCCTTTTATTCATGGGAAAAGGCAGGTCTCCTCTATCATCAAAGAAGCTTGTCTTAGCAGTGTATGGAAGATATAACAGTGATTGAGAACTAGTCAAAACATAGAAATCATGTAACTGTGGACTTCCCATTCTCAATTGATACATCGACAAGACATTTACTACAAGAACAGCCGAAGAAACATCTCAAAAGAAGGGAAGAAGATTGTAAAAGCCAGAGAAAAACCAGCATGTCTGCTGTGAGACAGTGTCTTCTAGAAAGGTGAAAACATGGAATAACAACAATGTGGTTCCCTAAATCAAAACTAACCAATGATAACACCAGATAACATGCCAAAGTAAATATGTGAAATCTCAGAATGCTGTAAACCTAAGTAAATATTTACTGAAAATTAACGGCTGCTGATAGAAGGGGGCTCAGTCTTAGATGGAGCTTCAATTTACGTTTTCTAAGTCCAAGTGATCAGCACAAAATAAGTGTTCATGTGAGTAACACTAAAGTGAGTCTGCTGGTTGTATTTGTAAATGTTTTTGAATACAAAATATTTATGACTATAATATGTTATTTATAATTATGAGGATAAGAGGTCATGAATTTAAGAGGTGGTTGATGGTAATGTGAGGAAATTGAAGGGAAGAGAAAGAGATATGAAATTTTCTAAATACTCTATCATGTATAAAACTGTGAAAAAAATTCTACCCTCTATAGAAAATGAAAAGTAAATTTTACTACTCTTTTTCTTTTTTCAAATATTAATCAAATAAATTTATTTCATCATTTTATTCATGTAAGGAATATGTTAATAGACACAGAACTCTTTTTTAATTCTTCATTAATTACACTTTATTCACTTTCTATCCCCCTGTGGTTCCATCCCTCTATGGGTCTCAATCACTCCCTTCCTCCATCCTCTGACTGAATGCCCTACACAAAGTCAACAGATAGGAGAGGCCTTCTTTTCCTTCCTTCTGAACCTAGTCAATTAGGTCTCATCAGGAGTGGTTGCAGTGTCTTCTGTTGCCTGGTTAAGTTGCTTCCCCTTAAGGGAGAAGTAATTAAAGAGCAGGCCAATCACTTCATGTCAGAGGCAGATCCTGTTCCTATTACAATGGACCCCATTTGGATACTGAATTTCCATGGGCTACATCTGTGCAGGGGTCTTAAGTTATATCCATGCATAGTCCTTGGTTGGAGTATCAGTTTCAGGAAAGACCCCTGTGCTCAGATTATTTTGGTTCTGATGCTCTCCTTTTGGCATTTCGGTCCTCTCCAGATCTTACTGATTCCAACTTCTTTCATAAGATTCCCTGCACTCTTGCCCAAAGGTTGCCCATAAGTCTCAACGTCTGCATTGATAGTCTGTAGTGCAGAGCCTTTCAGAGGTCCTCTGTTTCAGGCTCCTGACTTGTTTCATCTTTTCTTCTTCTTCTGATGCTCATCCTCTTTGCCTTTCTGGATAGGAATTGGGCATTTTAGCAAGAGTCCTCCCTCTTGATTAGTTTCTGTAGGTGTACAGATTTTAGTAGGTTTTGCCTATATTATATGTCTATATGAGTGAGTATATACTGTGTACATCTTTCTGCTTCTGGGATAGCTCAACTCAGGTTAATATTTTCCAGATCCCACCATTTATCTGCAAATTTCATGATTTTCTTATTTTTATTGCTGAGTAATATTCCATTGTGAAGATGTACCATAATTTCTGTATCCATTCCTCCACTGAGAGGCATCTGGGCTTTTTCCATCTTCTGGCTATTACAAATAAGGCTACTACAAATTGAGCAAATGTCCTTATTGTGTACTTGAGTCATTTTTGGGTATATGTCTAGGAGTGGTATAGCTGGTGTTTAAGGAAGTGCTTATCCTAGTTGTCTGAGGAAGTGCCAGATTTTTTCCAGAATCGTTGTACAATTTTACATTCCCACAAGCAGTGGAGGAGGGTTTCCCTTTCTCTACAACCTTCCCAACATGTGTTGTCACTTGAGTTTTTGATCTTATCCATTCTGATGGGTGTAAGGTGAAATCTTATTACAAAGGACATTGACATTTCTTCAAGTGTTTCTCTGCCATTCTATACTCCTCTATTGAAAAATCTCTGTTTAGTGCTGTGCTCCATTTTTAACTGGATAACTTGCTTTGTTGCTGTTTAACTTTTTGAGTTCTTTATATATACTGGGTATTATTCCTCTGTCAGATATAGGGTTGGTGAAAATCCTTTCCCAATCTGTAGGCAATCCTTTTGTTCTGATTACAGTGTCCTTTGCTTTACTGAAACTTTTCATTTTCCTGAGGTCCTGTTTATTAATTGTTACTCTTAGAGCCTGTGATGTTGGTGTTGTTTTCAGGAAGTTGTTTCCTGTGCCAATGAGTTCAAGGCTCTTACCTACTTATTCTTCTAAACAGTTTAGTGTGTCTGTTTTTATATTAAGGTCTTTGATCCACTTGGAATTTAGTTTTGTGCAGGGTGATAGGTATGGATCATTTGCATTTTTCTACATGTAGACATCCAGTTAGACAAGCACCATTTGTTGAAGATGCTGTCTTTTTTTTCATTGAATATTTTTGGAATCTTCCTCAAAAATCGGTGTCCATAAGTATGTGGATTCATGTCGGGGTCTTCTATTTGATTCCATTGATCCACCAGCCTGTTTCCTTGCCAGTACCACGCAGTTTTTAGTATTGTTGCTCTATATCCCTGCTTGCGACCAAGGATGGAGATACATCATGAAGATCTTTTACTGTTGAGAATTGTTTTAGCAATTCTGGGTTTCTTGTTGTTCGTTATGATGGTGAGAATTTTTCTTTCCAGAGCTGGAAAAAACTGTTTGTAATTTGATAGGAATTTCATTGAATCTGTAGATTGCTTTTGGTATGATGGCCATTTTTACTATATTAATCTTGCCAAGCCATGAGCATGGGTGATCTTTCCAATTTCTGATATCTTCTGATTCTTTCTTCAGAGACTTTATTTATTTTTTTTTCATACAAGGCTTTGACTTGCTTGGTTAGGCTCACATCAATGTACTTTATGTACATTGTGGCTATTGTGAAAGGTGTTGTTTCCCTAATTTCTTTCTGGGCACTTTTGTCTTTTGTATACAGGAGGGCTACTGATGTTTTTTGAGTTAATTTTGTATCTGTCCACTTTGCTGAAGGAGTTCCTTGGTAGAGATTTTGTGGTCACTCAGTTATACTATCATATCATCTGCAAATAGTGATACTTTTACTTCTTCCTTTCCAATTTGTATCCCATTGATCTCTTTCAATTGTGTTTTTGGTCTAGTAAGCACTTCAAGAACAATGTTGAAGAGATATGGAGAGATTGGGAATCCTTGCCTTGTCCCTGATTTGATTGGAATTGATTTAAATTTCTCTCTAGTGAGTTTGATATTGGCTATAGGCTTGCAATGTATTGCCTTTACTATGTTCAAGTATGTGTCATATATCCCTGATCTCTCCAAGACTTTAAACATGAATGGATGTTGGATTTTGTCAGATGACTTCTCAGCATCTAAGCAGATGATCATGTGTTTTTTTTTTTCCTTCAGTTTGTTTATGTGGTGGAACAGATTGATGGATTTCCATATATTGAACCACCCCTGCATGCCTGGGATAGAGCCTACTTGGTCATAGACTCTTTGGTGTGTTCTTTGATTGGGTTTGCAAGTATTTTGGTGAGTATTTTTTAATCAATGTTCATGAAACAGATTGGCCTGAAATTCTATTTCTTTGTTGGGTATTTGTGAAGTTTAAGTACCAAGGTGACTGTGGAGTCCTTAGAATGAGTTTGATAGTATTCCTTCTGTTTCTATTTTGTAGAATAGTTTGAAGAGTATTGGTTTTAGCTCTTTTGAGAAGGTCTGGTATAATTCTGCACTGTAACCATCTGTCTCTGGGTTGTTTTTGTTTTGTTTTGTTTTGTTTGGTTTGGTTTGGTTTGGTTTTGTTTTGTATGGGAGCCTTTTGATGACAATGTCTCTTTCCTAGGGGATATAGGACAATTTACCTGATTTTGAATCAGCTTTGGCATGTGGAATCAGTCAAAAAAATGTCCATTTCATTTAGATTCAAATTTTGTGGTATATTCCCCCTTTTTTATTTTTTATTTTGTTGATTTGGATAGTGCCTCTCTGCCTTTTAATTGGTTTGGCTAAGGGTTTGTCTATCCTGTTGATTTTCTCAAAGAACCAGCTCCTAGTTTCATTGATTCTTTTAATTTTTTATTTGTTTCTAAATTGTTGACTTCTTTTCTGAGTTTGATTATTTCCACCCATCTACTCCTCTTTGGTGTGTCTGCTTCTTTTTTTCCTAGGTCTTTTTAATTAGCCATTAAAGTAGCTTGCATGAGATGTTTCGAATTTCTTCTTGAAGGCACTTAGGGCTATAAACTTTCCTCTTAGCAATGCTTTCATTGTGTCCCATAAGTATGTTGAGCCTTCATTTTCATTGAATTCTAGGAAGTCTTTAATTTATTTCTTTATTTCTTCTCTGACCCCACTGTTATTTAGTAGCAAATTGTTCAGTTTCCATGTGTGTGTAGGCCTTTTGATTTTTTTGTCATTGAGGTCCAGCTTTAGTCTATGGTGATTAGATAGGATAAAGGTATTGTTTCAAATTCTTGTATTGATTGAGTCTTTTTTGTGACCAACTATATGGTCTATTTTGGAGATGGTTCCATGAGATCCTGAGAAGAAGATAAACATTTTTATGTTTGGGTGAAAGGTTCTCTATAGGTGTCCATGAGGTCCGTTTGATTCATGACCTTTCTCAGAATTATTGTTTCTTTGTTTAATTTCTGTTTTGTTGACATTTCCTTTGTTGAGAGTGGGGAGTTGAAGTCTCCCACTTTAGTATGTCATGATTTATGTGTGTTTTAAGTTTTATTAAAGTTTATTTTACAAAAGTGGGTACCCTTGCTTCTGTGGCATAGATGTTCAGGATTGTGACATCTTCCTGGTGGATTTTTCCCTTGATGAGTATGGAGTGTCCTTCTCTATCTCCTTTGATTAATTTTGGTTGAAATATATTTTATTAGATATTAGAATGGCTACTCCTGCTTGCTACTTGGGTCTATTTGCTTGGAAAACTGTCTTCCATCCCTTTACTCTCAGGTAATATCTATCTTTGTAATTTAGGAGTGTTTCTTATATACAACAGATTGTTGGGTATTGTTTAAGCATCCATTCTGTTAGTCTGTGTCTTTTTATTGGAGAATTGAGTCCATTGATATCGAGGGAGATTAAGGACTAGTGTCTGTTAGATCCTTTGATATTTATGTTGTCTATCGTAGTGTGTTTGTATGTTTGGCTACGTTATGTTTTGCTGTAGTGAGGTTATTTATTTCCTGTGATTTCTTTAAAGTAGTTAGTTTTCTTGGGTTGTATTTTTCATTCTACTATCTTCTGTAATGCTGGATTTATGTGTATATATTGTTGAAATTTGTTTTTGTCATTGAATATCATGTTTTCTCCTTCTATGAGGCCTGAGACTTGCTGGTTTCAGTAGCCTAAGCTGACATCTGTGTTCTTTTAGGGTCTGCATAATATCCATCCAGGCTCTTCTTACTTTCATAGTTTTTGTTGAGAAGACAGGTGTGATTCTGATGGGTTTGCCTTCATATGTTACTGTTTTCCCTTCAATTCCTTTAGCTGTTTGTTTGAACATTCCTCTGTTAATTTTCATTGATTTAATAATTTCCTATCTGAATGCTGTATCTTTCTGTATTTCTTTATGGATGGCCATAATCTGTTTTATTATATCTTCCCATAATTCTTTACGCATTTTTTTTGCTCCCCCATTAACCTCTTCATAAGCATAGAGGTAAGGTCATCTTGAACTTCACTTATCTTAGTTAGGGTGCCCTGGATAACTTGGTTCTGGAGATGCCATATTGTTTTGCCTTTTGTTGGTTGTGCTTTTTTGCTGGCCTCTACCCATCTCTCTGTCTCAGGTCTTGTCTGTTAATTTCTGGTGCCTGCTGGGTCCTGGGGTGGTGAGATTCCACTTGGCGGGGTTCTGAAGTTCTCTTCTTTTTGGGTATGGTCAACTGGATGGTGGTGTTTCTTAGGAATTATCAGAGTTCACCTCAGGCGTATGGACCTGTGTGGTAACTGTATTGTTCAGGATGGCCCTCCTCTCATTAGGAGAGGTCCTTGTCATGGTTGCCCTGCTGCTGGGTTTCTTGCTCAGAATTTAGTAGGCAGCACTTGTTGTTCTTAAGGTGCAATTGTTAGGTTCAACCCTCTTGAAGAACTAGAGATTCCCACAGTTATGTCAGTTTACCTAGGGATAACTGGTTGATCATTGGAGCAGTATCTGAGGACTGATGTAATGGCTGTCGGGGTTTTGTAGGTCTGAGGATGGACCTGTGTGCCCCCAGTGCCCTAGTGGAACTCAATAATTGTGGATGAGGATGGCACTCCAGCTGGCAATAGAGGGCTAGAGCCTTGAGTCTGTGTGAATCCAGAAAGTCTTCTGGAGCTGTGTGTTGTGAGCATTGGATCTGATGATCCCCCATGGCTCCAAGATGAGGTAGTTTAATTTGGTTTCTAGCATTACAGGTTGATCTGTGACCTTGCTTTGAATATGCACTACAAATTCTGAACAATTAAATATTGAAGAAAGATTGAAATATCCATATTTTCTCAGATTGAAGATTACTTGAGTCATTTTATTGGGATCTGTTTTGTGAAAAGTGGAAATGTGCCAGTCATTGTCTTCATGAAAGTGAATATTTAAGATTACTGTCTTGAAAGTGGCTGAAAGTTACATGCTGAAACAGTTCCAAGGAGTTTGTATAGACTTCGGGAGAATCTATTGAGCTATCTAGTCCAATTGCTTCAAAGCATTGGTCTTTCTCTTTTTCTAATGAATTATAATTATTATTATATCTTCCAGTAAGGAAGATAGAATCTGACCTCAACCTGGGGACAACTAAGATAGTTACGCTGACCTCTTTTGGTTCTGGGTATAATTGTGAAGTCTAAGGGAAACCTGCACAGATGTAGCCCAGGGCAGTTCAGAGTCCAATTGGGTTACATAGTAATGTGAAGAGGGACTGCCTCTGACATAATCTGATTGGCCTGCTCTTTGATCACCTCCCTCTGGGGGGGGGGGGGGTTGCAGCCTTACCAGGCCACAGTAGAGAACAATACAGCCACTTTTGATGTGAACTGACAGACTAAGATCAGAAAGGAGAGGAGAACTTCCCCTATTAGTGGACTTGGGGAGTGGCATGCAAGCAGAGGGAGGAGGGAGGGTGGGATTGGGATGGGAGGAGGGAGGGGCATATAGGGGGATGCAGAATGAATAAAGTGTAATTGATGAAAAATTTAAGAAAAAAAGGGAAAAAAATAATTTAAGAACCTTAAATGACTTTCAAAATGGGAGGAAAACATGGAGTTAGTCAATTGGCATGGAGCACGTCTCGCCCCTGGGGGCAATGGTCTCCTGAACCTACTCAGACCTCGGACACCACCACTGCTAGTTCTAGAACTGACGCAGGATGTTCCAACGAGGGGTTAAGGCTTCTCATAATATTTCCTATAAGCCCACACCTGTTTGTCTATATCCCCCATTTTTATTCATTATTAGCCAGATAGAGCCAAGTAATTGTGGTAATGATACTCGCTTTTTTTTAAACCCCAATGCTAGTAAAGTTAGGTATGCCCTGGTTACTCGCATGCCTCACTGGATGCCTATGCCCATTGATGCCCCTCACGCTATGACTCTCTTCAGACAGAAAAGGGATCTTGGAACTACAGCCACCATTGTTACTACCATCTCATTGACGGCTGTTGGAGCTACCACCAGGGCATTAGCCATGAGTCATACTGGGCAGACTGCTCAGACCCTGAATAATCATTTAGCCAATGTAGCTCATGCCTTAGTTGTACATAAAGGAATTAATGCTCAACTAAAAGGAAGCTTGATGGTGTTCAATCAGAGGATTGACCTCTTGCAGGAGCAAATTGATACCCTATGGCAAATCGCTCAACCTGGCTGTCAATGAAAGTATGCTGGACTTTGTGTCACTAGCATACAACATGAGAATTTTTCCTGCGCTGCAAATCTGTCTAAACAATTGTCGAGCTATATTTTAGGTAATTGGACTGGAGAATTCGATACTACGATGGAGCAGCTGAGAGTGGCCATTGTCACAGTAAATTCTACCGGAGTGGACGCAGGACTAGCCACAGGATTATCAACATGGATTGCTGCAGCCATGAATCATCTGAAGGAATGGGCGGGCATGGGAGTGTTAGCAGGCCTTCTGGTGTTGGTCTCCTTGGTTTGCCTGTGGTATATATGCAAGATTAGAGTCTCACAACAGTGTGATGCAGCCATGATCATTCAGGCCTTTACAGCCATTGAAGCAAGACATTCTCCCCAAGCATGGTTGGATACCATAAAAAGCTAAAATGATACGCTCAGGATGCGAGGCTAAGCACTGCACTCAGGGTCAGCCGCTTTGGACCCAGAGAAGAGCATGTCTGATTGCATGCGGGTTGATGCCCCAGGTCCCGCCTCTGAGAAAAAGGTATCGGACGGGTCCGATGCTCTTTGGGTGGATGACACCTAAATGAACATCGGTACAAAGTCCCAATTTATTTCTAATATCAGAGATCAGACCTCTACTCTTGCCTGATGCGTCTAAAACAAAAAGGGGGAACTGTAGAGAGCTGCAGAATGCTATGCCTTAAAGATGGAGCTGGTTTCCGCCTTCCACCTTCCCGATGGTGAGTGCTCTCTGTCAGGAACAACTCCACATTTGGCTAAGGCCGAGGATCTGGCTTGCTTCCATGTATGTGGACCTATCTGCATTGCCCCCGTGGCATGCCTGGGTTGGCTACCCAGAGGCTATTTAAGCTGTGGGCTGGCTTTCCCCGGGGTCCGAGGATTGTTCAATGTTCCTGAATAAACTGCATTGAAAAAAAAAAAAAAAAAAAGAAAGAAAATGAAATGGTTCCCTAAAGAACAATAAATTGCATACTAAAAAGATTCCTTGCTGTATACCAGTTTTTCCTATTCTAAGCAAGACTGAAATAAAAATGACTAATTTAAATTCCCTGTATCATCATGTTTTATTTTCTGTATTTACTCAGATCTTTTAGTAGTGTGCATAGGAGTTGTGTGCTGTGTGACTGGATTGATCCTCACATGTTCCCATAGACAAACAATTCTCATTCTGTGAGGCTTTTACTCCTTTTGTACTGGCTGGGAACATGTAGGTCTTTCATATATTTCACCTATAACATGTCCTGCAAATCAGATATTTATATTATGATTTCTAACACGACCAAACTACAATTTTAAAGTAACTCACATGATGTTTTATTTTTTATCATGGTCTCCATAATATAAGGAAATTTTTTGAAGGTCACAGCCTTAGGAATGTTGTGAAACACTGCTCTAAACTGTGCATAGAATACACACAGCAGGGGAAATATCATGGCTGCTATAGTCCATGTACCTGAACTTGCTTCTTAAGCTTTCCTGAGCTGCCTTGTCTTCAGCAAAAGGGATTTACAATCTAATTATGATGGGCAGACAAGAATAATGGCAGTAACTGTTATTATTTGGGGAGTTTCTGGGAACTCCATCTGACTAAAAACTTGCAGGGAGGTGCCCGTCCCTAGCATGTGGGTTTACACACACACACACTCACACACACACACACACACACACACACTTACACACACACATACACACACACACACACACACACACACACACACAAAGAGTATTTTTATCTATTGGGTAGGCAGGCATTAATGTTACTATCAAGTCTGTCCAGAACTTAGTCTACCAGATGGGGTGAACTTTGTGAGCTTTTGTTCAGCATTGCTGTAGATTCATTCATCACTAGAATTTGTACCAAAGTTACCAAATTGAAATCAAACACCCTATGATAGGGAACAATAGCAGAGAGAACAATGCTCTATACCTTTTAACTCTGATGTAAAGGAGATCATGACCCACCAAACACTATCAAACCTTCACTATTCAGAGAAGGAATCACAAGAAAGCGCTTATACAACATTATATAGACCATTTAATGGAAGCAATAATAAATAACACAGAATGCATTTTAAAGCACAAGGGGAAATGACCTTTTTCTAATATGATTAATATTATTACATGCATATTAATATTTATGCAAAGGACATTATACATGCTCAACTAAGGAACTGTATTCAAAGACTTTTTCATGTTGTTTTGTTTTGTTTTGAAAAAGGGTATAAGTTGACCAGGCTGTCCTTGCACATCCTTACTACATAGATTCGGAGAATCTTGAACTTGTTGTCTTCCTGATTCTGCCTCCTACCTAGATGGAATTATAGACCTGTGTTCCCAGCCCAGGTGTAATCTGACTTTAACCATGGAAACAGATGTACAGTAGGAGCTCAGTAAAATACAGGCAATACAGATGATGGCAAAAACCACCTCACAACTGTTCAGCAAGATAGAATGGGGCCTGAAAATCATGAGTATGTGTTTCTTTACCTCCTTAGAACTTTGTTTGTTTCAAGAGAACTGCCACCCCACACTTTTTTAGAAAGGCAAGATGACACCCTCACCCTGACAGTCTGATGGGGAACAACCCATGGAGCAATTCTGGGTCTGGATCACCAGGATGCACAGCTGCTGGTAGCCTTCCAGGTTCCTCTTGTAAGGTGGTGGGTTGTAGACACACTTTTGCTTCACACCCTAGAGAGAGTGGGGATGTGCAATTGGCAAACTGCTATTTTCCTCTACTGGGGTTGAACAACTAGGCCCAGTCCTGCCTATTAAAGGGTCTTGGTACAACCCAAGTTAAAATGGGATTTTCAGTATTTAGTAGAATACATACTGCTTAGGCACCAGATAGGAGCAATACTCCCTCTACTCTGGGATGACAGAAGTGGGAGAAGGACACAGACTGCAGGGGTCTGATTCTCAGATCAGTATCAACATATTTTCTTCAGACTTCGTGCCTAGACTTTAGCTAGACACGAGCAGTAACCAGTGTCCATAACACTGTAGAATTTCAAACTTTTTATCTCCTGTGTTTGCCCTGAATTCCAATCCACTTATCACCAGGGCTGTATGGGTAAATACTTATAAACAGTCACTTACCCTGTTCTCTCCCTTACTCTCTCGTATATATCCCTTCTTCATTTGCATTTTCCTCATTTTTCTCCCCATATCTATGTCTCGTTTTTTTTAAATTTATTTTTATATTATTATTATTATTGGTTATCTCAAAATCTCTTTTTCTGCCTGTTGAACATTGAAAGAATGGGATTTTCAAGACATGCCAAGAGTAAAGAGAGCAGGGCAGAACAGTGACATTGAACACAATTTCTTACTCTTGGAGCTGTTTACAATAGGAATGATTGCTTGTGGATGGCTGAAGAGAGGCAATTTCAAACCTCATACTACCTCAGCAATTAAGGGATGACATTAACTTTCAATGAGTGAGGGATGTGTGAGTGTGTGTGTGTTTGTGTGTGGGCATGTGTGTGTGTCTATGAATGTGTTTGTGTAGGAAAGAGATTGATGTAGGTGTCTTTCACACCTATCTTTTATATTATGATTCAAACTGGGTCACTCTAAATCTAGAGCTAATTTACTCACTGTTGAGTGAGTCATCAGTATCCTCCTACCTCCATTCTTTATACTTTTTGATTTTTATGTGAGTTCTGTGGATCTGAAATCAATTCCTCTTGCCTATTCATCAAGCATTGTAGTAACTGAGCATTTCCCACAACCCTGAGGACACTTATCTTTGTATACACTGACCCATTGTGCATGCATGATGACAAATAAACTGAAGGTCTCCTGCAGGCTAACAGTATGATTCCCTGCTTTATCATAAAAATCATTCTTGATTCTAGAATATGTAATATGAATTTTTCTTGGTGACTTACTCCACACCAAAAATTTAGATCTGCCTTTATTTGAATATGTGTGCTTGTCAAAATTCTATAGAGAATTCCTAGCTTTTGTTTTTCCCAAAAGGATACAATGAGACATTATGGAACTTACCAAAGGTTACTAGATTCTGTCCTCAAATGGGTCCATTCCAAGAGAGATGTTCTTAGCTTTTACTCTACATGACTTTCTAATCTTCATTCTTAGCTTTTCCTTTTGCATGCTGTGTGCCCTTGGCCTCACTCTACTCTTTCTCTGAAAATCACTTCTTCATCTTATTGGCATCTACCAGCACACAATTGCAACAATAGCCACTATTCTCTTTGTTTATTGAATTGCTTGAAACTCAGCTACCCTGCTTTACATGGATCATTATTTTTCAGCTTGGGCTATACATTTTAGCACTGGTGACCAGCCCAATCCCTGCTTATTTATCAAATCAGAGTCTCCACTGGTGGGGTGGCTAATCATTGAAAAGTGCAGACAAGGAGAACCTCTCCAAAGGCACATTGCCAGTTTTCCAAAAGTGTCTCAATGTGTTTCTTAGAGTAAATTTCCACTAGTGCCTGGCATCCTTTCTGGCAAGACAAATTGTTTTTTCTAAGCTTTGTAATTGGATGGAGATTTCACAGGCTGCTGGAAATCTGCTTCTTTTGAATTTGACTCCCTTTGAAGTAAAAGTTTCTGTTCATGGGAAGACACAGACAAAGTAGTCCTGTCAGGGCTAGTATATGAAATATCTTCCCAAAGGAACATGTGTTAATGGCTCATTCCCAATGAAGGGCAATAAGAGGTGGGGCTTGGAGAAGTAACTGAGTCATGAAAAGTCTGATTTTATTCAGCATGACTCTATTGATGGGATCCAAATTTCAGGATGCTACTGGGAGTTGGCCTCAAATTTTAGAGGTTGGGCTAAGTTAGAAGAATTAGGTCACTGGACAGATACTCCTGGGGTCATTCTTTTCCTCCAACTACTTCCTCTCTGCAGCCTGTCCTGGAAGTGAGACACTTTGATCATGCAATGCTCCTCGATGATGATGGTCTGCCTTACCAAACACAGCCTGGAGACCTTCCATCCAGATGAAGAGACAATCAAATATTTAAAACAAGGCACTCCAAAAACCTTTCTGGGCATGGTGGCACACTCCATTAATCCTCATGGAGGTAGGCAGACCACTATGAATTCAAGGCCTGACAGGGCTTGTTATACAGAGAAACTCTGTCTCAAAATACCAACCCAAATGACCCAGAAGTCCTTCTTCCTCAAGTTGTTACTGCAGGCTTTTTCATGATTTCCTTAAGAAGTGATTGCACATCCTGATTATTTGGTTAATTCACAAGGGTTTTGTTTGTGTTTAGTACTGAAGGAAGCTTCAAGTGACTCAAGAGGTGCTGAAATTTCTCTGTTTATTCCAAGCATTAATTAACAGGTTTGGAATCAATCTGTTTCCTCGAATCCTTTCTTGCACTCATACTCTTTCTAAGAAGACACTGCAGATACTGCATTCTAGCCTTGCCCTCCATTACAATGAAAATCTGATGACAGGGGCCACTGTTATTCAATCCCGCTAAAGAACAGAGATAAGATTCTAGACCCTTAGTCACTGTAAACAGTCAAATGTTCTTGATTTCCATACCATAATATGCTGCACAACCATAGTCTTTCTATCTTCTATTAAAAATCTGGACCTCACAGAGGCATAAGGCTTGGACTTACTGGCCATCACTGCATCAAATTTGACCCAATACCCAGAGAGAAAATTAAGGAAGGGGTGACTATTACACTTGGTGAAGATCAATGGGGAAGGCTCCTGCCACCTTGAAGAGTCTTTGCTTAGTTCAGATGTTGTGCCCTACAGGATAGATGGATTCACACTTTTGGATAAGCCTGCACCATAGGATTCATCAGCTGATGTAGCTGATTTGATAGTTTCTGCCTTTCAGTTATTTTGGCTATGGATATGTCTATCTGGTTGATAATCTCAAAGAACTCAAAGCTCTTGGTTCTATTGGTTCTATGAATTGTAGATATGTTTCTAATTCATTGATTTCTGCCCTGTGCTTGAGTATTTAGAGCTGTCTACTGCTTTTGGGTGTTCCTGCTTCCTTTTTTTTTCCCCATAGGGCTTTGAAGTGAGCCTTTTAGTTCCTTGTAAGCATTGTTTTTTTTTTTTTTTTTTTTAATTTTTTCTGTAAAGGTCTTAGTGATAGGAACTTTTCTCTTTGACTTGCTTTCATTGTACCCCATAAGGTTGGGTATGTTGTGCCTTCATTTTCATTGAATTCTAGGAAGTCTTTATTTTCTTTCTTTATTTCTTCCCTAACATGGTTGTCATTGAGTTTCAAGTTGTTCAGTTTCCATGTAAGTGGAGACACTTTGATCTTTCTGTTCTTGAAGTCAAGCTTTAGAACATGGTGGTCAGATAGTATACAAGGGAATATTTCAAATCTTATTGTTTCTGCTGAGTCTTGTTTTGTGACCATCTCTATGGTCTATTTTGGATAAATATCTGTGAGGTGTTGAAAAGAAGGTAGACTCTTTGGACTTCGGGTGAAAATATGTGGAGACATCTATTAGACCCATTTGATTTAGGGCCTCTCTAAGTGTTCTTATTTCCCTGATTAACTTCTATCTTGATGATCAGTCCAAAGGGGTGAGTGGAGTTGGAATTCCCCCACTATAAAATTCGTAGGATTTGTAGGAGATTTCAGTGTCAATAATGTTTCCTTTACAAATATAGGTGCTCTTGTATTTGGGGCATAGATGTTCAGAAATGTGAAGTCCTCCTGGAAGATATTTTCCTTTGGTGAGAATCCAGTGCCCTTCCTCTTAATTTTGAGTAATTTTGTTTGAAAGTCTAATTTATTCAATATTAGGATAGCTCCACCAGCTAGTTTTCTGGGTTCATTTGCTTGAAGATCATTTTATGGCCACATATTCTGAGATGGTGTTATTCCTTGTGGCAGAGGTATGTTTCTGATTACAGCAGAATGTTTGATCCTGTTTATGCAACCATTCTGTTAGACTTTGTCTTTTTATTGGACAAAGTTGAGTCCATTGATGTTGGTAGATAACAGTGACCAATGACAGTTCCTTTTATTTTGGAGTCAGTGGTGTTTCTGTGATTCATTGGTTGTTTTCTATAAATTTTTTTTGAGATATTATCTGTATCCATAATTTTCTTGGGTGTAGTTGTTTTGCATGGATTAGAGTTTTCCTGCTAGTATCTTCTGTAGGGCTGGTTTGCTATGCAGATATTGCTTACCTTTAGTTTTGTCATAGAAAAGAGTGTTTTCTCCAGCTATGTTGTTTGAAAGTTTTGGTGGGCATCATGTTTTGGGTTGGAATCTGTACTCCCTTAAAGACTTAATGACATCTGCACAGTCCCTTCTGACTTTCATATTTTCTGATGAGAAGCTCTGTGTGCTTCTGATTGGCTTATCTCCATATGTTACCTGACCTTTTTCCTTGATGCTTTTATTGTTTTGTTTTTGTTGTTTTTTACTGTCATAGTTTTAGTGTTTTGCCTATGATGTGACTTGAGAAGTTTCTTTTCTGACCTAGGCTACTTGGGTTTCTGTAGACCTCCTTAATGTTGAGAGACATCTGTTTCTTTAAATTGGAGAAATTTTATTCTATGATTTCATTGGTACAGGAGAAAACTTCCTGAACAGAACACCAACAGCACAGGCTCTAAGAGCAACAATCAATAAATGAGACCTCATGATACTGAAAAGCTTCTGTAAAGCAAAGAACACTGTCATAAAAAAAAGTGACTGACTACAGATTAGGAAAGAATCATCACCAACCCTTTATCTGACAGAGAACTCATATCCAGTATATATAAAGAACTAAGGAAGCTGAAAAGCAGCAAACCAAGAAATTCACTTAAAAAATGGGGAACAGAGCTAAAGAAAGAACTCTCTGTAGAGGAATATCCAATGGCACAGAAGCACTTAATGAAATGCTCAATGTCATTAGCCATTAGGGAAATGCAAATCGAAAGAAACAACCATGAAATTTCTAGTTCAATGCAGAGAAATTTCATGATTTTCTTTACTGATGAATAGGATTTGATAGTATATATGCACCACATTTACACTCATGGAACATTTATATAGTTTCGATTTCTTAGTCAATGTGAATAGAGCTGAGATTTCATCTTACACCCATCAGAATGGCCAAGATCAAAAACTTAAGTGACAAAACATGCTGGAGAGGTTGTGGAGAAAGGAGAACCCTTCTTCACTGCTGGTGGGAATGTAAACTTATACAACCACTCTGAAAAGTAATCTGGCGCTTTCTCAGACAACTATGAATAGTGCTTCCTCGATATCCAGCCATACCACTCCTAGGTATACATCCAAAAGAGGCTCAAGTACACAAAAAGTTCATTTGCTCAACCATGTTTGTAGCGGCTTTATTTGTAATAGCCAGAAGCTGGAAACAGCCCAGATGCCCCTCAACTGAAGAATGGATGCAGAAATTGTGGTACATCTATACAATGGAGTATTACTCAGCAATGAAAAAATAAGGAAACCATGAAATTTGCAGGTAAATGGTGGGAACTGGAAAGGATCATCCTGAGTGAGCTGTCCCAGAAGCAGAAAGACACACACGGTATATCGGTATATACTTACTCATATAAACATACAACATAGGATAAACCTACTAAAATCTGTACATCTAAACAAACTAAGCAAAAGATTGGAACCTAACTATAATGTTCAATCCCCATCCTGAAAGGCAAAGAGGGTGGACATCAGAAGAAGAAGAAAACAGGAAACAACATAGGAACCCGCTACAGAGGGCTTCTGAAAGTCAGAAGAAGAAAACAGGAAACAACCTAGGAAACTGCCACAGAGGGCCTCTGAAAGCCTCTGCTGTGCAGACTGTCAAAGCAGATGCTGAGCCTGGTGGCCAACTGTTGGGCAGAGTGAATAGAATTTTATGTAAGAAGTGGGAAATAGTAAGCGCTGGAGAGGACAGGAACTCCACAAGGAGAGCAACAGAACAAGAAAATTTGAACACAGGGAACTTCCCAGAGACTCATACTCCAACCAAGGACTATTCATGGAGATAACCTAGAACCCTGAAAATGCAGTCACTTCTGATGAGAACTGATAGACTAAGATCAGATCAGAAAGAAGGAGAGGAGGACCTCCCCTATCAGTGGACTTGGGGAGGGGCATGCATACAGAAAGGGGGGTGGAACAGGAAGGGGAGGAGGAAGGGGCTTATGAGGGGATACAAAATGAATAAATTGTAATTAATAAAAGTTAAATAAAAAATAAAAAAAATGTCTAAGCAAATCTCTGTGGAGAAGGATAGTAGGCCCTTTGAGTATATGCCAAGGAGTAGTATAACTGGGTCATCTGTAAGATTTGTTTTTAGCTTTTCAGAATACTCTGCACTGATTTCCAGAGTGTTTACATGTGTTTTCTTTCCTAACAACAGTGAGCAAATGTTCCCTTTACTGAAATCTTGGATAAGACCTTACACACAACAACCCATAATGTATTTCAAGCATTTGTCTAGGCTACCAACTCTAGTACCAGGACCCCCTACTGGACCACCATGATGTACAATTTCAGAAACCCACTGCCATTAATCCTGCTCCCTTCTTGCCTGATGATGGCCTATAGGTTTTCATAGATGAGTGTCACTAGATGCCAATGGGCCCTATTGATGTTATCTGATATACCCAACTTGGGGATGCCAAAGATGCTGTGGTTGGTGGGGGGCAAGAGCTTTCTTCCAGAAACAGCTGGTATGACAGTAGGTAACAAACCATTACCATTTGGATCCAGAAACCTATAGTCATCTTGACCTTTGCTCACTCAACCACATTTCCAAGGTGTTGTACTGGAAAAGGATATATTTGTGAATTTAACTTTTGAGATTGGAATATAGAGTTAACAGGCATATGCATACCCTGTGGCTGCCCTTCCTAATGGCCAGAAATGGACTTTTCCATTTCAAAACTTGGGGTTGTTAAACTGTGGCTCCTGAAACACAAACAAATAAGTATATGAACATATAACCACTGTACTAACTATACTGTCAGCCAAAGACCACACTTATTGTCACTGAGGGCATCCCGGCAGTAAAGAATTTATAAAGAGATGAAAAGTAGAGGATTTAAAATGGGATGAGGAGGACTTGTAAATGGATGAAACTTGACCAATTACAAAAGTTATAATCCAGGTGTTCTGCCTTATGGATTAATTAATCAGGATAACAGCAATATTACCCAGTCACTGAGACTATATTGTGGGCATGTATTAATGCTTTGACTAACCATGTGTTTGTAATGTTTTCCAAACTGCATAGACAGGGTGGTCAAGGGCCCAGAACTATCAAAATATTGGTTATATTATGTTGAGGAAGTGGTCCTAAAAAACTGAAGAGGCTTAGACATACTACTCTGGAAATAAAGGAAATTATGTCTGGGTTTGGGAAAGAAAACCTGTTGTTTACATATTAACAGCTAACGATAATATTAATAATAATAACAATAATAATGATGATGGAAATAATACATCTGGCCATGTCTGGAAACAAACAACGTTGAACTCCAAGGGAGCAAGAGAAAGGCCTTATTAAATAATCACAGCAGTTTATGCTCTTTTGGTCCCCTGGTTAACTATTTTGCTGTCATAGTACTTGGAACTTTAATTCAAATTCTGATTAAATTACTGGGTCAGATCCTGCTATTTACATTCTCTATCCAATTGTATATTGATTCAGTAAAAATAGTGGTCCATAGAACCAACCTCACATTTATTTATTTGTTTCACTTTACATCTTAATGGCAGCCACCTCTCTCCTCTTCTCCTGATTCTTTCTTTCCTCTTCCCCATATCCCTCCTCCCCTACTCCACAATAAGAAGAACCTGCCCTGTGCACCCCTACAAGCACATCAAGACACATCAGGATTGATATCCTGTTCTCCACTGTAGCTTGTAGAGGATATTCAACTAGGGTTAAATTATTGAAGAATAGGTAACAGTGTCCTTGTTAGCAAAACTGACCTCTCTTTAGATCAGCATGAGTTCATGATTGATTCTTCAAGTGGGGACTGTAAAAGAACTCCCAAAATTGCAATAGGCCACCTTTCTCCCCTGGTACTACATTTCCTTTTGTTGTTATGATGATGCTCTTCACCACTCTAAACTGAGATAAAACAAATGAAATCTCAAGGTTGTCTTTAATTGCATTCCCCTAATTACTGAGGGCAAGGAACATATTTTGAATTATTCTTAGGTATTTTTTTTCACCATTTGACTTCTCTGTTTTATAATCATTACACTTTATTCAATTTGTATGCCAGCTGTAGATCCCTCCATCATTCTGTCCCCATTCCACAGTCCCTCCCTCTTCTCTTCTCATTCCCTTCTCCATGTCCACGGATGGGGGAGGTGCTCCTCCCTTTCTGTCTGACCCTAGTGTATCAGGTCTCATTAGTATTGGCTGCATTGTCTGCCTTTGTAGCCTAACAGGAATGCTCTGTTTTCATGCCTGTGTTGAAAGAGTCAGCAACAGAGATCCTGTCAGTGTCAGTCCTGTTCTCATTATTAGAGCACCAATTGGATTCCAAGCTGCCATGGGGTACCTCAGAACAGGGGTTATAGATGATACCCATGAATGGTCCTTGGTTGGATTATCACTTTTGGAAAAGACCTCTGTACACAGATATTTTGGTTCTTTTGCTCCCCTTGTGGAATTCCTGTCCTCTCCAACTATTACTATATCCCTCAATTGTTGTAAAGTTTTGTGTACTCTGCACCAAGATTGGTTATGAGTCTCAGCATCTTATTTTGTACAATCTTTTTTTAAAGACTCTGCTGGGTAGAGTCTTTCAGAAACCCTCTGTGGTATGCTCCTTTCCTGTTTTCTCTTTTCTCCTTCTTCATATGAACATCCTATTTCTCTTTTGAGTGTTGATTGATCATCTTACCCTTGGTAGTACTTCTTGCTTAACATCTTTATGTAGATAGATTTTACTATGTTTATCCTACATTGTATATCTAGTTACCTTATATGAGTGTCTTTATATGGTGTGTGTCTTTCTGCTTCTGGCATACCTCACTAAGGATGATCTTTTCTAGACCCCACCTTTCCCCTGAATTATTCATGTTTTTTTTTTTTAAATTGCTGAGTAGTATTCTAATGTGAAAATGCACCACTATTTCTGTATCCTTTCCTCCAATGAGGGACATTTTTTTCCTATTCTGGCTCTTTATGAATGCACCTGCTTTGAACATGCTTAAGCAAGCATCCTTGGTGTATTCTTGAGCAAATATTGGACATAAATCTAGGAGTGGTATAGCTGGATCTTGGTAAATGGTGGGATCTGGAAAGGATCATCCTGAGTGAGTTGTCCCAGACGCAAAAAGACACACGTGGTATATACTCACTCATATAGACATACAACATAGGACAAACCCACTAAAACCTGTGCATCTAAAGAAACTAAGCAAGAGAGAGGACCCTAACTAAAATGTCCAATCCCCAACTGGAAAAGCAAAGAGGATGGACATCAGTAGAAGAAGAAAACAGGAAACAACCTAGGAACCTACCACAGAGGGCCTCTGAAAGCCTCTGCCCTTCAGACTATCAAAGCAGATGCTGAGCCGGATAGGCAACTGTTGGGCAGGTGAATGGAATTTTAGGTAAGAACTGGGAAATAGTAAGAGCTGGAGAGGACAGGGTCTCCACAAGGAGAGCAACAGAACAAGAAAATTTGAACACAGGGAACTTCCAAGAGACTCATACTCCAACCAAGGACTATTCATGGAGATAACCCAGAACCCCTGCACAGATGTAGCCCAGGGCAGTTCAGAGTCCAATTGGGTTACATAGTAATGTGAAGAGGGACTGCCTCTGACATAATCTGATTGGCCTGCTCTTTGATCACCTCCCTCTGGGGGGGGAGCAGCCTCCCTCTCTGGGGGTAGAATTCGATACTATGATGGAGCAGCTGAGAGTGGCCATTGTCACAGTAAATTATAGCAGAGTGGACGCAGGACTAGCCACAGGATTATCAACATGGATTGCTGCAGCCATGAATCATCTGAAGGAATGGGCGGGCATGGGAGCGTTAGCAGGCCTTCTGGTGTTGGTCTCCTTGGTTTGTCTGTGGTATATATGCAAGATTAGAGTCTCACAACAGTGTGATGCAGCCATGATCATTCAGGCCTTTACAGCCATTGAAGCAGGACATTCTCCCCAAGCATGGTTGGATACCATAAAAAGCTAAAATGATACGCTCAGGATGCGAGGCTAAGCACTGCACTCAGGGTCAGCCACTTTCGACCCACAGATGAGCATGTCTGATTGCATGCGAGTTGATGCCCCAGGTCCCGCCTCTGAGAAAAAGGTATCGGATGGGTCTGATGCTCTTTGGGTGGATGACACCTAAATGAACATCGGTACAAAGTCCCAATTTATTTCTAATATCAGAGATCAGACCTCTACTCTTGCCTGATGCGTCTAAAACAAAAAGGGGGAACTGTAGAGAACTGCGGAATGCTATGCCTTAAAGATGGAGCTGGTTTCCGCCTTCCACCTTCCCGATGGTGAGTGCTCTCTGTCACGAACAACTCCACATTTGGCTAAGGCTGAGGATCTGGCTTGCTTCCATGTATGTGGACCTATCTGCATTGCCCACATGGCACGCCTGGGTTGGCTACCCATAGGCTATTTAAGCGGTGGGCTGGCTTTCCCCAGGGTCCGAGGATTGTTCAAGGTTCCTGAATAAACTGCATTGAAAAAAAAAATGGTCTGAGAAATCACCAGACTGATTTCCAAGGTAGTTTTACAAGATGACATTCCAACCAGCAATGGAGGAGGGTTTTCCTTTCTCCATATCCTCTCAGTATGTATTGTCACTTGAGGTTTTTTAATGTGTCATTTAGGTATTTTGCTGTTTATTTTCTTTATTTATTTATTTATTTATTTATTTATTTTTATCAGTTACATTTTATTAACTCTGTATCCCAGCCGTGTTCCGATCCCTCATTCCCTCCCAGTCCCTCCCTCCCTCCCTCCCTCATCTCCACCGTGCCCCTTTCCAAGTCCACTGAAGGGGGGGAACTCCTCCCCATTCATCTGATCCTGTTTTATCAGGTATCTTCAGGACTGGCTGCAAAGCCCTCCTCTGTGGCCTAACAGGACTGCTCCTCCCTTCGGGGGTGGGGAGACCAAAGAGCCCGTCATTGACTTCCTGTTAGAAATAGTCCCTGTTCCCCTCACTTTGGGAAACCAATTGGTTACTGAGCTACCAGAGGCTACATCTGAGTGGAGGTTCTAGGTTATATCCATACATGGTCCTTGGTTGAATGTCAGTCTCAGAAAAGACCCTGTGCCCAGATATATTTGGTCCTTGTGGAGCTCCTATCCTTTCCCCATCAGACTAACTCCCCTTCTTTCTTATGATTCCCTGTACTCTGCCAAAGGTTTGGTCATGAGTCTTTGCTTTGAAAACACTGCTAGTTAGAGTCTTTCAGATGCGCTCAGTAGACTCCTGTCATACGTTCAATGCACATCCCATCTGTCTTTCTAAATGAGGATTGATCATCTTATCCCATCTAGTATATACAAAGAACTAAAGAAGCTGAAATGCAGCAAACCAAGTAATCCAATTAAAAAATGGGGAACAGAGCTAAACAGATAATTCTCGACAGAGGAATATCGAATGGCAGAAAAACACTTAAAGAAATGCTCATCCTCATTAGCCATCAGGGAAATGCAAATCAAAACAACCCTGAGATATCACCTTACACCCATCAGAATGGCCAAGATGAAAAACTCAAGTGATAACACATGCTGGAGAGGTTGTGGAGAAAGGGGAACCCTCCTCCACTGCTGGTGGGAATGTAAACTGGTACAACCACTCTGGAAAGCTATCTGGCGCTTTCTAAGACAAATAGGATAGTGCTTCCTCCAGACCCAGCTATACCACTGCTATGTATATACCCAAAGTTTGTTCAAGTACACAAAAAGGACACTTGCTCAACCATGTTTATAGCAGCTCTATTTGTAATAGCCAGAACCTGGAAACAACCCAGATGTCCATCAACGGTGGAATGGTAAAGAAATTGTGGTATTTTTATACAATGGAATACTACTCAGCAATCAAAAAGGAGGAAAACATGAAATTTGCAGGCAAATGGTGGGATCTAGAAAAGATCATTCTGAGTGAAATATCCCAGAAGGAGAAAGACAAACATGGGATATACTCACTTATATTTGCTGTTTATTTTCATTCAGTCCTTATTGTGGATGTTAATCCTCTGTCTTATAAATACCTAAAACAGAATCTTCCACATTCTTTGGTATTTCATTTCATTTGCTTAACTGTACATAAACTAAAATACTTTCATGAAGTCACACATGTCAGCACTAATTTTGCAGTATATCTGGTCCTTTTTAGAAAAGCCGTTCTGCTATGTGGTTTTTCCCAGAGAAGATTACTTATACATCGGTTTAAGCTGATAGAAAGTCTCTTGCAGCTGGCTAGCAACTACACTATATTTTCAGGATTTCTGTGTAGCCCTGATCTTTTCTCTGGGTGGATGTTTAAACAAATGCCAATGTGCACACTTGTCATACATAAGTCTATCCAGTGTTTCCAGAATAGGAATATTATTGGTTTGTTTGTTTGATTGTTTTTTGTCTGATTACCAGAAGATCTATCATACATACATGGGCACAGCTTTCTCAACCAACAGGATGTGATCATTCCCTTGAGGACCAAGCGTTCAGATCCCCACAACTATATTGCCCAGAATTTCTGTGCTGTAACCTAGAAAAAGACCACTCTAACTGTTGCTTTGAGACACTACTACCATTTCAAGTCTATTCTCCATCTCTAATAAACATCCTAGAAGATTCCACACTGGTGTATGAAACAGAGTTTCCTTGGGTTGGGCCTGATCTGAGTTAAAAAACTTTTCATTGAAACAAGAGCCAATGCTAGGCTATGCCACAACTCATAGTGATACCATGCAATTCAGCAGAGATTTTAAGCCACACACACACACACACATACACACACACACACACACACGTACAAATATGCCTGAACAAATATATACAGTGTACCTACCTATGCTAATTTTCAGTAATTGAGACCTACTTGGGTTTTCCTACAGAACCAATTGTACCTGTGTGTGTCTACTCTGAAATGTGTCCCCTAAATTCCACAGTCTATGCCCACTGTGGCCTTGCTTTTTGACTCTCTGGGGCATACCTTTCTGTACAGCAACAAAGGACTTATTTTAGACACACATGGATACATGAAAACACACATATGCATAAGGATGCACACAGACACAGACTTGCAGATACATGCACAGCAACACAAAGAGAGATACCCTACCAATCAGGGCCATAGTTTGAGAGCCTATGGATGGAAAAAAAGGAAAAACCTAGGTGAGATTCTCTGGGTATCCCACATTTTTTCCTCTGGATGATTGGATAATAATGGATTCTTGGTGAGGGGAACCACATAAAACTGTAATTGTAAATGTTCATTGAGTAATAGGGCTCATAATGATGATGTCATTTGCATTGGACGGGTCTGATGCTCTTTGGGTGGATGACACCTAAATGAACATCTGTACAAAGTCCCAATTTATTTCTAATATCAGAGATCAGACCTCTACTCTTGCCTGATGCGTCTAAAACAAAAAGGGGGAACTGTAGAGAGCTGCGGAATGCTATGCCTTAAAGATGGAGCTGGTTTCCGCCTTCCACCTTCCAGATGGTGAGTGCTCTCTGTCACGAATAACTCCACATTTGGCTAAGGCCGAGGATCTGGCTTGCTTCCATGTATGTGGACCTATCTGCATTGCCCCCGTGGCACGCCTGGGTTGGCTACCCAGAGGCTATTTAAGCTGTGGGCTGGCTTTCCCCGGGGTCCGAGGATTGTTCAATGTTCCTGAATAAACTGCATTGAAAAAAAAAAAAAAGAAATAAGTTTTTGTAATCCTTTAAGTAAGTTTTCTATACAGCCTTAGTACTGGTTAGATAAGTGAGTAGTAATTTCATCTGATCTCTGTTTGATCTTCAAAGTGAACATGATAGAAAGAAAAACAGATGTCACAACATGTGCGTTTGTTCCTATATGCATACTATACACTCAACACAACACTTCATTTAGCTAGATAGGTTAATTGATAGGTTCTTTGATGATAAAGAAATAATACATAGTTGAATGTCTACCTAGCTACAAGCATACATATATTCATAAATTTTACATATATCAAAGGAAAGAAAGAGGGATGCACATACAGACTGATGATATAGAGTTGCAACATAACTACCTACCTATGTACATTGCTGATAGACAGTCAGATAAAATGATAAACTACATACTAAAAGCACGTTACTTTTAGCTTCATAAAAATACACTGAGCATCAATTACTACCACTAATTAAGACAATGATTGGACATTCAAACCTCCAAGTGGTCCCAACTATAAACACACAGAAAATAAAATAATTTAAAAAATAAAACAACAACCACAATGTCCAATTGATAAACAAATTTTGTTTAGTAATAAGTCTGTCCATTGTTGCTGCTTATATTGAGGGATTAAACTCTGAAACCATTCTTCACTATTTGTAACTGCTTCAGTTATTACTGTTTACAAACTGATACTTAAATTCCATTAAAAGGAGCTGCTATGAAGGGATTTGTGATACTGAAGATATTTAGCCACAGAACCTCAGCTCTAGAATACAGAATTTAAAGACACAACTATAGTAAAAAAAAAAAAAAAGTCTTCCAAATAAGATCAATGAAACTGTCAGCAAGTGAAAAAACTGAGCACAGCACAGGAAAGTGTATAAACATAAAATATATATTCATGTGAATACTGCTCATCATGTAAATACTTTAAAATATTTACATTTTAAACTACAATTAAATAGCAGTATGTCTTTGAAACAAAAGGTAATTAGATAGGCATTCATAGTGTTTTCCAAATAAAGCGGAAAATATGAAATATTTAAGCATTTAGTTTGAATGCCAGTAGATGAATCTTGGAACAACATTCCAAGAGTGTGTTTGGATGTGCTAGTCTTGTCATACCAGCACTTTTGTATTCCAAAGTGAAGGTCTGTACACTATAGTTGGGACGACTCCATTAATGATGAATGCCAAGAAGATGATGACTGCTCTTCCAGGGTCTTCTTGCTGCTCTTGACCTAAACCAGAAAGAATGAGTATTATATTGTCAATCAGGAAAATGCCCAGCTCTTTGGCCACATTGTATAAATATGGTTTCTCTTTAAGCATCATGGAGGAGTATGATACCTGCTAGGTCAGAAGGAAAAATAGGTAACCCTTTGGATAATACTGTTACTAGGGAGACATCACAAAATGAAAAAGGAAAGTCTGAAGTTCCCTTGATTAGAAGTAGTGTTGTTTGAAAAACCCAGTAGTCAGAATATTTGTATGAAACACTTGGTTAATATAGGCACAATTGAAGTACTCATAGTAAGAAGATGAATGCCCCCTAAACTACTCAGAGACTTAGTGAGAGACTAGATCAGTGAGTCAGAAGTGAGAGACCTCAGGCTTGACAATGGGCATGGTGAAGAAAGGAAATGCCAAGAGCCATGGAGAAACCACAAGGCTCTGAAGGTTAGAGGGGAAATATTTGAAATCACCTTGCAGAATGTAGGTAAACATGTTACAGGTAAACTAGCATGTTGGGTTGGGTAGAATTAGAAATTGCAAGCTGTCTCCTTCACATGAGGTCAGTGTCCCAATATACCTCATGGAGTAGATATCTTTGCAGTACTGTCTTATCAAATTCCAGCTCCTTATCAGAAACTAGAATGTCTCTCTGCTGTAGTGAAAGTGGTGCCTGGTCAGGCAGAACTCTGAGTAGTTGTCGAAAAGTCGGAATGATAGTTCATTGCTGGTTTTTCTTCTCAAGCATATGTTCAGCTGCTCTGGAATAGGTGTGAATGATGGGGACCACATCATTTTGATTTCTGTCTTAAAGCAGGGATCTGTGTTTATGGGCTCTACTTGCTACTCTTGGACTTTGGAACTTAAAGCCTGAGATTCTGGAGTTACCTTTAGGTGAAGAAAAATTTTCTAGGGCCTCAAGTTTGGGTGGTAAATATTTGAGTGCCCTGAACCAGAAGAATACAGTGTGAGGAGTCCCTCCTTGGTCATCCTGGTAGACAAGCTGGATGAAATAAGATGGGTGTTTCCCTGGAAAGGCAGAGACAGTAGATTGGTAGACCAAGGTTCACAATAAAGGATCTCAACCACAATTACATAGGTCTAGTAACTCCATCTTCATGGATCCATATTTAGAAGGTCTGAAAACTTTGGATATCATGCAAGAAGGTATCTTTTATCACAGGCAGGTAAGAAATCCCAGTGATCAAAAGAGGAATTGTTGGGGAATACATGGGGAGAGGGGATAGTCTATAATCTGCTTTAAGAAAGAGTATACTTTTGGCATCTGACTTCTTTGGGTAGTTGCTGTAAATCCAAATTCCCTGTAGGCACAAGAAGACATCATTCTTTGGGGACAGATAATAGATATAAGAAACTCTAAAGAATATGGATGAGATGGTAGCTTCCCAGGAATTCATGAAATAGCCTCAGCCTCTCTATGTCATATACCTGCAGCCCTAGTGAGTAAAAGGTGAAGTTTCTTTGATAGTTTGAGAATACATAGTGTCCTGGGACTCTTTGCTTCATTAGTTAAATATTCCAAAATCAAAATTACAATCTACACCACACATCTTCTGAATATCTGTGACAGGCATGGCAGCCATCTTAGAATTCTTCTAAGCGTCTGCAGCACAGGAGTCTCTAGATCCATGTCTTCCTTCAATATATGTCCATCCACAGATTCCTATGCATGTAGGAAGGAAGGTATCTGTCTAAGGTCCCAGAATGAAGACAGAATTTATGCTCACCCTGGCACTCTGTAGTTTGGGGTCCCCTGTATGTTCTGACACCACTTTGTATAAAACAATACTTTTCTGGAGACTCTAATGTAAAAAATCACTTGGGCTTATGGTGAATAAATAGGATTTTTTTTGCTAACACTGGCCAATTCTGGAACACTCTTGATTTTAAACATCTACATCTTTTTATGGAACATTGGGAAAGGCCCTGGATATATTTCTACAGAAATAAAAAGACGGGTATTCCCTTCTTCAAATAAGTGTTATAGCAGTATCAATTTGAATATGGGGAAATGCTGAAGCAAGCAGTTCATAAGCAGAAATTCTGAGATAATTTGTGCAAAGTTGAATATAAACATCTTTCTGGGAGAGGCTTAAAATCATTGGCTATGTTATGTTCAATAAAAGAAGAAAAAAATTTTCCTCTGAAAGAAATGTAAAAACATTATGGAACAGAGGAAGGTATGGTACTACCTGATCATCACCTTCCAATGTTTTATTTTATTTTATTTTATTTTATTTTATTTTATTTTATTTTATTTTATTTTATTTTATTTTTTATTTTAGAGTATCCACACATTCTATGGGCTGTATGGAAGGCCTGGGAACAAATGCTGCAGTTTTCAACAGGATGAATTGCTACTTTTGGTCCAAAAAATTCTTTGGTCAGATTAAATAAGACCACAGCCCATTTCTTCAGAGTGGAAGTGGCTTACATTGTATGAAGCAGGAGGAAGGTTGGAAGAAATCCTACATAATCAGAATAGAGCAGGTATACATAGTCAGTACAGTAGATCAAGATATGGAGAAACCTCAACAAGAGACAGTAAGCCAGACATTTCCCTTGGGAAAAGCAGGATATTTTAAGGTCTCTTTGGGTATAAGGAGTAGATTTTCTAGCCCTCTAGACAGAAGGACAAAGAGTAAGTCTGAAGTGAAGTGTAGTGCATGAGGCACCCATAGGCTGAGGGAGAGGCGTGGATGTAACTCTGAAAGGAGACATTTTAAGATCTCTTGACCACAGGGTGCAAATTAAAGGAGCACTGCAAATAAGGGTATTTACCTTTTATATGAAGTGTGGATGTGAAAAACTGTTATGTAGCAGTGTAAGGTTTGAGCCTCCTTAATCAGAAAGAGAGTGATTTCTGTGAGGGCCTTTTTGTAACTGGATCTGAAGTTTGGAACATGAACTATTCTTCCCACTTGGTTACAGAGGGAACATTAGACATATCATATAGAGAATATGATGGTCTAAAGCAATGGTGCTCAGACAGAGTAGAATACAGAAGCAGACAGAGTAGCAAACTCGCAAAGTCACAAAACAGTTAACCTTAGGGATAACAGTGCATCACAGCCTAATTTGTGTGGTGGAAGAAAAACTAAGTTTCATTTAACACCTTCAATCATACCTTCCTTAGCCTAATGCAGATCCTATTATTATTCATTAGTCAGAACTGTCAGGCTCCAAGGGCTCTTGAAGCTTATTATATGATACATGGCAACATGCATGCAGGATGATACCTCTTCTTTTTGGTGACTAGAATAAATGACGCATGCCCTAAGTTTTAGGCCCTTTTAAATAAGAGCATAGTGAACAGAAATCCCTTTGGGTTATGAATGAACTTTTCTAGGGGCCATTAAGGAGGATTAAAAAGGCTTACCATCAGAGGAATATGTTAGAAGCCAACATAAATGTGTAGAATGATCTATGGGATTGTTGATACTGATTTCCTTGATTAAAAGAAAAATTCTGAGATTCCTTTAGTAAAAGGCACACATTCACAAGATTCATCATACACATAGAGAAGGTCTGTGCTATATATTAATACTAAGAGAAGAATGGCATGAAGGCCACTTTTACCAAAGTCAAGATCTGATGTCCCTTGAACAAAGGAAGGGTGATGTGAGATACCTTAATCACATGCACAGTTCAAAGAGCCTATATCTGAGCTGAAAATTTTGGCGGGCAATCTGAAATACCTGGCTTTGAAATAAAGTGCATGTCCATGTTTAACACAAGAGCAAGATCTTGCAACCCCGTGGTGCAAGGGGAAAAAATCTAGCTAATCATGGGTAGTGGGAGGATGGTATGGCATTACATTATTTGCATCCAACTCTTCTCACCAATTCCCACTATCCATATGTTACATAGAATCACGTGAGACGTCTAAGAATCATTCAGAACACTCTTCTCAGAAAATAAGTGGTTGTCTGAATTGTTACACTTCTTCAAGTATATATTCATCTGAGCAAATCTATAAAATAATGATCAGAACATCGTTTTTCTGACAACCACCTGCTAGGCATGGGCATGTGTGTTAGCTTTAGATTTCAATATTCTGTCTTCTGACCTAAACCCAAAATTCTGTGAGGTCACATTGGTTGCAAAACTGTTTGACTGGCAATGGTGGTCAGAGGGATTCGTACAACCTGATATGCATTTGATATTCAAGTGTAAGTTGTCCTTGGAAAGAAGAGGCTACTCTTGTTGCTTCTCTTTCCAGGGGCTACATTTGTAACAACCTATGAAAATAGATTGCAATAATGAGAACCTCTTGGACAAAGAGGTTCTTTGTTCATCACTGCGGCATGGGCCTAAAACTCTTAGGCAGGAATAAAATCTCTATAGTTGTGCTTGAAAGAGGTCATGATAGTTTCCTTTTGCATTACACTGAACTACACATGACTGCAAGTGTGTCTTACTTCTACAGAAGGAGTGGTAAATGGCTTACTTGTTCTTAGGCCCCTTTCATCAGAAGGGAAATGAGTTAATTAGCTGTTCAAAGGACAACAAATTTTGAGGGTCTTTCTGTAAAATGAATACTTGATACAAAGTTATAGGCCTTTTCTAAGGCCATTCAAATTAGTGAAGTAAAAGAAGTGAGGTAACTTAGGAATAGAGGAAGAACTGGGCCCCATATAGGAAGAAGAATATTTTGCAACCTGGATGGGCAAAGGTGTGGGTTTTCCAAAGGTATGGGTCAAGGTTGAAATTGCCATTCAACATTCTGTTTAAACATGAGTCTCCCTGCTACCTGATTCATTGAGGAAAGTTGCCATCACTATTCTTTAGTTTCCACCACTTCTATAGGGTGGAGAAGTTTTATATCTTGTGCTGAGTCTGGATGAGTTCAGGAAACAACCTGATCCATCTTCAAACAACCTGGGTGGCTCTCCATGTCTACTTTAGCATCTTCAGTTTGTCTTTATGTGTCCGTATATGGGCAGTAACTATAGAGACACTTGATTTCTAGTCATAAGATGATGGGAATTACACAGGATCCTGCCTGTAAATCTACCACATAGTTCCTGGGGACTGAAACCAGTGTAGAGCAATGAGAAGAGAACAAGGCTTCAATCTTTATTTTTGGAGTATATATGTTGTGTGTAGGTAATTTGAAGACACAGTCAGATGCTTGAGAGTTCATGTAGTTATACTAAAAGGAATGGCACAGTAATATTGAAGAGTAATTCTAATATTACATTGGGAACAAAAGTAGTAAGTGTCCTGTCATCAAAGATGGTGCTTCAGATTTCCTCTTGTACAGGCTGCTAATGTCTAAGTACACATTGTTAAAGGAGGAAGAATGGAGGCCTACTCTGAGCCAGGCTAGTTGTCATGACCACATCAATAAACAAGGAAAGTTTTGAGGTACCTGGAGAGAGGGGATTTCTGAGAACCACTTCTCAGAATGGAAAGTTCTGAGACCATATTCATAAAGGACTACTCACACATGTCTTGGTTTGGGGAGAGTTGTACCATCCATATTTGACAGAATAGGAATATCTAATCACCTCTACTCATATGGGGAAGTTCATGGGATATCTTAGGTATTGGAGGTTGTTCTTAGTAGCTTCCTACTATATTTCCCAGTACAAGCATGCATAAGCTGAGTGAATTCTTTGAGTGTCTAGGCTATTATAATAACAATATTCCAACAAGATAAGTGCTTCTACAAGTATTGATGGTGCCCCTACTTTTATGCAGATGGCATGGGATCTGATTTCAGTTTTAAAACTTGTGTTCTATTATCTAAAAGAGGATGGTAGTAAGATCCAACTGGTTTCCTATGTGTTGTAGCTTAATCTTATATGTGAGTGGGATGTTGAATATGGAGTACTCTTATTTAAAAGTGCCATGTATGAGGCATAAACAGAAGGGAATATGCAGTGATTCGTTAGTCATATAATGAGATCTGCAACCTCCTAGCAAAAAGGATGGAGGCCAAAATATCCCTTGCACACAGGGTCTAGTTTGAGATGCCACTCAATATAATTAGATTTCCCAGATCCCCTTCTGCAGAAACTCAATATCTGAAATATTTTTGTTTGATTTAGATAGACAATTGATATAAAAACATATTTAGAAGATTGGAATGTGTAATAGTGTTCAGTGAAGAGTGTGAAGTATAAGGGCTACTTGTTTTGAGAAGGAAAAAAGATTCAGAGGGTAGCAATAAGAATATATAAGTATCACAAAACACAAAATAAATGTTTTAGGGACCATTATGCAAGTGGTGTGTAGGAAAATTCAGGTCCTAGCAGAGTTCTGACATTTTATTCAATATAATGAGAAGTAGTATGCTAACTTTAGGGAAAGAGGAAAAAAAATCAGCCCCAGTGAAAGGAATGAAAACTCTTGAAAAAGTAGAAGGGCACTCTCCACTACTCAGAGGGTAAATATTTCCCTGATCCTTACACATGGGGAGAAAATTCTCATCACAAATCTTTCAGAGTTTTATATCTTCATAGTTTGTGTTCATTCTGGGAGAGGTGGGGCAGCAATTTATGCCTTCTTCCAAAAGAGTAGAGGACTTTCACAGGCTAGGTTGCTTCCTCTAGTTTGTATTTCAGCAGTCAAGATCCAGGCAGAAATGTTGATATTATACATTCCTGATGAATGACCTGAAGGGAGATGGCACAACTTCTCTGCTCTGATTGCTCAACTTGGGCTGAGACCTTAAACCTAAGTGGACTGGAATCCCTGGATGTTTGTGGAGCAAATCTCTCATGCAACTGTAAATGATCTGTTTGTTGTGAAACTAGTCTGGCCATTTGTGGGAAGGTCATAGGCATGATTCTCAAGAAGGAGATTTGTTGGGAGGGTATATAAGAACAGGAATTTACCAGCATACCTGAAGCAGAATACGAATCTCCTAGGTTATCTTGGGAATTGGAAGGACTTGCAACAATACCTTAGCAGGTCTAAACATAGTTACAGCTGACAATAATCCTGTATTCTGGAACTCTAGGGCATACTTGCCAACACTCAGAGCACTGTTTTCTTACAGTTTGGTTGCTAATCCCTGACTCTGTTTCCTCCACAAGCCTGTCATCTACAGTAGAATCGAGGACAACACAGATGGGATTTCTCATTTAAGGTGATAACCTGAAATGCAGAAAGTTTTCAGTGAGGACTTAGATATTTGCAATCCGACTCCAGGATTTCAGTTTCTGTGGTCTTCCTTCCCTTTGGTCATTTGGGCCTGCCTGTGCACCCAAGTCAGAGTGAACATATTAAGAACACATAGAGAAAGATTTGTGAGGTTTTTATGTATGGAGGTGGATTCTCTAAAGAATACATTGTTATGGAGTGTAGATTTAAAGATTTGTTGAGAAAAAAGATGAAAATCTAAGTGAGTTTTCATGTCAGCGGCCTGGTCTGTAGCTTCTCAAAGCAGAAGATTTTGTATAGATATGTAGAAGTGAAAGGGTGTGCACAGAGTTTACTTGTTTAAAAAACATCGTTTTGCAAGTTCCTTGACAGACTATATATGTCAGAGTTTCTTATCTGCATCATTGTGGAAGGCTCAGTTCACCTTGCATTGAAGGACAAACCATTTGTCCTTCAATAATGGAAGGAACCATTTATTTAGAAAAAATGTTCTATGGCTTACTCCATAATTTCAGGAAGTAGGTAGGATGGACCTACACACACACACACACACACACACACACACAAATTCTGAAGCCTACTTTGGACAAATGGAAATGTTCTTTGATTTAGTAGGAAGTTTGAATGCCTCCATTGCAAAAGGTAGAAGGATTGAGGGGCCTGACAAGTGGGGAAGTTCTAAAGCCCATTTGACAGAGAGATTAATGCTTACAACATGCAAAACCAAATTAATTTGGCTACCATATCTCATGAGGTCTTAGCATTGCTTCAGATTCTAAAACTTATTCATAGCCTAGGAAACCATGTCTTCAGCTGAATATGCAAAATACCAAGCATCAATATCAGACTAGATAAACAGATTGATTGGGTGATTCTGAATGGTTGCCTAATTGGAATTGTGTTGAGCCTACCAAAATTAGGTTGGACTGACAATTTCACACCACATCTGCTGATTTTATTCAAGTGGCATGGATTTCTAGAATTTAGTTCTCCTTTTTGAAATCTGTGAAATCTATACCAAGGGCCAGTGCTGTTGGGTCAGGCATGCGGCAGCCCCTGTTCACTTGCTCAGAGGGAAATGTTCTGAGTGCTCATTATGTGAAAGGCTTTATTTTAAGGACTCAGTCACCCAGGGATGAAAAAGGCCAAGATTTACAAGGAGAATGATCAGTGGGATAATTGGGCAGAAAGGGAATATCTCAGTTTACCTTCGAAGAGAAGGGAGATCTAGGTACTCCATGTCTCCATGTTTGCAGAGAACTTAAGAAAATCCCTATCCCTTAGTAGTCCACTACAGGCTTGGTACAAATTTTTGGGTTCTTCTGGCAAATTGAATTATAGTCCTAGGATTTGTTCCCTACTTTGACTTAGGATAAGCAAGACATGAGTGGGCATGGAGAATAGGTATCTTTCTGGTGAGCAGCATTAAGAAAAATTACCTTGGACACATTCTGAGGTTTGTCTTCATTGACCAACAGGATATGAATCTAGAGTTCTCTGAGGATTCTTTGGTTGCTAAAAGTGAAATTCTTAGCCAATAATGTGTGAGGGAGAAGCTCCAGTCTCTCTTACTTGATTGGAAAACCTGAGTTGGTCATGAAAAGAAAGAGAAGCTCCTATGTTTCCTTGTCCACAGGGAGTCAGTCTCAAAGGACACTTCACATTCAATGTATGAGACACAACCCTTCTGTCACATGGTCATTTCTATAGCTAGATATATCATTGGACCATGGATCAGACAATTCAAGTCAAGTGAGAGGACGGATGACTAAAAACTTTTGTTCAAAGATAGTATAATACAGCAGCTGAACAAGCATGGATATTCTTTTTGACAGTAGTCAAGGGCTACTGTGGTTGGAGAGAGTAAATCTAAGGACCTCTTCTGAAATTGTTCCAGGACATTGTCAGTCCTGTTTGTCATAGGTTAGATTAGTCCTGTGAGGGCATATGTAAATATTAATAGAGTTATAAGCTTCAGAATGTAAACAGTCCTTGTTTTAGAAGATAATTCTCAAGCATGACTTTGTAGAAATTCTACTGTTCATTGATTCTAAAAGACTTAGAATTGTCATATTCTTGGGACATTGGTGAACTCTGAGTCCCCTTGATCCTCTAGTCATATGTGTCAGGACTTCAATCACTGAGGATGGCTGTGATAACCTTGCTGTGAAGTGTATGTTTGAGGTCCATTTGAACAGTGAGTGACTGTCTGAGATTCCAGGATTATCAAAGGAAAGATTTGTGTAAGACCTGTTGAACACTGGGAAAACTGTGAAGCCTATGATATTAAGCAGTTAGATTTAAAAGTCCCTGGACTTACTGTTGAAAAATGTGGGGCAAATTTTTTTGGGGGGACAGATAATTCTGACAGTATTAGGGTTATTGGGGGTAGCTCTGAAGGCTCCTGATTCTAATGGGACAGGTCAGAAGTCCCCATGTTCCCACAGTAGTTTGGATGATCTGTGATTCTGAAGTGCTGAGTCTGAGAATTAGTGGCCTATATTTAGCCTACTGGTTTAGTAGGCATATGCCTGAAGCCCTTTTGAGCTGTTCAGGGATTTGAAAAAGTGAAAGAACTCCTGGTTCTGAAGGAAGGAATAAGTATGACCCCCTTTGTCCTATACATAATTTGGTGTATCCATGAATAGAACGAGAAAGTTAGACAACCAACATCAACCAGAATTTTGAGGACAGTGTTCCCCAAAGGCAAAAACTGTCAAACTGTGTTGAGAAATGCAGAAAGTTAAAAATGACTCATGGCTATTAGGGGAAGAACAAAAGTCAGTTTGGGGATTAGAGAAGGCCTGAATATTTTCTTTTCTAATATTCATGGGAATCTAGAACATCCATATATTGTAAGCCCCGAAAGAAAGTTCAATCTCCAAATGCAAGGATGCAGCTCCCACCTAGGTTGACTGAAATATTCAGCTGACTACTTGTTCACAAGGAGGACATGGCTTCTTCTTTTCTGCTGACAAATTTTAGAGCAAAAATTCTGGGTTTGGGGCCTGCGCTGACTACTCTAAAGCCCTGGCATATCTGGCACAGTATTCCTATTTATTGGACAGAGGTCATGAAGTCAGTGGATCAGAATCAGAAATACTCAGAGCACCTTAGGCAGAGTGAGTCATTTTCAACCATTAGGTTAGATGAAGTAAGTCTAGAGTCACACCAGAATCTCTTTTTCAGATACTGAAAGACCCAGCACACCTTCATGATATTTCAAATGTCCCTGAGTAGCTGGCACAAGATGGCACAGTTTCCAGAGTCTGTGACATAGATTCTGAAGACTTGGAATTACCTTGGGTAGATGACAAAGGTACTAATTTCTCCAGAGTAAGTGGTAAAGTTTGCAGACTGTGCACTGAAGAAGGTGTAAGTTCAAGGGAACCTTGGGCATATAGTGAATGTTCTATTTTTAGAGTGCTCTGGGTACATAGTGATGTTCTTAATTCCCTTAGGGAAGATTCAGAAAATACAAGATCTGATGAGTCTGAGAATGAAAGTCCTAAAATCTCTTGTATCAAACAATGTCCTAAGGCCTCTTGGGGTGAGCAGGAGGGATGGGTAGTCCCTACAGAAATTGGTGAAATTTCAGGAGATTCTTGTGTTGATATATGCAGAGCCAGATATCCTTGTGTTGACAATGGTTTCCTCCATCATTTTGCTTATGTGATGAATCTTGAAGAGTCACCTTTGCATGGGAAGACAAAGACCCATTTGAGATAGGGCAGATTCCAAAGACTGTTGGCCAGATGTTTAAGAGTCAAGTTTTCCTGGAGCAAAGTTGGTAGTCCTAGTATCCCTTGGTGAGATATCACAAGCTTTACAGCACATTGAGCATTTATCAGTGCCTCTTTAATAGATGCCAAAGTTTTTATAATCTATGACATAGAATCTGAAGTTTGGTAAATGTCTTGGGGATATGGTAAAGATTCTGATATCTTTAGGGTAATTTGGAAAGGACACAGAGTATCTTCCAAAGGACCATGACTCCCTAGAATACTTTGAGTAGAATGTTTAGGTCCTATAGTCACTTGGGCAGATAAGCATGTTTATAAAGCATCTTTGGAAGGTGGTGATGTTTCTCTAGTACCTTTTGAAGATGGAGAAGTCCAAGACCTGCTGGATCAGACGATGAATATGCTAAATCCACCTGGGTTACAGAAGGGCCTAGAAACCCTTGGGAAGTTGTAGACATTTCTGGAAACCATTTATCAGGCTTAGAATGTTTTATTTCTTTTTTTCCTGATGTGGGAATTCCCAGAGTACATTGAGTAGCTGGCAAATTTCCTGAATACATTTGCTAGGGTAGTGAAGCTTATATAGAACCTAGAGAAGAAATACACAATACTGGAACAAACTGACCTGAAAACATGGATCCTAAGGTCTGTGGTACTGATGGAATAGGTCCAGGTGAATCTTGAGAAGATGAAGATGACAGGATAGTTTCCAGGAGAAATGTTGATGATCTCAGAATGTTTTGGTTAGAATCAGAAACCCACACAACACCCTGAGAAGATATGGAAATTTTCAGAATTCCTGAGAGTGTTGGAAATGTTCTTAGAGACCCCATTGTAGATCTTGAAAAACCAAAAAGCTCATGGAGAGAAGGCAAGCTTCCTTATATCTTTGGTGTAAATTGGGAAAGTTCCAGGTACCCTGGGACATAAGGCTGAAGTTGAAGAACACCTTTCACAACTGATGAAGTTCCTAGAGTTCCCTGGGCAGATGATGATGTTTCTCGAGTAACTTGGAAAGATGGTAATGTTTGCAGAATACCCTAGGGAGAGAGAAAGAGAGAGAGAGAGAGACCATCTCTTGGGACAGATGAGATATGTGCTATAGTATCTTAATTATAAGAAAGGCCTAGCAACTCTATGGAAGATGTCATAGATTCTGTATCCCTGTGAACAAATGATGAATGCCCTGGGGACTTTGTTCTGAGAGCAATTGTCCCATTCTACCTTGGGAAGATGACAAACTTATTCCATTCCTGAGCTGATGGCTGTCCTAGAGTCAGTTGGGCAGGTATAGCCATTTTCACCTACCATTTTGGTAAGCAATGTACCAGAGGACCTGGTCCAGATGGCTTCATTCCCAGAGACACTTGGGAAGTTGGTATACATTCCAGAGAAATCTGGTGCATTGATGAAGATTCTAGAGACTTCTTTGAAGATGTGGAGAGTCCTAGATTATTTTGACAGGACAGGGCAGAGCCTATCACCTTGTAGAGGTTAGAAGCAAAAAGTCTTGGAGATCCTGAAGCACATAGCAAATTTGCTATAAGCCATGAGCTAGACAGAGCACTGGTAAAATGGCCCAAGGTAGTCTGGGTATTTGAATTTTCCCAAACCTCCTGTGGAATGTGCTGAATGTCCTAGAGGATTTTAGCATGATGACAAAGAGCTATGCACAAGCAAAGTTCTCTCTGCATATCTGGAAAGTTCCTTAGGCTCTTAAGAAGATAATAAAGGTTCTACAGACTCACATGTAGATGATGGATGTTTTTGAGCACCTGGTGCAGCTGGTTAATGTTGGACCTCTTCTGGAGTCAAGAGGAAAGACTGTTGAGATTGGTGGCTAGAATTGAAAGGTCCAGTAGCCCTTGGAAAATATGCTGAATGTTGTATGGTATGTTGTGTTGATGGAGAAAGTCTCTGACACTCCTGGGAAGAAGTCTGCTGTTTTAAAACATTTTGAGAAGATGGCCCAGTTTCAACATTGTCTTCTTCAAGTGTGGACCATTTCAGGTACTTTGGGACTGATAATGAAGTTCCAACAACCCTGTGAGCATTTGATCAAGATGCCAAAGTTCCTTCTGCAAGCATGGATAATTCCAAGGGCACTGGGGCAGGTGTTGAAAAATCTAATTCCTGTTATAATCTTGAGTCTGTGAATTAGAAGACAAAAGTTCTTCAGTTGCTGTGCAGGGTTGGAGGTCACAAAGTATCTTTTTCAGTTAATGAAAATGGGTTGAGGCACCCGAGTAGATGTTGAAAGTTCTAGGGAACCTTGTGCTGGTATATTCAGTTCAGGGTCTTTTTTAATATAAGGCAAGTTCTCACAGCTTTTTGGAAAAATATGGGAAAGGAGGGACTTGCCTGTGTTAGTGAGGAAAGTCCAAGAGGCTCTTGGGCATGGGCCCATGATCCAGTAGATCTTGGAATACATGGGGGCATTCCCCAAATACATGAGTCGAAAGACAAATGCTTATGTGAGCACTGGCCAAGCTTGCAGGATCCCATGTTCTCTTTGGAAATCAATGAATGTTGTAAAGACTGTTTATTTATATGGTGAAGGCTTCCAAGTGCCCTGAGTAGGTCGCCAAGTTTGCTAGAGAACAAATGTTCTAAATCCCTTAGAATAGATAAAGAATTCTCATGAGATCCTTGGTCATATTGTGAATGTCCTGTAAGTGCAGGGAAATATCAAAGGCCTTATAGTCCCTTTGACAGATGGAGAAGTATCCTGAAATTCTACCACACATGACCAGTGTCCTAGTTTCCTTTGGAAAGGTGCTGGATGTTCTAGAGACCTAGGAGTAGAAGACAAATAACTCGGAATATGTTGGGTTGGTATAGAATATTCCAGGATTTCTGGATTAGATAGTACACTTGGCAGAAGCCCTGTAGTAATTTGGGGATGTTTTGTAGCACCTGGTACAGAGGATGGGTGCCTGAGAGCACCTATAGGTCTGAGACAGACAAATTTCTCAGCCCCGTGTAAATGGAAACATTGCAGACTTCATGAACACATTAGAAGTAGATCCTAGAGCACCCATGGTAAATGTTGATGGTCCTACAACAACTTGGTCCTACAAAATGGTCCTACAATTTCTGAATGAAATTTCATCCCTTTCCTTTGGAAAAAGGCCATAAGATATAGGGACTCCTGTGTTAGTAGCAATATTTCAAGAGCCCTTTGTGAAGGGAGCATAGTTGTCAAAACCCCTTGCAAATTTAGGGAATTGTCTGAAGTCACTGGAAATAATGAAGAGTGCACCATAGACTGTGGAACAGAATGAGATGTTACTGATTTGCCTAAAAGAGATAACACTTCCACAGAACTATCTGAGTTTCAAATACTCATGACCTTTTTAGGAAGATGGGTGAGTTTCCATTCCTCTATGGGGAAATTCAGAATTTTGTAGAGACTCTTGGTTAAAGGTTGAAGGATCCAACATCCCTTGAGACCATATGGAAAGTTTCAGAGGTCCTTGGGCACAAAGTAAATATTCTAGGCCCTCTAGTTCTGATTGAGAAGACTCCAGAACACACAGATCAGATGATGACCCCCACCCCATTTTTGGTAAGGACCTGATTTTCCAAATTGAGTTGGCCAATGTAGAATGTTTTACTGCCTGTTCTATAGTGGACAAATATCTAAGCTCCCTCTGGGAAATTTTCAATGCCTTGGAAATATCTGGGGTTTATCTGGTATGTTATACAACCTCTAGGATGGCTGGCAAATGACAGAGAGTTTCATGGGCAGATAGGAGAGATTTCAGAAGCTCTTTTGTAGTTAGCAAATAGTCTGGAGACCATGGGCTAGCTATAGAAGGTTCCTCAGCACCTGGTACAGATACTGGTTCTTTTGAATTTTCTAATGAACAGAGCAAAGATTCTTCAGTTTCCACTTTACAATGGCAAGGTCTTTGACAGACGGTGAATGAGGTACTTGACCTAGGGCAGATAGCAAAATTTTACTAGCCTTCTCAGGACAAGCTGGAAAATTGATCACTGCTAGGGCAGATGGCAAATTTTCTAAAGCCCCTTTTGCAGGTTTGCTCTTTCCCAGAACCCTTTGATGAGACAGAAAAGTTATGTGACCTTCATGGCCCAATAGCAAATGTCCAATCTTCATCTGATCATAAAGTTTAGATGCTGAGGACTCAGACATAGCATAAGTGCTTTGGTGTCTGATGAAGATTTAGACATCTTTGGTATATTTTCTACAGAGAAAGAAGATATGGAAGTTCCCCCAGCCCCTGCTGTAGATACCAATGGTGCTAAAGAACCTTGATCATATGTAGATGATCCCAATATTCCTTGTTCAGATATAAGAGATTATCCTAGCTCTTGAGTACAAGGGAAGGGCATGGGGTCTGATTTAGCAATGAGGAATGAAACCCTGGTGTAAATAAAGAAACATCTGTAGATCCTAAGCTAGACTGAGAAGATCCAGAGCCTAATCTCTAGTTGACAGATGTCCAAGAACATTCTGATTGGTTTTGTAGTGTTGTATTCCATGTGGAAATAAAGAAATGTTCTACATAGCAAATGAAACAGAGTATGTAGGAAGGTGTGCAAATTTGCAATGGCCATTTGGTAGCAACTAAAAGTTCTATGGCCTGTGGGTTAAATAGAGAAGATTCCAATGCATCTGATGCACAATGTGATCATTTTATACATTCTGTGACAGATAGCAAAGAACTTTGAGATTCCTGACCAGATGGGAAAGTTCCCAAAGTTTCATTGTGAATTTGGAGCAGAGGGTGGTATTCCTTTCTCTAGAGTTCCAACAGGAGAAGTAGGAGGTGAAAAAGTAGGAAGTGTTACAGGCCTTTTGGGATATGGATTTTTTTCTGCTCTACCCTTGGTGTATTTGGACAGTTCCATAGCCCCTTGTGTGGAAAGAAAAATCTCCACAACTTCTTGGGAGAGTGGCAATAATTTTACAGCCCCTTGTCCTAATAAGAAATTGTCTAATGACTTTGGGGCAAAGGCCATAAATCCTAGAGTTTCTGTTGCTGAGGGAGAGGATTCCACAAACTCCTCTGCACATTGTGAATGCTCTGGTGTCTCATTTGTTAATGAGGAAAGTCTCTTAAGTTTTAGCACATAAGACAAATCTTATAGAGTCCCTAAAATAGTTGGGGTAGATTTAGAATAATCTGTGAAGGTGTCAAAGTTCTGAGTCCCACATTGGCAGATTGGCAAGTTCCAGATTTCCTAGTGAAAAATGCTCCAAATATTTTGGAATATTTTGGAGAGTTAGTGAATGACCAAGAGACCCAGGTGCAGATATGGAAACTTCTTTGGGCTTTTTAGCAGGCAGCCTGTGTTCAATGTCCATTGGAGCAGGTAAAGAGGTTTGTAGACCACCTTTGTCAAGACCAACTTTTACCACTTTAGAGGTAGATCACAACTATTCAAGAGTCTATTGGGCAGATGTCAAGCAGTCTTGAGACCCATGATTAATTTGGGAAAGTTCAAGTGCTCCTATATTGGGTTTCAAATATTCTGGAGTCTCTTGGGTAGATAGTGGATGATACAGAGACCCTGGAACAGATGTAGAAAGGTTTTGAGTCTTTCTGCTAGTAATTGTATGTTCATGTGCCCTTGGAGAAAATAAGGAATATTGCAGACCACCTGTGGCAGAACTAACTACAAACTTATAGTGAGAGGGCCAGATTTCAGGAGGTTCTCCTGTAGATATGAAACATTCATCAGGCTTCAGATCCATTTGGGAATGTTTAAGAACTCCTACACCAGAAGGAAAATATCCTAAAGCATCTTGGGCACATTTGACATGTCCTATGGCTCTTTAGCAAGAACGAGGGTTTATCAGAGACACTTCAGGAGCTCCAAATGATTGCTAGACACTTTTTCTAAGATGGACACTTCTTGATCGCTTTGGCCAGACAGAAAAATTTCTACAGCCTTTGAAGCAGGTGGCAAATGCCCGAGACTTTTTTGTACAGGTAAGGAAATTCCTAAAGGATCCTGACCAGACAACACAGGTTCTTGCAATTCTAAGGCACCTGTGAAATGTCTTGCAGATAATAGGATAGGTAAACATATCCTGATATCCACTCCTACTGATGGCACAGGTCCAGGATCCCCTGGGAATATAAGGAATGTACAATACCATCTGGACCAGGTAGAAAATGTCCTAGAATTCCCTGTGTAGGTTTTGACAGTTCTAGAGTCTGCTGTGTAGATGAAGAATATCCCTCAGCTTCTTTGGGAGAGGGAAAGTGTGTTACACTCTGTTCTGATTTTGAGGGCCTTTTTAATTTTATTTATTTACTTTTTTATTAATTACACTTTATTCATTTTGAATCCCCCTATAAGCCCCTCCCTCCTCCACTCCCAGTTCCACCCAAACCCCCCCCCCCCCACTTTCTGCAAGCTTGCAAGCATGCCCCTACCAAAGTCCACTGATTTGGGAGGTCTTCCTCTCTTTCTTTCTGATCTTAGTCTATCAGTTCTCATCAGAAGTGGCTGCATTGTCAGGGTTCTAGGTTATCTCCATGAATAGTCCTTGGTTGGAGTATGAGTCTCTGGGAAGTTCCCTGTGTTCAAATTTTCTTGTTATCTTGCTCTCCTTGTGGAGTTCCTGTCCTCTCCAGCGCTTACTATTTCCCACTTCTTACATAAAATTCCACTCACTCTGACCATCAGTTGGCCATCAGGCTCAACATCTGCTTTCACAGTCTGCATGGCAGAGGCTGTCAGAGGCCCTCTGTGGCAGGTTCCAAGGTTGTTTCCTGTTTTCTTCTTCTGGCTTTCAGAGGCCCTCTGTAGCAGGTTCCTAGGTTGTTTCCTTTTTTCCTCTTCTTCTGATTTCCATCCTCTTTGCCTTTCAGGATGGGGATTGAACATTTTAGTAAGGGTCTTCTCTTTTGCTTAGTATGTTTAGATGTACAGATTTTAGTGGGTTTATTCTATGTTGTATGTTTATATGAGTGAGTATATACCTTGTGTTTCTTTTTGCTTCTGGGACAACTCACTCAGGATGATCCATTCCAGGTCCCACCATTTACCTGCAAATTTCATGATTTCATTATTTTTCATTGCTGAGTAATACTCCATTGTATAGATGTACCACAATTTCTGCATCCGTTCTTCAGTTGAGGGACATCTGGGTTGTTTCCAGCTTCTGGCTATTACAAATAAAGCTGCTACAAATACGGTTAAACAAATGTCCCTTTTGTGTACTTGAGCCTCTTTGGGTATATGACTAGAAGTGGTATGCCTGGATCTTGAGGAAGTGCTATTCCTAGTTGTCTGAGAAAGCACCAGATTGATTTCCAGAGTGGTTGTACAAGTTTACATTAGCACCAACAGTGGAAAAGTGTTCTCCTTTCTCTACAACATCTCCAGCATGTGTTGTCACTTGAGTTTTTGATCTTGGCCATTCTCATGGGTGTAAGGTGAAATCTCAGGGTTGTTTTGATTTGCATTTTCCTAATGGCTAATGAGGTTGAGCATTTCTTTAAGTGCTTCTCTGCCATTCGATATTCCTCTACAGAGAATTCTCTGTTTAGCTCTGTTCCCCATTTTTTAAGTGGATTACTTGGTTTGCTGCTTTTCAGTCCTTTAGTTCTTTATATATACTGGATATGAGTCCTCTGTCAGATAAAGGGTTGGTGGTGATTCTTTCCCAATCTGTAGGCAGTCGCTTTGTTTTTATGACTGTGTCTTTACCTTTACAGAAGCTTTTCAATTTCATAAGGTCCCATTTATTGATTGTTGCTCTTAGAGACTGTGCTATTGGTGTGCTATTCAGGAAGTTTTCTCCTGTGCCAATGAGTTCTAGGGTATTCCCCACCTTTTTTTCTAGTCTATTTAATGTGTTTGGTTTTAGGTTGAGGTCTTTGATCCACTTGGATTTCAGTTTTGTGCAGGGTGATAAGTATGGATCTATTTTCATTTTTCTGCATATAGACATCCAGTTGGACCAGCACCATTTGTTGAAGATGCTATCTTTTTTTCCATTGTATGGTTTTGGCATATTTTTAAAACTCAGCTGTCCATAAGTGTGTCGGTTTGTTGCTGGGTCTTCTGTTCAGTTGCATTGATCCACCATTCTGTTTCTATACCAGTACCATGCAGCTTTTATAAATGTTGCTCTATAGTACTATTTGAGATATGGGATGAAGATACCTCCAGTAGATCTTTTATTGTAGAGGATTGTTTTAGCAATTCTCTGTTTCTTGTTATTCCATATGAAGTTGAGAATTTTTCTTTCTAGGTCTGTAAAGAATTGTGTTGGTAATTTGATGGGAATTGCATTATATCTCTAGGTTGCTTTTGGTAAGATGGCCATTTTTACTATGTTAATCCTGCCAAGCCATGAGCATGGCAGATCTTTCCATCTTCTCATATCTTCCTCCAATTCTTTCTTCAGAGACTTGAAATTTTTTTCATACAAGCCTTTGACTTGCTTGGTTAGGGTTACACCAAGGTACTTTATGTCATTAGCGGCTATTGTGAAGGGTGTTGTTTCTCTAATTTCTTTCTCAGCCCCTTTTTCTTTTGTATACAGGAGTTCTACTGATTTTTTTGCGTTAATTTTGTATCTGGCCACTTTGCTGAAGGTGTTTATCAACTGTTGGTGTTCCCTGATAGAGTTTTGGGCTCATTCATGTATATTATCGTATCATCTACAAATAGTGATAATTTGACTTCTTCCTTTCCAATCTGTATCCCCTTGATCTCCTTCAACTGTCTTATTGCTCTAGCAAGGACTTCCAGAACTATGTTGAAGAGATATTGGAAGAGTGGGCAGCCATGTCTTGTCCCTGATTTCAGTGGGATTGCTTTAAGTTTCTCTCCATTCAGTTTGATATTGGCTATAGGCTTGCTGTATATCACCTTTACTATGTTTAGATATGTGCCTTGTATTCCTGATCTCTCCAACACTTTAAACATGAATGGATGTTGGATTTTGTCAAAAGCTTTTTCAGCATCTACAGAGATTATCCTATGTTTTTTTTTTTTCTTTCAGTTTGTTAATGTAGTGGATCTCATTGATGGATTTCCATATATTGAACCACCCCTGCAGTCCTGGAATGAAGCCTACTTGTTCATAGTGGATAATATCTTTGATGTGTTCTTGTATTTGGTTTGTGAGTATTTTGTTAAGTACTTCTACATCAATGTTCATAAGGGAGATTGGCCTGAAATTCTCTTTCTTTGTTGAGTCTTTGTGAGGTTTAGGTACTAAGGTGACTGTGGCTTCATAGAATGAGTTTGGTAATGTTTCTAATGTTTCTTCTGTTTCTATTTTGTGGAATAGTTTGAAAAGAATTGAAGTTACTCTTCTTTGAAGGTCTGTTTGAATTCTGCTCTGAAGCCATCTTGATCTGGGCTTTTTTTTTTTTTTTGGATGGGAGACTTTTGATGACCGCTTCTATTTCTTTGGGGGATATAGGACTATTTAATTGATTTACCTGGTCTTGATTCAGCTTTGGTATTTCAAATTGATCAAGAATATTGTCCATTTTATTTAGATTTTCAAATTTTGTGGCATATAGACTTTTGAAGTAAGTCCTAATGATTGCTTGGATTTCCTCAGAGTCTGTAGTCATGTCCACCTTTTCATTTCTGATGTTGTTGTTTTGGGTGGTGTCTCTCTGCCTTTTAGTTAGCTTGGCTAAGGGTTTTTCTATCTTGTTGATTTTCTCAAAGAACCAGCTCTTGGTTTCATTGATTCTTTGAATTGTTTTATTTGTTTCTAATTGATTGATTTCAGCCCTGAGTTTGATTATTTCCAGCCTTCTATTCCTGTTTTGTGTGTCTGCTTCTTCTTTTTCTATGGTATTTATGTGGGCCATTAAGTTGCTTGAATGAGCTGTCTCGAATTTCTTCTTGAAGGCACTTAGTGCTATGAACTTTCCTCTTAGCACTACTTTCATTGTGTCCCACAAGTTTGGGCATGTTGTGTCTTCATTTTCATTGAGTTCTGGGAAGACTTTAATTTCTTTTTTCTTCCCTGCTTCAGCTATCATTTAGTAACAAGTTCTTCAGTGTCCATGTGTGTAGTCTTTTTGCTATTTTTGTTGTTGTTGATGTCCAACTTTATTCCATGGTGATCAGACAACATACAAGGGATTATTTCAATCTTCTTGTATCTGTTGAGGTTTGCTTTTTGACCAAGTATATGGTCTCTTTTGGAGAAGGTTCCTGAGGTGCTTAAAAGAAGGTAAATTATTTTGTGTTTGGGTGTAAGGTTTTGTAAATGTCTGTGTGGTCCATTTGATTAATGACCTCTGTCAGAAATATTGTTTCTTTGTTTAATTTCTGTTTTGATGACCTGTCCTTTGTTGAGAGTGGGTTGTTGAAGCCTCCCACTATTAATGTGTGGGGATCTATATGTGGTTTAAATTTTATCAAATATTCTTCTTTTTTTTCTGTGTGTGCTCTTGTATTTGGGTCATAGATGTTCAGGATTGTGATGTCTTCCTGGTGGAATTTTCCCTTGATGAGTATGAAGTGTCCTTCCCCATCTCTTTTTAGTTATTTTGGTTGAAAGTCTATTTCATCAGATAGTAGAATAGCTACTACTGCTTGTTTCTTGGGTCCATTTGCTTGGGAAGTCTTTTTTCAACCTTTTACCCTCAGGTAATGTCTATGTTTGTGCCTTAGGTGTGTTTCTTGTATGCAACAGATTGCTGGGTTTTGTTTACCTATCCATTCTGTTAATCTTGTCTTTTTACTGGAGAGTTGACGCCATTGATGTTGAGAGAGATTAATGACCAGTGGCTTTTAGATCCTTTGAATTTGATGTTGGTTGTGGTCCTAAAGTTCTGTGCTTGGTTGCTTTTTGTTTTACTGTAGTAAGGTTAATTATTTCCTGTGTTTTCTTGACAGAAGCTTACTTTCTTGGATTGTATTTTCCCTTCCAGTGTCTTCTGTAATATTGGATTTGTATGTATGTATTGTTGAAATTTGTTTTTTTCATTGAATATTTTGTTTTCTTCGTCTATGAGGACTGAGAGTTTTGCAGGGTATAGTAGCCTGGACTGACATCTGTGTTCTCTTATGTTCTGCATGATATCCATCCAGTCCCTTCTGGCTTTCATAGTCACTGTTGAAAAGTCAGGTGTGATTCTAATGGGTTTGCCATTATATGATACTTGTCCTTTTTCCCTTGCAGCTTTTAGTATTTTTTCTTTGTTCTGTATACTTAGTGTTTTGAATATTATGTGTAGATGAAGAATATCCCTCAGCTTCTTTGGGAGAGGGAATGTGTGTTACACTCTGTTCTGAGTTTGAGGGCCTTTTCTGTTGCCATTGTGTATTTGGCATCAAACTTAGGGTCCATGAGCAAAATTGAAATACTCATAGACACCTTTGATCATGTGGCAAAAATAATGGAGTTTCTTGAGATGATGGAGAAAGTAATGAAATCTATGGAGCCACTGATAAGTGTCCAGGTGCTTTTGATCCAGAAGAGGAAATTTCAAGAGCAGTTTGTGCTGATGGCAAAGGTTTGACCATCTCTTGTGCAGATTGGAAAGTTCCATTTTGCTTGGCAATGATAATAAAGGTCCTAGAGCCTCCTGGCTAGTTGGAAAAATACAAGCAGTACTCTGAGTAGCAGTTGAAAGTTTCGGAGGCCTTTGCAAAGACACCAAAAATCCTTTAAACCAGTTGAACATGAAGAATATTCTATTTCCAGAGGACCCTGATCAGGGAGGGAATATCCTGAAATCCCTTGTGCTAATAAGTGTTGTCTCACTTCCCCTGGGAGGTGGAGCCAATGTCCTAAATATCTTAGTGAAGATGGAACTGTTTCCTGAATCCTTGGGGAGATAGCAAAGGTTGTATTGTTCTCTGGACAGATTGGAAGCAACACAGAATTATTGGGGCAGATGTTGAGTGTTTTCAAGACCTGCGGACATATGGCAAAGTTCTAAGGTACACCATATTAGATGCTGATCTTACTGGATATGCTGGTGAAGCTGATAAATATTCTCCAGCAAAATACTGTAAGCAGAAGAGTCTTTAGATGCTCTGGAAGATACAGAAAATGTCAGGTCTTCTTGTGGTACAAGTCTTAGAGGTCTTTATGCACATGTGGACTTTCCCTCAGACTCAGGTGCAGATAGGGAAGATCCCTCAGCTTATAAGTCAATTTTGGAAAGTGAGGGAACACTTTGAGCTAGGGGAAAAAGTACTGGAGTGCCTGACAAAGGTGAGGAATTTTCCTTAATCCCTAGGGCAGATAGTGAAAATACTAATCCCTGTGGGGTAGTCTCAGTAAGCCCTGGATCCTCTAGGGATGATATGGATTGTCCAGGAGATATTTGGCTACCCAAGGCAACCTTTCACAGCTGCTTAGCCAGATGCAGAACATTTGATGGGCTTTTGGAAAGGTACAGGTGTGTGATTCTCCTGAGGAGGAGTTGTCGCTATTGCTCTTTCTTTTGAAGCATGAGAAGATAAATTAAACCTTTTTTTTGCAGAAGAGAGGTCATTTGAAGTGCCTTTCTTGGCTGTGAAAGTTATGGAGTCCACTTGCTCTGAAGGATGAACTCTTAACCACTTTTTGGTAAAAATAAGATATCTGGCTCCTACTTGAGAAGAGGAAGAGTGTCTACTTTCTCGCCCCTGAGAAGGGCTTTCCACAAAACCCTCTTTTGTAGATTTGGAAGATTGTACAGCACTGTGCTTGAATACAGTAGAACTTAGGACCTATCCCTCAGATGGGGAAGATGTTGAGGTGTCATGGGAATATATGCAAGTGTTGAATTTAGCTTCAGAATGAGAGGAAGTTAATAGAGCTTCATGTGTAGGCTTGGACTTTCCTAGAGCTTCATGGGTACATGAGGGAGGTCTAAGAGCTTTGTGGACAGGTAGGGAGTTTATTAGACCTCCTTGATTACTTCTAGAAGTTCCAAGAACAATTTTTTCAAAAAAGAAAAGGGATGATGATTTTGATTAGAGATGTCAGGTTCCAGAGCTAGCTGGACAGACAAAAGATACTCCAATGATCTTTTGGAATATAAGGTAGAATGCACAGACTTTGAAGTGTGAGACAGGAGTGGTGGAGATAGTTGTGGGTGTATGGAAAGCATAACATCCCTTTGGACAGATTTGGAAGGGTCTATAGCATCTTCTGTATTTGTGAGAGATTGCTGATTCTCTTGGGGATATAGGAAATTTCCCACAGACTCCTGTGAATTTTGGGAAGCTCCTGTGTGGATTTGTGCTCTGTAAGAATACAATGGATCCCCTTTTTAGATGTGCAAGGTGCTGTAGTGTACTCTTGTGAACACGTGTTCCTTCCCATAGCCCCTTTATCATGGATGGGCACATCTAAAACTCTGTGTAAACATACTATGTTCTAGAAGATTGGTTGTAGTTGTGCCACACCCAAGAGCCATTGCTAATTGTGTGGACTTGGCATAATACTCTTTTCTAAATGTATCATGTCCCATAGTCCCTTTCTGATATTGGGTAGTACTCAGAGGGTCTGGGATAGGTTTTTCATGTCCTAGTAACTCTGGTGTATATTTAGAAATTCCAAGAGCCTTTCTGAATTTGCAAAGATTTCTACAGAGCCCTGGGGAGGCCACAAAGGTTGTATTCAATCAGCAACCCTGAGAGATGTGGAACATGCAAAGCTCTCTTTGAGATTTGTAACATGTATTTATTTATCTGTTTTGGGAGTGCTGACAAGTCCAAAGGGCCATGTAGGCCAGTGAGACATAGTTGAAATCCTCTTGGTCAGATAGGGAACCAGTGGATTCCCCTTGCTCAGAGAGACCACCTCTTAATTTCCTCCTTGAATAGAAATGTCCATGCTCCCTTTCCATAGCTGATTTTTTGAATCTCCATTCAGGGGAAACAAAGGTTTGGGAATATATCTTTGTCACTTTTTTGGGAGATGTGGACAATTGTAGACCTGACTTGGCAGAATGGGATGGACTCACAACCACTGGGGGAGATTTTGAAGCTGATAGATCTCTGTGTGTTTATTGGAGGCACAAGAAATACTTGGGCATACTCAGGAGATCCTCACAACTCCTGTCTATGTGTGGAACTTTCAAGAGCCCCTTCTGAAGAGGACAAAGGCCCTTGATCTGCTGATGTACATGGGAAATATTTATTTCTGCTTGTGCATGTTTGAGCAATGAGGATCTTTTTTGGGGAGGTGTGCTTGGGTTTAGGCCCTTTTGGTACATTAGAGAAGTTCTGAGAACATTCTTTAATGATGGAAGGCTTTTAAAGCCAACTTGTTTAATTGGGAAATTATGAAAACCCCTTGGTCAGCAGGGACAGGACTCAAGCTCACTTTACTAGAAGTGAATTGCATAGTGTCCTTTTTGGGAGAGGGGGAACATTTCCCACTTGAGAGTTGTCAAGGGTGCTAAACTCTCTTGAAGAGAGGGGGGAAATGATGAAATATTGAGCTGCCCTTTAGAGAAGGCTTGGAGACTTCTTTGTCTAATGGGGCCTTTGGAGGTCCTGGAGATGAGAGTGGTCTAGTCTAAAAAGCTTTCAGGGAGAGTTGGAGAGATGGGAGACTGCTTGGGTAGAGGATGGTCTTTTTAAATCCTCTCTGGATGAGGAGGCATGTATGAATTTCCCTCCAGCACAAGGGGGAGGTTTTTGAAACTTCTGGGCTGATATGAAATGCCCCTTAGTCCCTTGAACACATTTGGTTAGTCCCAAAATCCCTTGGGTGGTTATGGACAATCCTGAACCTCTCTGGAAGAAGTGCAATATCCCAGAGCCTCTTTGTTAGATAGGGAATGCATTAGGGACCCTTGAAAATAGAAGAGATTACCGGTCCACGCTGCTCAGTGGAAGAGTAAGCAGAAGATTGCCTAGCCACTGATTCTACAAGTTTTTCTACCACAGAAGACAAAGTCAGTCTTCTTTTCACCTTCTTCTGAATGTACAAAAAGGATGAAGCCAGTCTCTTTTGGGGGGCAGGCTGTAAGGCATATGGGCCCATTTCCCTGTTTAGTGGTTTCCTCCTGCATTCTGGAACTTTCAAAGGATTTGGAAATTCCTTTTGCTTCATCTCTTTCAGCTAATTCATGGAGTTTTGGAACTTTTTTACTGTCTGAAGTCTTTAGAAGAGCTTTGAGGTACTGCAGACTCTCTGCACTAAGAGGTTTGGTTCTATTGAATCTCTGGCCTTCATAATGCTTTAAGAAGCTGGACTTGTGCCTAGTTGGGCGAATGATGCTCAGAGGTGCAAAATCCAGATGTGTGTTGCTGCTCAAGTACTTGCCCCATTGGAGTGAGGAGTCATACTCAACTTGGGGGAACCTGAAGGGGTTCAATGCATGGAGGTTGGGGGACACTGAAGGACGTCCCAGGTTGTGGAGGCTGGGCCACATTGACGGGGTTTCCAGGCCGTGGAGGCTGGGTGTACTGGGATTTAAGCTCAGAACTGAAACCCAGAGCTGAGGCTTTCTGGCCTGTCTCCACAGTTTTGAACATTTAGACTATAAGGAAATTGAGGTATCTGTCCTCATGCCACTTCCTATGCTTGGTGGGAGGATAGGGGAGGGTGGGTGGTAAGAGTACAGCACAGTTAGGGAAACAGCGACAAGGGTTCAGGAGAGGGGGAAAGGAAGAGAGGAGGGATGGGGCTATGACCGAGATGCAAATTGAGTAAAATTAGATAAAAAATAAAACAACTTCAAAAAAGTTACTTGAGATAGAAATAGGGAAATTGGCTTCTACCCCTGGCAAGGGGCATAGAATGTACTTGCCACAAATGAAAGTGGCAGCAAGCAGTGGGAAGCATTAATCAGTTAGAATCTCTGAGATCTGTGAACACGTCCAGAGGGAAGAGTTCACAGAACTCAAGTGACAATTGGCATCACGAGTCAAGTGACCGTTGGCACCATAAGGCAAGTAAAGTTGGAGGGAGGCACTTAGTAACTGTTTCTTCCGGCCTGCACGTGTCAGTCATGGTCTGCCTCACCTTGTGGTTTTGTAGGCAGCAAAAGGGCAAACACGCAAGCTTTCTGAATGAAAGGATGCTGAGGACCCACTTCCTTCTGGTCAAGAGATCTAGCTAATTTGGTGCCCAGGGTCACAGGCCAGGACAAGGGATTGTGGAAGAAGCAACGAGACTAGTAATAGCAAAGGGTACATACAAGACTATGCTCTCAAGTCACTTTTGCACAACCACAGAATCTGCTGTAGTGTTGAAATGGTATCTGTTGGAGCCTCCTAACTGAATGAGAAAGACTGATCAAGATCTGAGCTTCTGAGAGACTTTTGGCAAGCCAACAAGTTTCTTATCGTGTTGGGGAAAGAACAAGGAATAAGGTTTCAATAACGAATAGAATGTGTGGAATTGATATAAAAAATGCCATTCTTTATGTTATGCTTGACCTTAAATTTCCTGGGTAACGCTATTCCTAGTTGTCTGAGAAAGCGCCAGATTGATTTCCAGAGTGGTTGTACAAGTTTACATTCCCACCAGCAGTGGAGAAGGGTTCCCCTTTCTCCACAACCTCTCCAGCATGTGTTGTCACTTGAGTTTTTGATCTTGGCCATTCTCATGGGTGTAAGGTGAAATCTCAGGGTTGTTTTGATTTGCATTTCCCTAATGGCTAATGAGGTTGAGCATTTCTTTAAGTGCTTCTCTGCCATTCGATATTCCTCTACAGAGAATTCTCTGTTTAGCTCTGTTCCCCATTTTTTAAGTGGATTACTTGGTTTGCTGCTTTTCAGCTTCTTTAGTTCTTTATATATACTGGACATGAGTCCTCTGTCAGATAAAGGGTTGGTGAAGATTCTTTCCCAATCTGTAGGCGGTCGCTTTGTTTTGATGACGGTGTCCTTTGCCTTACAGAAGCTCTTCAGTTTCATGAGGTCCCATTTATTGACTGTTGCTCTTAGAGCCTGTGCTGTTGGTGTTCTGTTCAGGAAGTTTTCTCCTGTACCAACGAGTTCTAGGGTATTTCCCACTTTTTTTTTTCAAGCTGATTTAATGTGTGTGGTTTTATGTTGAGGTCTTTGATCCACTTGGACTTCAGTTTTGTGCAGGTTGATAAGTATGGATCTATTTGCATTTTTCTACATGTAGACATCCAGTTAGACCAGCACCGTTTGTTGAAGATACTATCTTTTTTCCATTGAATGGTTTTGGCGTCTTTGACAAAGATCAGGTGTCCGTAAGTGTGTGGGTTTATTTCTGGGTCCTCTGTTTGGTTCCATTGATCCACCATTCTGTTTCTATGCCAGTACCATGCAGTTTTTAAAACTGTTGCTCTATAGTACAGCTTAAGATCAGGAATGGAGATACCTCCAGAAGATCTTTTATTGTAGAGGATTGTTTTAGCAATTCTGGGTTTCTTATTTTTCCATATGAAGGTGAGAATTTTTCTTTCAAGGTCTGTAAGAATTATTTTGGTAATTTGATGGAAATTGCATTGAATCTGTAGATTGCTTCCTCAAGATCCAGCCATACCACTCCTGGGCATATATCCAAAAGAGGCTCAAGTACACAAAAAGGACATTTGCTCAACCAGGTTTGTAGCAGCTTTATTTGTAATAGCCAGAAGCTGGAAACAACCCAGATGCCCCTCAACTGAAGAATGGATGCAGAAATTGTGGTACATCTACACAATGGAATATTACTCAGCAATGAAAAATAAGGAAATCATGAAATTTGCAGGTAAATGGTGGGATCTGGAAAGGATCATTCTGAGTGAGTTGTCCCAGAAGCAAAAAGACACACATGGTATATACTCACTCATATAGACATATAACATAGGACAAACCCACTAAAACCTGTGCATCTAAACAAACTAAGCAAGAGAGAGGACCCTAACTAAAAGGTCCAATTCCCATCCAGAAAGGCAAAGAGGATTAACATCAGAAGAAGAAGAAAACAGGAAACAACCTAGGAACCTACCACAGAGGGCCTCTGAAAGCCCTACAGACTATCAATGTAGATGCTGAGCCTGATAGGCAACTGTTGGGCAGAGTGAAGGGAATTTTATGTAAGAACTGGGAAATAGTAAGAGCTGGAGAGGACAGGGTCTCCACAAGGAGAGCAACAGAACAAGAAAATTTGAACACAGGGAACTTCCCAGAGACTCATACTCCAACCAAGGACTATCCATAGAGATAACCCAGAACCCCTCCACAGATGTAGCCCAGGGCAGTTCAGAGTCCAATTGGGTTACATAGTAATATGAAGAGGGACTGCCTCTGACATAATCTGATTGGCCTGCTCATTGATCACCTCCTCCTGGTGTGGAGCAGCCTTACCAGGCCATAGTAGAGGACAATGGAGCCACTTTTGATGTGAACCGATAGACTAAGATCAGAAAGGAGAGGAGAACCTCCCCTATCAGTGGACTTGGGGAGTGGCATGCATGCAGAGGGAGGAGAGAGGGTGGGATTGGGAGGGGAGGAGGGAGGGGCTTATAGAGAGATGCAGAATGAATAAAGTGTAATTGATGAAAATAAAATAAAATAAAAATTAAAAAAAATTTTTCTGGGTAAATTTGTGAAAACTTCTGTGAACACATTATGCCTTCCTGAATGTTGAATGACATCTGGAGATTTCGTAAAAAGACTTACTGCAATGTTAACATTTTGTAAATATTTATTATAGGTATGACTCAGAGAATAAAGACAAATTATTATCCCCTTGTAGTTCAGATACTACTTGACATAAGTTCACAGATTCAGAACACAGACACAGTTGACTCCTGAAAGTAACCCCTATGGACTTAATTGTTTTGTCTACCATGATTTATATGTTAGGTCCCTATAACATTGACACATTTGTATTGCTTTTTAAAGGTTGATTATGACGGTCCTGAAGGCTAATGTCACGTACAAGTGAATCTGAATGGGTCACTTTCATGCCAATGCTGCTGCTGCACCATTGTTTCACATAGTGATTGTTGAAAACCTTAGTCCAGCTGATGAAACTTAGAAAGGTCAAAGAATATTAGTCAATACTCTGAGAGTGTAAAGCATGTTTAGAATTTTCATTCAGGCTCAAAATTTTAGTTAATATTTTGTTTATTTTCTTTTGTGTACTTATTTTTTTTTATTTTTAATTATACTTAATTTACTTTGTATCTCCCATCTAGTTCCCTTCTCCCCTCCCAAGCCCTTCCTTCCTTCCCCTTCTCCCAACACTCTCCTCCCCAAGTCCTCTGTTAGTGCCACGTCCGTCTCGCCAGCTGCGCAGGCTGCAACAGCCCTGTGACAAGCTTGGTGAAACCTGTAGGAGCATGAAGTTCTCCAAGGGGATGGATAAGGCTCTGAAGCCTGGACATTTGTTTAGGCGAAGACTCGGGCCTCCTGGGATGAGGAAATGGCTGGGGTAACTCGGATGGCTTGGTTTCACTTTTGAATTTCTGCTTTGTCTCATAGCGATTGCACACACTTCTTGGAAAGAAATGGGGGCATCTTTGAAAGCCCTGCTTTCCCAGAAATTATTTCTCAATAGAGGAAATTCAATTCATTGAGACTGGGCTTGAATCAACTCTTAGAAATGCTATATGTAACAATTCTGATAATATTTTCAAGTAATCAGTTGCAAAATAATTCTAGTTTACCACTAAATTTAGCTTTACTTTATCTTCCCAGGATAGGAACGTATTCTGATCCAAGTAGCTGATGCAGTTAGTGAACCTTATGATAGTACATGGCGTAAAAGGAACAGGGGATGGAAAGCAGAGGCAGATGTCTGTAAAAGTTATGAAGCCTGAAAAGAACATTTTGAGAACGTTTGGAATCAAAGGCAAGATTAGCATAAGAATGTCTATACTGAGCCTAACGCTCTGGAACTTGTCCCGATATGGTCTTGATCAGGGGTTAAGCAAGGTTAATTGATTACGCTTGTTATGATAATATCAGCCTTTTTTAGTTGAACCTTTGACCTTTTTATGGTCTTTTCTTAAAAGTTATGTTTGATGACTATCTGTACTACGTGGCCACCTATCTTGGCACTCTTACAAATTCCTCTTAATGGTTTTTTCTGACTGTATAAATTGACTACTGAAACAGTAAAGTTCTGTAGCAGCATAAGAACTCATTGAGTCTGTGTTGTCTGTCGCGCCGAATCCTTCCCTCCTGAGATCTTCCAAGGACCCTGAGTCGGACTTTGCCCTGACCTCCCGGGCCGGTCGGTGGCATGTTAGGGTAGGGTTTCTTTTTCTTCCTTCTGATCCTAGATTGTTATGTCTTATCAAGAGTGGCTGCATTGTCTTTCTCTGTGGCATGGTAAGGCTGCTTCCCCCTAAGGGGGAGGTGATCAAAAAGCAGGCCAAACAGTTCATATCAGAAGCAGTCCCTGTTCCCATTACTATGGAACCCACTCGGACACTGAACTGCCATGGGCTACTTCTGCGCAGGGGTTATAGGATATCTCAATGCCTGGTACTTGGTTGGAGTATGAGTCTCAGGAAAGAACCCTGTGCTCAAAATTTTTGGTTCTGTTGCTCTCCTCCAGGACCTCCTGTCCACTCCAGATCTATTATTTCCCACTTTTTTCATAAGATTTTCTACATTCTGCCCAAAGTTTGGACATAAGTCTCAACATCTGCTTTCATAGTCTGCAGGGCAGAGTGTTTCAGAGGCTTTTTGTGGGAGGCTCCTAACTTGTTCCCTGTTTTCTTCTTCTGGTGTCCATTCCCTTTGCATTTCTGAGTGGGGATTGAACATTTTAGCCAGAGTCCTCACTCTTGATTAGTTTCTTTAGGTGTGCAGATTTTAGTAAATTTGTCCTATATTATATGTTTATATGAGTGAGTATATACTGTGTCTGTCTTTCTGATTCTGGGATAGCTCTCTCAGGATGATTCTTTCCAGATCCCACCATTTACCTTCTAATTTCATGATTTCCTTGTTTTTTATTTTATTTTATTTTATTTTTTTATTGCTGAGTAATATACCACAATTTCTGTATCCATTCTTCATTTGAGGGGCATCTGCGTACTTTCCAGTTTCAGGCTATTAGAAATAAAGAAGCTACAAACATAGTTGAGCAAATGTCCTTATTGCATACTTGAGAATCTTTTGGATATATGCCTAGGTATAGCTGGATTTTGAGAAAGCACTATTCCTTATTGTCTGAGAAAACAACAGATTGCTTTCCAGAGTGGTTGTACAAGTTTACATTCCCACCAGTAGTGGAGGAGGGTTCCTCTCCAGAACGTGTTGTCAGTTGAGGTTTTGATCTTGGTCATTCTGATGTGTGTAAGATGAAATCTCAGGGTCATTTTGATTTTCATTTCCCTGATGGCTAATGATGTTGATAATTTCTTTAAGTGTTTCTCTGCCATTTGATATTCCTCTATAGAGAATTCTCTGTTTAGCTCTGTTCCCCATTTTTTAGTTGGATTGCTTGATTTTTGCTTCTCAGCTTATTTAGTTCTTTATATATACTTGATATAAGCCCTCTGTCAGAGGGTTGGTGAAGATTCCTTCCCAATCTGTAGGCAGTCGTTTTGTTGTTGTTGTTTTTTTTTTTTTGAGGATGGTGTCCTTTGCTTTACAGAAGCTTTTTAGTTTCATGAGGTCCCATTTATTCATTATTGCTCTTAGAGCCTGTGCTGTTGATGCTCTGTTCAGGAAGTTGTCTCCTGTACCAATGAGTTTAGGGTCTTCCCCACATTTTCTTCTAACTGATTTAATGTGTCTGTTTTTATGATGATGTTTTTGAACCACTTGGACATTAGTTTTGTGCAGGGTGGTAAGTATGGATCTATTTGTATTTTTCTACATATAGACATCCAGTTAGACCAGTTGAAGATGCTGTCTTTTCATTGCATGGTTTCAGCAACTTTGTCAAAGATAAGGTGTCCAGAAGATTATATCTGGGTCTTCCATTTGGTTCCAATGATCCACCAGCCTGTTTCTTTGCCAGTAACATGCATTTTGTAGTATTGTTGCTCTATAGTACAGCTTGAGATCAGGGTTGGAGATACCTCCTGAAGATCTTTTAATGTAGAGTATTCTTTTAGCAATTCTTTGTTTCTTATTGTTCCATATGAAGGTGAGAATTTTTCTTTCAAGGTCTGTAAGAATTGTTTTGGTAATTTGATGGAAATTGCATTGAATCTGTAGATTGCTTTTGGTAAGATGGCCAGTTTTACTATGTTAATCCTGCCAAGCCATGAGCATGGGAGATCTTTCCATCTTCTGATATCTTCTTCTAATTCTTTCTTCAGAGACTGGAAATGTTTTCATACAAGTCTTTGACTTGCTTGGTTAGGTTCACACCAAAGTACTTTCTGTCCTTTGTGCTTATTTGAAGCATGTTGTTTCCTCAATTACTTTCTCAGCCCTTTTGCCTTTTGTATACATGGGGACTACTGTTTTTGTTTGTTTGTTTGTTTGTTTGTTTGTTTTAGATAATTTTGTATCCTTCTACTTTATGAAGGGGTTTATCACCTGTAGGACTTCCCTGATAGAAATGTTGGGGTCACTCAGTTTTACTATCATATCATCTGCATATAGGGATACTTTTACTTCTTTCTTTCCAATTTTATCCCCTTCATCTCCTTCAGTTGTCTTATTGCTCTAGCAAAGACTTCCAGAACTATTTTGAAGAGATATGGAGAGAGTGGGCAGCCTTGCCTTGTTTCTGACTTCAGTAGGATTGCTTTAAGTTTCTCTACATTTAGTTTTCTGTTGGCTATAGGCTTGCTGTACATCTCCTTTACTATGTTTAGATATGTGCATTGTATCCCTGATCTCTCCAAGACTTTAAACATGAATGGATGTTAGATTTTGTCAAATGCTTTTTGAGCATCTAAGGGAATTATCATTCATTTTTTCCCCTTCTGTTTATTAATATGGTGTAACACATCGATGGACTTTTATATATTGAACCACCCTTGTATACCTGGGATGAAGCCTACTTGGACATAGTGGATGATATCTTCGATTCGTTCTTGTATTCAGTTTGCAAGTATTTTGTTGAGTATATTTGCATCAACGTTCATAAGGGAGATTGGTCTGAAATTATGTTTCTTTGTTGGGTCTTTGTGAGGTTTAGGTAGCAAGGTGACTGTGGCTTCATAGAATGAGTTTAATAGTGTTCCTTCTGTTTCTATTTTGTCGAATAGTTTGAAGAGAATTGGAGTTAGCTCTTCTTAGAAGGACTGGTAGAATTCTGCACTGAAAACACCTGGTCCTGGGCTTTTATTGGATGATAGATTTTGATGACTGTTTCTATTTCTTTAGGGGATATAGGACTATTTAATTGACTTACCTGGTCTTGATTCACCTTTGGTAAGTATAACCCAGCAAGAAAATTGTACATTTAGATTTAGATTCATTTAGATTTTCAAATTTGTGGCATATAGCCTTTTGAAGTAAGTCCTAATGATTGTTTGGAATTCCTAAGTGTCTGTTGTTACGTTCCCCTTTTCATTTCTGATTTTGTTGATTTGGATAGTGTCTCTTTGCTGTTTACTTAGTTTGGCTAAGGGTTTGTCTATATTGTTGATTTTCTCAAAGAACCAGTTCTTGGTTTCATTGATACTTTGAGTTGTTTTATTTGTTTCTAATTTATTAATTTCAGCCCTGATTTTGACTATTTCCTGGCATCTACTCCTTTTTGGTGTATCTGCTTCTTTTTTTTCTATTGCTTTTAGGTGAGCCATTAAGTTGCTGACATGAGTAGGTTTTTTTTTTTTCTTGAAGGCACTTAATGCTATGAAATTTCCTCTTAGCACTACTTTCATTGTGTCCCATAAGTTTGTGTATGCTGTGCCTTCATTTTCATTGTATTCTAGGAGTACTTTGATTTCTTTCTCATTTCTTCCCTGACCTAACTGTCATTGAGTAGCAATTTGTTTAGTTTCCATGTGTGCTTAGGCTTTTTGTTATTTATGTTGTTGTTGAGATCCAGTTTTAGTCCATAGTGGTCAGATAGGATACATGGGATTATTTCAATCATTTTGTATCTGTTGAGATTTGTTTTGTGACTAACTATATGTTCTAATTTGTAGAAGGTTCCATGAGGTGCTGAGAAAAAAGTAAATTCTTTATTGTTTGGGTGAAAGTTTCTGTAGATATCTGTTAGGTCCATTTGATTCATGACCTCTGTTATAGTCCTTGTTTCTTTGTTTAACTTCTGGTATGCTGACTTGTTGTTTGTTGATTATGGGGTATTGAAGTCTCCCACTATTAATGTGTGAGGGTCTATGTGTGGTTACAGTTTTATTAATGTTTCTTTTACAAATGTTGGTGCTCTTGTTGTTTGGGACATATATGTTCAGAATTATGGTGTCTTAGTGGAGTTTTCCTTTGATGAGTATGAAGTGTCCTTCCCCATCTCTTTTGATTAATTTTGGTTGAAAGTCTATTTTTTAGATATTAGAATCGCTACTCCTGCTTGCTTTTTGGGTCCATTTGCTTGGAAATCCGTCTTCCAACCCTTTACTCTTTGGTAATATCTATTTTTGTGACTTAGGTATGTTTCTTGTATGCAACAGATTGTTGGGTCTTGTTTACCCATCCATTCTGTCAGTCTGTGTCTTTTTATTGGAGAGTTGAGTCCATTGATATTAAGGGAGATTAATGACCAGTGGCCTTAGATGCTTTCATTTTTCTGTTGGCTATGGTAGTGTGTTTGTGTTTTTGGCTACTTTTGGTTTTGCTGGAGTGAGGTTATTTTTTTCCTGTGTTTTCCTAAATTTAGTTAGTTTTCCTGGTTTCTATTTTTCCTTCTTGTATATTCTGTAATGTGGGATTTGTGGGTAGGTATTGTTTGAATTATTTTTGCATTGAATATCTTGTTTTTTTTTTCCATTTATGATGACTAAGAGTTTTGCTGGATATAATAGCCTAGGCTGACATCTGTGTCCTCTTTGGTTCTACATTATATCAGTCCAGGCCCTTCTTGCTTTCATAATCTCTGTGGAGAAGTCAGGTGTGTTTCTGATGGGTTTGCCATTATATGTTAAGTGGCCTTTTCCCTTATAGCTTTCAGTATTTTTTTCTTTGTTCTGTATACTTTCTGTTTTTATTATTATGTGGCTGAAGGATTTTCTTTTATGGTCTAATGTATTAGGTATTCTGTAGGCCTCTTGTAATTTTAGAAGCCTCTCCTTTAAGTTGGGGAAATTTTCTTCAATGATTCTTTTAAAGATATTTTCTGGGCCTTGGAGCAGAGAATCTTCTTTTCCTTCTATTCCAGTTATTGTTAGCTTTTGTCTTTTAATATTGTCCTCGATTTCTTGGATGGTCTGTGGCAGGAATTTTTTGGATTTAACATTTTCTTTGACAGATACAACGATTTCTTTTACATTGTATCTTTTACGACTGAGATTCTTTCTTCCATCTCTTTTAGTCTGTTATGCTCACCTCTGTAATTGCTGTTTTCTTCCCTAAATTCTTCGTATCCAAGATTTCTTCTATTTGTGCTGTCTTTATTTTTTCCAATTCTATCTTCAGATCTTGAGTTTTTTATTTATTTCCTTCACCTGTCTGATTGTATTTTACTGTTTGATTTTAGTTCCTTCAACTCTGTTTCTTTTATTTTATTCAGTTAATTAATTATTTCTTCTCTGAAGGTCACAAACTGGCTGCATTTTCGTTTATCTTCACAGATGGCCATAATCTGCTTGTCTTTAACTTTCTCCATTTCTTTATGAGTAGCTGTGATCTGTTTGATTTTATTTTCCTCCAATTCTTTACATATTTTATTTGTTTCCTCTATTATCCTCTTCATCAGCATAGATGTAAGGTCATCTTCTTGAATTTTAATTATGCTGTGATGTCCAAAGCTGCTTGCCCCTGGATGGCTGGGTTCTAGAGATGTCATATTACTTTGTCTTATGTTAGTTGAGCTTTTACGGTGACCTCTACCCCTTGGGTTGTATTAGGTGTTGGCTGTTACTTTCTGGTGCTTCCTGAATCCTGAGGTAGGGAGAATCCCCTTGGCAGGAAGATGATTTTTCCTGAAGGAGGCCTCCTCTGCTTTATGGTTACTATATGGCCAATGTTTTTTTCAGGAATTGTCAGTGCTCACCTCAGATGTATAGACCTGATTAGTAGCTGTGGTCTTTGTTAATCAGGGGGGCTCTCTTCTCACCCATAGTAATCCTTAAGACAGCTGCCCTGTTGCTGGGTTTCTCATTCTGAATTTAGTGAGCTGCTGCTGTTGTTACACTATTTTCCAGGTACAGCCCTCTTGAAGAACCTGCTGCTTCCCTAGCTGTGGAGTTTTCTCTCAACAGGAAAACTTAGTCTGGTACCCTGAGGCACACAGTTCTGTCTGGGAAGGTGAGAGGAACACCTAGCAAGTCTCTGGGACAGAGGCTGAGTGCTTTGCCCTGGGCTGGGATAATGTCTGCCCGAGTTTGCTATGGAAGCTGGGGGCACTACTTTGGTCCTGAGGCTGTGCATGCTGGTATAGAATGGTAGCTGGGGGTGCCCCTCTGATCTGGAGGATGTGAACTCCTCTCTAGGCTTGCAACTGAGGGCTCCACTCTGGTCTGGAGGCTGGGTGCCTCACTCTGGCCCGGAATCTGCGCTAGGGGTGCTGTTCTGGTCTGGAGGCTCTGCACCCTGGTCTGAAATGGCAGCTGTGGGCACTGCTCTAGTCAGGAGGTTCTGTGCTCTGATCTGGACTGGCAGTGTGTTGTGGGCCAGAGGTTGTGCACACCTCTCTGGAATGGCAACTAAGGGCTCTGCTCTGGATCAGAGGCTTGATGCCACACTCTACTCTAGAGGCTGTGTCCTCCAGTCTGAGATGGTGGCTGGGCTCACTGATCTGGGCCTGAGGCTGTGTGCACTGATCTGGGCCAGCAGGTGTGTGCCCAGCTTTGGGCCAGAGGCTATGCCCTCTTCTCTGGACAGACAAATGAGGTCTCCTCTCTGGTCTGGAGGCTGAGCACATCACACTGGGCCAAAGGCTGTGTGTCCCGGTCCTGGATGGTGGCTAGGGGTGCCGCAGGAGGCCCTGTGTGCCAATCTTGGGCAGCAGGTGCACCCGCTGGTCCCAGGAAGTTTAAAAGGTATTGTCGAGGGGACCTGATGTTGGTCCCAATTAATTTCCACACCAAAGGCTTTCCTCTCACCTGGCAATCACAAACACTGGTGTTTTAGATCCCTGAGTTCAGACTCCTGGTGTCTGTGCCAGCACTGCTTTCCTGTTCCTCAGACACAATGTCCTCCCCTAATTTTTATTTTTATTTTTTACTATTCACCGGTTACTTTCTTCTCATGCCAGCTTTATCCACATTCCTCATTCCTGTCCAATCTTACCCCCCAAATCCCTCATCTCCTCCTTTCCAAGTCCACTAATAGCAGAGGTCCTCCTCCACTTCCATCTAATGCTAGCTCAACAGGTTTCTTCAGAACTGGCTGCAATGTCCTGCTCTGTGGCCTAGCAAGGCTGCTCCTTCTCTGGTTTGGGTGGGAGTGGAGGTCAAAGAGCCAGCTATAGAGTTCATGTTAAAAATAGTCCCTATTCCCCTAACAAGAAACCAAATTGGATGCTAAGATACCATGGGCCACATCCAAGTAGGGCTTCTAGAGATATCCATACAATGTCCTTGGTTAGAGCAATAGGCTCATAAAAGACCCCTGTGTCCTAATGTATCTTGTCCTTGTAAGTTCCTATCCTCTCCATGTCATATTAACTCCCTCTTCTTCCATATGATTCCCTGCACTCTAATAAAGAATAGTTATGAGTCTCAGCATCTGCTTTGATACACTGTTAAGTAGAGTCATTCAGAAGCCCTTAGTGATAGGCTCCTGTCCTGTTACTGGTATTCTCCTATTTCCAATGTACATCCCATTTGTTTTTCTTTGTGAGAATTGATCATAGTACCCTGGGTCCACTTTCTTGTTTATCTTCTTTAGGTGTACAGGTTTGAGTTTGTTTATCCTATTTAATAGGTCTGGTTCCCACTTATAAGTGGATATATACTCTATGTCTTTCTCCTTCTGGGATACTTCACTCAGGATTGTCTTTTCTAAATCCCACCATTTGTCTGCAAATTTTATGATTTCCTTGTTTTTAATTGCTGAGTAGCTTTCATTGTGTAAAAGTACCACAATTTCTATATCCATTCTTTCTTTAATAGATATCTGGGTTGTGTCCAGGTTTTGGCTTTATGAATAAAGCTGCCACAAATATGGTTGATCAAGCAAATGTCCTTGTGTATTTGAACATCTTTTGGATATATGCCTACGAATGGGATAGCTGGATCTTGAGAAAGCAGTATTCACAATTGTATGAGAAAGTGACAGATTGATTTCCTGATTGGTTGTTCAAGTTTACATTCCCACCAGAAATGGAGCAGGGTTACCTCTTTTAACAACCTCTCCTGCATGTGTTGTCACTTGAGTTTTTGCTCTTAGACATTCCGATGGGTGTGAGGTGAAATCTCAGGATCATTTTTTTTTTCAATGCAGTTTATTCAGGAACATTGAACAATCCTCGGACCCCGGGGAAAGCCAGCCCACAGCTTAAATAGCCTTTGGGTAGCCAACCCAGGCGTGCCACGGGGGCAATGCAGATAGGTCCACATACATGGAAGCAAGCCAGATCCTCGGCCTTAGCCAAATGTGGAGTTGTTCGTGACAGAGAGCACTCACCATCGGGAAGGTGGAAGGCGGAAACCAGCTCCATCTTTAAGGCATAGCATTCCGCAGCTCTCTACAGTTCCCCCTTTTTGTTTTAGACGCATCAGGCAAGAGTAGAGGTCTGATCTCTGATATTAGAAATAAATTGGGACTTTGTACAGATGTTCATTTAGGTGTCATCCACCCAAAGAGCATCAGACCCGTCGGATACCTTTTTCTCAGAGGCGGGACCTGGGGCATCAACCCGCATGCAACCAGACATGCTCTTCTCTGGGTCCAAAGCAGCTGACCCTGAGTGCAGTGCTTAGCCTCGCATCCTGAGCATATCATTTTAGCTTTTTATGGTATCCAACCATGCTTGGGGAGAATGTCCTGCTTCAATGGTTGTAAAGGCCTGAATGATCATGGCTGCATCACACTGTTGTGAGACTCTAATCTTGCATATATACCACAGGCAAACCAAGGAGACCAACACCAGAAGGCCTGCTAACACTCCCATGCCCGCCCATTTCTTCAGATGATTCATGGCTGCAGCAATCCATGTTGATAATCCTGTGGCTAGTCCTGCATCCACTCCAGTAGAATTTACTGTGACAATGGCCACTCTCAGCTGCTCCATCGTAGTATCGAATTCTCCAGTCCAATTACCTAAAATATAGCTCGACAATTGTTTAGACAGATTTGCAGCACAGGAAAAATTCTCATGCATTTCTCTGATGGCTTAGGAGCATCTCTATAAGTGTTTCTCTGCCATTCTACATTCCTCTAAATAAAGAATTCTCCATTTGTCTGGGTACATATTTTTTATTGGCTTGCTTGATTTATTGCTTTTTGAATTTTTTAGTTCTTTATATATTCTGTATATCGGTCCTCTGTCAGATATAGGTTTGGTTAAGATCCTTTCCCAGGCTGTAGGCTCTTGTTTTGTTTTGACAGCAGTGTGCTTTGCTTTAGAGAAGCTTTTCAGTTCCACTAGGTCCCATTTACTAATTGTTGCTCTTATATCCTGTGACTTTGGTGTTCTGATCAGGAAGTTGTCTCCTCCGCCAATGTGTTCTAGGCTCTTCCCAGCATTTTCTTCTAGTAGATTTAGAGTATCTGTGTTTTTCTTGAGATCTTTGTTCCTCTTGGAATTTAGTTTGGGGCAGGGTAATATATACAGATATATTTTCATTTTTCTGCATGTAGACATCCAGTTGGAGCTGCACAATTTGCTGAAGATGCTGTCTTTTTTCCATTGAATGGTTTTGGCTTCTTTGTCAAAAATCAAGTATTCATAAGTATGTGGGTTTATTTCTGGGTCTTCTATTCAGTTCCATTTATCCACCCTTCTGCTTCTATCCAATACAAACCAGTTTTTATTTCTATTGCTCTGTAATACAGCATGATATCAGGGATGGAGATACTCCAGACGACATGTTGTTGAACAGGATCATATTGGAAATTCTTTGTTTTTTGTTTCTTCATATGAATTTGATAATTTTTCTTTCAAGTTCTATAAAGAATTGTGTTGGTATTTTAATGGGAATTCCATTTAATCTATACTTGACAGAATGGCCATTTTCTCTATGTTAATCCTGTGGATCCATGAGCACAGCAGATCTTTACATCTTCTGATATCTCCTTCAATTTCATTCTTCAGAGACATGACTTTATTTTTTTTTTTTTTTTCAAAGAGGACATTCACCTGCTTGGTTAGAGGTGCTTTATGTAATTAGTGTCTATTATGAAGGGTGTTGTTTCTATAACTTCTTTCTCGGCCCTTGGACTTGGGTGTACTAGAGAGCTTCTGATTATTTTGAGTTAATTTTGTATTCAGCCATTTGCAGAAGGTGTTGGGCAGCTAAAGGAGTTCTCTTGTTGAATTTTTGTGGTCACTTACATATACTATCATGTCATCTGGGAATAGTGAACCTTTGATATGTTCCTTTCCAAACTGTATCCCTTTGATCTTATTTCTTTACTTGTCATATTGCTTTTGCTAGGACATCAAGTACTATGTTGAACAGAAATGTGGAAGAGAGTGGACAGCCTGTCCTTTTCCATGATTTCAGTGGGATTGATTTATGTTTCTCTCCATTGAATTTGATGTTGGCTATAGGCTTGATGTATATTGTCTTTAATATATATATATGGGGGGGGGGCTTGTATCCATGATCTCTCCCAGAATGAATGGGTGTTGGATTTTCTCAAAAGCATTTTTGGCATCTACAGAGATGATCATGTGGTTTTTCTGCATCAGTTTGTTTATATGGTGGATTTAATTGATAGATTTTCATAGATTGTACCACCCTTGAATGCCTGGGATGAAGCCTACTTGCTCATGGTGGAAGATATTTTTTATGTGTTCTTGGTTTCAGTTTGCAAGTATTGAGTATTTTTCCATCTGAGTTGGATTATTTCCAGTCATCTGCCCTTCTTGGGTGTACCTTCTTCTTCTTCTTCTTCTTCTTCTTCTTCTTCTTCTTCTTCTTCTTCTTCTTCTTCTTCTTCTTCCTCTTTTCTTGTAGGGCATATACTTGGGCCATTAAGTTGCTTGTATGAGATGTCACAAATTTTGCCTCAACAGCACTTTGTGCTGTGTATTTTTCTCTGACACTGCTTTCATTGTGGCCCATTCATTTGGGTATATTTTGCCTTCATTTCCATTGAATTCTAGGAAGTCTAAGTTTTTTCTTTATTCCTTCCTTAACCCAGCTCTCATTGAGTAGTAAGTTGATCAGTTTCCATGTGATTTTAGGCTTTTTGCTATTTCCATTGTTGTTGAGTTGCACATTTAGTCCATGGTGTTCAGATTGAATAAGGGGCATTATTTCAGTCTTCTTGTATTTGTTGAGGCTTGCTTTTTGAAAAACTTTATGGCCTGTTTTGGAGAAGGTTCCAGGAAGTGAGGAAAAGAAGATGCTCTCTTTGGAGTTTGGGTGAAAATTTCTGCAGGCATCTATTATTTCCATTTGAATTAGGGCCTCTTTAATTGCCTTTATTTCCCTATTTTTTTTCTGATATAATATGATTTTACTTTTCCCTTTTTTTTTTTTCAATGCAGTTTATTCAGAAACCTTGAACAATCCTCGGACCCTGGGGAAAGCCAGCCCACAGCTTAAATAGCCTCTGGGTAGCCAACCCAGGCGTGCCACGTGGGCAATGCAGATAGGTCCACATACATGGAAGCAAGCCAGATCCTCGGCCTTAGCCAAATGTGGAATTATTTGTGACAGAGAGCACTCACCATCGGGAAGGTGGAAGGTGGAAAGCTCCATCTTTAAGGCATAGCATTCTGCAGCTCTCTACAGTTCCCCCTTTTTGTTTTAGATGCATCAGGCAAGAGTAGAGGTCTGATCTCTGATATTAGAAATAAATTGGGACTTTGTACCGATGTTCGTTTGGGTGTCATCCACCCAAAGAGCATCAGACCCGTCCAATACCTTTTTCTCAGAGGCGGGACCTGGGGCATCAACCCGCATGCAACCAGACATGCTCTTCTCTGGGTCCAAAGCGGCTGACCCTGAGTGCAGTGCTTAGCCTCGCATCCTGAGCATAACATTTTAGCTTTTTATGGTATCCGACCATGCTTGGGGAGAATCTAGGTGATCTTTCCCTTGGTGAGAGTGGGGTGCTGAGGTCTCCAATTTTTAAGGTGTAGAGATGGATGTGTGATTAAAGCTTTAATAATATTTCATTTACTAATGTAGGGACTTTTGTCTTTGAGGATAGATGTTCAGAATTTTGATATCCTCATGGTAGATTTTTCCTTTGATGAGAATGTAGTGGCCCTCTTCATCTTTTTTGATTACTTTTTGGTTGCATGTCTATTTTAGTAGCTATTAGCAGACCTATGCACAATTGCTTTTTGGTACCATTTGCTTGAAAAATATTTTTCCAACCCTTTACTCTGACCTAGTTTTTATTTTAGTTACAGAGGTGTGTTTCTTGGATGCAGTTTGCACACCCATTTTCTTAATCTGTGTCTTTTTATTAAACAGTTGATTCCTTTGATATTGATAGATAATAGTGACTAATGAACATTAGATCTTTTTATTGTGGAGTTGGTGGTATTACTTTGATTCATTTCTTGATTTATTTTATTATTTTGTTGAAATTTATCTGTGTCCTGTATTTTCTTGGGTATTTTGGTTTTTTTTTTGGATTGGAGTTTTACTTCTGGGATCTCATGTAGGACTAGTTTACTATGTAAAAATTACTTGAATTTAGTTTTGTCATGGAATATTTTGTTTTTCACATCTATGTTGATTGAAGGCTTCTCTATAGATTTAGTGTTTTGATTATGATGTGAGGTAAGGGAATTCTACTCTGGTCTAATTTCTTTGGTGTTCTGTAGATCTCATGTATGTTGATGAACATCTTTTTTTTAAGTTGGGAAAATTGTCTTCTATGGTTTTTTAAAGATATTTTTGGACATTGGAGCCTGGAATCTTCCTTTTCATCAATTCCTATTATTCTTAGATTTTGCCTCTTCATTGTGTCTTTGATTTCTTGGATGCTTTCTGTTTGGGACTTTCCCAATCTTCCTTTTCCTTTTAGAGAAGTATCAATATCTGTAAGTGTGATCTTCAGCACCAGAGATTCTCTCTTCCTACTCTCGTATTTTGTTAGTGATGCTTAATTGTAGCTCCTGATCTTTTCTGGAAGTTCTCCAGATGCAGGTTTTCTCTGCTTGTGTTTTCTTTATTGATTCTAATTCCATTTTTATGTCTGGCATCATTTCCTTCCATCATTTGTTTTAATGAGGCTTCCAGTCTCTGAATAATGGGCTATATTTCTTTTATGTCAATGTCTTCTCTATATGCCACTAATTATGCCACTTCTTGTGTCTCTACTTGTTTGGCTGTATTTGCCTGTGTTTCTTTGAAAGCTATGTTCATTTCCTCTATACTTTCCTCTATGTCTGTGGCATTTTTTTTTTTAAGAAATTTGTTTGTTTCCTCTTCATGTGTCTCTAATAACTGGGTAAGCATATCTTTAAATTCAGTTTCCTGTATTTCCCATGAGTGGGAGTATCCATTGATTTGGTGGGATTGTTGGTGAAGCCATAATGTCCTGATTTTTGTTGAATGTGTTCTTTAGCAAACTTCTGGCTATTTGCTTACCTATAACCTTCACTGTTTTTTCTTGTATTCTGCAATTCAGACTGGTGCCATCTTTCTCTGGTGCCTGGATAATTCTTCAGGAAAATGAGAGAGGTCCAGGTGTTTAAGCATGTGTGTTGCTGGATCAGCAGGACTAGTGGGTAGAATATCTTGGACACAGAAATACAAATGTGGACAAGCTTCTGAGTGGAAGTGAGCCCTGAAGGACAGGGTGCTAGGGAATATAGAGGAATTCAGTGTGAGGGAGGAGCTCAATGCAGGCACTGAAATGGTTCTCAGCCACTAAAGTCATTTCAAGTGCTGGTGAGGACAGCAGATGAAAATTCCTTCACTATGTCAGTGGCCCCCTGGCTACTTTTAATAGTCTCTAACTGAGATCTAGGTTTTATTTTCCTAAACTCCACTGGTAGATCCATAGACCACGGAATTCACTGCCCCACGAAACCCTGTTTTCCACAGTGGATGTGTGGGTGCGAAGGATCTGATGACTGGCTGCTAGCTAAGAGCCACCCAGGATCTTGGGCTCTGTGGACATTTGAGGGTAAATTCACATTCGAGTAGGTCAAATTTTAAGGCACAGGGCTTCCTTCTATTCTGTACTGAACAGTTTGGACCTGCTGAGTCAGATTGTCAGGATGAACTCAGTAAGCCGTGTGGTGCTGCAGCCACTTAAGTAGGAAGTACAGCTTCAGCTGCAGAACTGGAGTGTCCAGATACCTATTGGGAAGTCCACAGACCTAGGGGGCCTCATGCCTGGTGCTCCTGTGTGGTTTTGCAGTTGTGCTGGACTTTGGTGGCTATACATTTGCTATTTGCCATGAGGGATTGTCTCTGTACATTCACTGGCTGGGAGGCCTTGGGGAGACTATATGGCCACTCTCAGACATGGGATCCAGGAGGATTGTTCTGTAGATATGGGACCCAGCATACAGGTAGAGTTGGCAGCTGTCTCTGAGGAACTAGAAACTCTGCTTCTTCTGTCTTCGTCTTCAGGCAGTGAGTTCTGTGCTCAGTCTTACTGGTGCTGTGACTAGGCTGGCCCGAAGGAGGAAGAAGTCATTTAAAATGGAAATCCCCCTCTCTGTTCCAATGGAGCCCACACATGACCTGAATCTAAATGTTTTTTTGCTCCTGTGATATCCCTAAGTTTCAAGAAGCCACATGTTGATTTTCTGTCTTCAATTGCCCCTCCACTCTCTAATTTTGGTGTTTCAAAGTTTCTGCCCCTCAGAAACCTTGCCTGTTGGTTGCTTCTATCTTAGATCCCATCCACAATATTAAATTGATAATATTGATGGAAATTTATTTTACTAACACATTTGGTTTGCTTGTTGCACATTTTTCCAGGTTTCTTTCAGTAGTTTTGTTTTCTAGATGCCTCTTTGTTGAGAATACAAAAGTATGGGCACATATTAGTCAGACTGAAAACATTGGATATGGGAGTAGGGTAAGATGGCAGCACCAGGACTACTCTCATTCTGACCACCAGAACAGTAGGATCAGCACAGTGACCAGCAGTCAGAACTCACTGCATTAAAACACAAGTGCTTGTGTTTCCCAGGTGTGAGGATACCTGAAGGTGGGGAATTCAATCAGCTTTAACTCACACGACTAAACTGCAGAAGAGATCCTGGTTCTGCAAGGTGCTTGGTCGCCAGCCCTGAGCCACAGGCCAGCGTACTCTGATCACTAATCCAGACTGTACTGTGGGCACCACAACATCAGAGACTTAGATTTCCAGTCTAGAGATAACTCCAAGGTGCAGGAAAATATTGGGACTTACCTTAGGCCACTCAGACATGCCCTGGAAAAGATTCAGGTTCAATGGGTGCCCAGGAGCCAGCCCAGAGCCACAGCCAGGGACACAGGCACAAGCACAGAGCCCTGCCTGTGCACCTGAGTCACTGCCCCAGATAGAAGTGTGGGCCCCAAGGGACCAGAGACTGAGTTTCTCTGCTTGGTGCAAACCCACAGAAAGGGGAATGGCTGGTCTGATCTCAGAGTACTTACCTAATATCACCACCCCGAAAAGGTCTCCGGAAAAGTTACCCAGCTCCAGCAGATACCCAGGCACCCAATCCCCAGAAAGGCAGAAAGGTAGAGAGGCAGAGCCACTTAAGTCTGTGCCAGCAGGTCTACTCACCATCAGAGACATAAAAGGCTATCACCAAAGCAAATACTGGGTGACCCTGTCAGGAGAAATCTTCACAACTGGGGAATCATCAGGCCCAACACTCAGGAAACACAGCTCCAAAATACTTTCTTTTATTTTAATTTTTTTATTAATTACACTTTATTCATTTTGTATCCCCCCAAAAGCCCCTCCCCCCTCCCCTGCCTATCCCATCCTCCCTTCCCTTTCTGCATGCATGCAACTCCCAAAGTCCACTGATAGGGGAGGTTCTCCTCTCCTTTCTGATCTTAGTCTATCAGTTCTCATCAAAAGTGGTTGCATTGTCCTCTACTATGGCCTGGTAAGGCTGCTCCCCCGTCAGGGGGAGGTGATCAAAGAGCAGGCCAATCAGATTATGTCAGAGGCAGTCCCTCTTCCCATTACTATGTGATCTACTTGGACACTGAACTGCCATGGGCTACATCTGTGCAGGGGTTCTAGGTTATCTCCATGAATAGTCCTTGGTTGGAGTATGAGTCTCTGGGAAGTTCCCTGTGTTCAAATTTTCTTGCTCTGTTGCTCTCCTTGTGGAGACCCTATCCTCTCCAGCTCTTACTAGTTTTCACTTCTTACATAAAATTCCATTCACTCTGCCCAACAGTTGGGCATCAGGCTCAGCATCTGCTTTCACAGTCTGCATGGCAGAGGCTTTCAGAGGCCCTCTGTGGTAGGTTCCTAGTTGCTTCCTGTTTTCTTCTTCTGGCTTTCAGAAGCCCTCTGTAGAAGGTTCCTAGGTTGTTTCTTTTTTTCTTCTTCTTCTGATGTCCATCCTCTTTGCCTTTCAGGATGGGGATTGACATTATAGTTAGGGTCCTCTCTCTTGCTTAGTTTCTTTATATGCAAGATTTTAGTGGGTTTGTCCTGTGTTGTATGTCTATATGAGTGAGTATATACCATGTGTATCTTTTTGCTTCTGGGACAACTCACTCAGAATGATCCTTTCCAGGTCTCACCATTTACTTGCAAATTTCATGATTTCCTTATTTTTAATTGCTGAGTAATACTCCATTGTATAAATGTACCACAATTTCTGTATACATTCTTAGGTTGAGGGGCATCTGGGTTGTTTCCAGCTTCTGGCTATTACAAATAAAGCTGCTACAAACCTGGTTGAGCAAATGTCCTTTTTGTGTACTTGAGCCTCTTTTGGATATATGCTTAGGAGTGGTATGGCTGGATCTTATGGAAGCAGTATTCCTAGTTGTGTGATAAAACACCAGATTGATTTCCAAAGTGGTTGTACAATTTTACATTCCCACCAGCAGTGGAGAAGGGTTCCACTCTCTCTACAACCTCTCCAGCATGTGTTCTCACTTGAGTTTTTGACCTGGCCATTCTCTCAGGGTAGTTTTGATTTGCATTTCCCTAATGGCTAATGAGGTTGAGCATTTCTTTAAGTGCTTCTCTGCCATTTGGTATTCCTCTACAGAGAATTCTCTGTTTAGCTCTGTTCCCCATTTTTTAATTGGGTTACTTCGTTTTTCTGCTTTTCAGCTTCTTTAGTTCTTTATATAAACAGGATATGAGTCCTTTGTCAGATAAAGGGTTGGTGATGATTCTTTCCCAATATGTAGGCAGTTGCTTTGTTTTTATGACTGTGTCGTTTGCTTTACAGAAGCTTTTCAATTTCATGAGGTCCCATTTATTGATTGTTGCTCTCAGAGGCTGTGCTGTTGGTGTTCTGGTCAGGAAGTTTTCTCCTGTACCAATGAGTTCTAGGGTATTCCCCACTGTTTTTTCTACTGATCTAATGTGTCTGGTTTTATGTTGAGGTCTTTGATCCACTTGGACTTCAGTTTTGTGCACGGTGATAACTATGGATCTATTTGCATTTTTCTACATGTACACATCCAGTTGGACCAGCACCATTTGTTGAAGATGCTATCTTTTTTCCATTGTATGGTTTTGGCATCTTTGTCAAAGATCAGGTGTCTATAAGTGTGTGGATTTATATCTGGGTCCTCTGTTGAGTTCCATTGATTCACCATTCTGTTTCTATGCCAGTACCATGCAGTTTTTAAAACTCTTGCTCTGTAGTACAACTTAAGATCAGGGATGGGAATACCTCTAGAAGATCTTTTATTGTAGAGAATTGTTTTAGCAATTCTGGGTTTCTTGTTATTCCATATGAAGTTGAGAATTTTTCTTTCCATGTCTGTAAAGAATTGTATTGGCAATTTGATGGGAATTGCACTGAATCTGTATATTGCTTTTGGTAAGATGGTCATTTTTACTATGTTAATCCTGCCAAGCCATGAGCATGGAAGATCTTTCCATCTTCTCATATCTTCTACTAATTCTTTCTTCAGAGACTTGAACTATTTTTCATACAAGTCTTTGACTTCCTTGGTTAGGGTTACTCTGAGTACCTTATGTCATTTGTGGCTATTGTGAAGGGTGTTGTTTCCCTAATTTCTTTCTCAGGCTTTTAATTTTTGTATACAGGAGGGCTACTGATTTTTTTTGAGTTAATTTTGTTTCTGGCCACTTTGCTGAAGGTGTTTATCACCTGTAGGAGTTCCCTGGTAGAGTTTTTGGGGTCACTCACATATACTATCATATCATCTGCAAATAGTGATAATTTGACTTCTTCCTTTCCAATTTGTATCCCCTTGATCTCCTTCAACTGTCTTATTGCTCTAGCAAGGACTTCCAGCACTATGTTGAAGACATATGAAGAGAGTGGGCAGCCTTGTCTTGTCCCTGATTTCAGTGGGACTGGTTAAGTTTCTCTCCGTTCAGTTTGATGTTGGCTATAGGCTTGCTGTATATCGCCTTTACTATGTTTAGATATGTACCTTGTATCCCTGATCTCTCCAATACTTTAAACATGAATGGATGTTGGATTTTGTCAAATGCTTTTTCAGCATCTATGGAGATTATCATGTGTTTTTTTTTCTTTCAGTTTGTTAATATGATGGATCACATTGATGGATTTCGGTGTATTGAACCACCCCTGCATACCTGGGATGAAGCCTACTTGATCATGGTGGATGATATCTTTGATGTATTCTTGTATTCGGTTTGCGAGTATTTTGTTGAGTATTTTTGCATCAATGTTCATAAGGGAGATTGGCCTGAAATTGTTTTTCTTGCTGAGTCTTTGCGAGGTTTAGCTACCAAGGTAACTGTGGCTTCATAGAATGAGTTTGGTAATGTTCCTTCTGTTTCTATTTTGTGGAATAGTTTGAAAAGAATTGGTGTTAGCTCTTTGAGGGTCTGGTAGAATTCTGCACTGAAGCCTGGGCTCTTTTTGGTTGGGAGACGTTTGATGGCAGCTTCTATTTTTTGGGGGAATATAGGATTATTTAATTGATCTACCTGGTCGAGGTTCAGCTTTGGTAATTCAAATCAATCAAGAAAATTGTCCATTTCATTTAGATTTTCAAATTTTGTGGCATATAGACTTTTCAAGTAAGTCCTAATGATTGTTTGGATTTCCTAAGTGTCTGTAGCTACGTCCTCCTTTTCATTTCTGATTTTGTTGATTTGGGTGGTGTCTCTCTGCCTTTTAGTTAGCTTGGCTAAGGGTTTTTCTATCTTGTTGATTTTCTCAAAGAACCAGCTCTTGGTTTCATTGATTCTTTGAATTGTTTACTTGTTTCTAATTGATTGATTTCAGCCCTGAGTTTGATTATTTCCAGCTTTCTACTCCTTTTTGGTGTGTCTGCTTCTTATTTTTCTATGGTTTTTAAGTGAGCCATTAAGTTGCTTGAATGAGCTCTCTTGAATTTCTTCTTGAAGGCACTTTCCTCTTAACACTGCCTTCATTTTGTCCCACAAGTTTGGGTATGTTGTGTCTTCATTTTTATTGAGTTATAGGAAGACTTTAATTCCTTTCTAGATTTCTTCCATGACCCAGCTGTCTTTTAATAGCAAGTTTCAATATATGTGTAGGCGCTTTGCTATTTCTGTTGTTATTGAGATCCAGCTTTATTCCATGGTTATCAGACAGAATACAGGGGATTATTTCAGTCTTCTTGTATCTGTTGAGGCTTGCTTTATGACGAACTATGTGGTCTATTTGTAGAAGGTTCCATGAGGTGCTGAGAAGAAGGTAAATTCTTTTGTGTTTGGGTGTAAGGTTCTGTAAATGTCTGTTAAGTCCATTTGATTCATGACCTCTGTTAGAGGTATTGTTTCTTTGTTTAATTTCTGTTTAATTGACCTGTCCTTTGTTGAGAGTGGGGTGTTGAAGTCTTCCACTATTAGTGTGTGGGGATCTATGTGTGGTTTAAGTTTTATCAATGTTTCTTTCACAAATGTGGGTACCCTTTTATTTGGGGCATAGATGTTCAAGATTGTGATGTCTTCTTGGTGGAAATTTCCCTTGATGAGTATGAAGTGTCCTTCCCCATCTCTGTTGATTAATTTTGGTTGAAAGTCTATTTTATCAGATATTTGAATGGATACTCCTGCTTGCTTCTTGCATCCATTTGCTTGGAAAGCTGTCTTCTATCCCTTTACCCTCAGGTAATGTCTATTTTTTTTACTTAGGTGTATTTCTTGTATACAACAGATTGCTGGATTTTGTTTGCACATCCATTCTGTTAGTCTGTGTCTTTTTATTGGAGAATTAAGTCCATTAATATTGAGAGAGATTAATGACCAGTAGCTGATAGATCCTTTGTTTTTGATGTTGTGTGTGGTCATAGAGTTGTGTGCTTGGTTGCTTTTTGTTTTACTGTAGTTGGGTTATTTATTTCCTGTGTTTTCTTGAATGTATCTAGTTTTCTTGGGTTGTATTTTCCCGTCTAGTGTTTTCTGTAATGCTGGATTTGTTTGTAGGTATTGTTGAAATTTGTTTTTGTCATTGAATATCTTGTTTTCTCCATCTATGAGGACTGAGAGTTTTGCGGGGTATAGTAGCCTGGGCTGACATCTGTGTTCTCTTAGGTTCTGCATGATATCCATCCAGGCCCTTCTGGCTTTCATAGTCTCTGTTGAAAAGTCAGGTGTGATTCTAATGGGTTTGCCATTATATGTTATTTGGCCCTTTTCTCTTGCAGCTCTTAGTATTTTTTCTTTGTTCTGTATACTTAATGTTTTGATTATTATGTGGAGGGAGGATTTTCTTTTCTGGTCTAATTTATTGGGTGTTCTATAGGCCTCTTGTATTCTTATTGGCCTCACCTTTAAGTTGGTTAATTTTTCAATGATATTGTTGTAAATATTTTCTGGGCCTTGGAGTAGGGAGTCTTCTTTTTCCTCTATACCTGTTATTCTTAGGTTTTGTCTTTTAATATTGTCTTGGATTTCTTCGACAGTCTGTGTCAGGAATTTTTTGGATTTAACATTTTCTTTGACAGATACGTTGATTTCTTCCATTGTATTTTCCACACCTGAGATTCTTTCTTACATTTCTTGTAGCCTATTTGTTATGCTAAACTTTGTAGTTCCTGCTTTCTTCCCTAAGTTCTTTCTCTCCACCATTTCTTCCATTTCTGTTTTTTTTTTTTTAATTTTTTAATTTTTTCAATTCTATCTTCAGGTCTGGTGCTATTTTGTTGGTTTCCTTCACCTGTCTGACTGTACTTTCATGTTTTTTTTTTTTCCGTCAATTCTTTCAGCTGTTTGTTTGAACAATCCACTGTTTCTTTTATTTCATTCAGTGATTTAAGCATTTCCTTTGTAAAGACCACAAAATTTTTGGCTGCATCTTCCTCTATTTCTTTTCGTATTTTATTTGTTTCCTCTGTTATCTTCTTCATGAGCATAAATGTTAGGTCATCTCCTTGAATTTCAATTATTCTGAGTTTTCTAGGGCTATTTGCCCCTGCAAAGCTGGATTCTGGAGATGCCATATTTCTCTTGTTTTTGTTGGTTGAACATTTATGATGTCCTCTACACATTGGGCTTTGTTGTTTGAAGTTAGTTTCTGGTTGTTCCTGGACTCTTGTAGTGGAGAGAATCCCTTTGGCAGGAAGAAGGTTTTTCCTGAAGGAAGCCTTCTCAGCTTTTTGGGTATAGTCACTGGATGGCTGGTGTTTTTCAGGAGTTGCTACAACTCACCTCAGGCATAGAGACCTTGGTGGTAACTGTGGTACTGATTAGTCAAGAGGACTCTCCTCTCACCTGGAGAAGTCCTGGAGACAGCTGTCCTCCTTCTGGGTTTCTTGCTGTAAATTTAGTGATCAGTTGCTGTAACCTGTGTGTCCCATGGTGTGCTTAGGCTTTTTGTTATTTATGTTGTTGTTGAGATCCAGTTTTAGTCCATGGTGGTCAGATAGGATACATGGGATTATTTCAATAAGCCTAGGAGTGGTATAGCTGGATCTTAAGGAAGCACTAATCCCAGTTGTCTGAGAAAGTACCAGTTCACTTTCCAGAGTGGTTGTGTTTGCACAGACAACTGTATAGTTGGATTTAAAGTATCAAAATTCCTATTTTCCTGAGAAAGTGATAGATCAATATCGAAAGTGGAGGTTCAATATTACTCTACCAACAGCATATAGCAGTGTTCCCATTTCTCCACACATCCCAAGTAGTTGTTATCATTTGAGTTTTTATTCTTAGCAAAGTTTGGGTGGGATAAGGGAATCTTATGAAAGTAGGGTTAGAAAGAAAGACATGGAGGGGACAGGAGTTGCACAAAGTGAGCAATAGAACCAAACATTCAAAGGGCCTGGAGTATTTTCTCAGACTGATTCTCCAAATTAAGTTCATTCATGGAGATCATCTAAAACACCTGCACAGATGTACTGCAGAGAAGCTCAGTCTCCATGTGGGTTCTCTAGCAAGGGGAATATGGTCTGTTTCTGATATGAACTCAGGGCCTTGCTCATTGATTACCTCCTGCTGAAGAGGAAGACAACCTTATGAAGCCCTGAGAAATGACTATACAGCCAGATGAGACCTGAAAAGCTGGGGTCAGATGGAAGAGGAGAACCTCCCCATTCAGTGGATTGTGGGAGGGACATGGGAAGAGATGAGGGAGGAAGGGAGGATTGGAAGCGAGTGAAGGAAGGGTCTGAGATACAAAATGAATAAATTGGAATACAGGAAAAATGTACAAAAGAAAAAAAAATAGAGAGAAACAATCCCATTTCAGCTAAGCAAATAGAAGTTGTCATTAAAAATCTCCTATCTGATAAACCCATGACCAGATATTACCAACAGGGAATTAGAGCAGACTTTCAAAGAAGAGCTAATAACAATACTCTACAACGTATTCTGTAAAGTGCAAGCAGAAGCACACCTACCAAACTCATTCTTTAATCCACTGTTGCCTTGATAAGTAAAAGAAAGAGATCAAAAAAGATCTCTTTTTTTGCCCAAAGATCAAAAAAGAAAGAGAATTTCAGACCAACTTCCCTTTTGAGCAGTGATGCTAACATAGTCAATAAAATATTCACAACCCATATCCGAGAACACATTAAAGGGTTCATCCACTAGGACCATGTTGTCTTCAATCCTAATATGTAGTTATGTTTTGATGGTCAGAAATTCATTCATTGCATAAACAAGAGAAAGAAAGAAATCCACATGATTGCCTTCTTAAATGCAGAAAAATGTATTTCAAAAAATTAAACACACATTCTTGGTGAAAGTTTTGGAGTGATCTGGAATACAAGTCATAAACCTAAACATAATTAAGGCAACACACAGGAAGCCTATTGCCAAAATCAAATGAAATTGAGAGAAACTCAAAACAATTATACTAAAATCAGAATCAGGACATGGCTGCACACTCTCTGAGAATGTCTCCAAGATGGAATTTGAAGTCCTAGATAAAGCAGTACTATAACTAAAATAGATTGAGGAGATACAAATTGGAAAGGAGGAAGTCAAAATCTCTCTATTTGTGAATGGTAAGATAGTGTACATAAGTGATCACCTAAATTCCACCTGGCAACTCCCACAGCTTCTAAACATCTTGAGCTATGTGGATGAAAACAAAATTAACTAAAAAAAAAAAAGTCAGTAGACCTTCTCTATGCAAAAGAAAATTGGGATGAGGAAGAATTTAGGGGAAAAAATCCTTCAAAATAGCCAAAAACCAGACAACAATAACAACAAAAACTCCCATGCTCATGGATTATTTCAATTAACATAGTATAAATGGATATCTTATCAAGAGCAATCTAATGACTCAATTCAATTCCCTTGAATATACCAACAAGGAGGCAGGTAGGGATTGGGAGGGATTAAGGAAGGATGCTACAGCTGGGACATAAAATGAATAAACTGTAATTTATAAAATTAAAATAAAATTGCCCATTTCATTTTGATTTTTAATTTTGGTATTTTTTTTCTTTTGAAATAAGACTCTGTGTGGGTTGCATAGTAATGGGAAGAAGGACTGACTCTGACATAATCTGATTGGCCTATTCTTTGATCATCTTCCCCTGAGGGGAGAGCAGCCTTACTAGGCCACAGAAGTTGACAATTCAGCCATTCCTTATGTGATCTGATAGACTAAGAGCAGAAGGAAGGAGAAGAGATCCTTCCCTATCATGGACTTGGGAAGGGGCATGTGTGAAGAAGGGTGAGGGAGGATGGGACCAGAGGGGAAGTGGGAGGGCCTTATGGGGGAATACAAAGTGAATAAACTGTAATTAATAAAAATAAATAAATTTAAAAAAGAAATAAGACTCAAGGATTGTTTGGATTTGTCCAGTGACTGTTGTTATGTACCCATTTTCGTTTCTTATCAGGAGAGTGTCTTTCTGTCTTTAAGTTAGTTTCATCCTGAATTGTCTACCTTGTGATTTTCTGTAAGGAACAGGACTTGGTTCAAATGATCCTTTGAATTGTTTTATTTCTTTACTAATTCATGGATTTCATCCCAGAAATTGATTACTTCCCGCCATCTACACCTCATGGGAGTGTCTGCTTCTTTACTATTTTCCTACTGCTTTCCGGTAGCCATTAGGTTGATTGACTGAGCCATTACAAAATTTCTCCTGAAGGCATTTAGGCCTGTAAAAACATTTCTCTTAGCACTCTGTGTAGGCTTTTTGCTCTTTCTGCTGTTGTTGAGTTCCAGCATTAGATCATGGTGATCACATAGGACACAAGGGATTATTTCAACCTTCCTGTAACAGTTGAGGCTTTCTTTGTGACCAAATATATAGTGTATTTTGGAGAAGGATCCAGAAGTTACTGAGAAGAAGTTAAAATCTTTTGTGTGTGGGTGAATTTTCTGTAGATGTCTTTTAGGACCATTTGACTCAGGAACTCCAACAGAATCATTGCTCATTTTCTTAATTTTGTTTTGTTGACCTGTCCTTTGTTGAGAATGGGGTGTTAAAGTCTCCCAATGTTAATGTGTGTGGAATAAGTTTTATTCATTTTTTCTTTAAACTTAGGTGACTTTGTATTTGTGGTGGAGATGCTCAGGATTGTGGTATAGTCTTCTTATAATTTTGCTTTGATGAGTATGCCATGTCCTTCCAAATCACTTTGGATTGTTTTTGGTAGAGTCTATTTCATTAGATAAAAGAAGCAAGCAGAGTAGCATCCATTAGCTTGGAAAACCATTTTCTAGCACATTACTCTCAGAGAATATCTATATTTATGACTTCAGTGTGTTTATTGACTGCAACAGATTGTTGGGTCTTGTTTACACATCCATTCTGTTAATCTCTTTCTTTTTATTGGTGAATTGAGTCCATTTACTGACCTGTGGCACTTAGATCCTTTGATTTTGATGTTGGTTGTTATAGTCTATTTTTAGGCTTGTTTATTTTAAATTTTGCTATAGTGAGGTTATTTATATCATTTTTTCCCTGAAATTAGTTTTCTTGGGTTGTATTTTTTTCTTTTAGTACCTGCTCTACTGCTGGATATGAAGGTAGGTATTGTTTAAATTGGTTTTTGTGTTGAATATCTTGTTTTCTGCATCTAGGGGGACTGAGATTTTGCTGGGCATAGTAATGTGGCCTGATATCTATGTTCTTTGAGGTCTGCATGATATCCTTCAAGGCCCTTCTAACTTTCATAGTCTCTGTTGAGAAATCCAGCATGCAGCTGGATGCTAGATTGTGGTTCTGATAGGCTTGACATCATGTTACTTGGCTATTTTCCCTTGAACCTTTTAATATTTTGTTGTTGTTGTTGTTCTGTAGTCTTACTCTTTTGAACATTTAGAGGTGGGATGAGTTTCTTTTCTTGTTTAATATATTTCTTTCCCTGTCTAATATAATGGGCATTCTGTTGGCCTCTTGTATGTGTACATGCATCTACCTTAAATTGGAGATATTGTTTTTCAGTAATTTTTGAAAATATTTTCTGGTTCTAGGATAGGAGTCTTATATTTCCTCTAACCCTAATCTTCTTATTTTTTGTCTTTTCATGATCTCTTGGATTTCTTGGATGTTTTCTGTCAAGCTGTTTTAGACTTGTCATTTTATTTGATAGATACATCATTGTATTCCATTGTATTTTCCACACCTGAGAATCTTTCTCCCATCTCTAGCTTTTTGTTGGTTATGCTTATCTCTGTATTTTCTGTTTTCTTCCCCAAGTTCCTCCTCTCCATGTTTTCCTCCATTTGTGATTTCTTTAATTATACCAATTCTATTTTCAGATCCTAAAAGTTTTTGTTGATTTCCTTTAACTTTCTGAGTGTATTTTCCTTCTTTTTCTCCATGTCCTTCAATTCTTTGTGTGAACCTTTGTTTCTTCCATAATTTTCCTCTTAAGTATAGGTGTAAGATCACCATCTTGAATTTCATTTATGTGAGCATGTCCAGGCTACATGCTCTGGGATAACTGTGTTCTGAAGATGCTATGCTGCTTCGCCTTTTGTTATTTGTCCTTTTAGGCTGGCTTCTACCTTTCTGGCTGTATAAGATTTAGCTGTTAGTTTTGGGGCCTGCTGCTATCTTGGGCTTGAGAAAACCCCCATAGCAGGATTCTGAAGTAGGTATCCACAGTTTTTTGTGTATGGTTGTGGAGTGCCGGGGTTTGGTTGTCATGGCGCTGGCTTCCGCCCTCAAAACTCGTAAACAAGTCCTAGAGCACATGACCATTCGGCAATAGCGCGCCAAGTCAGGAGCCCAGCCCGGGGCATCATATGGGGTGATGGGTGAGCAGCCAATCAGGGGATGATATGTCATCTCACACCATGGGTGAGCAGCCAATCAGGGAATGATACGTCATCTCACACCACTCTGGTGCGAGCAGGGCTTATATAAACAGCGCCACTTCGAGCTCAGGGTCTTCCTCCTTTCATCGCTTGACTGCAATAAAGCTTGCTGCAGAAGGATCCTGTTGTCTGCATACGTTCTTGCTGGTGAGACAATTACCCGAAACCCAGGACGCCAGGAGCCTGCCATTGACAGTGCCGAGGAGACCCCCCATTCGCCCTTATTGCTTTCCCTGTTGTGACTGTTGCCCTCGTCCTTTTTCTTTTAGTTTTGTACAGCTTGAGGGCGATCTCAAAAGGGAAGAGATTAACGGAAAGCTAAGAGCTGGTACTAGATCACTGTGGCTTTTGGTTAAATCTTGCTTGGAAGATGAAAACTGTTGTTCCTCTATTAAGGCTGGTCAGGAAGTGTTGGAGGAGATACAAGACAGCATGTCAGAAACAGAACGGGATAAAAGGTTAAGAGCTCTTACAAAAAAGGAAAAGGATGTCTCTAAAGATGTCCCTAAGGATAAAGACCCTTCCATGGACGGTAAAGCCGTGGGAGCGAAAGGCAAGGGAAAAAACACCCTGGGAGGGAAACATGATAAGGAGAAGAAAAAATCTAAAAAGGAGCCTCTCTATCCTACAAAAGAACTACAGGCTTTAGAAATTGGCAATTCTGAGTCGGAGGAGTTAAGTCCCTCGAAGGAGTCAGATCTAGAGGAGGAATTAGCCCGTTATGAGGAAGAACGATACCACCTGGATGAGTGGCCACTACTGAGAAACAGGAAGCGTGCACTTTCTCAGTCGGCCGCTCCTGTTGTCCCTAGTCCTCCTCCTCCTCCTTACATCGGGAGGTACTGCCCTGACTCCTTCTTTTCAACAAAAGATAGACATAAAATTTTTCAGACTTTTCCAGTATTCGAAGACGTGGAGAAAGGCCATGTCTACGTGCCTATAGACTACCTGAACTGGCACAATCAGTTAACAAGTATGGGGTGGATGCTAATTTTACAATCATGCAGCTTGAGAGGCTGGGCTCTACAGCAATGACCCCAAATGATTGGCAGACTGTAGTAAAAGCTGCCCTCCCCAATATGGGAGTGTATTTGGAATGGAAAGCTTTATGGCATGATGCCTGTCAGTCCCAGGCTAGGGCTAATGTTAATGCAGAGGACAACCAACAAAATTGGACCTTTGACCTACTAACAGGACAAGGTCCACATGTTCAGCGACAGACAAATTATGATTGGGGAGCGTACGGCCAGATTTCTGCCACTGCAATTAAAGCATGGAAGGCACTTTCAAAGAAGGGTGGGACCGAAAGCCATTTAACAAAAATTATCCAGGGTCCTCAGGAGTCATTCCCAGAATTTGTGGCCAGAATGAAAGACGCAGCAGGCAGAATATTTGGAGACCCCCGAAAAGGGTCCGACCAATGATAGAGCAACTGGTGTATGAGAATGCTTCGCCAGAATGCAAGGCAGTCATTATCCCCAGAAAGAGCAAAGGACTAATAGATTGGATAAAAGTTTGCTGAAGACTCGGAGGCCCGCTTACCAACGCCGGCCTGGCAGCAGCCATATTACAGAGCAAGAACCGCCCAAGTTCTGGAAACAATAAAGTTTGTTTTAATTGTGGCAAAATGGGTCATTTAAAAAGAGACTGTCGTATGTCTGCACAAAAGAAAATTCCTGGACTTTGCCCTAAGTGTAGAAAAGGCAATCATTGGGCTAATGAATGCCGCTCAGTCAGAGATATTCAGGGAAAACTTATATAGCATGACACCCCCCTCTGAGGAGCGGGATAAAAATGTTCCAAAAAATGGGTATCAGGGCCCCAGGTCTCAGGGCCCCCCAAAAATAGGACACAGGTAGGCAACAGGAGGGTTTATCCAGCTGTAGAGCAACAAGAGGATCAGCAGGATTGGACCTCCATTCTACCTCCCAATTCTTATTAATGCCATACATGGGGGTGCGACCTGTCCCAGTGGAGTTTGAAGGCCCCCTGCCTGAAGGAAGTGTTGGTCTTATTTTGGGTCGCTCCTCTCTCACTCTAAAAGGACTTATGGTCCATCTTGGAGTATTAGATCAAGATTTTATGGGACAGCTCCAGGTGCTTTGTTCCTGCCCTCAAGGCATATTTTCTATTTCTCCTGGAGATAGGATTGCTCAATTGGTTCTCCTCCCAAGCCTTCATGACTGTTTTTCATCCACCGAAACATCAAGGGCGCAAGAGGGTTTGGTTCCATAGGAACAGATTTTGCTCATCTGGTAGTTGATCTTCAAACTAGACCTACCCTACAATTACAAATAGAAGGGAAAAGTTTTACTGGTATTTTGGACACAGGGGCTGATAAAAGCATTATCTCTTCCACCTGGTGGCCTAAGGCGTGGCCTGTTACACAATCATCCCACTCCTTACAAGGGTTGGGATATGAGGCCGGCCCTGTGGTTAGTTCACGTTCTTTGATGTGGCAGGCACCAGAAGGTCAAAGAGGAAGCTTCATACCATATGTTCTTCCTCTCCCTGTCAATCTCTGGGGAAGAGATATTTTGCAGGATTTAGGATTGGCATTGACCAATGAGTATTCTCAACAAGCGGTTGATATTATGAAAAGGATGGGGTATAAGGAAGGAAAAGGTCTTGGCAAGAAAGAACAAGGGAGAATAGACCCAATTTCACAAGAAAATAATAAAGAAAGACAGGGCTTGAGTTTTCATTAGCTGCCATTGAGGGTTCTATGCCCATATCCTGGCTCACAGAGGAGGCCATATGGGTTCCTCAATGGCCCCTTTCCTCTGAAAAGTTAGAGGCTGCCACTCAATTAGTGGAAGAACAAACTCAGCTTGGTCATTTGGAGCCCTCTGCCTCTCCATGGAATACACCCATTTTTGTTATAAAAAAGAAATCAGGAAAATGGAGATTTCTCCATGATTTGAGGGCTATTAATGCACAGATGTGATTATTTGAAACAGTGCAATGAGGCTTGCCTCTGCTTTCAGCCCTACCTAAGCAATGGAGAATTACAATTATAGATATCAGGGATTGTTTTTAATCCATTCCATTGTGCCCACAAGACAGACAAAGATTTGCCTTTACATTACCTTCTGTTAATCATCATAAACCAGATAAAAGATATCAATGGAGGGTTTTACCTCAAGGCATGGCTAATAGCCCCACCATGTGTCAATTGTATGTGCAGATGGCTCTTGAACCAGTTAGACAGCAATTTCCTTTCTTGTTGCTGATTCATTATATGGATGATATTCTCTTGTGTCATGAGGAGTTAGCCATTTTGTAAGATGCGCATCCTTTGTTGCAAAAAACCCTGCAGCAATGTGGATTGCATATTGCCACTGAAAAGGTCTAGATTTCAGAGGTATGTTCCTTTTTGGGAACGGTCATTTACCTGGACAAAATAGTTCCTCAAAAAATAGAAATTTGCAGGGACCATTTACATACCTTAATTGATTTTTAAAAATTATTAGGTGATATAAATTGGCTGAGGCCATTTTTAAAGATTCCTTCTGCTGAATTAAAACCCCTATTTGATATTTTGGAAGGGGATGCTCATATTTCTTCACCCAGAGCCTTAACACCGGCTGCAAGCCATGCCCTGTAGAGCCTGATAGGCCTAAGGAAATGGTCAAATGGAAGAATGTCTTGACTGGTTAATGGAAAGGCCCAGATCCTATCTTAATAAGATCCAGGGGAGCTGTCTGTGTTTTCCCACAGGAAGAAAACAATCCATTCTGGGTACCGGAGCACCTCACGCGAAAGCTCGCGGCAGCTGAAGATGATCTTTCAACGAATATACCTGCAACTACTTGAAGAGCTAAGGGCAACGGTGGTGACAATTGATTCTACTTGAGTGGATTTATTGCTCACAGATGGCTTATTATCCTGGGTTTCTTCCGCCTTTTCTTATTTTAAGGAATGGGTGGGCGTTGGGATGTTTGGCGCTGCCCTGTGCTGTGGTTTAATATTTGTCCTCTGGTTGTTCTGCAAACTCAAAACCCAACAAAAATGTGACAAGGTGGTGATTGCACAGGTGCTAGCCACTCTGGAGCAACCCACCTCCTCCAATATTTGGTTATCCATGCTGAAAAATTAATGTTTGACAAGGTTGCCTCTGTCTTTGCAGGCACATGCCACAATCTGGATTTACAGCCCTTGCACTCCCTAGGGATCTGTTTCCCATTGCACGGGGATGGGTATAAATCACAATTTTTCTCTTGCCAAACGATCTGGAAAGTCAGTGACAGAAGAGTGCAAATAAGTCTTCACCAACAAGACAGGACAGCCTCACAGTGAGGAGGTTGCTCCAATGACGGGCAATGGTTGAAACATTGCCTTCCACCAGGCTCAGACGTTGGCTTTCTGGCATAATGCTGTATTGACAATAGGAAGCTTACTGTTCAAACAAAATAAAAAAGGGGGAGATGTGGAGAGCCGGGGTTTGGTCTCCATGGTGCTGGCTTCTGCCCTCAAAACTGGTAAACAAATCCTAGAGCACATGACCATTCGGCAATAGCGCGCCAAGTCAGGAGCCCAGCCCGGGGCGTCATATGGGGTGATGGGTGAGCAGCCAATCAGGGGATGATATGTCATCTCACACCATGGGTAAGCAGCCAATCAGGGAATGATACGTCATCTCACACCACTCTGGTGTGAGCAGGGCTTATATAAACAGTGCCACTTTGGTTCTCAGGGTCTTCCTCCTTTCATCGCTTGACTGCAATAAAGCTTGCTGCAGAAGGATCCTGTTGTCCGTGTACATTCGTGCTGGCGAGACAATTACGCGGGTCGCAACATATGGTAACCAAAGTGTGATCCTTCTTAGGAATGGCCATAGCTCACTGCAGACATATGGACCTGTGTGTTAACTGTGCACATTGCTAATCAGGAGATCAGTCTTGTCACCAGTTGAAGTCCTGGAGACACTTACCATGCTTCTGGAATTTTTGTTTTGAATTTAGGAATTTATAAAAGCTTATGTTTTTATACTTTTTTGCAGGGTGCAACACTCTTGAATCACAAGAGAATCCCTCAGTTAATCCAGTTTAGCTAGGGAGAACTGGTTTACCTCGGAGCAGTATCTTGTGACTGATTCAGTGTCTCTCAGGCTTCTATAGGTCTATTGTTGGAACTATGTTCAAATAACCTTGTAGTAATCAGTTGCAGGTGAGCACAGCGATCATGCATGCAGCTGGATGCTAGATTGTGGAGCCTGCTCAAAACCAGAATCTTTTCTTGAACTTCAAGTCATGAGGTCAGATCTGAGGTTTCCCCCACTGTGGGATAGCCTCCTAACAGAAAGACTCAAGTCTATAGTTTCCTGGGGTCCACTGTTCCTTACTCATTTGAGTACTTCCTTCCTGTTTGGATAACTTGGAGAAGTTAATTCATACCTCTTTACTTAACCTTAATTTTAATCTTAACTTCATAGCTAAGTTTTACTCAAAACGAGTGTGAAATATGGCATTTTAATATTTAAATACAGTTTTCCCAGAAGATACATTGACTAGTCATCTTTTCTTTTAAATCATTTGAGTCACATTGTTTCAGAGAATATAACATTAAAAAATCCACATTACCTTTAAAATTCATTTTTTCATTATTAATATTTAATCATTAGTCAATCATAATGATTCATGGTTTCCAGTAAGTGTAAAACAGATGCAGGAAGAACAATGTACTGAAACTCCTAATTGAATCATTCTATTACCAACTCACCATTGAGAAATCTTATATTTTCTTTTCTTCTACTCATAATTTGGCTAAACTTAGGTAAAAGAATGAACAACTTTCTTACATGGTGAACCTGTCAACAGAACAAGAGTTAGAACTTCTACCTGGAAATGCCATCTTGCAGTTGAGGATTGTTATTCTTATAATCCTCAACTCTGCCAACACAGATGTTACCATCAATATAATAGTATAAAATTAGATATAGATAGATAGACAAATATAGATATGTGTGCATAGGTATATGTATGTGAGCAACATGAAAAACTAAAGAAGGAAAATTAAAAATCACAAGCCTCTTAGATAAAGACTTTTGAGGAATAACTAGACAATTAGTTTTTTAGTTCCTTTTTCCCTAATAGGGTAATATATATTCTTTTGTGTTTCTAAAATAAAAGCTCATCATTAGTGATGTTTTTCTACTAAATAGAATTGTGTTTAAATAATTTAACTTCCTATATCTTCAGTAAGGGATGATTGATTATGTTTCTGAGACACTCTTAAATCTTGCTTTTTTTCTCCTTAAACCTATTTGTCTGAGAAGAAAGCATAGAAATTACATTGGAGAGAAATTGCATTAATCAACTTGGGTCCTCCAGGAATTTGCCTGGTAATGCCTGCCTTAATAGGTAATTCCACAGTGGTAAGTAGGTGGGAATATTAGAGATATTATATGATACTTTGTGTAGCCTTAAGGGAAATGTTGTTACAGGACTCCCAAATAAAAGGCCTCACTTACCAGTATTGTAAACCTAGCCTACTAATCATGATTGGTGAAGCCATGAACTACAGAGAAATAAATGTCAGTTCTGAAACCAGCATAACATAAAAGTGCACTCTAAGAACTCACAGTTTTATCTCCAGGAAAAGACAGGTCTCATCTATCATCAAAGAAGCTTGTAATAGCTGCATATGTAACAAAGGAGGATATAACAAAGATTGAGAACTAGTCAAAACATAGAAATCACCTAACTGAGGACTTTACATTGTCAATTGATATATCAATAATACATCTATACATAATATACATAATATATAATGCATAATATTTCAAATGAAGGGAAGAAGATTGTAAAAGCCAGAAGAAAAACAGCATGCCTGCTGTGAGGTAGTGTCTTTCTAGAAAGGTGAAAGCATGAATTACAATAATGTGGTTCCCTAAACCAAAACTAACCAATGCCAAACCCAGATGATATGCCAACGTAAATATGTGAAATCTCCGAGTGTTGTAAACCTAAGTAAAGTTTTACTGAAAATTAGTGGCTGATGAGGAAAGGGGAGTCAGGCTTAGATGGAGCTTCAATTTATGTTTTCTAAATCCAAGTGATTAGCACAAAATAAGTGTTCATATGAGTAACACTAAAGAGATTATGCAAGTTGTATTTGTAAATGTGTATATACAAAACACATTTATGACTATAATACATTATTTATAATTAAGAAGATAAGAGGTCATGAATTTGAGAGGTGGTTGTTGGATAATTTGAGAGAAATTGAAGAGAAGTGAAAAAGATATGAATTTTTCTAAATACTACATCATATATAAAATGGTAAAAAAAAAAACTACCCTGTATAGAAAATGAAAATTTTGTTTCACTACTATTTTCTTTTTTTTTAAATATTAATCACATGAATTTATTTCATCAATTTTTCATGTAAGGAATATTTTAATGTAAACAGAATTATTTTTAATTCTTTAATAATTACTCTTTATTCATTTTGTATCCCCCAATGATTCCCTCCCTCCTCCTGTTTTGATCCATCTCTTCCTCCACCCTCTGCCTGAATGCCCCTCCCCAAGTCCATTGATAGGACAGGTCTTCTTTTTGTTCTTTCTGATCCTAGTCAATTAGGTCTCATCAGGAGTGGTTGCATTGTTTTCTTCTGTGGCCTGGTAATGTTGCTTCCTTCTCAGGGGGAGGTAATTAAAGAGCAGGCCAATCAGTTCATGTCAGACACAGTCCCTGTTCTTAATTACAATGTAACCCACTTGGATACGGAACTGCCATGGCCTACAACTGTTCAGGGGTCTTAGGTTATCTCCATGCATAGTCCTTGGTTGGAGTATCAGTCTCAGGAAAGACCCCTCTGTACAGAAATTTTTTATTCTGTTGCTCTCCATGTGGAGTTCCTGTCTTCTCCAGATGTTACTGTTTCACACTTCTTTCCTAAGCTTCCCTGGAATCTACTCAAAAGTTGCCCATAAGTCTTAGCATCTACATTTATAGTCTGCGAGCAGAGCCTTTCAGAGGTTCTCTGTGTTAGGCACCTGACTTGTTTCCTCTTTTCTCCTTCTTCTGATGTCCAGCCTCATTGTCTTTATCGATAGGAATTGAGCATTTTATCAAGAGTCCTCCCTCTTGATTAGTTTAAGCGTACAGATTTTAGTAGGTTTATCCTGTATTATATATCTATATGAATGAGTATATACTGTGTGTGCAACTTTCTGCTTTTGGCATAGCTCACTCAGGATGATCTTTTCCAGATCCCACTATTTACCTGCATATTTCATGATTTCCTTGTATTTTTTTTTATTGCTGAATAATATTCCATTGTGTAGATGTACTATGATTTCTGTATCCATTCCTCCATTGAGGGGCATCTGGGCTCTTTCCAGCTTCTTGCTATTACAAATGAGGCTTCTACAAACATGGTTGAACAAATGCCTTTATTGTGTACCTGAGCCACTTTTGGGTATATGCCTAGGAGTGGTATAGCTCGTTCTTAAGGAAGTGCTTATCCTAGTTGTCTGAGGTAGAACCAGATTGCTTTCCAGAGAGGTTGTTCAAGTTTACATTCACACTAGCAGTGGAGGAAGGTTCCCCTTTCTCTACAACCCCTCCAATGTGTGTTGTCAGTTGAGGATTTGATCTTAGCCATTCTGATGAGTATAAGGAGAAATATCAGGGTCCCTTTTATTTGCATTTCCCTCATGACTAAGGATGTTGAACATTTCAAGTGTTTCTCTGCCATTCGATATTCCTCTGTTGAAAATTCTCTGTTTAGCTTTGTACTCCATTTTTAATTAAATTACTTGATTTGTTGCTGTTTAATTTCTTGACTTCTTTATATATACTTGATATTACTCCACTGTCAGATATAGGGTTGATGAAGATTCTTTCCCAATTTGTAGCCTGTACTTTTGTTCTGAGGACAGTCTCCTTTGCTTTACAGAAATTTTCAGTTTCAGGGGACCCATTTATTGATTGTTGTTCTTAGAGCCTGTGCTGTTGATGTTCTCTTCAGGAAGTTCTCTCCTGTGGCAATGAGTTCAAATTTCTTCCCCACTTTTTCTTCTAAGCAGTTTAGTGTGTTTTGTTTTATATTAAGATCTTTGATCTACTTGGACTTTAGTTTTGTGAAGGGTGATAAGTATGGATTTATTTGCATTTTTTTCTACATCCTATTAGTCATCCAATTAGACATCAAATTAGTCAAGCACCATTTGTTGAAGATGCTGTCTATTTGCCATTGAATTTTTTTGGAATCTTCCTTAAATATCCAGTGTCCACAAGTATGTGGATTTATGTCAGGGTCTTCTATTTGATTCCATTGAACAACCAGTCTGTTTCCTTGCCTGTACCATGCAGTTTTTTGTATTGTTGTTCTATAGTATAGCTTAAGATCAGGGATGGAAAAACATCCTGAAGATCTTTTACTGTTATGGATTGTTTTGGCAATGTTGGGTTTCCTGCTGTTTGATATGAAGGTGAGAATTTTTCTTTCCAGGTCTGGAAAGAAATTTTTTTTAATGTAATTTGATGGTAATTGCATTGAATCTGTAGATTGCTTTTGTTATGATGGCCATTTTTACTATATTAATCCTGCCAAGTTATGAGCATGGGAGATTTTTCCATCTTCTGATATCTTCTTTTAATTCTTTCTTCAGAGAGTATAATTTTTTTTATTCAAGTCTTTGACTTGCTTGGTTAGCTTCACACCAAGGTACTTTATGGCTATTGTGATGGGTGTTGCTTCCTCAATTTCTATCTCAGCCCTTTTGTCTTTTGTATACAGGAAGGCTACTGATTTTTTTTTAATTAATTTTGTATCCAGCCACTTTGTTGAAGGTGTTAATACTGTAACTTTGACTTCTTCCTTTCCAATTTGTATCCACTTGATCTCCTATTGTCTTATTGCTCTAGCAAGGACTTCAAGAAAAATGTTGAAAACATACATATAGAGAGTGGGCAGCCTTGCCATGGTATCCCTGATTTCAGTAGGATTGATTTAAGTTTCTCTCCGTTGATTTTGATATTGGATATAGGCTTGCTGTGTATTGCCTTTACTATGTCCAGGAATGTGCCATATATCCCTCATCTCTCCAAGACTTTAAACATGAATGGATGATGGATTTTGTCAAATGCCTTCTCAGCATATAAGGAGATGATCATGTAGTTTTTCTCCATCAGTTTGTTTATGTGGTGGATCATATTAATGGATTTCCTTATATGGAACCACCCCTGCATGCCTGTGATAAAGCCTACTTGGTCATAGTGGATGATATCTTTGATGTGTTCTTGGATTCGGTTTGCAGGTATATTGTTGAGTATTTTTGCATCAATGTTCATCAGGGAGATTGGCCTGAAATTCTCATTCTTTGTTGGGTCTTTGTGAGGTTTAGGTAACAAGGTGACTGTGGCTTCATAGAATGAGTTTGGTAGTATTCCTTATGTTTCTATTTTGTGGAACAGTTTGAAGAATATTGCTTTTAGCTCTTCTTTGAAGGTCTTGTAGAATTCTGCACTTAAACCATCTGGCCCTTGGCTTGTCTTTTTGTTTGTTTGTTTGTTTGTTTTTGGTTTACTTTTTGTTTGTTTGTTTGTTTTTTAGGATGGGAGACTTTTGATGACAAAGTCTATTTCCTTAGGTAATATAAGACTATTTAATTGATTTACCTGGTCTTGATTCAGCTCTGACACGTGGAGTCACTCCAGGAAATTGTCCATCTTATTTAGATTTTCAAAATTTGTGGCATATAGGCTTTTAAAATATGTCATTATTGCTTGGATTTCTTCAGTGTCTGTGATTATATCCTCCCCCCCCTTTTTTGATAGTGTCTCCCTGCCTTTTAGTTAGTTTGGCTAAGGGTTTGTCTATCTTGTTGATTTTCTCAAAGAACCAGCTCTTGGTTTCATTGATTTTTTGAATTGTTTTATTTGTTTCTAACTCATTGATTTCAGCACTGAGTTTTATTATTTTCAGAGATCTACTCCTCTTTGCTGTGTCTGCTTCTTTCCCCTCCCCCTGTTAGGGCTTTTAAGTGAGCCAAGCCGTTAAGTTGATTGAATGAGATGTTTCAACTTTCATCTTGAAGGCACTTAGGGGTTTGAACATTCCTCTTAGCACTGCTTTCATTATGTCACATAAGTTTGTATATTTTGTGACTTCATTTTCAATGAATTCTATAAAGTCTTTATTTTCTTTTCTATTTCTTCTCTGACCCCACTGTCATTTAGTAGCAAGTTATTCAGTTTCCATGTATGTGTAGGCCTTTTGCTATTTTTGTCATTGAGGTACAGCTTTAGTCCATAGTGAACAGATAGGATACAAGGGATCTTTCCAATCTTCCTGTATTAATTGAGTCTTGTTTTGTGACCAACTATATGCTCTGTTTTGGAGAAGGTTCCATGAGGTGCTGAGAAGAAAGTAAATGCTTTGGTGTTTGGGTGAAAGGTTCTGTAAGTTTCTGTGAGGTCCATTTGTTTCATGACCCCTGCCAGAGTTATTGTTTCTTTGTTTAATTTCAGTTTTGTTGATCTGTCCTTTGTTGAGGGTGGGGTGTTGAAGTCTCCCACTATTATTGTATAGGGATCTATGTGTTGTTTAAGTTTTCTTAAAGTTTCTTTTACAAATGTGGGTGCCCTTGCTTTGGGGCATAGATGTTCAGGATTGTGACATCTTTCTAGTGGATTTTTTCCCTTAATGAGTATTAAGTGTCCTTCTCTATCTCTTTTGATTAATTTTGTTTGAAAATCTACTTTATAAGATATTAGAATGGCTACTCCTGCTTGCTTCTTGGGTCCATTTGTTTGCAAAACCATTTTCCAGCCCTTTACTCTGAAGTAATGTCTATCTTTGTGCTTTACATGTGTTTCTTGTATTCAATAGATTGTTGGGTCTTATTTATGCATCCATCCTGTTAGTCTATGATTTTATTGGGTACTTCTGTCCATTGATGTTGAGGGAGATTATTGACCAGTTGCTGTTAGAGCCTTTGATAATGATGTTGGGTATGGTAGTGTGTTTGACTACTTTTTGTTTTGCTGTAGTGAGGTTATTTTTTTCCTGTGATTTCTTGAAAGTAGTTAGTTTTCTTGGGTTGTATTTTTCCTTCTAGTATCTTCTGACACTCTGGATTTGTGTGTAGGTATTATTGGAATTTGTTTTAGTCATTGAAAATCTTGTTTTCTCCATCTATGAGGACAGAGAGTTTTGCTGGATACAGTAGTTTAGGCTCACATCTCTTAGGGTTATCTTAGGGTCTGCATGATATCTGACCAGTCTTTTCAGGCTTTCATAGTTTCTGTTGAGGAGTCAGGTGTGATTCTGATATGTTTGCCATTATATGTTACATGGCATTTTTCCTTGCAGATTTTAGTATTTTTTTCTTTGTTCTGTATACTTACTGTTTTGATTATTATGTTGTGGAAGTATTTTCTTTTCTGGTCTAATTTATTAGGTGATCTGTAGGCCTCTTGAATTCTTATAGGCCTTCACTTTAAGTTGGGGAAATTTTCTTCAATGATTTTATTGAAATTATTTTCTGGGCCTTGGAGGAGAGAATTTTTCTTTTTCTTTATTCCTAGTGTACTTAGTTTTTGTGGTTTTATATTTTCTTGGATTTATTGGATGTTTTGTGTCAGGAATTTTTTAGATTTATTATTGTCTTTAACAGATACATCGATTTCTTCGTATCTTCCACACCTGAGATTCTTTTTTCCATCTCTTGTAGTCTGTTGGTTATGCTTACCTCTGTAGTTCCTGTTTTCTTCCCTAAGTTCATTCTCTCTGCAATTTCCTCCATTTGTGTTTTCTTTAATTTTTCCAATTCTATCTTCAGATCTTGAACCGTTTTTATTTCTTTCACCTGTCTGACTGTATTTTCCTTCAATACCTTCACTTGTTTCTTTGAACATTCATGTGCTTATTTTTTTTTCCAGTGATTTAATCATTTCCTATCTGAGTGCCACAAACTGTTTGGCTGCATCTTCCTGTATTTCTTTACAGATAATCTGTTTTATTATATCTTCTCCTAGTTCTTTATTCATTTTATTTACTTCCTCCATTAACCTCTTCATAATTATAGACATAAGGTCATCTTCTTGAATTTCTCTTATGTTAGTTAGGTTGTCTAGGGCTACTTGCCCCAGAATAACTTGGTTCTGGGGATGCCATATTGCTTTTCCTTTTCTTGGTTATCTTTTTACTCTGGCCTCTACCCATTTCTCTGTCTCAGGTGTTGTCTGTTAATTTCTGTTGCCTGCTATGTCCTGGGGTAGGGGAGAATCTATTTGGCAGGTTTCTGAAGTTTTCCTCTGCTTTTTGGGTATGGTCAACTGAATGGTGGTGCTTCTCAGGAATTATCACAGTTCACCTCAGGCATATGGACCTGTGTGGCAACTGTCATGTTCAGGAAGGCTCTCCTCTCATATGGAGAGATGCTGGTGATTTCTGCTGTGCTGCAGGTTTTCTTGCTCAGATTTTAGTGAGCAGCAGTTGTTACTCTTAAGGTATAATTTTTGGGTGCAGTCCTTTTGACCAACTAGGGATTCCCACAGTTCTGTCAGTTCAGCGAGTTGAACTGACAGAAGGGTGAATCTTGGTGGAGTATCTGAGGGCTGCTGTCATGGGGCTCTGGCTTTTGTAGGCCTGAGGATTCAGCTGTGTGCCCCAGTGACCTAGATGTACTCAATAATGGAGGTTGAGCACAGCACTCCTGCCTGCAATAGAAGTGTAGAGCCTAGAGTCTGCATGAATCAAAAAAGTCTTCTGGAGCTTGGTGTCCTGAGTGTTGGACCTGATGATCCACCAAGGCTCCAGGATAAGGTAGTTTAAATTGGTTTCTAGCATTACAGGTTGATCTCTGACCTTGTTTTGAATATGCAGTACAAATTCTAAACAATTAAATTTAAAAGAAAGATTGGTACCCATATCTTTTCAGATTGGAGATTACTTGAATCAATTTATCAGGATCTGTTTTGTGAAATGTGGAAATGTGCCTGTCATTACCTTCATTAAGGTGAATATTTAGGATTACGGTCTTTGAAAGTGGCTGAATGTTACATGGTGAAAGAATTCAACATTCTGTCTTCTGCATTTTTCCAAGCAGTTTGTGTAAACTTCTGGGATAATCTATTGAGACATCTCGTTTTCTTGCTTCAAACCTTGGTCTTCCTCTTTTTCTAATGAATTATAACATACTGGAAGATAGAATCTGACCTCATCCTGGGGACAACTAAGATAGTTATGATGACATCTTTTGGTTCTTTATATAATTGTGAAGTCTGAGGGAAAATAGCAAAAAAAAAAAAAATGTTTCCTGAATGAAACAATTCAAATTGCATACTAAAAAATCTACCTGTTGTATACAAGATCATCAAATTCAAAGCAAAAATGAAATCGAAATGATGAATTTCCATTCCCTTGTAGCATAATGTATTAGTTTCTATATTTACTGAGATCTTTTAGTAGTGTGGACTGCAGCTGTGTGACTAGATTGATCCTCACATATTCCCATAGACCAACGGTTCTCATTCTGTAAGTTTTTTTTTCTCCTTTTGTACTGGGTGTGGACATGTAAGGCTTTCACAGAGTTAAACTATGACATATCATGCAAATCAGATATTTCCATTATGATTCCTAACTCAAACAATCTACAGTTTTAAAGTAACACACATGATGTTTTACTTTTTATTATGTTCACTGTAATATAAGGAAATTTTTTGAAGTTCACAGCTTTAGGAAGGTTGGGAAAAACTTCTCTAGACTGTGAGTAGAATGCACACTTCAGGGAAAATAGCATGGCTGCTATAGTCCATTATCCTGAGCTTGCTTCTTAAGCTTTCCTGAGCTGCTGTGTCTTCATCAAAAGGAACTTACAATCTAGTTATGATGGGCATACAAGAATAATATCATTAACATTTACTATGTTGGGAGTTCCTGGGGACTCCATTTGACTAAAAACTTGTAGGGAGGTACCCCATACCTAGCATGTAGGTTTCCATTTAAAAAGAAAAGTATTTAACATCTATTAAAGGGGCAGGCAGGTGTCAGTGTTGATATCAAGGCTGTGTCGAATGCATGTGAGTATTCTACAGTATTTGTGCCCAGAATACAGTCCAGAAGATAGGGTGAACTTTGTAAGCCTTTGTTCAGCATTGCTGTGGATTTATTCGATGCTAGATGTAGTACCAAAGTTATCAGTTTGAAATCAAACGCCATATGATAGGGAGACATAGCAGAGAGAACAATGCTCTATACACTTTAACTGTGGATGTAAGGAGGTCATGTCCCACTAAATCCTACCAAAACATCACTATTCAGAGAAGGAATCACATGAAAGTGCATATACACATTATATATACTATAGACATTGAATAGAAGCAAAAACAAAAAAACACAAAATACATTTTAAAGCACAAGGGTAAATGCCCTTGTTCTAATTTGTTTAATATTATTACATGTATATTAGTATTTCTGCCCTGGACATTGTACATGCTCAACTAAGGAACTGTATTCCAAGACTTTTTTGTGTTGTATTTTGTTTTGTTTTGTTTTGAAAAAGGCTGTAAGATGCTCAGGCTGTCCTTGCATATCCTTACTATGTATATCTGGTAAACCCTGAACTTGTTGTCTTCCTGCTTCTGCCTCCTACCTAGATTGGATTATATACCTGTGTTTCCAGCCCAGGGGTTATCTGATTTTAACCATGGAAGCAGATTACAGTAGGAGCTCAGTTAAAAAAAAAAAAAAAGAACAGATGATGCCTGAAACCACCACACAACTATTCAGCAAGCTAGAATTGGGCCTAGGAATCATGAGTGTGTGTTTCCCTACCTCATAGAACTTGCTTTGTTTTAAGAGCACTGCTAGCCCACGCTGCTTTAGAAAGGCAAGATGAAGTGGCACCCTCATTCTGACAGTCTGATTGGAAGCAACCCTTGTAGCACTTCTGGGTCTGGATCACCAGGATGCACAGCTGCTGGTAGTCTTCCAGGTTCCTCTTGTGGGTTTTAGACACACTTCTGCTTCACACACTCTAGGGAGAGAGGAGATAATCATTTGAGAAATTTCAATTTTATTCTCCTGGAGATGGATAGCTAGGGTCCAGTGCCTACCTATTAAAAGGTCTTGGTACAACCCAAGTTAAAATTGGATTTTTCAGTATTTAGAAGAATACATGTGGCTTAGGCACTAGATGGGAGCACTACTCCTCTACTCTGCGAATACAGAAGAGGAAGAAGGAAGCAGTCCCAGGGTTCGAGTCTCATATCAGTAATACCATATTCTCTTTAGACTTTGTACCTTGACTTTTGCTAGACACGAGCAGTAACCAGTGTCCATAACAATGTAAAATATCAAACTTTTAATCTCATGTGTTTGCAGTAGATTTCAATCCACTTATCACCAGCGATATGTGGGTAAATACTTGTAAACAGTCACTCACCCTGTTAACTTTCCTTACTCTTATATATATATATATATATATATATATATATATATATATATTTTTTTTTTTCATTTGCAACTTCTTCATTTTTCTCCACCTATCTTTGATCTTTGTCTCAGGTGTTTTTGGTGATCTTAAAATCTCTTTTTTTTTCTGCCTATTGTACAATGGTTAGGATCAGTGTACCCTGTAGGTCTTTGTTAGACCGATTAATTTTTTTTTTGTTTTTTTTTTTTTTCTTACTTGAAAGAATGGGATTTTCAAGACAGGCTGAAAGTAAAGAGAACAGGGGAGAACAGTGGCATTGAACAGTATTTCTTACACTTGGAGATGATTACAACTGGAATGATTGCTTGTGGATGGCTGGAGAGAGGCAATTTCCAATCTCCTACAACCTCAGCAATGAAGGGATAAGATTAACTTTCAATGAATGAGGGGTGTGAGTGTGTTTATGTGTGTGTGTGAGAGAGTGTGTGTAGGAAAGAGGTTGATGAAGGTGTCTTTCTCACCTGCCTTCTATATTCTGTTTCAAACTACATCTCTCTAAACTAGGACTAATTTACTGGCTGTTCAGTGATTCTTCAGGATCCTCCTACATACATTCCTAACATTGGGGTTACAGGCAGCTGCTTACACTTCTTAATTTTTTTGTGAGTTACGTGGATCTGAATTCAAGTCCTCTTGCCTATTCAGCAAACATTGTAGTAACTGAATATTTTCCACAATCCTGAGGACACTTATCTTTGTAGACAATGAGACATTGTGTGGGCTTGCTGACACATAAACTGCTCCTGCAGACTAACAGTATGATTTCCTGCTTTGTCATAGCCCAAATTTTGATTCTAGAATATGTAATTATAATTCTTCATTGGGACTTACTCCACACCAAATACTTAGATTCACCTCTATTTGAATCTGTGTGTTTGTCTAAACTTTACAGAGAATTCCTAGCTTGATTTATTCAAAAAGGAAAACATTGAGACATAATGAAACTTAAGAAAGTTTACTGGATTCTGACCTCAAGCCTGTGCATTCCAAGACAGATGTTCTTAGCTGTTACTCCACATGACTTTCTAATCTTCATTCTGAGCCTTTCTTTTTCCATCCTGTATGCCTTTGGCCTTACTGTACTCTTTCTCTGAAACTCACTTCATCATATTAGGATCTACCAGCATACATTAGCAACAATAGCAACTATTTTATCTCTTTATTTAATTGCTTGGAACTCAGCAACCCTGCATTTACCTGGATCATTAAGTTTCAGCTTGGGCTATACATTTTAACACTAGTGACCAGCCCAATCCCTGCTGATTTATCAAATCAGAGGCTCCAGGAATGGGGTGGCCAATGGTTGTAACGTGCAAAGAGAAGCAGCTGCTGCTCAAGATGCTTCCACTCCAAAGGCACATTGCCAGTTTTCCAAAAGTGGCTCTATGTGTTTTTTAAAGGAAAATTCCACTGGTGCCAGCATCCTCTCTGGCAACACAAATTGTGTTTTCTAAGCTTTGTATTGGGTGGCAATTGCTTGGGCTGCTGGAATTCTGCACTCTTTGAATTTGACTCCCTTTGGAATTGAAAGATTCTGTCCATGGGTAGGCACAAAGTAGAGCTGTCAGGGCTAGTATAGAAAATATCTTCCCAAAGGTACATTTGTTAATGGATTGCTCCCCAATGAATGACAATAAGAGGTGGGGCTTGTAGAAGTGACTGAGTCATGAACAGTCTGATTTTATTCACCATGACTCTATTGAATGGACCTAAATTTCATGATGCTACTGGAAGTTGGCCTTAAATTCTAGAGGTTGGGCATACTTAGACGAATTAGGTCACTGGACAGACACCAGTGAAGTCATTCTTTTTCTCCTACTATTTCCTCTCTGGAGCCTGTCCTGGAAGTGAGGCACTTTGATCCTACTATGCTCCTTGCCTGGATGGTCTGCCTCACCACACAGTCTAGAGAATTCCATCCAGATGAAGAGACAATGAATTCTTTAAAACAAGGCACCCAATAAACATTTCTGGGCATGGTGGAACACTCTATTAATCCTCAAAGAGGTAGGCAGACCACTGTGATTTCAAGGCTTGACAGGGCTTGTTACACAGAGAAACCCTGTCTCTGAAAACCAACACATGGTGTGTCACTCACGGATAGAAAGTGCAGATTTTAAGCCCTCTTTAGTAAAAATAAATATTCTTTCAATTGGGTTGATGAGCAAGGTTTGATGTCCCCATGGTGTCAGTCTTCATGTGGAGAGGCCTTGAGGTCTTCTTGTTCTACACGAGAAGTTTCTGTGGATCCTTGGGTTTAAGGGCCATGTTTTTTTTTTTTTTTTTTTTTTTTTTTTTTTTTTTTTTTTCTGGTGGAAATAGTATGTCTGGGTGTCTGATAGGGAGAGGTGGAATGTCTAAGGTTCTCTTAATGACTGGTCCCACACCTTCTGCTGTAGAGTTGGAAGGTGTTATAATCTCTTGGTCTTTTTGTTTCTGTCCCATTTTGGTACTGAATTGGAAGTGTGAAAGTCTCCTTGGTCAGATGGGGACATTTTCTTTCGTCTTTTTTTTCAATTTTTATTTAACTTTTATTAATTACACTTTATTCCTTTTGTATCCCCCCATAAGCCCCTCCCTCCTCCCCTCCCGGTCCCACCCTCCCCCCCTTTCTTCATGCATGCCTCTCCCCAAGTCCACTGATAGGGGAGGTCCTCTTCTCCTTCTTTCTGATCTTCTTTTTTTTTTTTTTTTTTGTTCTTCTCAATGCAATTTATTCAGGAACCTTGAACAATCTTCTGACCCTGGAGAAAGCCAGCCCACAGCTTAAAATAGCCTCTGGGTAGCCAACCCCAGCATGCCTTGTGGGAAATGCAGATAGGCCCACATACATGGAAGCAAGCCAGATCCTCAGCCTTAGCCAAAATATGGAGTTGTTTGTGACAGAGAGCTCTTACCATCGGGAAGGTGGAAGGCAGAAACCAGCTCCATCTTTAAGGTGTGGCATTATGCAACTCTCTACAGTTTCCCCTTTTTGTTTTAGATGCATCAGGCAAGAGTAGAGGTCTGATCTCTGATATTAGAAATAAATTGGGATTTTGTACCAATGTTCATTTAGGTGTCATCCAATTTCAATTTGCCTTAGGTAAATTTGGAATTTCTATTTATATCCTTCTCTGTCTGAAATTAAATATCCCATTTTCCTAGAAATCTCTTCAGATCACTTTTGTCTGGTTTGTTCCCTCTCCAATTTCTTAGTTTTAATTTAACTAAAAATCTTTCAATTTCTTAGCATCAGTAATTTTTCCAGGTTATGTATTCATGTAGAATGATTTGTAGATAGGAACTTCACATAAGTACATTCCTCATTAGCCTTTCTGAGTCAGTAAAACACACTCAATTTGATCTTCTCTAGTTCAATGTATTTACAGAAAAATATCATCATTTTTCTTTATAGATAAATAGTATTTTATAGTATAAATGCACCACATTTCCACTCCTGGAACATTTATATAGTTTTGATTTCTTAGCCAATGTGAATAGAGCTGCAATGAAAATGGCTAAGCAAATCTCTGTGGAGAAGGATGGTAAGCCCTTTTGGGTATATGCCAAGGAGTAGTATAACTGAGACATCTGTAATATTTGTGTTTCGCTTTTCAGAATACTATACACTGATTTCCAGGTGGCTTCATGAGTTTTCCTTCCCAACAACAGTGAGCAAAGGTTCCCTTTACTGAACATCTCCTCTCCCCTGACCTCAGTACTCCCCAATATTGGGACCATGCTAAAACATATCTATCCAAATGATTGAACTCAGTTGCCAAAGATTTGGTCTCATTTCTTAATACTGTGGTGGAAATTTCTAGTCTAAAACAAACAAATAAACAAACAAACGAACAAACAATCAAACAAGTGAAATCTGGGTTAAGACCTTACACATAACATCCCACAATTTATTTCAATTATTCATCTGGGAACACTAGGTCACTAACTCTCTAATGATTATATGACCAATACCAGGACCCCCTACAGGACCACCCTGATGTACAATTTCAGAAACCCTCTGCCATCAATCCTGCTTCCTTCTAGCCCAATGATGGCTTTGAAGTTTGCATTGAACATTGTTTGTTTTATTCATCTGGGAACACTAGGTCACTAACTCTCTAATGATTATATGACCAATACCAGGACCCCCTACAGGACCACCCTGATGTACAATTTCAGAAACCCTCTGCCATCAATCCTGCTTCCTTCTAGCCCGATGATGACTTTGAAGTTTGCATTGAACATTGTCACTAGATGCTAATGGGATCTATTGATGTTACGTGATATTCCCAACCTGGGGCTGCCAAAGATGTCTAGGTTTTGAAAATAAAACAACTGTTGTTTCTATGTTAAGCATTAAATAAAATATTAATAATAATTACATTAATAAAGATGATGAAAATAATACATCTTGCCATGGTTGGAAACACTCAACAACAGACTCTAAGGGAGCAATAGAAAGGCTTAGAAAGGATTATTAGAAATAGAAAGCAATAGAAAGGATTATTAGATAATCCCAACAGTCTAGACTCTTTTGGTCCCATGGTTAAATAATTGCTGTCATTCTATTGAGGAGGTAGTCTTATAAAACTGAAGAGGCTTAGATATACTACTCTTGAAATAAAGGAAATTGTGTCCGGGTTTGGGAAAGAAAACCTGTTGTTTAATGTTAAATTTCAAAGATAATATTAATAATAATGATGATGATGATGAAAATAATACATTTTGCCATGGATGCAACCAAACAAAAACAGACTCCAAGGGAGCAAGAGAAAGGCCTTATTAAATAATCACATTAGTTTATGCTCTTTTGGTCCACTGGTTAACTACTTTGCTGTCATACTACTTGGGAATTTATTTCAAATTCTGATTAAATTACTGGTCAGGTCCTGCTATTTAAACTCTCTATCCAAGTGTATATGGATTCAGTAAAAATAGTGGTTCTCCTCTGATTGAACACCATCAAGTCTCCTTTTAGTTGAGCATTAATTCCTTTTTGTACATCTAAAGCATGAGCTACATTGGCTAAAAGATTATCTAGGGTCTGAGCAGTCTGCATAGTATGACTCATGGCTAATGCCATGGTGGTAGCTCCAAAAGCCGCCAATGAGATGGCAGTAACAATGGTGGCTGTAATTCCAAGATCCCTTTTCTCTCTGAAGAGAATCATAGTGTGAGGAGCATCAACGGGCAAGGGCACCTAGGAAGGCATGCCAGCAACCAGGGCATATCTATATTCAGTAGCATTCCGGCATTGGGCAAAAAAGCAAGTATCATTACCACAATTATTTGGCTCTATCTGGCTAACAATGAATAAAAATGGGGGTTATAAACAAACAGGTGTGGACTTATAGGAAATATTATGAGAAGCCTTAAACACCTCATTGGAACATACTGCATCAATTCTAGAACTATCAGTGGAGGTGGCCGAGGTCTGAGTAGGTTCAGGAGACCATTGCCCCAGGGGCGAGACGTGCTCCATGTAAATTGACTAACTAACTCCATCTTTTCCTCCACTTTTGAAAGTAATTTAAGGTTCTTAAATTATCTTTTCTCTTTTTTTTTCTTTCTTTTTTTTTAATTTTTCATCAATTACACTTTATTCATTCTGTTGATACCCTATGGCAAATCGCTCAACTTGGCTGTCAATGGAAGTATGCTGGACTTTGTGTCACTAGCATACAATATGAGAATTTTTCCCATGCTGCAAATCTGTCTAAACAATTGTCTAGCTATATTTTAGGTAATTGGACTGAAGAATTCGATACAATCATGGAGCAGCTGACAGTGGCCATTGTTACGGCAAATTCTACCAGAGTGGATGCAGGACAGAATTATCATCATGGATTGCTGCAGCCATGAATGGGAAAGCAGACCTTCTGGTGTTGGTCTCCTATGTTTGCCTGTGGTGTATATGCAAGATTAGAGTCTCACAACAGCGTAATGCAGCCATGATCATTCAGGCCTTCACAGCCATTGAAGCAGGACAGTCTCCCCAAGAATGGTTGGCTACCATAAAAAGCTGAAATGTTATGCTCAGGATGCAAGGCTAAGCACTGCACTCAGGGTCAGCCACTTTCGACCCAGAGAAGAGCATGTCTGATTGCATGGGTGTTGATGCCCCAGGTCCCGCCTGTGAGAAAAAGGTATCGGACAGGTCTGATGCTCTTTGGGTGGATGACACCTAAATGAACATTGGTACGAAGTCCCAATTTATTTCTAATATCAGGGATCAGATCTCTACTCTTGCCTGATGCGTCTAAAACAAAAAGGGGGAACTGTAGAGAGCTCCGTAATGCTGTGCCTTAAAGATGGAGCTGTGCCTTCCACCTTCCCGATTGGTGAGTGCTTTCTATCACAAACAACTCCATATTTGGCTAAGGCTGAGGATCTGGCTTGGTTCCTTGTATGTGGACCTATCTGCATTGCCCATGACGCATGCTGGGGTTGGCTACCCAGAGGCTATTTTAAGCTGTGGGCTAGCTTTCCCCAGGGTCAGAAGATTGTTCAAGGTTCCTGAATAAACTGCATTGAGAAGAACAACAACAACAACAATAAAAAATCAGAAAGAAGGAGAGGCATGCATGCAGAAAGGGGGGAAGGGTGAGACCTGGAGGGGAGGAGGGGGGGGCTTATGGGGGATAAAAAAGGAATAAAGTGTAATTAAAAAAAGTTAAATAAAAAATTAAAAAAATAGTAGTTCTCATAACCAATCTCACATTTATTTCTTTATTTCTTCATTTATTTACTTATTTATTTATTTTTTGAGGTTTCCAGCAACCAACAGTTTTTTTTCTTTTCCATAATTTTATTTTTCTCATTAGTTACATTTTGTAATTCTGTATCCCAGCTGTATCCCTCATTCCCTCCCTATTCCCACCCTCCCTCCCTCATCTCCTCCCTGCCCCTTTCCAAGTCCACTAGTAGGGGAGGACCTCCTCCCCTTTCATATGACTCCCTTTTGTCAGGTATTTTCAAGACTGGCTGCAAAGTCCTCCTCTGTGGCCTAACAGTACTGCTCCTCCCTTGGGAGGTGGGGAGGTCAAAGAGCCAGTCATTGAGTTCCTGTTAGTAATAGTCCTTGTTCCCCTTACTATGGGAAACCAAATGATTACTGAGCTATCACAGGTAACATCTGAGCAGAGGTTCTAGGTTTTATCCTCTCATGGACTTTGGTTGAGTGTCCATCTCAGAAAAGACCCTGTGCCCAGATACGTTTGGTCCTTGTGGAGCTCCTATCCTTTCCACATCAAACTCCCCTTCTTTCATATGATTCCCTGCACTCTGCCGAAGGTTTGGTTGTGAGTCTTAGTATCTATTTTGGAGCACTGTTAGGTAGAGTCTTTCAGATGCTTTCTGTGGTAGACTCCTGTCATACGTTCAATGCATATCCCATTTGTCTTTCTAAATGAGGATAGATCATCATACCCCGTGTCTGCTTTCTTGATTATCTTATTTAGGTATATAGATTTCATTATGTTTATCCTATCTTTTAGGTCTATATAAGCGAGTATATTCCATGTTTGTCTTTCTCCTTCTGGGATACTTCACTCAGAATGATCTTTTCTAGATCCCACCATTTGCCTGCAAATTTCATTATTTCCTCCTTTTTGATTGCTGAGTAGTATTCCATTGTGTAAAAATACCACAGTTTCTGTATCCATTCCTTCGTTGATGGACATCTGGGTTGTTTCTAGGTTCTGGCTATTACGAATAAAGCTGCTACAAACATGGTTGAGCAAATGTCCTTATTGTGTACTTGAGCAAATTTTGGGTATATGCCTAGCAGTGGTATAGCTGGGTCTTGAGGAAGCGCTATTCCTAATTGTCTGAGAAAGCGCCAGATTGACATCCAAAGTGGTTGTACCAGTTTACATTCCCACCAGCAATGGAGGAGGGTTCCCCTTTCTCCACAACCTCTCCAACATGTGTTGTCATTTGTGTTTTTCATCTTGGCCATTCTGATGGGTGTAAGGTGAAATCTTAGGGTCGTTTTGATTGCATTTCCCTAATGGCTAATGACGTTGAGCATTTCTTTAAGTGTTTCTCTGCCATTCTATATCCCTCTACAGAGAATTCTCTGTTTAGCTCTGTTCCCCATTTTTTAAGTGGATTACTTGTTTTGCTGTTTTTCAGCTTCTTTATTTCTTTATATATACTGGATATTAGCCCTCTGTCAGATAGAGGGTTGGTGAAGATTCTTTCCCAATCTGTAGGCAGTCGTTTTGTTTTGATGACGGTGTCCTTTGCTTTACAGAAGCTTTTCAGTTTCATGAGGTCCCATTTGTTGATTGTTACTCTTAGAGCCTGTGCTGTTGGAGTTCTGTTCAGGAAGTTGTCTCCTATGCCAATGAGTTCTACGCTGTTCCCTACTTTTTCTTCTAACAGATTTAGCGTGTCTGGTTTAATGTTGAGGTCTTTGATCCTTTTGGACTTTAGTTTTGTGCAGGGTGATAAATGTGGATCTATTTTCATTTTTCTGCATGTAGACATCCAATTAGACCAGCACCATCTGTTGAAGATGCTATCTTTTTTCCATTGAATGGTTTTGGCTGCTTTGTCAAAAATTGAGTATTCATAGGTATATGGGTTTATTTTTGGGTCTTCAATTCGGTTCCATTGATCCTCCTTTCTGTTTCTATGCCAATACCATGCAGTTTTTATTACTATTGCTTTGTAGTACAGCTTGAGATCAGGAATGGAGATACCTCCAGATGATCTGTTGTTGTATAGGGTTGTTTTGGAGATTCTAGGTTTTTTGTTTCTCCATATGAAGCTGAGAATCTTTTTTTCAAGGTCTGAAAAGAATTGAGTTGGTATTTTGATGGGAATTGCATTGAATCTGCAGATTGCTTTTGGTCGGATGGCCATTTTCACAATGTTAATCCTACCAATCCATGAGCACGGGATATCTTTCCATCTTCTAAGATCTTCTTCAATTTCTTTCTTCAGAGACTTGAGGTTTTTCTCAAACAGGTCTTTCACTTGCTTGGTTAGTGTCACCCCAAGGTACTTTATGTTATTAGTGGCTATTGTGAAGGGTCTTGTTTCCCTAATTTCTTTCTCTGCCCTTTTGTCTTTGGTATACAGGAGGGCTTCTGATTTTTTTGAGTTGATTTTGTATCCAGCCACTTTGCTGAAGGTGTGTATCAGCTGAAAGAGTTCTCTGGTTGAATTTGTGGGGTCACTCATGTATACTATCATATCATCTGAAAATAGTGACACTTTGACCTCTTCCTTTCCAATTTGTATCCCCTTGATCTCCTTTAGTTGTCTTATTGCTCTGGCTAAGACTTCAAGTACTATGTTGAAGAGATATGGAGAGAGTGGGCAGCCTTGTCTTGTCCCTGATTTCAGTGGGATTGATTTAAGTTTCTCTCCATTGAGTTTGATGTTGGCTGTAGGCTTGCTGTATATTGCCTTTACTATGTTTAAATATGTGCCTTGTATCCCTGATCTCTCCAATACTTTAAAATGAATGGGTGTTGGACTTTGTCAAATGCTTTTTCGGCATCTAAAGAGATGATCATGTGGTTTTTCTCCTTCAGTTTGTTTATGTGGTGGATTACATTGATGGATTTCCGTATGTTGAACCACCCTTGCATGCCTGGGATGAAGCCTACTTGTTCATGGTGGATGATATCTTTGATGTGTTCTTGGATTCGGTTTGCAAGTATTTTATTGAGTATTTTTGCATCAATATTCATAAGAGAGATAGGTCTGAAGTTCTCTTTTTTTGTTGGGTCTTTGTGTGGTTTGGGTATGAAGGTAACTGTCGCTTCATAGAATGAGTTTGATAATGTTCCTTCTGTTTCTATTTTGTGGAATAGTTTGAGGAGAATTGGCATTAGCACTTCTTTGAAGGTCTGGTAGAATTCTGTGCTGAAACCATCAGGCCCAGGGCTTTTTTTGGAGGGGAGGCTGTTGATGACTGCTTCAATTTCCTTGGGGGATATAGGGCTATTCAGTCTTTCTATCTGATCTTGACTTAATGTTGGTAGATGGAATCTATCTAGAAAATTGTCCATTTTGTTTAAATTTTCAAATTTTGTGGCGTATAGGCTTTTGTAGTATGACCTAATGATTGTTTGGATTTCTTCAGTATCTGTAGTTATGTCCCCCTTTTCATTTCTGATTTTGCTGATTTGGATAGATTCTCTCTGCTTTTTAGTTAGCTTGGCTAAGGGTTTGTCTATCTTGTTGATTTTCTCAAAGAACCAGCTTTTTGTTTCATTGATTCTTTGAATAGTTTTATTTGTTTTCAATTGATTGATTTCAGCCCTGAGTTTGATTATTTCCAGCCTTCTGCTCCTCTTGGGTGTATCTGGTTCTTTTGTTTCTAGGGTTTTCAGTTGGGCCATTAAGTTACTTGTATGTGATGTGATAAATTTCTTCTTGAAGGCACTTAGTGCTATAAATTTTCCTCTGAGCACCGCTTTCAATGTGTCTCATAAATTTGGGTATGTTGTGCCTTCATTTTCATTGAATTCTAGGAAGTCTTTAATTTCTTTCTTTATTTCTTCCTTAACCCAGCTGTCATTGAGTAACAAGTTGTTCAGTTTCCATGTGGTTCTCATAACCAATCTCACATTTATTTATTTATTTATTTATTTATTTATTTATTTATTTATTTCACTTTACATCTTCATTGCAGCCACTTCCCTCCTCTCCTCCTGATTCTTTCTTTCCTCTTCCCCATATCCCTCCTCCCCTACTCCACAATAAGAAGAACCTACCCTGTGCACCACCACCAGCACATCAAGACACATACGTTCTGATATCCTCTTTTCCACTGTGGCTTGTAGAGGAAGTTCAACTAGGGGTAAGTTATTGAAGAGTAGGCAACAGATTCCTTGTTAGCCAAAGTCACACCGCTTTAAAGCAGCATGATTTCATGATTGCCTCATTAAGTGGGGAAGTGTAAAAGGATTCCCAAAACTGCAGTAGGTCATTTATTCAATTCTTTCCCGTAGTAAACAATTTTCTTCTTGTTGTTATTGATGATGATGTTCTTCCATACTCTAAATTGAGGCAAAACAGATGAAATCTCAAGGTTGTCTTTAATTTTATTCCCCTAATTACTGAGGCAAGGAACATATTTTGAGTTATTCTCATTATTTTTTTCTCATTATTTTATTTATTTATTTATTATTATATTTTTTCTCATTATTATTCTCAGGTATTTTTTTCATTATTTGAAATATCTGTTCATATTCCTGGCTCATATATTTTTAATCTTTTTAGTTCAGATTTACAATATTTATCCCTTACATTTCTCCTGATGAAAATTTCATATACCATTACTGGACCTCCTTCAAAATCATAGCCACAACTTTTTAATTATATAATTATTTTTAAAAATCATTACACTTTATTCATTTTGTACGCTAGCTGTAGCTCCCTCCATCATTCCGTCCCCATTCCAAAGTCCCTCCCTCTTCTCTTTCCATGCTCTTCTTTATGTCCACTGATCGGGGACGTGCTCCTCCCCTTCTGTCTGACCTTAGCGTATCAGGTCTCATCAGTATTGGCTGCATTGTCCGGCTCTGTAGCCTGACAGGAATGCTCTGTCCTCATGGCCATGGTCAAAGAGACATCAACAGATTTCATGTCCAAGTCAGTGTCTGTTCTCATTACTAGGGCACTAACTTGGATTCTGAGCAGGGGTTATGCCCATGAATGGTCCTTGGTTGGAGTATCAGTTTCAGAAAAGGCCTCTGTACACAGATATTTTGGTTCTTTGGTCCTCTTGTGGAGTTCCTGTACTTTCCAACTACTATTATATCCCTCAATTGTTGTAAAGTTTATGTACACTGCCCAAAGATTGGTTAAGAGTCTCAGCATCTTCTTTTGTACAGTGCTGGGTAGAGTCTTTCAGAGACCTTCTGTGGTATGTATCCTCCTTTCCTGTTTTCTCTTTTCTCCTTCTTTATATGACCATCCCTTTTCTCTTTTGAGTGTTGATTGATCATCTTACCCTGGGTAGTCCTTCTTGCTTAGCATATTTATGTAGACTGACTTTACTATGCTTATCCTACATTATATGTCTAGTTTCCTCTTATGAATGAGTATATCTTCTGTGTGTATTTCTGCTCCTGAGATGCCTCACTAATGATGATCTTTCCTAGACCCCACCATTTTCCTGAAATATCCATGATTTTTTTAAATTGCTGAGTAGTATTCTACTGTGAAAATATACCACTATTTTTGTATCCTTTCCTCCAATGTGGGATATATGTTTTTCATTTTTCTGTTTCTTGCTATTTATTAATGCATCTGCTTTGAACATGTTTTAGCTAGTATCCTTGTTGTGTACTTGAGCACATATTGTATATAAGCCTAGGAGTGGTATAGCTGGATCTTGAGGAATTGCTATTAATAACAGTCTAAGAAATCACCAGACTGATTTTAAAAGTAGTTTACAAGATGACATTCCCACCAGCAATGGAGGAGGGTTTTCCTTTGTCTATATCCTCTCAGCATGTATTGTCTCTTGAGATATTTTAATATGTTATTTAGGTATTTTGCTGTTTCTTTTATAAATTCAGTCCACATTTTGTATGTTAATCCTCTGTCTTATAAATACCTAGAAGTGAATCTTCCACATTATATGGGATTTCATTTTCCCAGTTGGCTCTTTGATTAAATGTATATAAACTAAAATACTTTCATGAAGACCCACATGTCAGCAATAATTGTGGTGTATATCTGGTCCCTTTTAGAAAAGCCATTCCGCTACAGGGTTTTCACCAGAGAAGACTACTTGTACATGGGTTTAAGCTGATAGAAAAATCTGTTGTAGCTATCAAGTACACTAGTTTTCAGGATTTCTGTGTAGCCCTGACCTTTTCTCTGGGTGGATGTTTAAGCAAATGCCCATGTGCACACTTGACATATTTATGTCTAGCCAGTATTTCCAGAATAAGAATCTCATTTTTTGTTTGATTGTTTTTTGTCTGATTACCAGAAGATCTATCATGTATACATGGGCAAATCTTTCTCAACCCACAGGAAGCATGCATTCTCTTGAGGACCAAGCCTTCAGAATCTCACCTCTATATTGGCCAGAATTTATGTGCTGTAACCTAGAAGACCACTCTCACTGTTGCTTGGAGACATTACCACCACTTCAATCTTATTCTCCCTCTCTATCAAGCATCCTAGAATCTTCCATGCTGGTGTATGAAATAGCTTCTTTGGGTTGGGCTTGATCTGACTTCAAAAACCTTTCATAGAAGCAAGAACCACAGATGGGCTATGCCACAACTCATAGTGATACCATGCAATTTTTCAGAACGTTTAAGCCACATACATATATACAAACATGCCTGAACAAATATAGATCATGTGCCTACCTTTGCTGATTTTGTGTAATTGAGACTTACTTGGCTTTTTCTACAGAACCAATTGTACTTCTTTGTGTATACCCTGAGATTCCACAGTTTATGCCCACTGTTCCACAGTTTATGCCCACTGTGGCTTTGCTCCTTTACATCCTGGAACATAGCATCCTCTACAGAACAAAGTGTTTACATTACACACATATGACCACATGAAAACACACATATACATAAGAATGCACACAGACACAGACATGCAGGCACAAGCACAGGAACACAAAAAGAGACACCCTAACAATCAGAGCCATAGTTTGAAAGCCTAATTATGAAAAAAAAAAAAAACCTAGATGAGATTCTCTGGGTGTCCCTTATTTTACCTCTGAATGATTAGATTATTATGGGCTCTTGGTGAAGTAAACCACATAAAAATGCAATTTTAAATATTCATTGAGTAGTAGGGTTCATAATGGGTGGTATCATTTGCACTTAGAAATCAGAGTTTATATAATTATTTAAGTAAGTTTTACCATATAGCCTTAGTACTGGTTAGATAAGTGAGTAGTAATTTCATCTGATCTCTGTTTCATCCACAAGATGAACATGATATAAAGAAAGACAGATGACACAACATGTACTTCAGATTCCTGTATGCATACTATACCCTCAACACAACATTTCCGAAAGCTAGATAGGAAAATTGATAGGTACTTTGATGATAGAGAAAAAATAGACAGTTGAATGTCTACCTATCTACAAGCATACATATATTCATAGATTATCCATAGATCAACAGATAGAAAGAGGGATGCACATACAGACTGATGATATACAGAGAGTTGCAACATAACTATCTACCTATGTACATTTATCATTGATGGACAGCCAGATGTAATGATAAACTGCATACTAAAAACATGGTACCTTTCACTTCATAAACATACACTGAGTATTAATTATTACCCCTAATTAGGACACAATGATTAGACATTCAAACTTCAAAGTTTTCCACAAACACAAACACACAGAAAAGTAAAAAATAAATAAAACAACAATGACAATGTCCAATTGATAAACAAAGATTTGTTTAGTAATAACTCTATCTACTGTTCCTGGCTATATTCAGTAATTAAACTCTGAAACCCTTCTTAACTCTTTGTAACTGCTTCAGTTATTACTGTGTACCAACAGATACTTAAATTCCACTAGAAGGGACTGCTACTGAGGTATTTATGATGCTGAATATATTTAGCCACACAACCTCATCTCTAGAATACAGAATTTAAAGACACAAATACAGTAAAAATAAATAAATAAATAAAAAGTCTTCCAAATAAGATCAATGAAACTGACAGCAACTGAAAAGACTGAACGCAGGACAGGAAAGTATATACACATAAAATATATATTCATGTGAATAGTGATTATCATGTGAATACTGGTTAAAATATTTACATTTGTAAATTAGAATTATATAGCAGTATATTTTTGAAACAAAAGGGAATAAGATAGACATTCATTGTGATTTCCATATAAAGCCAAAAATGTGAAATACTTAAGCATTTGGTTGCTGGTTTGAATGCTAGTAGATGAATATTAGAACAACATTCCAAGAGTGTGGTGGGATTTGCTAGTCTTGTCAGGCCAGCACTTTTGCATTCCAAAATGAAGATCTGTACACTAAAGTTGGGACCACTCCAATAATGATGAATGCCATGACGATGATGACTGCTGTTCCATGCTATTCTTGCTGCCCTTGACCCAAACCTGAGGGTTTGAATATTATATTGTCCATCAGGAAAATGTCCATCTCTTTGGAAACATTGTATAAATATGGGTTCTATTTCCTTATAGTGAAGTACTATGATACCTGCTAGGTCAGAAGGTAAAAATAGGCTCCCTTTGGATAATGCTGTTACTAGGGTTAGTACACTAAATAAAAAATGAAGGTCTGAAGTTCTCTTGATTAGAAGTAGTGGTGTTTGAAGAAGCCAGTAGTCAGAATATTTGTATGAAACACTTGGTTAATGTGGGTACAGTTGAAGGACTCATAGTAAGAAGATGAATATCCCTAAAACTACCCAAGAGACTTAGTAAGAGACTTGATTACTGGGTTATAGGTGAGAGGTCTCAGGCTTCCCTATGGGCATGGTGAAGAAAGGAAACTACTCAAAGAGCCATGGAGAAAACACAAGGCTCTCAGGGTTAGAGGGGAAATATTTGAAACCCATTGCAGAATGGAGGTAAACAAGTTACAGGTAAACTAGCATGTTGGATTAGGTAAAATTGGAAATTCCAAACTGTCTCCTTTACATGAAGTCAGTGTCCCAATCTACCTCATGCAATAGATGTCATTGCAGTACTGTCTTATCAAATCCCAGTTCCTCATCAGAAACTAGAATATCTCTGCTGTAGTGAATGTGTTGCCAGGTCAGGCAGAACTGAATATTTGTCAAAAAGTCTGGATGATAGTTCAGTGCTGGTTTTCCTTCTCAAGCATATGTCTACCTGCTCTGGAACAGGTGTGAATGATGGGGACCACATCATTTTGCTCTCTGTGTTGAAGCAGAGATCTGTGTTTATGGGCTCTACTTGCTACTCTTGGACTTTGGTACTTTAAGCCTGAGATTCTGGAGGTCCTTTAGGTGAAGAAAAATATTCTAGGGCCTCAAGTTTGGGTGGGGAATATATGAGTGCCCTGAAAAAGAGGAATTCTGTGTGAGGAGTCCCTCCTTGGACAATACAGCATCCTCTAAGTCTACCTGGTTGAAATGAGGAGATGTGTGTTCCCTTGGAAAAGCAGAGACAGTAGATTGGAAGACCATAGTTCACAACAGAAGGATCTGAACCACGATTAAATTTTCTAGCAATTCCATTCCCATGGAGGCATATTTAGAAGGTCTGAGAAACTTTGTATATTGAGGAGGGAAGGTATCTTTGACAATAGTCAGGTTAGAAATCCTAGTGCTCAAAAGAGAATTTGTTGGAGAAAACATGGGAAGTGGGAATAGTATAAAATTTGCTTCATGCAAGAAGATAAGTTGGGTATCTGACTTCTTTGGGTAGTTGCTGTAAATACAAATTCCCTGTAGGCACAAGAGTAATTCTTTCTCTGTGGTCAGGTAATAGATAGAAGAAACTCTAAAGCAGATGGATGAGATAGTAGCTTCTCAGGATTTCATGATATAGCCTCAGCCTCTCTATGTCATATACCTGCAGCCCTAGTGAAAAAAAAATAAACAAACAAACAAACAAAAAACGTTGAAGTTTGATTAATAGTTTGAGAATACAGTGTCCTGGCACTCACTGCTTCATTAGCTCCAAAATCAAAATTACAGACTACACCACACATTTTCTGAATGTCAGTGACAGGCATGGCAGCCATTTTAGAAGTCTTCTAAGAGTCTGCAATGCAGTAATTTTTGTATTTGTGTCTTCCTCCAATATATGTCCATCCACATATTCCTATGCACATAGGAAGGAAGGTATCTGTCTAAGGTACCAGAATGAAGACAGTATTTACGCTCACCCTGGCACTCTGTAGTTTGGGGTCTCATTCCTGTATGTTCTGACACCACTTTGTACAAAACAATACTTTCCTGGAGACTAATTAGAAATGCTAGCTATAAAATCAACTTGGCACATGGTGAATAAGTAGGATTTCCTTGCTAACACAGGCCAATTCTGGAGCACTCTTGATTTTGTAAAAGTCTACATCTCTTTATGGAACATTGGGAAAGGGCCTGGGCACATTTGGACAGAAGTAAAAGGACGGGTATACCCTTCTTCAAAGAAGTAATATGGCAGTATCCAATTGTATATGGTGAAATGCTGAAACAAGCAGGTCGTAAGCAGAAATTCTGAGATGTTTTGTGCAAAGTTGATGATATACATCTCTCTAATGACAATCCTATTGTTATTCATGAGTCAGGACTGTCAACCTCCAAGGGCTCTTGAAACTTATTATCAGATGCATGGCCACATGCATGCAGGATGGTACCTCTTTTTTTTGGCAACAAGAACAAATGACAGATGTCCTAAGTTTTAGGCTCTTTGAAATCAGAGCATAGTGAATTGAAATCCCTCTGGTTATAAATGTATTTTCCTAGGGGCCATGGGTAGAAGGAAAGGATTAAGGAGGCTCACCATCAGAAGGATATTAGAAGCCAACATGAATGTTGGCAATGATCTGTGGGACTATTGATACTGGTCTCCTTGATATTAAAAAAAATCTGGGATTCCTTTTGTAAAAGGCACACATTTTAAAGATTCATCATACACACAGCAAGAATGTTTGGGCTATATATTACTAATAAGAGACAAATGGCATGAAGTTCACTCTCACCAAAATCAATATCTGATGTCCCTTGAACAAAGAAAGGGTGTTGCAAGATACCTTAAGAACAGATACAGTTCAAGGAGCCTATATCCCAAGCTGAAAATTTTGGGGGCATCCTGAAATAACTGGCTTCAAAAGAAAGTGCCTGGCCATGTTTAAGACAAGAGCAAAATCTAACCACCCCACGGTGCAAAGGAAAAAGATCTAGCTTATCATGGGTAGTGGAAGGATGGTATTGCATACATTATTTGCTTCCAACACTTCTCAACAGTTCCCACCATCTATATGTTGCATAGACTCATTTGACAAGTCTAAGAATCAATCTGAACACTCTTCTCAGAAAATAAGTGGTTTTCTGAATTATTATGCTTCTTAAAGGGTATATTCATCTCTGCAAATCTATAAAATAATGACCAGAACATTGTTTTTCTGACAACCACCTGCTATTCATTGGCATGTGTGTTAGCTTTAGATTTCGATATTCTGTCTTCAGATCTAAACCCAAAATTCTGTGAGGTCACATTGGTTGCAATGCTGTTTGCCTGGCAGAGGGATTGGTACTAACCTGATATGTATTTGAAATTCAAGTGTAAGGTTTCCTTGGAAAGAAGAGGCTACTCTTCTAGCCTCTTCAATGGCCAGAGGCTACATTTTTAACAAACTATGAGAATAGATTGCAATAATGAGAACCTCTTGGACAAAGAGGTTCTTTGTTCATCACTGTGGCAAGGGCACAAATCTCTTAGGCAGGAATAAAATCTCTGTTTCTATTGTGCTTGAAGGAGGTCACCATAGTTTTCTTTTGCACTACACTGGACTACATGTGAATGGAACTGATTCTTAATTCTACAGAGGGAGTGGTAAATGGATTACTTGTTCTGAGTCCACATTCATCAAAAGGGGAATTACTTAGTCTGCTTTTCAAAGGACCACAGATTTTTAGGTTCTTTTGTAAAATGAATACTTGATACAAAGTTGTAGGCCTTTTCTAAGGCCTGAGGTCTGTCATTAAATTCACTGAAGTAAAAGAAGTGAGATAATTTAGGAAAAGAGAAAGACCTTGGCCCCATATAAGAAAAAGAAAATTTCGAAACCTGGATGGGCAAAGGTGTGGGTTTTCCAAAGGTAGGTGTCAGAGGTTGAAAGTGCCATTCAATATTCTGTTTGAACATGTGTCTCCATGCTACTTTATTCATTGAGGGAAGTTAAAATCACTGTTCTTTATCTTTCAACTCCTGTATAGGATGGAGAAGTTTTATATCTTGTGCTGAGTCTAGAAGAGTTCAGGAAACAACCTGGACCATCTTCAAACAGCCTGGTGGCTGTCCATGTCTAATTTATCTTCTTCAGTTTGTCTTCATGTGTCCATATGTGGGCAGCAACTATAGGGCCACTTGATTTCTAGTCATAAGATGGATGACCATTACACAGGATCTTGCCTGTAAATCAACCTCATAGTACCTGAGTACTGAAACCAGTATAGAGCAATGGGAAGACACCAAGTCTTGAATCTTTGTTCTTTAGAGTATATATGTTGGTTGTAGGTAATTCAAATACACAACAGGATGCTTGAGAGTTCGTGAATTTATACTGCAAGAAATGGCACAGTATTATTCAAAAGAGCATGTCTAATATTACCTTGGGAATAAGAATAATAAGTTTCCTATGACCAAAGATGGTAGTTCAGATTCCCTCTTGTACAGGTGGGTAATGTCTAAATCCACATTGTTAATGGAGGAAAGAACTGAGGCCTACTCTGAGTCAGGCTAGTTGTCATGACCACATCAATAAACAAGGGATCTTTAGAGTTACCTAGATCAGGGAAGTTCTGATAACCACTTCTCAGAATGCAAAGTTCCGAGACCACATTCACAAGGGAGTACTCACACATGTCTTAGTTTGGGGTGAGTAACACCATCCATATTTGGCAGAATAGGAATATCAATTCACCACTACTCAGATGGGGAAGCTCATGGGTTATCTTAGGTATTGGTGGAAGTTTCTGATTGTGCTTACTAGCTTCTAAATCCTGATACAAGCATGCATATGATGAGTGTATTCTTTGAATAGCTGGACAAATATCATAACATTCCAACAAGGTAAGTGCTTATACAAGTACTGATGGTGCCCCAACTTTAATGCAGATGGCATCAGATCTGATTTCAGGTTTCAAACTTTTGTTCTATTATTTAAAAGAGGATGGTAGTAAGATCCAACTGGGTGCTTATGTGTTGCAGAATAATTTTATTCTGGGGTGGGATATTAAATATGAATTTTTCTTATTAAAAGTGCTATGTGTGAGGCATGAACAGATGGGGATCTCCTATAATTCTTTAGTCATACAATGGGATTTGCAACTTCCTAGTGAAAAGGATGGAGACCTGACATATCTATTGTACACAGGGTCTAATATGAGAGCCCGCTCAATATTTCCCAGATCCTGTTTTTCAGAAAATTAATGTCTGAAATATTCTTGTAAGATTTAGATTAGACAATTGGTCCACAAACTTATTTAGAACATTGGAATATGTAATACTGTTTAGTGCAGAGTTCAAAGTATATGTTCCACTTGTTCTCAGAAGGAAAAAAAGATTCAGAGTGTAGCTATAGGACTATATAAGTACCACATAACACAAAATAAATGTTTTAGGGTCCTTTAGGTAAGTGGTGTGTAGAAAAATACTAGTTGTAGCAGAGTTCTGACATTCTGTTCAAAATAATAAGAAGGGTTATGCTAACTCTGGGGAAAGAGGAAAAAACTCAGTCCAAGTTCAAGAAGGAAAACTATTGAAAAGAAGGAGGACATACTCCACTAAGCAGAGGGTGAAGGTCCCACACATACTCTGGTGAAGAGAATGTCTCTGATACTTTACACTGGGAGATAAAATTTCCATCAGAGACCTTTCAGAGTTTTATATCTTCATAGTTTATGTTCATTCTGGAAAAGATGGGGCAGCAACTTATGCCTTCTTCCAAAGTAGTGGATGACTGTCACTGGCTAGCTTGCTTCCTCTAGTTTTCATTTAAGCAGTCAAGATCTAGGTTGAAGTTATCCATTTCTAATGAATGACCTGAAGGAAGTTGGCAAAACTTCTCTGTTCTGATCGCTCAACTTGGGTTATGAGACCTTAAACCAGAGTGGACTGGAATACCTGGATGTTTGTGGAGCAAGTCTATCATGCAACTGTAAATTATCTGTTTCGTGTGAAACTACTCTGGTCATATGTGGGAAGGTCATAAGCATGACTCTTGAGAAGGAGATTTGTTGGGAGGATATAGAAGCACAGGATTTTACCAGAATTCCTGAAGCAGAATATGAATCTCCTAGGTTACCTTGGGAATTGGAAGAACTTGCAGCAGGATGTTATCTGGTCTAAACATGTTCACAGCTGAGAGTAATCCTGTATTCTGGGACTCTGGGTCATACTGGCCACCAATCAGAGCACTTTTCTCTTACAGTTTGGTTGGCAATCCCTGACTCTGCTTCTTCCACAAACCTGTCATCAACAGCAGAGTTGAGGACAACAAAGATGGGATTTCTTTTTTCATTTAAGGTGATAATTTGAAAGGTAGAAAGTTTTCAGTGAGTACAGAAATATTTACAGTCATATCACAGCACTTCAGTTCACTGTGGTCTTACTTTCCCTTGGTCATTGTGCATGCCTGTGCACCCAAGTCAGAGGGAAAAGAACACCTATAGAAAGATATCTGAGTTTTCTCTGATTATAGGTAAATAATTCTCTAAGGAAAACAATGTCTTGGGATGTTAATTTAAAGTTTTGTTGAGAAAATCATGAACATCTGAGTGAGTTTTCATTTCAGTGGCCTGGTCTGTAGTTTCCCAAAACAGAAGATTTTGTATAGACCACTGAAGTGAAAGGGTGTGTATAGAGTTTGGTTGTGCCCGCCTCTGAGAAAAAGGTATCGGACGGGTCTGATGCTCTTTGGGTGGATGACACCTAAATGAACATCTGTACAAAGTCCCAATTTATTTCTAATATCAGAGATCAGACCTCTACTCTTGCCTGATGCATCTAAAACAAAAAGGGGGAACTGTAGAGAACTGCAGAATGCTGTGCCTTAAAGATGGAGCTGGTTTCTGCCTTCCACCTTCCTGATGGTGAGTGCTCTCTGTCATGAACAATTCCACATTTGGCTAAGGCTGAGGATCTGGCTTGCTTCCATGTATGTGGACCTATCTGCATTGCCCCCGTGGCACGCCTGGGTTGGCTACCCAGAGGCTATTTAAGCTGTGGGCTGGCTTTCCCCGGGGTCCGAGGATTGTTCAATGTTCCTGAATAAACTGCATTGAAAAAAAAAACCAGACAAAACAAAAACAACAACAACAACAACAACAAAAAACAGTTTAACCAAGTTCCTCTACAGACTATATATGTCAGAGTTTCTTCCCTGCATCATTGTGGAAGCTTCAGTTCACCTTGGGTTAAAGGACATATCTTGGGTACCACTTATTTAGAAAAATAATCTATGGCTTACTCCATAAATTTGGGAAGTATGATGGACCTACTTAAACATAGTGAATGCCGAAGCCTACTTTGAAGAAATAGAAAAGTTTTTGATTCTGTAGGAAGTTTGAATGCCTCCACTACCAAAGGATTGAGTTCCATGGCAAGTGGGGAAGTTCTAAAGCCAATTTGACAGAAATACTAATGCTTAGAGCATGCAAAATCTAAATAAAATTGAGTACCATTCCTCATGAGGTCTTAGCATTGTCTCAGCTTCTGAGTCTTCTTCACAGTCTATGAAAGCCATGTCTTCAGCTGAATATGCAAAATACCAAGTATCAATATCAGAATTGATAAACAGCTTGACTGGGTGTTCCTGAATGGTTGCCTCATCAGCATTGTGTTGAGCCTACCAAAATTAAGTTGGACTGATAATTTCACACCACATCTGGTGATTTTATTCAAGTGGCATGGGTTTCTAGAACTGAGTTCTTATTTTTGAAATTTGTGAAATCTCTACCAAGGCCAGTGCTGTTTGGTCAGGGGTGAGGCAGCCCCTGTCCCCTTGCTCAGAGGGGAATGTTCTGAGAGCACATTGTGTCAAAGGCTTCATTTTAAGGACTCAGCCATTTGGGGATGAAAAAGACTGAGATTTTCAAAAGAGAAGTATCAGTGGAACAATTGGGCAGAATGGGAGTATCAAAGTTTATCTTCATAGAGATGGAAGCTCCATGTCTCCATGTCTACATAGAACTTGAGAAAATCCCTATCCCTTAGTAGTCCACTACAGGCTTGGTACCAATCTTTGGGTTCTTCTGACAATTTTTATCATAGTTCCAGGATCTGTTCCCTACTTTAACTTAGGATAAGCAAGACATGGGTGGGCATAGAGAATAGGTAAATGTCTGGTAAGCACAATTAACACAAATGGCCTTGGACCCAAGCTGAGGTTTGTCTTCACTGGCAAACAGGACATGAATTTGGAGTTCTCTAAGGATTTCTTTGGTTGGCAAAAGTGAATTTCTTAGCCAATAATGTGTGATGGAGAAGCTCTGATCTCTTTTACTTGACTGATTTACCTGAGTTGGCCATGAAAAGAAAGAGAAGCTCCTATGTTTTCTTGTCCACAGGGAGTCAGTCTCAAAGAACACTTCACATTCAGTGTCTGAGACACACTCCCTCAGTCACATGGTCATTTCTGTAGATAGACATGTCATTGGACTGTGGCTCAGACAAGTCCAGTCAAGCAAGAGGATGACTAAAAACTTTTGTTCAAAGACAGTACAATACAGTAGCAACACCAGCATGGATATCACCTTGACAGTAGTCAAAGGCTACTGTGGTTAAAGAAAATAAATCTAAGGACCTCTTCTGAAATTGTTCCAGGATGGTGTCAATCCTCTGTTAGTCCTGGGTTAGAATAATTCTGAGAGGCCATATCTAATTATTAATGGTGTTATAAGCTTGGGGATGTAAACTGTCCTTGTTCTAGAAGATAAGTTTCAAGCTTTGTTATGACTTTGTAGAAATTCTAGGTTCCATTTATTCAAAAAGACTTATATTTGACATGTTCTTGGGACATTGATGAAGCCTGAGGCCACTTTATCCTCTAGTCATATGTGTCAGGACAACTTTTGTCACTGATGATGTCTGTGATAACTTTGTTGTGCAGTGTATATTTGAGGTGCACTTGGGCAGTGAGTGATAGTCTGAGTTCCCTGGTTTTCAAAGGAAAGAATTGTGTATGTTCTGTTGAACACTGAATAAAGTGTGAAGCTCATGATATTAAGCAGTTACATTTAAAACACCCTGGATTACTGGAGAAAATGTGAAGCATATTTTTTTTTCTAGAAAGATAAGATTGAGGGTACTTAAAATATTGGGGGAAACTCTGAATGCTCCTGATTCTAAAGGGACAGGTCAGAAGTCCCCAAGTTCCCACAGTATTTTGGATGATCTGTGGTTCTAAAGTGCTGAGTCTATATGCTACTTGAGAATTAGTGGCCTGCATTTGACTTCCTGGATTAGAAGGCATATGCCTGAAGCCCTTATGAGCCCTTCAGGGCTTTGAAAAAGTGAAAGCCCTCCTAATTCTGAAGGAATAATTATGAGCCCTTTTGTCCTATACACAAATTGGAGTATCCATGGATAGAATGAGAAAGTGTTAGGCACCCAAAAACAAACAGAATTTTGAGGAGAGTGTTCTTCGGGACTCACAAAGTATATTGTGTTGGGAACAGCAGAAAGTTCGAAATTTCTCATGGCTAGTAGGGGAGAATAAGAATCAGTCTTGTGATTAGAAAAGGCCTGAACATTTCCTGATCTGAACTTCATGGGAATCTAGAACGTCCATATATTGTAAGCCTGGATGGTGACATCGATCTCCAAATGCAAGGAGGCAGCTTCCACCTAGGTTGAATAAAATATTCAACTGACTAGAAAAAAGTTTTTTTTTTTTGATTTTTTAAAACTTTTATTAATTACACTTTATTCAGTTTGTATCTCCCCAGAAGCTCCTCCCTCCTCCCCTCTTTTTTTTTTTTTTTTCAATGCAGTTTATTCAGGAACATTGAACAATCCTCGGACCCCGGGGAAAGCCAGCCCACAGCTTAAATAGCCTCTGGGTAGCCAACCCAGGCGTGCCACGGGGGCAATGCAGATAGGTCCACATACATGGAAGCAAGCCAGATCCTCGGCCTTAGCCAAATGTGGAGTTGTTCGTGACAGAGAGCACTCACCATCGGGAAGGTGGAAGGCGGAAACCAGCTCCATCTTTAAGGCATAGCATTCCGCAGCTCTCTACAGTTCCCCCTTTTTGTTTTAGACGCATCAGGCAAGAGTAGAGGTCTGATCTCTGATATTAGAAATAAATTGGGACTTTGTACAGATGTTCATTTAGGTGTCATCCACCCAAAGAGCATCAGACCGTCCGATACCTTTTTCTCAGAGGCGGGACCTGGGGCATCAACCTGCATGCAATCAGACATGCTCTTCTCTGGGTCCAAAGCGGCTAACCCTGAGTGCAGTGCTTAGCCTCGCATCCTGAGCGTATCATTTTAGCTTTTTATGGTATCCAACCATGCTTGGGGAGAATGTCCTGCTTCAATGGCTGTATAGGCCTGAATGATCATGGCTGCATCACACTGTTGTGAGACTCTAATCTTGCATATATACCACAGGCAAACCAAGGAGACCAACACCAGAAGGCCTGCTAACGCTCCCATGCCCGCCCATTCCTTCAGATGATTCATGGCTGCAGCAGTCCATGTTGATAATCCTGTGGCTAGTCCTGCGTCCACTCCGGTAGAATTTACTGTGACAATGGCCACTCTCAGCTGCTCCATCGTAGTATCAAATTCTCCAGTCCCAATTACCTAAAATGTAGCTCGGCAATTGTTTAGACAGATTTGCAGCGCAGGAAAAATTCTCATGTTGTATGCTAGTGACACAAAGTCCAGCATACTTTCATTGACAGCCAGGTTGAGCGATTTGCCATAGGGTATCAATTTGCTCCTGCAAGAGGTCAATCCTCTGATTGAACACCATCAAGCTTCCTTTTAGTTGAGCATTAATTCCTTTATGTACAACTAAGGCATGAGCTACATTGGCTAAATGATTATTCAGGGTCTGAGCAGTCTGCCCAGTATGACTCATGGCTAATGCCCTGGTGGTAGCTCCAACAGCCGTCAATGAGATGGTAGTAACAATGGTGGCTGTAGTTCCAAGATTCCTTTTCTGTCTGAAGAGAGTCATAGCATGAGGGGCATCACTAGGCTCAGTTTTAAGTGTTGCACTCCTTTTGTAAGAAATGGAAGTCCTTTCTCTCTATTTTGAAGAATGGAAAATTTATGAACCTTCTTCTGATCTCACAGAATTTAATCTTGTATACTTCTTCAATTAAGAATGTCTGGTGCTACCTCTTGGGGATGGAAATGGTGAGCACCTGAGATCTTCCTTAGAAGATGTAATAGATCTGAAGGTCAATTCTGATGATGTTGGGAGTTAGAAAGTCCTTGGAGGAGTTGAGGTAGAACTTGAGTCCTTTTTGACATACTTGGGAGATGTGAGGCTACTTATAGAAAAACAAAAAGATTTTAACCCATTGAGTTCTGAGAAAGAATATCTGATGACCCTTTCAGGAAATGGCATATTTCTCAACCTCCTTGTTGTAGAATTAGAAAGCCTGGGACTTATTTTGGTATAAGGGGAATGATCCAGACTCTCTTCATGAGCAGTGAGAGGAATAAATTCTCCCTGTGCAAAGATGGACAGTACCAGAAACTCTGTTGAAAAGTAAGGTCCCTCAGGTTCTTGAGTAGATTACCTAAGTTCTAGTGGCTTGTTTAAAATACCCCAGATTTTTTGGAGAGCTGGTGATGTTCCCAGAATCTCTTAGTCAGACACTGAAAGGCCCAGCACACCTTCATAATATTTCAAAAGTCCCTGAGTAGCTGGCACAGATGGCACAGGTTCCAGAGTCTGTGACTCAGATTCTGAACACTTGCAATTTGCTTGGTTCTAATATCTCCAGAGTATGTGGAAAATTTTTCAGAATGTGCACTGACAATGGTGGAAGTCCAAGGGAGCCTTGGGCATATAGTGAATGTTTTTCATATTATGGAGAACAGATGATATTTCTAGAGTGCTTTGGATACATAGTGATGTTCTTACTTCCCCCACAGAAGATTCAAAAACTATAACATCTGCTGAGTCAAAGAATGAATGTCCTAAAATCTATTGTTTCAATCAATGTTCTATGGCCTATTGGGATGACAAAGGGGTATGGGTAATCCCTAGAGCAAATAATGAAAGTTCAAGAGATTCTTTTGTTGACATTTACAGTGCCAGATGCCCTGTGTAGACAATGAATTTCCTCTATTGTTTTGCTGATGTGGTAAATCTTGAAGAGTCACCTTTGTACTGGAAGACAATTTCTGAAAACCTTGATCTGTTAGAGAAAGTCTTAAAAGCCCCATTTGAAATTGAGCAGATTTCAGAAACTCTTGGCCAGATGTGTAAGAATCCAGAGTTTCCCTGGGCAATGTTGGTGCTTCTAGTATCCCGTGGTCAGATATGAAAGGCCCTACAGCACGTTGAGCATTTATTAGTGCCTCTTTAAGAGGTGCCAAAGATTCTAGAAAAGGCTGAAGATTCTGTAGCCCTGTGAACAATTTGTGAATGCCCTGGGGACTATTGTGCTGAGAGCAATTGTCCTACACTTCCTTGGGTAAATGAAAATTTCCTGCATTCCTTTCCTGAGTCAATGGCTGTCCTAGAGTCACTTGGGCAGGTGTTGCCATTTTCACATGCTGCTTTGGTAAGCAATGTACCAGAGTACTCTTGGGAAATTCTTGTATGTTCCAGAGAAATATGTTGCATTGATGAATCTTCTTTGAAGATGTGGACTATCCTACATTATTTTGAAAGGACAGGGCAGGGCCTACCACATTGAAGAGGGTAGAAGCAAAAGGTCTTAGAGATCCTGAAGCAGATAGCAAATTTGCTATAGGCCATGAGCTAGACAGCAGTTTTGAGTTTCCCATGGGGAGATGATGGCAGCCAGGTTAATGGGCCTTTGCCAAATTGGAAACCTCCCACACTTTCCAGAGAAATAGACCTGAGTTGCAGATCATTTTGAGTGTACGGCAAATGTTCAGTATTTGCCCTTCAAAGCAGGTGAATATTTCAGAGCCCTATGGGCAGATGTGCATGTTCCTTGACTCAGATCAGATAGGGGAGATCTCTGAGACAATGAGAAGTAGAGATGCTCCTAAATCCATTTGGGCAGAGGAAGCAGTTCCTAGAGTCACTGAAAGAGATGATGAGGTTCCCAAGCTCCCTGGTGAAGAGTTGGGTATACCTAGACTGCCACCCACACATGTGGAAACTTGCAGAGCCCTCTTGGAAGGCAGGAGAGGTTTTACAGCTTCTTGAATGGATAACAAAAGTTTTGAACTACTTTAACAGATATGGAAATTTCCCAAGGTCCTGAGGCAGATGATGTCAGTTCAAAAGTCCGTTGTCTAGATAAAGAGATTTCCATGTACCCTCTTCAAGAATTCATAGATACTGGAATGATAGAAACAGATATGTTTTGTGAAGATGGAAAACACCCAAGAGATCCTTGTGAAGAAAGAGAAGGTCCTATAGAGCCTTGTGAAGATAAAAAGAAAGAAAGAAAGAAAGAAAGAAAGAAAGAAAGAAAGAAAGAAAGAAGGAAAGAAATTGACATATGACCTTTGGATGATGGAATAGATTTGAAGAGTGTGAAGCTGTTTGATCTGTTGGTTGAACTCTTTGGCCAGACATCAAAGACACAAGAGGATGCTGGCAAGAAGGATAAGGTCCTAGAGTATTTTGTGTAGGTGTGGCAAGATGAAAAGTGAATTCTCTTCATGTAGAAAATTCCAAAACATTTTGAGATGAAATAAGGAGCTCAAGTTTGCCTGCACAGATATGGAAAGTTCCCCAGGAAGTTCTTCATATCATGCATGATTTGCAGCAGCCTTAGACTTTTTCCACACCTGGTAAAGATGATAAATATCCTGGAAGATCCCAGGGTTGTGCCAAAGCTTAGAGCCCTTGCATCAATTTCAGAGTTTCTTTGGGGCATGTTGGGTATATCCCTAAGACAAGGGAGTAGTTGTTGGATGTGCAACTGTACTCTTTGCAGAAAATGACTGTGTATCTATACCTGGTGTGTTTGTTGGAGGGTTTGAATATACCTGAGCAGATGGAAATTGTCTCAGAGTGCTGTGTGAATATGTGGGCAGTCCCAGATTTCCTTGTGAAGATAGGCAGGGACCTGCAGATCCCTGAGCACAATGAGAAGTTGCTTGACTCCCATGTTTTATAGTCATAAGTTTCAGAGGCTCTGGAGCACAAGGTTGATATATTGAAGTTGCTACTGTTGTTGAAGTCTCCGAATTCCCTTCTATTGGTAGTGATTGTGTATGACTCCACTGTGAAGATTGGTGTGTTTCTAGGACTCTAGGGGAAGATACAGGGAATGTTGACATCATGTGGAAGGTCTTGAATGATCCACAAAGGTCTGGGAAGATATTGTGAATTCTAACAGATCAAAAGCAGTGATCAGTGGTGCCGAATCACCAGGATCATGTGCTGAATATCCGCTTGGCCCTATGTTGAATGGGGAAGGCTCTTTAAGACCTGTGGGGGGGTGGATGGAGATATTTCCTTGGTACCTCTGACATATTACAATTGCCCAACATTTCTTTGGCTAGGTTTTGATGTTGCCAGATTGATCAAGGAAGTATCCATGGATCACAGTGTTCTTGGGGGAATGAAAATTTACCCAGGGTGCTCTGTCCATATATGGATATTTTCAAGGGCCCACCTATAAATAGGAAACATACTGAACACCCTTGGGAAAATGGAGAAGTTTTTTGGGAACCTGTAAAACATGTAGCATATATCACCCTGTGTGATTTATGGCAAAAATACTAGAGCATTTTGTTAAGATCGGGGAAGGTCAACAAACATTGGAAGAGATGATGGATGCTGAAGATAATTTGGAGCTGATTGATAAGATCTTTCAGATTTATGGGAAGAAACACAAGTTTAATAGCTCCTTGACTTGAGAGTGATGCTGATTCTGGAGTCCATTTTTGAGATACAGAGAGTTCCAGAGGCTTTGAGAGGTAAGGAGCATGTTCCACAGAACCCTCTATAGCATGAGAGGTTCTTAAATTCCCTTCTGCAGAGAAGGAAATTCCAAGACTACTTCTCCTTGTACAGATATGCATCTTTTCAAAGTCCCTCCTACTGGTAAGCAATGTTGCAAAGATGCTTAAGCAGATTTCAAAGATAGTGGAATTGCATGTGCTGAAGCAGGAAGACCTGCATCATGGTCAGGAATGGATTTGAAACTGCCAGTGGTAACTTTTGTAGATCCAGAATCTTCTAGAGTGCCCTGTAAAGATGATTGTCCAGGAGTGATCAGAAAAGGTTTAGAAGTTTCTTGTACTTTTGGAGAATATGCTGAAGTTTGTAGAGATCCTTCATCAGATTGTGCTGTATGCATCTTTGCCTGGGAAGACATGGAAAATTTCAGAGGCCCCTGGGCTGAGAGCAAAGTAGTTAGAGCCCATGGGAGTACACAGAGGATGTTTATGAGAACCAGGTGCACGTGGTGAATGCTCTGCAAGCCCTGATGAAGAGAAGGCACATTCCTGAGAATTTTGGCTAGATATAAAAGGTCTGGTAATCCTTGGTGAAGATTATGAGTGCTATATGATATATTGGGGAGATGGGTAAAGTTTCAGAGCCTCCTGTGTAGCAGTTAGATATTTTGAAGTGTTTTGAGCAGATGACACTATTCTCACAGTCTCTTGTTCAGATGTGGCTAATTTTAGAGACCTGTGGAGAAATACAAAAGGCCCCAGAGTGCCTCTCAGAGATGAACAGGATCTTGGAATTCCTTGTGCCAATAAGGATATTCCTAGAGACTTTGGATCAAATGGCAAAGTTCCACAAAGCATGTGGGCATTTTTTGTTAGACCCTTGAGGTCCTGGGTTTCACATCAAATGTCCTATAGACTTCCCTACAGATGTGGAGTCTCCTGATGTAACTTGCACAGATAAACACCTCCCAGTGCCCTGGCCAGAAGGAGAAGATCCTAGAGAGTCTAGGGAAGATTTGGACATTTTCAGAGAGTCCCTTCTGCTGATAGGCAATGTCCCACAAGCTCTTGATCAGATTGAGAAGATTATTGAGTCACTTTGGCAGATGCAGATAGAACCTTGCTCGCTACAGCTGAGGGGGATGTGCCTGCAGACTCTCAGATATGTGGAGAACTGTATTTTTCTAGAACTGCTGGATAAAGTGCTGAGGGTTGTGGAGCCCTGTCACATTCAGCTGACCATGATGTATGAACAATAGCCTGCAATGACATGCAAAGATTAAGAATCCCCAGGGCTGATTGTGAAGGTCCTAGACAACCTTGACCAGATGGGAAAGATTGTGCAGATCCTTGGATATAAGATGCATATCTTCCAGGGTCTGTACATTATGATGACAATGCTTCTCTAGACCCTAGATCAGACTGAGAGGTTCCCACATCCTCCCCCATGCTTGAAAAATGGCTCAAGGTACTCTGGGCATGTTTGCCTTTTTCCAAATGTCCTGTGGAATGTGTTGAATGTCTTAGATGGCATTGGCTTGATGACAAAGAACTATGCACAAGCAAATTTCTCTCTGCATATCTTGAGAGTTCCTTCAGCTCTCAAGAAGATAGTACATTTTTAACAGCTTCACAGTAGATGGTGGAGGTTTTTGAGCACCTGGTGCAGCAGATGAATTTTGCACCTCCTCTGGAATGAAGAGTAAATATTCTTGAGATTGGTGGCTAGACATGAAAGGTCCAGTAGCCCTTGGAAAATATGGTGAATGTTGTACAGTATGTTGTATTGATGGAGAAAGTCTCTGACAATCCTGGGAAGAAATTTGGAGTTTTACAACACTTTGAGAAGATGGCACAGTTTCAGCATTGTCTTCTTCAAGTGTGGACCATTTTAAAGACCTGGGGACTGATAAGAGGGTCCATGGCCCTGTGCGCATTTGATCAAGATGCCAAAGTTCCTTCTGCAGGCAAGGAAAATTCTAGGGGCACTGGGGCAGGTGTTGAAAAAATTAATTTCTGTTATTCACATTTCTTATAACATAGAGCCCCTGAAGTAGAAGCCACATTTTATTCAATACCCTGTGCAGTTATGGAAGGTCCCAATGTATCTTTTGCATTAACAGAAATGGGTCAAGGCACCTGAAGAAATGGTGAAATTTCTAGAGAACCTTCTGCTGGTGCACTCAGTTCCACAGTCCTTTTTGATTAAAGGCAAGTTTCCACAGCTTTTTGCAAAGATAGGGGAGGGGTTGGACTTGCCTATGTTAGTGAGGAAAGTCCAAGAGCCTCTTCAGCATGGGCTCACGTTATTGTAGAACTTGGGACACATGGGGGCATTCCCCAAATATCTAAGGCTGAAGACAAAAGCTCATGTGTGCACTGGGCAATCTTGGAGAGTCCCAGGTTCTCTTTGGAAGATGATGAATGCTGTAAAAATTGTTGATTATATGATGAAGGCTCTAGAGTTCCATGAGTAGGTATGTGAAGTTTCCTAGGGAGTAAATATTCTAGATCCTTTGGAATGGATAAAGAATTATCATGAGAATCTTGGTCATATTGTGAAAGTCCTGTAAATTCTGAGGGAAATATCAAAGTCCATGTAATTCTTTTTACAGATGGAGAACTACCTTGAGATTCTACCATGCATTTTGTATTCTCTGTGTTGGTGAAGAAGGACTCAGAGCCTCTGTATTTGATGGAGTATGTTTGAGCAAACCTTGCAGAGATAGAGAATTTCTAGCAGAAATTATCATGGGTATGTGTTCAAATACCAAATTTTCTAGAGTCCACATTTCAGATATGGACTTCTCCAGAGCCCCTTTAGGAGACAAAGTGTCTCAGCCCTGTGTAGATGGCAACATTCCAGGCTTCCTAAATACATGAGGAGCAGATCCAAGAACACATGTTGATGGTCCTACAATCCCCTGCACTGATATAGAGTCTTCCAGATTATCTTCTTCTGAATGAAATTGTATCCCTTTCCCTTGGAAAGAGGCTAGAACTTCTAGGGACTCTTGTGCCAGGGGCAACATTTCAAGACCCTTTTGTGAAGGCAGCATAGTTGTCAAAACCCCTTGCAAATTTAGGGAAGTGTCTGAGGTCATTTGAAATAATAGAGAATGCACCAGACACTGTGGAGCAGAATGAGACGTTACTGATTTCCTTGAAAGAGATAACATTTCCCCAGGCACTCCTGCAGGTTTCAAATACTCATGAAACTTTTGGGAAGATGGGTGAGTTTCTACTCCACAACAGGAAGATTCAGAATGTTCTAGAGACTCTTGGTTAGAGATGAAGAATCCAACATTCCTTGAGACCATATGGAAACTTTCAGAGGCCCTTGGGCACAATATAAATGTTCTAGATCCCCTGGCAAGATTGAGAAGGTACCAGAAAACATAGATCAGATGATGATTTCTCCCCACATATTTTCTATGAGGACCTGCTTTTCCTAATTGAGTTGTTCGATGTAGAATGTTTTACTACCTGTTCAATAGTGAACAAATATCTAAGCTCACTCTGGGAAAATTTCAATGGCCTTGGGAAACCTGGGGTTAATCTGGGAAGTTCTACATCCTCTAGTGTAGGTGACAAAGGACACAGAGTTTCATGGGAAGGTAGAGAATACTTCAGAGGCTCTTTGTAGGTAACCAAGAGTAAGAAGGCCATGGGCTATCTATAGAAGTTTCCTTAGGCCCTGGTGCAGATGATACTGATTCTTTTGAATTTTCTAAGGAATAGAACAAAGATTCTTCAGTTTCCTCTTTACAATGGCAAGGTCTTAAGGCATATGTGACAGATGGTGAATGAGGTACTTGACCTAGGGCAAATAGGGAAATTTTACTAACCTTCTTAGGACAAGTTGGAAAATTGATCACTGCTAGAGCAGATGGCAAATTTTCTAAAACCCCTTGTGCAGTTTTGCTCATTCCCAGAACCCTTTGGTGAGACAGAAAAGTTATGTGATCTTGAAGGCCCAATGGCAAAAGTCCAACCTTCTCCTGATCATAATGTTTAGATGCTGAGGACTCAAAATATGCTTCATGTCCAGATGAACTTTGTCATATCTTCTACAGAGAAATAAGATATGGAAGTTTCCCCAGCCCCTGCTGTAGATGCCAATAGTGCTAAAGAAACTTGATCAGATGTAGATGATCCCCATATCTCTTGTTCAGATATAAGAGATTATCCCAGCTCTTGAGCACAAGGAGAAGGGTATGGGGTCTGATTTATCAATGAGGAATGAAACCCTGGTGCAATTGAAGAAAAGTCTGTAGATCCTAGGCTACATTAAGAAGATTCCACAGCCTGACCTCTAGTTGACAGATGGTGAAGAACATTTTGGTTGGTTAGTAGTTGTGTTACATTCCCTGTGGAAATAAAGGAATCCTACAGCAAAGATGGCAAATGAAAAAAAGTCTGTTGGAACGGTGTGTAAATTTGCATTGGCCCTTTTGTAGTTACTATAAGTTCTAGGGCTTGTGGGTTAGATGGAGAAGGTTCCAGTGCATCTGATGCACAGGGTGACCATTTACACCTACTGTGGCAGATAGCAAAGAACCTTGAGATTCCTGGCCAGATGAAAAAGTTCCCAAAGTCTCTGAGAGAAAGTGTGAATGTAGAGCAGAGGCTGGGATTACTTTCTCTACTCTACCTTTGACGGTTTTGGACAGATCCACAGCCCCTTGGGGAAAATAAAAATCTACACTGCTTCTTGGGATGGTTGCAATGAATAAGTACCCTTGTCCCAATAAGAAATTGTTTAAAGCCTTTGGGGCAAGGGCCACCAATCCTAGAATTTCTGTTGCTGAGGGAGAAGATTCAATACCCCCCTCAGGACATTGTGAATACTCTGGTGTCTCATTTGTTAATAGGAAAGTCTCATATGTTTTAACACATATGACATATCTTCTAGAGTCACTAAAATACTTGGGGTAGATTCCAGAACAATATGTAAAGGTGTCAAATTTCTGAATCCCACCTTGTCAGATTGGCAGGATTACAGATTTCCTAGTGAAAAAGGCTTCAAATATTTTGGAATATTTTGGAGAGTTAGTGAATTACCCAGAGAACCAGATGCAGATATGACAACTTCTTTGGGCTTTTTAGCAGGCATCCTGTGTTCAAGATCCAATGGAGCAGATAAAGAGGTTGCAGACCATCTTAGTCATGACCAACTTTTACCACCTTAGAGTTAGATGACACCTTTTCAAGAGTCTCTTGGGCAGATGTCAAGCAGTCTTGAGATCCCTGATTAATTTGGGATTGTTCAAGGGCTCCTATATTGGGTCTCAGATGTTCTGTAGTCTCTTGGGTAGATAGTAGAAGATCCAGAGAGCCTGGAGCAAATATAGGAAGGTTTTGCGGCTCTTTGGCAATAACTGAATGTTCAAGAGCCCTTGGAGAAAATAAGGAATATTGCAGACCATCTGTGGCAGAACTCTCTACAAACTAACAGTGAGAAGGCCAGTTTTTAGGAGGTGCTCCTGTAGATTTCAAACATTTATCAGATCTTTTGGGAATGTTTATGAACTCATAAACAAGAGGGAAAATGTCCTAAAGCATCTTGGGACCATTGGAAATGTCCTATAGTTCTTTCACAAGAACCAGGGTTTAACAGAGCCACTTCAGCAGTTTACAAAGAATTGGTAGGCACTTTTTCCAAAGTGAACACTTCTTGATCTATCTGGGCAGGCAGACAAAGTCCTACAGCCTTTGAAGCAGGTGTCAAGTATCAGAGACAAATACAGCATTGCAAAAGACACTAGAAGGGAAAATACAACCAAAGTAAACATTCTTCAGATGAGGAAGGGGATGATGAATTTTGATTAGAGATGTCAGGTTCCAGAGCCAGCTGGACAGACAAAAGAAATTCCAATGACCCTTTGGCACATAAGGTAAAATTCACAGACTTTTGACTATGTGACAGGAGTGGTGGAGATAGTTCTGGGCATGTGGAAAACATGACATCCCTTTGGAATGATGGGGAAGGTCTATAGCATCTTCTGTATTTATGAGAGATTGCTGAATCTCTTGGGATATAGAGAATTTCACACAGACTTCTGTGAAATTTGGGAAGCTCTTATGTGGATTTGTATTCTGGCAGAATCCAAGGAATCCCCTTCTTTAGATGTGCAGGATGCTGTAGTGTACTCATGTGAACATGTGTCCCTTCCCATGTCCCCTCCCCCGCTTTATCATGGATGGGCACATCCAAAACTGTGTGTGTAAACAGGCTATGTTCTAGAACATCTTTTGTAGATGTGACACATCCAAGAGCTATTGCTAAAAGTGTGGAGTTGGCATGATACCCTTTTGTAAATGTATTCTGTCCCACAGTCCCTTTCTGAGACTGGGTATTTCTCAGAGTGTCTGGGATAAGTTTTTATAATGTCCTAGTTACTCTGGTTTATATTTAGAAATTTCAAGAGACTGTCTGACCTTTGCAAAGATTTCTAGAGACCCCTGGGGAGTTTGGGAATGTTGTATTCTCTCAGTCCCCCCCCCCCCCGAGATGTGTGGAATGTGCAAGGCTCTCTTGGAGTTTTCTGGCATATATTTGTCTGGGAGCGCTGACAAGTCATGGGGGCACTTTTAGCTAGTGGGCGATAGGTGAAGTCCTCTTGGTCTGATAGGGAGCCAGTGGATTCACCTTGCTAAGAGGGACCATCTCTCAATTTGCTCCTAAATAGTAATGTCCATTCATCCTTTTCATAGCAGATCTTTTGAATCTCCATTCAGGGGAAAGCACAGGTTTGGGAATATTACTTTGACACTTTTCCATAGATGTGGACAATGATATACACAACTTGACAGAATGGGATGGATGCAGAACCACTGGAGGAGATGGTGAAGGTGAAGCTGATAGATCCCTTTGTGTGTTTACTGAAGGCACAAGAATTTCTTGGGAATATTTAGCAGAACCTCCCATCTCCTGTGAATGTGTGGAAATCTCAAAGAGTGCCTTCAGAAGAAGGCAAAGGTCCTTCATCTGCTGGTGTACATGGGGAAATTTTTATTTCTCCTTGTGCATGTTTGATCGATGAGGGTCTCCTTTGGGTAGGTTTGCTTGGGTTTAGGCCCTTGTGGTACATTAGAGATGCTTTACTGATGGAGGTCTTTTAAAGCCCTCTTGGTTTAATTGGGAAGTTCTGACACTTCCTTGGACAGCAGGGTTACAATCCAAGCTCACTTTACTAAAAGGGAGTTGCACAGTGTCCTTTTTGGGAGAATATATTTGGAAGTCTTCCTGAGAGGGGAATACATTTGGAAGTCTTCCTTAGAGGAACCAACTTTCTGGTCCCCCTTGAGAGCTATCAAATTTGTTCAACTCTCTTAAAGAGAGGGGGAAAATAATAAATAACTTTGCTGCCCTTTTAGAGAAGGTTTGGAGCCTTCTTTGTCTATTGGGGTTCCTTGTAGTTCCACCTGATGTGAGTGGTCCTGTCTAAAAACCTTATAAGGAGATTTGGAAAGATTGGAGACTGCTTTGGTAGAGGATGATCTTTTGAAACCCTCTCTGGAAGAGGAGGCATGTATGAATTTTCCTCTAACACAAGGGGGAGGTTTTTGGAACTTCTGGGCAGATATGAAATTCCCCTTAGCCCCTTGAAGACATCTGGTTAGTCCCAGAAACTCTTGGTTGGTTATGGACAATCCCAGAGCCTCTTGGAAAGAAGTGCAAGATTCCAGAGCACCTTGGTTATATAGGGAAGACTTTAAGGACCCCTGAATATATGTGGAAGATTACTCTTCCACACTGTCCAGTGGAAGAGTAAGCAGAAGATTGCACAGCCACTGAGTGCACAGGTTCTGCTACCACAAAAGACAAAGTCAGTCTGCTTTTCACATTCACAGGCATGTGCAAAAAGGATGAGACCAGTCTCTTTTTGGTGGTAGGCTCAAAGGGAGATGGACCCATTTCCCTGCTCAGTGGCTTCCTCTTGCATTCTGAAACCGTGAAAGGACTTGGAACTTCCTTTTGCTTGATATATTTCAGTTCCTTCATGAGTTCTGGGACTTTTTATCAGTTGAAGTCTTTAGAAGAGCTTTGAGGTACTGCAGGCTATCTGCCCTAACAGTTTCCATTCTATTGAATCTCTGGCCTTCATAAGGCTTTGAGCAGCTGGATTTGTGCCTACTTGGGCAAATAATGCCCGTTGGTGCAGATTCCAAATGTTTGTTGCTGCTCAAGTATGTGCCCCATTGGAGTGAGGGGTCATAATCAACTTGGGGGAACCTGAAGGGGTTACCAGGCCATGGTGGTTGGGGCACACTGAGGTGTGTCCAGGACGTGGAGGCTGAGGCACATTGAAAGGCATCACAGGCCATGGAGGCTGTGGCACAATGAAGGGGTTTCCAAACCATGGAGCCTGGGTGTACTGGTATTTAAGCTCAGAAATGAACCCCAGAGCTGAGGCTTTCTGGCCTGTCTCTACACTTCTGAACAGTTAGTCTACAAGGAAATTGAGTGATCAGTCCAAATGCCACTTCCTCTCCTTCGGTGAGAGGATAAGTGTGTGGGGGTTAAGAATAGAGCACATTTAGGGGAACCAGGAACAAGTATGTAGGAGAGGGGGAATGGAAGAGAGAAGGGGGGGTATTCCTGAGATTCAAATTGAGTAAAACAAAATTAAAATTAAACAACTTCAAAAAAGTCACTTGAGATAGAAATAGGGAAATTGGCTACTACCTCTCAAAAGGGGCATGGAATGTACTTGACACAGATGACGGCTGACAAGCAGTGAAACATTAATCAGTTAGAAGAGCAGCTCTAATCTCTGAGACCTCTGAACACATTTGGAGGGAACAGCTCACAGAACTCAAGTGACCATTGGCATCACAAGGCAAGTAAAGTTTGAGGGAGGCGCTTAGAAACTGTGTCTTCTGGCCTTCACATGCCAGTCATCATCTGTCTCACCTGGCAGTTTTGTATGCAGTGGCAGGGCAAACACACAAGCTTTCTGAATGAAGAGATGCTGAGGACCCACTTCCTTCTGGTCAAGAGAGCTAGCTAATCTGGTGCCCATGGTCACAGGTCAGGACAAGGGACTGTGAAAGGAGCAACAGGACTAGTAATGGCAAAGGGTGCTTACAAGACTATGATTTCAAGTCACTTTTGCAGCACCACAGGATCTGCTGCAGTGTTGAAATGGTACCTGTTGAAGTCTCCTAATTGAATGAGAAAGGCTGACCCAGATCTGAGCTTCTTAGAGACTTTTGGTTAGCCAACAAGTTTCTTATAGTGCTGGGGAAAGAACAAGGAATAGGGTTTCAATAAAGCATAGGATGTATGGAATTGATAGAAAAAAAATGACATTCTTTATGTTATGCTTGACCTTAAATTTTCTGGGTAAATTTGTGACAAATTCTGTGAACAGCTTATGCCTTGCTATATGCTGACATCTGGACATTTTTTAATAAGACATACTGCAATGTTATCATTATGTAACTATTTATTATAAGTATGGTTCTAAGAATAAGGAAAAAATAATAATCCCCATTTACTAAAGATCCTATTCGATTTAAGTTCACAGATTCCGAACACAGATACAGTTGTCTCCTGAATGTAATCTCTATGGACAAAACAATTGTTTTGTCTATCATGTTTTTTTTTCCTTTTTTTAATTTTTTATTTTATTTTATTAATTACACTTTATTCATTTTATATCCCTCCATAAGCCCCTCCCTCCTCCCCTCCTGATCCCACCCTCTCTCCCCTTTCTGCATGCATGCCACTCCCCAAGTCCACTGATAGGGGAGGTTCTCCTCTCCTTTCTGATCTTAGTCTATCAGTTCACATCAAAAGTGGTTGCATTGTCCTCTACTGTGGCCTGGTAAGGCTGCTCCCCCCTCAGGGGAAGGTATCAAAGAGCAGGCCAATCAGATTATGTCAGAGGCAGTCCTTCTTCCATTAATTGATAAACCACTAAGCTTAATTTTAAGACTTTAACAACTTGGTCTTCAACCCCATCTGATAATTGAGAAGGAAGTTAATATTGCCTCAGTGTGTAGGAAGTGCAGGCAAGCACATTCGAAACAGAGAAATAACAGACAGGACTTCATGTAAGTCTTCATTTTCACATCATTTAGAGACTGGACAAAATATGTCCCATTCCCTGAGGTTGGCATGAATGGTTTTGATCATGTAACAGGCTATAGATGTTTGTTGTCATTTAGGGAAGTTGGTTACAAGTTATTGGTGGTCTATCATGTTTTATATGTTAAGTCCTCATAAAATTGACACACTTGGATTGCTTTTTAAAGGTTGATTTGATGGTCCTGAATGCATGCTATGGTTAATGGCTCATACAAGTGAATCTGCATTGGTCACTTTCATGCCAATGCTGCACCTGCCCATTGTTTCACATAATTATATTGTTTCACATAATGATTGTTGAAACCCGTAGTTCAGTTGGTGATTCCTAGAAAAGTCAAAGAATATTAGTAGTTATACTGAAAGTGTAAAAACATTATTTTTCAAGTTTTCTTTTCAGTGTATTTTTAATTTTTTTATTTAACTTTTATTAATTACACTTTATTCCTTTTGTATCCCCCCATAAGCCCCTCCCTTCTCCCCTCCCGGTCCTACCCTCCCCCCTTTCTGCATGCATGCCTCTCCCCAAGTCCACTGGTAGGGGAGGTCCTCCTCTCCTTCTTTCTGATCTTTTTTGTTGTTGTTGTTGTTCTTCTCAATGCAGTTTATTCAGGAACCTTGAACAATCTTCTGACCCTGGGGAAAGCCAGCCCACAGCTTAAAGTAGCCTCTGGGTAGCCAAAGCCAGCATGCCTCATGGGCAATGCAGATAGGTCCACATACATGGATGCAAGCCAGATCCTCAGCCTTCGCCAAATATAGAGTTGTTTTTGACAGAGAGTACTCACCAACTCACAATCAGGAAGGTGGAAGGCAGAAACCAGCTCCATCTTTAAGGCACAGCATTACGGAGCTCTCTTCAGTCCCCCCTTTATGTTTTAGACGCATCAGGCAAGAGTAGAGGTCTGATCTCTGATATTAGAAATAAATTGGTACTTTGTACCAATGTTCATTTAGGTGTCATCCACCCAAAGAGCATCAGACCAGTCTGATACCTTTTTCTCAGAGGCGGGACCTGGGGCATCAACCCGCATGCAATCAGACATGCTCTTCTCTGGGTCAAAAGCAGCTGTCCCTGAGTGCAGTGCTTAGCTTCACATCCTGAGCCTAACATTTTAGCTTTTTATGGTAGCCAACCATTCTTGGGGAGACTGTCCTGCTTCAATGGCTGTGAAGGCCTGAATGATCATGGCTGCATTACGCTGTTGTGAGACTCTAATCTTGCATATACACCACAGGCAAACCAAGGAGACCAACGCCAGAAGGCCTGCTAATGCTCCCATGCCCGCCCATTCCTTCAGATGATTCATGGCTGCAGCAATCCATGATGATAATCCTGTGGTCAGTCTTGCGTCCACTCTGGTAGAATTTGCTGTAACAATGGCCATTGTCAGCTGCTCCATGATTGTATCGAATTCTTCAGTCCAATTACTTAAAATATAGCTAGACAATTGTTTAGACAGATTTGCAGCATGGGAAAAATTCTCATATTGTATGCTAGTGACACAAAGTCCAGCATACTTCCATTGACAGCCAAGTTGAGCGATTTGCCATAGGGTATCAATTTGCTCCTGCATGAGGTCAATCCTCTGATTGAACACCATCAAGTCTCCTTTTAGTTGAGCATTAATTCCTTTTTGTACATCTAAAGCATGAGCTACATTGGCTAAAAGATTATTTAGGGTCTGAGCAGTCTGCATAGTCTGACTCATGGCTAATGCCACGGTGGTAGTTCCAACACCTGCCAATGAGATGGCAGTAACAATGGCGGCTGTAATTCCAAGATCCCTTTTCTGTCTGAAGAGAGTCATAGCGTGAGGGGCATCAACAGGCACAGGCACTCAGCGAGGCTTTTCAGTGTTTTTTTATAATTTTTATTTTTTATATTATTCACCAGTTACTTACTTATCATGCCAGCTTCATTCCATTCCCATCTCACATCTCCTCTCTGTCCCATTCCAAGTCCACTAATATGGGAGGTCCTCCTCCACATCCATCTGACACTAGCTCATCAGATTTCTTCATAACTAGAATTCATTGTCCTGCTATGTGGCCTAGCAAGGCCACTCCTCCTCTGGTTTGTGTGGGGGTGAAGGTCAATGAGGCCTCCATAGAGTTCATGTTAGAAATAGTCCCTGTTCCCCTAACGAGGGAACACACTTGGATGCTCAGCTACCATGGGCCACATCAGAGTAGGGGTTCTAGAAATATCCATATAAGGTCCTTGGTTAGAGAAACAGGCTCATAAAAGACCCCTGTGCCCTGATATATCTGATCCTTGTGGATCTCCTGTTCTCTCCATGTCATACTAACTCCCTCTTCTTTCATATCATTCCTTGCACTCTGCTGAAGATTGGTTATGAGTCTCAGCATCTGCTTTGATACACTGCTATGTAGAGTCTTTCAGAAGCCCTTTGTGGTAAGCTCCTGTCCTGTTACATTTTTTCTCCTATTTCCAATGTCCATCCCATTTGTTTTTCTTTGTGAGAATTGATCATAGTACCCTGGGTCCTCTTTCTTGTTTATCTTCTTTAGGTGTACAGATTTTAGTCTGTTTATCCTATTTTATTGGTCTAGTTCCCATTTATGAGTGAGTATATGCTGTGTATGTTTACACTATGGGATACTTCACTTAGGATGATGTTTTCAAATCCCACCTTTTATTCGCAAATTTTATAATTTTCTTGTTTTTAATTGCTGAGTAGTGTTCCTTGTGTAAAAGTACCACAATTTTGTTTCCATTCCTTCTTTGATAGATATCCCTTTTGCTTCCTGGTTTTGGATATTATGAATAAGGCACCACAAATATGGTTGAGCAAATGTCCTTATGTGCTTGAAAACTTTTGAATATATCCCTAGGAATGGGATAGCTAGATCTTGAATAACCAGTACTCATAATTTTATCAGAATGTGCCAGTTTGATTTGCAAAGCAGTTGTACATCCCACCAGCAATAGATCAGGGTTCCCCCTTTTCCAAAAAAATCTCCAGCATGTATTTTCTCTTGTTTTTTTGCTCTTAGACATTCTGATGGGTGTAAAGTGAAATCTCAGGATCATTTTGGTTTGCATCTCTTTGGTGGCTTAGAAGCAGCTCTTTAAGTGTTTCTCTGCCATTCTATATTCCTCTACAGAAAATTTTCTGTTTAGCTGAGTACCTATTTTTACTTGGATTGCTTGATTTATTGCTTTCTGACTTCTTTATATATTCTGAATATCAGCCCTCTGTCAGATATAGGTTTGGTTAAGATCCTTTCCCAGTCTGTAGGCTCTTGTTTTGTTTTGATGATACTGTGCTTTGTTTTAAAGAAGATTTTCAGTTCCTTGAGGTCCCATTTACTAATTGTTGCTCTTAGAGCCTGTGCCTTTGGTGTTCTGATAAGGAAGCTGTCTACAGTGCCAATGAGCTCTAGGCTATTCCAGGCATATTTTTTTTCTAATTTATTTAGAGTATCTGGGTTTTTGTTGAGGTCTTTATTTCACTTGGACTTTACTTGTGGGCAGAGTGATGGATATATGGATATATTTTCATTTATCTGCATCTAGACATACAGTTGGAGCTGCACAATTTGTTGAAGATGCTGTCATTTTTCCATTGAATGGTTTTGGCTTCTTTCTCAAAACTGAAGTATTCATAGGCATGTGAGTTTATTTCTGGGTCTTCTATTCAGTTTCATTGATCCACCCTTCTTCTTCTTCTATGCCAATACCAAGCAGTTTTGATTTTTATTGCTTTGTAATACAGCTTGAGATTAGGGATGGAGATACTTCCAGATGACCCATTATTGAACAGGATCGTATTGGAAATTCTTTGTTTTTTGTTTCTCTATATGAATTTGATGATTTTTCTTTTAAGATTTGTAAAGAATTGTGTTGGTATTTAGATGGAGATTCTGTTGAATGTGTAGTTACCAGGATGACCATTTTCTCTTTGTTAATCCTATGGATCCATAAGCATGAGAGATCATTCCATCTTTTGATATCTCCTTCTATTTCTGTCTTCAGAGACTTGAATTTATTTTATTTTTTTTCAAACATGACTTTCACCTGCTTGGTTAGAGTCACCCCAGGGTACTTTATGTTATTAGTGGCTATTGTGAAGGCTGTTGTTTCCATCATTTCTTTCTCAGCCCTTTTGTCTTGGGTTCAAGAGGGCTTCTGTTTATTTTGAGTTTATTTTCTATTTAGCCACCTTGCTGAAGGAGTTCTCTGGTTGAATTTTTGGAGTCACTCATATATACTGTCATTTCATCTGAGAATAGTGAACCTTTGACATATTCCTTTCCACACTATATCACCTTGATCATATTTCTTTACTTGAATACCTGGGATGAAATCTACTTAGTCATAGTGGAGGATATCTTTTATGTGTTCTTGGATTCAGTTTGCAAGTATTTTATTGAGTATTTTTGCACCAATGTTCATAAGACAGATAGGTCTGAAATTCTGTTGTTTTGTGTTTTTTTTTTTTTTTTTTTTATTCTGTCTCTGTAAGCTTTAGGTATCAAGGTGACTGTGGCTTCATAGAATGAGTTTAGTAATGTTCCTTCTGTTTCTATTTTGTGGAATATTTTGAAGAGAATTAGAGTTAGCACTTCTTTGAATGTCTGGTAGAATCCTGTTCTGAAACCATCTGATCCAGGCATTTATGTTTTGTTTTGGTTTGTTACTTGAGGGACACTCTAGATGACTGCTTCAATTTACCTGGGGGTTATATGGTTATTAAATCATTCTACCTGACCTTGACTTTAATTTGGTATATGGAATCTGTCAAGAAAATTGTCCATTTAGTTTAGATTTTCAATTTTTGTGGCATAGAGGCTTGAATAGTATGACCTAATGATTGTTGAGATTTCCTCCTTGTCTGTAGTTATGTCCAATTTCTCATTTCTGATTTTTCTCACTTCCATAGTTTCTCTCATCTAATTAGTTTGTCCGTGTTTGGCTATCTTATGGATAGACAAGGACCAGCTCTTGTTTTCACTGATTCTTTGAATAGTTTTATTTGTTTCTATTTGATTTATTTCATCCCTGAGTTTGATTATTTCCACCCATCTGCTCCTCTTGGGTGTATCTGTTTCTTCTTCTTCTTCTTCTTCTTCTTCTTCTTCTTCTTCTTCTTCTTCTTCTTCTTCTTCTACTAGGGCATGCATTTGGGCCAATAAGTTGCTTGTATGAGATGTTACAAATTTCTCTTTAACAGCACTTAGTGCTGTGAATTTTTCTCTCAACACTGCTTTCATTGTGTCCCATATATTTGGTTATATTTTGCCTTCATTTCCATTGAATTCTAGGAAGTCTTTAAATTTATTCTTTAATTCTTCCTTAACCCAGCTGTCATTGAGTAGTAAAATTGTTCAGTTTCCATGTGTGTCCAGGATTTTTGCTATTTCCATTGTTGAGGTCCAGCTTTAGTCTATATTAGTAAATAGAATTCAGGGGATTATTTGAATCTTCTTGTATTTGTGGAGGTTTGCTTTGTGACCAAATATATGGTCTGTTTTGGAGAAGGTTCCATGAAGTGTGGAAAAGATGTTCTCTTTCTATTTTGGCTGAAAATTTCTGCAGACATCTGTTAGTTCCATTTGAATTAGGGCCTCTTTAAGTGCCTTTATTTCCCTATTTACCTACTGTCTATCTGTCCCTTGGTGAGAGTGGGGTGTTGAAGTCTGCCATTATTAAGGTGTTGGGATGGATATGTGATTTAAACTTTAAAAATGTTTTATTTACCAATGTAGACACTTTTGTGTTTGGAGCATAGATGTTCAGATTTTGTGATGTCCTCATGGTGGATTTTTTTCTTTGATATGAATGCAGTGCAAGTATTCACCTTTTTTGATTATTATTGCTTGCAAGTCTATTTTGTTTGATATTAGCAGAGCTATGCCCAATTATTATTTTTGGGGGGGTACCATTTGCTTCAAAAACATTTTTCTAGCCCTTTACTCTGACTTAGTTTTTATCTTAGTTGCAGAGATGTTTTTCTTGTATGCAGCAGAATGTTGGGTGCAGTTTGCACACCCATTCTGTTAGTCTGTCTTTTTATTGGAGAGTTGATTCCATTTATGTCAAGAGATAATAATGACCAATGAACGTTTATTCCTTTTATTGTGGAGTTGGTGGTCTTACTGTGATTCATTGCTTGTTTTCTTTTTTTTTTTTTTGTAGGAAATTATTTGTGTCCTATATTTTCTTTGAAATAGTTGTTTTCATTGGAGTGGAGTTTTACTTCTGGAATATCATGTAGGACTAGTTAATTATGTAAAAAATTACTTGAATTTAGTTTTGTCATGGAATATTATGTTTTCCATATATATATTGATTGAAGGATTCTCTATTGATTTAGTGTTTTGACTATGATGTGAGATGAGGAATTTCTATTCTGATCTAATCTATTGGCTGTTCTGTATACCTCATGTATGTTTATGAACATCTGTTTCTTTAAGTTGGGAAAATTATATTCTATGACTTTCCTGAAGATATTTTCTGGACCTTGGATCCTGGAATCTTCCTTTTCATCAATTCCTATTATTCTTAGATTTTTGCCTGTTGATTGTGTCTTTAATTTCTTGTAGGTTTTGTATTTGGGACTTTCCCAATCTTCTTTTTTCTTTCAGAGAAGTATTTTCTGAAAGTGTATCTTCAGCACCAGAGATTCTCTCTTCCATCACTTGTATTCTGTTAGTGATGCTTACTTTTTGGTTTCTGATCTTTTCTGTAAGTTCTCCAGATCCAGGGTTTTCTCTGTTTGTGTTTCCTTTATTCTAATTCTACATTTATGCCTGGCACCATTTCCTTCTTTTGTTTGTTCATTTCCTTTTTTTTATTTGCTTCCATCACTGAGGCAATTTCTAAAGAATTTTTGCCTCTTTATGAGTCTCTAAAGCTGGATAAGCATATCTTTAAACTCAGTTTCCTGTATAATGATGAGATGGAGTATCCATTGATTTAGTGAGATTTCTGGTAAATCCATAATGTCTGGATTTTTGTTGGATGTTTTCTTTTTTTCAATTCAGTTTATTCAGGAACCTTGAACAATCATCTGACCCTGGGGAAAGCCAGCCCACAGCTTAAATAGCCTCTGGGTAGCCAACCCAGTGTGCCACGTAGGCAATGCAGATAGGTCCACATACATGGAAGCAAGCCAGATCCTCTGCCTTAGCCAAATGTGGAGTTGTTTGTGACAGAGAGAACTCACCATCAGGAAGGTGGAAGGCGGGAACCAGCTCCATCTTTAAGGCACAGCATTCCGCAGCTCTCTACATTTCCCCCCTTTTGTTTTAGACGCATCAGGCAAGAGTAGAGGTCTGATCTCTGATATTAGAAATAAATTGGGACTTTGTACTGATGTTCATTTAGGTGTCATCCACCCAAAGAGCATCAGACCCGTCCGATACCTTTTTCCCAGAGGCGGGACCTGGGGCATCAACCCGCATGCAATCAGAAATGCTCTTCTCTGGGTCGAAAGCAGCTGACCCTGAGTGCAGTGCTTAGCCTCGCATCCTGAGCGTAACATTTTAGCTTTTTATGGTAGCCAACCATGCTTGGGGAGACTGTCCTGCTTCAATGGCTGTAAACGCCTGAATGGTCATGGCTGCATTACGCTGTTGTGAGACTCTAATCTTGCATATACACCACAGGCAAATCAAGGAGACCAACACCAGAAGGCCTGCTAATGCTCCCATGCCCGCCCATTCCTTCAGATGATTCATGCCTGCAGCAATCCATCCTGATAATCCTGTGGCTAGTCCTGCGTCCACTCTGGTAGAATTTACTGTGACAATGGACACTCTCAGCTGCTCCATCGTAGTATCGAATTCTCCAGTCCAATTACCTAAAATATAGCTCAACAATTGTTTAGACAGATTTGCAGCACAGGAAAAATTCTCATGTTATATGCTAGTTACTCAAAGTCCAGCATATTTTCATTGACAGCCAAGTTGAGCGATTTGCCATAGGGTATCAATTTGCTCCTGCACGAGGTCAATCCTCTGATTGAACACCATCAAGCCTCCTTTTAGTTGAGCATTAATTCCTTTTTGTACAACTAAGGCATGAGGTACATTGGCTAAATGATTATTCAGGGTCTGAGCAGTCTTCCCAGTATGACTCATGGCTAATGCCCCGGTGGTAACTCCAACAGCCTCCAATGAGATGGCAGTAACAATGTTCGCTGTAATTTCAAGAATCCCTTTTCTGTCTGAAGAGAGTCATAGCGTGAGGGGCATCAACGGGCACAAGCACCGAGCGAGGCATGCGAGTAACCAGGGCATACCTAATTTACTAGCATTCCAGCATTGGGCAAAAAAGCAAGTATCATTACCACAATTACTTGGCTCTATCTGGCTAATAATGAATAAAAATGGGGGATATAAACAAACAGGTGTGGGCTTATAGGAAATATTATGAGAAGCCTTAACCCCCTCGTTGAAACATCCTGCATCAGTTCTAGAACTAGCAGTGGTGGTGTCTGAGGTCTGAGAAGGTTCAGGAGACCATTGCACCCAGGGGCGAGACATGCTCCATGCCAATTGACTAACTCCATGTTTTCCTCCACATTTGAAAGTCATTTAAGTTTCTTAAATTATTTTTCCCTTTTTTTAAATTTTTCATCAATTATACTTTATTCATTCTGCATCCCCCCATAAGCCTCTCCCTCCTCCCCTCCCAATCCCACCCACCCTCTTCCCTCTGCTTGCATGCTACTCTCCAAGTCCACTGATAGGGGAGGTTCTCCTCTCCCTTCTGATCTTAGTCTATCAGTTCACATCAAAAGTGGCTGCATTGTCCTCTACTATGGCCTGGTAAGGCTGCTCCCCCCCAGGGGGAGGTGATCAAAGAGCAGGCCAATCAGATTATGTCAGAGGCAGTCCCTCTTCACATTACTATGTAACCCAATTGGACTCTGAACTGCCCTGGGCTACATCTGTGCAGGGGTTCTGGGTTATCTCCATGAATAGTCCTTGGTTGGAGTATGAGTCTCTTGGAAGTTCCCTGTGTTCAAATTTTCTTGTTCTGTTGCTCTCCTTGTGGAGACCTTGTTCTCTCCAGCTCTTACTATTTCCCAGTACTTACCTAAAATTCCATTCACTCTGTCCAACAATTGCCCATCCATTAGGCTCAGCATCTGCTTTGATTGTCTGAAGGGCAGAGGCTTTCAAAGGCCCTCTGTGGTAGGTTCCTAGGTTGTTTCCTGTTTTCTTCTTCTTCTGATGTCCATCCTCTTTGCGTTTCTGGATGGGGATTGGACAGTTTTGTTAGGGTCCTCTCTCATGCCTAGTTTCTTTAGATTCACAGGTTTTAGTGGGTTTGTCCTATGTTGTATGTCTATATGAGTGAGTATATACCATGTGTGTCTTTTTGCTTCTGGGACAACTCACTCAGGATGATCCTTTCCAGATCCCACCATTTACCTGCAAATTTCATGATTTCCTTATTTTTCATTGCTGAGTAATATTCCATTGTGTAGATGTACCACAATTTCTGCATCCATTCTTCAGTTTTGAGGCATCTGGGTTGTTTCCAGCTTCTGGCTATTACAAATAAAGCTGCTACAAACATGGTTGAGCAAATGTCCTTTTTGTGTACCTGAGCCTCTTTTGGATATATGCCCAGGAGTGGTATGGCTGGATCTTGAGGAAGCGCTATTCCTAGTTGTCTGAGAAAGCGCCAGATTGATTTCCAGAGTGGTTGTACAAATTTATATTCCCACCAGTAGTGCAGAAGGGTTCCCATTTCTCCACAACCTCTCCAGCATGTGTTGTCACTTGAGTTTTTGATCTTGGCCATTCTCATGGGTGTAAGGTGAAATATCAAGGTTGTTTTGATTTGCATTTCCCTAATGGCTAGTGAGGTTGAGCATTTCTTTAAGTGCTTCTCTGCCATTCAGTATTCTTCTACAGAGAATTCTCTGTTTCGCTCTGTTCCCCATTTTTTAAGTGGATTACTCGGTTTGCTGCTTTTCAGCTTCTTTAGTTCTTTATACATACTGGATATGAGTCCTCTGTCAGATAAAGGGTTGGTGAAGATTCTTTCCCAATCTGTAGGCGGTTGCTTTGTTTTGATGATGGTGTCCTTTGCTTTACAGAAGCTTTTCAGTTTCATGAGGTCCCATTTATACATTGTTGCTCTTAGAGCCTGTGCTGTTGGTGTTCTGTTCAGGAAGGTTTCCCCTGTACCAATGCATTCTAGAGTATTTCCCACTTTTTTTTCAAGCCGATTTAATGTGTCTGGTTTTATGTTGAGGTCTTTGATCCACTTGGACTTCAGTTTTCTGCAGGGTGACAAGTATGGATCTATTTTCATTTTTCTACATGTAGACATCCAGTTGGACCAGCACCATTTGTTGAAGATGCTATCTTTTTTCCATTGTATGGTTTTGGCGTCTTTTGTCAAAGATCAGGTGTCCATAAGTGTCTGGGTTTATTTCTGAGTCCTCTGTTCGGTTCCATTGATCCATCATTCTGTTTTTATGCCAGTACCATGCAGTTTTTAAAACTGTTGCTCTATAGTACAGCTTAAGATCAGGGATGGAGATACCTCAGGAAGATCTTTTATTGTAGAGGATTGTTTTAGCAATTCTGGGTTTCTTGTTATTCCATATGAAGTTAAGAATTTTTCTTTCCATGTGTGTAAAGAACTGTGTTGGTAATTTGATGGGCATTGCACTGAATCTGTAGATTGCTTTTGGTAAGATAGCCATTTTTACTATGTTAATCTTGCCAAGCCATGAGCATGGGAGATCGATCCATCTTCTCATATCTTCTTCTAATTCTTTCTTCAGAGCTTTGAAATTTTTTTCATACAAGTCTTTGACTTCCTTGGTTAGGGTTACTCCAAGGTACCTTATGTCATTTGTGGCTATTGTGAAGGGTGTTGTTTCCCTAATTTCTTTCTCAGACCTTTTGTCTTTTGTATACAGGAGGGCTAACGATTTTTTTTTTTAGTTAATTTTGTATCCGGCCACGTTACTGAAGGTGTTTATCACCTGTAGGAGTTCCCTGGTAGAGTTTTTGGGGTCACTCACATATACTATCATATCATCTGCAAATAGTGATAATTTGACTTCTTCCTTCCAATTTGTATCCCCTTGATCTCCTTCAACTGTCTTATTTCTCTAGCAAGGACTTCCAGCACTATGTTGAAGAGATATGGAGAGAGTGGACAGCCTTGTCTTGTCCCTAATTTCAGTGCGATTGCTTTAAGTTTCTCTCAGTTCAGTTTGATGTTGGCTATAGGCTTGCTGTATATCGTCTTTACTATGTTTAGATATGTGCCTTGTATCCCTGATCTCTCCAATACTTTGAACATGAATGGATTGTTGGATTTTGTCAAATGCTTTTTCAGCATCTAGGGAGATTATCATGTGTTTTTTTTTCTTTCAATTTGTTAATATGGTAGATCACATTGATGGATTTCCGTATATTGAACCACCCCTGCATACCTGGGATGAAGCCTACTTGGTCATAGTGGATAATATCTTTGATGTGTTCTTGGAGTCGGTTTGCAAGTATTTTATTAAGTATTTTCGCATCAATGTTCATAAGGGAGATTGGCCTGAAATTCTCTTTCTTTGTTGAGTCTTTGTGAGGTTTAGGTACCAAGGTGACTGTGGCTTCATAGAATGAGTTTGGTAATGTTCCTTCTGTTTCTATTTTGTGGAATAGTTTGAAGAGAATTGGTGTTAGCTCTTCTTTGAAGGTCTGGTAGATTTCTGTGCTGAAGCCTTCTGGTCCTGGGCTTTTGTTGGATGGGAGACTTTTGATGAGCACTTCTATTTCTTTGGGGATAGAAGGACTATTTCTTAGGACTATTTAGTTGATTTACCTGGTCCAGGTTCAGCTTTGGTAAGTCAAATCGATCAAGAAAATTGTCCATTTCTTTTAGATTTTCAAATTTTGTGGCATAAAGACTTTTGAAGTAAGTCCTAATGATTGTTTGGATTTCCTCAGAGTCTGTAGTTATGCCCCCCTTTTCATTTCTGATTTTGTTGATTTGGGTGGTGTCTCTCTGCCTTTTAGTTAGCTTGGCTAAGGGTTTTTCTATCTTGTTGATTTTCTCAAAGAACCAGCTCTTGGTTTCATTGATTCTTTGAATTGTTTTATTTGTTTCCAATTGATTGATTTCAGCCCTGAGTTTGATTATTTCCAGCCGTCTACTCCTTCTTGGTGTGTCTGCTTCTTCTTTTTCTAGGGTTTTTAAGTGAGCCATTAAGTTGCTTTTATGAGCTGTCTCAAATTTCTTCTTGAAGGCACTGCTTTCATTGTGTCCCACCAGTTCGGGTATGTTGTGTCTTCATTTTCATTGATTTCTAGAAAGACTTTAATTTCTTTATTTCTTTCCTGACCCAGCTGTCATTTAGTAACAAGTTGTTCAGTTTCCATGTGTGTGTAGGCACTTTGTTATTTCTGTTATTGTTGAGGTCCAGCTTTATTCCATGGTGATCAGACAGGATACATGGGATTATTTCAATCTTCTTGTATCTGTTGAGGCTTGCTTTGTGACCCACTATATGGTCTATTTTGTAGAAGGTTCCATGAGGTGCTGAGAAGAAGGTAAATTCTTTTATGTTTGGGTGTAAAGTTCTGTAAATGTCTCTTAGGTCCATTTGATTCATGACCTCTGTCAGAGACATTGTTTCTTTGTTTAATTTCTGTTTGGTTGACCTGTCCTTTGTTGAGAATGGGGTGTTGAATTCTCCCACTATTAATGTGTGGGGATCTATATGTGCTTTAAATTTTATCAATGTTTCTTTCACAAATGTGTGTGCCCTTGTATTTGGGGCATAAATGTTCAGGATTGTGATGTCTTCCTGGTGGAATTTTCCCTCGATGAGTATGAAGTGTCCTTCCCCATCTCTTTTTATTAATTTTGGTTGAAAGTCTATTTTATCAGATATTAGAATGGCTACTCCTGCTTGCTTCTTGGGTCCGTTTGCTTGGAAAGTCGTCTTCCAACACTTTACCCTCAGGTAATGTCTATCTTTGTGTCTTCGGTGTGTTTCTTGTATGCAACAGAGTGCTGGGTTTTGTTTACATATCCATTCTTTTAATCTGTGTCTTTTTATTGGAGAGTTGAGTCCATTGATGTTGAGAGAGATTAATGACCAGTGGCTGTTAGATCTCTTGATTTTGATGTTGGCTGTGATCATCAGGTTGTGTGCTTGGTTGCTTTTTGTTTTACTGAAGTGAGGTTATTTATTTCCTGTGTTTTCTTGAATGTAGCTAGCTTTCTTGGGTTGTATTTTCCCTTCCAGTGTCTTCTGTAATGCTGGATTTGTTTGTAGGTATTGTTGAAATTTGTTTTTGTCATTGAATATCTTGTTTTCTCCATCTATGAGGACTGAGAGTTTTGCGGGGTATAGTAGCCTGGGCTGACATCTGTGTTCTCTTAGGGTCTGCATGATATCTGTCCAGGCCCTTCTGGCTTTCATAGTCTCTGTTGAAAAGTAAGGTGTGATTCTAATGGGTTTGCCATTATATGTTACTTGGCCTTTTCCCTTGCAGCTTTTAGTATTTTTTCTTTGTTCTGTATACTTACTGTTTTGATTATTATGTTGCGGGAGGATTTTCTTTTCTGGTCAAATTTGTTGGGTGTTCTGTCGGCCTCATGTATTCTAATTGGCCTCTCCTTTAGCTTCGGGAAATTTTCTTCAATGATTTTGTTGAAACTATTTTCTGGGCCTTGGAGAAGGGAGTCTTCTTTTTCCTCTATACCTATTATTCTTAGGTTTTGTCTTTTCATATTGTCTTGCATTTCTTGGACAGTCTGTGTCAGGAATTTTTCAGATTTAACATTTTCTTTGACAGATACATCGATTTCTTCCATTGTATCTTCTACACCTGAGATTCTTTCTTCCATCTCTTGTAGTCTGTTGGTTATGCTTACCTCTGTAGTTCCTGCTTTCTTTCCTAGATTCTTCCTTTCCATTATTTCTTCCAGTTGTGTTTTCTTTAATTTTTCCAATTCTATCTTCAGGTCTTGAGTTGTTTTGTTTACTTCCTTCACCTGTCTTATTGTACTTTCCTGTTTTTCTTTTAGTTCCTTCAACTCTGTTTCTTTCATTTCATTCAGTGTTTTAAGCATTTCCTTTCTAAAGGCCATAAAATGTTTGGCTGCAGCTTCCTCTATTTCTTTACGGATGGCAATATTCTGTTTGAGTTTATCTTCCTCTATGTCTTTACAAATCTTATTTGTTTCCTCTGTTATCATCTTCATGAGCATAGTTGTTAGGTCATCTTCTTGGATTTCAGTTATGCTGGGGTGTCCAGGGCTACTTGCCCCTGGGTAACTGGGTTCTGGAGATGCCATATTGCTCTGTCTTTTGTTGCTTGAGCTTTTACACTGGCCTCTACCCATTGTGCTATCTTAGGTGTTTGGGGTTATTTTCTGGTGGTTCCTGGGGATCCTGTGGTGGAGAGAATCCCTTTTGCAGAAAGCTGATTTTTCCTGAAGGATGTTTTCTCAGCTTTTTGGGTATAGTCCCTGGATGGCTGGTGTTTTTTCAGGAGTTGCTCACCTCAGGGATATAGACCTGAGTGGTAACTGTGGTCTTTGTTAGTGGAGAGGGTTCTCCTCTCACCCAGGGAAGTCCTGAGGGCAGCTGCCCTGTTTCTGGGTTTCTTGTTGTAAATTTAATGATCAGCTGCTGTGACCCATTTGGACATCTGGCGCACATCAACTGTTTGTGCCTGTGTCTGGAGCACAGCTGAGTGCTGGCGTCTTGGCCCCACTAGACTGCTAGACTTTTTTTAGGGAAGGATTGGGTGATTTAGGTCAGTACAGTTTCCTTCCTTCCCTGTGGATTCTCTGGAGACACAGACTCCTAGTGTCTTTTTTTGCCCTGGTGCACACTGCTCAGTGTCCGCCAGCTGGCTGGCCACAGAAACTGCCTGTGCCTGGAGCACAGCTGTGTGATGGCGGCTCTGTCTCTGCCAGCTGTCTGGTGCGCAGAAACTGCCTGTGTCTGCCTTTGCATTCTTTGGGAACCTGGGTGCCTCCCTAAGCTGGGTAATTTTCCGGGGACCTTTTTATGTTGGGGGTGTCGGCTGATTGCTCTGAGATCAGACCAGCCTTTTCCCTCCCTGTGTGTTTGCACTGGACAGTGAACCTCATTCGCTGGTGCCCTGGTGCCCACAGTTCTATCTCAGGCGGCGAGTCAGGTGCGCAGGGAGGCAGGGCTCAGTGCCAGAACCTGGGTCCCCGGTTCTGGATCTGGGCTGGCTCCTGGGGTGCCCATGGACCCCGAGTCTTTTCCAGGGGATGTCTGGGTGACCTAAGGCCAGTCCCAGTCGTTTCCTATACCCTGGGGTTATCTCTAGACTGAAAATTCCAGTCTCTGATAGTGTGGTGCGCATGGCTCAGTCTGGGACCATGACCAGAGACACTGGCTTGTGGCTCTGGGCTGGGGCTGGGGCTGGCGGCCGGCAGCCAAGCGTCTGGATTAACCGGGATCTCTTCCGAGGTTTAGCCGGGTGAGTTAAAAGCTGATTGAATCCCCCACCATGGGGTATCCTCTCACCTGGGAAACACAATGACTGTGTTTTATGGCCGCGAGTTCTGATTACTGGTCACTGTGTTGATCCTGCTGCTGCTGCTAAGAATGAGAGTCCTCCCGGAGCCGCCATCTTGCCCCTCCTCCTTGTTGGATGTTTTCTTTCACAAACTTCTGGCTATTTGCTTACCTGTAACATTCACTGTTTGTTCTTTTATTCTGTAATCCAGCCTTTTGCCATCTTTCTCTGGTGCCTGGAGAATTCTTCAGGAAGATGAGAGATGTCCAGGGGTGTCAGCATGTGCATTGCTGTATCAGCAGTACCAGTGGGTGAAATGTCCTTAGGCACAGAAAGACAAATGTGGGCAAGCTTAAGAGTGGAAGTGATCCCCCACAGACAGGGTGCTAGAAAATATAGAGGAGCTCAGTGTGATAGAGGGGCCCCTTACAGGCACAAAAGGGGTCTAGGGGAATAAAGTTATTGCAAGTACTGGTCAGGATAGAAGATATATATTCTTTGACTATGTCTGTGGCCTACTGGCTACATGTAATAGTCTTAACTGAAATCTATGTGTTATTTTCCTAAATTCCACTGATTGAACCACAGACCAGGGGCTTCAATTTCCCAAGAAACCTTCTGTTTATCACAATGGATGTGTTTGTGGGAAGGATCTGATGACTGGCTGCTAGTGTAGAAACACTTCTTCATAGAAAAGAAAATTGGGATGAGGCAGAGTTTAGGGAAACAACATCCTTCAAAATAGCCAGAAAACAGGAAACAACAACAACAAAACATTTTATATCTAATTTTGTGATGTATCTCTAACCAAGCAAGTAAAAAATAAAATCTGTGTGGCAAGAACTTCAATTGTGAATAAAAAATAAATTAAAAAAAAATAAAACTGAAGAAGTAAAAAGATGAAAACAACTCCCATGCTCATGGATTAATAGATTTAACATAGTATAAATGGACATCTTGTCAAAAGCAATCTAATGACTCAATTGAATTCCCTTGAAAATACCAATAATCATTTATTTATTTATTCATTTATTACAGTTTATTCATTCTGTATCCCAGCAGCAGCCTCTACTTTATCCACACTCATACACACCATTCCACTCTCTTCTCCACCCTTGACCTTCCCATAGTCCATTGATAGGGGAAGAACACCTCCCCTTCCATCTGATCCTAATATATCAGGTCTCATCAGGTGTGTATATTATTTTCCTCTGTTGCCAGGTGAGAGTGCACCTTCCTCAACTAAATTGATGTCAGAGAGTGATCCTGTTCCCATTACTAGGAAATTCCACTTGAATGCTGAGCTGAACCCACTTGAACACAGCTACATCCGAGGAGGGATTCTAGGTTATCTCCATGAATGTTTGGAGTATCAGTCTCAGAAAAGATACCTGTACCCACATATGTTTCTCTTCTTGTTGAGCTCCGGTACAATCCATGTCTCTCTGTCTCCCACTATTTTCATAAGGTTCTCTGCCCTATGATACCCTGTAGACAAGATTATTTTGGGGCCCTTTTATGGTAGGCTCCTGTCCTCTTCCCTGTTTTCTCCCTCTTCTGAAGTGCATCCCACCTGCCTTTCTGAATAGGATTGATCACCATATCCAGGGTACTTTTCCTTGATTATCTTCTTGGTGTTTAGAGATTTTAATATAATTATCTTGTATTATATATCTAATAACCACTTGTCAAGGTGTACACACCATGTGTGTCTTTCTGCTTCTGGCATACCTCACTCTGATTTAACTCTTCTAGTGACATCTTTAGCAAGAAATATTATTGCCATGGTTTTAATAGCTGAAAAGAATTCCAAGAGTAAATGAATCACAATTTCTGTGTCTGCTTCTCAACTGAGGCATGTATGGATATTTTCCAACTTCTGGCAATTACAATAAAACTGCTAAAAACAAGGTTGAATAAATTTCCTGGTTGTATATTTGAGATTATTTTTGATACATGCCTAGGAATTGTTAGCTGGAACTTGAGGTAACACTATTCCTAATTGTCTGAGAAAGTGCCAGATTGATTTCAAAATTGATTGTACAAGTTTATATTTGCACCAGCCTTGGAGGAGGGTGCCCCTTTTCTCCACATCCTCCCCAGCATATATTGTCACTTGGGGTTTTTATCTTAGCCATTCTGATGGGTGTAAGGTGGACTATCAGAATTGACTTGATTGGCATTTCCCTGACAGCTAAGAAAGTTGAGCATTTATTTAAGTGTTTGTCTGCCATTCAATATTCCTCTATTGAGAATTCTCTGTTTAGCTCTCTACCCCAACTTATAATTACATTTCTAAATTTGTTGTTGTTTACTTACTGAGTTCTTTATATATTATCACTCAGATACAGGTTTGTTGTAGATATTTCCCAATATTTAGGCTGTAGTTTTGATATAATGACAGAGTTCTTTGCTTTTCATAATGCTTTCAATTCATGAGGTCCTTTTTACTGATTGTTGATCTTAGTACCTGTGCTATTTTTGTCCTCTTCAGAAAGCTGTTTCCTGTGACAATATTTTTGAAACATTTCTCCACTTTTTCTTCTAACATGTTTAATGTTTAATGTGTCTGGTTTTATGTTGAGTTCTTTGATCCACTTGATTTTAGTTTTGTGCAGGTTGATGAATATACATTCCTTTGTATTTTCTACATGTAAATATTCACATAGACCAGCAGCATTTGTTGAATATAATTTCTTTTTTCCCATTGTATGTTTTTTCATCTTTTTCAAAAATCAGGTGTCCAGTAGTATGAGCGTTTATTTCTGAGGCTTCTATTTACTTCCCCTGAAACACCAGGTTTTTTCAATGCAAGTAACAGACAATTTTGATTACTGTATCTCTATAGTACAGCAAGATATCAGGGATGAAGGTAGCTCCAGAAGATCTTTTTTTGGAGAGAATTGTTTTAGTGATTATGCATTTCTTTTTATTCCATATGAAGTTGACAATTTTTCTTTCAAGGTCTGTAAAGGATTGTTTTGGTAACTTGATGGGAATTGCATTGGATCTGGTGATTGCTTCCAGTAAGGTGGCCATTTTTTTTTTACTGTTTTTAATCATACCAAACCATAAGCATGACATAGCTTTCCATTTTCTGCTCTATGCTAGTCTTCTCTCTTTCTCTTTCTCTTTTTCTCAGGAATTTTATTTTATTTTTCCTTGTGTGTTTTGTTTGTTTTGCTTATTCTTCAAAGTTTGACTTGCTTGGTTAGAGTCACACCAAATTACTTGTCTTCCTTTGCTATTGTTAATGGTGTTGTTCTACTTATTTCTTTGCTTGGCATGTTTGTCTTTTGTAAAAAGGAGATCAATGGGTATTTCTTTTTTTAGTTAATTTTGTATACATCCACTTAGTGAAAGAGTTTATCACCTATAGGAGTTTCCTAATAGAATTTGGAGAGTCACTCATACATTCTATGTTATCATATGCAAAAACTTTGACTTCTTTCTTCCAAATTTGTATTCCCTTAATATCCTTTAATTTCATTATCACTATAGCAAAGACTTCAAGAACTATGTAAAAGGCATAGGGAGAGAGTGGGTAACTTTGCCTTGTCACAGATTTCAGTGGGATTGATTTCAGTGTATGTCTGTTGCATTTGAGGTTGGCTATAGGCTTGGTTTATGTTGCTTTTACTAGGCTTAGGAAAGTGTTTTTCTCTCTAATCACACCAAGACTTTAAAAATGAATGGGTGTTTGATTTTGTTGCATGCTTTTTCAGAATCCAAGGAGATTATCATGTTTTTTTTTTTCATTTTGTTGATATGTTTGGTTAACTTGATGCATTTCCATATTTGCACAACCTGCATTTGTAGGAAGAACCCTTCTTGGTCATAGTGGATGATCCTTTTGACACTTTTCGCATCTTTTGTTGATTATTTTTGGAGCAATATCATAAGAGACATTGATGTGAAATTCTCTTTCATTGTTAGGTTTTAATGAGATTTATTTATCAAGGTGATGTAGATTAACAGAATGAGTTTGGCAATGTTGCTTCTAAATCTAATTTGTGGAATAGTTTGAAGAATATTAGTATTAGCTCTTCTTTGAAGCTAAGGTTGAAGTTTGTGCTGAAACAATCCCGTTCTGCACTTTTTCATTTTTTTTTTTTGTTATTTATTCATTTATTTTTGGATGGGAGACATTTGATGACAGTTTGTATTTCCTTTGGGGATATAGGACTTTTTTATTTTATTTACCTGAACTCAATTCAGCATTGGTTAGGGGAATAAAATCTGAGGGAAGTATTGCAGAAGCAGAAAGACACATGTTATAACTTCACTTAGAGTGGATATTAAACATAAAATTTAGGATAAACATACTAAAATCAGTACATGTAAAGTATCTAAGTGGAAAGTAGGTCCCTGGGTAAAATGACCAGTTCTCACTCAGAAAGATGAATGGGATGGACATTGTAAGGAGCAATTAAACAGGAAACAGGTCAGGATCCCACCACAGAGGGCTTATGAACGACTTGTGTATCAAAGCAGATGATGAGACTCATAACCATACTTTGGGCAGAGTGCAGACAACTTATAAAAGATGCGGAAGATTGTAACATGTGGCAAGAACAGGAGATCCACAAAGAGAACAACAGAAGGCCAGGGGTCTTTTCTGAGACTGATGCTTGCTCAAAGTCAGATCATGGATCTAACCTAGAACCTCTGCTAATATTTGGTGCATAGCAACTGAGTATCCAAGTTGGTTCCCTATTAAGGGGAATAGAGACTCTCTTGAACATGAACACAGTGGCTGGCTCTTTGATCACCTACCCCTGACAGTGTGCAGTCTTACCAAGACCTAGATTAAGACAACATGTTGAGACATGACAGGCTAGGAGCAAAATTGAAGTGGAGGAGGCACTGCCCAATGAGTGGACTTGCAGAGACTCAGGGAGAAAGTTGAGGGAGGCAAGTTGGGATTGGAGGGATTAAGAAAGGTTGCTACAGCTGGGATATAAAGTGAATGAATTCTAATTTAAAAAATTAAAAAATAAAGAAAAGAAAATTATCCACTTTTATTTTCAATTTTGGTGTTTTTTTTTAATTTTCTTTTGAAGTAAGACTGAAGGATTGTTTGGATTTGCTCCATGTCTCTTGTTATGTACCCATTTTCATTTCTGATCAGGAGAGTGTCTTTCTGTCTTTAAGTTAGTTTTGTCCTGGATTGTCTATCTTTTTTATTTTCTGTAAGGAACAGAACTTGGTTCCAATGATCCTTTGAATTTTTTCTATTTCTTTACTAATTTATGGATTTCAGCCCAGAAATTAATTACTTCCAGCCATGTACACCTCATGAGTGTGTCTGCTTCTTTATTATTTTCCCTGCTGCTTTCAGGTGAGCCATTAAGTTGATTGAAAAAGCCATTTAAAAAAGAATGAGCAAATTTCTTACATGGTGAATCTGATCAACAGAACATGAGTTAGATCTTCTACCTTGAAATACCACCTTACAAATGAGAATTGTTATTTGTCTAAGCCTCATCTCTGCCAACACTGATGTTACCATCAATGCAGCCTTAAGGGTCACTACATCAATATAAAATTAAAGATAGATAGATAGATAGATACAGCTGTGTGTGCATATGTATATATATATATATATATATATATATATATATATATGTGAGTAACATGAAACACTAAAGAAGGGAAACTAACAATCAGAAACCTCTTAGATTAAGATATTTGAGGAATATCTAGACAATTATTCTTTAGTTCCATTTTCCCTAATTGGGTTATATATGTTCTTTCTTGTTTTCAAATTAAAAGCTGTTCATTAGTGATATTTTTTTATGAATAAGAATTGGGTTTAAATAATTTAACTTGGTATGTCTTCAGTTGGGGATGATTGATTGCTTTTTCTGAGACACTCCTAAATGTGGGTATTTTCTAATTAACCCTAGGTACTAAAATGATGTGTCTGAGAAGAAAGCATCGCAATTATATTGGAGAGAAATGGCAGTAATCAATTTGGGTCTTCCATCACTTTGCCTGCTTTAATAGAAAATTCCACAGCAGTAAGTAGGTGGTAATATTAGAGATCCTACATGATACTTTGTGTAGTTTTAAGAAAGATGTTACAGGACTCCAAAATAAAAGTCCTCCCTTAACAGTATTATAAACCTAGCCCACTAATCATGGTTGGTGAAGCCATAGGCTACAGAGTAATGAATGTCAATTTTGAAACCAGCAAAACATAAAAGTACACTCTAAGAACTCACCCTTTTTATACACAGGAAAAGGAAGGTCTCATCAATCTTCAAAGAAGCTTCTCTTGGCATCATATGGAGGATATTATAGAGATTGAGAACTAGTCAAAACATAGAAATTACCTAACTGTGTAATTCCCATCCTCAACTGATACATCAACAATATATCTCCTACAAGAACAGCTAAATAACCATCTCGAAAGAATGGAAAAGTTTGTAAAAGCCAGAGGAAAAAAACAAACAAACAAACAAACAAAAAACCCATCATGCCTGCTGTGAGACATTGTCTTCTAAAAAGGTGAAAACATGGAATTACAAAAATGTGTTTTCCTAAACCAAAACTAACCAATGCCAACCTTGGATGACATGCCAAAGTAAATATGTGAAATCTCAGAGTGCTGTAAACCTAAGTAAAGATTTACTGAAAATTATTGACTGCTGAGAAAAGGGGACTCAGTCTTAGATGTGGCTTCAGTTTAAGTTATCTAAATCCAAGTGATCCACCCTAAATAAGTGTTCACATGAGTAAAACTAAAGAGAGTCTGCAGGTTGTATTTGTAAATGTGTATATGTACAACATATTTATGAGTATGTTACTTATAATTAAGAGGATAAGAGGTCAAGAATTTGAGAGGTGGTTGATGGATAATGTGAGAGTTTTGAAGGGAAGAGTAAGAGATATGAAATTTTCTAAATACTATATCATATATAAAACTGTGAAAAAAAATTCTACCCTCTATAGAGAATGAAAAGTTAGTTTCACAATTCTTTTTCCTTAATACTACAAACCAAGGCTCCAGGATAAGGTAGTTTATTGATATCTAGCATTACAGGTTGAAATGTGACCTTGTTTTAAATATTCACTAAAAATTCTAAGCAATTAAATTTTAAAGAAAGTTTGGATTATTCATATCTTCTCAGATTGAAGATTACTTGAGTCATTTTATCAGAATCTGTTTTGTGAAAAGTGGATGTGTGGCTGTCATTACCTACATGAAAGCGAATATTTAGGATTACTGTCTTTGAAAGTGGCTGAAAAGTACATGGTGAAATAGTTCTAGTCTACTACATTTTCCCAAGCAGTTTGTGTAGAATGCTGAGATATTCTATTGAGACTTCTAATCCACTTGCTTCAAAGCCTTGGTCTTCCTCTTTTTCTAATGAATTACAACTTACTGGAAGATAGAATCTGACCTCATCCTGGGGACAACTAAAATAGTTATGCTGACATTGTTTTGGTTCAATGAAAAATTGTGAAGTCTAAGGGAAAATAGCAAAATAAATTGGTTCCCGAAAGAACAGTATAAATTGGACACTAAAAAGATTACTTGCTGTATACCAGTTCAACAAATTCCAAGCAAGCCTGAAATGGAAATGATCAATTTGCATTCCCTTATATCCTTTTAGTAACAGGATCTGTTTGACTAGACCAAGGGTTCTCCTTCTATGAGTTTTTTACACCCACATTTGTTAAAGAAACATTGATAAAACTTAAACCACAATAGATCCCCACACATTAATAGTGGGAGACTTCAACACCCCACTCTCAACAAAGGACAGGTCAACAAAACAGAAATTAAACAAAGAAACAATGTCTCTGACAGAGGTCATGAATCAAATGGACCTAACAGACATTTACGGAACCTTACACCCAAACACAAAAGAATTTACCTTCTTCTCAGCACCTCATGGAACCTTCTCCAAAATAGACCAATAGTTGGTCACAAAGCAAGCCTCAACAGATACAAGATGATTGAAATAATCACTTGTATCTTGTCTGATCACCATGGAATAAAGCTGGACCTTAACAATAACAGAAATAGCAAAAATCCTGCACACACATGGAAACTGAACAACTTGTTACTAAATGACAGCTGGGTTAGGGAAGAAATAAAGAAAGAAATTAAAGTCTTTCTAGAAATCAATGAAAATGAAGACACAACATACCCGAACTGGTGGGACACAATGAAAGCAGTGCCTTCAAGAAGAAATTTGAGACAGCTCATAAAAGCAACTTAATGGCTCACTTAAAAACCCTAGAAAAAGAAGAAGCAGACACACCAAGAAGGAGTAGACGGCTGGAAATAATCAAACTCAGGGCTGAAATCAATCAATTGGAAACAAATAAAACAATTCAAAGAATCAATGAAACCAAGAGCTGGTTCTTTGAGAAAATCAACAAGATAGAAAAACCCTTAGCCAAGCTAACTAAAAGGCAGAGAGACACCACCCAAATCAACAAAATCAGAAATGAAAAGGGGGGCATAACTACAGACTCTGAGGAAATCCAAACAATCATTAGGACTTACTTCAAAAGTCTTTATGCCACAAAATTTGAAAATCTAAAAGAAATGGACAATTTTCTTGATCGATTTGACTTACCAAAGCTGAACCAGGACCAGGTAAATCAACTAAATAGTCCTATATCCCCCAAAGAAATAGAAGCGGTCATCAAAAGTCTCCCATCCAAAAAAAGCCCAGGACCAGATGGCTTCAGCGCAGAATTCTACCAGACCTTCAAAGAAGAGCTAACACCAATTCTCTTCAAACTATTCCACAAAATAGAAACAGAAGGAACATTACCAAACTCATTCTATGAAACCACAGTCACCTTGGTACCTAAACCTCACAAAGACTCAACAAAGAAAGAGAATTTCAGGCCAATCTCCCTTATGAACATTGATGCAAAATACTTAATAAAATACTTGCAAACCGACTCCAAGAACACATCAAAGATATTATCCATCATGACCAAGTAGGCTTCATCCCAGGTATGCAGGGGTGGTTCAATATACGGAACTCCTTTTGTAATGGGATGGGGAGAGGAACATGCGTGTCTTTCAGAGAGTTCACCTATGACATGTCCTGCAAATCAGATATTTACATTATGATTCATAATACAATCAAACTACAGTTTTAAAAAACACACATGATGTTTATTTTTTGTCATTTTTCACCATAATGTAAGAAAATCATATGAAAGTCACAGCATTAGGAAGGTTGAGAAAAACTTATCTAGACTGTGAGTGGAATACACATTGCAGGGGAAATACCATGGCTGCTATAGTTCATGACCCTGAGCTTGCTTCTTAAGCTTTCCTGAGCTGCTGTGACTTCAGAAAAAGGTACTTACAATCTAGTTATGATGGGCAGTCAAGAATAATGGCATTAACTGTTATTATTTTGGAAGTTCCTGGGGACTCCATCTCACTAAAAACTTGTAGGGAGGTGCTCCATACCTAGCGTTTGGGTTTCCATTAAATAAAAGTGTTTCTCATGTATTAAATGGGCAGGCAGGCATCAGTGTTGCTATCAAGGATATGCCGACTACATGTGAGTATTCTATAGTATTTCTACCCAGAACACAGTCCAGCAGATGGGGTGAACTTTGCAAGCCTTTGTTCAGTATTGTTGTGGATTTATTCATCACTACAAGTAGTACCAAAGTTACAAAATTGAAATCAAACAACCTAGAGCAGAAGGATTCTCCAAGAGCAGAAGGATTACACAGGACAGGGCCCATATACATACTGGAAGGCTGTGACTCTAACTTGGTAAGAAAGGGAAGCTCTCAGGTCAGTTGGAGATATTATATGTATGACTATTCCTTGGATAGCAGGGAATGATGTGGCCATTTCTTTTGGAATTGTTACATATATGAATCCCCATCAGACAGCAAACAGAGGCCTGGGCACCCTTTTGGCATATGCTATCTCTCTCTCCTTACAGAAAGTGCAGATTTTAAGCCCTCTTTACTAAAATCCAGATGTATTTTATTCAATTCAGTTGATGAGTAAGGTTTGACAGCCAGATAGGGTCTGTCTCCATCTGGAGAATGCTTGAAGAGTTTTTGGTCAGCAGGAGAGGTTTTGGTGGCTCCTTAGTTTAAGGGCCATGCCTTTTTTTTTCCTGGTGGAAATAGTATGTCTGGGTGTTCCATGGGGAGAAGTAGAATGTCTGAACAGCCAATGCTCTTACCCATTGAGTCAATCCTTATATTTTCTTAAGTTTAAGTTTTCACATCTTAGGTGACCTGCCAAAGTTGTCAGAGCATTAGAATCCATTGAAGGAAGAGGACATATGATTTGGGGTTATGGGAGCGATTGATCTATAGCTGCAATAATCTGAAGTATGAGGGGGGCACCACCCATGGCCCCCAGTGACATATTCTGTGGGCTTACTTCATTGTCTGGGAGCAATGGTGTCTTCCTCACAGCGAGACAATGTTTAATGAAGGGGACTGAATTTGAATACTGCAGGTGCTCCTTGTAAACTAAAGGGGGTTGAATCTCAAATGCTCCCTTCCCAGAATCCCAAGCACTATATTGTAGGTCCCTTTCATGATATGGAGTAGTGTCCTTGTAAGTTAGTAAATCCCCCCACATTCCTGACATCCTCTTTATAGCACTCATCATGTAAACACAACACAAATATGTAAATAATTATCATACTAGCTTGTTTGGGTAATAATGACAAGCCAAGGTCTGCGTTGGAGTGCAAATACAACTCCTAAGAAGTATTCTTTTTTCTGGTACTGAGAACCATCTCAGTGCTTTTTACATGATAGGTAAGCATTCTAACACTGAACAATACTCTCAGCCTTAGATAGCTTAGTGGTTAAGAGCTCTGGTTGCTCTTCCAGAGGACCTGGGTTCAATTCCCAGCACCCTGCTGATTGCTCACAACCATCTATATTTCTGGTTCAGATGATTCTGGCTTTTGAGGGCGCTGCCCACCTGGTACACAAATATACATGCAGAGCAAACACCCATAAAATAACAAATGCATAACTACTTAAAATGTTCTCCATCCAAAGCTGACTGAATACACAGGTGAGGAAGCTGTGACTCACTATGCAAACATCATATACATCATTTTTCTGTCTGTTTCTGACTTGATGATCAGATTGTGCTGTTTTCAAGTTCACTGGTCCTTGTGCTTCAGTGACCCCCTTCTCTCTGGCCTCTGCTCTGCTGGATGAGACAGGAGCTTTGTTTGCTGACAGAACCTCTGACTGCTTCTTCTTTCTCCAGACATGTTTCCTGGGCCCATCTGCTGGACATGACCCTTTCTGAGTCCTTCTGTCCAGCACCCACTACACACTGCCTCCAGGAGTTTCTGCCACCCTGGAACAGACACTGCTGGTTACCCAAGTGGATGGTATTCTGTATAGGGATGAAGAAAGAATCCCAATTCCTTATCCTAAATGTGACCTAGAATATCAGTGTTGTTCTCCTTGTGTCTCAGACTCTGGTAGCATGTGGTCAGATGGTACAGTTGTGCTCTTACCCATAGGGATGTGTTTCAAGACCCCTGTGGACCCCTCAAATCACAGATAGAACTCAGTGTAACTAGATGTGCTTGTTTTCACACACAATCATAGTACAAAGATTAGTTCATATGTTAGCTGCATTAAGAAGTTAATAATGCCAACAACAGAGCATAATGACTCTGAAAAATATTGTATGGAAACTAGATGTGATTGCTCTCTCTCTCTCTAAGTATGCATTTTTCCATTTAATATTTTAGTCTGAAAACAGTTTACTACATGTAAGTGAGAACACAGAAAGTGAAACCATGGACCTGAAGGCACAAGTGAAGCTGTGAACACAGGGCCAGAACGGCATAGAGAGAAACCATGGACATGGGGACACTACTGTATAGAGAGAAACCATGGACAATTTCTTAGTGTCTGCAATTCTTCCAGGTAATGTATTCAGGTAGAATGATTTGGAGATAGGAACTTCACATAAGTACATTCCTCATTAGCGTGACTGGGTCAGTGAACCACATTCAATTTGATCTTTTCTAGTTCAGTGTATTTACAGACAAATTTCATGACTTTTCTTTACTGATAAATAGTATTTGATTGTATATATGCACCACATTTCCGCTCATGGAACATTTATATTTTTGATTTCTTAGCCAATGTGAATAGAGCTGCAAGGAAAATGGCTAAACCACTCTCTGTGGAGAGGGATGATAAGCCCTTTGGGTATATTCCAAGGAGTAGTATAACTGGGTTTTCTGTTAGATTTGTTTTTAGCTTTTCAGACTATTTTGCACTGATTTCAAGAGTGGCTCCATGAGTTTTCCTTCCCAACAACAGTGAGCAAAGGTTCCCTTTATTGAATATCTCCTCTGTCCTGACCTCAGTACTCCCTAATATTGGGACCATGTGAACACACTATGACCTAACTATACAAAGACTGTACCCTGTTGCCAAAGTTTTGGCCTATTTCTTAATGCTGTGGTGGATACTGCTAGTCTAAAAAATCAAAGAAACAAGTGATATCTGTGATAAGATCTTACACACAACATCCCACATATTATTTCAAGCATTCATCTGTGAACATAGGCCACTAACTCTCTAATTATTATATAACCAGTACCAGGGCCCCCTACTGGACCACCCTGATGTACAATTTCAGAAAACCACTGCCATCAATCTTTCTCCCTACTTGCCTGATGATGGTGTAAAGGTTGTCTTTGATGAAAATCACTAGATGCCATTGGGGGGGGGGCCTATTGTTATTATGTGATATGCCCAAAATGGACCTGCAAAAGCTTCTGTGTTTATAAAGATAATGGATAGCTCAAGCACACAGGTGGAGGGAGTACACTAGTGAACAAGGACTTTCTCCCAGAAACAGCTGGTAGGACAATAGGTACCTAATCTACACTAGGCATCTGGATCCAGAAACCTATTCTCATCTTGACCTTTGCTCACTCAAGCATACTTCCAAGGTTTTGTTGTTATGAAAAAGGATATATGTGGGAATTTATTTTTTCAGATAGGCATATAGAGTTAACAGTTATACGCATGCTCTGTGGCTGCCCTTCCTAAATGCCAGAAATGAACTTTCCAATTCAAAACTTGGGGTTATTAAGCTGAGGCTCCAAAAAACACACAAATGAATATATGAATATGCAACCTCTGGACTAACTCACCAGATTGTCAGCCAAAGACCACATTCACTGTCATTGAGGGCAGCACAACATTAATGAATTTATAAAGGGATGAAAACTAGAGGATTTATAATGGGATGAAGAGGACTTATAAGTGGATGAGCCCTGGGAAATATATAAAACTTATAACCCAGCTGTTCATCCTTATGGATTAATTCATCAAGATAACAGCAATATTACCCAGTCCCTTAGACTACTTTGTGGGCATGTACTAATGCTTTGACTAAACATGTTTTTCTGATGTTTTCCAAACTCCATAAATAGGGTGGTCAAGTTCCCAGAAGTATCAAAATATTGGTTATATTCTCTTGGGGAAATGGTCCTATAAAACTGAAGAGGCTTAGGCATACTACTCTTGAAATAAAGGAAATGATGTTCTGGTTTGGGAAAGAAAACCTGTTGTTTTATGTTAAATGCTAAGGAAAATATTAATATTAACAACAATAATAATGATGAGGAAAATAATACATCTTAACATTGTTGAAAACAAACAACAAGGGAATCCAAGGGAGCAAGAGAAAGGCCTTGTTAAATAATCATACCAGTCTATACTCTTTTGGTCTCCTGGATAACTACTTTGCTGACATAGTACTTGGGACTTTAATTCAAATGCTGATTAAATTACTGGTCAGGTCTTGTGATTTAAACTCTCTATCTAATTGTATATTGATTCAGTAAAAATAGTGGTTCTCATAACCAATCTCACATTTATTTATTTATTTATTTATTCATTTCACTTTATCTTCATGGCAGCCACTTCCCTCCTCTCCTCCTGATTCCTCCTTTCCTCTTCCCATATCCCTCTTCTCTTACTGCACAATAAGAAGAACCTACCCTGGGCACCCCCATCCCTACATCAAGACACATAAGGACTGATATCTTTTTTTCCGATATGGCTTATAGAGGAAGTTCAAATAGGGATAACTTATTGAAGAATAGGCAAAAGACTCCTTGTTAGCCAAACTCACACCTCTTTAGAGCAGCATGAGTTTTTGATTGCCTCATCAAGGGTGGAATGTAAAAGGACTTCCAAACCTGCAGTAGGCCTTTTAGTCAACCTCTCTTCCCTATTACTCCATTTTCTTTTTGTTGTTGTTGTTGCTAATGATGTTCTTCACCATTCTAAACTGAGGTAAGACAGATGAACTCTCAAGGTTGTCTTTAATTGCATTCCCCTAATTACTGAAGTGAAGGAATGTATTTTGAGTTATTCCTACGTATTTTTTTTCATCACTTGACATCTCTGTTCATATTCCTGGATCACATTTACAATATTTATCCCTTACATTTCTCCTGATGAAAATCCCATATACCACCCCTGAGCCTCCTTCAAAATCATAGGCACAATTTTTAATTACAAAACTATTTTTATAATCATTAAACTTTATTCAATTTGTATACCAGCTGTAGCTCCCTCCATCACTCTGGCCCCTTTCAAAGTCCTTCTCTCTTCTCCTCCCATTCCCTTCTCCAAGTCCACTGATGGGGGAGGTGCTCCTCCCCTTGTGTCTGACCCTAGCATATCAGATTTCATCAGTACTGGCTGCATTGTCTCCCTCTGTAGCCTGACAGGAATTCTCTGTCCTCATGGCTTGTGTTCAAAGAGTCAGCAACAGAGTTCATGTCAGTGTCAGTCCCTGTTTCAATTACTAAGTCACCAAATGACCGGTCCTGTAGGTCTGTCAATGGAGATCCTGAATGGGGGAGTGGGAATGAAAAAAGGGGATAAGGGGATGTGAAATGAAGAGCAAGACAGTATCTCGGATCAAAGTCTCTGTTTATGCAAGTTTTCCCTACAACTATATAGGCAGAAACAGAAAGAATGTAATTGCCTTTGGTACTTACTAAGTGACTAGAAATCACAGAATGGCCTACCAAGATGTGCTAATAATGGTAATTTGGAAAGTTCCTCAGAAGAGTTACTTAGTAAGCCCTGAGGGAGAGGAGGATTAAGGTATTTCAGGAAGATGATCTTATTGAAAGCCCCAGGTCAGCCAGGAATGCACTATTGTATCTGGGCAGTAGTCCGGTCAAGCCAGATGCAAAAATTTAGGGGGCAGCAAGGTGCCAGAAGGCCCTCTACATGTCCGCCTTTATTTTTGCTTTTACAAGGCCATAATCCCAAGGGAACTGTGCCTGTCTTAGGTGGGAATCTGGGTTCTTCAACCCATGCTAAGCCCATCATTGGATACATCAGCAGCGATTGGCTGAGCCCCTTTCTTCTGCAGCAAAAGCGGGGAACAGAAGACCACTCTGGATTTCCTTACCCGTCACTGTCTAACTGGTTCAGCTCACTGGGATGATTAGCATTAGGCTTATTCATAGTCTTGGCTTAACATCTGGGCTGAACCTTTAGGGCATCAATCTGCTGTTTAAAAAAGCCATAATTTTATTGAAAATAGCAGGTCCTATTGAAAGAATTATCAGTAAGATAATCAGGGGGCCAAGGAAAGGAAGAAGATAGGAAAGGAGCCCATTCCTGTGCTGCTTGAGGATTGAAGGGTTCAAGTCCACCATGAACATATATCAGCTGGAGGCAAAGGATCACAGTCCATGGAAACAATTGTTTTTCTTCCATCATTTCTGTAAAGAGATATAAAAATAATATATTCTCAGGGTAATTCTTTTACCCTGGACTGATGAGTATTATTATTGTCTATATGCTTTACTAATCTTTCTGGCAACCATATGGCTGCATCTATCTCTTTAGAATAGATGCAAACTGCTCCTCTGCCCCGTATCAGGACAGGATCTGGACCATGCCATTTATTGTCCAAAGGATCTTTCGATAGGACAGTAGCAAACTGTCTTTTTGTATCCATATGCCAGAAACGTTCTGCAGCTAAACATCCATATTTTTGAGTTTCAGGCCCTTGTTATTTAAAGTGTTAATTAAAGCCTCACAGTACTTTTCCAGAGAATGGAGGAATGTAACCAACCTGGACCCTGGTCCTCTGCTCGGGCAGAGATAAGGAAGTGAGCAAGCGGAGACCTCCACTCTGCAAAGAAGAATGACCAGATCTAAGCTTGAGAGATAACATCACCTAGCAATCAACCCAGATGGACTCAATTCTTCTCCTGAACAGTCCCCGACCTTCTCTCAGGCTTGCTCCTCAGAGAAGACACAGGTTGAAGCTAATCGCTCTCCCACTTTCAACTGCAGCCACATCCCCACTAACAGGAAATTCAGAACCTGAATTAAAGATCAGATATTCCCCAGATGTCTAGCCACGACTGACCAGACCTGAAAGTTAGCTACCTAGCCCCTCATCCAATTATGAGTGGCCAGGACTGCAAATCCTGAACTTCCCTGTGCCCCCTCCCCTAACGATCCAAGGCTTATGTCTCTGGGGGCCCACTCTTTGCTGGATGACAGAGTGACCATTCAGTGGACCATGTGTGTTGGCCCAATAGACCTTTTACTTTTGCATAAAGCCTTGGAGAGCTTCCTATGATTGCCTCTCCAGAAATTAAGCTCGTGCTGGCCTTATTTAAAAAATTTAAAATAAAAGCTGTATGGGCTGTAAAATTTCTAGGAGACCCTTTGATGGGGTACCACTCCTCCTTTTTTATTTTTTCAAAACTATTTTTTATAGATAAATGTGCCCTTTGTACTATTTTTATACCTTATAATTTTTGTAGATTATAAGGAATACCTGTAATATGTTTAATATTAAGTTGTTGACAAAATTTTGAAAACATATTTCCAACATAGCCAGGGCCATTATCTGTTTTAAGTTGTGTTGGAAGTTTTAATATAGCAATTGCTGACAGCATATGAGCAATAACATTTTTTTCCAGCTTTACCAGTTTGGAGTGTGGAAAATATAAACCCGCTGTAAGTGTCAACAAAAACATGAACATATTTTAAATTACCAAATTTAGGAATATGTGTAACATCCATTTGCCAAATAACACTAGGTTCAATGCCACAGAGACTGATCACAAAATGAGTAGGCAAAAAGACAACAAAAGAAGGACATTGTTCAATCAAGTCAGCTTTATAAATACCTCTAGTTAAAGGTCCTGGAAGGTTAGAATGAGCTTGTAAATGTCCAATGTAAAAGGAAAAGTCCTTTTTTGTATCAAATTTTGAATTTGTAAAAAATAAAATTTTAGCAGGAGATGTCTAAATTCAATTTGCAGTCTCGAACCTAGGCAAAGACTGAGCTACATAGACACTATCTGTAATAATATTTAAAGACTTCTTATCAGAACTTTAAAACACAGCCAATACTGCAGATAACTCTGTTATTTGCACTGATGTGCTAGACACTTGGAAAGATACTGTTTTTTTTTTTTTTTAATCATAAGTATAGGCAGCAACACCAGATTATGAACCATCAGTAAATACAATTAAAGCATTAACAATTGAAATAACTTTTATTTTAAATGGAAAAACTATAGGTTGTACCATTAAAAAAACTGAATTAATTTGTTTTCTTGTGCCTCAACAGGTTGGACTTTGTCATAATAAGCTTACATATGTTCAAATGCCATATTTATCAGATCTGTGACAAGCCTGAGGGCCAGCATATTCGAGTTATTCTTTGTTTATCTTAATCATCTGCTCTAAACTGCATCCTATAAAACAGGATGCCATAATATCTAATTTTGACATATTTTGATGCATGTTTTATAACCAAATTTTTAATAAATCTATATAGGCAAATTTTATAGTTACCCAGTTTAGATTTAACCTTTTTAAAAAGAGAACAACTTTAACAAAGAGACTAGGTAAAGTTCAATCTTATACTTAACTATAATCTTTAGCATAACTTTAAATCTGCTCTTTTTAAACTAAAATCAAAGCAAAACTTTTAATCGGACATAGTTTATAAAGAGGCTAGCAAATCTTATTAATCCTACAATATTGCATTAAGACTTAATAGCAAAAAAAATAAAGGACAAAACTTTTATTTAGCATTAAACAGAGAACTAAACTCAGCTTGTAGCCCTCAGCAAAAATGGAATATTTTGGCCATGTCAAATCTATAGGCTAGAAAGAAACTTCATTAATGTATTTATTTAGGTGCTGTCAGCCAGGCATATATTTTATATAATGGTTAACAATATAACCCTGAACAACCCTGAACTAACATGGAACTGCAGTTCTTTTTTCCCTTTAAAAAACCACAAGCAAACATTTTGCATTGAAGAATCTCAAACCTTTTTAAATGAAGAACAACATATTTTACAGTTCTTTATTAGACTGCCCAAGGTTTATTATTTTAAAATACCGTCAGTCATCAATCAGATTTTTGAAATACAGTCAGTCCAAGTTTATAGATAATCATACACACAGAGAGACATAAAAAAGGGACATAGAAATCTGACATTGTCACCTTTGAGTAACCAGAATACCCAGGCACCAAGACTTGACTGGCCCCTATGCGACACAAGTCCCACAGATTCCAGGAGTGAACCCTCTCATGCTCCCCCTCCATACACACAGATTTCAGAAGGAAAATAATTCTCATGGCTCTCTACCCATGATGGAGAACAGGCTCCAAGAACCCTTTCTCCATCCAGAGTAGGGTCCCAGTGACACTCTTTCCTGATCCCAAAAAGAGTAGAGACCCTTTCTAGGGAACTGGAGCATCCTCCAGATTTCCTGGACCAGATTGGAAACTCTCCAAATTTTCCCAGAGCTCCAGATGTCACTATAGATAGTTAAGGAGCCCAGATGGTTGCTGAGAATTGAACTCAGGACCTTTGAAAGAATAGCCAGTCCTCTTAACCTCTGAGACATCTCTCTAGCTGCCTCACAAGCAAACCAAAACTAGAAATCAAACAAACAGCTGGCAGACAAAAAACAAACAAAAAACAGAGACAAAGACAAAAAACCACCATGGTACCTGCTTTTTAAACATTTAAATATTTTTTAAAACCTGTTTTCTGTAATATTGAAACAAAGCATTTTTAGGAGTGAAATCATAAAGCATATTTATAATTTTAAAAGTCAAAAACCAAATTTAAAGTTTACCAATGCAAACAATCCAATTTTTTAAAACCAACACCAAATTAAAATGAGACTTGTCTTTTTTAGTTTCCCGAGCAGTAGGTTTACACCCTTTTTAATAAGAGGGGAGAGCATTTGTTGTTGTTGTTGTTTTTTAAGTTTTCCTCCTTACTGTGTGAATCTTACTCACTTTTTAATGAGATGAGCTCTAGTTCTTCTTTAGGAGGTTTTCTGGTACCAGCTCTTTTCCCTGTACTATCTCTTAACATTTGCTCACCTAATTCCATTGCTGCTGCCAGCAGGGGATCTTCCTATTTCACCCTAATAATATCCCCAATGAGATTCCAATAAGAAAAGACTGTTATGAGGATTATTTTCAGGCCCCAAAGTCCTGTAATAATCTTTCATAGCTTCTCCCACGCGATCCCAGTGCCTTTCATCAATGGTCCTCTCCTGTGGGAACCAGGGACAGACATCCTTAGGCAAACTAAAAAAATCTTAATAAATCTTTTACTCTCACCTTTACCCCTCGCGCCTGAAGTGCCTCATTTAACTGTTTAACATACAAGTTATGACTGCTAATTGTTTGTCCCACAATCACCGACACTCACCAACTGCGTAGACTCCCCAAGGCAGGTTCCCATGACGTCGCAAAGTTTCTCTGTCTTTAATCTGGGCTGATCTGACAGTGTTCCTCACATTTAACCCTTATTCAGGCCCCGCATGGGCGTCACTTGACGCATCCCGCAGGTCAGTGGAGATCCTGAATGGGGGAGTGGGAATGAAAAAGAGGACAAGGGCAAAAGAAATGAAGAGCAAGACAGTATATCTGATCAAAGTCTCCGTTTATGCGCGTTTTCCATACAACTATATAGGCAGAAGCGGAAGGAATGTAATTGCCTTTGGTAGGGTTACTAAGTGATTAGAAACCACAGAATGGCCCACCAAGATGTGCTAAAAATGGTAATTTGGAAAGTTCCTCAGAAGAGTTACTTAGTAAGCCCTGAGGGAGAGGAGGATTTAAGGTATTTCAGGAAGATGATCTTATGGAAAGCCCCAGGTCAGGCAGGAATGCACTATTGTAACCGAGCAGTAGTCCAGTCAAGCCACATGCCAAAAATTAGGGGCAGCAAGGTGCCAGAAGGCCCCTGACAACCAATTTGGATTGTGAACTGCCATGGGCTACCTCAGAGCAGGGGTTATAGGTGATACCCATGAAGGGTCCTTGGTTGCAGTATCACTTTCAGAAAAATACTCTGTACATAGATATTTTGGTTCTTTTGGTCCCCTTCGTTCCTGTCCCCTCCAACTGTTACTATATCACTCAATTGTTGAAAAGTTTTCTGTACTCCGCCTAAAGATTTGTTATGATTCTCAGTGTCTTCTTTTGTACAGTGCTGGGTAGAATCTTTAGAGGCCCTCTGTGGTATGCTCTTTTCCTGTTTTCTCTTTTCTCCTTCTTCATATGACCATCCCTTTTGAGTGTTGATTGATTATCTTACCCTGGGTAGTCCTTCTTGCTTAGCATCTTTCTGTAGACTGATTTTACTATGTTTACCTACATTATATGTCTAGTTTCCTCTTATGAATGAGTATATCTTGTGTGTGTCTTTCTGCTTCTGGATACCTTACTAATGATGACTTTTTTCTAGACCCCACCATTTGACTGAAATATTCATGATTTTTGTTTTAAATTTCTGAGTAGTATTTTATGGTGAAAATGACCACTATTTCTGTATCCTTTCCTTCAATGAGGAACATGTGGTTTTTTTTTTTTTTTTTTTTTCCTGGTTCTGGCTATTAATGTATAACGCTACTATGAATATGCTTGGATAAGTATCCCTGTTGTGTACTTGAGCACATATTGGATATATGCCCAGGAGTGGAAAAACTGGATCTTGAGCAATTGCTATTAATAGTCTAAGAATTCACCAGATTGATTTCAAAATTGGTTTTACATGATGACATTCCAACCAGCAATTGAAGAGGGTTTATCTTTCTTCATATCCTCACAGCATGTATTGTCACTTGAGATTTTTATTATGTCATTTCTGTATTTTGCTTTTTTTTCCAGAGGTATTCTGGATATTAATCCTCTGTCTTATAAATACCTAGAAGAGAATCTTCCACATTCAATGGGATTTCATTTCTACCAGATGGCTCTTTTAAACATAACATAAACTAAATACTTTCATGAAATCCCACATGTCTCCACTAATTTTGGGGTATATCTGGTCCTTTTTAGAAAAGTCATTCTGCTATGGAATTTTTACCAGAGAAGACTACTTGTACATGGGTTGAAGCTGTAGAAAATCTTTTGTAGCTGGCTATGAACTACACTAGGTTTTCAGGATTTCTGTGTAGCCCTGATTATTTCTCAGGGTGAATGTTTAAGCAAATGTCAATGTGCTCAGTTGGCATACATAAGTCTAGCCATTGTTTCCAGAATAAGAATATTGTTGGTTTGTTTGATTATTTTTCTTTTTGTCTGATTACCAGAAGATCTATCTATACATGGCAAAGCTTTCTCAACCCACAGGAAGCATTCATTCCCTTGAGGACCAAGCCTTCAGAATCCCCCACCTATATTGCCCAGAATTCCTGTGCTGTAACCTAGAAGAAGACCACTGTCACTTGCTTGGAGACACTACCACCATTTCAAGCTTATTCTCCCTCTCTAACAAACATCCTAGAAGCTTCCATGCTGGTGTATGAGCTTGGGTTGTGCCTGATCTGAGTTCAAAAACGTTTCATAGAAGCAACAGTTAAAGCTGGGATATGAGACAACTCATAGTGATACCATTCAATTCCTCAGACAGATTAAGCCAAAGGTATATTTACAAACATGCCTGAACAAATATAGATGGTGTGCCTACCTTTTGCTGAATTTGAATAATTGGGAAGATCTACTTGGCTTTTCCGACAGAACCAATTGTCCTTCTCTATGTCTACTCTGAGATGTGTCCACTTAATTCCACAGTCTATTACAACTGTGGCCTTGCTTCTTGACTATCTGGGACATAACTTCCTGTGCAGCGAACAAAGAGCTCATTTTAGACACAGATGAACACATGAATACAACCATATGCCTAAGAGTGCGTAAAGATACAGGTATGCAGGCACAAGCAGAGCAACAAAGAAAGACACCATAACATTCAAGGCCATTGTTGGGAGCCTAAGGATGAAAAAAAAAAAGCCTAGATGAGATTCTCTGGGTTTCCCACATTTTACCTCTGAAAGATTGGATTATGATAGATTCTTGGTGAGGTGAACCACATAAAAATGTAATTGTAAATATTCATTGAGTAATAGGGTTCATAATGATGATATCATTTGCATTTAGAAATAAGAGTTTTTATAATCCTTTAAGTAAGTTTTAATACACAGCCTTAGTACTGGTTAGATAAGTGAGTAGTAAATTAATCCGTTCTCTGTTTGATCCTCAAGATGAACATGAAAGAAAGAAAAACAGATGTCACAGCATGTACTTTGGACTCCTATATGCATACTATACACTCAACACAACACTTCAGATAGGTACTTTGATGATAGAGAAATAATAGATAGTTGAATATCTACTTAGCTGCAAGCATACATATATCCATAGCTTATACATAGATCAACTAATTGAAAAAGGGATGTACATAAAGACTGATGATATACAGATTGTTGCCATATAAATACCTATCTATGACCATTGATGATAGATAGTCAAATGTAATGATAAACTAGATTCTAAAAACTCAGTACCTTTAAATTAAAAAACATACACTGAGCATTAATTTAATTACTACCCCTAATTTAGACACAATGATTGAATATTCAAGCTTCAAAATTTTCCACAAATACAAACATACATGAAAATAAAATTAAAGTAAAAATTAAAACAACCACAATGTCCAATTGATAAACAAAGTTTTGATTAGTAGTAAGTCTGTCCATTGTTGCAGGCTATATTCAGGAATTACACTCTGAAACCCTTTTTAACTCTTGTAACTGTTTCAGTTATTATTGTGTTTCAAATGATACTAAAATTCCATTAAGTGAAAAAACTGAACACAGCACAGGAAACTGTATACACATAAAATACATATTCATGTGAATACTGCTTATCATGTGAATACTGGCTTAAATATTTACATTTATAAACTGGAATCACATAGCAGTATTTCTTTCAAACAAAAGGGAATAAGATAGGCATTCATTGTTATTTCCAAATTACACAAAATTTGAAATACTTAAGCATTTGGTTACCGGTTTCAATGCCAGTAGATGAATCTTGGAACACCATTTCAAGAGTGTGTTGGGATGTGCTAGATTTGTCAGGCCAGCACATTTACATTCTAACACGAAGTACACTATAGTCCACTCCATTAATGATGAATGCCATGAAGATGATGACTGCTCTTCCAGGCTCTTCTTGCTGGTCTTGAGGGAATAAATATTATATTGTCAATTAGGAAAATGCCCATCACTTTGGCTACATTGTATAATGGTTCTCTGTTGTAAAAAGTTATTAATATTTACTATGGGTTTAACTTCTGGTATTACTGCTGTTAATCCTCAGCAGCTGTAAAACCAAATCACCACACAGAGACTGGGTTTTTAGTTAACCTAGAACACAATGCTGGGCAGTATTTACTCCCTCCTAAACATCCATGCCCTCAGTTTCCTAACATTTAGATTTCCCACATTATACTTGCTTTTTGTGAAATCTTAGGTCTGGTTCATGCTCCAAGTCCTCCAAGCTCTCCAAGCTCTCCTCCCCCTCTGCTCTCCTCCTCCACCCCTCTCCTCGAGCTCCTCCTGCTTCTCGCCCCTCCCTGTTCTCTAGCTCCTCCCCTCTTTCCTGTCCTCTGTCTCCTCCCATTGCACAACATTGTATCTAGTTGCTCCATTTGTGTCCTGTTTACACAAGAGTTGAGACAGGATGCTTATAGTGAGTATCACAATGCAATATCCAAATTGAAACCAGAGAGTTGGGGGTGGGGAAATCAGCATTTGAATTAACAAGGGTAAGGCATATACATTTTAAAAGAACATTATGCCAACAGTTATCTTTCAGCATAGTGGAGTAATATGATACCTGCTAGGCCAGAAGGTATCCAAGGCTCCCTTTGGATAATGCTGTTACTAGGGAGACACTGCAAAATGAAAAAAAAAAAAAAAAGAAAAGAAAAAAAAGAAAAGAAGAAGAAGAAGGTTTGAAATCCCCTTGAGTAGAAGTAGTGTTATTTGAAGAACCCAGTAATCAGAATATTTGTATGAAACACTTGGTTAATGTGGGCACAATTGAAGGACTCATAGTGAGAAAATAAATGTCCCCCAAACTACTAAGAGACTTAGTGAGAGACTGGATCAGTGGGTTAGAGGTGAGAGGGCTCAGGCTTGCCAATGGGCATGGTGAAGAAAGATAACTCCAAGAGCCATGGAGAAAGCACAAGATCTCTGGGTTAGAGGGGAAATATTTGAAATCCTCTTGCAGAATGGAGGTAAAGATGTTACAGGTAAACTAGCATGTTGGGTTCTGTAGAATTGTAAATTACAAACTGTCTCCTTCACATGAGGTCCCTGTCCCAATCTAATCATGTAGTTGATGACATTACAGTACTGTCTTATTAAATTCCAGCTCCTCATCAGTAACTAGAATGTATCTTCTCTGTAGTGAATGAGTTGCCAGGTGAGGCAGAACTCTTGACTATTTGTCAAAAAGTCATATGATAGTTTAAAGCATACATTCAGGTGTGAATGATGGGGACCACATCATTTTCCTTTCAGTCTTGAAACAGGGTTCTCTGTTTATTTGCTCTACTTGCTACTCTTGGACTTTGGTACATTAAGCCTGAGTTTCTGGAGGTCTCTTTAGGTGAAGAAAAATATTCTAGAAACTCAGGTTTGGGGAGGGGAATATATGATGCCCTGAAACAGAGGAACACAGTGTGAGTAGTCCATCCTTGTTCAATACGGTATCTTGGAAGACCACCTGGATGAAATGAGGATATGTGTGTTACCGTGGAATAGCAGAGACATTAGATTGTTAGATCATAGTTCACAACAGAAGGATCTAAACCACAATTATTTTGTTCTAATAATTCCATTCCCATAGAGGCATAGAGAAGGTCTGAGAAACTTTCAACATTGAGGAGGGAAAGAATCTTTTACCACAAGCAAGTCAGAAATCCCAGTTCTCAAAAGAGGAATTGTTGGGGAACACATGGGGAGTGGGGATAGTCTAAACTCTGCTACATGAAAGAGGATAGTATTGGGTATCTGACTTCTTTGGATAGGTGCTGTAAATCCAAATTCCCTGTAGGCACAAGAGTACTTCTTTCTCTGGGGACAGGTAATAGACATAAGAAACTCTAAAGCAGATGGATGTGAGAGTAGCTTCCCAGGATTTCATGAAATAGCCTCTGCCTCTCTGTCATATACCTGCAGTCCTAGTGAGCAAAAGATGAAGTTGATTGATACCTTGAGAATATATAGTGGTTCTGGCACTCACTGCTGCATTAGCTCCAAAATCAAACTCACAATCTACCCCAAAAATCTTCTGAATATCTCTGACAGGCATGGTGGCAGTCTTAGAATTCTTCTAAAAGTCTGCAGTGCAGGAGTGTCTGGATCTGTTTCTTCCCCCAATATATGTCCATCCACATATTCCTCTGCATGTATAAAGGAAGGTATCTGTCTAAGGTACCAGAATGAAGACAATTTACATTCACTTTGGTACTCTCTAGTTTGGAGTCTCATTCCTGTATGTTCTGACAACACTTTGAACAAATAATACTTTTCTGGAAACTCTAATTATAAGTGGTAGCTATAAAATCACCTGAGCATATGGTGAACAAATAGGATTTCCTTGCTAACACAGGCAAATTATGGAGCATTTTGATTTTAAATGTCTACATCTCTTTATGGAACATTGGGAAAAGGGCCTGGGCACATTTGGACATAAGTAGCAGGATAGGTATGCCCTTCTTCCCAAAAGTAATATGGCATTATCCACTTGAAAACTTCAAAATGCTGAAGCAAGCAGGTCATAAGCAGAATTTCCGAGATATTTTCTGCAAAGTTGATGATCTACATCTCTCTGGGAGAGGCTTAAAACCTTTAGTTATGCTAAGTTCAACAAAACAAGAAAGAAATTTTCCTATGAACAAAAGGAAAATCCTTGTGGAGCAGAGGAAGTTTTAGTTCTACCTGATCACCTTGCAAAGCTTTTTAGTTTTAGAGTTTCCACATATTCTATGGGCTTTGTAAAAGTCCTGGGAACATTTGCTGCATTTATCAACAGGTTGAATGTTTACTTTTGTTTAAAAAGCCTTTCTTCAGATTAAATAAGCCCATGGCCCATTTCTTTAGAATGGTAGTAGCTTACACTGTATGAAGCAGGAAGAAGGTTGGAAGGAATCCTATGCAGTTGGGAATAGAGCAATCATACATAGTCAGTAGAAAAAGTCTGTAGAAACCTCCCCAAAAGACAGTAGGGCTGACATTACCCTTGGGAAAAGCAGGATATTTTGGGGAGAAGGAGAAGATTTTCCAGCCCTTTTAGGCAGAGGGAGCAAGACTAAGTATTTCTGAATAGAAGTGTAGTGTGTGAGACACCCATAGGCTGAGGGAGAGGCATGGAAGCAATTCTCTGAAAGGAGTTTCAGATCTCTTGGATACCAGATGCAAATTTAAGGACCACTGCAAAAAAAAGAAGTATTTCCCTTTCATAAGTGTTGTGGATGTGAAAAAAAATATTTAGCAGTATAAGGTTTGAGCCTCCTTAATCACAAAGAGAGTGATTTTGTGAGGGCCTTTTTATAACTGGAGTCAGAGTTTAGGGCCTGAACTCTCGCTCTCTCAGTCCTATGGCTGAAATATTCTTCCCACTTTGTTACAGAGGTTATGTTAGACCTATCATGTACAGAAATTGATGGTCTAAACAATGGTGATCAGAAGCAGAAGACTGAAGCAGACTTCACAAAATAGCAAATTCACAGAGTCACAAAACCCTTAACCTTGGGGATAACAGATCATCCCAGCCTAATTTGTGTAGTGGAAGAAGGACTACATCACATATAATATCTTCCGTCATACCTTGGTAAGCCTAATGGTGATCCTATTATAATTCATGAGTCAGGACTGTCAGCCTCCAAGGACTCTTGAAGCTTATCCTCAGATATATATGCTACATGCATGCAGGATGGTACCTCTTCATTCCGGTGACTTAAACAGAGGTTAGATGACCAAAGTTTCAGGCTCTTTGAAATCAAAGAATAGTTAATTGAAATCCAGGTGGGTTATGAATGTATTTTCCTACAGTCCATGGGTAGAGGGAAAGAGGCTCACCATCAGAAGAATATATTAGAAGCCAACATAAATGTGTGGAATCATCTGTGGGACTGTTGATACAACTTCCCTTCATTAAAAGGAAAATTCTGATATTCCTTTAGTAAAAGGCAGGCATTCTCATGATTCAGCATACACACAGAGAGAAGGGCTGAGCTATAGACTACTACTAAGAAAAGAATAGCTTGAAGGCCACTTTCACCAAACTCAAGATCTGATGTTTCTTGAACAAAGGATGTGTGACGTGAGATACCTTAAGTAAAGGAAGAGTTCAAAGAGCCTATAACCTGAGCTGAAAATTTGAGGGGGCATCCTGAAATACCTGGCTTCGAAAGAAAGTGCCTGGCCATGTTTAACACAAACACAAGATCTAGCCACCCCATGATGCAAGAGGAAAAGACCTAGCTAATCATAGGCAATGGGAGGAGGAATGGCATTACATTATTTTCTTCCAACCCTTCTCAACAGTTCCCACTATCCATATATTCCATAGACTCAGGTGACAAGTCTAAGAAGCAATCAGAATACTATTCCTAGAAAATAAATGGTTGCCTGAATTGTTATGCTTCTTTCAATGGAATATTTATCTGTGCAAATGTATAAAATAATGATCAGAACATTGTTTTTCTGACAACCACATGCTAGGCATTGGCATGAATGTTAGTTTTACATTTAACAATTCTGTCTTCTGTCCTAAACCCAAAATTCTTTGAGGTCACATTGGTTGCAATGAAGTTTGCCTGACAATGGTGGTCAGAGATATTGCTACTAACCTGATATGCATTTGAAATTCAAGTGTAAGTTGTCCATAGAAAGAAGAGGAGTTACTCTTGGTGATTCTCTGGCCAAAGGCTACATTGTAAAAACCAATGAGAATAGATTTCAATAATGAGAAACTCTTGGACAGAGAGGTTCATTGTTCATCGTTGTGGCATGGTCCTAAAACTCTTAGGCAGGAATAAAATTTCTGCAGATGCTGTGTTTGAAGGAGGTCATCATAGTTTCCTTTGGCACTACACTGGACTACATGTGAAAGCAACTGATTCTTATTTCTACAGAAGGAATGGTAAAGGCTTACTTCTTCTGAGGCCACATTCATCAAAAGGGAAATGAGTCAATCCACTGATCAAAGGACCACAAATTTTGAGGGTCTTTCTGTAAAATGAATACTTGATACAGGTTATAGACCTTTTCCAAGTATTGAGGTCTGCCATTCAATTCGGTGAAGTAAAAGAAGTGAGGTAACTTAGGAATAGAGGATGTCCTGGGCCCCAAAGGAGAAAGAGAAAATTTTGAAACCTGGTTGGGCAAAGGTGCGGGTTTTTTCAAAGATATGGGACAGAGGTCGAAAGTGCCATTCAACATTCTATTTGAACATGAGTTTCCCTGCAATCTTATTCAGTGAGGTAAGGTCCCACTGCTGTTCTTTAATTTTCACCTCTTCTAGACGTTGGAGAAGTTTTATATCTTGTTCTGGGTCTGGAATAGTTCAGGAAACAACCTGAGCCATCTTCAAATAGCCTGGCTGGCTGTGCATGGCAAGATTCGCTTCTTCACTTTGTCTTCATGTGTCCTTATATGGGCAGCATCTATAGAGCCACTCGATTTCTAGTCATAAGATGAATGAGCATTACACAGGATCCTGCCTGTAAATCTACCTCATAGTACCTGAGTACTGAAACCAGTGTAGAGAAATTGGAAGACACCAAGCCTTATATCTTAAATCTTTGGTGTATATATGTGTGTTGTAGGCAATTCAAAGACACAACTGGATGCTTGAATTCATGAATTTATACTATAATGTATAAATTCAAAAGTATTACTCAAAAGAGCATGTCTAATATTTCCTTAGGAATGAAAGTAGTGATTTTCCTGTTGTCAAAGAAGTGCTTCAGATTCCCTCTTGTACAGGTGTGTAATGTCTAGGTCCACATATTTAAAGGAAGAAGGAACTGAGGCCTACTCTGAGCCAGGCTAGTTGTCATGACCATGTTAATAAACAAGGGAAGTTTTGAGGTACTTTGGTGACAGGGGAGTCCTGAGAACCTCTTCTCAGAATGGAAAGTTCTGAGACCACATTTGCAATGGAGTACTCACATATGTCTTGGTATGAGGAGAGTCACACCATCCATATTCAGCAGAATAGGAATATCCTATGACCCAATACCAGGCTCTCCTCAAGTCAAACTCCAGAAACCCACTGCCATCAATCCTGCTACATTCTTATGGCCAACAGGTGCTCATCCATGACTGTCAGGAGATGACAATATGACCTCTATTGATATTGTCTTGATTTACCAAACCTTATACTGCCTATGATTCCATGGTAAAAATGACATAGATAGCTTGAGATGTGGGTAGTAGTGGGTAGAGTACACCAGATGGGGAGGATCTTTCTTCCAGAAACAACTGGTAGGATGGTAGCAAACTAACCTTCACCTGGCATCTGGGTACTGAAATCCATAGTCATCTTGAACTTTGCTCACTGATACACACTTTAAATGTCTTTGTATACTCAAAAATGGATATATGAGGGAATTGTTATTTTCAGATAGGAATCTAAAGTGCACAATTAAGTGAATGCCTTTTGGCTGGATGTCCTAGTTGCCAGAAACAGAGTTTTTCATTGCAAAAGTTGAGATTGTAAAGCATAAACTTACAAAGAGCAGACAGGTGAATATATAAAAAGAAAGTTTGTACCCCGTAATGAACAAAAGAAATATAAAATCTACTCAGAGTCCAAGACGGTGGTTGAACATATTGATGGGTGTTGATCATTGTGCCAGGCAATAGCCAATAGAAGGAGACTAAAGATGCCAGTCCAAACAACTTTTCACTGAAAACTTTGAATCACCATTGATGCAGAAAACAATATATTCCATGACAGAGACATATTTATACAATATTGATGCACTAAACCAGCTCTACAGAAGGTACTAGAAGGAAATCTTCCACACAAGGAATTTAACTTCATCTTCCTAACCTTCCATCCCACAAAAAAAAAAAAAAAACAGGATAGAAATAACTGCATCAAAACAAAACAAACATAAATATGCAAACAAACACACTTCCACAACAACATTAAATGACATATCTGTCACTTGTCATTTTTATCTCCCTCAGTATCAGCAGAGACAATTATCCAATAAAAAGAAAAAGAAAAAGAATGGACTTTTAACAAGATCCATCTTCCTTCTGTATAGAAGAAACACACATCAGGCACAATGATACATATTTCCTGATATTAAAATGTATTTTTAAAAAAAAAATGTTTTCCAACCTAAAGGAGACAAAAAAGAAATCTCCAGTAACCATTGTAATAAATAATGAAATAGAATTTCAACCAAAATTAATCCAAAGAGGTTAGAAAGGACATTTCAGAAACATAAAAAAAAAAAAATCCCACCAAGATTAGATCTCAATTCTGAATGCCCATGCCTCATATACAAGCACACCAACACTTGTAAAATAAACATTAATAAAGCTTAAGCCACACATAGTCCCCTAATCATTAAAAGTGGGATACCTCAACACCCCATTCTCAAAAGAGGCAGTTCAATTCAACAGACATTAAGCAAGAAAAAAGGACACTAACACATGTTATGAATCAAATGAAACCAACAGATATGCAGAGAACTTTTCAACCAAATACAAAAGAATTTACCCTTCTCTTCATCTACACATGGAATCCTTCCAAATTTGACCATGTAATCACTCAAAATGGAAGATTTACAAGGAGATGGAAATAATCCCTCGGCGCCTATCAGAGCATCATGAAATAAGGATAGACCTCGACAACAGCAGAAATTTAATAAGCCTACAAACTCTAAGGAACTAAACAATTTTCTACTCAATGAAAAGTGGGACAGGGAAAAAATAAAGAAATTAAAGATTTCCTAGTATTCAGTGAAAATGAAGGCACATAGTGTTGAAATTTATGGAACAAAGTGAAAGCAATATTAAGTGAAAAAATGATTATCACTAAGTGCTTTCATATTGGAGACATCTCTTACACGCAACTTAATGGCACAAATGGAGGTCCAAGGGGGGAAAAAGATGCAGACACTCTCTAGTAGAGTAGAGCCCTAGAGAAAACCTAAGGGCTGAAGCAAATATGTTTGCTTATTATGTTAAACTTCTTCTCCTATTTATATCACACTCCATCCCAAAGTAAAACCTCTCTTTTCCTATTACTCTTTTCAGATTACCTGCACTTAGCTTGTTCTCTATTCATTTTCTTGATTTTAATTTTTTAAAAAAAGTGAATTTTGGTTTCTGTTATTATTGCAGGTAATGAGTTCACATAGAATTATTTGACTCTAGGAATCTCAAGTAAGAACATGCAGCAGAAAGGGAACCACTCAAATTATCAAGGAAACCAAAAGGTGCTTCTTTGAGAAATTCAACAAGATAAATCCACCATTAGACAATCTAACTAGAAGGCAGAGAGACACTTTACAAATTAACAAAATTAGAAGTTATAATGAAAGGCACTGAGGAAATCCACAAAAATAATCAGTAGTCCTACTTCAAATGTGGACTATGCCACAAAATTTGAATATCTACATGAAATAGACAATCTTCTTGATAGAATTCACTTACCAAATTTGAATTCAGGTGAGGAAAATAAAAATGTGCTCTTAGTCTCAGCATCTACCTGCTGGCTATGGTCTTTTAGAAGCACTCTGTGGTAGGCTCCTGTCCTGTATCCTGTTGTCTCATTCTTCATATATTAATTAAATTTGCCTTTCTGAATGAGGATTGAGCATCTTGCCCAGGGTTGTTTGCCTTGCTGAAATACTTTAAGTGTACAAATTTTAGTATGTTCATCCTATATTACATGTCTAATATCCACTTGTAAGTGAATATGTACATTGTGTGTCTTTCTGCTTCTGGGTGACCTCACTCAGGATGATCTTTCCTAGTTCCCATTCTCTGCCTGCAAATTTCGTGATCCTCTTGTTTTTAATGGCTAAATAGTATTCCATTGTGTAAAAGAACCACAATTTCTTTATCTATTCCTCCCTTGAGAGACATTTGTATTGTTCCCAGGTTCTGGATCATTCAAATAAACCTGCTTATAAACATGGTTGAACAAATGCTCTTGTTGTATATTTGAACATTGTTGTATATATGCCTAGAAGTATAGTTGGAACTTTTAGAATTTTTATTTTAATTTTTATTAATTACATTTTATTCACTTTGTATCCTCCCATTAACCACTCTCTCCTCCCCTCCTAAACCTATTTTCCCTTCCCATTCTTTATGCATGCTACTCCCTATTTCCTCTGATAGTTTAGGCCTTCCTTTCCTTCTTTCCTGTACTAGCTTATCAGATCTCCTCAGGAGTGGCTGCAATAACATTTCTTGTGGCCTGATAAGGCTGCTCCCCTTCATGGGGTGGAGATCAAAGATCAGCACAATCCATTCATGTCAGAGGCAATTCCTGTTCCCATTGAACACAATTTGTCACTGAACTGCCATGTTATCTGCATGTGTGGTACGTGGTTAGAATATCATTTTCTGGGATTGAATAAAGTGTAATTGATGAAAAACTTTAAAAAAAAGGGAAAAGAAAATAATTTAAGAACCTTAAATGACTTTCAAAAGTGGAGGAAAACATGGAGTTAGTCAATTTACATGGAGCATGTCTTGCCCCTGGGGGCAATGGTCTCCTGAACCTACTCAGACCTCGGACACCACCACTGCTAGTTCTAGAACTGATGCAGGATGTTCCAACGAGCTGTAATATAGAGCAACAATACTAAAAACTGCATGGTACTGGCATAGAAACAGACTGGTGGATCAGTGGAATCGAATAGAAGACCCTGACATAAATCCACACACTTATGGACACCTGATTTTTGACAAAGATTCCAAAACCATTAAATGGGAAAAAGACAGCATCTTCAACAAATTGTGCTGGTCTAACTGTAAGTCTACATGTAAAAATGCAAATAGATCCATACTTATCATCTGCACAAAGCAAAAGTCCAAGTGGATCAAAGACCTCAACATAGAACTAGACACACTAAACCACTTAGAAGAAAAAGTGAGGAAGAGCCTTGGACTCATTGGCACAGGAGACAACTTCCTGAACAGAACACCAACAGAACAGGCTCTAAGAGCAACAATCAAAAAAATGAGACCTCATGAAACTGAAAACCTTCAGTAAAGCAAAGGATATTGTCCTCAGAACAAAATGACAGTCTACAGATTGGGAAAAGATCTCCACCAAACCTATATCTGACAGAGGGCTAATATCCAATATATAGTAGAAGTTAAACAACAAAAAAATCAAGTAATCCAATTTAAAAAAATGGGGTACAGAGCTAAACAGAGAATTATTTGCAGAGGAATATCGAATGGCAGAGAAACACTGAACGAAATGCTCAACCTCATTAGCCATCAGCAAAATACAAATCAAAACACCACTAAGATTTCATTTTACCCCCTTCAGAATGGCGAAGATCAAAAACTCAAGAGACAACACATGCTGGAGAGGTTGTGGAGAATGGGGATCCCTCCTCCACTGCTGGTGCGAATGTACACTTGTACAACCCCTTTGGAAAGCAATCTGGTGCTTTCTCAGACAACTAGGAATAGCGCTTCCCCAAGATCCAGCTATACCACTCCTAGGCATATATCCAAAAGAGACTCAAGCACACAAAAAGGAAATTTGCTTAACCATGTTTGTAGCAGCTTTATTTGTAATAGCCAGAAGCTGGAAACAACCCAGATGCCCCTCAACTGAAGAATGGATGCAGAAATTGTGGTACATCTACACAATGGAATATTACTCAGCAATGAAAAATAAGGAAATCATGAAATTTGCAGGTAAATGGTGGGATCTGGAAAAGATCATCCTAAGTGAGCTATCCCAGGAGCAGAGGGATGCACACGGTATATACTCACTCATATAGACATATAATATAGGATAAGCCTACTAAAATCTGTTCACTTAAAGAAACTAATCAAGAGGGAGGACTCTTGCTAAAATGACAAATTCCTAGCCAGAAAGGCAAAGAGGCAAAGACCTTGGACATCAGAAGGAGGAGAAAAGAGGAGCCTGACACAGAAGACCTCTGAAAAGCTCTGTCCTGCATACTATCAATGTAGATACTGAGGACCCAGAAATAAACCCACACACTTATGGACACCTGATATTTGACAAAGACGCCAAAAGCATACAATGGAAAAAAGATAGCATCTTCAACAAATGGTGCTGGTCCAACTGGATGTCTACATGTAGAAAAATGAAAATAGATCCATACTTGTCACCCTGCACAAAACTGAAGTCCAAGTGGATCAAAGATCTCAACATAAAACCTGACACATTAAATTGGCTTGAAATAAAAGTGGGGAATATCCTAGAACTCATTGGTACAGGGGAAAACTTCCTGAACAGAACTCCAACAGCACAGGCTCTAAGAGCAACAATCAATAAATGGGACCTCATGAAACTGAAAAGCTTCTTTGTAAGGCAAAGGACACCGTCATCAAAACAAAGTGACTGCCAACAGATTGGGAAAGAATCTTCACCAACCCTTTATCTGACAGAGGACTCATATCCAGTATATATAAAGAACTAAAGAAGCTGAAAAGCAGCAAACCAAGTAACCCACTTAAAAAATGGGGTACAGAGCTAAACAGAGAATTCTCTGTAGAGGAATACCGAATGGCAGAGAAGCACTTAAAGAAATGCTCAACCTCACTAGCCATTAGGGAAATGCAAATCACAACAACAATGAGATTTCACTTTACACCCATGAGAATGGCCAAGATCAAAACCTCTAGTGACAACACATTCTGGAGAGGTTGTGGATAAAGAGGAACCCTTCTCCACTGCTGGTGGGAATGTAAACTGGTACAACCACTCTGGAAATCAATCTGGCGTTTTCTCAGACAACTAGGAATAGTGCTTCCCCAAGATCCAGCCATACCACTCCTAGGCATATATCCAAAAGAAGCTCAAGCACACAAAAAGGAAATTTGCTTAACTATGTTTGCAGCAGCTTTATTTGTAATAGCCAGAAGCTGGAAACAACCCAGATGCCCCTCAACTGAAGAATGGATGCAGAAATTGTGGTACATCTACACAATGGAATATTACTCAGCAATGAAAAATAAGGAAATCATGAAATTTGCAGGTAAATGGTGGGATCTGGAAAGGATCATCCTGAGTGAGTTGTCCCAGAAGCAAAAAGACACACATGGTATATACTCACTCATATAGACATACAACATAGGACAAACCCACTAAAACCTGTGCATCTAAAGAAACTAAGCAAGAGAGAGGACCCTAACTAAAATGTCCAATCCCCATCCAGAAAGGCAAAGAGGATGGACATCAGAAGAAGAAGAAAACAGGAAACAACCTAGGAACCTACCACAGAGGTATTCTGAAAGCCTCTGCCCTACAGACTATCAAAGCAGATGCTGAGCCTGATGGATGGGCAATTGTTGGGCAGAGTGAATGGAATTTTATGTAAGAACTGGGAAATAGTAAGAGCTGGAGAGGACAGGGTCTCCACAAGGAGAGCAACAGAACAAGAAAATTTGAACACAGGGAACTTCCCAGAGACTCATACTCCAACCAAGGACTATTCATAGAGATAACCCAGAACCCCTGCACAGATGTAGCCCAGGGCAGTTCAGAGTCCAATTGGGTTACATAGTAATGTGAAGAGGGGCTGCCTCTGACATGAACTGACTGGCCTGCTCTTTAGTCACCTCCTCCTGAGGGGGAGCAGCCTTACCAGTCCATAGTAGAGGACAATGCAGCCACTTTTGATATGAACTGATAGACTAAGATCAGAAAGGAGAGGAGAACCTCCCCTATTAGTGGACTTGGGGAGTGGCATGCATGCGGAGGGAGGAGGGAGGGTGAGATTGGGAGGGGAGGGAGGGGCTTTTTGGGGTTGCAGAATGAATAAAGTGTAATTGATGAAAAATTAAAAATAAATAAATAAAATAAATAAAACTGAAATTTTAAAAGATAAAAACAAGTCCCATAATCATGGATTTATTGGATTAAAATGGTATATATAGACATCATATCAAAAGCAATCTTCAGACTCAATGCAATTCCCTTGAAAATACCAACAAATCTATTTATTAATTAATTTATTCATTCATTCATTTATTATAGTTTATTCATTCAGTATCCTACCTGTAGCCTCTCTTTTATCCATTCCCATACCCACAATTCCACACTCTTCTACACCCTTGCCCTTCCCATAGTCCATTGATAGGATAGGAACTCCTCCCCTTCCATCTGATCCTAATATATCAGGTCTCATCAGGAGTGTGGGCTTTGTTTTCCTCTCTGGCAACTGAATGGATGTCAGAGACATGACCCTATTGCCATTACTAGGGAATTGCACTTGAATGTTGAGCTGAAGCCACTTGAACACAGCTACATCTGATGAGGGATTCTAGGTTATCTCCATGAATGGTCCTTGGTTGGAGTATCAGTCTCAGAAAAGATACCTGTGCCCAGATTTGTTTCACTCCTGTTGAGTTCCTGTAGCTTCCATGCCTTTCTATCTCCCCCTACTTTCATAAGGATTCCTGCCCTCTGATCAAAGTATGACTATTAGTCTCAGCCTCTGCTTTGAATGAATCTAGACAAGATTCATTCAGGGCCCTTTTGTGCTAGGCTCCTATCCTCTTTCCTATTTTCTCAGTCTTCCAATGTGTATCCCACCTGCCTTTCTGAATAGGATTGATCATCTTACCAATGTCCTTTTTCTTGATTAGCTTCTTGGTATTTTAGAGATTTTAATATAATTATCTTGTATTATGTATCTAATAACCATTTATCAAGGAGTACACACCATGCGTGTCTTTCTGCTTCTGGGATACCTCACTCAGGATGATCTTTTCTAGTTCCATCTTTAGCAAGGTATTTCATTGCCATGTTTTTATTAGCTGAAAAGAATTCCATTGAATAAATGAACCATAATTTCTGTATCCATTCCTCAATTGAGGCATATATGGATATTTTCCAACTTCTGGCAATTACAATAAAACTGCTACGAACATGATTGAACAAATTTCCTGGTTGTATATTTGAGAATACTTGTGATAAATGCCTAGGAGGGGTATAGCTGCAGCTTGAAGTTTCACTATTACTAATTGTCTGAGAAAGCACCAGATTGTTTTCCAAAGTGGTTCAACAATTTTACATTTGCACCAGACTTGGAGGAGGGTTCCCCTTTCTCCACATCGCCCCCAGTATGCATTCTTACTTGATGTTTTATGTTAGCCATTCTGATGTGTGTTGGACTATCTGTATCGACTTGATTTGCATTTCCCTGGCAGCTAAAAATGTTGAGCATTTCTTTAAGTGTTTTTCTGCCATTCAATATTCCTCTATAAAGAATTCTCTATTTAGCTCTCTACCCCATCTTATAATTGCATTCCTGAATTTGTTGTTGTTAACTTGTTGGGTTCTTTTTATATTCTGGATATTAGCCCTCACTCAGATACAGGTTTGGTGTAACTATTTCCCAATATGTAGTCTGTGGTTTTGATATGATGACAGAGTTCTTTGCTTTACATAAGTTTTTAGTTTCATGAGGTCCCATTTACTGTTTGTTGATCTTAGTACCTGTGCTGTTATTGTTTTCTTCAGAAAGTTGTCTCCTATGAAAATGTTTTTGAGGTCTTTTCCCACTTTTTCTTCTAACAAGTTTAATATGTCTGGTTTTATGTTGAGGTCTTTGATCCATTTGATTTTAGTTTTGTATAGGTTGATAAGTATACATCCATTTGTATTTTCTACAGGTAGATATTCACATGGAAAAGTAACATTTTTTAATATAATTTCTTTTTTTTCCATCTTTTTCACAAATCAGGTGTCCAGTATTGTGAGTGTTTATTTCTGCAGCTTTTATTCGCTTCCACTGAAACACCACGTTGTTTCTATGCCAGTAACAGACAGTTTTGATTACTGTTGCTCTATGCTACAGCTTGAGATCTGGGATGAAAGTAATTCCAGAAGATCTTTTCTTGGAGAGGATTCTTTTTTAGTGATTCTGCATTTCTTGTTATTCCATATGAAGATGAGGATTTTTCTTTCAATGTCTGTAAAGAATTGTGTTTCTAATTTGATGAGAATTGCATTGGATCTGGTGATTTCTTCTGGTAAGGTGGTCATTTTTTACTGTTTTAATGATGTCGAACCATGAGCATGACATAGCTTTCCATTTTCTATTTTAGTCTTCTTCTCTCTCTCTTTCGCTTTTTGTTGGGAATTTTAAGTTTTTTCCTTGTTTTGTTTGGTTTGGTTTGGGTTTTCTTCAATGATTGACTTGCTTGGTTAGAGTCAAACCAAACTATTTTGTCCTTCAATGTTATTGTGAATGGTGTTCTTTTTACTTATTTCTTTCTCGGCCCATTTGTCTTTTGTATACAGGAGATATACTGGTATATTTTTAGTTAATTTTGTAAACAGCTACCTAGTGAAGGAGTTTATCAGATATAGGCATTTCCTAATAGAATTTGGAGAATCATTCATACATGCTATCATATGCTAAGGATGAAGATTATGCTGAAACCATCTGGTTCTGCGCTGTTTATTTTATTTTATTTTAATTTATTTATTCATTTATTTTTGGATGGGAGACATTTGATGACAATTTTTATTTCCTTAGGAGATATATGACTATTTATTTCATTTACCTGGACTCAATTCATTATTGGTAAGGGGAATAAATCATGATGGAAGTATCTCAGAAGCTGAAAGACACATATGGTATATATTCACTTAGATTGGATATTAGACATAAAATTTGGATAAACATACTAAAATATGTACACCTAAAGTACCTCAGAGGGAAGTAGGATCCTGGGTAAAATGACCAGTTCTCACTCAGAAATATGAATGGGCAGGACATTGTAAGAAGGAATAAAACTGGAAAAGGGACAGGATCTTACCACAGAGGGCCTCTGAAAGACTCTATCAGCAGTGTATCAAAGCAGATGATGAGACTCATAACAATACTTTGGGCAGAGTGCAGGCAACTTATAAAAATGGGGAAGAGTGTAACATGTGGCAAGAATAGGAGGTCCACAAGGAGAGTGACACAAGCCCAGGGGTCTTTTTTGAGACTGATGCTTGCTTTAACCAAGGTCAATTCATGCATCCAACCTAGAAGCCCTGCTAATATTTAGCACATAGAAGTTCAGTATCCAAGTGGGTTCCCAACTAAGTGGAATAGAGACTGTCTCTAACATGAACTCAATGTATGGCTCTTTGATCACCTACACCTGAGGGCATGCAGTTTTACATAGACCTAGATTAAGACAATGCAGATAATCCTGTTGAGACATGGTAGGCTACTGTTAGATGGAACTGGAGGAGGCACTGCCCAATCAGTGGACTTGGAGAGAGTCATGGGAGAAGATGAGGGAGGCAGGTTGGGATTGGAAGGGATTAAGATAAATTGCTACAGTTGGGATATGAAGTGAATAACCTGCAATTAATTTTAAAATATTTTTTTAAAAAATTAAAAGGAAATTGTCCATTTCTTTTTTTTCAATTACACTTTATTCATTCTGCATCCCCCCATATTCCCCTCCCACCTCCCCTCCCAATCCCACCCTCCCTTCTCCCTCTGCATGCATGCCACGCCCCAAGTCCACTGATAGGGGAGGTTCTCCTCTCCTTTCTGATCTTAGTCCATCAGTTCACATCAAAAGTGGCTGCATTGTCTGCTACTGTGGCCTGGTAAGGCTACTCCCCCCTCAGGGGGAGGTGATCAAAGAGCAGGCCAATCAGATTATGTCAGAGGCAGTCCCTCTTCACATTACTATGTAACCCACTTGGACTCTGAACTGCCCTGGGCTACATCTGTGCAGGGGTTCTGGGTTATCTTCATGAATAGTCCTTGGTTGGAGTATTAGTACGTTTCATTTTATTTTAGTTTATTTTTTTTTTTTTACAAACGTAGGTGCTTTTGTATTTGGAGCGGAATTGTTCAGGATTGTGAAATCTTCTTGGTGGTCTTTTGCTTTGATGAGTATGCCATCTTGATACCCATTTCTTTGGATTAATTTTGGTTGAAATTCTATTTCATTAGATATAAGAAGCAAGCAGAGAAGCATCCATTAGCTTGGAAAACCATCTTCCAGCACATTACTCTCAGGTAATATCTATCTTTATGACTTAGGTGTGTTTCTTGTGTGCAACAGATTGTTGGGTCTTGTTTACACAACCATTCTGTTACTATGTTTTTTATGATTGGAAAATTGACTGCAATTACTGACCCATGTGACACTTAGATCCTTTGATTTTGATGTTGGTGGTTACAGTGCATTTGTATGCTTGACTGATTTAAGTTTTGCTCTAGTAAGGTTATTTCATTTGTTTTCCTGAAATTAATTAGTTTTCTTGGGTTGTATTTTTCTTCCTAGTACCTTCTGTAATGCTGGATATGAAAGTAGGCATTGTTTAATTTTGTGTTTGTGTATGTGTGTGTGTGTGTGTGTGTGTGTGTGAGTGAGTGTGTGTTGAATATCTTGGTTTCTTCATCTATGAGGGCTGAGAGTTTTTCTGGGTATAGTAACTTTGGCTGACATCCATGTTCTTTTAAGGTCTGCCCTCAAGGCCCTTTTGAGCTTCATAGTCTCTGTTGAGAAATCAGGTGTGATTCTCATAGATTTGCCATCATATGTTACTTGCCCATTTTCCTTTGCAGCTTTTAATATTTTGTTGTTGTTCTGAATCTTTACTGTTTTGATCATTTAGTGGAGGACGATTTTCTTTTCTGTTTTAATATATTTCTTTCCAGGTCTAATATATTAGGCATTCTGTTGGCCTCTTGTATGTGTACATTCCTCTCCTGCAAATTGGGGAAATTTTCGTCTATATTTTTGAAATTATTTTCAGGTCCATTGGGATGGGAGTCTTCTGTTTCCTCTCTTCCTATTCTTGTTAGTTTTTGTCTTTTCATGATGTCTTGGATTTCTTGGATATTTTATATCAGGCTTTTTTAGAAGCATCATTTTCTTTGATGGATACATTGTTATCTTCCACTGTATCTTCAACACCTGAGAATCTTTCTCCCATCTCTAGAAGTTTGTAGCTTATGCTTATTTCAGTATTTACTGTTTTCTTCCCAAGTTCCTCCTCTCCATGATTTCCTCCAATTATGATTTCTTTAATTATTCCAATACAATCTTCAGACCTAAAAGGTTTTGTTGATTTCCTTTACCTCTCTAGGTGTATTTTCCTTCTTTTCCTTCAAGTCCTTCAATTATTTGTGTGAACCTTAGTTTCCTCCTTAAGCTTCCTCTTAAGCATAGATGTAAGGTCACCTTCTTAAATTTCAGTTAAGTTAGCATGTCCAGGCTACATGCTCCTGAATAACTGGGTTATGGAGATGCCATACTGCTTTCCCTTTTTTTAGTTCTGTTTTTAGTCTGGCTTCTACCTATCTGTCTGTCTCAAGATTCAGTTGTTAGTTTGGGGGCCTGCTGCTTTCTCGAGGTTGAGAGAATCCCCATGGCAGGATTCTGAAGCATATGTCCTCAGTTTTTTGGGTAAGATATTGCTACCTAAGAATTGCCGAGGGGGCGGAGCCAAGATGGCGACTAGCACACACAGTTTCTGAGCGGTGGGATACCTGATCTTCTTCTGAGTTGCAGAATGGAAGGAGCCCCAACCCAGGAAAATCACAGCGAAGCTTTCTGCACAACAGGGGACATCGCAGGAGGTAAAAACTTTGGCCTCCGGTCACCTGGAGACTTGCTTGGGGAAGGAGAGAAACGATCCTTTGTTCTTGGGGCACTCCCTTCCCCCAGACCTCCTTCCTCCTCAGCACAATGGCACAGCAGACTCATCTTTCTCAGCGCAGACCTAACTGCCTGGGGTATACAGCCGCTGAGACGCAGCCCCAAGCCCTTTAGCTGCAGACAAAAGCCAGTAGTACCTCTCCCGGAGTCCCAGATTCGCGCAGCAGCTGCACCATCCTCCCAGGGCGCGAATCTGCTAGACACCATACTAGCTCCACAGGATCGCCATCACTGACGGTACGGGCTGCCCAATCCCACAGTGACAGAGAATACACTATATACTCACCAAAACCCAGCAGAAACGTCATACAACCTGGACACACCAGGCGCTGGGCCTCCCAAGCTTGGAGAGCACAACAAAGAGATCCCAGGACTTCCCAGAAAGCATTGGGACTAGCAACCCAGTCTCCAGTTACAGCGGGACGTGGTGGCGGAGCAGCACTGAACTGGCAGGGCACAACAACCCTCCAGTTTAAGACTAACCAGGGCCAAACCAAAGAACAGAGAGCCTGGTTACCCCATCCCTGCTGAAGTGACCACCCTGAAATCTCCAGCTGCAGCAAGACCTCAGAACCTGGCAGTGACAGCAGCACAGAACTGGCGGAACACATCAAAGAAGCAGGGCCAATCCAGAGAGCAGAGAGCACCAGATACCAAGATCTCTGCCAAGTGACCTGCCTGTAAGTGAGTGCACCCTTGAGAATCTGCAGTTCCCCAGATCCTGGGTCCTTCTAAATCAGAAGCCTGGCATCGAACCCCCCTCCCACTCACATACCCACTTTGGGAAACAGAGGGGCATTAGGGACATTGAAGTTCCTGCCCTGTGGGCCTGATTGAGGAGTTAAGACAGTTAATGCCAGAAATTGCGCTGCAATCATCATAGCGCCTGCGACATATACAGTGCAGAGCCCCTCCCACACACTCAAGGGTTCAACATTAGCCATCACTCTGTCCCTCGAGAAACTCATCCACGCACACTTACACACACAGACACACACACACACACGCGCGCGCGCGCACACACACACTTGCATTTGCCCCATTTGCGCCTGCGTACTTTCCTCCCACAGGTACAGCTAGTCCTCAGCACATGCTGAGATTGCTCAGCTTCCTGAAGAACTCTCCAGACACCAGAGAGAGACAGCACCAGTCTGATCTGCAGAATCCACAAACAAACAGGGAAGGTTTCAGATAAGCCAATGGCCAGAGGTAGGCGAAAGAACACTTCCAACATAAATCAGGACATCATGACTTCACCAGCAAACCCCAAAATTGATGGATACTCCAATTCAGCAGAAGCACAGGAAAATGATTTTAAAGCCATGCTTGCCCAATTATTTGAGGCTCATAAGGAGGAAATGAACAAGTCTTTCAAAGAGATGGCGAGTCAATTGGAGGCAAAGAAAGAAGAAATAGACAATATCCTTAAAGAAACACAGGCAAACATAGCCAAACAAATACATACACAAGTAGAGGAAAAATTAGTGGCATATAAGAAGGAAATGAACAAAGAAATAGAGGCCATCGTAGAGAGACAGGAATCCAAATTCAAACACATGAAAGAAATGGTGCAAGGCATGAAAACAGAATTAGAATCAATAAAGAAAACACAAAATGAGAAAACCCTTGAGCTGGAGAACCTGGAGAAAAGATCAGGAACCACAAAAGTAAGCATCACCAACAGAATACAAGAGATGGAAGGGAGAATCTCTGGAGCTGAAGACACACTTGCAGAAATGGATACTTCTCTCAAAGAAAAAGAAAAATCAGAAAAGTTCCAATCACAAAATATCCAAGAAATCAAGGATGCTATGAAAAGACAAAATATAAGAATAATAGGAATTCACGAAAAAGAAGACTCCAGACTCCAAGGTCCAGAAAATATTTTCAAGAAAATCATAGAAGAAAATTTTCCCAACTTAAAGAAAGAGATGTCCATAAATATACAAGAGGCCTACAGAACTTCAAATAGACTAGACCAGAAAAGAAACACATCACGTCACATCATAGTCAAAACACTAAATCTACAGAACAAAGAAAAGATATTAAAAGCAGCAAGGGAAAGAGGCCAAGTAACATATGAAGGTAGACCTATCAGAATCACACCGGACTTCTCATCAGAAACTATGAAAGCCAGAAGGGCCTGGGCAAGTATCATGGAGACTCTAAGAGATCACAAATGTCAACCCAGACTACTATGCCCTGCAAAGCTTTCAATCAACATAGATGGAGAAAACAAAATATTCCATGACAAAACTAAATTTACACAATATCTACACAGCAAACCAATCCTACAGAAGATACTAGAAGGAAAACTCCAATCCAATGAAAACAATTTACCCAAGAAAACAGGGCATACAGATACTATCCCAACAAAAATGAAAAGAAAACAAGCAATGAAACAGGGTTAGATCATCGACTCCATTACAAAAGGAACTAACATGCATTGGTCACTATTATCTATCAATATCAATGGACTCAAATCACCAATAAAAAGACACAGGCTAACAGAATGGTTAAGGAAACAGGATCTAACATTCTGTTGCATCCAAGAAACACACCTATGCAACAAAGACAAACACTACCTCAGAGTAAAGGGCTGGAAAACTGTTTTTCAAGCAAATGGTTCCAGAAAACAAGCTGGAGTAGTCATCCTAATATCTAATAAAATAGACTTTCAACCCAAGTTAATAAAAAAAGATAAGGAGGGCCACTATATTCTCATCAAAGGAAAAATCCACCAAGAGGACATCACAATCTTGAATATCTATGCCCCAAATACAAGAGCACCAACATTCGCAATAAAACATTATTAAAGCTTAAATCATACGTTGATCCTAATACCTTAATAGTGGGAGACTTTAACACTCCACTCTCACCAAGGGACAGATCATCTAGACAGACACCAAATAGGGAAATAAAAGCACTCACAGAATCCCTAAATCAAATGGACCTAATAGACGTCTACAGATCATTTCACCCAAACTCAAAAGAGTAAACCTTCTTTTCAGCACCGCATGGAACCTTTTCCAAAATAGACCATATAGTGGGTCACAAAGCAAGCCTCAACAGATACAAAAGGATTGAAATGATCCCTTGTATACTATCTGACCACCATGGATTAAAGCTAGACATCAACAACAACAGAAACAACAAAAAGCCGACACGCACATGGAAACTTAACAACTTACTACTCAATGACAGCTGGGTTAAGGAAGAAATAAAGAAAGAAATTAAAGACTTCCTAGAATTCAATGAAAATGAAGGCAAAACATACCCAAATTTATGGGACACATTGAAAGCAGTGCTCAGAGGAAAATTTATAGCACTAAGTGCCTGCAAGAAAAAATTTGTAACATCACATACAAACAACTTAATGGCCCAACTGAAAACCCTAGGAAAAAAAGAAGCAGATACACCCAAGAGGAGCAGACAGCTGGAAATAATCAAACTAAGGGCTGAAATCAATCAACTAGAAACAAATAAAACTATCCAAAGAATCAATGAAACAAAAAGCTGGTTCTTTGAGAAAATCAACAAGATAGACAAACCCTTAGCCAAACTAACTAAAAAGCAGAGAAAAACTATCCAGATCAGCAAAATCAGAAATGAAAATGGGGACATAACCACAGACATTGAGGAAATCCAAACAATTATTAGGTCATACTACAAAAGCCTATATGCCACAAAATTTGAGAATCTAAATGAAATGGATAATTTTCTTGAAAGATTCCATCTACCAAAACTAAGTCAAGATCAGGTAGAAAGACTGAATAGCCCTATATCTCCTAAGAAAATCGAAGCAGTCACTAACAGTCTCCCCTCCAGAAAAAGCCCTGGACCAGATGGCTTCAGCGCAGAATTCTACAAGACCTTCAAAGAAGTGCTAACTCCAATTCTCCTCAAGCTATTCCACAAAATAGAAACAGAAGGAACACTACCAAACTCATTCTATGAAGCCACAGTCACCTTAATACCTAAACCACACAAAGACCCAACAAAAAAAGAGAACTTTAGGCCTATCTCTCTTATGAACATTGACGCAAAAATACTCAATAAAATACTTGCAAACCGAATCCAAGAACACATCAAAGATATCATCCACTATGACCAAGTAGGCTTCATCCAAGGCATGCAAGGGTGGTTCAACATATGGAAATCCATCAATGTAATCCACTACATAAACAAACTGAAGAAGAAAAACCACCCTGATCATCTCCTTAGATGCCGAAAAAGCATTTGACAATGTCCAACACCCATTCATGTTTAAAGTCTTGGAGAGATCAGGGATACAAGGCACATACCTAAACATGGTAAAGGCAATATATAGCAAGCCTATAGCTAACATCAAACTCAATGGAGAGAAACTTAAATCAATCCCACTGAAATCAGGGACAAGACAAGGCTGTGCATTGTCCCCATATCTCTTCACCATAGTACTTGAAGTCCTAGCCAGAGCAATAAGACAACTAAAGGAGATCAAGGGGATACAAATCAGAAAGGAAGAGGTCAAAGTGTCACTATTTGCAGATGATATGATAGTATACATGAGCGACCCCAAAAATTCAACCAGAGAACTCCTTCAGCTGATAAACACCTTCAGCGAAGTGGCAGGATACAAAATCAACTCAAAAAAATCAGAAGCCCTCCTATATACCAAAGACAAAAAGGCTGAGAAAGAAATTAGGGAAACAACACCCTTCACAATAGCCACTAATAACATAAAGTACCTTGGTGTGACTCTAACCAAGCAAGTGAAAGACCTCTTTGAGAAAAACTTCAAGTCTCTGAAGAAAGAAATAGAAGAAGATATCAGAAGATGGAAAGATCTCCCGTGCTCATGGATTGGTAGGATTAACATTGTGAAAATGGCCATACTGCCAAAAGCAATCTACAGATTCAATGCAATTCCCATCAAAATACCAACTCAATTCTTTACAGACCTTGAAAAAAAGATTCTCAGCTTCATATGGAGAAACAAAAAACCCAGAATCTCCAAAATGGTCCTGTACAACAACAGATCACCTGGAGGTATCTCCATTCCTGATCTCAAGCTGTACTACAGGGCAACAGTAATAAAAACTGCATGGTATTGGCATAGAAACAGAAAGGAGGATGAATGGAACCACATAGAAGACCCATAAATAAATCCACACACCTATGAATACTCGATATTTGACAAAGAAGCCAAATCCATTCAATGGAAAAAAGACAGCATCTTCAACAAATGGTGCTGGACCAACTGGATGTCTACATGCAGAAAAATGAAAATAGATCCATATTTATCACCCTGCACAAAACTAAAGTCAAAGTGGATCAAGGACCTCAACATAAAACCAGATACCTTAAATCAATTGGAAAAAAAGTGGGGAACAGCTTAGAACTCATTGGCACAGGAGACAGCTTCCTGAACAGAACACCAACAGCACAGGCTCTAAGAGCAACAATCAATAAATGAGACCTCATGAAACTGAAAACTTTCTGTAAAGCAAAGGATACCATCATCAAAACAAAACGACTGCCTACAGATTGGGAAAGAATCTTCACTAACCCTTTATCTGACAGAGGACTAATATCCAGTATATACAAAGAACTAAAGAAGCTGAAAAGCAGCAATCCAAGTAATCTAATTAAAAAATGGGGAACAGAGCTAAACAGAGAATTCTCTGTAGAGGAATATCGAATGGCAGAAAAACACTTAAAGAAATGCTCATCCTCATTAGCCGTCAGGGAAATGCAAATCAAAACGACCCTGAGATATCACCTTACACCCATCAGAATGGCCAAGATAAAAAATTCAATTGACAATACATGCTGGAGAAGTTGTGGAGAAAGGGGAACCCTCCTCCACTGCTGGTGGGAATGTAAACTGGTACAACCACTCTGGAAAGCTATCTGGCGCTTTCTAAGATAAATAGGAATAGTGCTTCCTCCAGACCCAGCTATACCACTGCTAGGTATATACCCAAAGTTTGTTCAAGTACACAAAAAGGACACTTGCTCAACCATGTTTATAGCAGCTGTATTTGTAATAGCCAGAACCTGGAAACAACCCAGATGTCCATCAACGGTGGAATGGGTACAGAAATTGTGGTATTTTTATACAATGGAATACTACTCAGCAATCAAAAAGGAGGAAATCATGAAATTTGCAGGCAAATGGTGGGATCTAGAAAAGATCATTCTGAGTGAAATATCCCAGAAGGAGAAAGACAAACATGGGATATACTCACTTATATAGACCTATAAGATATGATAAACATAATGAAATCTATACACCTAAAAAAGATAATCAATTGAGCAGACATGGGGTAAGATGATCAATCCTCGTTTAGAAAGACAGATGGGATGTGCATTGAACGTATGACAGGAGTCTACTGAGCGCATCTGAAAGACTCTAACTAGCAATGTTTCCAAAGCAAAGACTCATGACCAAACCTTTGGCAGAGTACAGGGAATCATATGAAAGAAGGGGAGTTAGTATGATGGGGAAAGGATGGAAGCTCCACAAGGACCAAATATATCTGGGCACAGGGTCTTTTCTGAGACTGACATTCAACCAAGGACCATGTATGGATATAACATAGAGCCTCTGCTCAGATGGAGCCTGTTGTAGCACAGTAACCAATTGTTTTCCCATAGTGAGGGGAACAAGGACTATCTCTAACAGGAACTCAATGACTGGTCTTTGGCCTCCCCAGCCCCCAAGGGAGGAGCAGTCCTGTTAGGCCACAGAGGAGGGCTTTGCAGCCAGTGCTGAAGATACCTGATAAAACAGGATCAGATGAATGGGGAGGAGTTCCCCCCTATCAGTGGACTTGGAAAGGGGCACGGTGGAGATGAGGGAGGGAGGGAGGGACTGGGAGGGAATGAGGGATCGGGACATGGCTGGGATACAGAGTTAATAAAATGTAACTGATAAAAAAATTAAAAAAAAAAGAATTGCCACAGCTCACTGCAGGCATATGGACCTGTGTGTTAACTGTGCCATTGGTAATCCGCTGGTCTGTCTTCTCATGAGGAGAAGTTCTGGAGACAGTTACCCTCCCTCTGGATTTCTTACTTTGAATTTAGTAAAGTGCTGCTATGCTCTTACACTTTTTTGCTTGGTGCAACTGTCTTGAATCACCAGGTAGTGCCTCAGTTAATCCAGCTCATCAAGGGAGAACTGGTAGTATCTTTTTGGCTGATCCAGTGGCTCTCAGGCTTCTGTAGGTATACTCTTGAAACTATGTCCAAATAACTTGGTGGTAATCAGTTGCAGGTGAGCACAGCACTCATGCATGCAGCTGGAAGCTAGAATCTGGAGCCTGCTCAAAACCAGAAAATTTTCTGTAACTGCAGGTCATGAGGTCAGATCTGTGGTTTTCCCCATTGTGGGATATCCTCCAAACAGAAAGACCCAGTGTATGGTTTCCCAGGATCCACTGTTCCTCTCTCATTTGAGTACTGCCTGCCTGGTTGGTTAACTTGGAGAAGTTATTTCATACCTCTTTACTTAACCCTAATTTTAAATTTAACTTCATAGCTAAGTTTTGTTCCCAATGAGTGTGAAATATGATATTTAATAATTTAAATGCAGTTTTCCTAGAAGTTATATTGACTAGTCATCTTTTCTTTAAAACCTTTTGAGTCATACTGTTCCAGAGAACAAAACATTAAAAGGATTCACATTACCATATATATATATATATATATTAATTACACTTTATTCATTTTGTATCCCCCATAAGTCCCTCCCTCCTCCCCTCCTCATCCCACCCTGCCTCCCTTTTAATATTTACTTTTTCATCATTAATATTTAATCATTAGTCGATCATAATGTTGCCTGGGTTCCAGTAAGTATAACCCAGATGCAGGAAGAACAGTGCACTGAAACTCCTCATTGAATCAGTCTCTAGGAACTCACCGTTGACAAATCTTGTATTTTCTTTTTCTCATCATTTAGGCTAAATTTAGGTAAAATAGTGAACAACTTTCTTACATGGTGAATCTGATGAACAGAACATGAGTTAGATCCTCTACCTTGAAATACCACCTTAAAAGAGGAAAATGATGATTGTTGTTCTTCTAAGCCACATCTCTTCCAACACTGATGTTATCATCAATGCAGCCTTAAGGTTCACTATATCAATATAATAGTATAAAATTAGATACAGATAGATATAGATATGTGTGCATATGTATATGTATGTGAGTAACATGAAAAACTAAAGAAGGGAACCTAACAATCAGAAGTCTCTTAGATAAACACTTTTGAGGAATAACTAGACAATTAGTCTTTAGATCCATTTTTTTCTATTTGGGTTATATATGTTCTCTTGTGTTTTCAAAATAAAAGCTGTTCATTAGTGATGTTTTTGTAAGAATAAGAATTGGGTTTAAATAATTTAACTTGCTATGTCTTCAGTTAGGGATGATTGATTGTGTTTTTGAGACACTCTTAAAACTTGTTATTTTCTGCTTAACCCTAGGAACTAAAATGATTTGTCTGAGAAGAAAGCATAGCAATTATATTGGAGATAAATGGCATTAACCAACTTTGGTCTCCAGCACTTAGCCTGGTAATGCCTGCTTTAATAGGTAATTCCACAACAGTAAGTAGGTAGGAATTTTAGAGACCCTACATGATAATTTGTGTAGCCTTAAGAAAGATGTTGTTCCATCTTTGGATTTGGAAGTCCTGAGAAGACAGGACTTCCAAATAAAAGGCCTCACTTAACAGTATTGTAAACATAGCCCACTAATCATGGTTGGTGAAGCCATGGACTACAGACGAAAAACTGTCAGTTCTGAAACCAGCATGAAATAAAAGGGCAATCTAAGAACTCAACCATTTCATCCACAGGAAAAGGCAGGTCTCAACTATCATCAAAGAAGCTTGTCTTGGCAGCATATGGAGGATATTACAGAGACTGAGAAACATAGTCAAAACATAGACATCACCTGTGGACTTTGCATCCCAAATTGAAACATAGATAATAAATCTACAAGAACAGCAGAAGAAACATCTCAAAAGAAGGGAAGAAGATTGTAAAAGTCAGAGAAAAACCAGCATGCCTTCTGTGAGACACTATCTTCTAGAAAGGTGAAAACATGGAATTTCAAAAATGTGATTCTTTAAACCAAAAATAACCAATACTAACTCCAGATGACATGCCAAAATAAATATGTGAAATCTCACACTGCTGTAAACCTAAGTAAAGATTTACTAAAAAATGAATGGCTGCTGAGAGAAGGGGGCTCAGTCTCAGATCAGGCTGCAATTTAAGTTATCTAAATACAAATGATCAGCCCAAAATATGTGTAAATATGAATAACACTAAAGAGAATCTGCAGGTTGTATTTGTAAATATGCATATATACAAAATATTTATGACTGTAATATGTTACTCATAATTAATAGGATAAGAGGTCATGAATTTAAGAGGGGTTTGATGGATAATGTGAGAGAAATTGAAGGGAAGAGAAATAGATATGAAATTTTCTAAATACCATATCATATATAAAACTGTAAAAATAAATTCTACCCTCTATACAGAATGAAAAGTTAAACTCACTACTCTTTTTCTTTATTACCACAAACAAAGGCTCTAGGATAAGGTAGTTTTAATTGGTTTCTAGCAATACAGGATGATCTGTGACCTTATTTTAAATATGCACTACAAATTCTAAGAAATTAAATTGTAAAGAAAGATTGGATTACCAATTTCTTTTCAGATTGAAGAAAGATTGAGTTACCGATTTCTTCTCAGATTGAGTCATTTTATTGGGATCGAAATGTGAAAATGTACCTGTCTTTGCCTTCATGAAAGTGAATATTTAGGATTACTGTCTTTAAAAGTGGCTGAAAGCTACAGGGTGAAACAGTTTTACTTTCTACCTACTGCATTTTTCCAAGCAATTTGTGTAGATTGTTAGGATATTCTATTGAGATATGTAGTCTACTTGCTTCAATGCCTTGGGCTTTTTCGTTTTCTTTTTTCTTTCTTTCTTTCTTTCTTTCTTTATTTATTTATTTTAATTTTTTATTTTTTTTTATCAGTTACATTTTATTAACTCTGTATCCCAGCCGTGTCCCAATCCCTCATTCCCTCCCAGTCCCTCCCTCATCTCCACCGTGCCCCTTTCCAAGTCCACTTATAGGGGGGACCTCCTCCCCATTCATCTGATCCTGTTTTATCAGGTATCTTCAGGAATGGCTGCAAGGCCCTCCTCTGTGGCCTAACAGGACTGCTCCTCCCTTCGGGGGTGGAGAGACCAAAGAGCCAGTCATTGAGTTCCTGTTAGAAATAGTCCCTGTTCCCCTCACTTTGGGAAACCAATTGGTTACTGAGCTACCACAGGCTACATCTGAGTGGAGGTTCTAGGTTATATCCATACATGGTCCTTGGTTGAATGTCAGTCTCAGAAAAGACCCTGTGCCCAGATATATTTGGTCCTTGTGGAGCTCCTATCCTTTCCCCATCATACTAACTCCCCTTCTTTCTTATGATTCCCTGTACTCTGCCAAAGGTTTGGTCATGAGTCTTTGTTTTGAAAACACTGCTAGTTAGAGTCTTTCAGATGCGCTCAGTAGACTCGGCTACAGAAATTGTGGTATTTTTATACAATGGAATACTACTCAGCAATCAAAAAGGAGGAAATCATGAAATTTGCAGGCAAATGGTGGGATCTAGAAAAGATCATTCTGAGTGAAATATCCCAGAAGGAGAAAGACAAACATGCGATATACTCACTTATATAGACCTATAAGATATGATAAACATAATGAAATCTATACACCTAAAAAAGATAATCAATTGAGCGGACATGGGGTAAGATGATCAATCCTCGTTTAGAAAGACAGATGGGATGTGCATTGAACGTATTTATTTATTTTTTATCAGTTACATTTTATTAACTCTGTATCCCAGCCGAGTCCCGATCCCTCATTCCCTCCCAGTCCCTCCCTCCCTCCCTCATCTCCACCGTGCCCCTTTCCAAGTCCATTCATCTGATCCTGTTTTATCAGGTATCTTCAGGACTGGCTGCAAAGCCCTCCTCTGTGGCCTAACAGGACTGCTCCTCCCTTCGGGGGTGGGGAGACCAAAGAGCCAGTCATTGAGTTCCTGTTAGAAATAGTCCCTTTTCCCCTCACTTTGGGAAACCAATTGGTTACTGAGCTACCACAGGCTACATCTGAGTGGAGGTTCTAGGTTATATCCATACATGGTCCTTGGTTGAATGTCAGTCTCAGAAAAGACCCTGTGCCCAGATATATTTGGTCCTTGTGGAGCTCCTATCCTTGCCCCATCAGACTAACTCCCCTTCTTTCTTATGATTCCCTGTACTCTGCCAAAGGTTTGGTCATGAATGTAAACTGGTACAACCACTCTGGAAAGCTATCTGGCGCTTTCTAAGACAAATAGGAATAGTGCTTCCTCCAGACCCAGCTATACCACTGCTAGGTATATACCCAAACTTTGTTCAAGTACACAAAAAGGACACTTGCTCAACCATGTTTATAGCAGCTCTATTTGTAATAGCCAGAACCTGGGAACAACCCAGATGTCCATCAACGGTGGAATGGGTACAGAAATCGTGGTATTTTTATACAATGGAATACTACTCAGCAATCAAAAAGGAGGAAATCATGAAATTTGCTTTTTCTTTTTCTAATGAATTATAACTTACAGGAAGGTAGAATCTGACCTTATCCTGGGGACAACTAAGATAATTATGCTGACATCTTTTGGTTCTTAGTATAGTTGTGAAACCTAAGGGAAAATAGCAAAATAAATTTGTTCCCGAATGAACAATATAAATTGCATACTAAAAGATTACTTGCTGTATACCAGTTCATCAAATTCCAACCAAGAGTGAAATAGAAATGACTAACTTACATTTCCTTGCATCACCAAGTTTGATTTTCTGTATTTACTAAGATGTTTTAGTAGTGTGGACTGGAACTTTGTGAATAGTTTGATCCTCACATGTTCCCATAGAGCAATGATTCTCCTTTTGTGAGTTTTTATTCCTTTTGGTGGCGACATGTAAGTCTTTCACAGAGTTCACCTATGACATGTCCTGCATATCAGATATTTATATTATGATACATAACATTAGCAAACTACAGTTTTAAAGATTACATGGACTCTGCCCAACAGTTGAACATAAGTCTTAGCCTCTGCTTTTATACTCTGCAGGGTAAAGCCTTTCAGAGGCATTCTGTTGCAGGTTCCTAGGTTGTTTCCTATTTTCTTCTTCGTCCATCCTCTTTGCCTTTCAGAAAAGGGATTGAGCATTTAGTCAGGGTCCTCTCTCTTGATTTGTTTCTTTAGATGTACAGATTTTACTAGGTTTACCCTCTGTTCTATCTCTATAAGAGTGAGTACATACTGTGTGTGTCTTTCTGCTTCTGGGACAGCTCACTCAGGCTGATCCTTTCCAGGTCCCACCATGTACCTGCAAATTTCATGATTTCCTTATTTTTCATTGCTGAGTAATAGTCCATTGTGTAGATGTACCACAATTTCTGCATCCATTTTTCAGTTGATGGGGATCTGGGTTATTTTCAGCTTCTGGCTATTACAAAAAAAGTTGCTACAAACATGGTTGAGCAAATGTCCTTATTGTGTGAGACCCTTTTAGAAATATGCTTAGGAGTGGTATGGCTGGATATTGAGGAAGCTCAATTCCTAGTTGTCTGAGAAAGCATCAGATTGATTTCTGTGTGGTTGTACAAGTTTATATCCCCACCAGAGTTCCCTTTCCTCCATAACCTCTCCAGCATGTGTTGTCACTGGAGTTTTTCATCTTGGCCATTCTGATGGGTGTAAGGTGAAATCTCAGGGTCATTTTGATTTCCTTTTACCTAATGGCTAATGGTTTTGAACATTTCTCTGCCATTCAATATTCCTCTATAGAGAATTTTGTTTAGCTCTGATCCCTATTTTTTTTTTTAATTGGATTACGTGGTTTGCTGCTTTTCAGCCTCTTTAGTTTTTTATATATACTGGATATTAGTCCTCTGTCAGATAAAGGGTTAGTGAAGATTTTTTTCACAATATTTAGAAAGTCGTTTTGTTTAGATGACAGTGTCCTTTGCTTTACAGAAGCTTTTCAGTTTTATGAGGCCCCATTTATTATTTGTTGCTCTTAGAGCCTGTGCTGTTGGTGCTGTTCAGGAAGTTCTCTCCTGTACCAATGAGTTCTAGGGAATTCCCCACTTTTTCATCTGACTGATTTAATATGTCTGGTTTTATGTTGACGTCTTTGATCCATTTCGAGTTTAGTTTTGTACAGGGTGATATGTATGGATCTATGTGCATTTTTCTACATGTAGATATCCAGTTAGACCAACACCATTTGTTGAAGGTGCTATCTTTTATCCATTGTATGTTTTTGACATCTTTGTCAAAGATCAGGTGTCCATAAGTATGAGAGTTTATTTCTGGGTCATCTGTAAGTTCCATTGTTCCACCCTTCTTTTTCTATGCCAGTAACATGCAGTTTTTATAAGTGTTGCTCTATAGTACAGTGTAAGATCAGAAGAGCTTTTATTGTAGAGGACTGTTTTAACAAATCTGGGTTTCTTGTTGTTCCATATGAAGTTGAGAATTTTTCTTTCCAGGTCTGTAAAGAACTGTGTTGGTAATTTGATGGGAATTGCATTGAATATTTAGGTTGCTTTTGGTAAGATGGCCATTTTCACTATGTTAATCCTGCCAAGCCATGAGCATGGGAGATCTTTCCATCTTCTGATATCTTCTTCTAATTCAGAGACATGATTTTTTTTTCATACAATTCTTGTTAGGGTTACTCCAAGGTACTCTATGTCATTTGTGGCTATTGGGAAGACTGTTGTTTCCTCAGTTTCTTTCTCAGCCTTTTTGTCTTTTGTATACAAAAGGGCTACTGATTTTTTGAGTTAATTATGTATCCAGCCACGCTGTTGAAGGCGTTTATCAGCTGTAGGAGTTCCCTGGTAGAGTTTTTGGGGTCACTCACATATACTATCAAATCATCTGCAAATAATTATAATTTGACCTCTTCCTTTCCTATTTGTATCCTCTTCATGTCCTTCAACTGTCTTACTACTTTACCAAGGACTTCCAGAACTGTTGAAGAGATATGGGGAGAGTGGGCAACATTCTCTTGTCCCTGATTTCAGTGAGATTGCTTTAAGTTTCTCTTCATTCAGTTTAATGTTGGCTACAGGCTTGCTGAATATAGCCTTTACTATGATTAGATATGTGACTTTTATCCCTGATCTCTCCAATACTTTAAGCCTGAATGAATGTTAGATTTTGTCTAATGCTTTTTCAGTGTCTAAGGAGATTATCATATGTTTTTATTTTTCTTTGAGTTTGTTAATATGGTGGATCACATTGATGGATTTCCGTATATTGAACCACCACTGTATACCTGGGATGAAGCCTACTTGGTTATAGTGGATGATATTGTTGATGTGTTCTTGCATTTGGTTTGCAAGTATTTTGCTGAGTATTTTCACATCGATGTTCATGAGGAAGATAGGCCTGAAATACTCTTTCATTGTTGGGTCTTTGTGAGGTTTAGGTACCAAGGTGACTGTGATTTCATAGAATGAGTTTGGTAATGTTCCTTCTGTTTCTATTTTGTTGAATAGTTGGAAAAGAACTGGAGTTAGCTCTTCTTTGAAGGTCTGGTAGAATTCTGCACTGAAACCACCTCATTCTGGGCTTTTTTTTTTTTGGATGGAGACTTTCAGTGATTTCTTCTTTTTCCGTGGGGAATATAGGACTATTTAATTGATTTACCTGGTCCAGTTTCAGCTTTGGTAACCTGAATGAATCAAGAAAATTGTCCATTTTATTTAGATTTTCAAATTTTGTGGCATATAGGTTTTTGAAGTAAGACCTAATGATTGTTTGGATTTCCGCAGTATCTGTAGTTAGGTCTCCCTTTTCATTTCTGAGAAAGAAATTAGGGAAACAACACCCTTCACAATAGCCACAAATGACATAAGGTACCTCGGAGTAACCCTAACCAAGAAAGTCAAAGACTTGTATGAAAAAAAAATTCAAGTCTCTGTAGAAAAAAATAGAAGAAGATATGAGAAGATGGAAAGATCTCCCATGCTCATGGCTTGGCAGGATTAACATGATAAAAATGGCCATCTTACCAACAGCAATCTACAAATTCAATGCAATTCCCATCAAATTACCAACACAATTCTTTACAGACCTGGAAAGAAAAATTCTCAACTTCATATGGAATAACAAGAAACCCAGAATTGCTAAAATAATCCTCTATAATAAGAGATCTTCTGGAGGTATCTCCATCCCTGATCTTAACTATAGAACAACAGTTTTAAAAACTGCATGTTACTGGCATAGAAACAGAATAGTGGATCAATGGAACCAAACAGAGGACCCAGAAATAAACCCACACACTTATGGACACCTGATCTTTGACAAAGATGCCAAGACCATGAAATAGAAAAAAGATAACATATTCAACAAATGGTGCTGGTCTAACTGGATGTCTACATGCAGAAAAATAAAAATAGATCCATACTTATCACCCTGCACAAAACTGAAGTCCAAGTGGATCAAAGACCTCAACCTAAAACCTGACACATTAAATTGGCTAGAAGAAAAAAGTGGGGAATATCCTAGAACTCATTGGTACAGGAGAAAACTTCCTGAACAGAACACCAACAGCACAGGCTCTAAGAGCAACAATCAATAAATGGGACCTCATGAAACTGAAAAGCTTCTGCAAAGCAAAGGAGATCATCACCAAAACAAAGTGACTGACTAAAGATTGGGAAAGAATGTTCACCAACCCTTTATCTGACAGAGGACTCATATCCAGTATATATAAAGAAATAAAGAAGCTGAAAAGCAGCAAACCAAGTAATCCACTTAAAAAATGGGGAACAGAGCTAGACAGAGAATTATCTGTAGAGGAATACCGAATGGCAGAGAAGCACTTAAAGAAATGCTCAACCTCACTAGCCATTAGGGAAATGCAAATCAACACAATCCTGAGATTTCACCTTACACCCATGAGAATGGCCAAGATCAAAAACTCAAGTGACAACACATGCTAGAGAGGGTGTGGAGAAAGGGGAACCCTCCTCCACTGCTGGTGGGAATGTAAACTTTTACAACCACTCTGGAAATCAATCTGGTGCTTTCTCAGACAACTAGGAAGAGTGCTTCCCCAAGATCCAGCCATACCACTCCTAGGCATATATCCAAAAGAGGCTCAAGTACACAAAAAGGACATTTGCTCAACCATGTTTATCGCAGCTTTATTTGTAATAGCCAGAAGCTGGAAACAACCCAGATGCCCCTCAACTGAAGAATGGATGCAGAAATTGTGGTACATCTACACAATGGAATATTACTCAGCAATGAAAAACAAGGAAATCATGAAATTTGCAGGTAAATGGTGGGACCTGGAAAAGGTCATCCTGAGTGAGTTGTCCCAGAAGCAAAAAGACACACATGGTATATACACACTCATATATACATACAACATAGAACAAACCCACTAAAACCTGTGTATCTAAAGAAACTAAGCAAGAGAGAGGACCGTCACTAAAATGTCCAATTCCCATCCAGAAAGGCAAAGAGGATGGACATCAAGAGAAGAAGAAAACAAGAAACATACTTGGAACCTACCACAGAGGGACTGTGAAAGCCTCTGCCCTACAGACTATCAAAGCAGTTGCTGAGCCTGATGGGCAATTGTTGGGCAGAGTGAATGGAATTTTATGTAAGAACTGAGAAATAGTAAGAGCTGGAGAGGACAGGGTCTCCACAAGGAGAGCAACAGAATCAGAAAATTAGAACACAGGGAATTTCTCAGAGACTCATACTCCTACCAAGGACTATTCATGGAGATAACCCACAACCCTTGCACAGATGTAGCCCAGGGCAGTTCAGAGTCCAATGGGTTACATAGTAATGTGAAGAGGGACTGCCTTTGACATAATCTGATTGCCTTGCTCTTTGATCACCTCCCCCTGGGGGGGGGAGCAGCCTTACGAGGCCATAGTAGAGGACAATGCAGCCACTTTTGATGTGAACTGATGAACTAAGATCAGAAAGGAGAGGAGAACCTCCCCTATCAGTGGACTTGGGGAGTGGCATGCAGGGAGATGGAGTAGGGAGGATGGGACTGGGAGGGGAGGAGGGAGGGATGCAGAATGGGGGGATGCAGAATGAATAAAGTGCAATTGATGAAAAATTAAAAAAAGGAAAAATAATAATTTAAGAACCTTAAATGACTTTCAAAAGTGGAGGAAAACTTGGAGTTAGTCAATTGGCATGGAGCACATCTCACCCCTGGGGGCAATGGTCTCCTGAACCTACTCAGACCTCGGACACCACCACTGCTAGTTCTAGAACTGATGCAGGATGTTCCAACGAGGGGGTTAAGGCTTCTCATAATATTTCCTATAAGCCCACACCTGTTTGTTTATATCCCCCATTTCTATTCATTATTAGCCAGATAGAGCCAAGTAATTGTGGTAATGATACTTGCTTTTTTGCCCAATGCTGGAATGCTAGTGAATTTAGGTATGCCCTGGTTACTCGCATGCCTCGCTGGGTGCCTGGGCCCGTTGATGCCCCTCACGCTATGACTCTCTTCAGACAGAAAAGGGATCTTGGAACTACAGCCTCCACTGTTACTGCCATCTCATTGGCAGCTATTGGAGCTACTACCACGGCATTAGCCATGAGTCATACTGTGCAGACTGCTCAGACCATGAATAATATTTTAGCCAATGTAGCTCTTGCCTTAGATGTACAAAAAGGAATTAATGCTCAATTAAAAGGAGGCTTGATGGTGTTCAATCAGAGGATTGATCTCGTGCAGGAGCAAATTGATACCCTATGGCAAATTGCTCAACTTAGTTGTCAATGAAAGTATGCTGGACTTTGTGTCACTACCATACAACATGAGAACTTTTCCTGTGCTGCACATCTGTCTAAACAATTGTCTAGCTATATTTTAGGTAATTGGACTGGAGAATTTGATACTTTGATGGAGCAGCTGATGGTAGCCATTGTCATGGTAAATACTGCCAGAGTGGACACAGGACTAGCCACAGGATTATCATCATGTCATCATGTATTGCTGCAACCATGAATCATCTGAAGGAATGGGTGGGCAAGGGAGCACTAGCAGGCCTTCTGGTGTTGGTCTCCTTGGTTTGCCTGTGGTATATATGCAAGATTAGAGTCTCACAACAGTGTGATGCAGCCATGATTATTCAGGCCTTTATAGCCATTGAAGCAGGGCAGTCTCCCCAAGCATGGGAGGTAAGAGGTTACGCTCAGGATGCGAGGATAAGCACTGCACTCAGGGTCAGCTGCTTTGGACCCCCAGAAGAGCATGTCTGATTGCATGCGGGTTTATGCCCCAGGTCCCGCCTCTGAGAAAAAGGTATTGGACGGGTCTGATGCTCTTTGGGTGGATGACACCTAAATGAATATTGGTACAAAGTCCCAATTTATTTCTAATATCAGAGATCAGACCTCTACCCTTGCCTGATGCATTTAAAACAAAAAGGGGGAACTTTAGAGAGCTGCGTAATGCCATGCCTTAAAGATGGAGCTGGTTTCCGCCTTCCACCTTCCTGATGGTGAGTGCTCTCTGTCACAAGCAACTCCACATTTGGCTAAGGCTGAGGATCTGGCTTGCTTCCATGTATGTGGACCTATCTGCATTGCCCACGTGGCACACTGGGGTTGGCTACCCAGAGGCTATTTAAGCTGTGGGCTGGCTTTCCCCAGGGTCAGATGATTGTTCAAGGTTCCTGAATAAACCTCATTGAAAAAGAAGAAGAAGAAGAAGAAGAAGAAGAAGAAGAAGAAGAAGAAGAAGAAGAAGAAGAAGAAGAAGAAGAAGAAGAAGAAGAAGAAGCAGCACAGGACCACTAGGCACACTGTGTTCTCCCATTTCAATGTGTTGCTTATTAAAAAAAAAAGAAAGAAAGAAATTCACTTAGTGTTATGAGCTTTCCTGTTAGCACTGCTTTCATTGTGTCCTGCAAGTTTGGGTATGTTGTGTCTTCATTTTCATTAAGTTCCAGGAAGACTTTAATTTCTTTCTTTATTTCTTCCCTTACCCAACCATCATTTTGTAGCAAGTTGTTCAGTTTCCATGTGAGTGTAGGCTTTTCGCTATTTCTGTTGTTGTTGAGGTCCAGCTTTATTCCATGGTAATCTGACAGGATACAAGGGATTATTTCAATCTTCTTGTATCTGTTGAGGCTTGCTTAGTGAGCAACTATATGATCTATTTTGGTAAAGGTTCCACGAGTTGCTGAGAAGTAGGTAAATTCTTTTCTGTGTGGGTGTAAGGTTCGGGAAATGTCTGTTAGATCTATTTGATCCATGACCTCTCTCAGATTTATTGTTTCTTTGTTTAATTTCTATTTTGTTGATCTGTCCTTTGTTGAGAGTGAGGTGTTGAAGTCTCACACTATTAATGCGTGGGGATGTATGTGTGGTTTAAGTTTTATCCATGTTTCTTTTACAAATGTGGGTGCCCTTGTATTTGGGGCATAGATGTTCAGGATTGTGATATCTTTCTGGTGGAATATTCCCTTGATGAGTATGAAGTGTTCTTCCCCATCTCCTTTGATTAATTTTTGTTGAAAGTCTATTTTTATCAGATATTAGAATGTCTACTCCTGCTTGCTTTTTGCATCCATTTGCTTGGAAATCTGTCTTCCTAACCTTTTCACTCAGGTAATGTCTATCTTTGTGACTTAGGTGTGTTTCTTGTATGCAACAGATTGCTGGGTTTTGTTTACACATCCATTCTTTTAGTCTGTGTCTTTTTATTGGAGATTTGAGTCTATTGATGTGGAGAGATAAATGACCAGCAGTTGTTAGATCCTTTGATTTTGATGTTGGCTGTGGTCATAAGGTTGTGTTCTTGGTTGCTTTTTGTTTTACTATAGTGAGGTTAATTGTTTCATGTGTTTTTTTGAAAGTAGCTAGGTTACTTGGATAGTATTTTCCCTTCCGGTTACTTCTGTAACTCTGGATTTGTGTGTTGGTATTTTTGAAATTTGTTTTTGTCATTGAATATCTTGTTTTATCTTACTATAAGGACTGAGATATTTCCTGGGTATAGTAGCCTGGGCTGACATCTGTTTTCTCTTAGGGACTGCATAATATCTGTCCAGGCCCTTCTGGATTTCATATTCTCTGTTCAAAATCAGGTGTGATTCTAATGTGTTTGCCATTATATATTACTTGGCCTTTTCCCCTTCTGGCTTTTAGTATTTTTTCTTTGTTTGGTATATTTACTATTTTGATTATTATGTGGTGGAAGGATTTTCTTTTCTCTTCTAATTTTGTGTGCTGTGTAGGCCTCTTGTATTCTTATTCTCCCCTCCTTTAAGTTGGGAAAATTTTCCTCAATAATTTTTTGAAAATATTATTTTTGACCTTGATGCAGGGAATATTCTTTTTTCTCTACTCCTATTATTCTTATGTTTTTATTAATTTTATTTTTTTCTCATCAGTTACACTTTATTAAGTCTGTTTCCCAGCCATATTCTGCTCCCTCATTCCCTCCCAGTCCCTCCCTTCCTCCCTCCCTCCCTCAACTCCACTGTGCCCCTTTCCAAGTCCACTGATGGGGGGACATCCTCCCCATTCATCCAATCCTGTTTTATCAGGTATCTTCAGCACTGGCTGCAAAGCCCTCCTCTGTGGCCTAACAGGACTGCTCCTCCCTTGGGGGCTGGGGAGGCCAAAGAGACAGTCATTGAGTTCCCGTTAGAAATAGTCCTTGTTCCCCTCACTATGGGAAAACAATTGGTTACTGTGCTACAACAGGCTCCATCTGAGCAGAGGCTCTATGTTATATCCATACATGGTCCTTGGTTGAATGTCAGTCTCAGAAAAGACCCTGTGCCCAGATATATTTGGTCCTTGTAGAGCTTCCATCCTTTCCCCATCATACTAACTCCCCTTCTTTCATATGATTCCCTGTACTCTGCCAAAGGTTTGGTCATGAGTCTTTGTATCTGCTTTGAAAACACTGCTAGTTAGAGTCTTTCAGATGTGCTCGGGAGACTCCTGTCATACATTAAATGCACATCCCATCTGTCTTTCTAAACGAGGATTGATCATCTTACCCCATGTCTGCTCAATTGATTATCTTTTTTAGGTGTACAGATTTTATTATGTTTATCATATCTTATATGTCTATATAAGTGAGTATATACCATGTTTCTCTTTCTACTTCTGGGATATTTCATTCAGATTGATCTTTTCTAGATCCCACCATTTGCCTGCAAATTTCATGATTTCCTCCTTTTTGATTGCTGAGTAGTATTCCATTGTGTAAAAAATACCACCATTTCTGTACCCATTCCTCCATTGATGTACATCTGTGTTGTTTCCAGGTTCTGGCTATTACAAATAAAGCTGCTATAACCATGGTTGAGCAAGTATCCCTTTTGTGTACTTGAGCAAACTTTGGGTATATACCTAGCAGTGGTATAGCTGGGTTTGAGGAAGAACTATTCCTAATTGTCTGAGAAAGCGCCAGATTGATTTCCAGAGTGGTTGTACCAGTTTACATTCCCACCAGCAGTGGAGGAGGGTTCCCCTTTCTCCACAACCTCTTCAGCATGTATTGTCACTGGAGTTTTTCATCTTGGCCATTCTTATGGGTGTAAGGTGAAATCTCAGTACCATTTTGATTTGCATTTCCCTGATAGCTAATGAGGTTGCGTATTTCTTTAAGTGTTTCTCTGCCATTCGATATTCCTCTGTCAAGAATTCTCTGTTTAGCTCTGTTCCCCATTTTTTAATTGGATCACTTGGTTTGCTGCTTTTCAGCTTCTTTAGTTCTTTGTATATACTAGATAGTATTCTTTGTATATACTGGATATCATTCTTTGTATATACTGGTATTCTTATGTTTTGTCTTTTTATGTTTTCTTTACATTTCTTGGACGGTCTGTGTCAGAATTTTTTTTTTTGGTTTAAAAAACAGAACAAGAAAATTTGAACACAGGGAACTTCCCAGAGACTCATACTCCAACCAAGGACTATTCATGGAGATAACCCAGAACCCCTGCACAGATGTAGCCCAGGGCAGTTCAGAGTCCAATTGGGTTACATAGTAATGTGAAGAGGGACTGCCTCTGACATAATCTGATTGGCCTGCTCTTTGATCACCTCCCTCTGGGGGGGGAGCAGCCTTACCAGGCCATAGTAGAGGACAATACAGCCACTTTTGATGTGAACTGACAGACTAAGATCAGAAAGGAGAGGAGAACCTCCCCTATTAGTGAACTTGGGGAGTGGCATGCAAGCAGAGGGAGGAGGGAGGGTGGGATTGGGAGGGGAGGAGGGAGGGGCTTATGGGGGGATGCAGAATGAATAAAGTGTAATTGATGAAAAATTAATTTTTTTTTCTTTGACAGATACATCTATTTATTCCATTGTATCTTACACACCTGAGATTTTTTTCTTCCATCTATAGAATCTAAAATACTCACATGTAGTCTTTGCATAACCAATAGACTACATGTGATTATTCTACATTATTTCTGCCTAGAGCACAGACCAGCAAATGGGTGTACTTTGCAAGCCTTTGTTTAGTCTTCTTCTTGATTTATTCATCACTAGAAATTGCACCAAAGTTACCAAATTGAAATCATACACCCTATGATAGGGAGCTATAGCAGAGAGAAAAGTGCCTTATACCCTTTAACTCTGGATATAAAGGATGTCATGTCCCACCAAACCCTATCAAAACATCACTATTCAGAGAAGGAATCACATGAAAGTGCTAATACAACACCATATGTAATATAGACATTGAATAGAAGCAAGAACAAACAACACATAATGCATTTTAAAGCACAGGGAGAAATGCCCTTGTTCTAATTTTATTAATATCACTACATGTATATTAGTATTTTTGCTCAGGACAGTATACTTGTTCAACTAAGGAACTGTATCCCAAAACTTTTTTATGTTGTTATGTTTTGTTTTGAAAAAGGATGTAAATTGTCCAAGATGTGTCCTTGCATATCCTTACTATGTAGATACAGTAAACTCTGAACTTGATGTCTTCCTGCTTCTGCTTCCTACCTAGATGGGATTATAGAACTGTATTTCCAGCACAGGTGTGATCTGATTTTAGCCATGGAACAGATGTACGGTAGGAGCTCAGTAAAAAACAAGGAATACAGATGATGGCAGAAACCACCACACAAACTGTTCAGCAAACTATAATGGTGTGTGCTTCCCTACCTCCTTAGAACTTGGTTTGTTTTAACAGCACTGCCATCCCACACTCCTTTTGAAAGGTAAGATGAAGTGGCAACCTCACCCTGACAGTCTGATGCGAAGCAAACCTTGGCACACCCCTGGGTCTGAATGATGAGGATGCACAGCTACTGGTAGTCTTCCAGGTTCCTCTTGTAAGGTGGTGGGTTGTAGACACACGTTTGCTTCACACCCTGGAGGGAGAGAGGAGATGTGCATTTTGGAAATTGCTATTTTCCTGTACTCTTATTGGACAGCTCTTGTCTAGTGCCTGCCTATTAAATGGTCTTGGTACAACCCTAGTTATAATGGGATTTTCAGTATTTAGAAGAATACATACAGCCTAGGCAAAAAACGGGAGGAATACTCCTCTGCTCTGTGATGACAGAGATGGGAAAAGAAAGCAGTGCACAGGGGTCTGATTCTCACATCAGTATCAACATGTTCTCTTCAGACTTTGTGCCCAGTCTTTACGTATACACAAGCAGAAAACAGTGTCCATAACACTGTAGCATTTCAAACTTTCAATCTCATGTGTTTGTCATTGATTCCAATACACTTATCCCCTGTGCTGTGTGGGTAAATACTTAAAAAACAGTCAATCACCCTGTTCTCTTTCCTTACTCTTTTGTCTATATCCCTTCGTCATTTGCATTTTCATCATTTTTCTCACCCTATCAATGTCTCAGCTGATTTTGGTAATATTGAAATATATTTTTTCTGCCTGTTGTACAATGGTTAGGCTTCATGTACCCTATAGGTCTGTAGGAGAACAATTATTAATTTTATTTTTACTTGAAAAAAATGGGATTTTCAAGATAGGCCAAAAGTAAAGAGAGCAGGGCAGAACAGTGGCATTGAACAGTATTTCTTACCCTTGGAGATGTTTGCAACAGGAATGATTGCTTGTGGATGGCTGGAGAGAAGCAATTTCCAAACTCATACTACCTCAGCAATGAAGGGATGAGATTAACTTTCAATGAGTGATGTGTGTGTGTGTGTGTGTGTGTGTGTGAGATTGTGTTTGTGTAGGAAAGAGGTTGATGTAGGTGTCTTTCTCACATGCCTTCTATATTATGTTTCAAACTGGGTCACTCTAAATCTAGAGCTAATTTACTGGCTGTTCAATGAGTCTTCAGGATCCTCCTACCTCCTTTCCTAACTTTGGGATTACAGGCAGCAGCTTACACTTTTTGATTTTCAAGTGAGTTCTGTGTATCTGTAATCAAGTCCTCTTGCCTATTCAAGAAGCACTGTAGTAACTGAGCCTTTTCCACAATCCTGAGGACACTTATCTTTGTAGACACTGAGCCATTGCATGTGCTTTCTGACAAATAAACTGAAGAGCTTTTGCAGGCTAACAGTAAGATTTCTTTCTTTATCATAGCCCTCATTCTAGATTCTAGAATATGTAATAGTAATTCTTCATGGGGACTTACTCAACACCAAATACTTAGATCCACCTCTATTTGAATATGTTAGTTTGTCTAAATTCTATAGAGAATTCCTTACTTGATTTATTCAAAAAGGAAACATTGAGATGTCATGGAACTTATCAAAGTTTCCTGGATTCTATCCTCAAATCCGTGTATTCCATGAGAGTTGTTCTTAACTGTTACTCAACATGACTTTCTAATCTTCATTCTGAGCTTTATTTTTCACATGCTGTGTGCCCTTGGCTCACTATACTCTTTCTCTGAAACTCACTTCTTCAACTTATTGACATCTACCAGCACACAATAGCTATAATAGCCACTATTTTCTTTTTTTTTTTTTTTATTGATTTACTTGGAACTCAGCTTTCCTGCCTTTACCTGGATCATTAATTTTCAGCTTCGGCTATGCATTTTAGCACTGGTGACCAGCCCAAGCCCTGCTGTTTTATCAAATCACAGTATCTAGGGGTGGGGTGGCCAATGGTTGTAAAGTGCAGACAAATCCAAGTAGCCACTACTCAAGACCCTCCCACTCCAAAGACACATTGCCAGTTTTCCAAAAGTGGCTCTATGTGTTTCTTAGATAAAAATTCCACTGGGGCCTGGCATCTTTTCTGGCAAGACAAATTGTTTTTCTAAGCTTTGTAATTGGGTGGTGATTGCATGGGATGCTGGTAACCTGCTCTCTTTGAATTTGACTCTCTTTGGAACTGAAAGATTCTGTTCATGGGTAGGCAAAGAAAAAGTATACCTGTCAGGGCTAGCATATGAAATATCTTCCCAAATGAACACTGTGTTAATGGCTTGCTCCCCAATGAAGGACAATCAGATGTGGGGCTTGGAGAAATGAATGAGTCATGAAGAGTCTGATTTTATTCAGCATGACTATTAATGGGATCCAAATTTCATGATGCAACTGGGAGGGGGCCAAAAGTTCTAGAGGTTGGGCATATTTAGAAGAAGTAGGTCACTGGACAGAAACTGTGGGGTCATTCTTTTCCTCCAAGCACTTTCTCTCTGGAGCCTGTCCTGGAAGTGTGTGACTTTGATCATGCTGTGCTCTTTGCCTCTATGGTCTGCCTTACCACACAGCCTGGAGACCTTCCATCCAGATGAAGACACAATGAGTTCTTTAAAACAATGCATCAAATAAAGCTTCCTGCATGTGATGGCACACTTCATAAAGCCTCACTGAGGTAGCCAGACCTCTGTGAGTTCAAGGGCTGACAGGGCTTGTTGCAAAGAAAAACCCTGTCTCAGATAACCCACCCAACCCCTACAGAAGCCCTTCTTCCTCATGTTGTTTCTGCAGGTATTTTCATGATTTCCATAAGAAGTGATTACACAACCTGATTATTTGGTTATTTGACAAGGGTTTTGCTTTCTATTAGTACTGAAGGAAGCTTCAAGTGACTCACCAGGGCTAAAATTTCTGTTTATTCCAAGCATGAAATGACAGGTTCAGAATCAATCCAGTTTCCTTGAACTATTTCTTGCATTCACACTCATTCCAAGAAGACACTGAAGCAACTGCCTTCTAGCCTTGCCCTCCATTACACTGAAAAGCTGATGACAGAGGCCACTGTTATTCAATCCTGCTAAAGAACAGAGATTATTTTCCAGGCCCTTGGTAACTGTACACAGTCAAATGTTCTTGAATACCACACTTCGTGCTACTCAAACATATTCTTTTTATCTTCTGTTATAAATCTAGACCTTACAATGGTCTAGAGATAGAGCTTAGACTTTCAAGCCATCACTGCAGGAAATTTGACCCAATACTTAGAGAGAAATTTAAGGAAACAGTAACTAGTGCACTTGGTGGAGATCAGTATGGTAAGCTCCTGCTAGCTTCAAGAGTCTCTGCTTAGTTCAGCTGTTGTGCCCAACAGGATAAATGGATTCAAAACATCATGCTTTTGGAGAAACATACACCATAGGATTCATCAGCTGATGTAGCTGATTTGGACAGTTTCTCTCTTCCTTTTTGTTATTTTGGCTATTGGCTTGTCTATCTTGTTGATATTCTCAAAGAACCAGCTCTTGGTTTCATTGGTTCTATGAATTGTTGATTTGTTTCTAAGTTATTGATTTCTGAACTGTGCTTGAGTAATTATAGCCTTCTACCTTTTTGGGGTGTTCTTGTTTCCTATTTTTCCCTAGGGCTTTCAAGAGAGTTTTCAAGCTTTTAACAATGCTTGTTTGCATTGTTTCAAATTTGTTCTGTAGGGGTCTTAGGGCTAGGAACTTTCACCTCTGCCCTACTTTCATCGTATCCCATAAGATGGCATATATTGTGCCTTAATTTTCATTGAATTCTAGGAATTCTTTAATTTCTTTTTTTTTATTTTATTTTTCTTTTTAGTTACATTTTGTTAACTCTGTGTCCCAGCTGTATCCTGCTCCCTCATTCCCTCCCCAACCCCACAATCCCTCCCTGGTCTCCTCCCTGCCCCTTTCCAAGTCCACTGATAGGGAAGGACCTCCTTCCCTTTCATTTGACCCTGTTTTATCAGGTATCTTCAGGGCTGGCTGCAAAGTCCTCCTCTGTGGCCTAACAGGACTGCTCCTCCCCTGGGGGTGGGAGTCAAAGAGCCTGTCCTTGAGATCCTGTTAGAAATAGTCCTTGTTCCCCTTACTTTGGAAAACTACTTAATTACTGAGCTACCACGGGCCACATCTGAGCAGACATTCTAGGTTATATCCATAGATGGTCTTTGGTTGAGTGTCAGTCTCAGAAAAGGCCCTGTGCCCAGATATGTTTGGTCCTTGTAGAGCTCCTATCCTTTCCATATCATACTAACTCCCCTTCTTTCATACGATTCCCTGCACTCCGCCAAGGGTTTGGTTATGTTGAAGTCAAGCTTTAGAACATGGTGGTCAGATAGGATAGAATGGATTATTTTAATATTCTTGTTTCTGCTGAGCCTTGCTTTGTCTATTTTGAGCCTTGCCTTGGTCTATTTTGGAAAAAATCCCTGACATGTTGAAAAGAAGGTATACTCTTTGGACTTTGGGTGAAAATTTATGGATATATCTATTAGGCCCATTTGAATTAGGACCACTACATGGATGTGTTCTTATTTCCCTGTTTAGCTTCTGTCTGGATGATTGGTCCCTTGGTGTGAGTGGAGTTTTAATTCCCCCACTGTTAAGGTGCTAGGATCTGTATGTGATTTCAGCTTCAATAATGTTTCAATTACCAATATAGGTGCTTTTGTATTTCGGGCATAGATGTTCAGAAACGTGAAGTCCTCCTGGAGGATTTTTCCTGTGCTGAGAATACAGTGCCCTTCCTCATTATTTTAAGTAATTTTGTTTGCAAGTCTAAATTATTTGATATTAGGATAGCTCCACCAGCTAGTTTTCTGGATCCATTTGTTTAAAAGGCCATTTTCTAGCCATATGCTGTAGGGGTGTAGTTAATCCTTGTTGCAGAGGTATATTTCCTGATTACAGCAGAATGTTTGATCCTGTTTCTGCAACCAGTCTCTTAGGCTTTGTCTTTTTATTGGAGAGTTGAGTCCATTGATGTTGGTAGATAACAGTGACAAAAGACATTTCCTTTGATTGTAGAGTCAGTGGTTTTACTATGATTCATTGGTGGTTTTCTTTTATTTTTTGTTGAAATATTATCTGCATCCTTTGTTTTCTTGGGTGTAGTTATTTTGGATGGATTGGAGTTTACCTTTTAGTATCTTCTGTAGGGCTGGTTTGCTATGCAGATATTCTTACCTTTAGTTTTGTCATGGAATAGATTGTTTTCTCCAACTATGTTGTTTGAAAGTTTTGTAGGGCATAGTAGTGTGGGTTGGCATATGTGCTTCCTTAAATTCTGCATGATATTTCCCCAGTCCCTTCTGGCTTTCATACTTTCTGATGAGAAGCCTGGTGTGATTCTGATTGACCTATTTCCATATGTTACTTGCCCTTTTTTCTTAGTTTTGTAGATTTAGTTTTTTGCTTGTTTTATGTCCTGAGGAGTTTTTTTTAGCCTATTTGGCGTTCTGTAGGCCTCCTGTATGTTTATAGATATCTGTTTGTTTAAGCTGGGTAAATTTTCTTCATAATTTCCTTGAAAATATTTACTGGACTTTAGAGCCTGGAATCTTTTTTTTTTTTTTTCATCAATTCTTATTATTCTTCGATCTCACTTTTTCATGGTGGCCTCTTTGATTTCTTGGACATTTTGTGTTTGATACCTTTCCACATTTACTTTTTCTCTAAGAGAAGTATCAATTTATGCAAGTGTATGTTCAGCACCAGAGATTCTCTCTTCCATCTCTTGTATTCTATTGGTGATTCCTACCTTTGTGGGTACTGCTCTTTTCTTTGGTTCTTCAGCTCCAGAACTTTCTGTTTGTGTTTTCTTTATTGATTCTAATTCTGCTTTCATGTCTTGCACTATTTCCTTCATCTGTTTGAATGTGGATTCCTGTCTCTCTAAGATGGTCTCATTTTTTGTTTGTTTGGTTCCCCTCTTTATGCCACTAATTGTTCCTCTAGTTGTTTGTATATATTTTTTTGAGAGCTTTGTTCATTTCCTCATTATTTTCTTCCATTTGTGTGGCTTTTTTATGTTTTTCTTCTTTATTTGTCTCTAATAACTGGATAAGCATAGCTTTCAAGTTATTTCCTATGTTTCCAATGAATTGAAATATCCATTGATTTTGGGGGTTGCTGGTGAAAACATGATGTCCTGATTTTTTTTTTTTTTGGATATATTCTTATGCCTGCCTCTGGACATTTGCCTATCTCTAAACTTCACTGTTTGTTCTTGGATTCTGCAGTTCAGACTGGTACCATCTTTCTCTATTGTCTGAGAAATCTTCAGAAAGATGAGAGTTCCAGTGGTTTGACAGTGTGCATTGGTGATTTAGCTGTCCTTAACGGAAGAAGATCCAAGGGCCCAGAAGGGTGATTTTGTGCGTTTTCCTGGAGGTGTCCATTGAAGAACAGTATGTTAGAGGATGTAGATGCCTGATATGTATGGCAGGGTCACTGTGCAGACACCAAAGGGATTGGGGTACTTGAGGTGTTAACAGATGCAATTCTCTTATGCAGATTCCCTGAATTGCATAGGGGAGTGGTATTCAGCTCAGTCTGATCTGAAGTAGTTATTTTCCTGAACACCAATGATAGACCCAGAGAACAGGGCTTCAATGTCAGGGACACCTTCCCTCTAATTTTCACATTCAATGCATTGGTGGGAGGGATCTGATTTTTGCATGCAAGCTTACAAAGACCTGTATGTGATGCTCTACTGGCACTTGAATGGACATTCAGTGATCTCTCTCTAATCAATTGGGAAAGCACAGGGGTTCCCCCTGTTCCCTACTCTCAGTTTTGGGCCTGCTGGTTCAAATGCTATTGGAAGAGCTCTGCCAATTCAGTGGTGCTGTGTCCCCTGCCACACTTGGAAGTCCAATCACAGAAGAGGAACCAGGAAGCCAGCACATGTACATTCTTGGCAAGTTCTAGGCACTCAAAACAGCAGTCCATGGACATAGGAGCTCTGGCATGCCTGGTATACTTGTGTTATTTGAGCATTTTGTCAGACTTTGGTCTCTGGACTGATGGCTGACCACCATAAGAGGTTTTGTGGCCCTTACAGTCACTGTCTGGGAGGCCCTGAGGGGGTCCTATCAAATGCTCCTGGACATGGCACTCAGAGGTTTGGACTCAGAAGGCTGGTAACAAATACCATGTCCTGAAAGGCTGGTACCACAAATCAGGGATCTTGAAGGCGGTTACAGCTGGAAGCCTCTACTGAGGAACTAGGAGCCCTGCTTCTGCTGTCTTGTCCCCATGCAGTGAGTTTTGTGTTAAGACTGACACTGTGGCCTGGATCCATTGAGGAGGAGGGAGGCAAGAAATGGGGAAGTGAAATTTGTTTGAATGTTTCCTCTTTCTGTACTTAGCAAAGTCCACTGCTGACATGAATCAAAATTATCAGTTCACATGATGTCCCCTCTTGTTCAGGAAACCTTAATGGAGATTTTATGGCTTTAGTTGCCACTCCACTCATCAATTTCTGAGTTTCAGTTCCTGGGATTCTCAGATAAGGTAAAAGCTGTTCACCACCATATTGCATTCCCCCTCCCATGAAGTGTCTTTAAGGGTAATAAATTGTAGAGCATGGTCTTCTAGGTAGTAGTCATTAGCTGCTCTTAATCAGAATGAAACACCTGCCTTGTTTTTCATCAGAGAGCCTATCTGATGAATCAGTTTACATCCAGGTCAGTGAGAGGGTGAAGTGGTAGGATTGGCAGATGGTCTATGAGAAGGTAAAGTTCTAAACTCTGTTGTTCACATATGATGGGGAGGTATTGGAGGCTGGCTTTTGGATTACAAGTTCTAAAGTTGTGTGGTAAAACAAAGCAAGATCTATGCTCACCACTTAAGAAGGGCTACTTTAGAGGTTCCATTTGACTGACCCAGAAGTTCTGATGTCTCCTAGGGCATAAGTGGTATGCTCCAGTGCAATATCCTAAGGTAGAATTCAAAGGTCCACTGTGCTCTTGATTTCAGGATAAATTTCAGGATAAATTTCAGGATAATTTTGGTCCCAATGGTCATTTCTGCAGCCCAGGTTGTTACATGGGTTTTGTAAGAGACTCTCTCTTTTACATTGTAACTTTCTGATTCTGCCTTGAAAACTGGGGGCATTGATGTTTTCCTTTCAGTGAGAATATGAAAGTGTGAGTCCCTGTTGTTTAGATTGAGAATGTCTTATATCTTATTTAAGGAAGCGGTTATGACTCCAGGTACCTTTTGCAGTGGGTTTCTTTGAAAATGTCATGGGGCTAAATGTGATTATCTGTGGTCTCCAAGGGCAGAACCATTACACAGGACAGGGCCCGTATACATCCTGGATGGCTGTGACTCTCACTTTTTAAGAAAGGAAAGATCTCAGGTCATCTGGATATATTACATGTCTGACTATTCCTTGGATATCAGGGAATGATGTAGCCATTTCTTTTGGAATTGATGTCTATATAAATCCCCATCAGACAGAAAGCAGAGGCCAGGGGACCTCTATGGCACATGGTATTTCTCTCTCTGACATAAAGTGCAGGTTTTTAAGCCCTCTTTAGTAAAATATAGGTGCCTTTCATTCAACTGGGGTGGTAAGCAAGGTTTGACACCCTCATAGAATCTGTCTCTATCTGGAGAGGGCTTGAAGTATTATTGGTCTGCATGGTTTGGGTGGCTTCTTGGATTTAAAGGCCAGGCCTTTTTTTCCCCCTGTGGAAATAGTATGTCTGGGTGTCACATGGGGAGAGGCGTAATGTCTGAGTTTCTCTTAACGAGTAGTCCCAAACCTTCTTTTGTAGAGTTGGGTGGTGTTAATCTCTCTTGGTCTTTTTCTTTTTGTCCCCTTTTGGTTTTGAATTGAAAGCTTGCAAGTCTCCTTGGTCAGAGCAGAACTTTTTCAATGTGGTTTAGGTAGGTTTGGAATTTCTATTTATATCCATCTCTATCTTAAATTAAAACTCCCATTTTCTTAGAAATCTCTTCAGATCACTTGGGTCTTGTTTGTTTCCTCTTTAATTTCTTGGTTTTAATGTAAATAATTTTTTTTCAATTTCTTAGTGTCTGCAATTCTTCCAGGTTATGTATTCAGGTAAAATGATTTGGAGATAGGAACTTCACATAAGTACATTCCTCATTAGCCTTTCTGGGTCAGTGAACCACACTTAATTTGATCTTTTCTAGTTCAATGTATTTATAGACAACTTTCATGATTTTTCTTAACAGATGAATAGTATTTGATAGTATATATGTACCAAATTTCTCCTCATTTAACATTCATATAGTTTTGATTTCTTAGCCAATGTGAAAAGAGTTGTAATGAAAATGGCTAAGCCACTCTCTGTGTAGAAGGATTGTAAGTCCTTTGGTATATGCCAAAGAGTTCTATAACTGGGCCTTCTACTAGGTTTGTTTTTAGCTTTTCAGAATATTCTGCAGTGATTTCCAGACTGGCTCCATGAGTTTTCCTTCCCAACAACAGTGAGCAAAAATTACCTTTACTGTACATATCCTCTGCCCGGACCTCACTACTCCCTGATATTGGACCATGCTAACCCTCTATGATATAACTATCTAAAGATTGAACCCTGTTGCCAAAGGTTTAGTGTCATTTCTTAATGCTGTGGTTGGTACTGCTAGTATAAAAACAAACAAACAAACAAATGAAATCTGGGTAAGATCTTACACACAATATCCCAGAATGTATTTCAAGCATTCATCTGTGAATACTAGGCCACTAACTCTCTAATGATTATATGACCAGTACCAGGACCCCCTACTGGACCACCCTGATGTCAAATTTCATTATTTTCACCCTGATGTCCACTGCCATCAATCATGCTCTCTTGTTGCCTGATGATGGCCTATAGGTTTTCATTGATGAGTGTCATTAGATGCCAATAGGGCCTATTGATATTTGTTGTCATAGTACTTGGTACTTTAATTCAAATTCTGATTAAATTACTGGTCATGTCCTGCTATTTAAACTCTCTATCTAATTGTATATTGATTCAGTAAAAATAGTGGTTCATAGAACCAACCACATATTTATTTATTTATCTATCTATCTATCTATCTATCTATCTATTTATTTATTTATTTCAATTTACATCTTCATGGCAGTTACTTCCCTCCTCAAATCTGGATCCTTTCTTTCCTCTTCCCCATATAACTTCTCCGCATCTCCACAATAAGAAAAAGCTACCCTGTGCACCCCTACCAGCACATCAAGATGCACCCGGGCTAATATCCTCTTCTCCGCTGTGGCTTGTAGAGAAAGTTCAACTATGGGCAAGCTATTGAAGAATAGGCAACAGAGTCCTTGTTAGCCAAACTCACACCTCTTTAGAGCAGCATGAGCTCATTATTGCCTCATCAAGGGAGGAGTGTAAAAGGACTCCCAAAACTGCAGTAGGTCTTTTATTCAACATCTCTCCCCTAGTACACCATTTTCTTGTTCTTGTTGATGATGATGCTCTTCACCACTCTAAACTGATGTAAAACAGATGAAATCTCAAGGTTGTCTTTAACTCCATTCCCCTATTTACTAAGGGTAAGGAACATATTTTGAATTATTCTTAGGTATTTTTTCATCATTTGACATCTCTGTTCATATTCCTGGCTCATATTTTTTTAATATTTTTAAATCAGATTTTCAATATTTATCCCTTATAAGTCTCTTGAAGAAACTCCCATATACCACTCCTGTACCTCCTTCAAAATCATAGGCACAACTTTTTAATTATATAATTATTTTTATAATAATTACACTTTATTCAATTTGTATGCCAGCGATAGCTCCCTCCATTATTCTGTTCACATTTAAAAGTCCCTCCCTCTTTTCCTCCCATGCCCTTCTCCATTCCAATGTTGGGGGAGGTGTTCCTCCCCTTCTGTCTGACCCTAGCATATCAGGTCTCATCAGGACTGGCTGCAATGTCCTCCTCTCTAGCCTGACAGAAATGCTCTGTCTTCAAAGCGGGTGGTCAAAGAGTCAGCAACAGAGTTCATGTCAGAGTCAATCCCTGTTTCCAATAATAGGTCATCGACTTGGATTCTGAGCTGCCATGGGCTATCTCAGAGCTGGAGTTATAGATGATACCCATGAATGGTCCTTTGTTGGAATATCCATTTCAGAAAAGACCTTTGTACACAGATATTTTGGTTCTTTTGTTCTCCTTGTGGAGTTCCTGTCCTCTCAAATTTTACTATATCCCACAATTGTTGTAAGGTTTTCTACACTCTGCCCAAAGACTAGTTATGAGTCTCACCATTTTCTTTTGTACAGTGCTGCGTAGAGTCTTTCAGAGGCCCTCTGTGGTATTCTCCTTTCCTGTTTTCTCTTTTCTCTTTCTTCATATGACCATCCCATTTCTCTTTTGAGTGTTGATTGATCATCTTACTTTTGACAGTCCTTCTTGTTTAGCATCTTTATGTAGACTGATATTACTATGCTTATCCTACAATATACATTCCTCATAGGAGTGAGTATAACTTGTGTGTGTCTTTCTGCTTCTGAGATACCACAGTAAGGTTGATCTTTTCTAGACCCCATCATTTGCCTGAAATATTCATGATTTTTTTTTACTTGCTGAGTAGCATTCTCCTGTGAAAATATACCACTATTTCTGTATCCTTTCCTTCAATGAGGGATATATTTTTTTCTGTTTCTGCCTATTTATGAATAAACCTGCTTTGAACATGCTTGAACAAGAATCTTTGTTGTGTATTTGAGTACATATTGGATATACCTAGCAGCTATATAGGTGGATCTTGAGGGAATTGCTATTAATAAGGGTCTAAGAAATCACCAGACTGATTTCCAAAGTGGTTTTACAAGATGATATACCAACCAGCAATGGAAGAGGGTTTTCCTTTGTCCATATCCTCTCAGCATGTATTATCACTTGAGATTTTTTAATATGTCATTTAGGTATTTTGCTGTTTTTTTATAAGTACAGTCTGTATTATGGATGTTAATCTTCTGTCTTATATATACCTAGAAGAGAACCTTCTAGAATGTAGAATCCACATTCTATGGGATTTCATTTCTCCTGTTGGCTTTTTGCTTAACTGTACATAAAATAAAATACTTTCATGAAGTCCCACATATTAGCACTAATTTCAGGGTATATATGGTCCTTTTCAGAAAAGCCATTCCGCTATCGGGTTTTCACCAGAGAAGACTACTTGTACATGGGTTTAAGCTGATAGAAAATCTCTTGTATCTGGCTATCAACTACACTAAGTTTTCAGGGTTTGGTAGCCACCTTTCTCAGGGTGAATGTTTAAACAAATGCCAATGTGCATACTTGGCATACTTAAGTCTAGTGTGTGTTTCTAGAATAAGAATCATGTTTGTGTTTAATTGCTTTTTGTCTGATGATGAGAAGATCTATGATTTATACATCTGCAGAGCTTTCTCAAGCCACAGGAAGCATTCATTCCCTTGAGGACCAAACCTTCAGAATAACAAGTGCATATTGCCTAGAATTTCTGTGTTGGAACCAAGAAGACTACACTCACTGTTGCTTGGAGACTCAATCACTAATTCAAGCCTATTCTCCCTCTCTAACAAGCATGCTGGAAGCTTCCATGCTGGTGTATAAAATAGAGCTTCCTTGGGTAGGGCCTGATCTGAGTTCAAAAAAGATTCATAGAAGCAACAGCCAGAGCAGGCTAGGCCACAACTCATAGTGATACCATGCAATTCCTTGGATATATATATATATATATATATATATATATATATACATGCCTGAACAAATATAGACTGTGTGCCTACCTTTGCTGATTTTGAGTAATTGAGACCTATTTGGCTTTTATTACAGAATCAATTGTCCTTCTCTGTGTCTACTCTGAGATGTGTTCCCTAAATTCCACAGTATATGACAACTGTGGCCTTGCTTCTTGAAACTCTGGGGCATATCTCCCAGTACAGCTGAAAAAGAGTTTATATTAGACACACATGAACACATGAAAACACACATATGCATATGAATGCACACAAACAGAGACATGAAGGTAAAAGCACAGAAACACAAATCAGGGCCATATTTTGGGACCCTAAGGATGAAAAAAGAAAAGACTAGATGAGATTTTCTGGGTTTCCCACATTTTACCCCTTAATGATCGGATTATGATGGATTCTTGGTGAGGTTAACCACATAAAAATGTAATTGTAAATATGCATTGAGTAATAAGGTTCATAGCGATGATATTATTTGCATTTAGAAATAAGAGTTTATGTAATCTTTAGGTAAGTTTTACTATTTAGTCTTAGTACTGGTTAGATAAGTGAGTAGTAATTTCATCTGATCTCTGTTTGATCCTCAAGATGAACATGATAGTAAGAAAGACAGAGGTCACAACATGTACTTCTGACTCCTATATGCATACTATAACTCAGCACAAAACTTCAGATAGCTAGGTAGGTTAATTGATGGGTATTTTGATGATAGACAAATAATAGTTGAATGTCTACGTACCTACAAGCATACATATATTCACAGATTATATATAGATCAACGGATAGAAAGAGGGATGCACAGACAGAATGATGATATACAGATAGTTGCAACATATATACCTACCTATGTACATTGATGATAGACAATCAGATATAAGGATAAACTAGATACTAAAACAAGGTGACTTTAAATTCAAAAACATACACTGAGCATTAATTACTACTCCTAATTAAGACACAATGATTGGACATTCAAACTTCAAAGTTGTCCACACATAAAAATAAAATTAAAATTGAAATAAAAAACAACCACAATGTCCAATTGATAAACAAATGTTTGTTTAGTAATAAGTCCATCCATTGTTGCTGGCTATATTCAGGAATTACATTCTAAAACCCTTCAATTTTTGTAACTGTTTCAGTTATTACAGTGTACCAACTGATACTTAAATTCCACTAGATAACACTGCTACTGAAGGTAGTTATGATGTTGAAGATATTTAGCCACAAAACCCCAGGTCTAGATTACAGCATTTAAAGACACAACTACAGTAAAACATGATATTCTAAATAAGATCAATGAAACTGTCAGCAAGTAAAAAAACTGAACACAGCACAGGAAAGTTTATACACATAAAATATATATTCATGTGAATACTGAGTATCATGTGAATACTGGTTAAATATTTACATTTATAAAATAGAATTCCATAGCACTATGCCTTTAAAACAAACAGGAAGACAATAGGCATTTATTTTGCTTTCCAAATAAAGCCAAAATGTGAAACACTTAAGCAATTAATTGCTGGTTTGAATGCCAGTAGATGAATCTTGGAACACCATTCCAAGAGTGTGGTGGGATGTGCTAGACTTGTCAGGCCAGCACATTTGCATTCCAACATGACTGCCTGTATAATAAATTTGGGACCACTCCATTAATGATGAATGCCATGAAGATGATGACTGCTGTTCCATGCTATTCTTGCTGCTCTTGATCCAAATATGAGGGTTTGAATATTATATTGTCCATCAGGAAAATGCCCATCTCTTTGGAAACATTGTATAAATATGGGTTCTCTTTCCTTATAGTGAAGTAGTATGATACCTGCTAGGTCAGAAGGTAAAATAGGCTCCCTTTGGATAATGCTGTTACTAGGGATAGTCCACAAAATGAGAAATGAAGGTCTGATGTTCTCTTGATTAGAAGTAGTGGTGTTTGAAGAAGCCAGTAGTCAGAATATTTGTATGAAACACTTGGTATATGTGGGCACAATTGAAGAATTCATAGTAAGAAGATGAATGTCCCACAAACTACTTGAGGACTTAGTGAAAGATTAGATCAGTGGGTTAGAGGTAAGAGGGCTCAGGCTTGTCAATGAGCAAGGTGAATAAAGGAAACTCTAAGGGCCATGGAGAAAGCACAAGGCTCTAAGGTTTAGAGAGGAAATATTTGAAACCCATTGCAGAATGTAGGTAAACATGTTACAGGTAATAATAACATGTTGGGTTGGGTAGAACTGCAATTTTCAAACTGTCTCCTTCACATGAGGTCAGTGTCCCAATCTACCTCATGCAGTAGATGTTATTGCAGTACTGTCTTATCATAGTCCAGCTCCTCATCAGGAACTAGAATGTCTCTCTGCTGTAGTGAATGTGGTGCTAGGTCAGACAGAACTCAGAATATTTGTCAAAAAGTCTGGATGATAGTTCTGTGCTGGTTTTCCTTCACAAACATATATTCAGCTGCTCTGGAATAGGTGTGAATGATGGGAACCACATCATTTTGCTCTCTGTCATGAAGCAGGAATCTGTGTTTATGGGCATTACATGCTATCCTTGGAATTTGGTACTTTAAGCCTGAGTTTCTGGAGTTCCCTTTAGGTGAAGAAAAATATTCTAGGGCCTCAAGTTTGGATGGGGAATATATGAGTGCCCTAAAACAGAGGAATGCAGTAAAAGGAGTCCCCCCTTGGACAATAAGGAATCCAGGAAGACCACATGGATGAAATGCTGAGATGTGTGTTCCCTTGGAAAAGAAGAGACAGTAGATTGGTAGACCATGGTTCACAAAATAAGGATCTGAACAGTGATTACATTGTTCTAGTAATTCCATTCCGATGGAGGCATATTTTGAAGGTCTGAGAAACTTTGGATATTGACAAGGGAAGGTATCTTTTACCACAGGCAGGTCAGAAATTCCAGTGCTCAAAAGAGGAATTGTTGGAGAAAACATGGGTAGTGGGGATAGTCTTAAATCTGCTTCATGAAAGAGGATACATTTGGGTATCTGACTTCTTGGGTAGGTGCTGTAAATCTAAATTCTCTGTAGGTACAAGAACAATTCTTTCTCTGGGGGCAGTGAATAGATATCAAACTCTAAAGCAGATGGATGAGAGAGTAGCTTCTCAGGATTTCATGAAATAGGCTCAGCCTCTGTATGTCATATACCTGCAGCCCTAGTGAGCAAAACCTGATGTTTGATTGATAGCTTGAGAATATATAGCGGTCCTGTCCTTAACAGCTTCAATAGCTCCCAAATCAAAATTACAATCTATACCACATCTTCTGCATGTCTGTGACAGGCATAGCAGCCATCTTAAAAGTCTTCTAAGAGTCTGAAGTGCAGGAGTCTTTGGATCTGTGTCTTCCTCCAATATATGTCCATCCATACATTCCTCAGCATATAGGGAAGAAGGTACCTGTCTAAGGTACCAAAATGAAGACAAAATTTTGCTCACCTGTGTACTTTGTAGTTTAGAGTCTCATCCTTGTATGTTCTGATACCACTTTGTACAAAACAATTCTTCTTTGGAGACTAATTAGAAGTGGTAGTTATAAAATTAGCTAGGCATATGGTGAATAAGTAGGATTTTCTTGATAACAGAGGCCAAGTCTGGAGCACTCTTGATTGTAAACATTTAAATATCTTTATGGAACATTCAGAAAGGGCCTGGGCATATTTGAACAGAAGTAAAGGATGGGTATGCCCTTCTTCAAAAATAATATTGCAGTATCCATTTGAATACAACTAAATGCTGAAGCAAGCAGGTCATATGCAGAATTTCTGAGATAGTTGTGCAAAGTTGATGATCTACATTTCTCTTTGATAGGTTTAAAGACAAGAAAAACATTTTCCTATGAAGAAAACTTGTGGAGCAGAGGAAGCTACAGTACTGCCTGATCACCCCACGATGCTTTGTCATTTTATAGTATCCACATATTCTATGGGCTTTGTGAAAGGCCTGGTAACAATTGCTGCAATTTTCAACAGGTTGAATCATTATTTTTGGTCCAAAAAGCCTTTGGTTAGATTAAATAAGCTCACGGATCATATTTATAGAATGGTAGTGGCTGACACTTTATGAAGCAGAAAGAAGGTTGGAAGGAATCCTACACAGTTGGGAATAGAGTAGGCATACATGGTCAGTAGCGCAAGAAATGTAGAAACCTCAACAAGAGAGCAGGCCTGATATTTCCCTTGGGAAAAGCAGAATATTTTAAAGTTTATTTGGAAATAAGGGGTAGATTTTCCAGTCCTCTAGACAGAGGGAGCAAGACTAAGTCTTTCTGAATAGAAGTGTTGTGTGTGAGCCCCAATAGTTTGAGGGAGAGCCATGGAAGCAATTCTCTGAAAAAGACATTTTCAGAACTCTTGGACACAGGGTGAAAACTAAGGACCACTGCAAAAATGCAGCATTTCCCTTTCATAAGCAGTGTGGATGTGAAAAACTGTTATGTAGCAGTATAAGGTTTGATTCTCCTTAATCACAAAGAGAGTCATTTTTGTGGGGTACTGTTTATAACTGGAGTTGGTGTTTGGGACCTGAACTCAGGCTCTCTCAGTCCTATGGCTGAGATAATGTTCCCACTTGGTTACAGAGGCACATTAGACATATCATGTAGAGAAAATGATGGTCTAAAGCAATGGTGCTCAGGAGTAGAATACTGAAGCAAACATAGAGAAGCAAATTGACAAAGTCACAAAACCCTTAACCTTAGGGATAACAGAGCATCCCAGGCTAATTGTCATACCTTGGTAAGCCTTGTGGTGATCCTATTATTATTCATGAATCAGGACTGTCAACCTCCAAGGACTCTTGAAGTTTATCATCAGACACTTGGCTACATGCATGCAGGATGGTACCTTTTCATTTCAGTGATTTGAACAAAGGACAGAGGACCTAAGTTTCAAGGTCTTTGAAATCAGAGCATACTGAATTGATATCTCTGTGGGTTATAAAGCTTTTTTTGTAGGGGCCATGGGTAGAGGGAAAGGACTAAGGAGACTCACCATCAGAAGGATATATTAGAAGCCTACATGAATGTGGGGAATGATCTGTGGGACTGTTGATACTGGTCTCCTTGATTAAAAGAAAAATCTGAGCTTCCTTTAAGTAAAAGAAATTTTCAAGATTTTCAAGATTTATAATGCAAGGTCTGAAATTTATATTACTACTAAGATAAGAAAGGCATGAAGGCCATTTTCACCAAAGTCAAGATATGATATCACTCTAAAAAAGGAGGGCTGTTATGCGATACCTTAAGAACAGGCACAGTTCAAAGAGCCTATAACCTGAGCTGAAAATTTGCAGGGGCATCCTGTACTAACTGGCTTCTAAAGAAATTGCCTAGCCATGTCTAACACAAAAGCAAGACATAGCCACCCCAGGGTGCAAGGGGAAAATACCTAGCTAATCATTAGTAGTGGTAGGATTGTATGGCATTACGTTATTTACTTCAAAATCTTCTCAGTAGTTCCCACTATCCATATGTTGCATAGACTCAGGTGACAAGTCTAAGAAGCAATCAGAACACTCTTCTCAGAAAATAAGTGGTTGCCTGAATTGTTATGCTTCTTTCAAGGGAATATTCATCAGCAGAATATATAAAATAATGATGAGAACATGTTTTTGCTGACAACCACCTACTAGGCTTTGGCATGTATATTATCTTTAGATTTCAATATTCTGTCTTCTGTCCTAAACCCAAAATTCTGTGAGGTCACATTGGTTGTAATGCTGTTTGCCTGGCAATGGTGGTCTGCATATTGCTACTAAGCTGATATGCATTTGAAATTCAAGTGTAAGTTGTCCATGGAAAGAAGAGGAGTTACTCTTGGTGATTGTCTGGCCAGAGGCTACATTGTAAGAATAGATTGCAATAATGAGAAACTCTTGGACAAAGAGGTTCTTTGTTCATCACTGTGACATGGGCCTAAAACTCTTAGGTAGGAATAAAATCTTTGCAGATGCTGTTTTTAAAGGAGGTCATCATAGTTTCCTTTTGCACTACACTGGACTACATGAGAAAGCAACTGATTCTTAGTTTTCAGGAGTGGTAAATGGCTTACTTCTTCTGAGGCCACATTCATCTAAAGGGAAATGAGTTAATACACTGTTCAAAGGACCACAAATTTTGAGGGTTTCTCTGTAAAATGAATACTTGATACAAAGTTGTAGCCCTTTTCCAAGTACTAAGGTCCTCATTCAATTCAGTGAAGTAAAAGAAGTGAGGTAACTTAGGAATAGAGGATGTCCTGGGCCCATATTAGAAAGAGAAATTTTTGAAACCTGGTTGATCAAAGGTGTGGGTTTTTCCAAAAGTATGGGACAGAGGTCGAAAGTGCCATTCAACATTCCGTTTGAACATGAGTTTCCCTGCAATCTTATTCAGTGAGGTAAGGTCCCACTGCTGTTCTTTAGTTTTCACCTCTTATATATGTTGGAGAAGTTTTATATCTTGTGCTGGGTCTGGAATAGTTAAGGAAACAACCTGAGCCATCTTCAAATAGCCTGGCTGGCTGTCCATGGCAAGATTCACTTCTTCACTTTGTCTTCATGTGTCCTTATATGGGCAGCAACTATACAGTCACTTGATTTGTAGTCCCAAGATGGATAGGCATTACACAGAGTCAGGGCTTACCATCCACTTTTCTCTTACAGTTTGGATGGGTACTGTTGCCTGTAAGTCTACCTCACAGTACCTGTGGACTGAAACCAGGGTTTAGCAATAGGAAGACAACAAGGCTTGAATCATTTTCTTTAGAGTATATATGTTGGTTGTAGGTAACTCAAAGACACAACAGGGTACTTGAGAGTTTATGAATTTATACTACATGAATGCCACAGTAGTATTCAAAAGAGCATGCCTAATATTACCTTGAAATGAGAGTAGTGAGTTTCCTGTGGTCAAAGATTGTGCTTCAGATTCCCTTTTGTACAGGTGAGTAATGTCTAAGTCTACATTGTTATTGGAGGAAAGCACTGAGGCCTACTCTGAGCCAGACTAGTTGGCATGACAATGTCAATAAACAAGGGAAGTTTTGAGGTACCTTGAAGTTCTTTGAACCACTTCTCAAAATGGAAAGTTCTGAGACGACATTCTCAAAGAAGTACTCACACATATCTTAGTTTGGGGTGAGTGGCAGCATCCATATTTGGCAGAATAGGAACATCCATTTACTGCTGGTCAGATGGGGAAGCTCATGGTATATATTAGGTATTGGAGGAATTTTCTAGTTCTGCTTACTAGCTTCTAACTGTATTTCCTAATTCAAGCATGCATAGGCTGAGTGAATTCTTTGTCTAGGTTATTGTAAAAAACTTCCAACAAGTTAAGTGCTTAGTCAAGTACTGATGGTGCCCCAACTCTGATGCAGATGACATGAGATCTGTTCCAGGTTTCAAACTTGTGTTCTATTATCTAAAAGAGGATGGTAGTAAGAACTAACTGGTTTCCTATGTGTGGTTGGTTAATCTTAGATGGGGGTGGGATGTTAAATCTGAAGTACTCTTATTTAAGAGTGTCACATGTGAGGCATGTACATATGGGAATCTGCAGTGATTCTTTAGTCATATAATGGGATTTACAAACTCCTAGTAAAAAGGATGGAGGTCCGAGATATCCCTTGCACACAGGGCCTAGTTTGAGAGCTTGCTCAATATTATTAGATTTCTCAAATTCCCTTCTGCAGAAACTGAATGTCTGACATATTCTCGTTGGATTTAGAGAGACAATTGGTCCACATATATATTTAGAAGATTGGAATGTGTAATACTGTTTGGTGCAGAGTGTGAAGTATAAGGGGCACTTGTTCAAAGGAGGAAACATATTCAATGGGTATCAATAGGACTATATTAGTACCAATATAACACAAAATAAATGTTTTAGGGCCCAATAGGCAAGTGATATGTAGGACAATCATAGTCCTAGCAGAGTTATGACATTCTGTTCAATATAATGAGAAGGAATATGCTAACTTTGGGGAAAGAAAAAAACTCAGGCCCAGTGTAAGGAAGGAAATCTCTTGATAAAGGAGGACACTCTCCAATAAGCAGAGGGTGAAGGTTTCATACATACTTCTGGTGAAAAGAATGTCCCTGATACCTTACACAGGGGGATGAAATTCCTGTCACAGTCCTTTCAGAGTTCTATATCTTCATACTTTGTTTCATTCTGGGAGAGATGAAGGAGCAATTTATCCCTTTTTCCAAAGGACTGGATGCCTGTCACTGGCTAGCTTGCTTCCTCTAATTTGCATTTCATCAGTCAAGATCCAGGCAGAAATTTGAAGTTACTCATTTCTAATGAGTAACCTGAAGGGAGATGGCAAACTTGGGCTATGAGACCTTAAACTAGAGTGATCTGGAATCCCTGGATGTTTGTTGTGCAAGCCTCTCATGGAACTGTAAAAGATCTGTTTAGGGTGAAACTACTCTATCCATATGGGGAAAGGTCATAGGCATGAATCTTGAGTAGAAGATTAGTTGGGAAGGTATAGAATAATAGAAATTTGTGAGAATCCCTCAGGCAGAAGATGAATCGCCTAGGTTAGCTTGGGAACTGGTGGAACTTGTAGCAGTAACTTATCAAACATGGTCACTGCTGAGAGTAATCCTCTATTTTGGGACTCTGTAACATACTTGCCACCAATAAGATCACTTTTCTCTTACAGTTTGGATGGTAAGCCCTGACTCTGTTTCCTCCACAAGCCTGTCATCAACAGCAGAGGTGAGGACAACAAAGAAGGGGTTTCTCATTTAAGATGATAATCTGAAAGGTTAAAAGTTTTCAGTCAGGACTTAGATATTTATAGTCATATCCAAGGACTTCAGTTCACTGTGGTCTTACTTAACTTTGGTTATTTGGACATGCATGTCCACCCAAGTCAGAGGGAATATATTAAGAACACCTAGAGAAGTAGACCTAAGGTTTCTATGAATGGAGGTGGATTCTCTGAGAAAAATATTGACATGGGATGTTGTTTTAAATTTCATTGAGAAAAAGGTGAACATCTGAGTGAGTTTTCATGTCAGTGGCATGGTCTGTAGGTTCTCAAAGCAGAAGATTTTGTATAGATCCCCTGAAGTGAAAGGGTGTGTACTGAGTTTGCTTGTTTAAAAAATTGTTTAGTGAAGTTCCTTGACAGAACATATATGTCATAATTTCTTATCTGTATAATTGTGAAAGCTTCAGTTCACATTGGGTTCAAGGACAAAACTTTGAGCCATTTCTTTAGAAAAAAAGATCTAAGTCTTACTCCATAATTTCGGGAAGTATGATCAGAATGAGTGCTGAAGCCAAGACAAATGTAAATATTATTTCATTCAGTAGGAAGTTTTAATGCCACCTTTGCCAAAGGTAGAAGGATTGAGTGTCATGGCAAGTGGGGAACTTCTGAAGCCCATTTGGGAGAGAAACTAATGCTTAGAGCATGCAAAAGCCAAATTAAACTGACTACCATACCTCATGAGGTCTTAGCATTGCCTGAGCTTTTAAGTCTTCTTTATAGTCTTGGAAAGCCATGTCTTCAGCTGAATATGCAAAATACAAAGCATCAATATTAGAATTGCTAAACAGTTTAATTTGGTGTTTATGAGTGGTTGCCTTATTGGAATTGTGTTGAGCCTACCAAAATGAAGTTGGACTAACAATTTCACACAACATCTTGTGATTATATTCAAGTGGCATGGCTTTTTAGAATTTGTTTCTCATTTTTGAAATCTGTGAGATCTATACCGACTGACTGTCCTGTTTGTTTAGTGGTGAGACAGCCCCTGTTCTCTTTCTCAGAGGAGAATATTCTGAGAGTACATTGTGTCAAAGGCTACATTTTAAGGACTCAGTCATCCAGGTGTTAAAAAGGCCGAGATTTGCAAAGGGGAAGGATATGTGGAACAATTGGGCAAAAATAGAATATCCCAATTACCTTTGTAGAGTGGGGAGGTCCAAGTACTCCATGTCTCTATGTCTCCATGTCTGCAGAAAACTTGAGAAAATCTGTGTCACTTAATAGTCCACTACAGGCTTGGTATCAATCTTTGGGTCCTTCTGACAAATTGGATCATAATCCCAGGATCTGTTCCCTAATTTAACTTAGGATAAGCAAGACAAGAGTGAACATTGAGATAAGATACATTTCTAGTGAGCAGCATAAAAAAAATGTCCTTGGACCCAATCTGAGGTTTGTCTTCATTGTCAAACACAGCATGAATCTGGAGTTCTCTGAGTATTCTTTGGTTGCCTAAAGTGAATTTCTTTGCCAATAATGTGTGAGGGAGAAACTCTGGTCACCCTTACTTGACTGGAAAACCTGATTTGTCCATGAAAAGAAAGAGAAACTCTTATATTTCCTTGTCCACAGGGAGTCAGTCTCAAAGGACAATTCACATTCAATGTCTCAGACACACCCACTCAGTCACATGGTCATTTCTGTAGCTAGATATATCATTAGAACATGGATCAGAAAATTCAAGTCAAGTGAGAAGACAAGGACGCCTAAAACTTTTGTTCAAAGACAGTACAATACAGCAGCAGAACCATAGTCAAGGGCTACTGTGGTTGGAGAAAGTAAGTCTAAAGACCTCTCTGAAATTGTTACCAGATGGTATCAGTCCTCTGTTTGTCATGGGTTAGATTAATTCTGAGGGGGCATATCTAAATATTAATGGAGATATAGGCTTGGGAATGTAAAATGTCTTTGTTCTAGAAGATAAGTCTCAAGCCTTGTTATGCCTTTGTAGAAATTCTATTGGTCGTTGATTCTAAAAGAATTATATCTGTCATATTTTTAGGACATTGATGCAGTCTGAGGCCCCTTAATCCTCTAGTAATATGTATCAGAACAACTTCAGTCACTGAGAATAGCTGTGATAACCTTGTTGTGCAAATCTGTTGTCCATTTGGGCAGTGAGTTACTGTCTGAGGTTCCCTGGTTTTCAAAGCAAAGATATGTGTATGACCTGTTGAACATGGGGTAAGGGTGAAGCCCATGATATTAAGAAGTTAGATTTAAAACACCCTCAACTTATTGGTGAAAAATGTGAGGTATAATATTTTTTAGACAGATAAGACTGAGGGTACTTGAGTTATTGGGGGAAACTATGAAGGCTCCAGATTCTAAAGGGACACCTCAGAAGCCCCTTCATTCCCACAGTATTTGGAAGATCTGTGGATGTGAAGTGCTGAGTCTGAATGCTGCTTGAGAATTAGTGGGCTACATTTTGCTTCCTGCTTTAGAAGTCATATGGCTGAAGCCCTTTTGAGCTCTTCAGGGATTTGAAAAAGTGAAAGCCCTCCTGGTTCTGAATGAATAAGTATGAGCCTCTTTGTCGTATACACAATTTGGAGTATACATGGATAGAATAAGAAAGTGTTAGGCACCTACAACAAAACAGAATTTTGAGGACAATGTTCCTCAGAGGCACAAAGTATCATACTGTGTTGGGGAAAGCAGAAAGTTCAAAATGTCTCATGGCTAGCAGGGGAAGAACATGAGTCAGTTTGGAGAAGAGAGAAGACTTGAACAATTCCTGATCTGGTCTTCATAGGAATCTAGAACATGCATATATTGTAAGCCTGGAAGGTAAGATCAATATCCAAATGCAAGGAGGCAGCTTCCACCTAAGTTGACTGAACAATTCAGTTGACTACTTGTACACAAGAAGGACATAGCTTCTTTTCTGCTGACAAATTTTAAGGCACACATTCAGATTTTGGATCCCTGCTGACTACTCTAAAACACTGCACATCGGGGACACTGTTCGTTTTCATTGGACAGAGGTCATGATGTCAGTGGATCAGAATAAGAAGCACTCAGAGCACCTTAGGCAGAGGGAGTCATTTTGTCACCCATTATGTTAGATGAAGTAGGACTAGAGTCACACCAGTCAGAAGTAGCATATGGTATTTTTTTTTTTGAGGTATAAATTCTATACCCCATTTTCTTGTAGGTAAAAATTGTGAGTTTTTTTTTTTTTCATCAGCAAGTAACACCAGCTTTGCCTTTAGTCAGAGAGCCTAACCCATGCTTCATTGATCATCTGAGTCTTCTAGGAATAAAATAGGTAGGCTTTGCTGATGGCTGATGAGTAGGAAAAGTTTTAAACTCCATTGTTCAGATGGACATAGTGTGAAAAATTATGTGACTGCTTATGGATTGGAATAAATGCCATGGGAAAAAAAGAGGGCCAAGGCTTCCCTCTTGAGATGGACTGCTTTAGAAGTTCCATTTGACTGACCTGGAAGCTCTGATTGCTCTTTGTCTATAAGGGGTAAGATGCAGACTTCTGAGGGCAGAATTCAAATGTCTGCTATGCTATTGATTAGAGGACACTTGTTTTCTGAATACTCTTTGGTGACAGGTAGTGTTTCTGAAGCCAAGGTTATAAGGTGAACTATTTAAGAGGCTCTCTCTTTTAGATGGAAACCTTCTGAGGCTCCCTTGAACACTAGGAACATTGCCGGTGTCTCTTTTGTGAAAATATGAAAGTGAGAGGCCATGTTAAGACTGAGAAGGTCTAATACCTTCTTTAGGAGACAGGTTAGAACTCCAGCTCCATTTTTTGCAGTCAGATCCTCTTGAGTCCACATGACACCAAATGTGAATATCTGTGTCCTGCAAGGAGAGAAGGATTACACAGAGGTTCCCTGTATTCATAATGGAAGGCTGTGTCTCTCCCATGGTAATGTCTGCTAGAGATATGGTATGTCTGACTTTTCCTTGGATTGCTGGGAATGATGTGGCCTTCCCTTGTGGAATATATGGGTCCCCACTGGACTGGAAGTAAAGCCACTGGCTTCCCTTTGGCACATAGCTTCTCTCTCTGTTCTACAGCATGTGTATGTTTCAAGTCCTTTTCCATAGAATCAAGGTCTCTGTCTTTCACTTGGGGAGATGAGCAAGTTTTGACACTCCGATGGGGACTGTCTTCATCCGGAGAAGGCTTGAAGTCTTCTTGATCTGCAGGAGAATTTTGGGTGGCTCCTTGGGTATAAAGGCCATGCATTGATTTTTCCTAGAAAGAAAGTATTTCTTGGTGTCTCATCCAGAGATGCAGAATGTATAAGGTTCTCTTCATGAATTGGAGTTGTTTCAACACTCTTCTCTATATCGTTGGAAGGTGCTTGTTCTTGGTTTCTGACCCCTTTTGGCAGATTAACCATATCTGAGCACTCTCTTTGATGAAGGGAATAGTTTGAAGTGCACACATTCTGAATGGGAATCTTGAAAATCTAGTTGGTCAGAGTGGGTCTCTTTCAATTTATTTTTTGTGGATTTGGAAGTTGTAGGGCTACATCAGGTAGAGGGGGGATTTCTGAGACACTCTAAATGAGATCTGGAGGATCTGCAAAATCCCATAGTAGACGCAAAAAATGGAAAGGCACCCACTGGGCTCAGTTTTAAGTCTTGCACACCTTTTGTAAGAAACTGAGGTCCTATCCCCTTTGTGGAAGAATGGCAAACTTTTGAACTTTCATCTGATTGCACAGAGTTTGATCTTGTATTCTTCTCAAAATAGAATATCTGGTGCCACCTCATGCAGATAGAGATGGTGAGCATATGAGATCTTCTTTAGGAGATGTACTAGATCTGAAGGTAAATTCTGATGTTGGGAGTGAGACACTCCTTGGAGGAGCTGAGTTAGTACGTGAGTCCTTTATGACATACTTGGGAGATGTGAGCCTACTTATGAAAAAACAAAAATATTTTAACCCATTGAGTTCTGAAAAAGAAATATAACTGCTTCAGGACATGGCATATTTCTCAATATCCTTGTGGTAGAATTAGAAAGCCTGGGGCTTATTTTGTATAAGCAGAATGTCCCATACACTTCATGATCAGTGAGAGGAATAAATTCTCCCTGTGCAAAGATGGACAGTCCCAGAAACTGTTGAAAAGGAAGGTCCTTCAGTTTCCTGGGTAGATAGCCTAAGTTCTAGAGTTTCTGGGAATGGTTTACAATATCCCAGAGATTTTTGGGAGAGCTGTTGATGTTTCCAGAATCTTTTGGTCCAATATGGTAGGCCCAGCACACCTTCCTGTTATTTCAAAAGTCCCAGAGTAGCTGGCACAGATGGCACAGGGTCCAGAGTCTGTGACACAGATTCTGAACACTTGCAGTTGGCTTGGGTAGATGACAAAGGTTCTAATACCTCTGGAGTAAGTGGTAAAGTTTGCAGAATATGCACTGAAGAAGGTGGAAATCCAAGGGAACCATGGACAAATAGTGAATGTGTCATCGGGAACAGATGATATTTCTAGAGTGTTTTGGGTACATAGTGATGTTCTTACTTCCCCCAGGGAAAATTCAGAAATTACAAGATATGCTGAGTCAGATGGTGATCATTCTAAAACCTGTTGTTTCAAACAATGTCCTATGGCCTCTTGGGATGACAAAGAGGGATGGGTAATTCCTAGAGCAGATGCTGAAAGTTCAAGAGATTCTTGTGTTGATATACAGTGCCAGATGCCCTTTTGTAGACAGTGGCTTTCCTCCAAACTTTTGCTTAGGTGGTGAATCTTGAAGAGTCAACTTTGCACCAGAAGACAATTTCTGTGAACCTTGATCTGTTAGAGGTCTTAATAGCCCAATTTGCGATGGAGCAGATTTCACAGACTCTTGGAAAGATATGTCAAGAGTTTCCTGGGACAATGTTGTTGGTCCTACTATCCCTTGGTCAGATACGGAAGGCCCTACAGCACATTGAGCATTTATGAGTGCTCTTTAATAGATGTCAAACTTCCCAGAATCCATGAGATAGAATCTGAGGTTTTGTAAATGTCTTGGAAATATGGTAATGGTTCTGATACATTTAGGGCAAATTGGGAAAGACCCAGAGTCCCTTCCAAAGAACCATGACTTCCCAGAAAACATTGAGCAGATAGTGTAAGTCCGATAGTCCCTTGGACAGATAAGCATGTTTCTAGAGGGTCTTGGGAATGTGATGTTTCTCTAGTACCCTTTGAAGATGGATAAAGTCCAAGACCTGCTGTATCAGATGATGAAAATGCTAAAGGCACATGGGCTACAGAAGTGCCTAGAAACTCTTGGAAGTTGTAGACATTTCTGGAAAACTTTGATCAGGCTTAGAATGCTTTAGTTCTTCTTTTTCTGATGCAGAAATTTCCAGAGCCGCTTGGGTAGCTGAAAAATCTACTAAATGCACTTGTTGAGGCAGTGAAGCTCTTATAGAACCTAGAGAAGAAATACATAATTTTGGACAAAACTGGCCTAATAACACAGATCCTAAGGTCTGCAGTACTGACGGAGTAAGTCCCAGTGAACCTTGACAAGTTGGAGATGACAGGATAGATTCCAGAGAGATGTTGGTGATCTCTGAACATTTTGGTTAGTATCAGAAACATGCACAACACCCTGAGTAGATATGGAAGTTTTTAGAATTCCTGAGAATGTTGAAAAAGTTCAACATTCTCTAGAGACCCCATTGAAGATCTTGAAAAATTAACCTTCTAGGGAGAAGGCAAGCTTCCTGAGGACTTTGGTGAAAATTGGGAAGGTCTCTGGTACCCTGGGACATGAGGCTGAAGTTGAAGAATACCTGATGAATTTCCTAGAGTTCCCTGCGCAGATGATGATGTCTCTCAAGTAACATGGGAAGGTGGTAATATTTGCAGAATACCCTGTGCAGAGAGAGATACCCTGTTCCATCTCCTGGGAGATGTGTGCTATAATACCTTGATTATAAGAAAGGCCTACCCACTCCAAGTAAGACGTCAAAAATCTCTAGCCCTGGGAACAATTGGTGAATGCCCTTGGGACTTTTGTGGTAAGTGCAATTGTCCCTCTTCCTTGGGTAGGTGACAAATTTCCTGCATTCCATTCTGGAGGTAATGGCTGTCCTAGAGTCAGTTGGGCAGATGTAGCCATTTTCATCTGCCATTTTGGTAAGCAATTTAACAGAGTACCTGGCTTCATTCCCAGAGACGCTTGGGAAGTTGGTGTATGTTCCAGAGAAATGTGGCACATTGATGAAGATTCTAGAGATTTCTGTGAAGACATGGAGAGTTCTGGATTATTTTGACAGGACAGGGCAGGGCCTAATACATTGTAGAGGGTAGAAGCAAAAAGGCTCTGGGATCCTTAATCAGATAGCAAATTTGCTACAGGCCAAGAGGTAGAGAGAGAAGTTTTGAGTTCCCCATGGGAATGTGGTGGCAGCCATTTTAATGGCCCTTTTACAAATTGTAAACATCCCACACTTTCCAGGAAAATAGAGCTGAGTTCCAGCTCAGTATTGACCTTCAGAGCAGGTGAATATTTCAGAGCCACTTGGGCAGATGTGCATGTTCCTTTACCCAGTTCAGATAGGGGAGATCTCTGAGACTATGAGACAATTAGAGATGCTCCTAAATCCTTTTGGTAAGAGGAAGAAGATCCTAGAGTGACTGATAGAGATAGTGACATTCTCAAACTCCCTGGCGAAGAGTTGGATATACCTAGACTGCCACCTTCAAAGGTAGAAACTTGCAGACTCCCCTTGGAAGACAGGTGGGGTTTTACAGCTTCTTGAATGGCTAACAAAGTCTTGAACTAACTTTAACAGATATGGAAATTTCCCAAGGCCCTGAGGCAGATGATGTGAGTTCAAGAGTCCCTTGTCCAGATAAAGAGATTACCATGTGCCCTTTTGAAGAATTCACAGCTCCTGGAGTGATTGAAACAGATGGATCTGTATGTTGAACCTTTTGGGATATGGAAAAACCCAAGAGATACTTGGGAAGAAAGAAAAGGTCCTATAGCCCCTTGTGCAGATAAATAAATTGTCATATGACCTTTGGAACATGGCATAGACTCTGAAGAGTGTGAAGCTGTTCCATATGTTGGTGGAACTCTTTGGACAGACAGAAAAGGCACAAAAGGATCCTGGCAAGAAGGACAAGGTCCTAGAGTACCTTGTGTATATGTGAAGAGATCAAAAATGCCTTCTGAAGAAAATATGGAAAATTCTGAAATACATTCAAATGAAAATAAGGAACTCAAGTTTGCCTACACAGATATGGAAAGTTCCCCATGTACATCTTCATATCCTGCATGACTTGCAGCAGCCTTAGACTTTTTTTCCATACCTGGTGCAGATGAGGAATATCCTAGAAGATTCCAGGGTTGTGACAAAGCTTAGAGATGGTTGGGTCAATTTCAGAGTTTCTTCCTTTCTTTGGGTATGTTGGGTATATCCCTGAGACAAGGGAGTAGTTGGTGAATGTGCAACTGTACTCCGTGAAGAAGAGGACTGTGTGTCTCTACATAGTGTGTGTGTGTGTGTTGGAGGGTTTGAATGCCCCTGGGCAGATGGAAAGTGTCTGAAGGGTTTGAATGCCCCTGGGCAGATGGAAAGTGTCTGAAAGTCCTGTGTGTTTATATGTGGGCAGGACCACATTCCCTTCTGTAGATAGAAGGGAACCTGCAGATCCTTAGGCATAATGAGAAGGTGCTTGACTCCCATGTTCTAAGGTTGTAAGTCTCAAAGGCTCTGGAGCACAAGGTTGATATTCTGAAGTTGCTACTGTTGGTGGAAAAGTCTCTTAATTCTCTTCTATAAAGAGTGACTGTGTCTGACTCCTCTGTGTAGATTGTTGTGTTTCTAGGACTCCAGTGGAAGATAACAGGGAATGTTGACATTATGTGGAAGATCTTGAATTATCCAACATTGTCTGAGCAGATATCATAAGTTTAAAGGATCAGAAGCAGTAATCAGTGGTGCTGAAACACCAGGAGCATGAGTTGAAAGTCCTTTGGTACTATGTTGAATGCTTAAGGCTCTCTAGGACTTGTGACAAATGGAGCCTTTTCCATTTAACAATTTAACAATTGTTGAATCCTAGGACATTTAACAATTTCCTAACATTTTTTGGCTAGGTTGTGATGTTCCCAGATTTTTTGAGGAAGAATCCAAAGGATCAAGGCATTCTGGGGGAATGAAAATGGACCCCGGGTGCTCTGTGCACATATGGACACTTTCTGTGGCCCACCTCCAAATAGGAAACATTCTGGACATCCTTGGGAAAGTGGAGAATTTTTCTGGGAACCTGTAATACATGCAGAATATATCCACAGCTCCATGGGAGAAATGGCAAAAATCCTACAATGTTTTGTTCAGATTGGGAAGGGTCAACAAACATTGGAAGACATGATGGATGCTGAAGAAAATTTGGGACTGACTGACAAGTTCTTTGAGATATTTGGGAAGAAACACAAGGTTTTATAGTTCCTTGACTTGACAGTGATGATTATTTGGGAGTCCATTTTAGAGATATATCAGAATTTCTTATCTGAATCATTGTGGATGCTTCAGTTCACCTTGAGTTGAAGGACAAATTTTGGAACCATTTATTTAGAAAAATGTTCTAAGGCTTACGCCATAATTTTGGAAAGTAGGATGGATCTACTCAACACAGTGAATGCTGAAGCCTACTTTGGACAAACAGAAATGTTCTTTGTTTAAGTAGGAAGTTTGAATCCTCCTTTGCCAAAGGTAGAAGGATTGAGTGCTAGGGCAAGTGAAGAGTTCTGAAGCCCATTTGATAGAAAGACTAATACTTAGGAAGTATGCAAAAGTCTAATTAAATTGACTAACATACCTCATGAGGTCATAGCCTTGCCTCAGCTTCTAAGTCTTCTTCACAGTCTAGGAAAGCCATGTCTTCAGCTGAATATGCAAAATACTAAGCATCAATATCAGAATTGATAAACAGCATGATTGGGAGTTTTCAATCAGTTGTCTCATTGAAATTGTGTTGAGCCTATCAAAATTTAGTTGGACTCACAATTTCACACTACATCTGGTGATTTTATTCAAGTGGCATGGTTTTCTAGAAATTGATTCTCATTTTTGAAATCTGTTAGATCTATACCTTGGAACAGTGCTGTTTGTTCAGTGGTGAGACAGCACTGTTCCCTTTCTCAAACAGGAATGTTCTGAGAGCACATTGTGTCAAAAGCTACATTTTAAGGACTCAGTCAACTGGGAATTAAAAAGAATGAGATTTACAAAGGGGAAGTATCTGTGGAACAATTGAGCAGAAGCTGAATGAGTTTACCTTCTTAGAGAGCAGAGGTCCAGGTACTCCATGTCTGCAGAGAACTTGAGAAAAATCTATATCCATTACTAGTCCACTACAGGCTTGGTAGCAATTTTTAGATTCTTCTGACCAATTGGATTATAGTCCCAGGATTTGTTCCCTACTTTAATTTAGGAAAAGCAAGATGTGAGTGGGCATTGAGAATAGATACATTTCTGGTGAGCAGCATAAAGAAAAATGATCTTGGACCCAAGCTGAGGTCTGTCTTCATTGAGAAACAGGTCATGAATCTAGAGTTCTCTGAGGATTCTTTGGTTGCCAAAAGTGAATTTCTTAGCCAATAATGTGTGAGGGAGAAGTCCTGGCATTTTTTTACTTGACCGGTATACCTGAGTTGGCCATGAAAAGAAAGAGAAACAGACATTTCCTGTCACGCAAGAGAACGACTAAAAACTTTTGTTCAAAGACAGTACAATACAGCAGCAGCACCGGCATGGATGTCCTCCTTGACAGTAGTCAAGGGCTACTGTGGTTAGAGAAAATAAGTCTTAAGACCTCTTCTAAAATTGTTACAGGATGGTGTCAGTCCTCTGTCATGGGTTACATTAGTTCTTAGGGGGCATATCTAAATATTAATGGAGTTATTAGCTTGAGGATGTAAACTGTCCTTGTTCTAGAAGATAAATCTCAAGCCTTGTTATGACTTTGTAGAAATTCTACTGGTCATTGATTCTAAAAGTCTTATATATTTCCCTGTGGAAATAAAGAATGTTCTACATCCTCTAGCAAATATGGTAAATGAAACATACTCTGTTAGGAAGGTGTGTAAAATTGCCTTGGCCCTTTGATAGCTACTAAAGGTTCTAGGGCCTGTGGGTTGTATGGAGTAGGTTATAGTGCATCTGATGCACAGGGAGACAATATTACACCTTCTGTGGCAAATAGCAAAGAACCTTGAGACTCCTGACGAGATGAGAAAGTTCCCAAAGTCTCTACAATAAAGAGTGAATGTGGAGCAGAGGGCGGCATTCCTTTTTCTACTGTTTCAACAGGAGAAATAGGAGGTGGAAAAGTAGTATTTCTCACAGACATTTCGGGAGATGAAATTTTTTTTGTACTCTACCTTTTGTGGGTTTGGACAGTTCCACATCCCCTTGGGTAGAACAAAAACTCTCCACTCCTTCTTGGAAGGGTAGCAATGATTGTAAGGACCCTTGGACCAATAAAAAAATTTCTAAAGACTTTGGGGCATGGACCATCAATTCTAGAGATTCTCTTGCTGAGGGAGAAGATTCCACAACCCCATCAGGACATTGTGAATGCTCTAGTGTCATTTGTTAATGAGAAAAGTCTCACATATTTTAACACATATTAGAAATCTTCTAGAGTCCCTGAAATACTTGGGGTAGATTCCAGAACTATCTGTGAAGGTTTCAAAGTTCTGAGTCCCACCTTCTCAGATTGGCAAGATTCCTGATTTCCTAGTGAAAAAGGCTCCACATATTTTGGAATTTTTTGGAGAGGTAGTGAATGACCCAGAGACCCATAGACCATATGTGCAGATATGGAAACTTATTTGGTCTCTTTAGCAGGCAGCCTCTGTTCAAGATCCATTGGAGCATATAAAGATATTTGCAGAGCATCTTTGTCATGACCAACTTTTACAACTTAAGAGTTAGATGACAAATTTGCAAGAGTCTCTTGGGCAGTTGTCAAGCAGTCTTGATTCCCCTGATTAATTTGGGAATTTTCAAGGGCTACTATATTTGCTCTTAAATGTTCTGGATTCTCTTGGGTAGATAGTGGAAGATCCAGAGACCCTGGAGCAGATATAGAAAGGTTTTGAGGCTCTGTGGAAATAATTGTATTTTCAAGAGCCCTTAGAGAAAATAAGGAAGATTGCAGACCACCTGTGGAAGACCTCTGTACAAACTTACAGTGAGAGGGTAAGTTTTCAAGAGGTGCTCCTGCAGATGTCAAACATTTATCACTCTCCAGATCTATTTTGGAATGTTGAAGAACTCCTACACTGGAGGTAAAATGTCCTTAAGCATCTTGGGCACATTGGAAATGTCCTATACCTCTTTGAAAAGAACCAGGGTTTATCAGAGCCACTTCAAAGCTTCCAAAGGATTGGTAATGACTTTTTGTATGATGGACACATCTTGATTCCTTTGGATAGACAGGGAAAGTCCCAAAGCGTTTGAATCATATTACAAATATCTGAGACTATTTTGTACAGGTAAGGATATTCCCACAGGATTCTGATCAGGCAGCACATGTTCTTGCATCTCTAAGGCACCTATGAAATGTCTTTCAGAATCCAAGGCAGGTAAATATATCCCCATGTCCATCCTAGTGAGAGCAGGAATCCTAGGATCCACTAGGAAGACAGGGAATAAGCCATATCACTTGGAGCAGGTAGAGAATGTCCTAGAATTTTCTGTGTAGGTGTTGGCAGTTCTAGAGTCTGCTGTGTAGATTAAGAATTTCCCACAGCTCCTTTGGGAAAGGGAAAGTGTCTTACATTCTGTTCTGAGCCTAAGGGTCTTTTGTGCTGACATTGGGTAGATGCCATCAAACTTAGGGTACCTGAGCAATAATGAGATATTCCTAGACCCCCATGATTATGTGGCAAAAATAATAGAGTCCCTGAGATGATGGAGAAAGAAATGGAAGCTCTGGAACCACTGATAAGTTTCCCGGAGCCCTTGGGACAAAAGGAAAAATTTCAAGAATGCTTGTGATAATGGCAACGGTTTGAGCATCTCTTGTGCAGACTGGAAAGTTTCCATTTTGCTTGAGAATCATAACAAAAATCCTAGATCCCCCTGGCTAGTTGGAAAAATATTAGCAGCACTCTGACTATTACTCTGACAAGTACTAGAAGACTTGGGTAAAGTTTCAGAGGCCTTTGCAAAGACACCAAAGATCCTTTAATACCAGTTGAACATGAAGAAGGTTCTTTTTCCAGAGGCTGCTAATCAGGAATGGAATGTCCTGAAATCTCTTGTGTTAATAAGTGATATCTCAGTTCCCCTGGGCAGTGGGGCAAATATTCTGAAAATCTGAGTAAAAATGGAAATGTTTTCTAAACCATTTGGGGAGATAACAAAGGTTGTATTATTCCCTGGGCAGATTGGAAACAACACAGAATTCCTGGAGCAGATGGTGAGTGTTTCCAAGATCTACAGACATATGGTGAAGCTCTAAGGTACACCTTATTAGATGCTGATCTTACTGGAGATACTTGTGAAGGTGATAAATATGCTTCAGCAAGAAGTCAGGTGGCAGAAGGGTCTTTAGATACTCTGAAATATACAGAAAATATCAGATCTTCTGTGGCACAAGTCGTAGAGCTTTTTGTGTACATGTGGAATTTCCCTCAGACCCAGGTGCAGATAGGGAAGATTCCTCAGCTCCTAAGTCAGATTTGGAAAGCAATGGAGCACTTTGAGCTATGGGAAAAAGTACTGAATTGCTTGACAGAGGAGAAGTATTTCCCTGAATCCTCAGGGCAGATGGTGAAACTACTAGACTCTTTGTAGTAGACACAGTAGGCCTTTGAGCCTCTTGGGATGATATGGAGGCACTGGGGTAGACTAGCAAACTATCATAGCTTCTTGGCCAGATGTGGGATATTTGATAGGCTTTTGGAAAGGTATAGAAGGTGTATGATTCTCCTGAGGAGGAGTTGTGGCATTTGCTCAAAGCAGGAGAAGATAAAGTAAACCTTTTTGCAGAAGAGAGGAGGTTGAAAGTGCCTTCCTTGGCAGGGAACATTATGAAGTCCACTTGTTTTAAAGAATTAACTCTTAACCACTTTTTTGTAAAAATAAGATGTCTGGGGCCTACTTGGAAGAGGAAGAGTGCCAAATTTCTCCCCCCCAAAGGGCTGTTCATATAACTTTCCTTTGTAGATGAGGACTATTGCACAGCACTTTGTTTGAATATGGTAGATCATAGGGGCTCTCCCTCAGATGGAGAACATTTTGAGGTGTCATGGGCATATATTCAAGTGTTGACTGTGGCTTCAGAATGAGGGGAAGTTAATAGAGCTTCATATGTAGGTTTGACCTTTCCTAGAGCTATATGGGCACATGTGTGATGTGGGCAGATAGGGACCTTATTAGACCTCCTTGATTACTTTTGGAAGTTCCAAGAACAATTTTTTTCAGATAAGGAAGGGAATGATGACTTTTGATTAGAGATGTCAGGTTCCAGAGCCAGCTGGACAGACTAAAGAGATTCCAATGACCCTTTGGCACATAATGTAGTATTCACAGACTTTGGAGTATGTGACAGGAGTGGTGGAGATAGTTGTGGTGATGTGGAAAGCATGACATTCCTTTGGATAGATGAGTGATGGTCTATATCTTCTTCTGTATTTTTGAGGGATAACTGATTCTCTTGGGGATATAGGGAATTTCCCACAGACTCCTGTGAATTTTGGGAAGCTCCTATGTAGATTTTTGCTCTGGTAGAATCCAAGGAATCACCTTTAGATGTGCAGGTTGCTGTAGTGTACTCTTGTGTATATGTTTCTCTTCAGTAGCTCCTTTATCATGGATGGGCACATGGAAAATTGTGTTTAGAAACAGGCTGTGTCCTAGAACATCTTTCTTAGATGTGCCACATACAAGAGTCATTACTAAATGTATGGACTTGGCATGATCCCCTTTTCTAATTGTATCCTGTCCCACAATCCCTTTATGAGATTGGGTGATACTCAGACTGTGGGATAGGCTTTTGATGTCCTAGTAACTCTGGTGTATATTTAGAAATCCCAAGAGCCTGTCTGACATTTGTTAAGATTTCTAAAGACCCCTGGAGAGTTCAAGAAGTTAGTATTCTCTCCACCTGCTGAGAGATGTGGAACCTCCAAGGCTCTCTTGGAGTCTTGTGGCATATATTTGTCTGTTTTGGGAGTACTGAAAAGTCAAGCAGGCCCTTTTGGCTAGTGGGTGACAGTTGAAGTCCTCTTGGTCTGATAGGGACCCATTGGATACCCCTTGCTCAGAGGGACCATCTCTCAATTTCCTGCTTGAATAGAAATGTCCATGCTCCCTTTTCATGGCAGATTTTTTTTGTATCTCCATTAAGGGGGAAACACAGGTTTGGGAATATTTCTTTGATGCTTATCTGTAGATGTGGACAATCGTAGACCCAACTTGACAGAATGGGATGGACTCAGAACCACTGGGGGAGATCCTAAAGCTGATTGACCCATTTTTTTGTGTTTACTGAAGGCACAAGAATTGATTGGACAAACTCAGGAGATCCTCCCACCCCCTGTGTATGTGTGTATGTGTCAAAAACCCCTTCTGAAGAGGACAAAGTCCTTGATCTGCTGATGTATATGGAGAACTATTTATTTCTACTTGTGTATTTGAGCGATGAGGTTCTCCTTTGGTGAAGTGTGCTTGGGTTCAGGCCCATTTGGCATGTGTGAGATGCTCTGAGAACATTCCTTAATGATAGAGAGCTTTTAAAGCCTTCATGTTTTAATTGGTAAATTCTGACACCCCCTTGGTGAGCAGGGTCATGAACCAAGCTCACTTTAGTAGAAGTGAATTGTACAGTTTTTTTGGGGGGGAGAGGGGAATATATTTGGAAGTCTTCATGAGAGGAAACAACTTTCTATTCTCCTTGAAAGCTGTCAAGGGTGTAAAACTCTCTTGAAGAGAGGTGGATAATGGTGAAAATGATAAATCACTGAGCTGCGCTTTGAGAGAAGGCATGGAACCTTCTTTGTCTAATGGGGCCCATTGGATGTCTGCTTGATGAGAATGTTCTGATCTAAAAACCTTTCTGGGAGATTTGGAAAGATTGGAGACTGCTTGGGTAGAAGATGATCTTTTCAAACTTCCTCTGGACACATTTAGCCCCTTGAACATATTTCGTTAGTCCCAGAACCCCTTGGGTGGTAATGGACAATCACTGAGCCTCTTGGGAAGAAGTGCAGGATCCAAGTGCCCCTTGCTTAGATAGGGAAGGTGTTAGGTACCCTTGAATATGTGGGGAGATTACCAGTCCATGGTGGTCAGTGGAAGAGTGAGCAGAAGATTGCCCAGCCACTGCATCCATAGGTTCTTCTACAACAGAAGACAAATTCAGTCTTCTTTTCACCTTCTCAGGCATGAGCAAAATTGATGAGGCCAGTCTATTTTTGGCGACACTCTCTAAGGCAGAAGGAGATGTTTCCCTCCTTAGTGGCTCCCTCTTGCATTCTGGAACCTTGAAAGTGTTTGGAACTTCCTTTTGCTTGATCTCTTTCAGTTCCTTTATGGAGTTCTGGGACTTTTAAGCCTGAAGTCTTTAGCAGAGCTTTGAGGCAACGCAGATTCTGCACTAAGAGTTTTAATTCTATTGAATCTCTGGCTTTCATAATGTTTTGCGCAGCTGGAATTGTGCCTAGTTGGGCAAATGATGCCCAGAGGTGCAAAGTCTAGATGTTTGTTGCTGCTCAAGTACTTCCTCATTGGAATTCTGTGTCACACTAAAGTTGGGGGAACCTAAGGAGGTTCCAGGACATGGAGGTTTGGGCACATTGAAGGGCATACTGGCCGTGGTGGCTGGGTGTACTGGGATTTAAGCTCAGAATTGAACCCCAGGGTTGAGGCTTTTTGGCTAGTCTCCAAACTTCTGAACATTTAGGGAATAAGTAAATTGAGTGATCAGTCCTTATGACACTTCCTACACTTCGGTGGGAGTATATGGGGGGCAGGGAGTAAGAGTAGAGTACAGTTAGGGAAAAAGGGACAAGGGCACAGGAGAGGGAGGAAGGAAGAGAGGAGGGAGGGAACTATGACCAGAAATAAAATTGAGTAAAATAAAATTTAAAAAAAAAAATCAACTTCAAAAAGTTACTTGAGGGCTGGAGGGATGGCTCAGAGATAAGAGCACTAACTGTTCTTCCAAAGGCCCAGAGTTCAATTTCCAGCAACCACATGGTGGCTCATAATCACCTGCAATGAGATCTGTTGCCCTCTTCTGGCAGGCAGAGTACTGTATGAATAATAAATAAATAAATCTTTTTAAAAAAAGTTACTTTAGATTGAAACAGGGAAATTGGCTATTACCCCCAGCAAGGGGCAGCGAACATACTTGGCAAAGATGACTGGCAACAAGCAGTGGTAAGCATTATTCAGTTAGAAGAGCAGCTCTACTCTCTGAGATCTGTGAACACATCCGGAGGAAACAGCTCACACAACTCAAATGACCTTTACCTCACAAGTCAAGTAAAGCTTGAGGGAGACACTTAGAATGTGTGTCTTCCACCCTGCACATGCCAGTCATGGTCTGCCTCACCTGGCAGTATTGTATACAGCAGCAGGGCAAACATGCAAGCTTCCTGATGAAGGGATGCTGAGGCCCACTTCCTTATAGTCAAGAGATCTAGCCAATCTGGTGCCCACAATCACAGGCCAGGACAAGGGATTGTGGAAGGAGCAACGGGACTAGTAATGGCAAAGGATGCTTACAAGACTATGCTCTCAAGTCACTTTTGCACCACCACAGGATCTGCTGCAGTATTGAAATGGTACCTGTTGGAGCATCCTAATTGAATGAGAAAGGCTGACCCAGATCTGAGCTTCTGAGAGACTTTTGGTAAGCCAACAAGTTTCTTATTGTGTTGGGAAAAGAACAAGGAATAGGGTTTCAATAAAGTATAGGATGTATGGAATTGACATTAAAAAAATGCCATTCTTTCTGTTATGCTTGAACTTAAATTTCCTGGGTAAATTTGTGACAACTTCTGTGAACAGTTTATGCCTTCCTGTATGCTGAATGACATCTGGAGATTTCTTAGTAAGACTTACTGCAATGTTATCTTTATGTAAATATTTATTATTGTATGGTTCAGAGAATAAAGACAAAATTGTAATCTGCTAGTAGTACAGATACTACTTGAATTAAGTTCACAGATTGAGAACACAGACACAGTTGACTCTTGAATGTAACCCCTATGGACTTATACAATTTTTTAGTCTATCATGCTTTATATTTTATGTCCCTGGCACATTTGGATTACTTTTTAAGGTTGATTTGATGGCTCTGAAGGCACGCAATGGCTAATGGCTCATACAAATGACTCTGCATGGGTCACTTTCATGCCAATGCTGTAGTTGCACTATTGATTCATATAATGATTGTAGAAACCCTTAGTCCAGTTGATGATTCTTTGAAAGGTCAAAGAATATTAGTGGATACAGTGACAGTGGAAAAATATTTTTTTCAGTGTTTTTTTATAATTTTTATTTCTTATATTATTCACCAGTTACTTATCAATCCTGCCTTATACACCATCCTCATTCCCTTCCAATCTCATCCTCCATCCCTCTTCTCCTTCCTGCCTATTTCCAAGTCCACTAATAGGGGAGGTCCTCCTATACTTCCATCTGACCCTAGCTCATCAGGTTACCTCAGTGGCTACAATGTCCTTCTCTGTGGCCTAGCAAGGCTGCTCCTCCTTTGTTTGGGTGGAGGTGGAGGTCAAAGAGCCAGGTATACAGTTCATATTAGAAATAGTCCCTGTTCCCCTAACTAGGGAACCCACTTGGATGCTGATCTACCATGGGCCACATCCAAGTAGCCGTTCTAGGTTATTCATACAAGGTCCTTGGTTTGAGAAACAGGCTCATAAAAGTACCCTGTGCCCTGATGTAACTGGTCCTTATGGAGCTTCTGTCCTCTCCATGTCTACTACCTCCCTCTTCTTTCATATGATTGTTTAAGAGTCTTAGCATCTGCTTTGATACACTGTTATCTAGAGTCTTTCAGAGGCTTTGTGGTAGGTTCCTGTCCTATTACTTGTTTTCTCCTATTTCCAATGTCCATCCCATTTGCTTTTCTAAGTGAGAATTGATCACATCACCCCAGCTCCTCTTTCTTGTTTATCTTCCTTAGGTGTACAGATTTGACTCTGTTTCTCCTATTTATTGGTCTAGTTCCCACTTATAAGTGAGTATATACTGTGTGTGTTTCTACTCCTGGGATACTTCACTAAGGATGATCTTTTCTAGATCCCACCAGTTTGTCTGCAAACTTCATGGTTTCTTTGTTTTTAATTGCTGAGTAGTATTCATTGTGTAAAAGTACCACAATTTCTGCATCCATTCCACCTTTGATAGATATCTGGGTTGATTCCAGGTTTTGACTATTATGAATAAAGCACCACAAATAGGGTTGAGCAAATGTCCTTGTGTACTTGAATATTAGTGGATACAGTGACAGTGGAAAAATATTTTTTCAGTGTTTTTTATAATTTTTATTTCTTATATTATTCACCAGTTACTTATCAATCCTGCCTTATACACCATCCTCATTCCCTTCCAATCTCATCCTCCATCCCTCTTCTCCTCCCTGCCTATTTCCAAGTCCACTAATAGGGGAGGTCCCTATTAGTGACCTTATTATATTATATTATTTTGTATATATGCCTAGTAATGGGATAGCTGGGTCTTTAGGAAGCAGTACATATAATTTTATGAGAAAGTGTCAGATTGATTTCCAAAGCCGTTTACATTCCCATGAGCAATGGAGCAGGGTTCCCCCTTTTCCACAACCTCTCCAACATGTGTTGTCATTTGAGGTTTTGCTTTTACCCATTCCAATGGGTGTAAGGTGAAATCTCAGGATCATTTTGATTTACATTTCCTTGGTGGCTTAGGAACATCTCTATAAGTGTTCCCTGCCATTCTATATTCCTCTAAAGAGAATCCTCTGTTTAGCTGAGTACCCATTTTTAATTAAATTGTTTGATTTATTGCTTTTTGACTTCTTTAGTTCTTTATGTATTCTGAATATCAGCCCTCTGTCAGATAGAGGTTTGGTGAAGATCCTCTCCCAGTCTGTAGGCCCTTGTTTTGTTTTGACAACAGTTTGCTTTGCTTTGCAGAAACATATCAGTTCCATGAGGTCCCATTTAATAATTGTTGCTCTTAGAGCATGTGCCTTTGTGTTCTGATCAGGAAGTTGACTCTTGTGCCAATGAGCTCTAGGCTCTTCCAGGCATTTTCTTCTAACTGATTTAGAGTGTCTTGTTTTGTTGTTGAGGTCTTTGTTCCACTTGGACTTTAGTGGAAGGGTGATAAATATGGACATACTTTCATTTTTCTGCATGTAAACATGCAGTTGGAGCTGCACAATTTGTTGAAGATGCTGAATTTTTTCCCATTGAATGGTTATGGATTCTTTCTAAAAAATGAGGTATTAATAGAAGTGTGTTTATTTCTGGATCTTCTATTTAGTTACAATGATCCACCCTTCTTCTATGCCAATATTATGCAGTTTATACTTCTATTACTCTGTAATACAGCTTGAGATCAGGGATGGAGATACCTCCAGATGACCTGTTGTTGAACAGAATTGTTTTGAATTTTTTTTCTTTTTGATTCTTCATATGAATTTGTAATTTTTCTTTCAAGGTCTGTAAAGAATTGTGTCGGTATTTTGATAGGAATTTCATTGAATCTGTAGTTGGCAGAATGGCCATTTTCTTTATGTTAATCCTATGGATCCATGAACATGGGAGATCTTTCCATCTTCTGATATCTACTTCAATTTCTTTCTTCAGAGACTTGACTTTTTTTTTTCAAACAGGACATTCACCTCCTTGGTTAGAGTCAGCCCAAGGTACTTAACATTATTAGTGACTATTGTGAAGGGTGTTGTTTCCATAATTTCTTTCTTGGCCCTTTTCTCTTGGGTGTACAAGTGTGCTTCTGATTATTTTGAGGTATTTTGTATTTAGCCACTTTGCTGAAGGTGTTTAACTGCTGAAAGAGTTCTCTGGTTGAATTTTTGGGATCACTCATATATACTATCATGTCATCTGGGAATAGTAAACCTCTGACATATTCCTTTCCAAACTGTAGTTCCTTGATTTTACTTCTTTACTTGTCTTATTGCTCTTGCAACTTCAAGTACTATGTTGAATATATATGGTTAGAGTGGGCAGCCTATCTTTCCTGTGATTTCAGTGGGATCAATTAAAGTTTCTATCCATTGAATTTGATGTTGGCTATAGGCTTGCTGTATATTGCCTTTACAATATATATATATATATATATTTGCCTTGTATCCCAGATCTCTCAAGAATGAAATGCTTTTTTTGGCATCTATGGAGAGGATCATGTGGGTTTTTCTACTTCAGTTTGTTTATATGGTAAATTTAATTGATGGATTTTTATAAACTGAACCACCCTTGAATGGCTGGGATGAAGCCTACTTGGTCATGGTGGATGATATCTTTTATGTGTTATTATATTCGGTTTGCAAGTATTTTATTGAGTATTTTTGCATCAATGTTCGTAAGAGAGATAGGTCTGAGGTTTGTTTTTTTTTTTTTTTTTTTTTTGTTCAGTCTTTGTGCACTTTAGGTATCAAGGTGAATATGGCTTCATAAAATGAGTTTGGTAATGTTACTTCTGTTTCTATTTTGTGGAATAGTTTGAGAGAATTGGAGATAGCACTTTTTTGAAGGTATGGTAGAATCCCGGGTTGAAACCATCTGGTCCAGGGATTTTTTTTTTTTTTTGAAGGGAGAATGTTGATGACTGCTTCAATTTATTTGCAGGATATAGCGTTATTAAATCATTCTACTTGATCTTGACTTAAATTTGGTATATTAAATATAACAAGAAAATTCTCCATTTCTTTTAGATTTTCAAATTTTGTGGCATATCAGATTTAGTAGTGCAATCTAATGATTGTTGGGATTTCTGTCATTAGAAAACTTGTCTGTAGTTATGTCCCCCTTTTCATTTCTCATTTTGCTCTCTTCCATAGCTTCTCTCAGCCTCTTAGTTTATTTAAGGTTTTGTCTATCTTGTTTATAGACAAGGACCAGCTATTCTTTTCACTGATTCTTTGAATAGTTTTATTTTTTTCTAATTCATTGACTTCAGTCCTGAGTTCCATTATTACCAGCCATCTTCTCCTCTCGGGTTCATCTGCTTCTTCTTCTTTTTTGTTTTTTTTCCTAGTGCTTTCTGTTGGGCTATTAAGTTGCTTCTATGCAATGTTACAAATTTCTTTTTGACAGCACTTAGTACTGTGAAATTTTCTCTGAACTCTGCTTTTATTGTGTCCCATACATTTGGGTCTATTTTGCCTTCATTTCCATTGAATTCTCAGAAGTCTTTATTTTTTTTCTTTATTTCTTCCTTAACCTAGCTGTCATTGAGTAGTAAGTTGTTCAGTTTCCATTATTGTGTAGGATTTTTGCTATTTCCTTGGTTGTAGGTCCAGCATTAGTCCATCGTGGTCTAATAGAATACACAGGATTATTTCAATCTTCTTGTATTTGTTGAGGTTTGCTTTGTGACCAAATACATGGTCTGTTTTCGAGAAGGTTCCATGAAGTGTGGAAAAGAAGATGTTCTCTTTTGAATTTGGGTGAAAAGTTCTCCAGACATCTGTTAGTTCCAACTGAATTAGGGCCTCTTTAGGTGCCTGTATTTCCCTGTGTACCTAATGTCTAGATGATCTGTCCTTTGGAGAGAGTGTGGTGTTGAAGTCTCCCATTATTAAGGTGGTGGTATGGATGTGTGATTTAAGCTTTAATTATGTTTCATTTACAATATAGATACATTTGTGTTTAGACCATAGATGTTCAGAATTGTGATGTCCTCCTGGTGGATTTTTACTTTAATGAGAATGCAATGCCCCTCTTCATCTTTTTTGATTACTTTTGGTTGCAAGTCAACTTTATTACCTATTAGCAGAGATATGCTGGATTATTTTTTGGGTAACATTTGCTTAAAAAACTTTTTTTTCCAGCCCTTTACTCTGACCTAGTTTTTATCTTAGTTGCAGAGGTGTGTTTCTTGGATGCAGCAGAATGTTGGATACAGTTTGCACACCAATTCTGTTAGCTATTTTTTATTGGAAAGTTGATTCCTTTGATGTTGATAGATAACAGTGACCAAAGAACTTTAGTTCCTTTTATTGTGGAGTTTGTGGTTTTACTGTGATTCATTGCTTGCTTTATTTTTTTTTTTATTTTTTGTAGAAAATTATCTCTGTCCTATGAATTCTTTGGTATACTTATTTTCCTTGGATTGGAGCTTAACTTCTGGGATCTCATGTAGGACTAGTTTACTCTGTAAAAATTACATAAATTTAGTTTTGTCATGGAATATTTTCTTTTCCCACTTCTATGTTGATTGAAGGCTTCTCTATAGATTTAGTGTTTTGACTATGATGTGAGGTGAAGAATTTCTATTCTGATTGAATCTACTGGGTGTTCTGTATGCCTCATTTATGTTTATGGACATCTGTTTCTTTAAGTTGGGAAAACTGTCTTCTATGATTTTCTTGAAGATATTATTTGGACCTTGGAGCCTGGAATCTTCCTTTTCATCAATTCCTATTATTCTTAGATTTTGCCTATTCATTGAGTCTATGATTTTTTGGAGGTTTTGTGTTTGGGACTTTTCCAATCTTCCTTTTGCTTTCAGAGAAGTATCAATTTCTGCAATTTTACCAGAGATTCTCTCTTCCATCTCTTGTATTCTGTTAGTGATGCCTACTTTGTGTTTCTGACCTTTTCTGTAAGTTCTCCAGATCCAGCGTTTTCTCTGTTTGTGTTTTCTTTATTGATTCCAATTCTATTTTTATGCCTGGAACAATTTTATTCTTTTGTTTGAATGAGGCTTACAGTCTAGGAATGATGGGATGAATTTTTTTATTATCCCTGTCTTCACTATATGCCCCTAATTGTGCCACTACTTGTATATCTACTTGTTAAGCTGTATTTCCCTGTGTTTCTTTGAGAGCTTTGTTCATTTCCTCTTTATTTGCTTCCACTTCTGTGGCAATGTTTTTAAGAAATTTGTTTCTTTCCTCTTTATGTGTCTCTAATAACTGGATGAGCATATCTTTAAATTCAGTTTCCTGTATTTCTGATGAGTTGTAGCATCCATTGATTTGGTGAGATTGCTGGTAAAACCAGAATGTCCTGATATTTTTTGGATGTATTCTTTTGCAGACCTCTGGCTATTCGCTTACCTGTAACCTTCACTGTTTGTTCTTGGATTCTGCAATTCCAAGTGCCATCTGCAATTCTGGTGCCATCTTTCTCTGGTGCCTGGAGAATTCTACAGGAAGATGAGAGAGGTCCAGGGGTTTCAGCATATGTGTTTGTGGATCAGCTGTACTAGTGGGTAGAATGTCCATGGACACAGAAAGACAAATGTTGGCAAGCTTCTGAGTGGAAGTGAGCCCCAAGGAACAGGGTGCTAGGGAATGTAGAGGATTTCAGTGTGAGGGAGGAGCTCCTTAAAGACCCCTTCGGTGCCGGTGAAGATAGTAAATGCAAATTCCTTGAGTATGTCAGAGGCGAATGGCTACTTGTAATCATATCTAAATGAAATCTAGGAGTTCTTTTTCTAAACTGCACTGGTAGACCAGGTGCTTCGAAGTCCCATGAAACCCTGTTTTACACAGTGGATGTGTGGGTGGGAAGGATCTCATGACTGGCTGCTGCCTTAGAGACACCTAGGCTCTTGGGTTCTATGGGCATTTGAGTGTGCATTCACTCTCTAACAAGTCAAATTGTAAGGCACAGACATTCCTCCTATTTTCTACTGGCCAGTTTGGACCTGCTGATTCAAATGTGGCAGGATGAACTCAGTCAGCTCTGTGGTTCTGTAGCCACTGAACTAGGAAGTACAGCTTCAGCTGCAGAACTGGAGTGTCCAGATACCTATTGGGAAGTCCATAGACCTAGGTGCCTGGTGTACATGTGTGGTTTTGTACTTGTGCTGGACTTTCGTGTCTACACATCTGGCTATTTGCCATGTGGGTTTACCACTGTACATTCACGGGCTGGGAGGCCCTGAAGAGTCCATATGGCCACTCTCAGACATGGGATTCTGGGGGATTGTACTGTGGATATGGGACCCTGCAGGCTAGTAGAGTTGCCAGCTGCCACTGAGGAACCAGGAGCCCTGCCTCTTCTATCTTGGTCTCCAGGCAGTGACTTCTGTGCTCAGCCTCACTGGTGCTGTAAGGTAGGCTCCCCACAATGGGGAAGAATGCATGTACAATGGAAATCCTCCTCTCTGTTCCCAGTGCAGTCTACATCTGACATGAATCTAAATGTTCTCTGCTCCTGTGATGTCTCCTATCTTTCAGGAAGACACAATGTAGATTTTCTGTCTTCAATTGCCCCTCCACTCTCCAATTTTGGAGTTAAAAGCCAGTGCCTCTCAGAAATCTTGCCTGCTGGTCGCCTCTATCTTGGATCCTTCAATGGTTTAAAATTAAATATAATGATGGTGATTTTATTTTACTAACACATTTTATTTGCTTGTTGTACATTTTGCCAGGTTTTTCAGCTGTTTCGTTTTCTGGATGTCTCTTTGTTAAGAATACAAAAGTGTGAGCACAATTGGTGAGACTGAAAACATCTGATAAATTCTTTATGGGAGAGTTTAGAACTCCAGATCATTTTTATTTTTATTTTTATTTTTGCACTGGAATCATTTGGAATGAGCATGGGGCTAAATATGAGTATCTGTGGTCTCCAAGGACAGATGTGTTATGTACAGGACCCTGTATTCATTTGGAAATTCTCTCTGTGTCTTGATTTTAATAAATACACTTTATTTATTTACTCACTTGCTTGATTATTGTTTGTGGTTTGTTTGTTTGTTTGTTTGTTTGTTTGAGACATGTTTCACTATGTAGCCTTGGCTCTTCTGGACAAAGTATGAGGACCTTGCTGTCCTCAAGCTCAGAAGACAAAGTCAGTCTTCTTTTCACCTTATCAGGCATGGGTGAAAAAGATGAGGCCAGTTTCTTTTTGGTGGAAGGCTCTAAAAGAAATTGTCTGGTTTCTTTAGTCATTCAGTTGCTTACTCCAGCACTCTCAAACCATGAAATGAACTGGAGCTTCTGTTTACTTGGTCTATTTCATATCTTTCAGAGTATCCAAGCTCTTTTAATTGAATGAATTCTACATAGGAGCAATGAGATACTGCAGGCTCTCTGCAGTAAGAGAGCTGGGTCTTGAAATCTCTGGTTTTTATAAGGCTTTGAATACCTGAACTTGTGCCTCATGTTGTACAGGATCTCTGGTAGTGATCTATAGTCCACATGCCTTTGTCTGTGAGAGTTCTGGGATTGCAGATCTGTTTTACAATATTCCCTCTCTATCTGTTAGTTACGTTGGCTACTTGTTTCTCTATGTTTTTGATTTTCCCCCAAAAAAACAACTCTTTGTGTCATTGACTCTTAATATTGTTACTTGTTTCTTTTTTTTAATTTATTTTTTCTTATCAGTTACATTTTATTAACTCTGTATTCCAGCCCTGTCCCCATCCCTCATTCCCTCCCAATTCCTCCCTCCCTCCCTCCATCATCTCCATCATGCCCCTTTCCAGGTCCACTGATAGGGGGGCCCTCCTCCCCATTCATGTGATCCTGTTTTATCAACTATCTTCAGGACTGGCTGCAAAGCCCTCCTCTGTGGCCTAACAGGACTGATCCTCCCTTGGGGGTGGGGAGGCCAAAGAGTCAATCATTGAGTTCCTGTTAGAAATAGTCCTTGTTCCCCTCACTATGGGAAACCAATTAATTACTGAGCTACCAGGCTCCATCTGAGCAGAGGTTCTAGGTTATATCCATACATGGTCCTTGGTTGAACGTCAGTCTCAGAAAAGACCCTGTGCCCAGATATATTTGGTCCTTGTGGAGCTCCTATCCTTTCCCCATCAGACTAACTCTCCTTCTTTCTTATGATTCCCTGTACTCTGCCAAAGGTTTGGTTATGAGTCTTTGCTATGAAAACACTGCTAGATAGAGTCTTTCAGATGCACTCAGTAGACTCCTGGTTTTTATACATTCAATGCACATCCCATCTGTCTTTCTAAACAAGGATTGAACATCTTGCCCCATGTCTGCTCTCTTGATTATCGTTTTTAGGTTTATAGATTTCATTATGTTTATCATATCTTATAGTCTATATAAGTGAGTATATACCGTGTTTTTCTTTCTCCTTCTGGGATATTTCACTCAAAATGATCTTTTCTAGATCCCACCATTTGCCTGCAAATTTCATGATTTCCTTCTTTTTGATTGCTGAGTAGTATTCTATTGTGTAAAAATACCACAATTTCTGTACCCATTCCTCCGTTGATGCACATCTGGGTTGTTTCCAGGTTCTGGCTATTACAAATAAATCTGCTATAAACACTGTTGAGCAAGTATCCCTTTTGTGTACTTGAGCAAACTTTGGGTCTATACCTAGCAGTGGTATAGCTGGGTCTTGAGGAAGCACTATTCCTAATTGTCGTACAAAGCACCAGATAGATTTCCAGAGTGGTTGTACCAGTTTACATTCGCACCAGCAGTGGAGGAGGGTTCCCCTTTCTCCACAACCTCTCCAGCATGAGGTGTCACTTGAGTTTTTCATCTTGGCCATTCTGATGGGTGTAAGGTGATATCTCAGTGTCATTTATGATTTGCATTTCCCTGATGGCTAATGAGGATGAGCATTTCTTTAAGTGTTTCTCTGACATTTGATATTCCTCTGTTGAGAATTCTCTCTTTAGCTCTGTTCCCCATTTTTTAATTGGGCTACTTGGTTTGTTGCTTTTCAGCTTCTTCAGTTCTCTATATATACTGGATAATAGCCCTCTGTCAGATAAAGGGTTGATGAAGGTTCTTTCCTAATCTAATGTTTTGTTTTGATTACAGTGTCCTTTGCTTTACATAAGATTTTCAGTTTCATGAGGTCCCATTTATTGATTGTTGCTCTTAGAGCCTGTGCTGTTGGTGTTCTGTTCAGGAAGTTGTCTCCTGTGCCAATGAGTTCTAGGCTGTTTCCCACTTTTACTTCTAAGAGATTTAGAGTATCTTGTTTTATGCTGAGGTCTTTGATCCACTTGGACTTTAGTTTTGTGCAGGGTGATAAATATAGATCTATTTTCATTTTTCTGCATGTGGACATCCAGTTGGACCAGCACCATTTGTTGAAGATGTTGTCTTTTTTCCATTGAATGGTTTTGGCTTCTTTGTCAAATATCTAGTATTCATAGGTCTGTGGGTTTATTTCTGGGTCTTCTGTGTGGTTCCATTGATCCTACTTTCTGTTTTTATGCCAATACCATGCAGTTTTTATTACTATTGTTCTGTAGTACAACTTGAGATCAGGTATGGAGATACCTCCAGATGATCTGTTGTGTACAGGATTGTTTTGGAGATTCTGGGTTTTTTGTTTCTCCATATGAAGCTGAGAATCTTTTTTTCTTGGTCTGAAAAGAATTGAGTTGGTATTTTGATGGGAAGTGCATTGAATCTGTAGATTGCTTTTGGCAGAATGGGCATTTTCACAATGCTAATCCTACCAATCCATGAGCATGGGAGATCTTTCCATCTTCTGTTATCTTCTTCAATTTCTTTCTTCAGAGATTGTAGTTTTTCTCAAACATGTCATTCACTTGCTTGGTTAGTGTCACCCCAAGGTACTTTATGTTATTAGTGGCTATTGTGAAGGGTGTTGTTTCCATAATTTCTTTCTCGGCCATATTGTCTTTGATATACAAGAGGGCTTCTGATTTTTTTGAGTTGATTTTGTATCCTGCCACTTTGCTGAAGGTGTTAATCAGCTGGAGGAGTTCTCTGGTTGAATTTTTGGGGGTCACTCATATATACTATCATATCATCTGTGAATAGTGGCACTTTGACCTATTCCTTTCTGATTTGTATCCCCTTGATCTCCTTTAGTTGTCTTATTGCTCTGGCTAGGACTTCAAGTACTATGTTGAAGAGGCATGGAGCGAGTGGGCAGCCTTGTCTTGTTCCTGATTTCAGTGGGATTGATTTAAGTTTCTCTCCATTGAGTTTAGTATTGGCTGTAGGCTTGTTGTATATTGCCTTTACTATGTTTAGATATGTGCCTTGTATCCCTGATCTCTCCAAGACTTTAAACATGAATGGGTGTTGGACTTTGTCAAATGCTTTTCAGGTGTCCAAGGAGATGATCATGTGGTTTTTCCTCTTCAGTTTGTTTTTGTGGTGGAATACATTGATGGATTTCCGTATGTTGAAACACCCTTGCATGTCTGGGATGAAGCCTACTTGGTTGTGGTGGATGATATCTTTGATGTGTTCTTGGTTTCGGTTTACAAGTATTTTATTGAGTATTTTTGCATCAATGTTCATAAGAGAGATACATCTGAAGTATTCTATTTTTGTTTTGTCTTTGTGTGGTTTAGGTATCAGGGTGACTGTAGCTTCATAGAATGAGTTTGGTAATGTACCTTCTGTTTCTATTTTATGGAATAGTTTGAGGAGAATTGGTGTTAGCACTTCTTTGAAGGTCTGGTAGAATTCCGGGCTGAAACCATCTAGCCCAGGGTTTTTTTGGAGGGGAGACTATGAATGACTGCTTCACTTTCCTTAGGGGATATAGGGCTATTCAGTCTTTCTACCTGATCTTGACTTAATGTTGGGAGATGGAATCTATCAAGAAAATTGTCCATTTCATTTAGGTTTTAAATTTTGTGGCATATAGGCTTTTGTAGTACGACCTAATGATTGTTTGAATTTCCTCAGTGTCTGTAGTAATGTCACCCTTTTCATCTCTGATTTTGTTGATTTGGATAGATTCTCTCTGCTTTTTAGTTAGCTTGGCTAAGGGTTTGTCTATCTTGTTGATTTTCTCAAAGAACCAGCTTTTTGTTTCATTGATTCTTTGAATAGTTTTATTTGTTTCTGATTTCAGACCTGAGTTTGATCATTTCCAGGCGTCTGCTTCTTTTGGGTGTATCTGCTTTTTTTTTTTTTTTTTTTTTTTTTCTAGAGTTTTCAGTTGGGCCATTATGTTGCTTGTATGTGATGTTACAAATTTCTTCTTGAAGGCACTTAGTGCTATAAATTTTCCCCTGAGCACTGCTTTTAATGTGTCCCATACATTTGGGTATGTTGTGCCTTCATTTTCATTGAATTCTAGGAAGTATTTAATATCTTTCTTTATTTCTTCCTTAACCCAGCTGTCGTTGAGTAACATGTTGTTCATTTTCCATGTGCCAGTAGGCTGTTTGTTATTTCTGTTGTTGTTGAGGTCCAGCTTTAGTCCATGGTGGTCAGATAGAATAGAAGGGATTATTTCAATCTTTTTGTATCTGTTTAGGGTTACTTTATCACCAACTATATATGGTCTATTTTGGAGAAGGTTCCATGTGGTGCTGAAAAGAAGGTATACTCTTTTGAGTTTGGATAGAAAGATCTGTAGACATCTATTAGGACCATTTGATTTATGGTCTCTGTAAGTGTTTCTATTTCCCTATTTGTTTTCTGTCTAGTTGATCTTGTCCTTGGTGAGGGTGGAGTGTTGAAGTTTCCCACTATTAAGGTATTATGATCAATATGTGATTTAAGTTTTAATATTGTTTCATTTACTAATGTAGGTGCTCTTGTATTTGGTGCATAGATGTTCAAAATTGTGATGTCCTCTTGGTGGATTTTTCTTTTGATGAAAATATAGTGGCCCTCCTTATCTTTTTTTATTAACTTGGGTTGAAAGTCTATTTTATTAGATATTAGGATGGCTACTCCAGCTTGTTTTCTGGAACCATTTGCTTGAAAAACATTTTTCCAGCCTTTTACTCTGAGGTAGTGTTTATCTTTGTTGCATAGTTGTGTTTCTTGGATGCAACAGAATGTTGGATCCTGTTTCCTTAACCATTCTGTTAGTCTGTGTCTTTTTATTGGGGAGTTGAGGCCGTTCATGTTGATAGATACTAGTGACCAACAATTGTTGCTTACTTTAGATGTGGGATTGGTTTTGTCACTGAGTTTCATTGCTTGTATTCTTTTGCTTTTTTTTTGTTGTTGTTGTGTAGTCATCTATTTCCTCTGTTTCCTTAGATGTAGATGTTTTTTTGGTTTGGAGTTTCCCTTCTAGTAACTTCTGTAGAGCTGTGTTACTATGTAGATATTGTTTTAATTTGGTTTTGTCTTGGAATATTTTGAATTCTCTGTCTATGTTGATTGAAAGTTTTGCTGGGTATAGTAGTCTGGGTTGGAATCTGTGGTCCCTCAAGGACTGTATGATTTCTGTCCAGGCCTTTCTGTCTTTCATAGTTTCTGTTGAGAAATCTGGTGTGATTCTGATAGGTCTACCTTCATATGTTACTTGGCCTTTTTCCCTTCCTGCTTTTAGAATTTTTTCTTTGTTCTGTAGGTTGTGTTTTGACTATGATGTGACGTGAAGAATTTATTTTCTGGTTTAGTCTACTTGATGTTCTGTAGGCCTCTTGTATGTTTATGGCCATCTCATTTAAGTTGGGAAAGTTTTCTTCTATAATTGACTTGAAAATATTTTCCAGAATTTTGAGCCTGATGTCTTCTTTTTCTTCTACTCCTATTATTCTTAGGTTTTGTCTTTTCATGGTGTCCTTGATTTCTTGGATGTTTTGTGCTTGGAACTTTTCTGATTTTATTTTTTTCTTTGAGAGTTGTGTCAATTTCCGCAAGTGTATCTTTGGCTCCTGAGATTCTTTCTTCCATCTTTTGTATTCTGTTGGTGATGCTTACCTTTGTAGTTCCTGATCTTTTCTCTATGATCTCCAGCTCCTGGTTTTTCTCTATTTGTATTTTCTTTATTGATTCTAATTCTGTTTTCATGTCTTGCACCATTTCCTTCATCTGTTTGAATGTGGAGACCTGCTTTTCAATGAGAGCTTCTGTTTTTTTTGTCCGTTTCCTCTCTATGTATCACTAATTGTGCCTCTACTTCTTTGGGTATAATTGCTTGTATGTTTATTTCTCCTTTATTTGCCTTGATTTGTGTGGACATTTCTTTGAGAGCTTTGTGCATTTCTTCTTTGTTTGGCTCAATTATTTTGGTCATTTCTCTGAGAGCTCTATTTGTTTCCTCTTGGTTCATCTCGATTTCTTTGGTTATTTCTCTGAGGGCCTTGTTCATTTCATCTTTATGGGCCTCTAATAGCTGGAGAAACATAGTTTTGAGGTCATTTTCTTGTATATCTAGTGCATTGATGTGTCCATTGTTTTGTGGGGTTGCTGGTGAGGTCATTATGTCCTGATTTTTGTTGGGAGTGTTCTTACGTCTGCCTCTAGCCATCTGGTTATTTATAATCCTCACTGTTTGTTCCTCGAGATTGTAGTTCAGTCTACGATCCTCTTTTTCTGTTTTCTGGACTGTTTTTTCAGGAAGATGAGAGAGATTCACTGGTTTGGGAGTGTGCACTGTGGTTTCAGTTTTGCCTAAATAAGGAATGTGATGCTGGCGCTGTTCCTGTGAGCTTTTAGTGGGTGCAGTGTGCATGCACAGATTCCCTGACTATTGCAGTGGCCTGTAAGCCACTATTACACAGTTTTGTCTGAGATCCAGGGATTTTTTTTGCCTGGATTACACTGGTGGACCCGCAAGGCAGAGGCTTCAATGTTGGGGTCGCTATCCCAAGAATTCCTATGATGCCCACACTAGGCGTGTGGGTGGCAGGGATCTCTTCTAGTTTCTTCTGTGGAGAGGCCCTGGGTCTGGGGCAAACTCTCCCTTGAAGGCTCACTCACTCTCTTGCAGGACCAGTTGGAATGCACAGGGGTTCCCCTTGCTCACTACTCTCTGATTTGGTCCAGTTGCAGAGAGTACACTGGTAGGCTAACAGTCAGCTCTGTGACACTGTGGCCTCAGGACTCGGTGTCCACCTTTCCTGTGTGCTGCCTCTCTGACCTTTCCCTCTGCCTGGAGGGGTTATGTTGACTGTTCCTGCTGTGGTGTGGGAAAGAGTTAGGTTGAGTGTTCTCAATCCCAGATCCTGGGCCCTGATCTCTCTGCCAGAAGCAGCCTGGTGGTAGAACCTATTTTTGCTGATCCCGAGAGAGTACCAGGTAGGATTGAATTTCCTCAGATCCAAAGCTTGGGTTTCTCTGCTAGGGGCCACTGGGTGAGCTGGAGAGAGGGTGCTGTGTCTTTGGCAGGCTGCCTCTCTGTCCTTCCCCTCTGACCTTCCCCTCTGCTAGGGTAAGCTTATGGAGGTGTTCTCAGGGGAGTGCCAGAAGGGGTTGGGGCTTCTCAGTCTGATCCTGAGTTGGGGTTTCTCTGCCAGGGGTGGGGGAGGGGGTGCCGGTGATAGAACTTGCTGCTAGACCTTATTGTGCTGGACCCAGGAGAATCTCAGGATGTGTAGAATGACCACAGTCCCAGATCCCGAGCTGAAGTTTCTTTGCTAGGAGCAGCCGGCAGCACTGGAGTTCAGGCACTGTGAAGCAGCTGTGCGCCTCTTTATCCTTCTGCTCTGCAGCGGCAGGGTTATGGCGGCATTTGGCGAGTGCCCTAAAGGATCCGGTTTTCTCAGCCCTAAGGCGGGAGCTCTGTTGTGATGGCGGCGGGTATCCATGGTCAGCAAGACCTTCCAGGGAAAGACTGGGTGACCTGTGATCAGTCTCAAAACTTTGCTTCCCCGTTTATTTATTTATTTATTTATTTATTTATTTATTTATTTATTGTGACTGGGACTCCCAGTCTCTGGCACCATTGTGCCAACCAATCATCCTGGGAAACATGACAGCTGTTGTTTTAGGGCCCAGAATTCAGTCTCTTGGTCAATGCACGGAGTGTTTTGTCCCGCTTCTCAGACACAGTGCTCTCCCTTTACTTGTTTCTTTTTTATTGATTTCAGTCTTCAGTTTAATTCTTTCTTGTTATCTATTCCTCTTGAGTGTTCCTCCTTCTATTTTGGTTTTGAGCTGTCAGGTGTGCTGCTAAAATGCTGATATGAGATCTTCACATTTATATAGTGGAAGTACTTAGTGTTACACACTTTCCTTTTAGTATCACCTTCAATGGGTCTCACGATTTTGGTAATGTTTTGGATTTGTTTTCAGTGAATTATAGAAAATCCTGTATTTATTTCTGCAAACCTTCAATAAAGTTTCCATGACTTCATAGGCTTTCTGATCTTTCTCTTGATGAAATCTGGTTTTAATCCTTGGTGGTGTGATAGAGGGTGTTTTTTCAATTTTCTTCTGTCTATTAAGACTTCTTTTGTGATTGAGTATGTGGTCAGTTTTAGAAAATTTTCCATAATGTGCTGAGGTGATATATTATCATATGTTTGTGTGAAAGCGTCTATAGATATTTGTTTGATCTCTTTGGTTTATACACCCTTTAGCTTTAGTACTTGTCTTTAATTTTTAGCCAGATGAGATGTTCATTGATGAGGGTAGTGTATTAAATCTCTCAATCACAATGTGTAAGGGAAAATGTGTAATTCAAGCAAATAATATATCTTTTAGAAAAGTGGGTTCCTTGCATTTGGGCTAAAGATTTTATTCCCTAAAATAATTTGATACTTTATATTTCCTTTTGATGTATTACCTGCCCTTAACTTTCTCTTGTAAATAATTTTGATTGAAGGACATTTTGTTGGCTATCAGAATAACTACAGCAGCTTGCTTCCTATGTGAACTTGCTTGGAAAATCTTTTCCAACTCCTTTCTCTGAGATTAGGTTATCTTTGCTGTTGAGATTTGTATCATGTATTCTGCAGAAGGATGGACCCTATTTTAATTTCTATTTTATGGTCTGTGTTGTTTTTATCATTATTATCATTTCATACATTCCGTTGAGAGTTTAGTTTCTCCTAACTCCGCTGCTCCAGTATGAACTTGCCTTCTATCCTTTCCCCCAGATCCAGTCCTTGAAATTTTTCCTTCAGAGAGGGGTAGACTTCCCAGTGATTTCAACCAAGTATGGTATAAAAATTTACAATGAGACTAGTCCAAATAACCTCATACCAAGTGTGAACAAGCAACCTAGTAGTTGGAAAGGGTTAATAAAAGCAGATAAAAGAGTCAGAGATTCCCCCACCCCCATCTTCAGAGTCAAAAAAGGACACCAATCTACACACTGGTATCTTATATTTAAACAAGCTAGCTCAAACCATATTAGCTTAGGACCAGTCCACATATGACCTTTTCTTGGTGGTTCAGTTTTTGTGAGCCCCCATAGGCCCAGGCATTTCACTGAAGGACTTTGTGTAGAATCCTTGACTCTCCTAGTCTCTCCATCCTTTTTGTTTAGCTGCTAGGAGAGCCCCTCAGAAGACATTTATGCCAATCTCCTCTCTGAAAGCATAGCATTAATAGTGCCAAGATTGGCTCTTTTACACAGGGTAGGTCTCATATTGGGCTAGTCATTGGTTATCCATTCCCACAATCAGCACCATCTTAGTCCTTACACTTTTCTTCTAGGCTGGACAAAGTTTGGGTTGAAGTTTTCTGGGTGGGTTGTTGTCTCCGTCCCTCCATTTGAAGTCCCACCTGGTAGAGGAGATCCCCACTTCAGGCTTCTTATCCCGGTTGCTAGTTGTCTCAACTGGGTCATCTTCTTAGTCCCCCAGGAGTCTCCCTTGTCCTGGAATTGCACCCCTAGTGATTTTTATTTTCTTCCAGCCCTCTTCCTCTCCCAATACTTGATCCTCAGTCCCCAACCACAGCCATCTCCTTTCCACTTCTCCCATCCATTTTCCTCCCTCTATCTACATAAGATGGCTATTTTATTTTTGGGTGAGGATCTTAAGCTGTCATCTAAATTCATCCTTTGAAAGAAGGCACTACTGAATTCCAGCTGTTGTATTTAAGAGAAAGTTTGGACACAGGAAACACCAGACCCTTAGAGGGAACCAGTTTTACCCAGAATTATCTGGTCCAAGGAGAATGTTAATAATAATTACAGCAAGGTGGCCCTGAACAATTTGTTGGAACACATAGGTATAAGAAAAGTTGGTTGAATGTTTTGACCTGTCATATGATGACAATACCTTACAGCCAGAGAGTTTTGGGAAGTCACCATCAAAGGGATTCTTCAAGATGGGGATTGTTGAAAGCAATCACAGTGTTGTTTCTCGGCCAAAGTGAGAAAGAATTCTTTTTTTTTTTTTTTTGGGAGGACAGCTTTTTATTATATTTTTTTATGTTTTGAGTAGGTCTAAACAATGAGTTAGGTTCAAAAGCTGCTTGATTTTGAAAATGTTTATGTTTTATATATATGTATATTCCATTTATATAAACTCATATATATATACATTCCTTTTATATATATATATATATACATTATATATATATATATATACATACATATTAAATACAACTAGGTAAGTTCATATTTTACTACCTATATACATTTCCAGTATTCTGCATTTGGTGTTGAGAATCAAATTGTTGTGTTCACCCCTGGGGTAGATTACTTCTCCCTTAGTTTCCTGTAGGGACTCAGACCTAGTGAGCTTTTCCACTTTCATGTTGTCTTGTTTCCCAGTTTTGTCCTTATTCAGGCCATGTTTAAGGCACCCAGACTTGTGACACTTCATGAATAATCACCCTCATCAAGCTCTCTGTTCTATCTCTCACTTACAAAATGAACCCTGTGTCACGTGGTTTGGAAATGTGGTATATACAATGTTGGCTCATCTGCTCTATTTTTTGAGACTGTAATACAATTATATAACTTCCCTCTTCCATTTTGTTCCTCAAAACATTCCATTATACTCCACTTTGCTAGTTCCAACTCTAATGTCATTCTTTGTGTAATATGTATATTAGTACATACATAAACTCCTAGGGTGTTGGTGTGTGTTTAGATGGTCTATGTAGCTTCCAGTGAGTATTGTCACCCACTCTTAAGAATAAAGAAGACATTGTTATTTAATAAGTAACACACATATGCACACACACAGACAAACACAACATGATTTAATGTATTTTAAAGTAGTTATGTAATGTTATTTCAGCATCTTTTAGAAATTGATTCTTTGCCAGTTTCACATCATGTACACCAGTCCTCATCCCTCTGCCTTAGCGTCCTCCTGCCCACCCAACACATACAAAACAAAGCAAAGCCTCTCTCTCTGGAAGTTGTACAGTGTCCCTTTTTTTCACATAATATTCCCCTTTGTCAAAAAAGCTTTTCTTACAAATGTCTGAGGAATGGCCTCCTCACACACTATTGCAGTTCAGAGATGAGTTAACTGAAAACCCTGGATATGGGCCTGTGTCAGCTGATTTGGTCTGCTGCAACCTTTAGGGACAACACTCCTGCACTTCCCATGCAGGGGGTGGGACAAGCTCATGCAAGTGCTGAAGTCAGTCTCCCACTCTCAGCACCTCAGGGCCAGTTCTCTCATGATGCTCAGACTATGGGCAAGGTCAGTTTGCCCTCACTTGAGTGGTATGACATGTCATTTCAGACATCCTTATTATGGAACCTTTTCCAAAACAGACCATATAGTTGCTCACAAAGCGAGCCTCAACAGATATAAGAAGATTGAAATAATCCCTTGTATCCTCTCTGATCATCATAGAATAAATCTGGACTTCAACAACAACAGAAATAGCAAACGCCTACACACACATGGAAACTGAACAACTTGCTACTAAATGAGAGCTGGGTCAGGAAAGAAATAAAGAAAGAAATTAAAGTCTTCCTAGACCTCAATGAAAATGAAAACAAAACATACCCAAATTTCTGGGACAAAATGAAAGAAATGCTAAGAGGAACGTTCATAGCAGTAAGTGTCTTCAAGAAGAAATTTTAGACACCTCATTCAAGTACCTTAAGGGCTCAAATAAAATCCTTAGAAATGAAGAAGCAGACACACCAAATAGGAGTAGACAGCTAGAATGACTCAAACTCAGGGCTAAGATCAATCAATTAGAAACAAATAAAACAATTTAAAGAATCATTGAAGCCAAGAGCTGGTTCTTTGAGAATATCAACAAGATAGACAAACCCTTAGCCAAGTTAACTAAAAGGCAGAGTGATACCATCCAATTCAACAAAATCACAAATGACAGGGGGACATAACTACAGAAATTAAGGAAATCCAAACAACCATAAGGACTTACTTCAAAAGTCTATATGCCACAAAATTTGAAAATCAAAATGATATGGACAATTTTCTTCATTGATTCGACTTACCAAAACTGAATCAGAACCAAGAAAATCAATTAAATATTCCTATATCCCCCATGGAAATAGAAGCTTTCATCCAAAAAGAGTACAGGACCAGATGGTTTTAGTACAGAATTCTCCCCAGACCTTCAAAGAAGAGCTAACTCCTCTTCTCTTCAAACTATTCCACTAAACAGAAACAGAAGGAACACTTCCAAAGTCATTCTTTGAATCTACAGTCACCTTGGTACCTAACCCTCAGAAAGACCCAAAAAGAAAGAGAATTTCAGGCCAATCTCTCCTATAAACATTGGAGCAAAAATACTCACAAAATTACTTGCAAACCAAATACAAGAACACTTCAAAAATATCATCCATAATTACCAACTAGGCTCCAACCCAGGCATGCAGGGGTGGCTCAATACATGAAATGTGTCAATGTGATCCACCATATTAACAAACTTAAAGAAAAAAAAAAACACATGATCATCTCCTTAGATGCTGAAAAGGCATTTGACAAAATGCAACATCCATTCATGTTTGAAGTATTGGAGAGATCAGCGATTAAAGGAACATATTTAAACACAGTAAAGATGATATACAGCAAGCCTACAGCCAACATCAAACTAAACAGAAAGAAACTTAAAGCAATCCCACTGAAATCAGGAAAAAGACAAGGCTGCCCATTCTCGCTGTATCTCTTCAACATAGTTCTGGAACTCCTTGCAAGAGCAATAAAACAGTTGAAGGAGATCAAGGGGATACAGATTGGAAAGGAAGAACTCAAATTATCACTATTTGCAGATGATATGATAGTATACGTGAGTGACCCCAAAAACTATACCAGGGAACTCATACAGATGATAAACACCTTCAGCAAAGTGGCTGGATATAAAATTAACTGAAAAAATCAGTAGCACTCCTGTATACAAAAGACAAAAGGGCTGAGAAAGAAATTAGGAAACAACACCCTTCACAATAGCCACAAATGACATAAAGTACCTTGGTGTAACCCTAACCAAGCAAGTCAAAAAGTTGTAGGGAAAAAAATTCATGTCTCTGAAGAAAGAATTAGAATAAGATAACAAAGGATGGAAAGATCACCCATGCTCATGGCTTGGCAGGATTAATATAGAAAAAATGGCTATCTTACCAAAAGCAAGCCACAAATTCAATGCAATTCCCATTAAATTACCAACATAGTTCTTTTACAGACCTGGAAAGAAAAATTCTCAACTTCCTATGGAATAAAACGAAAACCAGAATTGCTAAAAAAAAAATCCTCTACAATAAAAGATCTTCTAGAGGTTTCTCCATCCCTGAACTTAAGCTGTACATAGAGCAACAGTTATGAACACTGCATTATAGTGTCATAGAAACAGAATAGTGAATCAATGGAACTAAACAAAAGACCCAGAAATAAACCCACACACTTATGGACACCTGATCTTTGACAAAGATGCCAAAACCATACAATGGAAAAAAGATAGCATCATCAACAAATGGTGCTGGTCCAACTGGATGTCTACATGTAGAAAAATAAAAATAGATCCATACTTATCACCCTGCACAAAACTGAAGTCCAAGTGGATCAAAGACCTCAACATAAAACCAGACACATTAAATTGGATAGAAGAAAAAGTGTGGAAAACCCCAGAACTCATTGGTACAGGAGAAAACTTCCTGAACAGAACACCAACAGCACAGGCATTAAGAGCAACAAGCAATAATGGGACCTCATGAAACTGAAAAGCCTCTGTAAAGCAAAGGACACCATCATCAAAACAAGAATATTGCCTACAGATTGGGAAAGAATCTTCACCAACCCTTTATCTGACAGAAGACTCATATCCAGTATATATAAAGATCTAAAGAAGCTGAAAAGCAGCAAATCAGGTAATCCAATTAAAAATGAGGAATAGAGATAAACAGAGTACTCTCTGTAGAGGAATATCGAATGGCAGAGAAATTCTTAAAGAAATGCTCAACGTCAATAGCCATTAAGGAAATACAAATCATACCTACCCTGAGATTTCACTTTACACCAATCAGAATGGCCAAGATGAAAAGCTCCAGTGACAACACATACTGGAGAGGTTGTGGATAAAGGGTAACATTCCTCCACTGCTGATGGGAATGTGAACTTGTACAACCACTCTGGAAATCAATCTGGCACTTTCTCAGACAACTAGGAATAGTGCTTCCCCATGATCCAGCCATACCACTCCTAGGCATATATCCAAAAGAGGCTCAAGTACACAATAAGGACATTTGTTCAACCATGTTCATAGCAGGTTATTTGTAATAGCCAGGAGCTGGAAACAGCCCAGCTGCCCCTCAAATGAATAATAAATGCAGCAAGTGTGGTACACCCACGTAATGTAATATCAATGAAAATTAAGGAAATCATGAAATTTGCAGGTAAAGGGTTGGATCTGGGAAGCATCATCCTGAGTGAGTTGTCCCAGAAGCAGAAAGACACACATGGTATATACTCACTCATATAAACATATAACATAGGATAAACGTACTAAAATCTGTACATCTAAAGAAACTAATCAAGACAGAGGACTCTGACTAAAATGCTTAGTCCCCCTCCCATAAGGCAAAGAGGAAAGAGATCAAAAGATGAAGAAAACAGGAAAACAATCTAGGAACTTGCCACAGAGGGCCTCTGAAAGGCTCTGCCCTCCAGACTATCAAAGCAGATGCTGAGACTTATAGCCAACTGTTGGGCAGTGTGCATGACATCTTATGTAATAATTGTGAAATAGTAAGATCTGGAGATGACAGGAGCCCCACAAGGAGAGCAATAGAACCAGAAAATTTGAAAACAGTGGTCTTTTCAGAGACTCATACTCTACCCAAGTACCAGGCATGGAGATAACCTAGAACACCTGCACAGATGTAGCCCATGGCAGTTTAATGTCCAAGTGGCTTCCATAGTAATGAGAAGAGGGACTGCCTCTCATAAAATCTGATTGGCCTGCTCTTTGATCACCACCCTGTGAAGAAGGAGCAGCCTTACCAGGCCACAGAAGATGACAATGAAGACACTCCTGATGTGATCTGATAGACTAAGATCAGAAGGAAATAGAGGAGGTCCTCCCTTATCAGAGGACTTGGGGAGTGGCATGCATGAAAAAGGGGGAGGAAAAGTGGGATTAGGAGGGGAGGAGAGAGGGGTTTAGGGGGGAGCTACAAAGTGAATAAAATGTAATTAATGAAAATTAAAATACAAAATTTAAAAAGTTCCAACTATACCACTCTTGGGCATGTATCCATTAATGTTCAAATATACAACAAGAACATTTGTTTGACCATGTTTGTAGCAGATTTATGTGATAGAACCAGAATCTGGCACAATACAGTTATTCCTCAACTGAAGAATAGATACAGAAATTGTGGTACTTTTCCACAATGAAATAATACTCAACCGTTAAAAAGGAAGAGATCATGAGATTTGCAGACAGAGAGTGCAAACTTGGAAACATCATCCTGAGTGAGGTTACAAAGAAGCAGAAAGATACACATGGTACATACTCACTTATAAGTAGATGCTAAACATATAATATAGGATAAACATACTAAAATTTGTATACCTATAATATCTCAGCAAAGAGGAGGATCCTGGGCAAGATGTTCAATCCTCATTCAGAAAGGCCAGTTTAATGGACATCTGAAGTAGGAGACAACAGGATACAGGACAGAAGCCTAACACAGAGTGCTTCTGTAAGACCATACCTAACAGGTAGATGCTGAGGATCATTACACATTTTTATTTTCTTCATCTGAATTCACATTTCGTAAGTGGACTCTATGAAGAAAACTGTCCATTTCATGTAGATATTAATATTTTGTGGCATAGTTGCATTTGAATTAGGATTACTAATTTTTTTTTTGGATTTGCTCAGTGCCTGTCATTAAAACTTTTGATTTTTGTTAATGTGGAAAGTGTCTCTCTGCCTTCTAGTTAGATTATCTAAGGGTTGATTTATCTTGTCAATTTTCTCAAAGAAGCACCTCTTGGTTTCACTTAATTGATACGTTAAATGGTTCTCTTTCTGCTGTACTGACCCAGAATGGCAAATGCTGCATGTTCTTATTTGAGGTTCCTAGTGTCAAGTAATTCTATGTGAATACATTACCTGGAATAATTACAGAAACCAAAATGTTAAAAATTTTTTAAATTAAAACTAAGAAAATGAACAAGCAAGATGCTAGTAATCTTAAAATAGTAATACGAAAAGAGTGGTGTTAGTTTGGGATGGAGTGTGATATAAATAGTAGAATTTTAACATAATAAGGAAACATATTTGCTTCAGCCCTGAGGTTTTCTCTAGGGATCTTCTCTCCTAGAGAGTTTATGCATCTTTGTTCACCCTTGGACCTCCATTTGTGCCATTAAGTTGCTTGTAATATGAAGGACTTAGTGCTATCAACTTTGCATTTAATACGGCTTTCACTGTGTTCTATCATTTTCAATATTATGTGCTTTCATTTTCACTGAATACTAGAAAATCTTTAATTTTTTTATTTGTTCTGTGTCTCACTTTTCATTGAGTAGAAAATTGTTTAGTTCCTAAGAGAAAATTGTTTAGTTCTTTAGGCTTTTTAAATTTCTATTGCTGTTGAGGTTTAGCTTTATTTCACGTTGGTCTGATATGGTCCAAGGGATTATTTCCATCTTCTTGTGTATGTTAAATCTTCCCTTTTGACTGATTACATGGTCAGTGTTGGGAAGGATTTCATGTGGAGATGAAGATAAAGTAAATTCTTTTGTATTTGGTTGAAAAGTTCTCTGCATATCTGTTGGTTCCATTTGATTCATAACATATGTTAGTGTTTAATGTCTGTTGAGTTGAACTTCTTTTTTTGAGAGTGGGGTGTTGAGATATCCCACTTTTAAAAATTAGAGGACTATATGTGGCTTAAATTTTATTAATGTTTATTTTACAGGTGTTGGTGTGGCATGGATATGTGGCATGGACATTCAGAATTGAAATTTAACCTTGGTGGGGTTTTTCATTGATATTTATGAAATGTCCTTTCTTACCTCTTTGGATTAAATTTGATTGAAATTCTATTTCATTAAATATTAGGATGGTGACTAGAGCTTGATTTTTGTTTTCTCTACATTGGAAAACTTTTTTAAATACATTTTAACTTCAGGAAATATGTATCATTGTGGCTGAGGTGTGTTTCTTCTATACAGAAGAAAGATGGATCCTCTTTACAAATCCATTCTTTAGTCTTTTTTAATTTAATTTAATTTAATTTAATTTAATTAAGTACACTGTGTTCACTTTGTATCCCCCTAAGCCCCTCCCTCCTTTCCTTTCCTCTCCCACTCTCCCTCCCCCTTTTTATGCATGTCCCTCCCCAAGTCCACTGATAAGGGAGATCCTCCCTTCCTTCCTTCTGATCCTAGTCTAAAAGATCTCCTCATGAGTGGCTGCATTATCATTGTCTGTGGCCTGGTAAGGCTGCTCCCTATCAGGGGGTTGAGATCAAAGAGGAGGGGCCAATCCATTCATATCAGAGGCAGTCCTGTTTCCATTACTATAGAACTCACTTGGTCAATGAACTGCCATGGGTTATATCTGTGCAGAGGTTCTAGGTTATCTCCATGTGTGGAATTTGGTTAGAATATGAGTTCCTAGAAAGGCCCCTGTGTACACATTTTTGGTTATGTTGCTCTCCTTGAGGAGCTCCTCTCCTCTCCAGATCTTACTTTTTTCCATGTTTTTCATAAGATTCCATGCACTCTGCCCTACATTTGGATATAAGTCTCAGCATATGTTTTGATAGTCTGAAGGGCAGAGCTTTTCTGTGGCAGGTTCCTAGATTGTTTCCTGTTTTCTTCATCTTTTGATTTCTATCCTCTTTAATTTTCAAGACAGGGATTGAACATTTTAGCCAGAGTCCTCTCTCTTGATTATTTTCTTTAGGTGTGCAGACTTGAGTTGGTTTATCATATATTATATGTCTATATGAGAGTGTTTATACCATGTGTGTCTTTCTGATTCTGGGATAGCTCAATTAGGATGATCCTTTCCAGTTCCTACCATTTCCATACAAATATCATGATTTCCTCATTTTTCATTGCTGAGTAAAATTCCATTGTGTAGATGTACTACAATTTCTGCATCCATTCTTCAGTTGAGGGGCATTTGGGTTGTTTCCATCTCCTGGGTATTACAAATAAAGATGCTTCAAACATGGTTGAGCAAATGTCCTTGTTTTGTACCTGAGCTTTTTTTGGATATATGCCTAGGAATGGTATAGCTGGATCTTAAGGAAGCACTATTCTTAGTTGTCTGATAAAGCACTAGATTGCCAGTAGGATTTTATGAAGGATAAGGTGGCAGGAGGATCACAAGTTCGAGACACAGTATAGTTGGATTTCAAGGTATCACAATTCCTATTTTCCTGAGAAAGTGACAGATCGATATTGAATATGGATGTACAATGTTACTTGCCAAACAGCAATAGAGCAGTGCTCCCATTTCTCCACTCCTTCCTAAGTAGCTATTGTCATTTGAGTTTTTCTTCTTAGCTAAGAAACTTATGAAAGGAGGGTTAGAAAGAAAGACATGGAGAGGACAGGAGTTCCACAAAGTGAGCAATAGAACCAAAAAAATCAAGGTCCTGAAGTCTTTTCTCAGACTCATTCTGCAAACTAAGTTCATTCATGGACATCATCTAGAACCCCTGTACAGATGTAGTGCAGAGCAGCTCAGTCTCCATGTGGGTTTCCTAGCAAGGGGAACAGGGTCTGTTTCAGATATGAACTCAGTGGCTCACTCATTGATGACCTCCCCCTGAAGGGGTAGGCAACCATATGAAGCCACAGGGAATGACAATGCAGCCAGTAATGATGAGACCTGAAAAGCTGAGGTCATATGGAAAGAGGAGGAGGATCTCCCCTTTCAGTGGACTGCAGGAGGGGCATGGGAGGAGATGAGGGAGGAAGAGAATGATTGGGAGGGACTGAAGGAAGGGGCTAGGCTACAAAGTGAATAAATTGTAATTAAGGGAAAAAAGTAGAAAAGAAATAAAAAGAGAGAGAAATAATCCCATATCAGTTTAGGAAATAGATGTTGTCATTAAAAGTCTCCCATCTGATAAACCGATGACCAGATGTTATCATAAGGAATTAGAGCAGACTTACAATACGTATTATTCCAGAAAGAGAGCTAGTAACAATAGAAAGTACAAGCAGAAGCACCACTACCAAACTCATTCTATAAACCACAATTGTCTTGATAAGTAAATTGCCCAAAGATCAAAAAAGAAAATTTCAGAGAAACCTCCCTTTTGAGCAGTGATATTACAATAGTCAACAAATTATTCATGACCCAAGAACACAAGAACAAATTAAAAGTTTTATCCATTAGGACTAAGTTGGCTTCAATCCTTACATGCAGTTATGGTTCGATGATCAGTAATTAATTCACTGCATAAAAAAGAGAAAGAAATAAATGCACATGATTACCTTCTTAGATGCAGAAAAAAAGAATTTCACAATATTAAACACACATTTATGTTGAAAGTCTTGGAGTTATCTGGAATACAAGACAGAAACCTAAAAATAATTAAGGCAACGCACAGGGAACCCTACTGCTGATATGAAATGTAATTGAGAGAAACTCAGAGCAATTATACTAAAATCAGAATCAGGACATGGCTGCACACTCTCTGAGAATGTCTCCAAGATAGAACTTGAAGTCCTATAACTGAAACTATAACTAAAAGAGATTGAGGGCATACAAATTGGAAAGGAGGAAATCTCACTCTTTGTGAATAGTATGATAGTATACATAAGTGATCACCTAAATTCTAACAGCCAACTCCCAGAGCTGATAATCATCCTGAGCAATGTGGATGGAAACAAAATTAACTTAAAAAAAATAACAGTAGCCCTTCTCTATATATAAGAATATCGGTGTGAGGAAGAATTTAGGGAAAAAAAATCCTTCAAAATAGCCAAAAACCAGACAACAAAAACAAAAACAAAAAATTATATCTAATTTATTGCTGTATCTCTAACCAAGCAAGTACAAAACAAAATCTGTATGGCAAGAACTTCAATTGTGAATAGAAAATAAATAAATGAAACTGAAGATCTTAAAAGATGAAAACAATGCACATGCTCATGGATTAATTTGATTAACACAGCATAAAGAGACATCTTATCAAAAGCAATCTACTGACTCAACACAATTGCCTTGAAAATACTAATTAATTAATTAATTAAATGAATTATTAATTTAATAATTTATTTATTACAGTTTATGCATTCTGTATCCCACCTGCAGCCTCTCCTTTATCCACTCCTATACCCATCATTCCACTCTCTTCTCTGCCATTACCCTTCCCACAGTCCATTAGTAAGGGAAAAACACCTCCCCTTCCATCTGATCCTAATATATGGGGTCTCATCACAAGTGTGGACATTGTTTTCCTCTGTGGCCAGGTGAGACTGCACCTTCCTATGTGGAAGGTGCTCAAAGAGCAGGCCACAGAGTGGATGTCAGAGACAGACCCTATTGCCATTACTAGGGAATTCAACTTGAATTCAAATGGCTGAGCTGAACATATATACATCTGAGGAGAGATTCTAAGTTATCTCCATGAATGGGCCTTGGTTGAGAGTATCAGTCTCAGAAAAGATACCTGTGCCCAGATTTGTTTCTCTCCTTGTTGAGTTCCTGCAGCTTCCATGCCTTTCTCTCTCCCCCTACATCCATAAGGTTCCCTGCCCTCTGCTCAAACTATGACTATTAGAATATTAATGATATTCTTCTACTTATATCTTTTCTTGGCCTGTTTGTCTTTTGTATACAGGAGATCTACATGCATTTTTTGAGATAATTTTGTATGCAGCCAGTTAGTGAAGGAGTTTATCCTACATAGGAATTTCCTAATAGAATTTGGAGAGTCACTCATACATGCACTCATATTGTATGCAAACACTTCTTTCTTCCCAATTTATATTCCCTTGATATCCTTTAATTTTATTATCACTCTAGCAAGGAATTCAAGCACTATGTAGAAGTCATACAGAAAGAGTGGGCAACCTTGCCTTGTCTCAGATTTCAGTGGAATTGATTTCAGTTTCTATCTGTTGCATTTGAGGTTGGTATAGGCTTGCTCTATGTTGCTTTTACTAGGTTTAGGTAAGTGATTTGAATCCCTGATCTCTCCAAGAATTTAAACATGAATGGGTGTTGGATATTGTTACATGCTTTTTCAGCTTTTAAGTAGATTATCATGTTTTTTTTCTTTTCATTTTGTTTATATGTTGGGTTAATTTGATGTATTTCCACATTTGGACATCCTCTGCATACCTGGGATGTCCCAACTTGGTCTTAGTGGATGGTAACATTGATGTGTTTTGCCTTCTTTTTTAATTTTTTATTAATTACACATTATTCATTTTGTATCCCACCATCATAAGCCCCTCCCTCCTCTTGCTGATCCCACTCTCCCTCCCCTTTCTGCATGCATGCCTCTCCCCAAGTCCACTGAGAGGGGGAGGTTCTACTCTCCTTTTTAATCTTTTTTTTTCAAGTTGAATATTATTTATTCACAAAGAATGGAATCCCAAACTTTGCAGCAAAATTGATAAATGTACAAGATATTATGTTAGCCTAAACAAGTCAGATACAGAGAAAATTACGTTGCTAGTCCTTCATAATTTTGAACTTAAAAAATGCCAAATTAAAATTGGAATAGAGATCAGAGATATAGAATGTAGTGTGTAGGTTGCATAAAGCAAGGTTGGATTCATTCAATTCATACTATACACTTGGGGCTCTTTCTCTAAATTAACACAACCTAGTATTCATTATGCTGCTGTTGGGAAGAATCTAAGGTACAGTATTCTAATTTTTTATGGAGTTTCAGGTCATGCTCCGTGTTACATTTATTAGGAAATCCAAAATGATGTCATCTTGCAGGAAAACATGGAAGGGTTAGAATGCTGTGCAGCAGACTGACTCTGAACTGCAGTCTGCTCTGACATCTGACCTAATGACACAGCATAATCAATAGTAAGGAGAGTCTTTGTGGCAGATTGGCTTGCTGGGAGGATCTCTGGCAGGTTCCACTTGAATGATGGAATGTAGAACTCATGCATCTTTCTGCCTTCACCTATTGATTCTATAATAACTATAGAAACATAGTGTCTGACATTAGCTGCAGGATTTCACTGTAACGTGAAAATATTGTGTATAAGACCAGGTTTCTGGCATATACAGAGGACAGGCACTTAGCATAAGCATATGGATCAATCTCACAAAACATAACACTAGCAGTTTTATCAATTTTCACTTAACCCTCTCCATGTTTCTACATAGTGAGTTCTTTTTTATTTTTTTTATTTTATTTTATTAATTACACTTTATTCATTTTTTATCCCCCAGAAGCCCCTCCCTCCTCCTCTCCCCATCCCATCCTCCCTCCCCTTTCTGCATTCATGCCACTCCACAAGTCCACTGATGGGGAGGTTCTCCTCTACTTTCTGATCTTAATCTATCAGTTCACATCAAAAGTGGCTACATTGTCCTCTACTGTGGCCTGATAAGGCTGCTCCCCCCTCAGGGGGAGGTGATCAAAGAGCATCTTAGTCTATCAGTTCTCATCAAAAGTGGCTGCATTGTCCTCTACTGTGGCCTGGTAAGATTGTTCCCCCTCAGGGGGAGGTGATCAAAGAGCAGGCCAAACAGATTATGTCAGAGGCAGTCCCTCTTCCCATTACTATGTAACCCACTTGGACACTGAACTGCCATGGGCTACATCTGTGCAGGGGTTCTAGGTTATCTCCATGAATAGTCTTTGGTTGGAGTATGAGTCTCTGGGAAGTTCCCGGTGTTCAAATTTTCTTGTTCTGTTGCTCTCCTTGTGGAGAACCTGTCCTCTCCAGCTCTTACTATTTCCCACATTAAATTCCATTCACTCTGCCTGACAGTTGGCCATAAGGCTCAGCATCTGCTTTGATAGTCTGCAGGGCAGAGGCTTTCAGTGGTCCTCTGTGGTAGGTTCCTAGATTGTTTCCTGTTTTCTTCTTCTGTCTTTCGCCCTCTGTAGAAGGTCCCTAGGTTGTTTCCTGCTTTCTTCTTCTTTTGATGTCCATCCTCTTTGCCTTTCAGGATGGGGATTGACTGTTTTAGTTAGGGTCCTCTCTCTTGCTAAGTTTCTTTAGATGCACAGATTTTAGTGGTTTTGTCCTATATTGTATGCCTATATGAGTGAGTGTATACTGTGTGTGTCTTTTTGCTTCTGGGACAACTCACTCAGGATGATCCTTTCCAGGTCCCACCATTTACCTGCAAATTTCATGATTTCCTTAATTTTAATTGCGGAGTAATATTCCATTTTATAGACGTACCACAATTTCTGCATCCATTCTTCAGTTGAGGGGTATCTGGGTTGTTTCCAGCTTTTGGCTATTACAAATAAAGCTGCTACAAACATGGTTGAGTAAAGGTTCTTTTTGTGTATTTGAGCCTCTTTTGGATATATGCCTAGGAGTGGTATGGCTGGATCTTGGGGAAGTGCTATTCCTAGTTGTCTGAGAAAGCGCCAGATTGATTTCCAGAGTGGTTGTACAAGTTTATATTCCCACCAGCAGTGGAGAAGGGTTCCCCTTTCTCCACAACCTCTCCAGCATGTGTTGTCACGTAAGTTTTTCATCTTGGCCATTCTCATGGGTATAAAGTGAAATCTCAGGGTTGTTTTGATTTGCATTTCCCTAATGGCTAATGAGGTTGAACATTTCTTTAAGTGCTTCTCTGCCATTCGATATTCCTCTACAGATAATTCTCTGTCTAGCTCTGTAACCCATTTTGAAAGTGGATTACTTGGTTTGCAGCTTTTCAGCTTCTTTAGTTCTTTATATATACTGGATATGAGTCTTCTGTCAGATAAAGGGTTGGTGAAGATTCTTTCCCAATCTGTAGGCAGTCGCTTTGTTTTTATAATGTCCTTTGCTTTGCAGAAGCTTTTCAGTTTCATGAGGTCCCATTTATTGATTGTTGCTCTTAGAGCCTGTGCTGTTGGTGTTCTGTTCAGGAAGTTTTCTCCTGTAGCAATGAGTTCTAGGGTATTGCCTATTTTTTTCTAGCTCATTTAATGTGTCTGGTTTTATGTTGAGGTCTTTGATCCACTTGGACTTCAGTTTTGTGCAGGGTGATAAGTATGGATCTATTTTTATTTTTCTACATGTAGACATCCAGTTGGACCAGCACCATTTGTTGATTATGCTATCTTTTTTCCATTGTATGGTTTTGGTATCTTTGTCAAAGATCAGGTGTCCATAAATGTGTGGGTTTATTTCTGGGTCCTCTGTTCGGTTCCATTGATCCACCATTCTGTTTCTATGCCAGTGCCATGCAGTTTTTAAAACTGTTGCTCTGTAATACAACTTAAGATCAGGGATGGAGATACCTCCAGAACATCTTTTATTGTAGAGGATTGTTTTAGGAATTCTGGATTTCTTGTTATTCCATATGAAGTTGAGAATTTTTCTTTCCAGGTCTGGAAAGAATTGTGCTGGTAATTTGATGGGAATTGCATTGAATCTATAGATTGCTTTTGGTAAGATGACCATTTTTACTATGTTAATCCTGCCAAGCCATGAGCATGGGAGATCTTTCCATCTTTTGATATCTTCTTCTAATTCTTTCTTCAGAGACTTGAATTTTTTTTCATACAAGTCTTTGACTTCCTTGATTAGGGTTACTCCAAGGTACCATTTGTCGTTTGTGGCTATTGTGAAGGGTGTTGTTTCCTTAATTTCTTGCTCAGCCCTTTTGTCTTTTGTATACAGGAGGGCTACTGATTTTTTTAGTTAATTTTGTATCGGGCCACTTTGCTGAAGGTGTTTATTAGCTGTAGGAGTTCCCTGGTAGAGTTTTTGGGGTCACTCACGTATACTATCATATCATCTGCAAATAGTGATATTTTGACTTCTTCCTTTCCAATTTGTATCCCCTTGTTCTCCTTCAACTGTCTTATTACTCTAGCAAGGACTTCCAGAACTATGTTGAAGACATATGGAGAGAGTGGGCAGCCTTGTCTTGTCCCTGATTTCAGTGGGATTGCTTTAAGTTTCTCTCTGTTTGTTTCATTTGATGTTGGCTATAGGTTTGATGTATATCACCTTTACTGTGTTTATACAAGTTCCTTGTATCCCTGATCTCTCCAATACTTTAAACATGAATGGATGTTGGATTTTGTCAAATGCTTTTTCAGCATCTAGGGATATCAACAAACTGAAAGAAAAAAAAATACATGATAATCTCCCTAGATGCTGAAAAAGCATTTGATAAAATCCAACATTCATTCTTTTTTTTTTTCTTTGCATCCTTTGTTGATTATTTCTGCAGCAATATTCACAAGCAAAAGTGATGTGAAATTCTCTTTCATTGTTAGGTCTTACTGAGATTTACTTATCAAAGTGATATAGATTCATAGAATGAGATTGGCAATGTTGATTCTATATTTAATTTGTGGAACACTTTGTAGAACTGTTTGAAGCCAATGTTGAAGTTTGTGGTGAAACCATTTGGTCTTGTGCTTTTTATTTCATTTTATTTTTATTTATTTATTCATTTATTTTTGGATGGGAGTCATTTGATGACAGTTTCTATTTCCTTATGGGACATAGTACTATTTATTCTATTTACCTGGACACGATTCAGCATTGGTAAGGGGAATCAATACTGAGGGTAGTATCTCAGAATCAGAAAGTACATATGGTATATCTTCACTTAGAATTGATATTAGACAAAAAATAAAGGTTAAACATACTAAAATCTGTACACCTAAAATACCTAAGTGGAAAGTAGGACCCTGGGTAAATGACTAGCTCTCACTCAGAAAGATGAATGGGATGGACATTGTAAGAATCAATAAAACATGAAACAGGACAGGATCTTACCACAGAGGGCCTCTGAAAACCTCTACCAGCAGTGTATCTAAGCAGATGATGAGACTCATAACCATACTTTTGGCAGACTTATAAAAGTTGGGGAAGAGTGTAACACATGGGAAGAACAGGAGGTCCACAAAGAGAGCAACAGAAGACCAGGGTCTCTCTTGAAATTGATCATGTTCTAACTAAGGTCAATTCATGAATCTAACCTAGAACTCCTGATAAAATTAGGCACATAGCAGCTGAATATTCAAGTGTGTTCCCAACTAAGGGGAGTAGATACTGTCTCTGACATGAAAGCAGGGGCTGGTTGTTTGATCACCTAACGCTGAGGCTGTGCAGTCTTCCAAAGATGGAGATTAAGACAATGCAGACAGTTATGTTGAGACATGATAGGTTGGGGTCAGATGTAAATTTATGAGGCACTGCCCAATCAGTGGGCTTGAAGAGAGTCATGGGAAGATGAGAGAGGAAGGTTGTTGTTGAGAGGCATTAAGAAAGGTTGCTACATTTGGGTTATAAAGTGAATAAACTGTAATTAATTTTAAAAATAAAAAAATAGAAGAAACTTATCCTTCTTTTTTCTGTTCAAGTAAAACTCAAGGAATGTTTCAATTAGCTCAGTGTCTGTTGTTATGTCCCCATTTTTATTTCTGATCAAGAGAGTGTCTTTCTGTCTTTAAGTTAGTTTCATCCTGGATTGTCTAACTTTTTGATTTTCTCTAAGAAACAGCACTTGGTTCCAATGATCCTTTGAATTGTTCTATTTCTTTACTTATTTATGTATTTCAGCCCAGAAATTGATTACTTCTAGCCATCAATACATCATGGGTGTGTCTGATTCTTTATTATGTTCCCTACTGCTTTCAGGTGAGCCATTAAGTTAGAGATGGGAGAAAGATTATCAGGTGTGGAAGATACAATGGAAGAATATGATGAATAAATTGATTGAATGAGCCATTTCAAAATTTCTCTTGAAGGCACTTAGGGCTGTAAACATTCCTCTTATCACTGTGTGTGGGCTTTTTGCTCCTGCTGTTGCTGTTGCATGACCCAATGCTGTTGCATTGGATCATGCTGATCACATAGGAGACAAAGGATTTTTTAGCCTTCCTGTATCAGTGGAGGCTTTCTTTGTGACCAAACATATACTCTATTTTGGAGAAGGTTCAGGAGGTGCTGAGAACAAGTTAAAATCTTTTGTGTTTGGCTGACTTTTCTTTTAAGAAGATTTGACTCATGAACTCTATTAAAGTCATTGCTTCTTTTCTTAATTTTGGTTGTTGACCTGTCCTTTTTTGAGAATGGGCTGTTAAAGTCTCCCAATATTAATGTGTGCAGATCTATGTGTGGATTTAGTCTTTTTTTTTTTTTTTTCTTTCACAAACATAGGTGCCTTTGTATTTGGGGCTGAGATATTCAGGATTGTGATATCTTCTTGGTAATTTTGCTTTGATGAGTATTCCTTCTCCTTCCCAATCTCTTTTGATTAATTTTGGTTGAAAATCTATTTCATTACATATAAGAAGCAAACAGGAGTAACATCCACTATCTTGGAAAACCTTCTTCCAACAAATTACTATCAGCTTATATCTGTCTGTGTATTTTAGGTGTGTTTCTTGTCTGCAACAGATTGGTGCATCTTGTTTACACATCCATTCTGTTAGTCTGTTTCTTTTTATTGGATAATTGAATCCAGTGGCTGACCCATGTGGCACTTAGAACCTTTGATTTTGATGTTGGTTGTTGTAGTGAATTTGAATGCTTGGATACTTTAAATTTTTCTCTAATGTGGTTATTTATTTCATTAGTTTTCCTGAAATATTTTAGTTTTTTTGGGGTGTATTTTTCCTTTTAGTACCTTCTCTAATGCTGGATATGAAGGTAGGTATTGTTTAAATTAGTTTTTGTATTGAATATCATGTTTTCTTCATCTATGAGACATGAGAATTAGCTGGGTATAGTATCTTGGGCTGGCATCTGTGTTCTGTTAAGGTCTGCATGATATCCCTCAAGGCCCTTCTGACCTTCATAGTCTCTGTTGAGGAATCAGGTGTGATTCTGATAGGTTTGCTATCAATGTTACTTGGCCATCTTCCCTTGCAGCTTTTACTATTTGGTTGTTGTTGTTGTTCTGAATACTTACTGTTTTGAACATTTAGTAGTAGGACCATTTTCTTTCTGGTCTGCTATATTTCTTTCCTGGCCTTATATATTAGGCATTTTGTTGGCCTCTTGTATGTGTACATGCCTCTCCCTCAAGTTGTGGACTTTTTCTTCTATATTTTTTGAAATTATTTTTGGGGCTTTTGGGATGGGAGTCTTCTATTTCCTCTATTCCTATTCTTGTTAGTTTTTTTCTTTTCATGATGTCTTGGATTTTTTGGATATTTTCTTTCAGGCTTTTTTAGAAGTATCATTCTCTTTGATGGATACATTGTTATCTTACATTGTATTTTCCATACCTGAGAATCATTCTCCCATCGTTAGCAGTTTGTAGGTTATGCTTATTTCAGTATTTACTGTTTTCTTCCCTAAGTTCCTCCTCTCCATGATTTCCTCCAATTAGGATTTCTCTAATTATTCCAATACTATCTTCAGATCCTAAACGGTTTTGTTGATTTCCTTTACCTCTCTAAGTGTATTTTCCTTCTTTTACTTCAAGTCCTTCAATTCTTTGTATGAACCTTTGTTTCATTCTTAAGCTTCCTCTTAAGCATAAATGTAAGATAACCTTCTTGAATTTCAGTTATGTTAGCATGTCCAGGCTACATGCTCCTGAATAACTGTGTTCTGGAGATGCCATACTGCTTTCTCTTTTGTTAGTTGTGCTTTTTATCTGGCTTTTACCTATCTGGCTGTCTCAAGATTCAGTTAGTTTTGGGGCCTGCTGCTCTCTTGGGGTTTAGAATAGCCTCATGGCAGGATTCTGAGGGAGGTGTCCTCAGAGTTTTGTGTGTGGTAAACAAAGAGTGGTGCTTCTTAGGAATTGCCACAGCTCACTGCAGGCATATGGACCTGTGTATTAACTGTGGCCATTGGTAATCAGGGGGTCAGTTTTCTCACCAGGAGAAGTCTTGGAGACAGTTACTCTACCTCTGAATTTCGAGCTTTGAATTTAGTAATTGCTGCTTATGCTCTTACACTTTTTTGTTGGGTGCATCCCTCTTGAATCACCAGAGAATCCCTCAGTTAATCCACATTAGCTAGGAAGAACTAGTTTTATCTTGGAGAAGTATCTTGTGGCTGATCTAGTGGCTCTCACACTTCTATATGTCTACTGCTGAAACTAGGTGTAAATAACCATGTGGTAATCAGTTGCAGATGAGCACAGTACTCATGCATGCTGCTTGAACCTAGAATCTGGAGCCTGCTCAAAACCAGGACATTTTCTGGAACTGTGAGTCATGAGGTCAGATGTTTCCCCCACTATGGCCTATCCTAACAGAAAGAGCCAGTCTAAGTAATCCCATGTTACACTCTTCCTGATTCATTTGTGTACTGCCTGCCTGGTTGGCTAACTTGGAGAAGTTATTTCATACTTCTTTACTTAACCTTAATTTTGATTTTAACTTCATAGCTTAGTTTTGTTCACAATGAGTGTAAAATATATTTAATTATTTAAAAAGAGTTTTCCCAGAAGTTATATTGACTAGTAATCTTTTCTTTCAAACCATTTGAGTCATACTGTTCCAGGAAATATAACATTAAAAAAATTCACATTAACTTTAAAATTTACTTTTCATCATTAATATTTAATCATTAGTCTATCATAATGATTCATGGGTTCCAATAGCTATAAAAAAGATGCAGGAGGAATAATGCACTGAAACTCCTCATTGAATCATTCTTCTTGCAACCCACCATTGACAAATCTTATTTTTTCCTTTCTTCTTCTCATCATATGGCTAAATTTAGGTAAAAGAGTGAACAACTCTCTTACATGGTAAATCTGATCAACAGAACATAATTTAGATCCTTTACCTTGAAATATCACCTTACTAATGAGAATTGTTCATTCCGCTAAGCCTAATCTGTGCCAACACTGATATTACCATCAATGCAGCCTTAAGGGTCACTACATCAATATAATAGAATAAAAATAGATAAAGATATATAGATATAGGTTGTGTATATGTATAGGTATATGACCAACATGAAAAACTAAGGAAGGAAAACTAAAAATCAGAAGCCACTTATATAAAGACTTTTTAGGAATAACTAGTCTTTAGTTCCACTTCTCCTAATTGGGTTATATATGTTCTTTAGTGTTTCAAAATAAAAGCTGTTCATTACTGATGTTTTGAATAAGAATTGGGTTTAAATAATTGAACTTGCTATGTCTTCTTTTAGGGATGATTGATTGGGTTTCTGAGACACAATCAATAAATTAATAAATAAATCTTGTTATTTTCTGCTTAACCTTAATAACTAAAATGATTTGTCTGAGAAGAAAGCATAGGAATTATATTGGAGAGAAATGGCATTAATCAACTTGGGTCTTAAAGAACTTTGCCTGGTAATGCCTGCTTTAATAGGAAATTCCACAGCGGTAAGTAGGTGGGAATGTTGAGATCCTACATGATACTTTGTGTAGCCTTAAGAAAGATGCTGCTACAGGACTCCCAAATAAAAGGCCTTGCTTACAAGTATTGCAAACCTAGCCCACTAATCATGGTTGGTGAAGCCATGAACTACAGCGTAATAACTGTCAGTTCTGATACCAGCATAACAAAAAAGTGCACTCTAAGAACACACACTTTTATCCACAGAAAATGGCAGGTCTCATCTATCATCAAAGAAGCTTGTCATGGCAGCATATGGAGGATATTACAGAGATTGAGAACTAGTAAAAACATAGAAATCACCTAACTGTGGACTTCCCATCCTCAATTGATACATCGACAATACATCTCCTACAAGAACAGCTGAAGAAACATCTCAAAAGAAGGGAAGAAGATTGTAAAAACCAGAGAAAAAAACAGCATGCCTGCTGCGAGACAGTGTCTTCTAGAAAGGTGAAACCATAGAATTACAAACCAAAACTAATAAATGGCAACCCCAGATGGCATGCCAAAGTAAACATGTGAAATCTCACAGTGCTGTAAACCTAAGTAAAGATTTATTGAAAATAAATTGCTCCTGAGAGAAGGCGGCTCAGTCTTAGATGGGGCTTCAGTTTAAGTTATCTAAATACAAATGATCAGCTCAAAATATGTGTAAATATGAATAACACCAAAGAGAGTATGCAGGTTGTATTTGTAAATGTGTATATATACAAAATATTTATGATTACAATATGATACTTATAATTAAGAGGATAAGAGGTCATGAATTTATGAGGCAGTTGATGGATAATGTGAGAGAAATTGAAGGGAAGAGAAATAGTTATGAAATTTTCTAAATACTATATCATATATGAAACAGTGAAAAAAATTCTACCCTCTATAGCGAATGAAAAGTTAGATTCACTACTCTTTTTCTTTATTACCATGAACCAAGGCTTCAGAAGGCTTCAGGATAAGGTAGTTTAAATTGGTTTCTAGCATTACAAGTTGATCTGTGACCTTGTTTTGAATATGCACTACAAATTATAAGCAATTAAATTTCAAAGAAATATTGGAATACCCGTATCTTCTCAGATTGAAGATAACTTGATTCATTTTATCGGGAACTGTTTTGTGAAAAGTAGAAATGTGCCTGTCATTGCCTTCATGAAATTGAATATTTAGGATTACTCTCTTTGAAAGTGACTGAAACCTACATGGTGAAAGAGTTCTAATTTCTACCTACTGTATTTTTCCAATCAGTTTTTATAGGATATCCCAGTTTGTTCTGGGATATTCTATTTAGACATCTATTCCACTTGATTCAAAGCCTTGGTCTTTCTCTTTTTCTAATGAATTATAACATACTGGAAGATAGAGTGTGACCTCATCCTGGGGGCAACTAAGATAGTTATGCTAACATCTTTTGGTTCTGTGTATAATTGTGAAGTCTAAGGGAAAATTGCAAAATAAATTGGTTCCCAAAAGAACAATATAAATTGGACACTAAGAAGATTACTTGCTGTATACCAGTTCATCAAATTCCAAGAAGCCTGAAAAGGGAGTGAATAATTTACATTCCTTTGCATCATCATGTTTTATTTTTCATATTTACTCAGATCTTTTAGTAGTGTGGATGGGAGCTGTGTGACTAGTTTGATCCTCACATATTCCCATAGGCCCGAAACTTCTCCTTGCCTTGTCCCTGATTTCTGACAAAATGATTTAAGTTTCTCTCCATTGAGTTTGATATTGGCTATATGCTTTCTGTATATTGCCTTTACTATGTTCAGGTATGTGCCATGTATTCCTGGATCTCTCCAAGTCTTTAAATATGAATGGATGTTGCCTTTTCAGCATCTAAGGTGATGTTCATGTGTTTTTTCGCCTTCACTTTATTTATGTGGATTTATTGATGGATTTCCATATATTGAACCACCCTTGCATGACTGGGATGAAGCCCATTTGGTCATAGTGGATGATATCTTTGATGTTTTCTTGGATTTGGTTTGCATGTATTTTGTTGAGAATTATCACATTGATGTTTATGAGGGAGATTGGCCTGAAATTCTCTTTCATTGTTGGGTCTCTGTGAAGTTTAGGTACCAAGGTGACTGTGGCTTCATAGAGTGAGTTTGGTAGTGTTGCATCTTTTTCTATTTTGTGGAATAGTTTGAAGAGTATGGTGTTAGATCTTCTTTGAATGTCTGGTAGAATTCTGCACTGAAACAGTCTGGCCCTGTGCTTTTTTGGGATGGGAGATTTTTGATGACAGCTTCTATTTCCTTAAGGGATATAGGACTAATTATTTGATTTACCTGATCTTGATTCAGGTTTGGCATGTGAAATCAGTCAAGAAAATTGTCTATTTCATTTAGATATTCAAATTTTGTGGCATATAGGCTTTTAAAGTAACTAATTTTATTGTTTGAATTTCTTCAGTGTGTGTTTTTATATTCCCCTTTTAGTTTTTTTCTTATTTTGTTGATTTGGATACTGTCTCTCTGCTTTTTGTTAGTTTGGCTAAGAGTTTGTCTATCTTGTTGATTTTTCTCAAAGAACCAGCTCTTAGTCTCATTGATCTTTGAATTGTTTTTTTTTTTTATTATTTCTAATTTATTGATTTGAGCTCTGAATTTTATTATTTCCAGCTGTCTACTCCTCTTTGGTGTGTCTGCTTCTTTTTTTTCCCTAGGGCTTTTAAGTCAGCCATTAAGTTGTTTGCATGAGATGTATCCAATTTCTTCTTGAGTGCACTTAGGGTTATGTACTTTCCTCTCAGTACTGCTTTCATCGTGTCCCATAAGTTTGGGTTTATTGTGCCTTCATTTTCATTGAATTCTAGGAAGTCTTAAATTTCTTTCTTTCTTTTTTCTCTGACCCAGCTGTCATTCAGTAGGAAGTGGTTTAGTTTCAATGTGTGTGTAGGCATTTTGCTATTTTTCTCATTGAGGTCCAGCTTTAGTCCATGGTGATCAGATAGGATATGAGGGATTATATCAATCTTTTATCTGTTGATTCTTGCTTTGTGACCAACTATATGGTCTATTTTAGAGACAGTTCCATAAGCTGCTGAGAAGAAGGTAAATATTTTTATGTTTGAGGAAAAGTTCTCTTGATGTCCATGAGGTCCATTTGATTCATGACCTCTGTCAGACTTATTGTTTCTTTGTTTAATTTCTGTTTTGTTGACTTGTCCTATGTAGAGAGTAGGCTCTTTAAGTCTCCCACTATTACTGTGTGGGGATCTATGTATGGTTCAAGTTTTATTAAATTTTCCTTTACAAATGTGGGTGCCCTTGCATATAGTGCATAGATGTTCAGGATTGTGATATCTTCATGGTGGATATTTCCCTTTATGTGTATGAAGTGTCATTATATATTTCTTTTGATTAATTTTAGTTGAAAATATATTTTGTTAGATGTTAGAATGGCTACTCCTGCTTGCTTCTCATGTCCATTTGCTTGGAAAACTGTTTGCCAGCCCTTCACTCAGGTAATATCTATCTTTGTGCTTTAGGTGTATATCTTCCTTGCAACAGATTGTTGGTTCTTGTTTATGCATCCATTATTTTAGTCTGTGTCTTTTTATTGGAGAATTGAAGCCATTGATGTTGAGGAAAATTAAGGACCAGTGGCTGTTAGATCCTTTGATATTGATGTTGGCTATGGTAGTGTGTTTGTGTGTTTGGCTACTTTTGTTTGGCTATAGTGAGGTTATTTATATCCTATGTTTTCTTGAAAGTAGTTTGGTTGGGTTGTATTTTTCCTCCTAGTATCTACTGTAACATTCGATTTGTGTACAGGTATTGTCAAAATTTGTTTTTGACTTTGAATATCTTGTTTTCTCCATCTATGAAGACAGAAAATTTTGCTGGGTACACTAGCGTAGGCTGACATCTGTGTTCTCTTAGGGTCTGCATGATATCCTCCCAGGCTCTCCTGGCCTTCATAGTTTTTGTTGAGAAGGTCTGGTGTGATTCTGATGGATTTGCCATTTTATGTTACTTGACCTTTTTCCTTTGCAGCTTTTAGTGTTTTTTTTTTTTTTTTTTTTTTCTTTTTTCGCTATACTTACCATTTTTGATTATTATGTGACAAGAGGATTTTCTTTTCTGGTCTAATTTATTAGGTGTTCTCTTGCAGTTTTATAGGCTTCCACTTTAAGTTCAGGAAATTTTCTTCAATGATTTTATTGAAAATATTTTCTGGGCCTTGGAGGGGGAATCTTCTTTTTCCTTTATTTCTATTATTCTTAGGTTTTGTCTTTTTATATTGTCTTAGATTTCTTGGATGGTTTGTGTCAGGAATTTTTTAGATTTATTATTTTCTTTCACATTGATTTCTTCCATTGTATTTTCCACACCTGAGATTCTTTCTTTCATCTCTTATAGTCTGTTGGTTATTCTTATCTCTTAATTCCTGTGTTCTTTCCTAGGTTCTCACTCTCCATGATTTCCTGCATTTGTGTTTTCTTTAATTTTTCCAATTCTATCTTCAGATCTTGAACCATTTTTTTTTTATTTCTTTCACCTCTCTGACTGTATTTTTTTGTTTTCTCTTCAATTCCTTCACCTGTTTCTGTGAACATTCCTCTGTTTCTTTTATTTCTTTAAATGAATTAATCATTTTCTCTCTGAATGCCACAAATTGACTACATCTTCCTGTAATTCTTTAAAGATGGGCATAAACTTTTTTATTATATCTTCACCTAATTTTTTAGGCATTTTATTTGCTTTTCCCATTAACCTCCTCAGAAGCATTGACGTAAGGTCATCTTCTTGAATTTCACTTATGTTAGGTAGGTTGTCCTGGACTACTTGTCCCTGGATAACCCAGTTCTTGGGATGACATATTGCTTTGCCTTTTGTTCGTTGTGCTTTTGTGCTGGCCTCTACACATCTCTCTGTCTAATATGTTGTTTGTTAATTTCTGGGGCCTGGGGTGGGGAGAATTCACTTGATAGGTTTCTGAAGTGCTCCCCTGCTTTTTGGGTATGGTCCACTGAATGGTGGTGCTTCTCAGGAATTGTCACAGTTCACTTCAGTTGTATAGACCTGTGTGGTAACTGTCATCTTCAGGAAGGATCTCCTCTCATCAGGAGAGGTCCTGGTGATTTCTGCCATGCTGCTGGGATTCTTGCCCAGAATTTAGTGAGCAGCACTAAATTTGTTCTTATAGTATAATTTTTGGGTGCAGCCCTCTTGAAGAACTAGCTATTCCCACAGTTTTGTCAGTTCATCTAGAGATAACTGTTTGAACCTTGGAGCATTATCTGAGGGCTGCTGTAATGGTACTCTGGCTTTTGTAGGTCTGAGGATGCAGCTGTGTGCCCCAGTGCCCTAGAGGTACTCAATAATGTCAGGTGAGCAAGGCACTCCTGCCTGAGGTAGAAGGCTAGGTCCTAGAGTCTGTATCAATCTAAAAAGTCTTCTGGAGCTGGGTGTCCTGAGCATTGGACCTGATGATTCACCAAGGCTCCAGGATAATATAGTTTAAATTAGTTTTTAGCATTACAGGTTGATCCGTGACCTTGTTTAGAATATGCACTAATCAATTAAATTTTAAAGAAAGATTGGAGTACCCATATCTTCTCAGATTGAATATTATGTGAGTCATTTTATTGAGATCTGTTTTGTGAAAACTGGAAATGTGCCTGTCATTGCCTTCACAGAAGTAAATATTTAGGATTACTGTCTTTGAAAGTGGCTGAAAGCTACATGGTGAAACAGTTCTACTTTCTGCCAACTGTATTTTTCCAAGCAGTTTGTGTAGACTGCTGGGATAATCTATTCAGACATCTAGTTCACTTGCTTCAAAGCCTTGGTCTTCCTCTTTTTCTAATGAATTATAACTTACTGGGAAATAGAATGTGACCTCATCCTGGGGACAACAAAGATAATTGGTTCTGTGTATAATTGTGAAGACTAAGGAAAAATTGCAAAATAAATTGTTTCCAAAAGCACAATAAATTTGGATACTAAAAAGATTACTTGCTGTATAACAATTCACCAATCAAGAGTGAAAAAGAAATGAATAATTTGCATTCCCTTGTATTATCATGTTTTATTTTCCATAGTTACTCAGATCTTTTAGTACTGTGGATGGGAGCTTGTGACTAGTGTGATCCTCAAATGTTCCCATAGACCAAAGTTTCTCCTATGAAATTTTTACTCCTTTTGTTCTAGGTAGGAATATGTAAGTCTTTCACAGAGTTCACGTATGACAAGTCCTGCAAATTAGGTATTTACATTATTATTCCTAACATGAATAAAATACAGTTTTACACTAACACATGTGATGTTTTATTTTTTATCATGGTCACCATAATGTAAGGAACTCTTTTGAAGGTCACAACATTAGGGAGGTTGAGAAACACTCCTACACTGTGAGTAGAATATACACTTCATGGGAAATATCATGGCTGCTAAAGTCAGTGACCATGAGCTTCCTTCTTAAGCTTTCCTGAGCTGCTCTGTCTTCAGCAAAAGGAACTTTCAATCTAGTTATGATGGGCAAACAAGATTAATGGCAGTAACTGTTACTATTTGGGGAGTTCCTGGGGATTCCATATGACTAAAAACATGCAGCGAGGTACCCCACACCAGAGTGTCAGTTTCCATTAAAAAGAAAAGAGTTTCTCCTCTATTAAAAAGGCAGGCAGACAACACTGTTGCTATCAAGGCTGTGTTGAGTACATGTGAGTATTCTACAGTATTTCTGTCCAGAGCACGTCTAGCAGATGGGGTGAACTTTGCAAGCCTTTGTTCAACAGTGCTGTGGATTTATTCATCACAAGAAGTTCTACCAAAGTTACCAAATTGAAATCAAACACCCTATGAAAGGGAGTCATAGCAGAAAGAACAATGCTCTATACCCTTTAGTTGTGGATGTAGAGGAGGTCATGTCCCACCAAACCCAATCAAAAGATCACTATTCAGAGAAGGAACCAGGTGAAAGTGCTTATACAATATCATATAGAATATAGACATTGAATAGAAGCAAGAACAGATAACACAGAATACATTTTAAAGCACAAGGGGAAATGTCCTTGTTCTAACTTGATTAATATTATTACATGTATATTAGTATTTTTGCCCAGGAGGTTATACATACTCGACTAAGGAACTGCATAACAAGACTTTTTTTTGTGTGTGTGTTGTTGTTTTGTTTTGTTTTGAAAAAGGGTATAAGTTGCCCAGACTGTCCTTGCATATCCTTACTATGTAGATCTGGTAAACCATAAACTTGATGTCTTCCTGGTGTGCCTCCTAACTAAATGTGATTATAGACCTGTATTTCCAGTCCAGGTGTGATTGGATTTTAACCATGGAAGCAGATGTACAGTAGGAACTCAGAAAGAAAAAAAAAAAAAAAGGCAATACAGATGAGGGCAGACACGACACAACTATTCAGCAAGCTAGAATGGGACATGAGAATCATGAGTGTATGTTTTCCTACTTCCCTACAAATTGTTTTGTTTTAATAGCCCTGCCAGCCACACTCATTTAGAAAGGCAAGAAGAAGTGACAGTCTGATGGGAAGCAACACTTGGAGCACCTCTGGGTCTAGATCACCAGGATGCACAGCTTCTGGTAGCCTTCCAGGTTACTCTTGTATGGTGATGGGGTGTAGACACACTTTTGTTTCACACTCTGGAAGGAGAGAGGAGATGTGCAATTTGGAAATTGTTATTTTCCTGTACTGGGGATGGACCTGTAGTATCCAGTGCCTGCCTATTAAAGGGTCTTGGTACAATCCAAGTTAAAATGGGATTTTGAGTATTTAGAATGCATAAGGCTTAGGCACCAGATAGGAGCACTACCCTTCTGCTAAGGGATGACAGCAGTGGGAGAAGTAAGCGGTCTACAGGGGTCTTATTCTCAGATCAGTATCAACATATTATCTCAGATTTGGTGCCTAGTCTTTAACTACACACGAGCAGTAACCAGTGTGCATAACTCTGTAGAATTTCAAACTTTTAATCTCATGTGTTTGCCATGGATTCCAACCCATTTATCACCAGGGCTGTATATGTAAATACCAATAAACAGGCACTACCCTATTTCCTTCCCTTACTCTTTTGTATATATCCCTTCTTTATTTGCATTTTTCTCATTTTTCTCCCAGTATCTATGTCTCATTTTTTTTTTTTGGTGATGTTAAAATCTCTTTTTCTGCCTGTTGTACAATGGTAAGGGTCACTGTACAATGTAGATCTTTGGTAGACTGATTATTTTATTTTTTATCTTTTTACTTGAAAGAATACGGTTTTCAAGAAAGGCTAGAAGTGAAGAGAGCAGGACAGAACAGTGGGATTGAACACAATTTCTCATTCTTGGAACTGTTTACAACAGGAATGACTGCTTTTGTATGGCTGGAGAGAGGCAATTTCCAACCTCATACTATCTCAGCAATGAAGGGATGAGATTAAATTTCAAGGAGTGAGGTGTGTGTGTGTGTGTGTATGTGTGTGTGTGTGTGTGTCTGTGTAGAAAGAAGTTGATGTAGGTGTCCTCACCTGCCTTCTATATTATGTTTCAAACTGGGTCACTCTAAATCTAGAGATAATTTACTGGCTGTTTAGTGAGTCTTCACAATCCTTCTATGACTATTTCTAACACTAGGATTACAGGCAGCAGCTTACACTTCTTGATTTTTAAGTGAGTTCTGTGAATATGAATTCAAGTCCTCTTGCCTATTTTGCAAGCATTGTAGTATCTGAGCCTTTTCCACAACCCTAAGGAGACTTAACTTTGTAGACACTGAGCCATTGTGTGTGTGTGCTGGCAAATAAACTGAAGGGCTCTTGCAGGCTCAGTATGATTTCCTGCTTTGTCATAGCCCTCATTCGTGATTCTAGAATATGTAATAGTAATTCTTCATGGGCCTTACTCTACACCAAATACTGAGATGAACCTCTATTTGAATCTGTGTGTTTATCTAAATTCTATAGAGAATTCCTAGCTTGATTTATTCAAAAAAGAAACATTGAGACATCATGGAACTTACCAAAGTTTATTGGATTTTGCATTCAACCCCATGCATTCTAAGAGAGATGTCTTAGCTGTTACTCCACATTACTCTAATCTTCATTCTGAGATTTTCTTTTTGCATGCTGTGTGCCCTTGGTTTCACTGTACTTTTTCTCTGAAACTCACTTTTTCATAGTATTGGCTTCTACCAGAACACAGGAGCAACAATAGCCACTATTCTTTCCATTTATTGAACTGCTTGGAACTCAGCTACCCTGCCTTTACCTGGATCATTAATTTTCAGCTTGTGCTATACATTTTAGCACTGGTTAGCAGCCCAAACACTGCTGATTTATCAAATCAGAGTCTCACAGGGTAGGGTGGCCAATGGCTGTAAAGTGCATACAAAGAGAGGCAGCCACTGCTCAAGAACCTCCCACTCCAAAGGCACATTGCTAGTTTTCCAAAAGTGGTTCCATGTGTTTCTTAGAGTAAAATTCCAGTGGTCCCTGGCATCCTATCTGGCAACACAAATTGTTTATTTCTAAGCTTTGCAATTTGGTGGCAATTGCACAGGTGGTGGAAATCTGCTCCCTTTGAATTTAACTCCCTTTGGAAGTGAATGATTTCTGTTCATGGGTAGGCACAGACAAATTAGAGCTGTCATGGCTAGTATATGTGTTAATGGCTTGCAACCCAATTAAGGGCAACAAGAAGTGGGGCTTGGAGAAGTGACAGAGTCATGAAAAGCCTGATTAAATTCAGCATGTCTCTACTTATGATATCCCAATTTTATGATGCTACTTGCAGGTGGCCAAAAAATTCTAGATGTAGGGCACAGTTAAAAGAAGTAGGTCACTGGATAGACACCAGTGGGGTTCATTCTTTTTCTCCAACTACTTTCTCTCTGGAGCCTATCCTGGAAGTGAGGCCCTTTGATAATGCTATACTCCTTACCTAGATGGTCTGCCTTACCACACAGTCTAGAGACCTTGCATCTAGATGAAGAGACAATGAAATCTTTATAACAAGGCACCCAACAAACCTTTCTGGGCATGGTGGCACAATCCATTAATTCCTCACAGAGGTAGGCAGACCTCTGTGAGTTCAAGGCCTGACAGAGCTTGTTGCACAAACAAACCCTGTCTCAGAAAACCAACCCAAACGATCCAGAAACCATTTTTCTCAAGTTGTTTCTACAGGTATTTTCATGTTTTCCATAAGATGTGATTATTTGGTGATTTCTCAAGGGTTTTACTTGTGTTTGTACTGAAGGAAGGTTCAAGTGATTCAACAGGGATGAAATTTGTCTGTTTATTCCAAGCATGAAATGACAGGTTCAGAATTAATCCCGTTTCCTCAATTCCTTCCTGCACTCGCACTCTCCAAGAAGCCACTGAAGCCACTGCCTTCTAGCCTTGCCCTGCATTACACTGAAAAGCTGATGACAGAGGCCACTGTTATTCAATCCCACTAAAGAACAGAGATTAGTTTCTAACCCTTAGTCACTGTACACAGTCAAATGTTCTTGATTACCACACCATAAAATCATGCTGTGCAACCATAGTCTTTTTTTATCTTCTTTTAAAAATCTGAACATGCTTCCGGGTTGCCTAGCCAACTATGATGTCATCATGTGTCACCTGCCAGGTAGCCATAACAGGGAGGTGTGGTTACATTGCTCCTTAAAAGGTTCAACCCACCACTTTGTCTCTCTCATGCCCTCTTGCCATCTTACCCTTCCCTCCCCTTTTTCTGTCTGGGCACCCACTCCCTTTCCCCTATCATGTCTCTCTCTGTCCTTCTCTCTCTCTCTTCCTCTCCATCCAACAAACCTCTTTCATGTAAAATCAAAAAAAAAAAATCTGAACATCACAAAGGCCTAGAGATAGAGCATAGACTTATTGACCATCACTGCTGTAAATTTGACCCAATACCCAGAGAGAAAATTAAGGAAGCTGTGACTAATGTACTTGTTGGAGATCAGTGTGGAAGTCTCCTGTTAGCTTCAAAAGTCTCTACTTAGTTCAAATGTTGTGACTGACAGGTTAGATGGATTCAAAGCCTCACACTTTTGGAGAAGCCTGCATCATAGTATTCATCAGCTGATGTAGCTGATTTGAACAGTTTCTATCTGCCTTTTTGTTAATTTGGATAGGGTTTTTCTATCTGGTTGTTATTCTCAAAGAACCAGCTCTATGTTTCATTGGTTCTATGAATTGTTGACTTGTTTCTAATTCATTGATTTCTGCTCTGTGCTTGAGTATTTACAGCTATATACTGCTTTTGGGTGTTGCTGCTTTCTTTTTTTTTCCCCTAGGGCTTTCAAGTGAGCTTTTAAGTTGCTTGTATGCATTCTTTCAAATTTGTTCTGTAAGGGGCATAGTGCTAGGAACTTTCACCTTTTCCCTGCTCAATGTGTCCCCTAAGTTTGGGTATGTTGTGCCTACATTTTCATTGAATTCTAGAAAGTCTTTAATTTCTTTCTATATTTCTTCCCTAGCCTTGCTGACATTGAGTAACAATTTGAACAGTTTCCATGTATGTGGAGAATCTTTGCTCTTTCTGTTGTTGTTGAAGTCAAGCTTTATTCCATGGTGGTCAGATAGTATACAGGGGATTATTTCAATGTTCTTGTTTCTGGTGAGCCTTGTTTTGTGACCAATTGTATGGTCTATTTTGAAGTAAATTCCATGAAGTTTTGAAAATAAGGTAAACTCTTTGGAATTTGGTTGAAATTTTCTGGAGACAACTATTAGGCCCATTTGATTTAGGCCCTCTATAAGTGTTCTCATTTCCCTGTTTAACTACTGTCTGGATGATGGGTCCCTTGGTGTGAGTGGAGTTTGATTCATCCTCTGTTATGGTGTTTGGATATGTATGTGATTTCAGCTTCAATAATGTTTCATTTACAAATATAAGTGCTCTCTTATTTGGGGCATAGATGTTCAGAAATCTGAAGTCCTCCTGGAGGATTTTTTCTTTGGTAAGAATCCAGTGTATTTCCTCATTAGTTAAGTAATTTTGTTTGCAAGTCTAATTTATACTCAACCAGCTTGTTTTCTGGATCCATTTGTTTAAAAGACCATTTTCTAGCCATATGCTGTAGGGGTGGTGTTAATCCTTGTTGCAGAGGTATGTTTCCTGATTATAGCAGAATGTTGGATACAAATATTCTGCAAATATTCTGTTAGGCTTTGTCTATTTATTGGAGGGTTGAGTCCATTGATGTTCAAAGATAACAGTGACCAATGACAGTTCCTTCTCTTGTGGAGTTAGTAGTGTTACTATGATTAATTGGTGGTTTTCTTTTAATTTTTGTTGAGATTTTATCTGTATCCTGTGTTTTCTTGGGCATAGTTGTTTTGGATGGATTGGAGTTTTCCTTCTATTATCTTCTGTAGGGCTGGTTTGATATGCAGATATTGCTTACCTTTAGTTTTCATGGAATAGAGTGTTTCCTCCAGCTATGTTGTTTGAAAGTTTTTCTGGGCATAGTAGTCTGGGTTGACATCTGTGCTCCCTCAAAGGGTGCATGATATCTGCCCAGATGCTTCTGGCTTGCATACTTTCTGATGAGAAGCCTGGTGTGATTCTAATTGGCCTATCTACATGTTTTTTTCTTAGTTTTGTAGATTTAGTATTTTGCCTATGATGTGTCATGAGGAATTTCTTTTCTGGCCTAATATATTTGGGGTTTCTAGGCCTCCTGTGTGTTTATAGACATCTGTTTCTTTAAGTTGGGGGACTTTTCTTCTATGCTTTCCTTTAAAATATTTCCTGGACTTTGGAGCCTGGAATCTTCTTTTTCGTCAATTCCTATTATTCTTTGATTTCACTTTTTCATGGCCTCCTTGATTTCTTGAATGTTTTGTGTTTGAAAGTACTTTTTTTGAGAGAAGTATCAATTTCTGCAAGTGTATGTTCAGCACCAGAGATTCTCCCTTCTGTTTCTTGTATTCTATTGGTGATACTTACCTTTTTGGGTCCTGATCTTTTCTTTAGTTCTCCAGCTCCCTAGTTTTCTCTGTTTGTGTTTTCTTTATTGATTCTAATTCTGCTTTCATTCCTTAAACCATTTCCATCATCTGTTTGAATGTGGATTCCTGTCTCTTGTAAGATGGTCTAATTTTTTGTTTGTTTGGTGGTTCCTCTCTTTATACCATTAATTATGCCTCTGTTGTGTCTGTATTTGTTTGGCTGTGTTTTGTCTGTATTTCTTTAAGAGCATTGTTCATTACCTCATTATTTGCTTCCATTTGTGTGGCTATTTCTTTGTTTCTTTGATTGTTTCTTCTTTATTTGTCTCTACTAACTGGATAAGCTTAGCTTTCAATTTCTTTTCCCTTTTTTTTTCCCCAAAGAATAGGATTATCCATTTATTGGGGGAGTTTCTGGTGAAGATATGATGTCCTGATTTTTTGGATGTGTTCTTTTTCCTAACTCTGGCCATTTGCTTATCTGTAAATTTCATTGTTTGTTCCTGGATTAGGCAGTTCAGACTGGTACCATCTTTCTCTGTTGTCTGAGAATTCTTCATTAAGATGGGAGAGTTCCATTGTTTTGTCAGTGTGTATTGGTGATTCAGCTGTCCCTAAGGGAAGAAGATTCATGGGCCCAGAAGGGAAAATGCAGGCAAGTGTGTGAGTGTCCATGGATGTGTTCATTGAAGAACAGAATGTTAAGGGATGTAGATGCCTGAAGTGTATGGCAGGGGCACTGTGCAGACACCTAAGGTATTCCAAGTACTTGAGCTGTTAGCAGGTCCAATTCACTTGTGCAGATTTCCTGAATAGTATAGGAGAGTGGTATTCAGCTCTGTCTGATCTTAAGTAGTTATTTCCCTGAACTGCACTGGTAGACCAAGGGAACATGGCTTTAATGGAGGGAAAACTGTCCCTCTGTTTTTCACACTGGGTACATGGGAGTGAGGGGTCTGATGTCTCAAAGAAGGATTAAGAGGACCTGTATCTGGGACTCTGCAGGCACTTGAATGGACACTCACTGAACTCTGATCAAATGGGGAAGCACAGGGGGTCTTCCTGTTTTCAACTTGATTTTGGGCCTGTCTGACCAAATGCTATTGGAAGAGCTCTGTCAACTCAGTAGTGCTGCACCTCCTGCCACACTTGGAAGTCCAATTGCAGAAGAGGAACTCAGAAGCCTGCACAGGTCCCTTCTTGACAAGTTGTAGGCAGCCACAATAGCAGTCCATGGACAAAGTAGCTCTTGCATGCCTGGTGTACCTGTGTTGTTTGAGGGGTTTGTCAGACTTTGGTCTCTTGACTGCTGGACCACCACCACTAAGGGTTTTTGTGGCCCTTACTGTCACTGGCTGGGAAGCCCTGCAGGGTCTATCAAATGCTCCTGGACATGGTACTCAGGGGTTTGGATCCACAGACCCTGGACTCAGAAGGCTGGTACCACAAACCCAGTTCCTGAAAGGCTGGTTCAATGAACTGGAAGGTGGGTACAGCTGGAAGCCTCTGCTCAGGTTCTAGGAGCCATGACTCTCCTATCTCTTCCCCATGCAGAGTGTTTTGGGTTAAGACTCTGGCAATGTGTGCTGTCTCTGCTGATAGGAGGGGGCCAAGAAATGGGAAAGTGAAGGGAGTTTGAATGTTTGCTACTGCCTGTACCCAGTGATGTCCACTGGTGACCTGGATCTAAATGGTATCAGTTCATATGATGACTCCTCTTCAGGAAGCCTCAATGTCGGTTTTCTGGCATCAGCTGTTCCTCTGCTCATCATTTTCAGACTTTCAGCTTCTCTACCTCTCAGATAAGTTGCAAGATGTTCACTGCCTTATTGCATGCCCCCTCCCTTTTAGTGTCCTTTACAGGGAATAAATTGTACAGCATGTTCTTGTAGGTAGTAATCATTAGCTGCCTTAAACAGAAGGGAACACCTGCCTTGCTTTTCATCAAAGATCCTATCTGAGAAATCAGTTTGCATCTTAGGCAGCTAGTGGGGGCAAGTGGTAGGATTGGCAGATGGTTGATGAGAAGGTAAAGTTCTAAACTCTGTTGTTCACTGAGCTGGGGAGGAATGGGAGGATGACTTATGGATTACAAGATGTAAAGATGCCATGGTAAAAGAAAGCAGGGCCCAAGCTCCCCTCTTGAGAAGGACTGCTTTAGAGGTTCCATTTGACTGTCACAGAAACTCTGATGTCTCCTTGGACATAAGTAGTATGCGTGAGTGTGATTTCGTAAGGCAGAATTCAAAGGTCTGTGTTGCTCTTGCTTTCAGGGCAAATTTCTGAATACCTATTGGTCACATGAGACATTTCTGAAACCCAGGGTTGTTAGATGGGTTTTGTAAGAGACCCTCTCTTTCACATTGTTACTTTCTTATTCTGACTTGAAAATTGGGGGCATTGATATTATCCCTTTGGTGAACATATTAATGTTTGAGTCCATGTTGTTCAGATTGAGAAGGTCTGATACCTTTTTTAGGGAAGAGGTTATTACTCCAGATCCCTTTTGCAGTGGACTCCTTTGCAGATGGTATGGGAATAAATGTGAATATCCCTGGTGTCCAAGAGCAGAAGGATTATTCAGGACAGGGCCCATATACATCCTGGATAGCTGTGACTCTCACTTATTAAGAAAGGGAATATCTCAGCTCAGCTGGATACATTACAGGTCTGACTATTTCTTGGATAGCATGGACTGATGTGGCCATTTCTTTTGGAATTTGGTGCATATATAAATTCTCATCAGACAGAAAGCAGAGGCCTGGGGACCCCTTTGGCACATGGTATCTCTCTCTCTGACAGAAAGTGCACATGTTAAGCCATCTTTAGTAAAATCCAGGTGATTTTCATTCAATTGGGGTGATGAGCAAGGTTTGACACCCCCATGGTGTCTCTCTCCATCTGAAGAGGGCTTGAAGTCTTCTTGTTCTGCAGGAGTAGTTTTGATTGCTCCTTGGGTTTAAGCGCCATGCCTTTTTTTTTTTCCTGGTGGAAATAGTACATCTGGGTGTCCCATGGGGAGAGGTGGAATGTCTGAGGTTCTCTTAATGAGTAGTCCCAAAACTTCTTCTGTAGAATTGGGAGGTGTTATGATGTCTTGGTGTTTTTGTTTCTCTCCCCTGAATTGAAAGCTTGAAAGTCTCCTTGGTCAGAGGGAGACTTTTTCAATTTGGTTCAGGTAGACTTGGAATTTCTATTTATATCCTTCTCCTTCTCAAATGAAACTCCCATTTTCCTAGAAATCTCTTCAGATCACTTGTGTCTTGTTTATTCCCACTTCAATTTTTTGGTTTTAATGTAACTAAAAATCTTTCAATTTCTTAGCATCTGTAATTCTTCCAGGTTATCTATTCAGATAGAATGATTTGGAGATAGGAACTTCACATAAATACATTCCTCATTAGCCTTTCTGGGTCAGTGAACCACACTCAACTTGATCTTTTCTAGTTCAAAATATTTACAGACAAATGTCATGATTTTTCTTAACAGATAAATAGTACTTGATAGTATATATGCGCCACATTTCCACTCATGGAACATTTATATAGTTTTGATTTCTTAGCCAATATGAATAGAGCTTCAATGAAAATAGCTAAGCAACTCTCTGTGGAGAAGGAAGGTGTATGCCAAGGAGTAGTATAACTGGGTCATCTGTAAAATTTGTTTTTACCTTTTCAGAATACTCTGCACTGATTTCCAGAGTGGCTCCATGACTTTTCCTTCCCAACAACAGTGAGCAAAGGTTCCCTTTATTGAACATGTCCTCTCCCTCAAACTCAGTACTCCCTAATATTGGGACCATGCTGACACCCTATGACATAACTATCCAAAGATTGAACATTGTTGCCAAAGGTTTGTCCTCATTTCTTAATGCTGTGGTGGGTACTGCTACTCTAAAAATTTCAAATAAACAAGTAAAATCTGGGTTAAGATCTTACACACAACATCCCACAATTTATTTCAAGCATTCATCTGGGAACACTAGGCCACTAACTGTCTAAAGATTATATGACCAGTACAGGGACCCACTACTGGACTACCTTTATGTCCAATTTCAGAAACCCACTGCCATCGATCCTGCTCCATTCTTGCCTGATGATGGCCTGCAGGTGTTCATTGATGAGTGTCACTAGATGCCTGTGGTACCTATTGATACTATGTGAAATGCCCATCCTGGGGCTGCCAAAGATGCTGTGATTAAAAGAAATGGATAGCTCAAGCACACACATGGAGAAAGGACACAAGAAAGCAATGACTTTCTCCCAGAAACAGCTGTAAGACATCACCAGGCATCTGGCTCCCGAAATCTATACTCATCTTGACCTGTGTTCACTCATACATATTTCCAAGTCTTGTTGTGTCCTGACCCGTGCTAGTTCAATACATTCTGAAAGAGTAAAAAGAATGAGGGGAAGACAAGAGATGCAATGAATGAAGCCAAGTCTGTCTGATCAAGGCCTCTTTTATTAGAAATTTTTACCCAACTTATAAAAGGAGAAGGCAGGAAAAGGGGGAAGGCTAAATTTCTGCTGCAGGAGATAGGAAGAGTGCTTTCATGGCTTAAATATTGTACCTGCAAGATACCATAAGGATGTTTTCATAAGATATCTCATGGATACTCTAAAACTAACAGACATATGTCCTCACAAATCTATTACCCATGATTTAGGATCCTAAGTAACTCTTTCACTAAATAGCATTAGGTCACCACTAAATGACCTTTGCTCACTCTTTGACTTTGGCTTCAGTAAATGGCTTAGGCTCCCTGCATTGTTGTACTGGAAAAGGATTTATGTGGGGATTTATCTTTTGAGATACCAATATAGAGTTTACAGTTATATGCATGTCCTGTGGCTCTCTTTCCTAATTGCCAGAAAAAAGAGTTTTCCATTGCAAAACTTGCGGTTGTTAAGCTGAGGCTTCTGAAAAACATAAAAATGATTATAAGAATAGAAAACCTCTGTATTAACTAACCAGATTGTCACCCAATGGTCACACTCACTGTAATTGAGGGAAACCCAACACTAAAGAATTTATAACGTGATGGAAACTAGAGGATTTATAATGGTATGAGAAGGACTTATAAGTGGATGAAACTTGGCTAATATTCAAAATTTATATCCTGGCTGTTCTGCATTATGGATTAATTCATCAGGATAACAGCTATATTACCCAGTCCCTTAGACTATTCTATGGGCATATACTAATGCTTTGACTAAATATGTGTTTCTGATGTTTTCAAAACTGCTTAGACAGGGTGTACCAAGGCCCAGAACTATCAAAATGTTGGTTATATTCTCTTGCGGAAGTGGTCCTACATAACTAAAGAGGCTTAGATATACTGCAATTGAAATAAAGGAAATTAGGTCTGGGTTTGGGAAAAACAACTGTCATTTTTATTAAGTGTTAAATGAAATATTATCAATAATAACAATAATAATGTTGATGAAAATAATACATCTTGCCACGGTTGGAAACAAACAACAGACTCCAATGGAGCAAAACAAAGGCCTTATTAGGTAATCACACCAGGCTATGCTCTATTGGTCCACTGGTTAACTATTTAATGTCACACTACTTGGGACTTTTAATTCAAATACTGATTAAATTACTACTCAGGTCCCGCAATTTAAACTCTCTATCCAATTGTATTTTGATTCAGTAAAAACAGTGATTCATAGAAGCAAACACATATTCATTTATATATGTGTGTGTGTGTGTGTATGTTTATTTATTTATTTCACATGTTTATTTATTTCTTTCACATTACAACCTGATAGCAGCCACTTCCCTCCTCTCCTCCTGATTCCTGCTTTCCTCTTCCCCATATCCTTCTTCCCCTATTCCACATTAAGAAGAACCCACCCTGTGCACCCTCACCAGCACATCAAGATGCATCAGGACTGAGCATATCCTCTTCTCCATTGTGGCTTGTAGAGGAAGTTCAACTAGGGGTAAGTTATTGAAGAATAGGCAACAGAGTCCTTGTTAGCCAAACTCACACCTCTTTAGAACAGCATGAGTTCATGATTGCATCATCAAGTGGGGAATGTAAAATCATCTGCAGTAGGCCTTTTATTCAACCTCTCTCCCTGGTACTCCATTTTCTTGTTGTGGTTCTTGTTGATAATGATCTTCACCACTCTAAACCGAGGTAAAACAATGAAACCACAAGGTTGTCTTTAATTCCATTCCTCTAATTACTTAGGGCAAGGAACATATTTTGAATTATTCTTAGGTATATTTTTTTCATCATTTGACATCTCTGTTCATATTTCTGGCTCATGTTTTTTTAATTTTTTTAGATCATATTTACAATATTATTCCTTGCATTTATCCTGATGAAACTATCATATAACACTTCTGAACCTGCTTCAAAATCATAGGCACAACTTTTTAATTATATAATTATTTTTTATAATCATTACAATTTATTCAATTTGTACACCAGTTGTAGCTACCTCCATCATTCTGTCAAGATTCCAAAATTCCAACCTCTTCTCCTCCCATTTCCCTCTCCATGTCCAGTAATGGAGGAGGTACTTCACCCATTCTTTCTGAACCTAGTGTATCAGATCTCATCAGGACTGGCTGCATTGTCCTCCTCTGTAGCCTGACAGGAATGCTCTGTCCTCATAGTGCATGGTCAAAGAGTCAGCAATAGGGTTCATGTCAGAGTCAGTCCCTGTTCCCATTACTAGGGAACCAACTTGGATTCTGAGCTGGCATGGGCTAACTCAGAGCAGGGGTTATGGGTGATACCCACAAATGGTCCTTGGTTGGAGTATCACTTTTAGAAAAGGCCTCTGAATGCAGATATTTTGGTTCTTTTGCTCCCCTTGTGGAGTTCCTGTCTTCTCCAAGTGTTACTATATCCTCCAATTGTTGTAAGGTTTTCTCTACTCTGCCAAAGATTGGTTATGAGTCTCAGTATTTTCTTTTGTACAATGCTGGGTAGAGTCTTTCAGAGGCTCTATGTGGTACACTCTTTTTCTGTGTTCTCTTTTCCCCCTTTTCAAATGACCATCCTATTTCTCTTTTGAGTGTTGATTGTTCATCTTACTCAGGGTTGTCCTTCTTGCTTAGCATCTTTATGTGTACTGATTTTACTATATGTCTAGTTTCCTCTGGCAAGTGAGTATATATTGTGTGTTTGTTTCTGCTTCTGAGATACCTCACTAAGGATGATCATTTCTAGACCCCACCATTTGCATGAAATGTTCAACATTTTTTTTAAATTGATGAGTAGTATTCTACTGAGAAAATGTACCACTATTTCTGTATCCTTTCCTCTACTCAAGAACATATTTTTCCCCTGGTTCTGGCTTTTTTATGAATAAACCTGCTTTGATCATGCTTGAGTAAGTATCTTTGTTGTGTACTTGAGCATATATTGAACATATGCCAAGGAGAATTATAGCTGAATCTTGAGAAATTGCTATTAACAATGTTCTAAGAAATCACCAGAATGATTTTGAAAGTGGTTTTACAAGAGGACATTTCAACCAGCAATGGAGGAGGATTTTCATTTCTCCACATACTCAACACGTATTGTCACTTCAGATTTTTTAATATATCATTTAGGTATTTTGCTGTTTTGTTTTTTTTAAGTTCACTCTGTATTTTGGATGTTAATCCTCTGTCTTAAAAATACCTAGAAGTAAATCTTCCACATTCTATGGGGTTTCATTTCTCCAGGTTGGTGCCTAGAATTCAATGAAAATGAAGGTAAAACATGCTCAAACTTCTGGGACACAATGAAATCAGTACTGAGAGGAAAGTTCATAGCACTAAGTGCCTTCAAGAAGAAATTTTAGACAACTCATCCAAGCAACTTAATGGCTCACTTGAAATCCCTAGAAAAAGAAGTAAACACACAAAAAGTTATAGAGGGCTGGAAATAATCAAGCTCAGGGCTGAAATCAATCAATTAGAAACAATAAAACAATTCATGGAATCAATGAAACCAAGAGATGCTTCTTGGAGAAAATCAACAAGAGAGACAAACCCTTAGCCAAGCTAACTAAAAGGTAGAGAGGCACCATCCAAATCAACAAAATCAAAAATGAAAATAACTACTGACCCTGAGGAAATCCAAACTATCTTTAGTCCTTCCTTCAAAAGTCTATATGCCACAAAATTTGAAAAGCTAAATGACATGGAAAATTTTATTGATCGATTCCACTTAACAAAATTCAATCAAGACCGGGTAAATCAATTAAATAGCCCTATATCACCCAAGGATATAGAAGCAGTCATCGAAATTCTCCCATCCAAAAAAAGCCCAGGACCAGATGGTTTCAGTGCAGAATTCTACCAGACCTTCAAAGAAGAGCTAACTCCAGTTCTCTTCAAACAATTCCACAAAATAGAAACAGAAGGAACACTACCAAACTCATTCTATGAAACCACAGTCACTTTGGTACCTAAACCTCACGAAGACCCAACAAAGAAAGAGAATTTAAGGCCAATCCCCCCTATGAACATTGGGGCAAAAATACTTAACAAAATACTTGCAAACTGAATATAAGATCATATCAAAGATATCATCCATTATGACCAAGTAGGCTTCATCCCAGGTATGCAGAGGTGGTTCAATATATGGAAATTCATCAATGTGATCCACCATATTAACAAAATGAAAGAAAAAGAAAACATGATAATCTCCCTAGAACCTGAAAAGGCATTTGACGAAATCCAACATCCATTCATGTTTAAAATCTGGGAGAGGTCAGGGATAAAAGTCATGTACCTAAACATAGAAAAAGCAATATACAGCAAGTCTATAGCCAGCATCAAACAAAACAGAGAGAAACTTAAAGAAATCCCACTGAAATCAGGGAAAGACAAGGCTGCCTCCCTCTCCATATTTCATCAAGTTCTGGAAGTCTTTGCTAGAGCAATAAGACAGTTGAAGGAAAGCAAGGGGACACAAATTGGAAAGGAAGAAGTCAAATTATCACTATTTGCAGATGATATGATATATACATGAGTGACCCCAAAAACTCTACCAGGGAACTCCTACAGCTGATTAACATCTTCAGCAAAGTGGCCGGATACAAAATTAACTGAAAAAAAAAAAAAAAAAAAAAACAATAGCCCTCCTGTATACAAAAGAAAAAAAAAAAGGGCTGAGAAAGAAATTAGGGAAACAACAACATTCATTTTAGCCAAAAATAACAAAGTACCTTTGTGTAACCCTAACCAAGCAAGACAAAGACTTGTATGAAAAATATTTCAAGTCTCTGAAGAAAGAATTAGAAGAAGATATGAGAAGATAGAAAGATCTCCCATGCTCATGGCTTGGTAGAATTAACATAGTAAAATTGGGGATCTTATCAAAAGCAATCTACATATTCAATGCATTTCCAATCAAATTACCAACACAATTCTTTTACAGACCTGGAAAGAAAAATTCTCAATTTCCTATGGAATAACAAGAAACCCAGAATTGCAAAACAGTCCTCTACAATAAAAGATCATCTGATCTTAAGCTGTGCTTTAGAACAACAATAATAAAAACAGCATGGAACTGGCATAGAAACAGAATGATGGATCAATGTAACTGAACAGAAGATCCAGAAATAAACCCACTCACTTATGGACTCCTGATCTTTGACAAAGATACCAAAACCATACAATGGGAAAAAAAGATAGCATCTTCAACAAATGGTGCTAGTCTAATTGGATGTCTACATGTAGAAAAATGCAAATAGATCCATACTTATCACCCTGCACAAAACTGAAGACCAAGTGGATCAAAGATGTCAACATAAAACCATACATATAAAATCACTTAAAAGAAAACGTGGAGAACACCCTACAACTCATTGGCAAGGAAACAACTTCTTGAATATATTGAATACCAACAGTTCATACTCTAAGAGCAACAATCAATAAATGGGATTCCATGAAACTGAAAAGCTTCTGTAAATCAAAAGACACCATCATCAAAACAAAACGACTGCCTACAGATTGGGAATGATCTTCACCAATCCTCTTTCTGGCAAAGGGCTAATATCCAGAATATATAAAGAACTAAAGAAACTAAAAAGCAGCAAACCAAGTAATCCAATTAAAAAATGGGGAACAGAGCTAAACAGAGAATTCTTTGTAGAGGAATATAGAATGGCAATGAAACACTTAAAGAAATGCTCAACCTCATTAGCCATCAGAGAAATGCAAATCAAAACGACTCTGAGATTTCACCTTACACACATCAGAATGGCCAAGATGAAAACCTTGAGTAACAACAGATGGTGGAGAGGCTGTGGATAAAGGGGAACCCTCTTCCATTGATGGTGGGAATGTAAAATTGTACAAGTACTCTGGAAATCAATCGGATGATTTCTCAGATTTATTTGTAATAGCCAGAACCTGGACACAACCCAGATATCCATCAACTGAGGAATTGATACAGAAGTTGTGGTACATCTACACAATGGAATATCACTCAGCAATTAAAAATAAGGAAATCATGATATTTTTAGGTAAATGGTAGGACCTGGAAAGGATGTCGTGAGTGAGCTGTCCCAGAAGGAAAAAGACACACATGGTGTATAATCATATAGACATGTAATATAGGATAAACCTACTAAAATATGTACATCTAAAGAAATTAAACATGAGAGAGGACTCTGAATAAAATTCTCAATCCCCATCCTGATATGCAAACAGGAAGGACATTAGGAGATGAAGAAAACAGGAAACAACCTAGGAACCTACCACAGAGGGCCTCTGAAAGGCTCTGCCCTGCAGTCTATCAAAGCAGATGCTGAGACTTATGGCCAAATGTAGGGCAAAGTCATGGAATCTTATGTAAAAAGTGTGAAATAGTAAGATCTGGAGAGGACAGGAACTCCACAAGGAGAACAAGAGAACCAGAAATTTGATTGCATGGAGACTCATACTCCAACCAAGTACCATGCATGGAGATAACCTAAAACCCCTGCACAGTTGTAGCCCATGACAGTTTAGAGTCCAAGTGGATTACATAGTAATGGGAAGAGGGATTGCCTATGACATGAATTGATTGGCCTGCTGTTTGATCACCTCCCCTAGAGGGGGAGCAGCCTTTTTTTTTTTTTAATTTCTGTCTTCCTTTTATTGTTATTTTTCTGTTTTATGGGAGGGAATATATATCTGAAGATAAGTGCTGATGAAATAATTCTTTTTCTGCACCACTTATTTCTTTTAGTCTTTGAATATTAGGTCTATCATAGCAAAGACAACCTGTTTTTATAGCTAGAGCTGAGATAGTAAACAAATGGAAGGTTAAGCTTTTGTTATCTTTCAGAAATTGTGTTATGAATCAAGAACTATCATATTCTCTGAATTATCAGGCATTGGTGTTCTATAACTTTAACAAAAAATATATAACTAAGACTGAAAATGGTTAAAAACATAATTTTGAAAATAAATGGAGCGTGTCATAGAAGAACTGTTAAAAAACAAAGCAGATGTAAGACACTCCTGGGCTTTGAAGGGTCATGATTAATCATACTTTTCTTTTCCTGTGTTTTACAAACCAGCTGAGTAGACATGATTTGGTCAGATAGAGAACAAAACTTTAGCCTTATTATTGCTACAGCTGATTTGAAGGACATGACCCAGATATGGAGTTGAAACTGAATTTTTTTTTTTCAATGCAGTTTATTCAGGAACCTTGAACAATCCTCGGACCCTGGGGAAAGCCAGCCCACCGCTTAAATAGCCTCTGGGTAGCCAACCCAGGCGTGCCACGTGGGCAATGCAGATAGGTCCACACACATGGAAGCAAGCCAGATCCTCAGCCTTAGCCAAATGTGGAATTGTTCCCGACAGAGAGCACTCACCATCGGGAAGGTGGAAGGCGGAAACCAGCTCCATCTTTAAGGCATAGCATTCCGCAGTTCTCTACAGTTCCCCCTTTTTGTTTTAGACGCATCAGGCAAGAGTAGAGGTCTGATCTCTGATATTAGAAATAAATTGGGACTTTGTACCGATGTTCATTTAGGTGTCATCCACCCAAAGAGCATCAGACCCATCCAATACCTTTTTCTCAGAGGCGGGACCTGGGGCATCAACCCGCATGCGATCAGACATGCTCTTCTCTGGGTCGAAAGCGGGTGACCCTGAGTGCAGTGCTTAGCCTCGCATCCTGAGCGTATCATTTTAGCTTTTTATGGTATCCAACCATGCTTGGGGAGAATGTCCTGCTTCAATGGCTGTAAAGGCCTGAATGATCATGGCTGCATCACACTGTTGTGAGACTCTAATCTTGCATATATACCACAGGCAAACCAAGGAGACCAACAACAGAAGGCCTGCTAACGCTCCCATGCACGCCCATTCCTTCAGATGATTCATGGCTGCAGCAATCCATGTTGATAATCCTGTGGCTAGTCCTGCGTCCACTCTGGTATAATTTACTGTGACAATGGCCACTCTCAGCTGCTCCATCATAGTATCGAATTCTACCCCCAGAGAGGGAGGCTGCTCCCCCCCCAGAGGGAGGTGATCAAAGAGCAGGCCAATCAGATTATGTCAGAGGCAGTCCCTCTTCACATTACTATGTAACCCAATTGGACTCTGAACTGCCCTGGGCTACATCTGTGCAGGGGTTCTGGGTTATCTCCATGAATAGTCATTGGTTGGAGTATGAGTCTCTTGGAAGTTCCCTGTGTTCAAATTTTCTTGTTCTGTTGCTCTCCTTGTGGAGACCCTGTCCTCTCCAGCTCTTACTATTTCCCAGTTCTTACCTAAAATTCCATTCACCTGCCCAACAGTTGCCTATCTGGCTCAGCATCTGCTTTGATAGTCTGAAGGGCAGAGGCTTTCAGAGGCCCTCTGTGGTAGGTTCCTAGGTTGTTTCCTGTTTTCTTCTTCTACTGATGTCCATCCTCTTTGCTTTTCCAATTGGGGATTGGACATTTTAGTTAGGGTCCTCTCTCTTGCTTAGTTTCTTTAGATTCACAGGTTTTAGTGGGTTTGTCCTATGTTGTATGTCTATATGAGTGAGTATATACCACGTGTGTCTTTTTGCGTCTGGGACAACTCACTCAGGATGATCCTTTCCAGATCCCACCATTTACCAAGATCCAGCTATACCACTCCTAGATTTATGTCCAATATTTGCTCAAGAATACACCAAGGATGCTTGCTTAAGCATGTTCAAAGCAGGTGCATTCATAAAGAGCCAGAATAGGAAAAAAAAAATGTCCCTCATTGGAGGAAAGGATACAGAAATAGTGGTGCATTTTCACATTAGAATACTACTCAGCAATTTAAAAAAAAACATGAATAATTCAGGGGAAAGGTGGGGTCTAGAAAAGATCATCCTTAGTGAGGTATGCCAGAAGCAGAAAGACACACACCATATAAAGACACTCATATAAGGTAACTAGACATATAATGTAGGATAAACATAGTAAAATCTATCTACATAAAGACGTTAAGCAAGAAGTACTACCAAGGGTAAGATGATCAATCAACACTCAAAAGAGAAATAGGATGTTCATATGAAGAAGGAGAAAAGAGAAAACAGGAAAGGAGCATACCACAGAGGGTTTCTGAAAGACTCTACCCAGCAGAGTCTTTAAAAAAAGATTGTACAAAATAAGATGCTGAGACTCATAACCAATCTTGGTGCAGAGTACACAAAACTTTACAACAATTAAGGGATATAGTAATAGTTGGAGAGGACAGGAATTCCACAAGGGGAGCAAAAGAACCAAAATATCTGTGTACAGAGGTCTTTTCCAAAAGTGATAATCCAACCAAGGACCATTCATGGGTATCATCTATAACCCCTGTTCTGAGGTACCCCATGGCAGCTTGGAATCCAATTGGTGCTCTAATAATGAGAACAGGGACTGACACTGACAGGATCTCTGTTGCTGACTCTTTCAACACAGGCATGAAAACAGAGCATTCCTGTTAGGCTACAAAGGCAGACAATGCAGCCAATACTAATGAGACCTGATACACTAGGGTCAGACAGAAAGGGAGGAGCACCTCCCCCATCCGTGGACATGGAGAAGGGAATGAGAAGAGAAGAGGGAGGGACTGTGGAATGGGGACAGAATGATGGAGGGATCTACAGCTGGCATACAAATTGAATAAAGTGTAATGATTATAAAACAGAGAAGTCAAATGGTGAAAAAAAATACCTAAGAATAACTCAAAATATGTTCCTTGCCCTCAGTAATTAGGGGAATGCAATTAAAGACAACCTTGAGATTTCATTTGTTTTATCTCAGTTTAGAGTGGTGAAGAGCATCATCATAACAACAAAAGGAAATGTAGTACCAGGGGAGAAAGGTTGAAGGCCTATTGCAATTTTGGGAGTTCTTTTACAGTCCCCACTTGAAGAATCAATCATGAACTCATGCTGATCTAAAGAGAGGTCAGTTTTGCTAACAAGGACACTGTTACCTATTCTTCAATAATTTAACCCTAGTTGAATATCCTCTACAAGCTACAGTGGAGAACAAGATATCAATCCTGATGTGTCTTGATGTGCTTGTAGGGGTGCACAGGGCAGGTTCTTCTTATTGTGGAGTAGGGGAGGAGGGATATGGGGAAGAGGAAAGAAAGAATCAGGAGAAGAGGAGAGAGGTGGCTGCCATTAAGATGTAAAGTGAAATAAATACATAAATGTGAGGTTGGTTCTATGGACCACTATTTTTACTGAATCAATATACAATTGGATAGAGAATGTAAATAGCAGGATCTGACCCAGTAATTTAATCAGAATTTGAATTAAAGTTCCAAGTACTATGACAGCAAAATAGTTAACCAGGGGACCAAAAGAGCATAAACTGCTGTGATTATTTAATAAGGCCTTTCTCTTGCTCCCTTGGAGTTCGACGTTGTTTGTTTCCAGACATGGCCAGATGTATTATTTCCATCATCATTATTGTTATTATTGTTAATATTATCCTTAGCTGTTAATATGTAAACAACAGGTTTTCTTTCCCAAACCCAGACATAATTTCCTTTATTTCCAGAGTAGTATGTCTAAGCCTCTTCAGTTTTTTAGGACCACTTCCTCAACAGAATATAACCAATATTTTGATAGTTCTGGGCCATTGACCACCCTGTCTATGCAGTTTGGAAAACATTACAAACACATGTTTAGTCAAAGCATTAATACATGCCCACAATATAGTCTCAGTGACTGGGTAATATTGCTGTTATCCTGATTAATTAATCCATAAGGCAGAACACCTGGATTATAACTTTTGTAATTGGTCAAGTTTCATCCATTTATAAGTCCTCCTCATCCCATTTTAAATCCTCTACTTTTCATCTCTTTATAAATTCTTTACTGCCGGGATGCCCTCAGTGACAATAAGTGTGGTCTTTGGCTGACAGTATAGTTAGTACAGTGGTTATATGTTCATATACTTATTTGTTTGTGTTTCAGGAGCCACAGTTTAACAACCCCAAGTTTTGAAATGGAAAAGTCCATTTCTGGCCATTAGGAAGGGCAGCCACAGGGTATGCATATGCCTGTTAACTCTATATTCCAATCTCAAAAGTTAAATTCACAAATATATCCTTTTCCAGTACAACACCTTGGAAATGTGGTTGAGTGAGCAAAGGTCAAGATGACTATAGGTTTCTGGATCCAAATGGTAATGGTATGTTACCTACTGTCATACCAGCTGTTTCTGGAAGAAAGCTCTTGCCCCCCACCAATCACAGCATCTTTGGCATCCCCAAGTTGGGTATATCAGATAACATCAATAGGGCCCATTGGCATCTAGTGACACTCATCTATGAAAACCTATAGGCCATCATCAGGCAAGAAGGGAGCAGGATTAATGGCAGTGGGTTTCTGAAATTGTACATCATGGTGGTCCAGTAGGGGGTCCTGGTACTAGAGTTGGTAGCCTAGACAAATGCTTGAAATACATTATGGGTTGTTGTGTGTAAGGTCTTATCCAAGATTTCAGTAAAGGGAACATTTGCTCACTGTTGTTAGGAAAGAAAACACATGTAAACACTCTGGAAATCAGTGCAGAGTATTCTGAAAAGCTAAAAACAAATCTTACAGATGACCCAGTTATACTACTCCTTGGCATATACTCAAAGGGCCTACTATCCTTCTCCACAGAGATTTGCTTAGACATTTTTTTTATTTTTTATTTAACTTTTATTAATTACAATTTATTCATTTTGTATCCCCTCATAAGCCCCTTCCTCCTCCCCTTCCTGTTCCACCCCCCTTTCTGTATGCATGCCCCTCCCCAAGTCCACTGATAGGGGAGGTCCTCCTCTCCTTCTTTCTGATCTGATCTTAGTCTATCAGTTCTCATCAGAAGTGACTGCATTTTCAGGGTTCTAGGTTATCTCCATGAATAGTCCTTGGTTGGAGTATGAGTCTCTTGGAAGTTCCCTGTGTTCAAATTTTCTTGTTCTGTTGCTCTCCTTGTGGAGTTCCTGTCCTCTCCAGCGCTTACTATTTCCCACTTCTTACATAAAATTCTATTCACTCTGCCCAACAGTTGGCCACCAGGCTCAGCATCTGCTTTGACAGTCTGCACAGCAGAGGCTTTCAGAGGCCCTCTGTGGCAGTTTCCTAGGTTGTTTCCTGTTTTCTTCTTCTGACTTTCAGAAGCCCTCTGTAGCGGGTTCCTATGTTGTTTCCTGTTTTCTTCTTCTTCTGATGTCCACCCTCTTTGCCTTTCAGGATGGGGATTGAACATTATAGTTAGGTTCCAATCTTTTGCTTAGTTTGTTTAGATGTACAGATTTTAGTAGGTTTATCCTATGTTGTATGTTTATATGAGTAAGTATATACCGATATACCGTGTGTGTCTTTCTGCTTCTGGGACAGCTCACTCAGGATGATCCTTTCCAGTTCCCACCATTTACCTGCAAATTTCATGGTTTCCTTATTTTTTCATTGCTGAGTAATACTCCATTGTATAGATGTACCACAATTTCTGCATCCATTCTTCAGTTGAGGGGCATCTGGGCTGTTTCCAGCTTCTGGCTATTACAAATAAAGCCGCTACAAACATGGTTGAGCAAATGAACTTTTTGTGTACTTGAGCCTCTTTTGGATGTATACCTAGGAGTGGTATGGCTGGATATCGAGGAAGCACTATTCATAGTTGTCTGAGAAAGCGCCAGATTACTTTTCAGAGTGGTTGTATAAGTTTACATTCCCACCAGCAGTGAAGAAGGGTTCTCCTTTCTCCACAACCTCTCCAGCATGTTTTGTCACTTAAGTTTTTGATCTTGGCCATTCTGATGGGTGTAAGATGAAATCTCAGCTCTATTCACATTGACTAAGAAATCGAAACTATATAAATGTTCCATGAGTGTAAATGTGGTGCATATATACTATCAAATCCTATTCATCAGTAAAGAAAATCATGAAATTTCTCTGCATTGAACTAGAAATTTCATGGTTGTTTCTTTCGATTTGCATTTCCCTAATGGCTAATGACATTGAGCATTTCATTAAGTGCTTCTGTGCCATTGGATATTCCTCTACAGAGAGTTCTTTGTTTAGCTCTGTTCCCCATTTTTTAAGTGAATTTCTTGGTTTGCTGCTTTTCAGCTTCCTTAGTTCTTTATATATACTGGATATGAGTTCTCTGTCAGATAAAGGGTTGGTGATGATTCTTTCCTAATCTGTAGTCAGTCACTTTTTTTTATGACAGTGTTCTTTGCTTTACAGAAGCTTTTCAGTATCATGAGGTCTCATTTATTGATTGTTGCTCTTAGAGCCTGTGCTGTTGGTGTTCTGTTCAGGAAGTTTTCTCCTGTACCAATGAAATCATAGAATAAAATTTCTCCAACTTAAAGAAACAGATGTCTCTCAACATTAAGGAGGTCTACAGAAACCCAAGTAGCCTAGGTCAGAAAAGAAACTTCTCAAGTCACATCATAGGCAAAACACTAAAACTATGACAGTAAAAAACAACAAAAACAAAACAATAAAAGCATCAAGGAAAAAGGTCAGGTAACATATGGAGATAAGCCAATCAGAAGCACACAGAGCTTCTCATCAGAAAATATGAAAGTCAGAAGGGACTGTGCAGATGTCATTAAGTCTTTAAGGGAGTACAGATTCCAACCCAAAACATGATGCCCACCAAAACTTTCAAACAACATAGCTGGAGAAAACACTCTTTTCTATGACAAAACTAAAGGTAAGCAATATCTGCATAGCAAACCAGCCCTACAGAAGATACTAGCAGGAAAACTCTAATCCATGCAAAACAACTACACCCAAGAAAATTATGGATACAGATAATATCTCAAAAAAAATTTATAGAAAACAACCAATGAATCACAGAAACACCACTGACTCCAAAATAAAAGGAACTGTCATTGGTCACTGTTATCTACCAACATCAATGGACTCAACTTTGTCCAATAAAAAGACAAAGCCTAACAGAATGGTTGCATAAACAGGATCAAACATTCTGCTGTAATCAGAAACATACCTCTGCCACAAGGAATAACACCATCTCAGAATATGTGGCCATAAAATGATCTTCAAGCAAATGAACCCAGAAAACTAGCTGGTGGAGCTATCCTAATATTGAATAAATTAGACTTTCAAACAAAATTACTCAAAATTAAGAGGAAGGGCACTGGATTCTCACCAAAGGAAAATATCTTCCAGGAGGACTTCACATTTCTGAACATCTATGCCCCAAATACAAGAGCACCTATATTTGTAAAGGAAACATTATTGACACTGAAATCTCCTACAAATCCTACGAATTTTATAGTGGGGGAATTCCAACTCCACTCACCCCTTTGGACTGATCATCAAGATAGAAGTTAATCAGGGAAATAAGAACACTTAGAGAGGCCCTAAATCAAATGGGTCTAATAGATGTCTCCACATATTTTCACCCGAAGTCCAAAGAGTCTACCTTCTTTTCAACACCTCACAGATATTTATCCAAAATAGACCATAGAGATGGTCACAAAACAAGACTCAGCAGAAACAATAAGATTTGAAATATTCCCTTGTATACTATCTGACCACCATGTTCTAAAGCTTGACTTCAAGAACAGAAAGATCAAAGTGTCTCCACTTACATGGAAACTGAACAACTTGAAACTCAATGACAACCATGTTAGGGAAGAAATAAAGAAAGAAAATAAAGACTTCCTAGAATTCAATGAAAATGAAGGCACAACATACCCAACCTTATGGGGTACAATGAAAGCAAGTCAAAGAGAAAAGTTCCTATCACTAAGACCTTTACAGAAAAAATTAAAAAAAAAAAAAAAACAATGCTTACAAGGAACTAAAAGGCTCACTTCAAAGCCCTATGGGGAAAAAAAAAGGAAGCAGGAACACCCAAAAGCAGTAGACAGCTCTAAATACTCAAGCACAGGGCAGAAATCAATGAATTAGAAACATATCTACAATTCATAGAACCAATAGAACCAAGAGCTTTGAGTTCTTTGAGATTATCAACCAGATAGACATATCCATAGCCAAAATAACTGAAAGGCAGAAACTATCAAATCAGCTACATCAGCTGATGAATCCTATGGTGCAGGCTTATCCAAAAGTGTGAATCCATCTATCCTGTAGGGCACAACATCTGAACTAAGCAAAGACTCTTCAAGGTGGCAGGAGCCTTCCCCATTGATCTTCACCAAGTGTAATAGTCACCCCTTCCTTAATTTTCTCTCTGGGTATTGGGTCAAATTTGATGCAGTGATGGCCAGTAAGTCCAAGCCTTATGCCTCTGTGAGGTCCAGATTTTTAATAGAAGATAGAAAGACTATGGTTGTGCAGCATATTATGGTATGGAAATCAAGAACATTTGACTGTTTACAGTGACTAAGGGTCTAGAATCTTATCTCTGTTCTTTAGCGGGATTGAATAACAGTGGCCCCTGTCATCAGATTTTCATTGTAATGGAGGGCAAGGCTAGAATGCAGTATCTGCAGTGTCTTCTTAGAAAGAGTGTGAGTGCAAGAAAGGATTCGAGGAAACAGATTGAGTCCAAACCTGTTAATTAATGCTTGGAATAAACAGAGAAATTTCAGCACCTCTTGAGTCACTTGAAGCTTCCTTCAGTACTAAACACAAACAAAACCCTTGTGAATTAACCAAATAATCAGGATGTGCAATCACTTCTTAAGGAAATCATGAAAAAGCCTGCAGTAACAACTTGAGGAAGAAGGACTTCTGGGTCATTTGGGTTGGTATTTTGAGACAGAGTTTCTCTGTATAACAAGCCCTGTCAGGCCTTGAATTCATAGTGGTCTGCCTACCTCCATGAGGATTAATGGAGTGTGCCACCATGCCCAGAAAGGTTTTTGGAGTGCCTTGTTTTAAATATTTGATTGTCTCTTCATCTGGATGGAAGGTCTCCAGGCTGTGTTTGGTAAGGCAGACCATCATCATCGAGGAGCATTGCATGATCAAAGTGTCTCACTTCCAGGACAGGCTGCAGAGAGGAAGTAGTTGGAGGAAAAGAATGACCCCAGGAGTATCTGTCCAGTGACCTAATTCTTCTAACTTAGCCCAACCTCTAAAATTTGAGGCCAACTCCCAGTAGCATCCTGAAATTTGGATCCCATCAATAGAGTCATGCTGAATAAAATCAGACTTTTCATGACTCAGTTACTTCTCCAAGCCCCACCTCTTATTGCCCTTCATTGGGAATGAGCCATTAACACATGTTCCTTTGGGAAGATATTTCATATACTAGCCCTGACAGGACTACTTTGTCTGTGTCTTCCCATGAACAGAAACTTTTACTTCAAAGGGAGTCAAATTCAAAAGAAGCAGATTTCCAGCAGCCTGTGAAATCTCCATCCAATTACAAAGCTTAGAAAAAACAATTTGTCTTGCCAGAAAGGATGCCAGGCACTAGTGGAAATTTACTCTAAGAAACACATTGAGACACTTTTGGAAAACTGGCAATGTGCCTTTGGAGAGGTTCTCCTTGTCTGCACTTTTCAATGATTAGCCACCCCACCAGTGGAGACTCTGATTTGATAAATAAGCAGGGATTGGGCTGGTCACCAGTGCTAAAATGTATAGCCCAAGCTGAAAAATAATGATCCATGTAAAGCAGGGTAGCTGAGTTTCAAGCAATTCAATAAACAAAGAGAATAGTGGCTATTGTTGCAATTGTGTGCTGGTAGATGCCAATAAGATGAAGAAGTGATTTTCAGAGAAAGAGTAGAGTGAGGCCAAGGGCACACAGCATGCAAAAGGAAAAGCTAAGAATGAAGATTAGAAAGTCATGTAGAGTAAAAGCTAAGAACATCTCTCTTGGAATGGACCCATTTGAGGACAGAATCTAGTAACCTTTGGTAAGTTCCATAATGTCTCATTGTATCCTTTTGGGAAAAACAAAAGCTAGGAATTCTCTATAGAATTTTGACAAGCACACATATTCAAATAAAGGCAGATCTAAATTTTTGGTGTGGAGTAAGTCACCAAGAAAAATTCATATTACATATTCTAGAATCAAGAATGATTTTTATGATAAAGCAGGGAATCATACTGTTAGCCTGCAGGAGACCTTCAGTTTATTTGTCATCATGCATGCACAATGGGTCAGTGTATACAAAGATAAGTGTCCTCAGGGTTGTGGGAAATGCTCAGTTACTACAATGCTTGATGAATAGGCAAGAGGAATTGATTTCAGATCCACAGAACTCACATAAAAATCAAAAAGTATAAAGAATGGAGGTAGGAGGATACTGATGACTCACTCAACAGTGAGTAAATTAGCTCTAGATTTAGAGTGACCCAGTTTGAATCATAATATAAAAGATAGGTGTGAAAGACACCTACATCAATCTCTTTCCTACACAAACACATTCATAGACACACACACATGCCCACACACAAACACACACACACTCACACATCCCTCACTCATTGAAAGTTAATGTCATCCCTTAATTGCTGAGGTAGTATGAGGTTTGAAATTGCCTCTCTTCAGCCATCCACAAGCAATCATTCCTATTGTAAACAGCTCCAAGAGTAAGAAATTGTGTTCAATGTCACTGTTCTGCCCTGCTCTCTTTACTCTTGGCATGTCTTGAAAATCCCATTCTTTCAATGTTCAACAGGCAGAAAAAGAGATTTTGAGATAACCAATAATAATAATAATAATATAAAAATAAATTTAAAAAAAACGAGACATAGATATGGGGAGAAAAATGAGGAAAATGCAAATGAAGAAGGGATATATACGAGAGAGTAAGGGAGAGAACAGGGTAAGTGACTGTTTATAAGTATTTACCCATACAGCCCTGGTGATAAGTGGATTGGAATTCAGGGCAAACACAGGAGATAAAAAGTTTGAAATTCTACAGTGTTATGGACACTGGTTACTGCTCGTGTCTAGCTAAAGTCTAGGCACGAAGTCTGAAGAAAATATGTTGATACTGATCTGAGAATCAGACCCCTGCAGTCTGTGTCCTTCTCCCACTTCTGTCATCCCAGAGTAGAGGGAGTATTGCTCCTATCTGGTGCCTAAGCAGTATGTATTCTACTAAATACTGAAAATCCCATTTTAACTTGGGTTGTACCAAGACCCTTTAATAGGCAGGACTGGGCCTAGTTGTTCAACCCCAGTAGAGGAAAATAGCAGTTTGCCAATTGCACATCCCCACTCTCTCTAGGGTGTGAAGCAAAAGTGTGTCTACAACCCACCACCTTACAAGAGGAACCTGGAAGGCTACCAGCAGCTGTGCATCCTGGTGATCCAGACCCAGAATTGCTCCATGGGTTGTTCCCCATCAGACTGTCAGGGTGAGGGTGTCATCTTGCCTTTCTAAAAAAGTGTGGGGTGGCAGTTCTCTTGAAACAAACAAAGTTCTAAGGAGGTAAAGAAACACATACTCATGATTTTCAGGCCCCATTCTATCTTGCTGAACAGTTGTGAGGTGGTTTTTGCCATCATCTGTATTGCCTGTATTTTACTGAGCTCCTACTGTACATCTGTTTCCATGGTTAAAGTCAGATTACACCTGGGCTGGGAACACAGGTCTATAATTCCATCTAGGTAGGAGGCAGAATCAGGAAGACAACAAGTTCAAGATTCTCCGAATCTATGTAGTAAGGATGTGCAAGGACAGCCTGGTCAACTTATACCCTTTTTCAAAACAAAACAAAACAACATGAAAAAGTCTTTGAATACAGTTCCTTAGTTGAGCATGTATAATGTCCTTTGCATAAATATTAATATGCATGTAATAATATTAATCATATTAGAAAAAGGTCATTTCCCCTTGTGCTTTAAAATGCATTCTGTGTTATTTATTATTGCTTCCATTAAATGGTCTATATAATGTTGTATAAGCGCTTTCTTGTGATTCCTTCTCTGAATAGTGAAGGTTTGATAGTGTTTGGTGGGTCATGATCTCCTTTACATCAGAGTTAAAAGGTATAGAGCATTGTTCTCTCTGCTATTGTTCCCTATCATAGGGTGTTTGATTTCAATTTGGTAACTTTGGTACAAATTCTAGTGATGAATGAATCTACAGCAATGCTGAACAAAAGCTCACAAAGTTCACCCCATCTGGTAGACTAAGTTCTGGACAGACTTGATAGTAACATTAATGCCTGCCTACCCAATAGATAAAAATACTCTTTGTGTGTGTGTGTGTGTGTGTGTGTATGTGTGTGTGTAAGTGTGTGTGTGTGTGTGTGTGTGTGAGTGTGTGTGTGTGTAAACCCACATGCTAGGGACGGGCACCTCCCTGCAAGTTTTTAGTCAGATGGAGTACCCAGAAACTCCCCAAATAATAACAGTTACTGCCATTATTCTTGTCTGCCCATCATAATTAGATTGTAAATCCCTTTTGCTGAAGACAAGGCAGCTCAGGAAAGCTTAAGAAGCAAGTTCAGGTACATGGACTATAGCAGCCATGATATTTCCCCTGCTGTGTGTATTCTATGCACAGTTTAGAGCAGTGTTTCACAACATTCCTAAGGCTGTGACCTTCAAAAAATTTCCTTATATTATGGAGACCATGATAAAAAATAAAACATCATGTGAGTTACTTTAAAATTGTAGTTTGGTCGTGTTAGAAATCATAATATAAATATCTGATTTGCAGGACATGTTATAGGTGAAATATATGAAAGACCTACATGTTCCCAGCCAGTACAAAAGGAGTAAAAGCCTCACAGAATGAGAATTGTTTGTCTATGGGAACATGTGAGGATCAATCCAGTCACACAGCACACAACTCCTATGCACACTACTAAAAGATCTGAGTAAATACAGAAAATAAAACATGATGATACAGGGAATTTAAATTAGTCATTTTTATTTCAGTCTTGCTTAGAATAGGAAAAACTGGTATACAGCAAGGAATCTTTTTAGTATGCAATTTATTGTTCTTTAGGGAACCATTTCATTTTCTTTCTTTTTTTTTTTTTTTTTTTCAATGCAGTTTATTCAGGAACATTGAACAATCCTCGGACCCCGGGGAAAGCCAGCCCACAGCTTAAATAGCCTCTGGGTAGCCAACCCAGGCATGCCACGGGGGCAATGCAGATAGGTCCACATACATGGAAGCAAGCCAGATCCTCGGCCTTAGCCAAATGTGGAGTTGTTCCTGACAGAGAGCACTCACCATCGGGAAGGTGGAAGGCGGAAACCAGCTCCATCTTTAAGGCATAGCATTCTGCAGCTCTCTACAGTTCCCCCTTTTTGTTTTAGACGCATCAGGCAAGAGTAGAGGTCTGATCTCTGATATTAGAAATAAATTGGGACTTTGTACCGATGTTCATTTAGGTGTCATCCACCCAAAGAGCATCGGACCCGTCCGATACCTTTTTCTCAGAGGCGGGACCTGGGGCATCAACCCGCATGCAATCAGACATGCTCTTCTCTGGGTCCAAAGCGGCTGACCCTGAGTGCAGTGCTTAGCCTCGCATCCTGAGCGTATCATTTTAGCTTTTTATGGTATCCAACCATGCTTGGGGAGAATGTCTTGCTTCAATGGCTGTAAAGGCCTGAATGATCATGGCTGCATCACACTGTTGTGAGACTCTAATCTTGCATATATACCACAGGCAAACCAAGGAGACCAACACCAGAAGGCCTGCTAACACTCCCATGCCCGCCCATTCCTTCAGATGATTCATGGCTGCAGCAATCCATGTTGATAATCCTGTGGCTAGTCCTGCGTCCACTCCGGTAGAATTTACTGTGACAATGGCCACTCTCAGCTGCTCCATCGTAGTATCGAATTCTCCAGTCCAATTACCTAAAATATAGCTCGACAATTGTTTAGACAGATTTGCAGCGCAGGAAAAATTCTCATGTTGTATGCTAGTGACACAAAGTCCAGCATACTTTCATTGACAGCCAGGTTGAGCGATTTGCCATAGGGTATCAATTTGCTCCTGCAAGAGGTCAATCCTCTGATTGAACACCATCAAGCTTCCTTTTAGTTGAGCATTAATTCCTTTATGTACAACTAAGGCATGAGCTACATTGGCTAAATGATTATTCAGGGTCTGAGCAGTCTGCCCAGTATGACTCATGGCTAATGCCCTGGTGGTAGCTCCAACAGCCGTCAATGAGATGGTAGTAACAATGGTGGCTGTAGTTCCAAGATCCCTTTTCTGTCTGAAGAGAGTCATAGCGTGAGGGGCATCAATGGGCATAGGCATCCAGTGAGGCATGCGAGTAACCAGGGCATACCTAACTTTACTAGCATTGGGGTTTAAAAAAAAGCGAGTATCATTACCACAATTACTTGGCTCTATCTGGCTAATAATGAATAAAAATGGGGGATATAGACAAACAGGTGTGGGCTTATAGGAAATATTATGAGAAGCCTTAACCCCTCGTTGGAACATCCTGCGTCAGTTCTAGAACTAGCAGTGGTGGTGTCCGAGGTCTGAGTAGGTTCAGGAGACCATTGCCCCCAGGGGCGAGACGTGCTCCATGCCAATTGACTAACTCCATGTTTTCCTCCCATTTTGAAAGTCATTTAAGGTTCTTAAATTATTTTTTTCCCTTTTTTTCTTAAATTTTTCATCAATTACACTTTATTCATTCTGCATCCCCCTATATGCCCCTCCCTCCTCCCATCCCAATCCCACCCTCCCTCCTCCCTCTGCTTGCATGCCACTCCCCAAGTCCACTAATAGGGGAAGTTCTCCTCTCCTTTCTGATCTTAGTCTGTCAGTTCACATCAAAAGTGGCTGTATTGTTCTCTATTGTGGCCTGGTAAGGCTGCAACCCCCCCCCCCAGAGGGAGGTGATCAAAGAGCAGGCCAATCAGATTATGTCAGAGGCAGTCCCTCTTCACATTACTATGTAACCCAATTGGACTCTGAACTGCCCTGGGCTACATCTGTGCAGGTTTCCCTTAGACTTCACAATTATACCCAGAACCAAAAGAGGTCAGCGTAACTATCTTAGTTGTCCCCAGGTTGAGGTCAGATTCTATCTTCCTTACTGGAAGATATAATAATAATTATAATTCATTAGAAAAAGAGAAAGACCAATGCTTTGAAGCAATTGGACTAGATAGCTCAATAGATTCTCCCGAAGTCTATACAAACTCCTTGGAACTGTTTCAGCATGTAACTTTCAGCCACTTTCAAGACAGTAATCTTAAATATTCACTTTCATGAAGACAATGACTGGCACATTTCCACTTTTCACAAAACAGATCCCAATAAAATGACTCAAGTAATCTTCAATCTGAGAAAATATGGATATTTCAATCTTTCTTCAATATTTAATTGTTCAGAATTTGTAGTGCATATTCAAAGCAAGGTCACAGATCAACCTGTAATGCTAGAAACCAAATTAAACTACCTCATCTTGGAGCCATGGGGGATCATCAGATCCAATGCTCACAACACACAGCTCCAGAAGACTTTCTGGATTCACACAGACTCGAGGCTCTAGCCCTCTATTGCCAGCTGGAGTGCCATCCTCATCCACAATTATTGAGTTCCACTAGGGCACTGGGGGCACACAGGTCCATCCTCAGACCTACAAAACCCCGACAGCCATTACATCAGTCCTCAGATACTGCTCCAATGATCAACCAGTTATCCCTAGGTAAACTGACATAACTGTGGGAATCTCTAGTTCTTCAAGAGGGTTGAACCTAACAATTGCACCTTAAGAACAACAAGTGCTGCCTACTAAATTCTGAGCAAGAAACCCAGCAGCAGGGCAACCATGACAAGGACCTCTCCTAATGAGAGGAGGGCCATCCTGAACAATACAGTTACCACACAGGTCCATACGCCTGAGGTGAACTCTGATAATTCCTAAGAAACACCACCATTCAGTTGACCATACCCAAAAAGAAGAGAACTTCAGAACCCCGCCAAGTGGAATCTCACCACCCCAGGACCCAGCAGGCACCAGAAATTAACAGACAAGACCTGAGACAGAGAGATGGGTAGAGGCCAGCAAAAAAGCACAACCAACAAAAGGCAAAACAATATGGCATCTCCAGAACCAAGTTATCCAGGGCACCCTAACTAAGATAAGTGAAGTTCAAGATGACCTTACCTCTATGCTTATGAAGAGGTTAATGGGGGAGCAAAAAAAATGCGTAAAGAATTATGGGAAGATATAATAAAACAGATTATGGCCATCCATAAAGAAATACAGAAAGATACAGCATTCAGATAGGAAATTATTAAATCAATGAAAATTAACAGAGGAATGTTCAAACAAACAGCTAAAGGAATTGAAGGGAAAACAGTAACATATGAAGGCAAACCCATCAGAATCACACCTGTCTTCTCAACAAAAACTATGAAAGTAAGAAGAGCCTGGATGGATATCATGCAGACCCTAAAAGAACACAGATGTCAGCTTAGGCTACTGAAACCAGCAAGTCTCAGGTCTCATAGAAGGAGAAAACATGATATTCAATGACAAAAACAAATTTCAACAATACATACACATAAATCCAGCATTACAGAAGATAGTAGAATGAAAAATACAACCCAAGAAAACTAACTACTTTAAAGAAATCACAGGAAATAAATAACCTCACTACAGCAAAACATAAAGTAGCCAAACATACAAACACACTACGATAGACAACATAAATATCAAAGGATCTAACAGACACTAGTCCTTAATCTCCCTCGATATCAATGGACTCAATTCTCCAATAAAAAGACACAGACTAACAGAATGGATGCTTAAACAATACCCAACAATCTGTTGTATATAAGAAACACTCCTAAATTACAAAGATAGATATTACCTGAGAGTAAAGGGATGGAAGACAGTTTTCCAAGCAAATAGACCCAAGTAGCAAGCAGGAGTAGCCATTCTAATATCTAATAAAATATATTTCAACCAAAATTAATCAAAGGAGATAGAGAAGGACACTCCATACTCATCAAGGGAAAAATCCACCAGGAAGATATCACAATCCTGAACATCTATGCCACAGAAGCAAGGGTACCCACTTTTGTAAAATAAACTTTAATAAAACTTAAAACACACATAAACCATGACATACTAAAGTGGGAGACTTCAACTCCCCACTCTCAACAAAGGAAATGTCAACAAAACAGAAATTAAACAAAGAAACAATAATTCTGAGAAAGGTCATGAATCAAACGGACCTCATGGACACCTATAGAGAACCTTTCACCCAAACATAAAAATGTTTATCTTCTTCTCAGGATCTCATGGAACCATCTCCAAAATAGACCATATAGTTGGTCACAAAAAAGACTCAATCAATACAAGAATTTGAAACAATACCTTTATCCTATCTAATCACCATAGACTAAAGCTGGACCTCAATGACAAAAAAATCAAAAGGCCTACACACACATGGAAACTGAACAATTTGCTACTAAATAACAGTGGGGTCAGAGAAGAAATAAAGAAATAAATTAAAGACTTCCTAGAATTCAATGAAAATGAAGGCTCAACATACTTATGGGACACAATGAAAGCATTGCTAAGAGGAAAGTTTATAGCCCTAAGTGCCTTCAAGAAGAAATTCGAAACATCTCATGCAAGCTACTTTAATGGCTAATTAAAAAGACCTAGGAAAAAAAGAAGCAGACACACCAAAGAGGAGTAGATGGGTGGAAATAATCAAACTCAGAAAAGAAGTCAACAATTTAGAAACAAATAAAACAATTAAAAGAATCAATGAAACTAGGAGCTGGTTCTTTGAGAAAATCAACAGGATAGACAAACCCTTAGCCAAACCAATTAAAAGGCAGAGAGGCACTATCCAAATCAACAAAATAAAAAGTAAAAAAGGGGGAATATACCACAAAATTTGAATCTAAATGAAATGGACATTTTTTTGAGTGATTCCACAGGCTAAAGCTGATTCAAAATCAGGTAAATTGTCCTATATCCCCTAGGAAAGAGACATTGTCATCAAAAGGCTCCCATACAAAACCAAACCAAACCAAACCAAACCAAACCAAACAAAACAAAACAAAAACAACCCAGAGACAGATGGTTACAGTGCAGAATTATACCAGACCTTCTCAAAAGAGCTAAAACCAATACTCTTCAAACTATTCTACAAAATAGAAACAGAAAGAATACTATCAAACTCATTCTAAGGACTCCACAGTCACCTTGGTACTTAAACTTCACAAATACCAAACAAAGAAATAGAATTTCAGGCCAATCTGTTTCATGAACATTGATTAAAAAATACTCACCAAAATACTTGCAAACCCAATCAAAGAACACACCAAAGAGTCTATGACCAAGTAGGCTCTATCCCAGGCATGCAGGGGTGGTTCAATATATGGAAATCCATCAATCTGTTCCACCACATAAACAAACTGAAGGAAAAAAAAAAACACATGATCATCTGCTTAGATGCTGAGAAGTCATCTGACAAAATCCAACATCCATTCATGTTTAAAGTCTTGGAGAGATCAGGGATATATGACACATACTTGAACATAGTAAAGGCAATACATTGCAAGCCTATAGCCAATATCAAACTCACTAGAGAGAAATTTAAATCAATTCCAATCAAATCAGGGACAAGGCAAGGATTCCCAATCTCTCCATATCTCTTCAACATTGTTCTTGAAGTCCTTACTAGACCAAAAACACAATTGAAAGAGATCAATGGGATACAAATTGGAAAGGAAGAAGTAAAAGTATCACTATTTGCAGATGATATGATAGTATAACTGAGTGACCACAAAATCTCTACCAAGGAACTCCTTCAGCAAAGTGGACAGATACAAAATTAACTCAAAAAACATCAGTAGCCCTCCTGTATACAAAAGACAAAAGTGCCCAGAAAGAAATTAGGGAAACAACACCTTTCACAATAGCCACAATGTACATAAAGTACATTGATGTGAGCCTAACCAAGCAAGTCAAAGCCTTGTATGAAAAAAAAATAAAGTCTCTGAAGAAAGAATCAGAAGATATCAGAAATTGGAAAGATCACCCATGCTCATGGCTTGGCAAGATTAATATAGTAAAAATGGCCATCATACCAAAAGCAATCTACAGATTCAATGAAATTCCTATCAAATTACAAACAGTTTTTTCCAGCTCTGGAAAGAAAAATTCTCACCATCATAACGAACAACAAGAAACCCAGAATTGCTAAAACAATTCTCAACAGTAAAAGATCTTCATGATGTATCTCCATCCTTGGTCGCAAGCAGGGATATAGAGCAACAATACTAAAAACTGCGTGGTACTGGCAAGGAAACAGGCTGGTGGATCAATGGAATCAAATAGAAGACCCCGACATGAATCCACATACTTATGGACACTGATTTTTGAGGAAGATTCCAAAAATATTCAATGACAAAAAAGACAGCATCTTCAACAAATGGTGCTTGTCTAACTGGATGTCTACATGTAGAAAAATGCAAATGATCCATACCTATCACCCTGCACAAAACTAAATTCCAAGTGGATCAAAGACCTTAATATAAAAACAGACACACTAAACTGTTTAGAAGAATAAGTAGGTAAGAGCCTTGAACTCATTGGCACAGGAAACAACTTCCTGAAAACAACACCAACATCACAGGCTCTAAGAGTAACAATTAATAAACAGGACCTCAGGAAAATGAAAAGTTTCAGTAAAGCAAAGGACACTGTAATCAGAACAAAAGGATTGCCTACAGATTGGGAAAGGATTTTCACCAACCCTATATCTGACAGAGGAATAATATCCAGTATATATAAAGAACTCAAAAAGTTAAACAGCAACAAAGCAAGTTATCCAGTTAAAAATGGAGCACAGCACTAAACAGAGATTTTTCAATAGAGGAGTATAGAATGGCAGAGAAACACTTGAAGAAATGTCAATGTCCTTTGTAATAAGATTTCACCTTACACCCATCAGAATGGATAAGATCAAAAACTCAAGTGACAACACATGTTGGGAAGGTTGTAGAGAAAGGGAAACCCTCCTCCACTGCTTGTGGGAATGTAAAATTGTACAATGATTCTGGAAAAAATCTGGCACTTCCTCAGACAACTAGGATAAGCACTTCCTTAAACACCAGCTATACCACTCCTAGACATATACCCAAAAATGACTCAAGTACACAATAAGGACATTTGCTCAATTTGTAGTAGCCTTATTTGTAATAGCCAGAAGATGGAAAAAGCCCAGATGCCTCTCAGTGGAGGAATGGATGCAGAAATTATGGTACATCTTCACAATGGAATATTACTCAGCAATAAAAATAAGAAAATCATGAAATTTGCAGATAAATGGTGGGATCTGGAAAATATTAACCTGAGTTGAGCTATCCCAGAAGCAGAAAGATGTACACAGTATATACTCACTCATATAGACATATAATATAGGCAAAACCTACTAAAATCTGTACACCTACAGAAACTAATCAAGAGGGAGGACTCTTGCTAAAATGCCCAATTCCTATCCAGAAAGGCAAAGAGGATGAGCATCAGAAGAAGAAGAAAAGATGAAACAAGTCAGGAGCCTGAAACAGAGGACCTCTGAAAGGCTCTGCACTACAGACTATCAATGCAGACGTTGAGACTTATGGGCAACCTTTGGGCAAGAGTGCAGGGAATCTTATGAAAGAAGTTGGAATCAGTAAGATCTGGAGAGGACCGAAATGCCAAAAGGAGAGCATCAGAACCAAAATAATCTGAGCACAGGGGTCTTTCCTGAAACTGATACTCCAACCAAGGACTATGCATGGATATAACTTAAGACCCCTGCACAGATGTAGCCCATGGAAATTCAGTATCCAAATGGGGTCCATTGTAATAGGAACAGGATCTGCCTCTGACATGAAGTGATTGGCCTGCTCTTTAATTACTTCCCCCTTAAGGGGAAGCAACTTAACCAGGCAACAGAAGACACTGCAACCACTCCTGATGAGACCTAATTGACTAGGTTCAGAAGGAAGGAAAAGAAGGCCTCTCCTATCTGTTGACTTTGTGTAGGGCATTCAGTCAGAGGATGGAGGAAGGGAGTGATTGAGACCCATAGAGGGATGGAACCACAGGGGGATAGAAAGTGAATAAAGTGTAATTAATGAAGAATTAAAAAAGAGTTCTGTGTCTATTAACATATTCCTTACATGAATAAAATGATGAAATAAATTTATTTGATTAATATTTGAAAAAAGAAAAAGAGTAGTAAAATTTACTTTTCATTTTCTATAGAGGGTAGAAATTTTTTCACAGTTTTATACATGATAGAGTATTTAGAAAATTTCATATCTCTTTCTCTTCCCTTCAATTTCCTCACATTACCATCAACCACCTCTTAAATTCATGACCTCTTATCCTCATAATTATAAATAACATATTATAGTCATAAATATTTTGTATTCAAAAACATTTACAAATACAACCAGCAGACTCACTTTAGTGTTACTCACATGAACACTTATTTTGTGCTGATCACTTGGACTTAGAAAACGTAAATTGAAGCTCCATCTAAGACTGAGCCCCCTTCTATCAGCAGCCGTTAATTTTCAGTAAATATTTACTTAGGTTTACAGCATTCTGAGATTTCACATATTTACTTTGGCATGTTATCTGGTGTTATCATTGGTTAGTTTTGATTTAGGGAACCACATTGTTGTTATTCCATGTTTTCACCTTTCTAGAAGACACTGTCTCACAGCAGACATGCTGGTTTTTCTCTGGCTTTTACAATCTTCTTCCCTTCTTTTGAGATGTTTCTTCAGCTGTTCTTGTAGTAAATGTCTTGTCGATGTATCAATTGAGAATGGGAAGTCCACAGTTACATGATTTCTATGTTTTGACTAGTTCTCAATCACTGTTATATCTTCCATACACTGCTAAGACAAGCTTCTTTGATGATAGAGGAGACCTGCCTTTTCCCATGAATAAAAGGGTGAGTTCTTAGAGTGAACTTTTATGTTATGCTGGTTTCAGAATTGACAGTTATTACACTGTAGACCATGGCTTCACCAACCATGATTAGTGGGCTAGTTTTACAATACTGGTAAGTGAGGCCTTTTTTTGGGAGTCCGGTAACAACATCTTTCTTAAGACGAAACAAAGTATCATGTAGGATCTCTAATATTCCCACCTACTTACTGCTGTGGAATTTTCTATTAAAGCAGGCATTACCAGGCAAAGTGCTGGAAGATCCAAATTGATTAATGCCATTTCTCTCCAATAAAATTGTTATGCTTTCTTTTCAGACAAATTTCTTCAGTTCCTAGGGTAAAGCAGAAAATAACAAGATTTAAGAGTGTCTCAGAAACACAATCAATCATCCCTAACTGAAGAGATAGCAAGTTAAATTATTTAAACCCAATTCTGTTGTTTTTAATTTAGTTAATCTTTTTTATTTTTCTTTATTAATTACACTTTACTCACTTTTTATCCCCCCGTGGTTCCTCCCCCCTCCCATCCCAATCCCTCCCTTACTCCACCCTCTGCCAGAATGCCCCTCCCCAAGTCCACTGATAGGGGAGGACTTCTTTTCCTTCTTTCTGATCCTAGTCAATTAGGTCTCATCAGGAGTGACTTCATTGTCTTCTTCTGTGGCCTGGTAATGCTGCTTCCCCCCCAAGGGGAGGAAATTAAAGAGCAGGCCAATCAGTTCATGTCAGAGACAGTCCCTATTCCAATTACAATGGAACCCACTTGGATACTGAACTGCCATGGGCTACATCTGTGCAGGGGTCTTAGGATATCTCCATGCATAGACCTTGATTGTAATAGCAGTCTCAGGAAAGACCCCTGTGCTCAGATTTTTTGGTTCTGTTGCTCTCCTTACGGAGTTCCTGTCCTCTCCAGATCTTACTATTTCCCACTTCTTTCCTAAGATTCTCTGCATTCTGCCCTAAGGTTGCCCATAAGTCTCAGGACCTGTGAAAATCTCTGCCCTGCAGATTAAACCCAATTCTTATTCATACCAAAACATCACTAATGTACAGCTTTTATTTTGAAAACACGAAAGAACATATATAACCCAATTAGGGAAAATGGAAATATAGAATACTTGTCTAGTTATTCCTCAAAAGTTTTTATCTAAGAGGCTTCTGATTTTCAGTTTTCCTTTTTTAGTGTTTTATGTTGCTCACAAACATATACCTATGAACACATATCTATATCTATATCTATATCTATATCTATATCTACATATAATTTTATACATTTATATTGATGTAGTGACCATTAAGTCTGCATTGATGGTAATATCAGTGTTGGCAGAGATGAGACTTAGTGGAATGAAAATCCTCATTGGTAAGATGGCATTTCAAGGTAGAAGATCTAACTCTTGTTCTGTTGATCAAGTTCACCATATAAAAAATTTGTTCGCTCTTTTACCTAAATTTAGCCAAATGATGAGTAGAAGAAAAGAAAAGAAAATATAATATTTCTCAATGATGAGTTGCTGGAAGAATGCTTCAATAAGGATTTTTAGTTCATTGTTCCTCCTGCATCTGTTTTACACTTACTGGACCCCATGTGTCATTATGATTGACTAATGATTAAATATTAATGATGATAAAGTAAAATTTAAAGGTAATGTGAATTTCTTAATTGTTATATTCTCTGGAACAATATGACTCAACTAAAGAAAAGATGACTAGTCAATATAAGCTCTGGGAAAACTGTATTTAAATAATTAAGTGTCATACTTCACACTTATTGTGAACAAAACTTAGCTGTGAAGTTAAATTAAAATTAAGGTTAAGTAAAGAGGTATGAAATAACTTCTCCAAGTTAGCCAACAGTTAGTACTGTTGGCAGGCAGTACTTAAATGAATGAGGAACAGTGGACCATGGGAAACCATAGACTGTGTCTTTCTGTTAGGAGGCTATCCCACATTGTGGGAAAGCTCAGATCTGACCTCATGACTTGAAGATCCAGAAAATTTTCTGGTTTTGACCAGACTCCCCATTTTTGTTGTCAGCTGCCTGCATGAGCGCTGTTCTCACCTGCAACTGATTACCACAAGGATATTTGGGCACAGTTTCAACAGTAGATCTATACAATTCTGAGAGATACTGGATCAGCCCCAAGATACTGCTCCAAGGTGCAACCAGTTTTCCCTAGCTAAACTCAATTAACTGAGGCACTCCCTGGTGATTCAAGAGGGTTGCACCCATCAAAAAATATAAGAGCATAAGCAGCAATTTACTAAATTCAAAGCAAGAAATCCAGAGGCAGCATAACTGTCTCCAGGATTCTCCTGGTGAAAAGACTGACTCCCTGATTACCAATGGCCACAGTTAACACACAGGTCCTTATGCCTGCAGCGAGCTGTGCAATTCCTAAGAAGCACCACACTTTGGTTACCATATACAAAAAACTGAGGAAACCTCCTTCAGAATCCTGCCATGGGGATTCTCTCAACCTCAAGATAACAGCAGGCCCCAAAACTAACAGCTAAAACTTATACAACCAGAAAGGTAGAAGCCAGCCTAAAAGCACAACTATCAAAAGGCAAAGCAGTATGACATCTCTAGAACACAGCTATCCAGGAGCATGTATCCTGGACATGCTAACATAAGTGAAACTTAAGAAGGTGATCTTACATCTGTGCTTAAGAGTAAGATTAAGGAAGAAACAAAGGTTCACACAAAAAATTAAAGGACTTGAAGAAAAAGCAAGAAAATACAGTCAGACAGGTGAAGGAAATCAGCAGAACCTTTCAGAATCTGAAGTTAGAACTGGAATAATTAAAGGCATCAGAAATTGAGGAAATCATAGAGAAGAGGAACTTAGGGAAAAAAGTAAAAATACAGAGATAAGCACAAAGTACGAACTGCTACAGATGGGAGAAAGATTTTCAAGTGTGGAAGATAACATTGTATCTATTGAAGAAAATAACACTTCTAAAAAAGTCTGACATAAAACATCCAAGAAATCCAAGACATCATGAAAAGACAAAAAAAAAAGTGTAGAAATAGAGGAAATATAACCCTACCATCCCAAAGGCCCAGAAAACATTTTCAAATATTATAAAAGAAAATTTCCCCAATTTAAGGGAGAGGAAGGTACACATAGAGGAGGCCAACATAATGCCTAATATATTAGACAGGGAAAGAAATATATTAAACCAGAAAACAAAATTGTCCCACTACTAAATGATCAAAATAGTAAGTATTCAGAACAACAACAACAACAACAACAACAAAATATTAAAAGCTGCAAGGGAAAATGACCAAGTAACATATGATGGCAAATCTATCAGAATCACACCTGACTTCTCAACAGAGATTATGAAAGTCAGAAGGGCCTTGAGGGATATCATACAGAACTTAAAAGAACACAGATGTCAGTCCAAGTTAATATATCCAGCAAAACTCTCAGACCTCATAGATGAAGAAAACAAGATATTCAACACAAAAAACCAATTTAAACAATACCTATCTTCATATCTAGCATTAGAGAAGGTACAAGAAGGAAAAATACAATCCAAGAAAATTAACTAATTTTAGGAAATCAAATGAAATAAATAACCTCACTAGAGAAAAACTTAAAGTAGCCAAGCACACAAATGAACTACAACAACCAACATCAAAATCAAAGGATCTAATTGCCACATGGGTCAGTAATTGTACTCAATTCTCCAATAAAAAGAAACAGACTAACAGAATGCATGTGTAAACAAGATGCAACAATCTGTTGCAGACAAAAACTCACTAAGTCATAAAGATGAAAATTACCTGAGAGTAATGTGCTGGAAGATGGTTTTCCAAGCTAATAGATGCTACTCTCTTGCTTCTTATATCTAATGAACTAAACTTTCAACCAAAATTAATCTCAATAGACGGGGAAGGATACAGCATACTCATCAATGCAAAATTACAAGAAGAAGCTATCACAATCCTAAACACCTCTGCCCAAAATACAAAGACACATACGTTTGTAAAAGGAAAAAAAATGAATAAAACGTAATCAACACAAAGATATACCCACATTAATATTGGGAAATTTTAACACCCCATTCTCAACAAAGGACAGGTCAACAAAAATAAATTAAGGAAAGAAGCAATGACTCTAACAGAGTTCATGAGTCAAATGGTCCTAAAAGTCATCTAAAGAAAATTCACCCAAACACAAAAGATTTTAACTTATTCTCAGCACTTCCTGTAACCTTCTCCAAAACAGACTATATATTTCCTGACAAAGAAAACCTCATCTTATACAGGAAGTTTGAAATAATCCTTATTTCCTATGTGATCACCATGATCTAATGCTGGAACTCGACAACAGCACAAAGAGCAAAAAGCCTACATACAGTGCTAAGAAGAATATTTGCATCCCTAAGTGCCTTCAAGAGATATTTTTAAATAGCTCATTCAATAAACTTAATGGCTCACCTGAAGGCAGTAGGGAAAATAATAAAGCAGACACACACATGAGGTGTACATGGCTGTAAGAAAACAAGATATACAACAACAACAACAACAAACAACTGAAACAATTTAATAAATTTTGGGGCTGAAAAATATAAATTAGAAAGAAATAGAACAATTGAAAGAATCAATGGAACTAAGTGCTTTTTCTTAGAGAAAATCAACAAGATAGACAATCCAGGAAGAAACTAACTTAAAGACAGAAAGACACTCCCCTGATCAGAAAAGGAAATGGGTTCATAACAACTGACACTGAGTAAATCAAAACAATCCTTGAGTCTTACTTCAAAAGGAAAAAAAAAGGAAAATTGAAAATAAAAATGAAATGGACAAATTTATTTTAATTTTTTTAATTTTTAAATTATAGTTTATTCACTTTATGTCACAGCTGTAGCAAAATTCCTTAATCCTTTCCAATCCCAACCTGCCTCCCTCATCTTCTCCCATAATTCTCTACAAGTACACTGTTAGGGCAGTGCCTCCTCCACTTCCATCTGACCCTAGCCTATCATGCTGCAACAGAACTGTCTGTATTGTTTCAATCTCAGTCTTGTTAAGACTGCAACCCCTCAGAGGTATGTGATCAAAGAGTGAGCCACTGCCTTCATGTCAGAGACAGAGTCTTTTCCCCTTAGTAGGGAACCCCCTTGGATACTCAGTTGCTATGTGCCAAATATTATCAGGGATTCTAGGTTAGATACATGAATTGAACTTGGTTAGAGCAAGCATCAATCTCAAAAAAGACCCCTGGGCTTCTGTTGTTCTCCTTGTGGACCTCCTATTCTTTCCAGGTGTTATAGGCTTCCCCATCTTTTATAAGTTGCCTACACTCTGCCCAAAGTATGGTTATGAGTCTCATCATCTGCTTTGATACACTGCTGGTAGAGTCTTTCAGAGGCCCAGGTAAGATCCTGTCCTGTATCCTATTTTATTGCTTCTTACAATGTCCATCTCTTTTATCTTTCTGAGTGAGAAATGGTCATTTTACTCAGGTCCTACTTTCCACTTAGGTACATTAGGTGTACAGACTTTAGTATGTTTATCCTATGTTTTATATCTAATATCCACTCTAAGTGAACATATACCATATGTGTCTTTCTGCTTCTGGGAAACTTCCCTCAGTATTGATTCTCCTTTTCAATGCTGAATAGAGTCCAGGTAAATAAAATAAATAGGCCTATATCCCCTAAGGAAATATAAACTGTCATCAAATGTTTCCCATTCAAAAATAAATGAATAAATAAATAAAAATAAAATGAAATAAAAAGCACAGGACCAGATAGTTTCAGCACAACCTTCAACATTAGCTTCAAAGAAGAGCTAATACCAATATTCTACAAACTGTTCCACAAATTAGACGTAGAAGCAACATTTCCAAACTCATTCTATGAATATATATCGCTTTGGTAAATAAAACTCATTATGACCTAACAATGAAAGAGAATTTCACATCAATTTCTCTTATAAATATTGCTCCAAAATAATCAACAAGAGATGCAAAAAAAAAAAAAAGAATGCAAACACATCAAAGATATCATCCACTATGACCATGTATGCAGAGGTTGTGCAAATATCAATATCCATTAATTTAACCCACCATATCAACAAAATGAAAGAAAAAATAAAACATAATAACCTCCTTAGATTCAGAAAAAGCATGTAACAAAATCCAACACCGGTTCATGTTTAAAGTCTTGGGGATATCAAGGCTACAAAGCACTTAGCTAACCCTAGTAAAAGCAACATACAGCAAGCCTATAGCCAACCTAAAACACAACAGTGAGAAACTAGAATCAATCCTACCAAAATCTGGGACAAGGCAAGATTGCCCACTCTCTGCCTATGCCCTCTACATAGTTCTTGAAATCCTTGCTAGAGTGATAATAAAATTAAAGTAAACCAGAACTCCTGCACAGATGTAGCGAAGGGCAGTTCAGAATCCAATTGGGTTACATAGTAATGTGAAGAGGGACTGCCTCTGAGATGAACTGACTGGCCTGCTCTTTAGTCACCTCCTGCTGAGGGGGAGCAGCCTTACTAGGCCATAGTAGAGGACAATGCAGCCACTTTTGATGTGAACTGATGGACTAAGATCAGAAAGGAGAGTAGAACCTCCCCTATCAGTGGACTTGGGGAGTGGCATGCATGCAGAGGGAGGAGGGAGGGTGGGATTCGGAGGGGAGGGAGGGACTTATGGGAGGATGCAGAATGAATAAAGTGTAATTGATGAAAAACTTTAAAAAAAAGGGAAAAGAAAATAATTTAAGAACCTTAAATGACTTTCAAAAGTGGAGGAAAACATGGAGTTAGTCAATTTACATGGAGCACGTCTTGCCCCTGGGGGCAATGGTCTCCTGAACCTACTCAGACCTTGGACACCAACACTGCTAGTTCTAGAACTGATGCAGGATGTTCCAACGAGGGGTTAAGGCTTCTCATAATATTTCCTATAAGCCCACACCTGTTTGTTTTTATCCCCCATTTTTATTCATTATTAACCAGATATAGCCAAGTAATTGTTGTAATGATACTTGCTTTTTTGCCCAATGCTGAAATGCTAGTAAATTTACTAGCTGGTTACTCGCATGCCTCGCAGGGTGCCTGTGCCCGTTGATGCCCCTCACGCTATGACTCTCTTCAGACAGAAAAGGGATCTTGGAATTACAGCTGCCATTATCACTGCCATCTCATTGGCGGCTGTTGGAGCTACCACCGTGGCATTAGCCAGGAGTCATACTGTGCAGACTGCTCAGACCCTGAATAACCTTTTAGCCAATGTAGCTCATGCCTTACATGTACAAAAAGGAATTAATGCTCAACTAAAAGGAGGTTTGATGGTGTTCAATCAGAGGATTGACCTCGTGCAGGAGCAAATTGATACCCATGGCAAATCGCTCAAGTTGGCTGTCAATGAAAGTATGCTGGACTTTGAGTCACTAGCATACAACATGAGAATTGTCCCTGTGCTGCAAATCTGTCTAAACAACTGTCTAACTATATTTTAGGTAATTGGACTGGAGAATTCGATACAATCATGGAGCAGCTGAGAGTGGCCATTGTCATGGTAAATTCTACCAGAGTGGACACAGGACTAGCCACAGGATTATCATCATGGATTACTGCAGCCATGAATCATCTGAAGGAATGGGCGGGCATGGGAGCATTAGCAGGCCTTCTGGTGTTGGTCTGATTGGTTTGCCTGTGGTATATAGGCAAGATTAGAGTCTCACAACAGCATAATGCAGCCATGATCATTCAGGCCTTTACAGCCATTGAAGCAGGACAGTCTCCCCAAGCATGGTTGGGTACCATAAAAAACTAAAATGTAATGCTCAGGATGCGAGGCTAAGCACTGCACTCAGGGTCAGCCTCTTTGGACCCAGAGAAGAGCATGTCTGATTGCATGCTGGTTGATGCCCCAGGTCCCGCCTCTGAGAAAAAGGTATTGGATGGGTCTGATGCTCTTTGGGTGGATGACACCTAAATGAACATGAGTGCAAAGTCCCAATTTATTTCTAATATCAGAGATCAGACTTCTACTCTTGCCTGATGCATCTAAAGCAAAAAGGGGGAACTGTAGAGAGCTGTGTAATGCTGCGCCTTAAAGATGGAGCTGGTTTCCGCCTTCCACCTTCCTGATGGTGAGTGCTCTCTATCACGAACAACTCCACATTTGGCTAAGGCAGAGGATCTGGCTTGCTTCCATGTATGTGGACCTATCTGCATTGCCCACGTGGCATGCTGGGGTTGGCTACCCAGAGGCTATTTAAGCTGTGGGCTGGCTTTCCCCAGGGTCAGATGATTGTGCAAGGTTCCTGAATAAACTACATTGAAAAAAAAAAAAAAAAAAAAACCGAAAACAAAAAAAAAAAAATTAAAGTAAATAAAGGGAATACGAATTGGGTGAAAGAAGTCAAAATATTTGCATATTATATGATAGCATGTATGAATGACTCTCCAAATTCTTTTAGGACTCCTATCACTGATATACTCCTTCATTATGTGTCTGTATACAAAATTACCAGTAGATCTCCATTATACAAAAGACAAATGGGTGGAGAAAAGAAATAAGTAGAAAAACACCATTAACAATAGCAATGAAGGACATAAAGTAATTTGCTGTGACTCTAACCAAGCAAGTCAAACATTGAAGAAAAACCAAACCAAACAAAAAAAAAAAAAAAACAAACAAACAAAAAAAGGAAAAAATAATTCCTGAGAAAAAGACAAAGAGAGAGAGAGAGAGAGAGAGAGAGAGAGAAAGAAAGAGAGAAGACTTGATAAGAAAATGGAAAGCTGTGCAATGCTCATGGTTTGGCATGATTAAAAGAGTAGAAAATGGCAACCTTACCACAAGCAATCACAGATCCAATTCAATTCATAACGAATTACCAACACAATTCTTTACAGACCTTGAAAGAAAAATCCTCAACTTCATATGGATTAACAAGAAATGAATCTTGTTATGAATCACTAAAACAATCCTTTCCAAGAAAAGATCTTCTGGAATTACCTTCATCCCCAATCTCAAGCTGTACTATAAAAATACAGTAATCTAAACTTTCTGTTACTGGCATAGAAACAAGTTGGTGCTTCAATGGAAGCAAATAGAAGCCCCACGAATAAACACTCACACTACTGGACATCATGATTTATGTAGAAAAAAACCATACAATGGAAAAAATGAATCATATTCAACAGATGCTGCTAGTCGATGTGAATATCTACATGTAGAAAGTACAAATGGAAGTACATTAATCACCCTGCACAAAAGTAAAATCAAATGGATCAAAGACCTCAACATAAAACCAGACACATTAAACTTGTTAGAAGAAAAAGTTGGGAAATGCCTAAAAATCATTGTCACAGGAGACAACTTTCTGAAGAAAACAATAAAAGCACAGGTATTAATATCAACAAACAGTAAATGGGACCTCATGAAACTGAAAACCTTATGTAAAGCAAAGAAATCTGTCATCATATCAAAATCACAGCCTAAATATTGTTAAATATCTACACCAAACCTGTATCTGAGTGAGGGCTAATATCCAGAAAGTATTAAGAACTTGACAAGTAAAAAACAACAAATTCAGGAAGGCAATTATAAGTTGGGGAACAGAGCTGAACAGAGAAATATCAATAAAGGAATATTGAACAATAGAGAAACACTTAAAGAAATGTTCAACTTTCTTAGCTGTCAGGGAAATGCAAATCAAGTAGTAATAGATAGTCTACCTTACACCCATCAAAATGCCTAAGTTAAAATCCCCAAGTGATAATACCTTTTAAAGAGTATGTTGAGAAAGGGGAACCCTCCTCCAAGGCTGGTCAAATGTAAACTTGTACAACCAATTTGGAAAACAATGTCTCACAATCTCAGACAATAAGGAATAGTGCTACCTCAAGCTCCAGCTATACAACTCCTAGGTATGTATCACAAATATTCTCAAATATAAAACCAGGAAATTTGTTCAACCATTTTCATAGCAGTTTTATTGCAATTACCAGGAGTTGGAAAATATCTGTATATGCCTCAGTTTAGGAATGGACAGAAACTGTGGTTTATTTACTCAATGAATTTCTTCTCATCTATTAAAAACAGCAATGAAATTTCTTGCTTAAGATGAAACTAGAAAAGATCATCCTGAGTGAGGCATCCCGGAACCGGAAAGACACACATCGTGTGTACTCCTGATAAGTGGTTATTAGACATATAATATAATTATATTAAAATCTCTAAACACCAAGAAGTTAATCAAGACAAAGAAACCTGTGTATGCTGATCAATCCTATTCAGAAATGCAGAAAGGATACACATTGGAAGAGGGAGAAAACAGGGAAGAGGACAAGAGCCTGCCACAGAAGGCCTCTGAAAGAATCTTGTCTACAGGTTATCAAAGAAGAGGATGAGACTAATAGTCTTCCGGGGGAGACAGGAAGGCATGGAAGCTACAGGAACTCAACAAGGAGAGAAACACATCTGGGCACAGGTATTTTTTCTGAGACTTATACTTAAACCAAGGACCATTCATGGAGATAACCTAGAATCCCTCCTCAGATGTAGCTATGTTCAAGTGGGTTCAGCTCAGAAATCAAGTGGAATTCTCTAGTAATGGCAATAGGGTGTCTCTGACATCAACTCAGTGGCCTGCTCTTTGAGCACCTTTCCGGGAGGAAAATGCAGTTTCACCTGGCCACAGAGGAAAATAATGCCCACACTCCAGATGGGACCTGATATATTAGGATCAGGTGGTAGAGGAGGTGTTCCTCCCCTATCAATGGACTGTGAGAATGCAAGGGTGGAAAAGAGTGGAATGGTGGGTATGGGAGTGAATAAATGAGAGGCTGCAGGTGGGATACAGAATGAATAAACTGAAATAAATGAAGAATAAATAAATAAATAAATAAGATTTTTGTTGATATTTTAATTAAATTGCATTGAGTCAGTAGATTTTGATAAGATGTCCATTTATAGTATGTTAACACAATTAATCCATGACAATGGGAGTTGTTGTCATATTTTGTAATCTTCATTTTTATATTTTTGTATTTATTTTTAATTCACAATTGAAGTTCTTGCCACACAGATTTTATTTTTTTACATGTTTGCTTAGAGATACATCAAAAATTATATATAAAATGTTTTGTTGTTGTTGTCTGTTTTTTGACTATTTTTTCCCTAAATTCTCCCTCACCCCAATTTTCTTTTGTATAGAGTAGGGCTAATGATTTCATTTTTGAGTAAATTTTGTTTCCATCCACATTGCTCAAGATGTTTATCAGCTGTGGGAATTGCCTGGTAGAATTTAGGTGATCACATTTGTATACTATCATACCATTCACAAATAGTGAGATTTTTACTTCCTCCTTTCCAATTTGTATCCCCGCAATCTATTTTAGTTATAGTATTGTCTTACCTAGGTCTTCAAGTTGGATCTTAGAGACATTCTCAAAGAGTGTGCATCCATGTCCTGATTCTGATTTTAGTACAATTGCTTTGAGTTTCTCTCAATTACATTTGATGTCAACAATAGGCTTCCTGTGTGTTGCCTTAATTATTTATAGTTACATGCTTGCATTCCAGATCAATCCAAGACTTTCAACATGAATGTGTGTTTAATTTTGTGAAATGCTTTTTTCTGCCTGTAAGAAGGTAATCATGTGGATTTATTTATTTCTCTTGTTCATGCAGTGGATGAATTTCTGATCATTGAAACATAACTGCATTTCAGGATTGAAGCAACATAGTCCTAGTGGATGAACCCTTTAATGTGTTCTCTGATATGGGTTGTGCATATTTTATTGACTATTGTAGCATCACTGCTCAAAAGGGAAGTTGGTCTGAAATTCTCTTTTTTGATCTTTGGGCAGTTTAATTATCAGGCGATGGTAGTTTAAAGAATGAGTTTGGTAGGGGTGCTTCTGCTTGTACTTTCTGTAATAATTGGTAGAGTATTGTTATGAGCTCTTCTTTGAAAGTCTGCTCTAATTCTCTGCTGATAACCTCTGGTCATGGGTTTATCAGCTGGGAGACTTTTAATGACAAATTCTGTTTGCTTAGCTGATATGGAATTATTTCTCTCTTTTTCTTTGCTACATTTTTCCTTTATTACAATTTAATCACTTTGTATCTCAGGCCCTTCCTTCAGTCCCTCCCAATCCTTCCCTCCCTCCCTCATCTCCTCCAATGCCCCTCCCACAACCCACTGAAAGGTAAGTTCCTCCTCCTCTTCCATCTGATCCCAGCCTTTCAGCTCTCATCATGCCTGGTTGCATTGTCATTCCCTGTGGCTTCATAAGTTGCCTTCACCTTCAGGGGGAGGTCATCAATGAGCCAGCCACTGAGTTAATATCAGAAATGGACCCTCTTCCCCTTGCTAGGAAATCCACAAGGAGCCTGAGCAGCTCTCCACTACATCTGTGCAGAGGTTTTAAATGATCTCCATGAATGAACTTAATTCAGAATATCAGACTGAGAAAAGACTCCAGGACCTTGATTTTTTTGGTTCTATTGCTCATCTTTTTGATCTTCTGTCCCCTCCATGACTTTCTTTCTAACACTCCTTTCATAAAATTCCCTTTATCCCACCCAAACGTTCTTAAGAAGAAAAACTCAAATGACAACACCTACTTGGAAAGATTTGGAGAAACAGGAACACTGCTGTCTTGCTGTTGGGAGAGTAACATTGTACATCCACTTTTGATATCTCTCACTTTCTCAGGAAAATAGGAGTTATGATACCTCAAGATCCAACTATACAGTGCCTAGAATTTGTGATCCTCCTGCTTCTGCCTCCTTCAGCAAATCCTATTGGAAAGCTATCTGGTGCTTTCTCAGAAGTAGTGCTTCCTCAAGATCCAGATATCCCACTCCTAGGCATATATCCAAAAGAGGCACAAGTACACAATAAGGACAATTGCTTAACAATATTCAAAGCAGCTTTATTTGTAGTAGCCAGAAGCTGGACACACCCAGATGTCCCTCAACTTAAGAATGGATAAAGAATTTTTTTTACATCTCCACAATAGAATATTACTCAGCAATAAAAAAAAAAATCAAGAACAGGATGAAATTTGCATGTAAATGGTGCGAACTGGGAAGGATCACCCTGAGTGAGCAATCCAAGAAGCAGAAAGACACACATGGTATAAACTCACTCATATAGATATATAATATAGGATAAGCCCACTCAAACCTAAAGAAAATAAGCAAGAGGGACAACTTTGGCTAAATGTTCAATCCCTGTCCTGAAAGGTAAAGAGGATGGACTTCAGAAGAAGAAGAAAACAGGAAACAAGTTTGGAACCTGCCACAGAGGGCCTCTGAAAGGCTCTGCCCTGCAGACTGTCAAAGCATATGCTGAAACTTAAGTTCAACAATTGGGCAGAGTGCATGAAATCTTATGAAAGCAGTGGGAAATAGAAAGATCTGGAGAGGATAATACAAGAAGAGCAACAGAACAAAAAGTTTGAACACAGTGGTCTTTCTAGAAACTCATATTCTAACCAAGGACCATGCATGCAGATAACCTAGAACCCCTGCACAGATGTAGCCCATCACAATTCAGTGACCAAGTAGGTTCTATAGTAATGGAACAGGTACTGCCTCTGACATGAATGGATTGGCCTGCTGATTGATCTCCACCCCCTGAGCTGGATCAGCCTTACCAGTACACAGAAAATGATAATGCAGCCACTATTGAGGAGAGATAATAGACTAGAATCAGAAGGAAAGAAAAGGAAGACCTCCCCTATCAGCAGACTTGGGAGGGGTATGCATGGAGAAAGGGGAAAAAGTGGGTTTAGGAGGGGAGAAGCGAGGGGTTTATGGGAGATACAAGGTGAATAAATTGTAATTAACAAAAAAAAATCCAACAGCAAGAGAGCAGTGTTCCTGTTTCTCCAAATCTTTCCAAGTAGGTGTTGTCATTTGAGTTTTTCTTCTTAAGAACGTTTGGGTGGGATAAAGGGAATTTTATGAAAGGAGTGTTAGAAAGAAAATCATGAAGGGGACAGAAGATCAAAAAGATGAGCAATAGAACCAAAAAATCAAGGTCCTGGAGTCTTTTCTCAGTCTGATATTCTGAATTAAGTTCATTCATGGAGATCATTTAAAACCTCTGCACAGATGTAGTGGAGCTCAGGCTCCTAGGTATGAATCCATAAATGTTCAAATATATAAGAACATTTGTTTGACCATGGTTGAAGCAGATTTTTTTTGAAAGATCCAGAATCTGGAAAGAAGACAGATGTCCCTCAACTGAGGAATAGATACAGAAATTGTGGTACTTTTCCACAATGGAATACTACTCAGCCATTAAAAACAAGGAGATCATGAAAACCGTAGGCATAGTGGAAACTAGGAAAGATCATACTGAGTGAGGTCACCCAGAAGCAGAAAGACACACATGGTACATACTCATTTATAAGTGGATATTAGAAATATAGGATGAACATACTAAAATTTATACACCTAAAGTATCTCAGCAAGGAGGACGACCCTGGACAAGATGCTCAATCCTCATTCATGAAGGCAAATTTAATGAACATCTGAAGAAGGAGACAACAGGATACAGGACAGGAGCCTAACACAGAGTGCTTCTGAAAGACCATACCCAGCAGGTATGTGCTGAGACTCATAGTACATTTTTATTTTCCTCATTGGAATTCAAACTTGGTAAGTGGACTCCATCAAGAAAATTGTCCATTTCATGTAGATACACACATTTCGTGGCATATAGGCATTGAATTAGGATTACTGATTTTTTTTAATTCCTTGGTGCCTGTCATTAACTTTTGATTTTGTTAATTTTGAAAGTGTCTCTCTGTCTTTTAGTTAGATTGTCTAAGAGTTGGTTTATCTTGTTGATTTTCTCAAAGAAGCACCTGTTGGTTTTGTTGATAATTTGAATGGCTCTCTTTCTGCTGCACTGACACAGAAAGGCAAATGCTGCATGTTCTTACCTAGCGTCAAATCAGTCTATGTGAATATATTACCTGGCATAATTACAGAAACCAAAATGTTAAATGATTTTATATTAAAACCAAGAAAATGAATAGCGAACAAGCAAGATGCAGGTAATCTGAAAAGAGTAATAGGAAAACAGTGGTCTTAATTTGAGATGGAATGTGATATAAATAGGAGGAGAAGTTTAACATAATAAGGAATCATATTTGCTTCAGCCTTGAGGTTTTCTTTAGGTATCTACTCTCCTGGAGTGTTTCTGCATCTTCTTTCCTCCTTGGACTTCCATTTGTGCCATTAAGTTGCTTGTAAGAGATGTCTCCAATATGAAGGCACTTAGTGTTATCAACTTTTTATTAAATCTTCTTCAGAATTCACAAAACAAATCTCAACAGCAAAGTTAACCTAATCTAAGAATAAAGAGGTGGAAAAGATTTTCCAAGCAAGTTCACCTAAGAAGCAAGCAGGTGTGCTATTCTGATAGTCAACAAAATATGCTTCAATCATAATTATTTACAAGAGAAAAACAAGGGTATTTAATGAACAAAAAAAGAAAAAAATAGGTATAAAGACATTTCAGTGAATAAAATTTGTAGCCCAAATGCAATGGAACAATTTTTTTAAAGTTGTATTATTAATGCTTGATTTACACATTTTTCCCTTACACATTGTGATTGTGAGATTTTAATACATCACCCTCACCAAACAACAGCTCTTCTGAAAAAAAAATAAAGACAACTACTAGAGCTAACAGGCTTATAAACCAATCAGATATCTATAGACAGTTTCATACAAACACATGATAATATACATCCTCAGCACATTATGCATAATTTTCTAAAAGTGTTCACATACTCAATCCCAAAACAAGTCTTAATACACAAAAGGAAATTGAAATAACACCCTATATCCTATCACACCACCCTGGTAAAAGTAGACTTCATCATGAAAAACAGAAGAGAGCCTATGAAGTCATAAAAACTCTCTCTAATGAAGGATAGCAGAAATAATTATAGGATTTTCTGTAATTTAATGAAAACCAATCCACAACATTACCAAAATTGTGAGACCCAATGAAGGTGATACTAAAAGGAAAGTGTGTAATTCTAAGTCTTTATACTAAATGAATGTGAAGATCTCATATCAGCAATTTAGTAGCAAACCTAAAACCAGCTCTAAAGCAAAAAGAAGGAGGATCACTCAAGAGTAATAGATGGCAAGAAAGAATCAAACTGAGGAGTGAAATCAATATAGAAGAAACAAGAAACAATATCAAGAGTCAATGACACAAAGAGCTCTTTCTTTCAGAAAGTCAACAATATAGAGAAACAAGTAGCCAAAGTCACTAAAAAAAAAGAGAGGAAAGCCTGCATTGTGGAACAGGCCTCCAATCCTAGTACTTTGGCAGGCAAAGGCCAGTGCATTATGGATCATTGCTGGGGATCCTCCATCCCACTAGGTATAAATTCAGGTATTCAAAGCCTTATGAAGACCAGAGATTCAAAATACACAGCTCTCTTACTGTAGAGAGCCTGTGGCACCTCATTACTTCTCTAAAGATTTCAGTCAGTAAAAAGAGCCCAGATCCCAAAAAGGATCTGAAAGAGACCAAGGAAAAAGAAGCTCCAATTCCTTTCATGGTTCCAGAGTGCAGGAGTAAGCAACTGAATGTGTAGGGAAACCAGACCATTTACCTTAGAGCCCCCCCCAAGAAAAAGAGACAGGCCTCACCTTTTCAACCAGGCCTGAGAAGGTGAAAAGAAGACTGACTTTCTCTGCTGAGCTTGAGGGCGGCATGTTCATCAAACCTAGTCCAGAACAGCCAAGGCTACATAGAAAAAAACTGTCTCAAACAAACAAACAACAACAACAAAAAAAAAAAAAAAACTCAAGCAAGCAAGTGAGTAAATAAATAAGATGTATTTATTAGAAACAAGACACATAGAGAATGTCCAAAGGAATATAGAGACCTTGTATGTAAACCTTCTGGCCTTGGGGGCCACAGATACTCACATTTAGCCCCAGGCTAATTCCACTGGGGAAAAAAAAGAGCTGGAGTTCTAAACTCTCCCATAAAGAATTTTTTTCCCGTGCTGCAAATCTGTCTAAACAATTGTCTAGCTATATTTTAGATAATTGGAATGAAGAGTTCAATACTATGATAGAGCAGCTGAGAGTGGCCATTGTTACGGCAAATTCTACCAGAGTGGACGCAGGACTAGCCACAGGATTATCATCATGGATTGCTGCAGCCATGAATCATCTGAAGGAGTGGGCAGGCACGGGAGCATTAGCAGGCCTTCTGGTGTTGGTCTCCTTGGTTTGCCTGTGGTGTATATGCAAGATTAGAGTCTCACAACAGCATGATGATCATTCAGGCCTTCACAGCCATTGAAGCAGGACAGTCTCCCCAAGCATGGTTGGCTACCATAAAAAGCTGAAATGTTACGCTCAGGGTCAGCCGCTTTGGACCCAGAGAAGAGCATGTCTGATTGCATGCTGGTTGATGCCCCAGGTCCTGCCTCTGAGAAAAAGGTATTGGACGGGTCTGATGCTCTTTGGGTGGATGACACCTAAATGAACATCGGTACAAAGTCCCAATTTATTTCTAATATCAGAGATCAGACCTCTACTCTTGCCTGATGTGTCTAAAACAAAACGGGGGAACTGTAGAGAGCTGTGTAATGCCACACCTTAAAGATGGAGCTGGTTTCTGCCTTCCACCTTCCTGATGGTGAGTGCTCTCTGTCACAAACAACTCCATATTTGGCTAAGGCTGAGGATCTGGCTTGCTTCCGTGTATGTGGACCTATCTGCATTGCCTACAAGGCATGCTGGGGTTGGCTAACGAGTGGCTATTTTAAGCTGTGGACTGGCTTACCCCAGGGTCAGAAGATTGTTCAAGGTTCCTGAATAAACTGCATTGAGAGGAACAACAACAACAAAAAGATCAGAAAGAAGGAGAGGAGGACCTCCCCTATCAGTGGACCTGAGGAGAGGCATGCATGCAGAAAGGGGGGGATTTTGGGACCGGGAGGGGAGGAGGGAGGGGCTTATGGGGGGATACAAAAGAAATAAAGTGTAATTAATAAAAGTTAAATAAAAGATTAAAAAAAAGAATGTATCAGATGTTTTCAATTGGACCAATGTGTGCTCACACTTTTGTATTCTCACCAAAGAGACATCCAGAAAACAAAACTGCTGAAAGAAGCCTGGCAATGTGTGCAAAAAGCAAACCAAATGTTTTAGTAAAATAAAATCTTCATCAGTATCTTTAATTTTATACTGTGGATGGGATCCAAGATAGAGGCAACCAGCAGACAAGGTCTCTGAGATTCAGAGGCTTTGAAACACTGAAACTGGAGAGTGGAAGTGCAATTGAAGACAGAAAATTGACATTGTGGTTTCCTGAAAGGGAGAGGACATCACAGGAGCATATAACATTTAGATTCAGGTTAGGTGTGGAATTCACTGGGAACAGAATGGGGGATTTCCATTGTAAATGACTTCCTCCTTCTTGGGGGGAGCCTAACCACAGCAGTATAGTAGCTGAGCACAGAACTCACTGCCTAGAGACCAAGAAAGAAGAGGCAGGGCTGCTGGTTCCTCAGTGACAGCTGCCAACTCTACCCACCTGCTGGGTCCCATATCCACAGTACAATCCTCCTGGATCCCATGTCTGACACCTCAGGGCCTCCCAGACAGTGAATGTACAGTGGCAATCCTTTCTAGAAAATAGCAAGATGTACAGCCAACAAAGTCCAACACAACTGCAAAACCACACAGGTACTCCAGGCACCAGGCCTCCTAGGGTCAGTGGACTTCCCAATAGGTACATGGACACTCCATTTCTACAGCTGCAGCTGTACTTCCTAGTTCAGTGGCTGCAGCACCACAGAGATTACTGAATTCATCCTGCCATATTTGAATCATCAGGTCCACACTGGCTAGTAGAGAATAGGAGGAAACCCTGTACCTTACAATTTGATCTTCTAGAGAGTGAATGCATCCTCAAACGCCCACAGAGCCCAAGATCCTGGGTATCTAAGCTAGCAGTCAGTCATCAGATCCTGCATACCCACACATCCATTGTGAGAAAAAGAGGGTTCCTTGGGACATTAAACCCCTAGTCTGTATCTACCAGTGGAGTTTAGGAAAATAACACTTAGATTTCACTTAGAGATAATTACAAACAGCCAGGAGTCCACTGACATACTCATGGAATTTGCATCTGCTATCCTCACCAGCACTTTCATTATAGTGCCTGAGACTTCTTTGGTGCATGAAAGGAGCCCCTCCCTCACACTGAAGAAATCTACATTCCCTCTCACCCTGTCTCTCAGAGCTCACTTCCACTCAGTAGCTTGCCCAGAGTGGTCTTTCTATGCCCATGGACATCAAACCCCTGGTACAGCTGATCCAGAAACACACATGCTGTAACCACTGGACCACTCTCATTGTCCTGAAGAATTCTCTAGGCACCAGAGAAAGATAGCACCATTCTGAAATACAGAATCCAAAAACAAACAATGATGATTACAGGTAAGTAAATAGCCAGAGGTTTGCAAAAGAACACATCCAACAAAAATCAGGACTTCATGGCTTCACCATTAATCCCACCAAATCAATGGAAAATTCCAACTCATCGGTAATACAGAAAAGTAGTTTATAGACATGCTTATCCACTTATTAGAGACACATAAAGAGGAAACAAACAAATTTCTTTAAAAAAAATTGCCACACAGATGGAAGGAAATGAAGAGGAAATGAACAAAGCTGTCAAAGATACACAGGCAAATACAGCCAAAGAAGTAGAGACACAAGTATTGGCACAATTAGTGGCATATAGAGAAGACATGGTCAAAAAAATACAGCCCATCATTCAAAGACTGGAAAGCTGATTCAAACAGTTGAAGGAAATGGTGCCAGTCATGAAAATAGAATGAGAATCAATGAAGAAAACACAAACAGAGAAAACCCTGTATCTGAAGAACTTACAGAAAAAAAAAATCAGTTAACTACAAGATAAGCATCACTACCAAAATACAAGAGATGGAAAAGAGAATCTCTGGTGCTGAACATACATTTGCAGAAATTGATACTTCTCTCAAAGGAAAAGGAAGATTGGAAAAGACCCAAACACAAAGAAAATCCATGAAATCAAAGACACAATGAAAAGGCAAAATCTAAGAATAATAGGAATTGATGAAAAGGAAGTTTCCAGGCTTCGAGGTCCAGAAAATATCTTCAGGAAAATCATGGGAGAAAAATTTCCCAACTTAAAGAAACAGATGTCCACAAACATACATGAGGCATATGAAACACTCAATAGATTAGACAATAATAGAAATTCCTCACTTCACGTCACAATCAAAACACTAAATCTATAGAGAAGCCTTCAATCAACATAGATGCAGAAAACAAAATATCCATGATGAAACTAAATTTAAGTAATTTTTACATAGTAAAATAATCCAACATGAGACCCCAGAAGTAAAACACCAGTCCAATGAAAATTATACAAAAACAAACAAACAAACAAAAAACCATAGGCACAGATAATTTCCTACAAAAAAAAAAAAAGAGAAAAGAAAACATGCAATGAATCACAGTAAGAGCACCAACTCCACAATAAAAGTAAATAGCTTTCATTGGTCACTATTATTTATCAACATCAATGGAATCATATCTCCAATAAAAAGACACAGACTAACAGAATGGGTGTGCAAACTGCATCCAACATTCTGCTGCATCCAAAAAACACACCGCGGCATCTAAGATAAATGCTAGGTCAGAGAAAGGCTGGAAATGTTTTTCAAGCAAATGGTACCCAAAAAACAATTGGGCGTAGTTCTGATAATAGCTAATAAAATACACTTGCAATAAAAAGTAATCAAAAAATGAAGAGTGGCGCTGAATGCTCACCAAAGGAAAAATCTACCATGAGGACATCACAATTCTAAACATCTCTGCTCCAAACACAAAAGTGCTTACATTGGTAAATGAAACATTATTAAAGCTTAAATCAAACATCTATCCCAACACCTTAATAATGGGAGACTTCAACACCCCACTCTCACCAAAGGACAGATCATCTAGACAGTAGGTAAATAGAGAAATCGAGGCACTTAAAGAGGCCCTAATTCTAATGGAACTAGCAGATATCTGCAGTATTTTTCACCCAAACTAAAAAGAGAACATCTTTTTCTTACTTCATGGAACCTTCTCCAAAACAGACCATATTGTTGGTCACAAAGCAAGCCTTAACAATTACAAGAAGATTGAAGTAATCCCCTGTATTCTATTGACCACCGTGGACTAAAGCAGGACCTCAACAACAGTGGAAATAGCAAAAAGCCTACACCCTCATGGAAACTGATCACCTTACTACTCAATCACAGCTGGGTTAAGGAAGAAATAAAGAACAAAATTAAAGATTTCCTAGAATTCAATGGAAACAAAGGCAACATATATCCAAATGTATGGGCCACAATGAAAGCACTGTTCAGAGAAAAATTCAGAGAACTAAGTGCTTTCAAGGAGAAATTTGTAACATCCTATACAAGCAACTTAATGGCCCTACTGAATGCCCTAGTCTTGAGAGGAAGAAGGAGGAGGAGGAGGAAGAGGAGGAGTAAGAAGAAGAGGAGGAGGAGGAGGAGGAGGAGGAGGAGGAGGAAGAGGAGGAGGAGGAGGAGGAGAACGAGAACAAGATACACCCAGGAGGAGCAGACGGCTGGAAATAATCAAACTCAGGGCTTAATTCAATCAATTAAAAACAAATAAAACTATTCAAAGAATCAGTGAAACCAAGAGCTGGTTTATCTATCAACAAGATAGACAAACCGTTATACAAACTAACTGGCTGAGAGAAACTATGGAAGTGAGCAAAATGAGAAATGAGAAGGGGGACTTTACTACAGACATGAAGGATATCTCAATAATCATTAGGTTGTACTACTGAAGCATATGTGCCACAAAATTTGAAGATCTAAACGAAATGGAAAATTTTCTTGATAGATTCCTTAGACAAAATTTAAGCCAAGATCAGGTAAAATGATTTAATAACCATATATCCACAACTAAGTTGAAGTAGTCATCAACAGTCACCCAGAACAAACAAAGAAACAAAAAAATCCCTGTACCAGATGGTTTAAACACAGGGTACTTAACTAGACCTTCAAAGAAGTGCTAACGGCAATCTCTTCAAAATATTCCACGAAATAGAAACAGAAGCAATATTACCAAACTCATTCAATGAAGGCACAGTCTCCTTGAAACGTAAATCATACAAAGACTGAACAAAAAAAAAGAGAATTTCATACCTATCGCTCTTATGAACATTGATGCAAAAATACTCACTAAAATACTTGCAAACCGAATCCAAGAACACATAAAAGATATCCTCCAGCATGACCAAGTAGGCTTTATCCCAGGCATTCAAGGGTGGTACAGTATATGGAATACATCAATTAAATCCACCATATAAACAAACTGAAGGAGAAAAACAACATGATCATCTCCGTAGATGCCAAAAAGCATTTGTCAAAATCTAACACACATTCATTCTTGGAGAGATCAGGAATACAAGACACACACACACACACACACACACACACACACACACACACACAGGCAATACACATCAAGCCTATAGCCAACATCAAATTCAATGGAGAGAAACTTAAATCAGTCCCACTGAAATAATGGAAAAGGACAGGTGCCCACCCTCTCCATATTTCTTCAACATAACACTTGAAGTCCTAGCAAGAGCAATGAGACAAGTAAATAAATAAGATCAAGGGGATGGAGTTTCGAAAGGAATACATCAAAGGTTCACTATTCCCAGATAACATGATAATATATATGAGCAACCCCCAAAATTCAACCAAAGTGGCTAAATACAAAATTAACTCAAAATAATCAGAAGTCCTCTTGAATACCCAAGACAAATGAGGCAAGAAAGAAATGATGGAAACAACACCCTCACAATAGCCACTAATATCATAAAGTACCTTGGGGTAACTCTAACCAAGCAAGGGAAAGTCCTGTTTAAAAAAAATAAATAAATTCAAGTCTCTGAAGAAAGACATTGAAGGAGATATCAGAAGATGGAAAGATCTCCTGTGCTCATGGATCCGTAGGATTAACATAGATAAAATGAACGTTCTGCCTACTACAGATTCAATGGAATTTTCATAAAATTACCAACACAATTCTTTATTACAGATCTTGAAAGAAAAATTATAGCATTCGAATGGAGAAACAAACAAACAAAAATTCCAAAAGTATTCTGTACAACAACAGGTCATCTGGAGGTATCTCCATCCCTGATCTCAAGCTGTATTACAGGGCACTAGAAAAAAAAAAAAAAAAAAAAAAAACTCCTTGGTAATGGCATAGAGGCAGAAGGTTGGATCAATGAAACTAAATAGAAAATCCAGAAATGAACCCACACACCAATGAATTCTTGATATTTGAGAAAGAAGTCAAAATCATTGAATGGAAAAAAGACAGCATCTTCAACAAAATGTGCAACTGGATGTCTACATGCAGAAAAATGAAAATATATCGATATTTATCACCCTGCCCAAAACTAAAGTCCAAGTGGAACAAATACCTCAACAAAAACCCAAATACTTTAAATCAATTAGAAAAAAAAAAAATGCCTGCAAGAGCCTAAAGCACATTGGCACAGGAGACAACTTCCTGATCAGAACATCAAAGAAACAGGCTCTAAGAGTAACAATTAGTAAATGGGACTTCATAGACATAGAAAGCTGTAAAGCAAGGTTCACTGTTCTCAAAACAAAACAAGAGCCTATAGCCTGGGAAAGGATATTCACAAAACCTATATCTGACAGAGGGTTGATATTCAGAATAAAGAACTTAAAAATAAAAAAGCAATAAATCAAGCAATCCAATTTTAAAAATTGGGTACTCAGCTAAACAGAGAATTCTCTGTAGAGGAATATAGGGTGGCAGAGAAACACTTACAGAGATACACCTAAGCCACCAGAGAGATGCACATCAAAATGACCCTGAGATTTCACCTTACACTCATCAGAATGGCTACAAGTAAAAACTCACATGACAACACATGCTGGAGAGGTTGTGGAAAAGTGGGAACCCTGCCTCATTTCTGGAGGGAATGGAAACTTGAACAATTAGGAAATCAAACTGGTATGTTCCTATAGAATTATGAGTACTGCTTGCTCAAGATACAGATATACCATTGCTAAGCATAGATCCAAATAATGTTCAAGTACACAAGTACATTTGCTCAACCACCTTTGTGCCATCTTTATTCGTAACAGCCAAAACCTGGAAGCAACCCAGATATCTATCAAAGAAGGAATGGATACAGAAATTGTGGTACATTTATACAAAGAATACTACTCAGCAATTAAACACAGGAAATCATGAAATTTACAGAGAATTGATGGGATCTAGAAAAGATCATCCTGATTGAAGTATCCCAGGAGTAGAAACACACACAGTATATACTCTCTTATAAGTTGGAACTACTACCTATAAGATAGAATAAACAGACTTAATTCTGTACACCTAAAGAAGAGAAACAAGAAAGAGGATCCAGGGTACTATGATCAATTCTCACTTAGAAAAACAAATGGGACAGACATTTGAAATAGGAGAAAACAAGTAATAGGACAAGACTCTCCCACAAAGGGCCTCTGAAAGACTCTACCTAGCAGTGTATCAAAGCAGATGCTGAGACTCAAAACCAATCTTCAGCAGATTTCCAGGAATCATATGAAAGAAGAGTGACTTAGTATGACCTGGAGAGGTCATGAGCTCCACAAGGACCAGATATATCAGGGCACAGAGGTCTTTTATGAGCCTATTTCTCTAACCAAGGACCTTGTCTGAGTATAACCTAGAACCCCTACTCAGATGTGGCCTATGGTAGCTCAGCATCCAAGTGGGTTCCCTAGTTAGGGAAACAGGGACAATTTCTAACATGAACTCTATGGCAGTTTCTTTAACCTCCACCCCCACTCAAACCAGAGGAGGAGGGCCTTGCTAAGCCACAAAGGAGGACATTGCAGCTCTTTCTCAAGAAACCTGATGAGCTAATGTCAGATGGAAGTGGAGGAGGACCTCTCCTATTAGTGGACTTGGAAAGGGGCTGGGAGGAGATGAGGGAGGAAGGGTGAGATTGGAAGGGAATGAGGAAGGGGGATAAGGCTGGCATGAGAAGTAAGTAAATGGTGAATAATATACAAAATAAAAATTATTAAAAAACACTGAAAAAATAACAAAAAGAAAGAAAGGATTTTACACTATCAGTGTATCAGCTAATATTCTTTGACCTTTCAAAGAATCATCAACTGGACTAAGGGTTTCAAAAAGCATTATGTGAAACAATGATGCAGCAGCAGCTTGTCATGAAAGTGAACCATGCAGAGTCACTTGTATGAGCCATTAGCTATAGCGTGCTTTCAGGGCCATCAAACCAACCTTTTAAAAGCAATCCAAATGTGTCAAGGTTATAGGAACCTAACATATAAACCATGACAGACAAAAAAATTGTTTTAAGTCTATAGGAGTTACATTCAGGAATCAACTGTGTTTGCGTTCTGAATCTGTGAACTTAAATCTAGTAGTATCTGTACTACAAGTGGATTATAACTTAGTCTTTATTCCTAGAACCATACCTATAATAAATATTTACATAATGATAACATTGCAGGAAGTCTTATTAAGAAATCTCCAGATATCATTCAGAATACAGGAAGGCATAAGCTCTTCACAGAAGTTGTCAGAAATTTACCCAGGAAATTTAAGGTCAAGCATTAGAGTCAGAATGGCACTTTTTTGTATCAATTGCACACATCCTATGCTTTATTGAAAACCCATTTATTGTTCTTTCCCCAGCACGATAAGAGACTTTTTCCTAATCAAGAGTCTCTAAGAACCTCAGATCTGGGTCAGTCTTACTCATTCAGTAAGGAGGCTCCAACGGGTACCATTTCAACACTGCATCAGATTCTTGGATGGTGCAAAAGTGACTTGAGAGCATAATCTTGTAAGCACTCTAGGCCATTGATAGTTCCGTTCCTCATTCCACAATCCCTTTTCCAGGCCTGTGACCGTGGGCACTAGGTTGGCTAGCTTTCTTGACCATAAGAAAATGGGTCCTCATCATCCATTCATTCAGAAAGCTTACATGTTTGCCCTGCTGCTGCATACAAAAACTCCAGGTGAGGCAGACCAGGACTGGTACATGCAGGCAGGAGGACACACATTCTAAGTGCCTCCCTCGAGCTCTACTTGACTCTTGAGACCAATGTCACTTGAGTTCTGTGAGCTGTTCCCTCTGGACGTGTTCACAGATATCAGAGATTAGAGCTGCTCTTCTTACTGATTAATGCTTACCACTGCTTGCTTTGGCAAATACATTCCCTGACCTTTACAAATTGGGTAGTAGCCAATTTCAGTATTTCTATCTCAAGTAACTTTTTTGAAGTTGTTTCATTTTTAATTTAATTTTACTCAATTTGCATCCCAGTCTTAGCCCCCTCCCTATTCTCTTTCTTTCCCCTTCTCCTGCACCCTTGTACCTCTTTCCCCTAACTGTCCTCTACTCTTATCCACCCAAAACCCTTATCCTCCTACCAAAGCATATGAAGTAGCATGAGGACTGATCACTCAATGTCCTTATAGTTTAAATGTTCATAAGTGTGGAGACCGGCCAGAAAGCCTCAGTCCTGGGGTTCAATTCTGAGTTTAAATCCCAGTACACCCAGCCTCCACGGCCTGGAACCCCCATCAATGTGCCCCAGCCTCCAGGGCTTGGGGCGCCCTTCAGTGTCCTCCAACCTCCATAGCCTGGAACCTCCTTCAAGTTCCCCCAACTTGAGTATGACCCCTCACTCCAGTGGGACAAGTACTTGAGCAGCAACAAACATCAGGTATTTGTACCATCCCTGGATCATTTGCACAACAAGACACAACACCAGCTGCTCAAAGCCTTATGAAGGGCAGAGATTCAACAGAAATGAAACTCTCAGTGCTGAGAGTTTATGGCGCTTTAAAGCTCTTCTAAAGACTTCAGACAGTAAAAAGACCCAAAACTCTATAAATGAACGGAAAGAGATCAAGCAAAAGGAAGTTCCAAATCCTTTCAAGGTTCCAGAATTCAGGAGGAAGACACTTAAGCAGGGAAACATGTTCATCTGCCTTAGAGCCTGCCACCAAAAAGAGACTGACCTCATCTTTTTTGCACATTGCTGAGAAGGTGAAAAATAAGACTGACTTTGTCTTTTGTGGTAGAAGAACCTGTGGACTCAGTGGCTTTGCAATCTTCTGCTTACTCTTCCATTGACCAGCATGAACTGGTAATCTCCCCACATATTCAAGGGTCCCTAAAACCTTCCCTATCTAACCAAGGGGCTCTCGTATCTTGCACTTCTATCCAAGAGGCTCAGGTATTGTCCATAAACACCGAAGGAGTTCTGGGACTAACCAAACGTGTTCAAGGTGCTTAGGGGCATTTTATATGTGCCCAGAAGTTCATAAAACCTCCCCCTTGTGCTGGAGGGAAATTCATACCTGCCTCCTATTCCAAACGGGATTTCAAAAGATCATCCTCTACCCAAGCAGTCTCCAATCTTTCCAAATATCCCAAAAGATTTTTAGACCAAATCAATCTCATCAAGCAAAGGGCCCAATTAGACAAAGAAGGCACTAAGCCTTCTCTAAAAGGGCAGCTCAGTGATTTATCATTTTCCCCCTTTCTTCAAGAGATTTAAACACTCTTGACATCTCTTAAGGGAGACCAGAATGTTGGTTCCTCTTAGGAACTCTTCCATATATGTTCTCCCTCTGCCAAAACAGTCACTATGCAATTCACTTTTGGTAAAGTAAGCTTGGGTTCTGATCCTGCTGATCAAGGGAGTGTCAGAACTTCCCCCATTAAACCAAGAGGGCTTTCAAAGCCCTCGATCATTAAACAATGTTCTCAGATCATCTCTATTATACCAAATGAGCCTAAAAGCAAGCACACTCACCAGAGGAGACCCTCATTGCTCAAACATGCAGAAGCAGAAATAAAAATGTCCCCATGTACATCAGCAGATCAAAGACCTTTGCCCTCTTCAGAAGGGGCTCTTGAGAGTTCCACACATACACGTAAGGTGGGAGGATCTCCTGAAATTGCCCAAGCAATTCTTGTGTCTTTAGTAAACACCTAAGGAATCTATCAGCTTCATCATCTCCCCAGTGGTTCTGAGTCCACCCATTCTGTCAAATCAGGTCTATGATTGACCACATCTAAGAGATAACTTGTGCTTCCCCATGAATGGAGACTCAAAAAATCTACTCTGAAAAGGGATCTTGGATATATTTATTCAAGGAGGAAATTGAGAGATGTTTCCTCTGAACAAGGGGAATCCATAGGGTCCCTATCATATGAAGAGGATTTCAAGTATTGCCCACTAGCCAAAAGGGCCTGCTTGCCTTGTCAGCACTCTCAAAACAGACAAGTGTATGCTACAAAACTACTAGAGAGCCTTGAAAGTTCCACATCTCTCCAGGGTGCTGAGAGAATAAAACTTTCCCAACTTCCCCATGTCAGGAAATTCTATAATTTCTAGAATTCTTTGCAAATGTCAGACAGGCTCTTGGAATTTATAAGTATACACAAGAGATACTAGGACATCAAAAGCTATCCCAGACCCTCTGAGTAGAACCCAATCTGAGAAAGGGACTGTAGGACAGGATACATTTACAAAAGGGGATCATCCATGTCCACACATTTAGCAATGGCTCTTGGATGTGGCACATCTACAAAAAATGTTCTAGGACATAGCCTGACTACACACACAGTTTTGCATTTTCCCAATGAAGATAAAGGGGCTATGGGAAGGAACATGTATTCACAACAGTACACTTCAGCATCCTGCACATCTAAATAGCACAAATCCACATTGATATCTTCCCAAAATTTACAGGCATCTGTGGGAAATTCCTTATATCCCCAAGAGAATCAGCTATCTCTCACAAATACAGAAGATTCTATAGACTCTTCCCCATCTGTCCAAAAGGATGTCATGCTTTCCACATGCCACAACTATCTCCACCACTCCTGTCACATACTCTAAAGTCTGGTTATTGTACCTTATGTGCCAAAGGGTCATTGGAAACTCTGTTGTCTGTCCAGCTGGCTCTAACCTTACATCTCTAATCAAAAGTCATCATCCCATTATTCATCTGAAGAAAGTGTTCTTGGAACTTCCATAAATAATCAAGGAGATGCAATAAAGTTCCTACCTGCCCACAAGCTCTTAGTCCTCCTCCATGTGCCTATGAAGCTCTAGGAAAGGCCAAGCCAGCACCTGAGGCTCTATTAAATTTCCATCACTCTGAAGCCACAGGCAACACTTGCATATATGCCCAAGACACCTCAACATATTTTCCATCTGAATGAGATACCCTAAGTTCTACCATATCCAAACACAGTGCTGTACAATCTTCCCCATCTTCAAAGGAGGTTTTTGTAAATAGAACTTCTGAGGGGGGATTAGGCATTCTTCCTCTTTCCAAGTAGGCCCCAGACATCTCAATTTTAACAACAACAACAAAAAAGCCTAAGAGTTGATCATTCACAACAAGTGGACTTCATAACTTTCAGCCAAGGAAGACACTTTCAACAACCTCTCTTCTTTAAAAAAGTTGAATTTATCTTCTCCTGGTTCAAAAGAAACCACAAGAGCCACAACTTCTCCTCAGGAGAATTACACACTTTCTATAACTTTCCAAAAGCCCATCACATGTTCCACATCTGGCCAAGCAGCTGTGAAAGGTTGCCAATCTACCCAAGGAACTCCTGGACAATTCATATCATCCCAAGAACTCAAGGGCCTACTGTGTCTACCCCAAAGGGTCTAGAAATTTCACCATCTGTCCTGGGGATTCAGGGAAATTCTTCCCCTCTGTCAAGCACTCCTGTACTTTTTCACCTAGATCAAAGTGCTCCATCATTTTAAAAATTTGACTTAGGAGCTGAGGAATTTTCCCTATCAGCACCTAGGTTTGAGGGAAAGTACACATGTGCACAAAAACCTCTAGGACATGTGCCATGAGAAGACCTGACATTTTCTGTATCTTACAGAGCATCTAAATACCCTTCTGACTCCTGTTTTCTTGCTGGAGAAAAATTATCACCTTTTCTAGTGTCTCCAGTAAGATCAGCATCTAATGAGGTGTAACTTAGAACTTCACCATATGTTCATAGGTCTCAGAAATACTCAGCATCTGCCCCAAGAATTCTGTGTTGTTTCCATTCTGCCCAGGGAAAAATACAACATTTTGTATCTACCCAAGGTGTTCAGGAAACATTTTCATCTTCACTAGGATATTCAAGATATTTTCCCCACCTCCCAGAGGAACTGAAACATCCCTCATTAGCATAAGAGATTTCAGGACATTCCCTCCCTGATCAGGGGCCTCTGGAAATAGAAACTTCTTCATGCTAAACTGGTGTTAAAGGAACTTTGGTGTCTTTTCAAAGGCCTCTGAAACTTTCCTCAGGCACTCAGAGTACTGTTGGTATTTTTCCAACTCGCCAGGGGGCTCTAGACTTTTGTTATCATTCCCAAGAAAAATTAGAACTTTCCATTCTGCACAAAACATGGACAAACCTTTGTCATCAGCACAAGTTGCACTTGAAATTTCCCCTTCTGGCCCAAGGGCTCTTGGACACTTATCAGTGACTCCAGAGCTTTCATTCCTTTCTCCATCATCTCAGGAGACACCAGTATTTTTGCCACATGATCATGAGGTCTCAGGCTATCTCAGTGTTGTTCAGGGATCCTACATATGATGTCATCTAAGCTATGGAAATACAAAAAGCCCTCAATCTCAAAACAGATTGTAAGACCTTTGCCCTCACCCCAAGGAGCTATGAGATATTCTTTGTCTACATAGCAGACTCTAAAATGTTCAACACCTAACCAGGGAATTCTATGACATTCTCTACCTGGTGCAAATTATATAGCAGATTCCCTTTGTTCCAAGGAGATCCTAGGACTCCTGCCTTAAGTCGGAGTGGATATCGGGATACATTTACCTGCCCTGGGATCTGCAAGACATTTTAAAGGTGCCTTAGAGTTGGTGTCTGGTCAGGATACTGTGGGAATTTTCTTACCTGTACAAAAAAGTCTCAGATATTTGCCACCTGCTTCTAAAGATGTGGGACTTTCCTGTCTCCCCAAAGAGATCAAGAAGTGTCAACCTTTAAAAAGTGACTTTCACTCCTTTGGAAGCTGCTGAAGTGGCTCTGATAAACCCTGGTTCTTGCCAAAGAGCTATAGGACATTCCCAATGTGCCCAAGGTGCTTCAGAACATTATCTCTATGTTGTAGTAGTTCTTAAAGATTCCCAGAGGAATCTGGAGACTGATAAATGTTTGCCATCTGCAGGACCACCACCTGAATACATGTCCTCTCACTGTAAGTTTTTAGAGAGTTCTGCCACATGTGGTCTGCAATCTTATTTTCTCCAAGAGGTCTTGAACATACAATTACTGCCACATAGTCTCAAAACATTTTTATATCTGCTCCAGGGCCTCTGGATATTCCACTCTACACTAAGAAATTCCAGAACATTTAAGACCCAATATAGGAGCTCTGGAACATTCCCAAATTAATGAGGGGTCTCAAGACTCCTTGGCATCTGCCCAAGAGACTCTTGAAAAATTGTCATCTAACTCTAAAATGGTAAAAGTTGGTCATGACAAACATCATCTGTAAATCTCTTTATCTAGTCCAATGGATCTTGAACACAGACTGCGTAATAAAACACCCAAAGTATTTGGCACATCTACACCTTGGTCACTGGGTCATTCACTAACTCTCCAAAAAAATTCCAAAATATTTAGAGCATTTTTTACTAGAAAATCTTGAATCTTTCCAATCTGCCAAGGTGAGACTCAGAACTTTGACACCTTCACAGATTATTGTGGAGTCTATCCCAAGTATTTCAGGAAGATTTGTCATATGCTTTAAAACATATGAGACTTTCTTCATTAACAAATGAGACACCAGAGCATTCACAGTGTTCTGAGGGGGTTGTGGAATCTTCTACCACAGCAAGGAAACTTTAGGATTGATAGCCCTTGACCCAAAGTCTTTAGACAATTTCTTATTTGGACAGAGGTCCTTGCAATTATTGCCACCCTCCAAAGAAGCAAGGAAGATTTTTCTTTCCATCAAAAGGGGTTGTTGAACTGTACAAATCCAACAAAGGTACAATAGAAAAAAATTCATCTCCCGAAATGACTGACACCTCCTACTTCTTCACCTTATTCTGCCTCTGCTCCACATTCACTCTTTCTCACAGAGAGTTTAGGAACTTTCTCATCTGTTGAGGAATCTCAAGGTTCTTTTCTATCTGCCACAGGAGGTGTAAAATGTTAACCCTATGCATCAGATGCACTGGACCATTCTATATTTAACCCACACTCTCTAGAAACCTTAGTAGCTACCAAAGGGCAATTGCACATTTATACACCTTTCCAACAGACTCTGTTTCATTTGACATCTTTGCTGGATGAAGTAGAGTGTTCATTTCTTTCCACAGGCAATGCAATGCAACAAAACTAGTAACCAACGAGCATGTTCTTGGCCATTTTTTAACTAGAGGTAAGGCTGTGGGATCTTTTCAAGTTACCTAGGATCTACAGAATTTTATTCATGTGCACCAAGGTTTCATTCCCCATTGCTAAATCAGACCCCATGCCCTTCCCCTGTGCTCAAGACCTGGGAAAATCTCTTATATCTGAAAAAGGATTATTGGAATCATCTACATCTGATTACGGTTCTTTAGCACCATTGGCATCTACAGTAGGGGCTGGGGGAATGTCCATATCTTCTTTCTCTGTGGAAGATATAATAAAGCTGTCTAAATCTTCATCAGGAAAAAAGGCATTTTTTAATTTTATTTTTCTTTATTAATTACACTTTACTCACTTTGTATCCCCCCCATGGTTCCCTCACTCCTCCAATCATGATCCCTCCCTTCCTCCACCCTCTGCATCCATGCCCCTCCCCAAGTACACTGATAGGGGAGGACTTCTTTTCCTTCCTTCTGATCCAAGTCAATTAGGTCTTATGAGGAGTGGCTACCTTGTCCTCTTCTGTGGCCTGGTAATGCTGCTTCCCCCTCAGGGGGAGGTAATTAAAGAGCAGGCCAATCCGTTCATGTTAGAGACAGTCCCTGTTCCTATTACAATGGAACCCACTTAGATACTGAACTGCCATGGGCTACATCTGTGCAGGGGTCTTAGGTTATCTCCATGCATAGTCCTTGGTTATAATAGCAGTATCAGTAAAGACCCCTGTGCTCAGATTTTTTAGTTCTGTTGCTCTCTTTATGGAGTTCCTGTCCTCTCCATATCTTACTGTTTCCCACTTCTTTCCTAAGATTCCCTGCACTCTGTCCAAAGGTTCTCCATAATGCTCAGTATCTGCATTGATAGTCTACAGGGCAGAGGTTTTCAGAGGTCCTCTGTGTCAGGCTCCTGACTTGTTCCCTCTTTTCTCCTTCTTCTGATGTCCAGCCTCTTTGCCTTTCTAGGTAGGAGCATTTTATCAAAAGTCCTTTCTCCTGATTAGTTTCTTTAGGTGTACAGATGTTAGTATGTTTATCCTATATTATATGTCTATATGAGTGAGTATATACCATGTGCATCCCTCTGCTGCTGGGATAGCTCACTCAGGATGATGTTTCTCAGATCCCACCATTTACCTTCAAATTTCATGATTTCCTTGTTTATTTCTGAGTAATATTCCATTGTGTAGATATACCACAATTTGTGCATCCATTCCTCCACTGAGGGGCATCTGGGCTCTTTCCAGCTTCTGGCTATTACAAAAAAGGCTGCTACAAACATGGTTGAGCAAATGCCCTTATTGTGTACTCAAGAATCTTTTGGATATATGCCTAGGAGTGGTATAGCTGGATCTTGAGGAAGTGCTATTCCTAGTTGTCTGAGAATGTGCCGGATTGATTTCCAGAGTGGTTGTACAAGTTTACATTCCCACCAGCAGTGGAGGAGGGTTCCCCTTTCTCCACAACCTCTCCAGCATGGGTTGTCTCTTGAGTTTTTGATCTTATCTATTCTGATGGGTGTAAGGTGAAATTTTAGGGACGTTTTGATTTGCATTTCCCTGATGGCTAATGAGGTTGAGCATTTATTTAAGTGTTTCTCTGCTATTTGATATTCCTCTGCAGAGAATTCTTAGTTTAGCTCTGTACCCCATTTTTAATTGGATTTTTTTGCTGTTTAACTTCTTTAGTACTTTATATACACTGGATATTAGCCCTCTGTCAGATATAGGGTTGGTGAAGATGTTTTCCCAATCTGTAGACTGTCCTTTTGTTCTGAGGACAGTATCCTTTGTTGTACAGAAGCTTTTCAGTTTCATGAAGCCCCATTTATTAATTGTTGCTCTTAGAGCCTGTGATTTTGGTTTCTGTTCAGGAACTTGTCTCCTGTTCCAATGTCTCCTGTTCCAAGGGTATTCCCCACATTTTCTTCTAAGTGATTTAGTGTATCTAGTTTTATGTTGAGGTCTTTGCTGCACTTGGACTTTAGTTTTGTGCAGGGTGATAAGTATGGATCTATTTGCATTTTTCTACATGTAGACTTCCAGTTAGACCAGCATCATTTGTTGAAGATGATATTTTTTCCATTGAAAGTTTTGGCATCTTTGCCAAAAATCAGCTGTTCATAAGTGTGTGGATTTATGTCAAGGTCTTCTATTTGATTCCGATGATCCACCAGTCTGTTTCTATGCCAGTACCATGCAGTTTTTAAAACTGTTGCTCTATAGTACAGCTTGAGATCAGGGATGGAGATACCTCCTGAAGACCTTTTATTGTAGAGGATTGTTTTAGCAATTCTGGGTTTCTTGTCATTCCATATGAAGTTGAATCCTGTTAGAATCTCAGGATACTTCTCTTTTTGTCCAATGGTCTACATGGCCCTTGAAATTTCCTTCAAACTTACAATATATTCACAATATGACCAATGATATCATGAGAAGTTTTTATTCGTTCCAAGGGATGTAGAACATTTGCTCTGTAGCAAAGTTTACATACCTATTCAGCGAACTCCAGAGCTTCCACAATGTAATCAACAGTCTTTACAACATTCATCATCTACCATAGACAACCTGGGACACTCCATGTTTGCCCAGTGCACACATAAGCATAGGTCTTCAGGCTCAGGTATTTGGGGAAGGCACTGTCTGTCCCAAATTCTGTGAGAGCATGGGCCCATTCCCAAGAGCCTCTTGGACTTTCCTCAATAACATTGGCAAGAGCAGCCCCTCCTCTATCTTTGCAAAAAGCTGTGGGAACTTGCCTATGTTCAAAAAGGACCCTGGAAGTGAATACACTAGCACAAGTTACCCTAGACCTTTTAACATATACTCGGGTGCCTTGACCCATTTGCATTAATAAAAAAGATACATTGGGACCTCCATAACTGCACAGGAAACTGAAGAACATTTGTCTTCTTCTTCAGGGACTCTATATTATAAGGACAGTGCAAAGAAGAAATTAGATTATTCAACATCTGCCCTGTGCACCTGAAATTTCCTTTGCCTACAGAAGGAACTTTATTATCTTGGACAATTACTCACAGGTCTGTGGGAACTTCATTATCAGTCCCAGGGTCTCTGAAATGGTCCACAGTTGAAGAAGACAATGCCTGAAACTGTGCCATCTTCTGAAAATATTTTAAAACACCAGACTGCTTCCAAGGAGATTCAGAGACTTTCTCTATCAACACAACACATTTTACAATATTCAGCATATTTTCCAAAGGCTCCGGGACCTTTCACATCTAGTCACAATTTAAGAATCTTTACTCTTCACTCCATAGGAGGTCCAACATTCTCACCAGCTTCACAAGGTACTCAGAAACATCCAATATCTACCAGTAAGTTTGTAGAGCCTTTACTATCTTCTCAAGAGCCTAAGGAATTTTCCATATATGCAGAGAGCATTTTGCTTGTGCATAGCTCTTTGTCATCATGCCCAAACCCTCTAGGACATTCAGGACATTTCACAGGAGTTTCAGGAAAATGCAAACATATCCAACATTCCTTGGGCCATTTTGCAAGTTTGCAAGTGCCGGGGAGGATGTGTTACCTTCTCAATCTGATACAGGGTCTAGGGGAGCTTTGCCATCATGGTGTATAGAACCTGGAAGATATGTATCAATCTAAGGATCTGCATAATCTTTCCCATCTTGCAAAGGTTGTCTAGCACCTTCACAATCAGCCTGGGGTATTCTTAATCTTTGCATGTCATCACAGGCTATTGTGCATACGTGAGTGTCAGCTGAAGGCGATAGGGCTGCACAAACCTCAGCACCTTATCCAGGTGTTCATGAAAAATACAACAATTCTCCACGTATCCAATAGTCTGCAGGCACATCCCCATCAGCTGCAGAGAGTAAGTGTCTATCTGTGTCTGCCAAAGTAACTCCGTCTTCTTCACAATCTGATCAAGACCTTGTGGGACATTGCCTATCAGCAGAAGGGACTCTGAAAGTGTTCAAATCTAACCTAGACTCTCTAGGATCTTCTCCATCTGGCCAGGGCATTGGAAGGCATTTCTTATCTATGCAAGCTACCACAGGAGACTGCAAATCTTTGGGAACTCTATAGGATAATTGATGTCAAATCTGGACATCAAGGGTCTACCCAAAATTCCCGGGTGCTTTTCAGAACTTTCACATCTGATCCAAAGCCTCTGGGAATATCCTCATTTGCACAAGAAATTCCAATATCTGGTGCATGTCAGAGAGGGGCTCTGGGGCCTTCTGTATTCATCCAAGGTCTCTAAATTAGCCACATTTGAACAGGGAACTGTAAGAATGGTGCCATCTGCTCAAAAGGCTTTAAAATATATAACTGCTTCTCATAAATCTCTGAAACTTTACCCATATCCCCAGCATATGTTACAGCACTCATCATCTTCAACAAGGCCTACCAGAACATTTCTATCTAGCCAAAAATATCAGGAATGTGCCTTCTCTTCACCAGGACATGTAGAGCATTCACCATGTGCACCTGATGCTCAGGAACATCCTCTGTGTACTCCAGGGACTCTAGCAACTTTGCTCTCAGTTCAGGGGCCTTAGAATATTTCCATGTCTTCCCAGGCAAAGGTGTATACTGCATAATCTGATGAAGGGTCTCTATAAACTTTAACATCTTCTCCAAAAGTAATAGAAACATGCAAACTTTTTTTCACACTACTGGACAGTCATCATCTTTCCAGGGCACTGTAGAAGATTCTGGATCTACAAAACTTACCACTAGAAGTTTCAAATAAGTTCCTGACCATGATGCATGTCTTCCTGCATCTGCACATGCAATTTCATTATCTTTGAAATCTTCGCAAGGTTCTTTGTGATCTCAGCAGGAGGGACTTTGAAAGATGTATTTCTGCACAAGGAACTAAAGGCACTTCTCCATCTGCTGCTGACACTGGAGTGCATTTCTTATCTTCACAAACTACAATGGAACAGGCTCGATCTGCAGAACCAAATGTGAGACCTATGCAGTCAACTCCAGAACCATTGGTGTCTACCTAAAACACTCAGAAGCTCTGAGGGTCTTTGTCATCTGAGAGAAGTCCTCTGGGAATTTCCTTATCTGAAGAAAGGACTTTAAAATCTACTCAGGCTGCAGAAGGGCCTATGGAACACAGTCCTTTCTTCTCAAAGCCTCTGGGACTATCTGTATGTCTAAAAGGGACTCCTGAATAAGCATCACTATCAAGTCAATGAGCTATAAAACTTTGTGATTCTTCCCATTGACCTCAAAGAACTTGTCAGTCAGCCTCAAATTCTCTTCAGCATCTATCATTTCTTCCAATGCTTGTTGACCCTTACCCATCTGAACAAAACACTCTAGGATTTTTGTCATTTTCCCCAGGTGCTGTGATATATGCTACATGTGTTACAGGTTCCCAGAAAATTTCTCCATTTTCCCAAGGGTGTCCAGAATATTTGCTATTTGTAGGTGGGCCACAGGAAGTATCCATATGTGCACAAATAATTTTGGGTCCATTTTCATTCTCCCAAGAACTCAGTGATCCTTTGGATTGTTCCTTGAACAATCTGGGAACATCACAAGCTAGCCAAACACATGTCAGGCAATTGTAACATGTCAGAAGAAACATGGAAAAGGCTCCATCTGTCACAGGTCCTAGAGAGCCTTCACCATTCAACATAGTGCCAAGGGACTTTCAGCACATGCTCTTGGTGAGTCAGCACCACTGATCACTATTTCTGATCCTTTAGAATTTATGATATCATCCCAGACTTTTTGGATCATTCAAGAACATTCCCTGTCATCTTCCACTGGAGTCCTAGAATCACAACCTTCTACAAAGAGGACTCATACACAATTACTACCTATAGAAGTGAAATTGGACACTTCTCCAACAACAGTAGCAACTTCATATGTCAACCTTCTGCTCCAGAGCCTCTGAGACTCATGACCTTAGAACATGGGAGTCAAGCAACTTCTCACTGTGCTCTTGATCTGCAGTCCCCACCTATCTACACAAAAGAATCTGGGACTGCCCACATATGTATTCAGGACTCTCAGACACTTTCCATCTGCCCAGTGGCATTCAAACTCTGTCCAACACACAGCAGGTAGAGACACACAGTCCTGTTCTGCACAGAGTACATTTGCACATTCACCAACTACTCCCTTGTCTCAGGGATATACCCAACATGCTCAAATGAAGGAAGAAACTCTGAAATTGCCCCAAGGGTCTCTAGAATCTTTACCCCAACCCTGGGATCTTCCAGGATATTTAACATCTGCACCAGACATGGAAAAATAGACTAAGGCTGCTGTAACTCATGCAGGATATGAAGAAGTTCCTGGTTCACTTTCCATATCTGTGTAGGCAATCAAGTTCCTTACTTTCATCTCAAAAGTGTTTTGAAACTTTCTGTATCAAGAGAAGGCACTTTTGATATCTCTACATCTACACTAGATTCTCTAGATGCTCTAGTAGTCTAGGTACTTTTCCTCCTTGACAGGATCCTCTTGTGTCTTTGCAGTCTGGCCAAAGAGTACAACCAACAGATTAAATAGCCTCACATTCTTCAGTATCTCTGCTTTCTTCTAAAAGTCATATGTTAATTTCTTCATCTGTACAAGGGGCTATAGGACCTTTTCTTTCTTCACAAGGATCCCTTGGGTGTTTTCCATCTTCACAAAAGTTTCAACATACATATATATTTGTTTCAATCTCTCCAGCATGTACAAATTCTTCAAAAGGGCACATGATAATCTCTTTATCTGGACAAGGGACTCTTGAAACTATATCATCTGCCTCAGGGCCTTGGGATATTTCCCTATCTGTTAAAGTTAGTTCAAGATCTTGGATAGCCATTCAAGAAGCTGTAAAAGCTCTCTTGTCTTCCAAGGGCCTCTGCAAGTTTTCACCTGTGCAGGTGGTAGTCTACCTATATCCAACTCTTCACCAGGGAGTTTGGGCATGTCACCATCTCCTTCAATGACTCTAGAATCTTCTTTCTCTGCCAAAATGGGTTTAGGAGCATCTCTACTTGTCTCATTGTCACAGAGATCTCCCCTATCTGAACTGTGTCAAGGAACATGCACATGTGCACAAAGGGCTCTGAAATATTCACCTGTTCTGAAGGGCAATACCAAACCTTTGCCATACAGTGAAGATGATCTGGGACTCAGTTCTATTTCCCTGGAAAGTGTGGGAATTTAAAAATGCTTCCAGCATCTCCCCATGGGAATCTCAACACTGCTGTGTCTAGCTCATGGCCTGTAGCAAATTTGCTATGTGCTTGAGGATTCCAAGATGTTTTGCTTTTGCCCTCTACAATGTGGTAGGCCCTGGGCTGTCCTGTCAAAATAATCTAGGACTCTCCATGTCTTCAAAGAATATTCTAGAATCTTCATCAATGTGTCAGATTTCTCTGGAGCATACTCCAACTTCCCAAATTCTCTGGGAATGAAGCCATCTGGACCAGGTACTCTGGCACATTGCTTACCAAAATGGCAGGTGAAAATTGCAACACCTGCCCAACTGACTCTAGGAAAGCTATCAAGGCTTGGTTACCTTGCCCCTTAAAGGGAGGACCCCTGATATGTTGTCTGTCTCACACTCTCTTACTCTTTCTCTCTCACTCTCTTTTTTTCTCTTTCTCTATTGGGGTTCCCCACTCCCCTTATTTTTCTCTCTTCCACCATGTCCTGTTTCCCTCTTCCTTCATACAGACTTAATAAACCTTTGGCAAAGAAGATCAGTTGACCCAGCCTCATCTTTCTTTAAATAATAAACATTGGTGTCTTGGTCAGGATAGGGCTTCCCTAGCAAAGGTAGGACTTCCTTCGAATTTCGGATAGGACAATTACAACTGATTTTCTCCTAAAATCTCCACTTTTCTCTCAGCTGCCCTCATGCCCTCCCTGGTTTCCTGGGCTGCTTCTGCTCTCCCAATGCTTGGGTCCCTGTCCTGTGGCTGGTGCCTATGCTGTAGTCCGGCTCTGTGGCTGGGGCTCTCTGAGAGTTGCACCTATGCAGGTCCAGCTTCTGTTTCAGGGCAGTTGTGAAGGCCAGCCTCACCCCAGGTTGGATCTCTGTACTATCTGCTGTTAGCCACCAGAGACACAATGGCTACATCTGGAGCCTTAGGTTCCAGCAATGTGGAGTGTTTGGTAAGACGGTAGTCACTATACTCGGGTGCCCTGGGAGAAGGCTAGCCAAAAGGGACCATATGTTTGCTATTCTGGCGCCAAGCCTGGGAGATTCACTCCAAGCTAAATTCAATTTTAAAGTCTTGGCACAGCACAGTCGGGATACTTTTAAATCTCCCGCTGGATTTTAAAATCTCATGAGATTTCCGAAGCCATATTGGTTTTGGGAGGAAGTGGGTAAAAAGATAGCTTAACTTTTCACTTAACGTGGTGTAGCACCATCTTAGGTTTGGGCAAAAAGGCCCTGCATCATGCATGCTCTGCTGGGACACCAATGAAGCTGTGCAGTTTGCCCATGCCAAGCTGCTTTTTGTTTCACTGCATGCTTTATTCTAAGAGGCTTTTCCCAAGCTTTTTAAAAATAATCTCTCTGATTTATGTACACTTTACTCTTATATTTTAAGTTCCTTATTTTATGCTGTATATATATATTTTCTCCTTAGGTTTGCATAAAAAGTCCTAATCGTAATTAACTCTTTATTTTATCTTTTATACTAGGCCACACCAACGAGCCTCATATCAAATTGGTATGGACTTTTATAAAATTCAAAGTTACATTTCACTATCTTATGATTCAAACCTGCTTCAAATAAATTTTATATAATAATAAAATGTCAAAGTCATCAATATCTGTTTAAATTATGTTGGTTTATGTGTTGCTCAGGTGTTCGCTATTATGTACAAACTGTTTATCAATATTCTAAATTAGGATCTATTAATTTTAGAGGTATATATTTATGTTAAAACTGGCTCAATTTTCTGCATTTCTACTATCAAAAGATTAAGATATGCTTGCTAAACTTTAAGATTGCTTTATACTATTCTGCTAAAATTGTTGGTTTTAAACTTATAGCTCAGGCGTTCATTATTACCTGCAAATTGTTTACCAATATTCTAAATTAAGTTCTATTTAAGTTAAAATATATATATTAATATTAAAACTGGATCAATTTACTGTATCTCTGCTACCAAAGGTTAATATAAGCTTGGCCTTATTCTCTTAAAATGATGTAATTAATTGGTATTATAGCCGTAGACTATTATAAGCTATAAACATTTTTATTTTTTATTAATTACAGTTTATTTACTTTGTATTCCTCCATAAGCCCCACCCTCCTCCCCTCCCAGACCTACACACCCTCCCCCTTCTTCTCACTTGCCCCTCCTAAGTCCACTGATAGGGGAGGTCCTCCTCTCCTTCCTTCTGATCTTAGTCTATCAAATCCCATCAGGAATGTCTGCATTGTCATCTTCTGTGGCCTGGTAGGACTGCTCTCCCCTCAGGGGGAGGTGATCAAAGAGCAGGCCTATCAGATTATGTCAGAGGCTGTCCCTTTTCTCATTACTATGTAACACACTTGGACACTAAACTGTCATGTGCTACATCTGTGCAGGAGTTCTAGGTTATCGCCATGAAGAGTCCTTGGTTGTTTCCTGTATTCTTCTTCTTCTGATGTCTATCCTCTTTGCCTTTTGGGATGGGGATTGAGTGTTTTAGTCAGGGTACATTCTCTTGATTAGTTTCTTTAGATGTTCAGGGTTTTAGTAGGTTTATCCTATGGTATATATCTATATGAGTGAGTATATACTGTGTGTCTTTCTGCTTGTGGGACAGCTCACTCAGGATGATACTTTCCAAGTCCCACTGTTTACCTGCAAATTTCATGATTTCCTTATTTTCATTGCAGAATAATACTCCATTGTGTAGATATACCTCAATTTCTGCATCCATTGTTCTGTTGAGGGGCATCTGGGCAGTTTCCAGCTTCTGGCTAATACAAATAAGGCTGATACAAACATGGTTGAGCAAATGTCTTTATTGTGTACTTGAGCCCCTTTTGAATATATGCCTAGGGGTGTTATGGCCAAATCTTGAGGAAGTGCTATTCCTAGTTGTCTGAGAAAGAGCCAGATTAATTTCCAGAGTGATTGTACAAGTTTACATTCCCACCAGAAGTGGAGGAGGGTTCCCCTTTCTCCACAACCTGTCCATCACCTGTTGTCTCTTGAGTTTTTCATCTTACCCATTCTGATGGGTGTAAGATGAAATCTCAGGGTGGTTTTGATTTGCATTTCCCTGATGGCTAATGAGGTTGAGCATTTCTTTAAGTGTTTCTCTGCTATTCGATATTCCTCTACAGGAAATTCTCTGTTTAGCTCTGTTCTCACTTTTTTAAGTGGATTACTTGGTTTGCTGTTCTTCAGCCTCTTTAGTTCTTTATATTTTCATTTCCCTCTGTCAGATAAAAGGCTGGTGAAGATTCTTTCCCAGTCTGTACGCAGTTGTATTGTTTTGATGATGGTGTCCTTTGCTTTACAGTAGCTTTTCAGTTTCATGAGGTCTCATTTATTGATTGTTGCTCTTAGAGCCTGTGCTGTTGGTGTTCTGTTCAGAAAGTTGTCTCCTTTGCCAATGAGTTCAAGGGTATTCCCCAATATTTCTTCTAACCAATTTAGTGTGTCCAGTTTTATGTTGAGGTCTTTGATCTACTTGGACTTAAGCTTTGTGCATGCTGATAAGTGTGGATCTATTTTCATTTTTTCTACTTGTAGACATCCAGTTAGAACAGCACAATTTGTTGAAGATGCTATATATTTTCCATTGTATGGTTTTGGCATCTTTGTCAAAGTTCAGGTGTCCATAGATGTGGGGGTTTATTTCTGGGTCCTTTGTTTGTTTCCATTGATCCACTATTCTGTCTCTATGTCAGTACCATGCAGTTTTTATAAATGTTGCTCTATAGTACAGCTTAAGATCAGGGAAATATATACCACCAGAAAATCTTTTATTGTAGAGAATTGTTTTTTGTAATTCTGGATTTCTTGTTATTCCATATGAAGTTGAGAATTTTTCTTTCCAGGTCTGGAAAGAATTGTGTTGGTAATTTGATAGGAATTGTATTGAATCTGTAGATTGCTTTTGGTAAGATGACCATTTTTACTATGTTAATCCTGCCCAGCCATGAGCATAGAAGATCTTTCCATCTTCTGATATCTTCTCCTATTTCTTTCTTCAGAGACTTTAAATTTTTTTCATACAAGGCTTTAACTTCCTTGGTTAGGGTTACTCCAAGGTACTTTATGCCATTTATGGCTATTGCGAAGGGTGTTGTTTCCCTAATTTCTTTCTCAGCCCTTTTGTCATTTGTACACAGGAGGGCTACTGATTTTTTGGAGTTAATTTTGTATCCAGCCACTTTGCTGAAGGTGTTTATCAGTTGTAGTTGGGGTCACTCACATATACTATAGTAACATCTGAAAATAGTGATAATTTGACTTGCTCCTTTCCAATTTGTATCCCCTTGATCTCCTTCAACTGTCTTATTGCTCTAGCAAGGACATCAAGTACTAGGTTGAACAGATATGGAGAGAGTGGGCAACCTTGTCTTGTCCCTGATTTCAGTGGGATTACTTTAAGTTTCTCTCTGTTCAGTTTGATGTTAGCTGTAGGTTTGCTGTATATTGCTTTTACTATGTTTATATATATGTCTTGTATCCATGATCTCTCCAATACTTTAAATATGAATGGAAGCTGGATTTTGTCAAATGCTTTTTCAGCATCTAGGGAGATTATCATGTGTATTTTTTTTCTTTCAGTTTGTTAATATGTTGGATCACATTGATGGATTTCGGTATATTGAACCACCCCTGCATACCTGGGATGAAGCCTAGTTGGTCATAGTGGATGATATCTTTGATGTGTTCTTGTATTCGTTTTGCAAGTATTTTGTTGAATATTTGCCTCAATGTTCATAGGGGAGATTGGCCTGAAATTCTTTCTGTGTTGAGTCTTTGTGAGGTTTGGGTACCAAGGTGACTGTGGCTTCATAGAATGAGTTTGGTAGTGTTCCTTCTGTTTCTATTTTGTGAAATAGTTTGGAGAGAATTGGAGTTAGCACTTCATTGAAGGTCAGGTAGAATTTGCCACTGAAACCATCTGGTCCTGGCTTTTTTTTTTTTTTTTTTTTTTGGGGGGGGAGACTTTTGATGACTGCTTCTATTTCCTTGGGGGTATAGTGCTATTTAATTGCTTTACCTGGTCCTGATTCAGTTTTGTTAAGTCAAATCAGGCAAGAAAATTGTCCATTTCATTTAGATTTTCAAATTGTGTGGCATATAGACTTTTGAAGTAAGTCCTAATGATTGTTTGGATTTCCTCAGTGTCTGTGGTTATGTTCCCCTTTTCATTTCTTATTTTGTTGATTTGGATGTTGTTTCTGTCACACCCACGCCAGTGTCGCCATAGTAGCATATGCTACAGGGCAGGAGACATGCTTTCTTAGGAAATTCACTCCTTGGAAGATCCCTGGCAGACTCATCCCACTTGGATATTTCTACGCTTTTTCAGTTGTGGCTCTGGGGCTGGATTAATGAGGTTTTTTATTATTATTATTTTTCTCTGTGACTCCTGAAACAGCACAACTAGTTTTATAAAGAAATTTATTAGTAGTAGATTATTAAAGGCTTTAATAAAAATAAAATGCAAAAGGAATAAGTTTAAGAAAAGTAATAAATTAGATTTAGTATTAATAGACATTAAGAATAGTAAAAAAATAATAGGCTCCTTCTTAAGAAAAATAGCATGAGAGTTGCAGCAGGCTGGAGTTTCACCTCTCTTCAGTGCCTTGTTCCTAGGGAAGATTGTAAATCTTAGCAGGACATAAGGGAGGATGTTTAACAAAGGTGTAATGAGATTTTGATACAGAGAAAGACTTTTGCAGGCATCTGACTTAGCTCCTGACTTTCCTCTTCACTGGTTAGCAATAATGAAACTACATTTGAGGTTTCTTTTTCTTTATGTGCTCTGAGCAAAAACTTTTTAGGCCAAGAATTCTTGTGGGCACTGATTTATGTTTGACTGCATTTTGAGTTAAAATGTAAACTTTCTATTATTGGTAAAAGCCTGAATGTTCTGGGAAGTATGCCAACTTTTAGGTGCCTTTTGTGAAATCATTATAAAAATACCAGCTTGATTTCATTAAAGTCACAGCAGAGCCAAAACCGTCCAGGTGTCTCTGTCTGTCAATTCATCAGTGAATCTGTGTCTTTCTGTCCAAAGCCTTGTTCTTCCATGGACACCACGTGCCCGACTGGGCTGGTCCGTGGCAGTCTCTCTGCCTTTTAGTTAGCTTGGCTAAGGATTTGCCAATGTTGTTGATTTTCTCAAAGAACCAGCTCTTGGTTTCATTGATTCTTTGAATTGTTTTATTTGTTTCTAATTGATTGATTTCAGCCCTGAGTTTGATTATTTCCAGCTGTCTACTCCTTTTTGGTGTGTTTGCTTCTTTTTCTAGGGTTTTTAAGTGAGCCATTAATTTCCTTGAATGCACTGTTTCGAATTTCTTCTTGAAGGCACTTAGTGCTATGAACTTTCCTCTTAGCACTGCCTTCATTGTATCCCACAAGTTTGGGTATGCTGTGTCTTCATTTTCATTGAGTTGTAGGAAGACATTAATTTCTTTCTTTATTTCTTCCCTGACACAGCTGTCTTTTAGTAGCAAGCTGTTCAGTTTCCATGTATGTGTAGGCTTTTTGCTATTTCTGTTGTTATTGAGGTCCAGCTTTATTCCATGGTGATCAGACAGGATACAAGGGATTATTTCAATCTTCTTGCATCTGTTGAGGCTTGCTTTGTCACCAACTATGTGGTCTATTTTGAAGAAGGTTCCATGGGGTGCTGAGAAGAAGGTAAATTCTTTTTTGTTTGGGTGCAAGGTTCTGTAAATGTCTTTGAGGTCCATTTGATTCATGACCTCTGTCAGAGACATTTTTTCTTTGTTTAATTTCTGTTTTGTTGATCTGTCTTTTGTTGAGAGTGGGGTGTTGAAGTTTCCCACTATTAATGTGTGGGGATCTATATGTGGTTTAAGTTTTATCAATGCTTCTTTTACAAATGTGGTGTCCTTTTATTTGGGGCATAGATGTTCAGGATTGTGATTTCTTCCTGGTGGAATTTTCCCTTAATGAGTATGAAGTGTCCGTTCCCATCTCTCTGACACAGTTAGACAGCTGGTGCATAGCAATTTTTTGTGCCTGTGTCTGGAGCACAGCTCAGTGATGGCTGGAGCACAGCTCAGTGATGGCGGCATGGCCAAGTTGGTTTGCGAGACATTTTCCAGGGAAGGACTGGGTAATTTAAGCCAGTACAGTTTCCTTCCTTCTCTTTGGATTCTCTGGAGACAGGTACTCCTAATCTCTTTTTTTTGCCCTGGGGTGCACTTCTCAGTCTCAGCCAGCTAGCTGTCATGCATAAATTGCCTGTGTCTCAAGCACAGTTCTGTGATGGCGGCCAGGCCCTGCTTGTCTGCAAGACATTTTCCAGGGAAGGTCTGGGTGATTTAAGTCAGTACAGCTTCCTCCTTCCCTGTGGATTCTCTCAGGACAGGGTCTCCCAGGTATTTTTGTGCCAACCGATCAGCCTGGGAAGGTGATCAGGACATGCAGGCATGTGGCTCTGGTCTGGGGATCTAGTGCCTGAGCGACCTGGGATCTCTTCCTGGTTCTGGCTGAGGGACCTTTGAGTAGTCAAGACCAATTCCCACATTGTGGGGGTTTCCTCTCACCTGTAAAACAAGATTGCTCTTGTTTTAGGGCACAGGGTTCAGTCTCTTGGTTGCTGTACAGGCAATCTTGTCTGGCTCCTCAGAAGCCCTGTTCTCCTGGCGCAGCTGTCTTTTACCGCCCCCTATAAGCTATAATTTTTTATATATTAAGTCATATAAAAACTTTTACGCTATCACTTTAATAAATTATATTCATGACTTTTAAGATTTTACCTAAGCAATGACAAAACCTGAAGTCTTAATATGTAATGGTTAACAAATGCAAGTTAATATTCATCTCATGGATACATATTTATAGTCCTAGAGATGCAAATATGGTCTCACTTCAATTTTTAATAAACAGCTGAGGATGGTCCTTGAGTCATCATATAGGAGTTGGTAAAAATAGTGAGCCATCCTATCTGGCACTAGACTTAACTGCACTCTGAAGCTGCTGGCATTCCTGCAAAAAGGCAAGAAGTTTGCATAGCCAAGTCCTTTCCTCCAGGTAAAATTTTCAAGTGCAGCCAAGTGGATGCTGGTCCCGCTGCTGATGCAACATGCCAAAGCTGGCTGCTGGCAAACTGGCTTCTGGAAATCACAATGTTCCTAAGTAGCCTTGTCCTTTGTTCACAGCCATGGAGGTTCACCCAGAAAAAGGGCCACAGATACTTCTAGCCTTCCAGCTCATTGGCCTGGTTGAGGATGAATAGCTCCCTGACACTGTAACCTCCATAGCTCTTGCAAAGATCTGTTTTTTACCTCAGAATGAGTTCCACAGACATATTGGCAACTTCTGTGTTGGGAGACTTCAGATGCCTTCCATGTTTTCTTTATATGCAGGAGATGAGCCCTTAAGCCTAAGACCTATGCTGCTACTTTAAGGCCTAGACACAGTCCAGACTCAAGAAACAGGCCTAAATGAAATATTTTACCATCCCTTTAGCTAAAGGACAACAAATGTTCATAGCAGTTTCAACTATGTCTCATGGTAAATAACTAAATACAAGGTCCCTCTCAATAAAAAAACATATTTGAGAAATGTCTTAAGGTTGGTAAATGTAAGTTATACATGTTTGGGGGTCAATAAAGGTGTCTTAGGTTGATAAATACAAGTTATACATATTTGAGATTCTTAAAATGTGTCTTAAGGTTGGTAATACAATTTATAAATGTTTGAGTGTATAAAAATGTTTTAAGGTTGGTAAATGCAAGTTATAAAGTTACAAGGTCTAAGGTGATTTGAGGCATCTTTAATAGGTAAAAAGGCTTAATATTTCCTTCTGTTGCTATGCTACTGTTGTATTGACTCTCCAGAGTTTTAACCTTTATCAATAGAGCTCTAATTTATTAATCTGACTGTAATACAAAAACATTCCAGTATACCATGTACTATTATGGTTCTAAGATGAAGACTGTAAGCCTCTATATTATGGATGCTTATACTAAAATTTAATTTCAAGTGAGTTTCCCTTTTACTTCATAAAATGCTTTTGCCTTTTCAGAGTTCACCTTAAAAGTACTTATGCTATTACCACAGATATGTATGTCTACTGCCTTTTTCTACCTTGCAGAGTACAATTGTGATACTAACATGTCTAAAGTTTTACCTCCTTCTTAAAACTTCTTAAAAATTTTTGTAAGCTGCAAAATCCCACTTAAATCCATCTCTCAGGTCAATTGGAATCCAGAGAAGTATGGTACTTATTGCTTCTCTCAAAAGGTGAGACTCTTCACTTTTCCCTGATTTTGGGACTTATTTTCCTGGCTACCAGACTGCTATTTACTGGATGCAGCACTGTCTTGATTGATGAGTTCTCCTTATTTACCAGCCACTAGATTGATGAGTTCACTCCATTTTTTCCAGCATAAAACACCTCTCTTCGTAGGGGAAACTTGACTGCAAAGCTCCATCAACTTTGTACTATCTTTGAGATGGAAGGAACTCCCAGCTGTAGTCTTAACTTTCTAGGGTTGACCCTCTATGCTGACTTCCATTTTAGGTCCCCCCTCTAACTTGGGTGGTAAATTCCCTTTCACACACTGTCCCTTCTCCCCCACACTCGATTGCTCACTTGCTTGTGGGAAGACCTTGCACTAGGTGAACTGTCCTTCCCTCAGTAGTGCCCTGCTAGGCATGCTAGGCTGTACCCCACTAGGCATCTATGCCCTGGTCTCTGGACAAAAGGTGACAAGCTATTGTGACTCACTCAAGTCACATCTTGCCACTGGGATGCCTTTGGAAGGTCCCTGACTTCTCTGCAACCAATGGGAGATACCCAGATGCCCATCCCTCCATTTAGAGTGTCCTCTGGAGAATTTCAGGTTTTTACACCTAGTGTCAGCTGGCACCAGGGCCTCTAAGTTTACACACTTCTGTAACCAAACCTCACCACAATGACAGATCAAAAACAAACCTTCTTTAAATATTGCCAGTGATTGGGTAAATAAAGATCTCCCCAGGTAGACAGAAGTTCCCATTTTCAATTTCATCATCGATCCAAACCTTCTACTTCTGTTTGCTCTCCCAAAAGATTTCAATGTATACCTCCTGAATTTTCTACATAACCTACTCCACTTTATCTTTTGCCTATATATGTGTTTCAGTGTCCTTCCAGATAGAGATGTTTCCTATAGCCACAACAGTGCCAAAGCAGCTGCATGTATTCAACTCTGACTTCACAGACTTTCAGCAAGCTGGACCTGCACCTTTCCTCCCAGCCATGGATGTTCTCAAAGACCCTGGAAAGCATCAAAACAGCCTATTTTTCCTGGAGTTGGCTGACATTTCAGCCTTTTGACCTCCTTACAGTGCCCCAAGTGTCAGCAGGACGTAGCCAGGAGAGAATCTACACAATTTATTCACTTGTAAACAAAAGGCTGAAATGGGGTGCATCAGGACCAGGACAAGCAGCTCTGGGTTCTCCCAGCATTTTCCAGTCCCTACCTGCTGCCTTGTGTTGGGAACTAAGCCCTGGGACCCTTCCTAAGGGCCTGGCCTGCCAGATAAGCACCGGACGCCAGCAGGCCATAGTTTCTTATGACCCATTGTTCCCGAAACTGTTTGCTTTGGGACACATCCGTGACCACAGATATTATCTTTGGGCCTTGTAACTCTTCAACCCACCTTCTTAGCCTTGGGAACTTCCCACCTCCCCACCAAGGGCCTTGGTATTTTTCCACTACTACTGCCCTTTTCTCACCTCTCTCCCCCGCCCTGCCAGAACCGTGCTTTAAAAGAAACACTGAAGCTCAATAAAGCTGACACTTGACCGGCAACTGTCTGCTTGTGTCCTTTCTCTCTCTTGCCCTTCTTTTCCAGGATTGACCCCCTTCACCCCCACAAATAACTAGGTCCCGTGGGTCAGGGCAGAGTGGTGCCCAACGTGGGGCTCGAAGTACGGGTCTCTCCGGACGGACCCTGAAGCGAGGAAGAAGGCCTTGGAAACCACACAAGCGTGATCAGCTCCCTCTGACCAGGAGAGACTACATGACCTGGTAAGCTTTACATTTCTGTCCCATAAAGATGGGCCATTCTTTGTCTAAGGAGGCGTCATTCGTTAAGGAATTAAAGGCCTCCCTCAGAGAGAGAGGAATACGGGTTAAAAGAAAAAGGGTTTAATTAAGTTCTTTGTTTTTGTGTCAGACATTTGTCCATGGTTTGCTATTGATGGGCCAGAGATAGGCCGAAAAGTGGGATCATGTTGGAGCCTGCCCTCTCGAGAACCTTAGAGAAAGAGGTCGAGATAAAGATAATAATTATCCCCCTGTTATTACTGTTAATTCCCTAGCTTTCCCCATTTTTCCCAAAGAAGGCCCTGACCAATTAGACCCCTCAGAGGAGAGTGATTTGAAAGAAAAGGCTTCCAGGTACCATAACCCTGATTGGCCACCTACACTTGGCAGTGCAAGCAAATGTTAAGAGATAGTACATAAAAAAGAGCTGGTACCAAAAAGCCTCCTAAAGAAGTGATAGACCTCATCTCATTACAAAGTGAGGATGAAACAGAGTCAGGGGAAGAAACTGCTAAGTCTCATAGCCTACTTCTTTTGCGCTGCTTCCCTTCTGCCCAAAACAAAAAAGGCCCCTAGGTGAGCTGGGGCAAAGGGCATGGATCGGAGCCATAGCATGGTGAGCAGGAGGAACAGGGACTCTACTTGTCTCCTTCCCACTCCCCTACCAAGGGCCAGGCTTGCGGAGAACTGGGTGGATGATAACGCCCAAACCCTCAGAGGCCTAAGACCTGCCTCTGCCAGCTGCAGAGCTTAGCAAGACTGCAATTTACTCTGCCCCCTCCCACCAGCTTCAGCCAGTGTCAGCTTCAGCCAGCTCTCGAACAGAAACCAGAAAGGTGGAGCCACTTCTAGTTTTAAAGATTAAATTGTGTTCACTGATAAATTCTGAATTTTTCTAGTTCTGACTGAAAATCATGGTTATGCTCTATATATTTAAATGTTTAAAAACAGGTACTGTGGTTGTTTTTTGTCTTTGTCTCTGTGTTTTGTTTTTGTGTGCCAGCTGTAAGTGTAACGTTTCTGTGCAATGATTGTATGTGTAGTATTTTCTGTTCTCTGTTCTAAAAATTCCTGAGCTCGAGGTGTCTGTGTCTGGGTAGCAAGACATGATCAAAGTGGTCACAGCTGCCAAAGTTCAGGGGGACACCCCTAACTTCATCAGTATTTTCAATAAATTTGGCCAGCTGGTTAATGTTTTTCTTATCTGAATGTCTCTGTGCAGTATTTTTTCGTCTCTACCTTCTGTTTTCTGTTCTGAAAGGCCTCATGAAGTATGTGCCTATGTGCTTGTGGGGTCTATGAACGCATATGTGTGGGTTGCCATGTGGTGTATGAGGTGCCTCAGTGCCTCGCCGCCATCTTGACTTTACCATATGGTTTATAATGTAACCGCCATCTTGGTATGAAAAAAAAAAAGGAAACCTTAGTCAGATAATTTTCATTTCCTTCTAGGTTAAAAGGATGAGTTATTTTAAATTGGTATTGGTTTTAAAAATTAAATTGTTTGTACTGGTAAATTCTTATTTTAAAATCTGGTTTTGACTTTTAAAATTATGGTTATGCCTTGTGACTTCTCTCCTACAAAAGGGATACTTTGTTTTGATATTGCAAAAAAGGGTTTTTAAAAAATTGTTTAAATATTTAAGGCTATAATAAAATGTTTAAAGTTTATCAGGCATTTGGGTATGACAATGATTTTGGGTATTTATTTTGTCAATTTTTACTAAATGAAACCATGCCATATTGTTTGTCCTAACTGAAAAAATTGCAGTTTTTAGAATGTATCTTCTGGAGAGCTGTTTGTTAAGCTGCTTTATGTAAAAACGTTTCCACCCTGTTCTCTACCTTGAGACAAAGAAAAGAGGAAGTTTCACCAAGTTCCTTAAAACTTGTTCTAAGTTCCTTAGAGTTTATGTGACCTTGGACCATCTTGTCTGCTATAGGGAAGTTATTTTAAAAAGAATTTGGCAGTTTCAGAACTCCTCTTTGTATTAATGTAATTTGTTTTTGCTTTGCCTATAAAAAGCAAACTGCAGAGGCTGGGCTCCAGCAGGATCATGTTAGGATGGAAAGGATTTTGATGAGAGTTTTTATGTTGTCTAAAAAAGCAAGACAGAGCAAAAAAATAAGCATGTCTGGTTAAGCCAGAAAAAGAAAGCTAGAAACCTAAAGGTATATAGAACGTTGCAAAAGGTTAATAAATGTATGTAACCAGAGGACAAAAACTGTATTGTTATAATTAATTTAAAAGGCTGGTGATTCCTCATTGCAAACTGTTTTCTTATGCTCTTTTAGGGGGAAAAAATTCTGGCTAATAGGTTTGGTATGGCTAAAATAATTTATACAGTTTAAGAGTGTTCTGTACTGTTCTGTTATGCAGTTGGTTCTAAAATTTATTTGAGCTCCATATATAGCCAAAGATGACCCTGAACTTTTGGTTGTGGGGGATTGTACACGTGGCTAGCTGCCATGATCGTTCGGGGATAGTGTGTGGAGCTGTAGTTTTGCCGTCATATTTGTTCGGGGCTTACAGCTGAGTTCAGTTACACGTGGCCAGCCGCCATGCTGGTCTGAAGATAAAGAGGGTAAAGCCATGAATTTACGATCATTTTTTTTAGGTCTGAGGTATGTTCAGTCATCTGATTAGTGCTAAATGCCAAACTTTTACTGTTCAATTTCAATACAAGTGGTAGGAGCAGCAAGATTTACTAGCCTCTCTATAAACTGTATCTGATTAAAAGGTTTGCTTTAATTTTAGTTCAGAAAGAGCAGATTTAAAGTTATGCTAACAACTACAGTTGGTTAAGATGTTGAGCTATACCTAGTGTCTTTGTCTAATTTTTTTAAGGTTAAGCCTAGGATGGATAACTAAAGTTGCCTTTATAAATCTACTCAAAATATAGTTCTAGATAGCATTCTCTTTTATAGGACATAGTGTAGAACAGATGATAAAAACCGTAACTCAGATACACTGGCCCTCAAGCTTGTCAGAGATCTAAATATGGCATTTTAACATATGTAAGCTTATTATGACAAAGTCCAACCTGTTGATGCACCTTTTCAAGTTTCTAGCACATTTTTGCAAATAACAGTTACCTGCAGTATTGGCTGTGTTTTAAAGTTTTAATAAACAGTCTTTAAACATTTTTACAGATAGTGCCTATGCTTCAAATTAAATATAGACATCTTCTCCTGCTAAAATTATTCTTACAAACTCAAAATTTGATACAAAAAAAAAAAAACTTTTCCTTTTACATTGGACATTTGCAAGCTCATTCTAACCTTCCAGGACCTTTAACTAAGGTAAATATAAAGCTGACTTGTTTAAACAGTGTCATCCTTGTGTTGTCCTTTGCCTGCTTCCCATCCTGGGGTCAATCCCTGCGGCCTTGTACCTAATGTTATTTGGCAACTGGATGTTACACATATTCCTAAATTTGGTAATTTAAAATATGTTCATGTTTTTGTTGACACTTATAGTGGGTTTATATTTTCCACACTCCAAACTGGTAAAGCTTGAAAAAATGTTATTGCTCATACGCTGTCAGCAATTGCTATATTAAAACTTCCAACACAACGTAAAACAAATAATAGCCCTGGCTATGTTAAAAATATGTTTTCAAAATTTTAAGAGTGGGCCCCCAGAGACATAAGCCTCAGGTTTTTAGGGGATGAGGCACAGGGAAGTTCAGGGGTTGCCATTCTGGCTACTCATAATTGGATGAGGGATTAGGTAGCTGACTTTCAGGTCTGGTCAGTCCTGGCCAGACACCTGAGGAATATCTGATCTTTAATTCACATTCAGAATCTCCTGCTAGTGGGGATGTGGCTACAGCCAAAGATAGAAGAGCAATTAGCTTCAACCTGTGTCTTCTCTGAGGAGCGAGCCTGAGAGAAGGTCAGGGGCTCTTCAGAAGAAGAATTGAGTCCATTTGGGTTGATTGCTAGGTGATATTATCTCTCAAGCATAGACCTAGTCATTCTTCTTTGCAGAGTGGAGGTCTTTGTTTGCTCACTTCCTTATCTCTGCCCGAGCAGAGGACCAGAGTCGGGGGCTGTTACATTCTTCCGTACTCTGGAAAAGTACTGTGAGGCTTTAATTAACACTTTAATTAACAAGGGCCTGAAACTCAAAAATATGGACATTCAGCTGTGGAATGTTTCTGGCATATGGATACAGAAAGACAGTTTGCTACTGTCCTATGGAAAGATCCTTTGGACAACAAATGGCATGGTCCAGGTCCTGTCCTGATACGGGGCAGAGAAACAGTTTGCATCAATTCTAAAGAGATAGATGCAGCCAGATGGTTGCCATTAGTAAAGCATATAGATAATAATAATAACACTCATCAGTCCAGGGTAAAAAAATTACCCTGAGACCATATTCCTTTTATATCTCTTTACAGAAATGATGGAAGAAAAACAACTGTTTCCATGGACTGTGATTCTTTGCCTCCAGCTGATATATTTTCATGGTGGACTTAAGCAGCACAGGAATGGGCTCCTTCCCTATCTCCTTCCTTTCCCTGGTCCCCTGCTTATCTTATTGATAATTCTTTCAATAGGACCTGTTCTTTTCAATACAATTATGGCTTTTATTAAACAGTAGATTGATGCCTTAAAGATACACCCCATCCAGGTGCACTATCAAAGGCTAGAGATGGTCAGCCAAGACTATGAATAGGCCTAATGCTAATCATCCCAGTAAGCTGAACCGGTTAGCCAGTGATGGGTAAGAGAATCCACAGTGGTCTTCTGTTATCCAATGACGAGCTTAGCAAGGGTTGAAGACCCCAGATTCCCACCTAAGACAGGCATGGTTCCCTTGGGATTATGGCCTTGTAAAAATAAAATAAAGGGGGACCTTCTGACACCTCGCTGCCCCCTAAATTTTGGCATCTTGCTTGACCGGACTACTGCCCGGACACAATAGTGCATTCCTGGCTGACCTGGAGCTTTCGATAAGATCATCTTCCTGAAATACCTTAAATCGTAATCTCCCTCAGGGCTTCCTAAGTAACTCTTCTGAGGAACTTTCCAAATTACCATTATTAACACATTTTGGTGGGCCATCCTGTGATTTCTAGTCACTTAGTAACCCTGCCAAAGGCAATTACATTCCTTCTGCTTCTGCCCGTCAACAAAGAGGCCATACATCAAATTAATGCCACTGATTTTCAGGAATGCTGGGTGTGTGACTCACCACACATGGCCACCCTTCTATGAGGGCATAGCCTTACCCTTAGAAGTAATTACAACTTCTAATGCCTTATGGTGGCAGCACCCAGAAGGAGTCAGCCTTACAGTCACACAGGTGTCTGGGATTGAAATGTGCCTGTTTGGACCTTCTATGCTTCCCCTGGTGGCTTTACAAGAAATTTGCAATATTACTCTTGTAAATTCAAGCTTTACATATATTGCTGCACCTAATGGCACTTATTTTGCCTGCTCCACTGGTCTTATTCCTAATCTTGTAAGCTCCACCATTCTATGAGGGGATAGGCATGATGAGTGGCCCTGTCCCCACCAATGAAACTGCTGACTTACTTTGGCATTGCCCCCCCCCTGAGGGAGAGGCCTTACCCTTAGTTCGGTTTTGGGATTCGGCTACTGCCTTGTTGGGCCCAACATGCTCCCCCTGTGACCATTACAATCGGTCTGTAATCAGACAATTGTTGTCAATCAAACATTTTCTTATACAAAAGCCCCAAATAATACTTACCTTACTTGTGCCACAGGACTTACTACCTATATTATTAATAAGGATTTTATAGATAAAAAAGACTATTGTGTTGTTATTGTTATTCTTCCCCGATTTTTTGTCCATGACCCTGATAGTTTTTTATTTTTCTATAATAATGGCATACCTATAAAAAAAAAGAGAGCCCCTAACTGATGTTACCCTTATGGTACTTCTGGGTTTGAGTCCCGCAGGAGCTGGAACTGGTATTGCCTCTATGGTCACCTCTCAACAACATTTCTCCCAGTTCCAATCGACTATTGACAAAGACTTGAGTGAACTCCGAGAGGGAGTTCAAAATCTTAAAGATTCTGTGGCTTCCCTTTCTGAAGTAGTTCTTCAAAACAGGTGAGGCCTTGACTTAGTTTTCTAAAAGAGGGAGGCCTTTGTGCCGCCCTTAAAGAGGAATGCTGTTTTTATTCTGATAAGACTGGATTGGTACAAAACAGCTTAGATAAGGTCAAAAAGAGCCTAGAAGAACGCAAACAGGATCGAGAACAACAAGAATCCTGGTATTAAAATTTGTTCACCACCTCTCCGTGGCTTTCCACCCTCCTTTGTTAAGAACCAGGTAAGCTCCGCAATCAAGTCCGTTGGAGTCCACTACCATCACCTGGCTGGGGAAGAAGAATCTGCCGTAGAGCTTCCACCTGATGCCCCAGCTTCCCGCCCCCTCAATTTCTCCACCCTAATATCCCCTGGCCCAAGATGGAAGTTCTGGGGCCGCTCTCCCAACTAGATCTGGACCCTTTACGATTCTCACAATTGGCTGACCAATTTCGTTAAGATTAATTCAAACATATTTAACAAATGTCTTGTAGCTCTTAACTCGGGGTTGGCCCTCATTCTTTCTGAGGAGAGTTAATGCACTATAGTTTCACAAACTGCAAGGTCTGGTAAGTCAGTGACGGTTGTGTGCAAGTCAGTCTTCACCCACCTAAGACAGGGCAGCCTCGCAAGAAGAGGAGGTTGTTCCAATGACGGGTAATGGCCAAGCATTGCCTTCCACCAGGCTCAGACCCCGTTTGTGCTCCTGATCATAATGAGGACTTATGCCTGCCATACTTTGTTGATATGCACTGTATATGGCCCTAGCACTCTGATGGTTTTGTCCCATTGCACCAGAAGTGGCATAGACTGTCGACAATGGTGGTGATGTCCTGCTTTGGGGAACTCGGCCTTCAAAACTTGCTTGTGTGGATAACCCCGAGTAGGCTATACAAATTGGCTCTTCCAAAATGCCTTTTTTATGCTCATTGAGAATCCTAAAGGGTCCCCTCATTTTAAAGAGATAAAAAGGGAGGAGATGTTGGGAACTAAGCCCTGGGACCCTTCCTAAGGGCCTGGCCTGCCAGATAAGCACTGGACGCCAGCAGGCCATAGTTTCTTACGACCCATTGTTCCCGAAACTGTTTGCTTTGGGACACATCCGTGACCACAGAAAACAAAAACACAAACAAACAAACAAACAAACAAACAAAAAAACCCACAAAGTTTCCTGACAAGAGGGACATAATATGAACTGATACAATTTAGATTCATGTCAGCAGAGGACTTCACTTAGTACAGGGAGTAGCAAACATTCAAACTCCCGTCACTTCCACATTTCTTGCCCCCTTCCTCCTCAGTGGAGCCAGCCCACAGTGCCAGAGTCTTCGCACAAAATTCACTGCATGGAGATGAGACAGCAGAAGTAGGGCTCCTAGATCCTCAGCGGAGGCTTCCAGCTGGACTGCATTCAAGGTCCTTGATCTGTGGTACCAGCCTTTCAGGAACTGGGTCTGTGGTACCAGCCTTCTGAGTCCAGGGTCCGTGGTTGCAAACCCCTGAGTCCCATGTCCCAGAGAATTTGATAGGACCTCGCAGGTCCTCCCTGCCAGTGACTGTAAGGGCCACAAAACCCCTTAGTGTTGCTCAGCCAGCAGAACAGAGACCAAAGTCTGACAAACCCCTCAAACTACACAGGGACACCAGGCATGCCAGAGATCCTTTGTCCATGGAATGCTGTTTTGGCTGCCTAGAACATGACAAGCAGGGAGCTGTGCAGGCTTCGCAGTTTCTCTTCTGTGATTGTACTTCCAAGTGTGGCAGGGACTGCAGCACCACTGAGTTGAAAGAGCTCTTCCAGTAGCATTTGACACAGTAGTCCCAAAACTGAGAGTAGAGAACAGGAGGAACCCCTGTGCTTTATCATTTGATCAGAAAAAGATCAGTGAGTGTCCATTCAAGTGCCTGCAGAATACCAGATCCAGGTCCGCTTAACCTTACATAGAGATATCAGATCCCTCAACTCCCATGCACCCACTGTGAAAAACAGATGGAAAGTGTCCCTTATATTGAAGCCCTGTTCTCTGGGTCTAATAGTGGAGTTCAAGGAAATAACTACTTTAGACCAGACATTGCTGAATACCACTCTCCTATACTATTCAGGGAATCTGCACAAGGGAATTGCACCTGCGAACACCTCAAGTACCTGCAATTACTTTGTTGTCTTCACGGTGTCCCTGCCATACATTTCAGACATCTACAACCTCTAACATCTAGTTTTTTCAATGTATACATCCATGCACACTCACATGCTCGCCTGTATTTGCCCTATGAGCTTATGAATCATCTTCCCATAGGGACAGTGATTTGACAAATCACACTGTCAAACCACTGAAACTCTCTCATCTTCCTGAAAAATTCTCAGAAAACAGAGAAAGATGGTACCAGTCTGAACTGCGGAATCCAGGAACAAACAGTGAAGTTTACAGGTAAGCAAATTCCAAAGGTAGGCATAAGAAAACATTAAAAAAATTGAGGACATCATGTCTTCACTGCAAAAACAATGGAAATTCCTATTCATTGGAAACACAGGAAAATAACTTGAAAGCTATGCTTATCCAGTAATTAGAGACAAATAAGAAGAAACAATCAAAGAAATAGCCACACAAATGGAAGCAATTAATGAGGAAATGAACAAAGCTCTTAAAGAAATACAACCGAAACACAATTAGTGCATAAAGAGAGGAACCAACCAACCAAACCAAAAAATGAGACCATCTTAGAGAGACAGGAATTTACATTCAACCAGATGAAGGAATTGGTGCAAGGCATGAAAGCAGAATTAGAATCAGTACAAAAAAAAGAGAGAGAGAAAACTGTGGAGCTGGAGAACTAAAGAAAAGATCAGGGCCCACAAAGCTAAGCATCACCAATAGAATACAAGAGATGGAAGAGAGAATCTCTGGTGCTGAATATACACTTGCAGAAATTGATACTTCTCTCAAAGAAAAAGTAAACATGGAAAGGTCTCAAACACAAAACAGCCAAGAAATCATCAAGGGGGTCATGAAAAAGTGCAATCAAAGAATAATAGGAATTCATGGAAAAGAAGATTCCACACTCCAATGCATAGTAAATATTTTCAAGGAAATCACAGAAGAAAAGTTCCCCAACATAACGGTAAGAGCTGGAGAGGACAGGGACACCACAAAAAGAGCAACAGAACAAGAAAATTTGAACACAGGGAACTTCCCAGAGACTCATACTCCAACCAAGGACTATTCATGGAGATAACCTAGAACCCCTGCAGAGATGTAACCCATGGCAGTTCAGCGTCCAAGTGGCAAGAAAGAAGACCCTGACTAAAACGCTCAATTGCCATCCTGAAAGGCAAAGAGGATGGACATCAGAAGGAGAAGAAAACAGGAAACAACCTAGGAACCTGCTACAGAGGGCTTCTGTAAGCCAGAAGAAGAAAATAGGAAACAACCTAGGAACCTGCCACAGAAGGCCTCTGAAAGCCTCTGCCCTGCAGATTGTCAAAACAGATAATGAACCTGATGGACAACTGTCAGGCAGAGTGAATGGAATTTTATGTAGGAAGTGGGAAATAGTAAGACTGGAGAGGACAGGAACTCCACAAGGAGAGCAACAGAACAAGAAAATTTGAACACAGTGAACTTCCCAGAGACTCATACTCCAACCAAGCACTATTCATTGAGGTAACCTAGAACACATGCACAGATGTAGCAAATGGCAGTTCAGCGTCCAAATGGGTTACAAAGTAATGGGAAGAGGGACTGCCTCTGACATAATCTATTTGGCCTGCTCTTTGATCACCTCCCCCTGAGGGGGGAGCAGTCTTACCAGGCCACAGAAGAGGACAATGCATCCACTTTTGATAAGAACTGATAGACTAAGATCAGAAAGGAGAGGAGAACCTCCTCTATCCATGGACTTGGGGAGGGTCATGCATGCAGAAAGGGAAGGGAGGGTGGGACTGGGAGGGGAGGAGAGAGGGACTTATGGGGGGGATTCAAAATGAATAAAGTGTAATTAATAAAAAATGTAAAAAAAAAACACATGTATATGAACACACAGTACACCTACAGAACCCTGAATAGACTAGGCCAGAAAAGAAAGTTCTCACATCACCTCATATGCAAAACACTAAACCTACAGAACTGAGAGAAAAAAAAAAAACAATAAAAGCAGTAAGGAAAAAAGATAGGCAGCATATGGAAATAGGGAAATCAGAATAACAGCAGGCTTCTCATCAGAAAGTATATGAAAGCCAGAAAGGCCTGGACAGACATCATGCAGACTTTAAGGAAGCACAGATGCCAACCCAGACTACTATGTCCACCAAAACTTTCAATCAACATAGCTGGAGAACACACTCTATTCCATGACAAAACTAAAGGTAAGCAATATGTTCATAGCAGAACAGCCCAGCAGAAGATTACTAGAAGAAAAACTCCAATCCATCCAAAACAACTACACCAAAAAACACACAGGATAAAGATAATATCTAAATAAAAATTAAAAGAAAACAACTAATGAATCACAGTAACAACCCTGACTCCACAATAATAGGAACTGTCATTGGTCACTGTTATCTACCAAGATCAATGGATCCAACTCTCCAATGAAAAGACAAAGCCTAAGAGAATGGTTGCAGAAAAAAGGATCCAACATTCTTCTGTAATGAGGAAACATAACTCTGCAACAAGTATTAACACCACCTCACAGCATATGGCTAGAAAATGGTCTTTCAAGCAAAACCCAGAAAACTAGCTGGTGGAACTATCCTAATATCAAATAAGTTAGACTTTCAAACAAAATTACTCAACATGAGGAGGAAGGGCACTGGTTTCTCAATAAAGAAAAAATCCAACAAGAGGACTTCACATTTCTGAAGATCTATGCCCCAAATACAAGAGCACATATATTTGTAAATGAAACATTATTGAAGTTGAAATCACATACAGATCTTAACATGTAAACAGTGGGTGAATTCAGACTGCACTCACACCAAGGCACTGATCATCCAGACAGAAGCTAAACATGGAAATAAGAATACTTAGAAAGAGCAAAGTGTCTCCACATACATGGAAACTCAACAACTTGCTACTCAATGACAGCTGGGTTAGGGAACAAAAAAAGAAAAAAGAAATTAAAGACTTCCTAGAATTCAATGAAAATGAAGGCACGACATACCCAAAAAGAATGGGATAAGATGAAAGCAGGGCAAAGAGGAAAGTTCCTAGCACTAAGCCCCTTACGGAACAAAGTTGAAACAATTTACACAAGCAACCTAAAAGCTCACTTGAAAGCCCTAGGGAAAAGAAAGAAAACATGGACATCCAAAAGGAGTAGATGATTGTAAATACACAAGCATAAGGCAGAAATCAATGAATTAGAATGAAATCAATAATTCATAGAACCAATGAAACCAAGAGCTGGTTCTTTGAGAATAACATCAAGATAGACAAATCCTTAGCCAAAATAACTAAAAGGCAGATAGAAACTGTCCAAATCAGGTACATGAACTGATCAATCCTATGGGGCAGGCTTCTCCAAAAGTGTGATGCTTTGAATCATATTTATCCTGTCGGGAACAACATCTGAACTAAGCAGACTCTTCAAGCTAGAAGGAGCCTTCCACACTGATTTCCACAAAGTTCACTAGTCACCATGTCCTTAATTTTTTCACTGGGTATTGGATCAACTATCCTGGCTGCAGTGATGGCCAGTAAGTCTAACCTCTATCTCTAGACAGTTGTGAGGCCCAGATTTTTAACAGAGATAGTTGTGGAGCATGATGTTATGGTGTCGTAATCAAGAAGAGTTGACTGTGTACAGTGACTAAGGGTCTGGAAACTAATCTTTGTTCTTTAGTGGGAATGAATAACAGCGGCCTCTGTCTTTAACTTTCCAGTGTAATGGAGGGAAAGGCTAGAAGGCAGTTGCTTCAGTTTCTTTTTGGAATGAGTGTGAGTCCAAGAAAGGATTTGAGGAAAAATTATTGATTCTGAACCTATTGTTTCATGCTTGGAATAAGCAGAGAAATTTTAGCACTGGTGAGTCACTTGAAACTTCCTTCAATACTAAACACATGCAAAACCATTGAGAGATAACCAAATAATCAGGTTGTGCAATCATTTCTCATGGAAATCATGAAAATACCTACAGAAGCAACTTGAGGAAAAGGGCTTCTGGGTCATTTGGGTTGGTTTTCTGAGACAGGGTTTCTGTGTTAACAATTCCTGTCAGGCCTTGAACTCACAGAGTGAGGATTAATGGAGTGTGCCACCATGTCCAGAAAGGTTTGTTGGGTGCGTTGTTTTAAAGATTTCATTGTCTCTTCATCAGGATGGAAGGTATCTGACTGTGTGTGGTAAGGGAGACTATTGAGGCAAGGAGCATAATATGATCAAAGTGACTCACTTCCAGGATAGATGCCAGAGAGGAAGGAGTTGGAAAAAAGAATGACCCCATGGGTGTCTGTCCAGTGACCTACTTCTTCTAACTATGCTTAACCTCTAGAATTAGTGGCCACCTCTCAGTATCATCATGAAATTTGGATCAGATCAATAGAGTCATGCTGAATAAAATATGGCTCTTCGTGACTCGGTCACTTCTCCAAGCCCACCTTTTATTGCCCTTCATCGGGAAGCAAACCATTAATACATGTTCATTTGGGAAGATATGTCATATACTAGCCCTGACAGCTGTACTTTGTCTGTGCCTACCCATGAACAGAAACTTTTACTTCCAAAAAGAGTCAAATTCAAAGGGAGCATATTTCCTGCAGCCCGTGCAATCGCCACACAATTACAAAGCTTAGGAAAAACATTTTGTGTTGCCAGATAGGATGCTAGGCACCATTGGAATGTTACTCTAAGAAACACAGAAAACCACTTTTGGAAAACTAGCCATGTGCCTTAGGAGTGGGAATGTCTTGAGCACCCACTCCAGGTTGGCCACCCCACCCCAGGAGACACTGATTTGTTAAATTAGTAGGGATTGGGGTGGTCACCAGTGATAAAATGTATAGCCCGATGTGAAAATTAATGATCCAGGTAAAGCAGGGTAGCTGAGCTCCAAGCAATTCAATAACCAAAAAGAATAGTGGCTATTGTAGGTGGTGTGTTCTGGTTGATGCCAATAAGATGAAGAAGTGAGTTTCAGAGAAAGAGGACAGTGAGGCTAATGACACACAGCATGCAAAAAGAAATGCTCAAAATGAAGATTAGAAAGTCAGGCGGAGTAACAGGTCAGAACATCTCTCTTGGAATGCACAGGTTTGAGAACAGAATCCAGTAAACATTGGTAAGTTTCATGATGCCTCAATGTTTCCTTTTTTAATAAATCAAGTTAGGAATTCTCGATAGAATTTAGACAAACAAACAGATTCAAACAGAGGTAGATCTAAGTATTTGTGTGGAGTGAGTCCCCATGAAGAATTATTTTACTTATCCTAGAATCTAGAACAAGAGATAAAACAAAGCAGGAAATCACAATGTTAACCTACAGGAGACCTTCAGTTTTGTTGGGAACCATGACTCAGTGGCCTGCTTTGATATTTAAATCATGGCGGCAGAGAGATGGCTTTTAGGAGGTCTTTACTAATGGCAGAGGAGAACTTGCAAGTCCTTTTGTTTGTGACAACAGGTGGGATAGCTTGTGAGGATTACACCTCTTCCTCAAGCTCCTTGTGCAAATTAACCTATTGTTCTGAGATGTTTTACTGGCTAAAAATAACTCCTCAAAAATAAAGTGGTCAGAAGGCTGCAGGCAGAGGAGGCAGGCAGAGACTTGAACTGGCTGCTGGCACTGCTTGCTGCAGCAGTCTGCCTTTTGCTGTTGCTGTTGAGTCTGGACCTTTAAAAGTTTCCTATGTGCTGTGTGTTTATTTTATTAATTTTAATCCTCACTCCCAATTCAAGAACCATTCGACTCTGCCCAGCTGGCTCAGGCACAGTTGTTTATTTTTTATTTTTTTATTTTTTTCCACCAAGCACACAGAATGGCTCAGTGTCTATAAAGATAAGTGTCCTCATGGTTGTGGAAAAGGCTGTTACTACAATGCTTGCTGAATAGAAAAGTGGACTTGAATTCAGATCCAGAGAACTCACATAAAAATCAAAAAGTGTAAGCTGCTGACTGTAATACCAATGATAGAAATGGATGTGGGAAGATCCTGAAGACACACTCAAGATTCAGTAAATTAGCTCTATATTCAGAGTGACACATTATGAATCATAATATAGAAGGCAGGTGAGAAGGACACCTACACCAATGGCCACAGTTAACACACAAGTCCATATGCTTGCAGTGAGCTGTGGCAATTCCTAAGAAGCACCATCTTTTGGTTACCATACACAAAAAAAACCTCCTTCAGAATCCTACCATGAGGATTCTCTCAACCCCAAGATAGCAGCATGCCCCCAAAGTAACAGCTGAAGACAGCCAGGTAGGTAGAAGCCAGCCAAAAAGCAAAAATAACAAAAGGCAAAGCAGTATGGCATCTACAGAACACAGTATTCCAGGAGGATGTAGCCTGGACATACTAACACAACTGATATTCAAGATGGTAATCTTATATTTATGCTTAGGAAGATTATGGAGGAAACAGGTTCACACAAAGAATTGAAGGACTTGAAGAAAAAGCCTGAAAATACAGTCAGACAGGTAAAGGAAATCAACAAAACTTTTTAGGATCTGAAGACAGAATTGGAATAATTAAAGACATCATAAATGGAGGAAATCATGGAGAAGAGGAACTTGTGGAAGAAATCAGTAAATATAGAGATAAGGGTAAAGAAAAAACTGCTAGAAATAGGAGAAAGATAATCAGGTGTGGAAGATACAATGGAAGATAACAATGTATCCATCAAAGAAAATTATACTTCTAAAAAAGCCTGACAGAAAACATCCAAGAAATCAAAGACAACATGAAAAGACAAAAACTAAGAAGAGTAGAAATAGAGGAAATATAAGACTCCCATCCCAAAGGCCCAGAAAATATTTTCAAAAGTTATAGAAGAAAATTTTCCCAATTTAAGGAAGAAGCATGTACACATGCAAGAGGCCAAAGGAATGCCTAATATATTAGATTAAGAAAGAAAGGTATTAGAACAGAAAGAAAATCATCCCACCACTAAATGTTCAAAACAATAAGTATTCAGAACAATGATAAAATAGTAAAAGCTGCAAGGGAAAATGGCCAAGTAACAACTGATGGCAAACCTATCAGAATCACACCTGACTTTTCAACAAAGACTATGAAAGTCAGAAGGGCCTTGAGGGATATCATGCAGACCTTAAAAGAACACAAATATCAACCCAAGTTTCTATACCCAGCTAACTAACATTCATTCCTCATAGATGAAGAAAACCAGATATTCAACACACACACACACAAAAAAAAAACAAAAAACAAAAACAATTTAAACAAAACCTATTTTCACCTCCAGCATTAGAGAAGGCACTAGAAGGAAAAATAAGACTCAAGAAAACTAATTCAGGAAAACAAATGAAATAAAAAATTTCATTAGAGCAAAACTTATTTTAGCTAAGCACACAAATGCACTACAACAACCAACATCAAAATCAAAGGATCTAAGTGCCACATGGGTCAGTCATTGGACTCAATTCTCCAATAAATAGAAACAGACTAACAGAATGGATGTGTAAACAAGACCCAACAATCTGTGGCAGACAAGAAACACACCTAAGTTATAAAGATAGATATTACCTGAGAGTAATGTGTTGGAATAAGGTTTTCCAAGCTAATGAATGCTTCTCCTGCTTGCTTCTTATATCTAATGAAAGAGACTTTCAAACAAAATTAATTCCAAAAGATGAGGAAGAACTGGCATATTCATCAAAGAAAATTACAGCCAGAAGATATCACAATCATGAAAATCTCCGCCAAAAATATAAAGGCACCTATGTTTGTAAATCTATCTATCTATCTATCTATCTATCTATCTATCTATCTATCTATCTATCTATCTCTATATATAAAGCTTAATCCACACATAGATCTACACACATTAATATTGGGAGACTTTAACATCCCATTCTCAAAAAAAGGACAGGTCAAAAAAACAAAATTAAGAAAAGAAGCAATGACTCTATCAGAGTTCAGGAGTCAAATGATCCTAAAAGACATCTACAGAAAATTCACCCAAACACAAATATTTTTAACTTCTTCTCAGCAGAATGAAAGCCTCAACTGATACAGGAAGTTTGAAATGATCTCTTGTATCCTATTTGATCACCATGATCTAATGCTGAAACTCAACAACAGCAGAAAGAACAAAAACCCTACACACAGTGCTAAGAGGAATGTTTACAACTCTAAGTGCCTTCAAGAGAAATTTTGAAATGGCTCATTCATTCAAATTAATGGCTCACTTTAAAGCAGTAGGGAAAATAATAAAGAAGCAGATAAACTCATGAGGTGCACATGGCTGGACGCAATCAACTTCTAGCCTGAAAATCATAAATTAGAAAAAAAATAGAACAATTCAAAGGATCATTGTAACCATGTGCTGTTTCTTAGAGAAAATGCCTAAGATAGACAATCCAGTACAAAACTAACTTAAACACAGAAAGACATTCTCCTGATCAGAAATAAAAATGAGACATAACAACAGACACTGAGCAAATCCATACAATCCTTGAATCTTACTTCAAAAGAAAAAAAATGAACAATTCCTTTAATTTTTTTATTTTTAAAATTTATTACAGTTTATTCACTTTATATCCCAGCTATAGCAACCTTCCTTAATCCCTCCCAATCCCAATCTGCCTCCTTCATCTTCTCCCATGACTCTCTCCAAGTCCACTGATTGGTCAGTGCCTCTGCCACTTTCTTCTGACCCTAGCCTATCATGTCTCAACAGGACTGTCTGCATTGTCTTAATCTTGGTCTTGGTAAGACTGCACCCCCTCAGAGGTAGATGATCAAAGAGCCAGCCACTGCATTCATGTCAGAGACAGTCTCTATTCCCCTTAGTAAGGAACCCACTTGTATACTCAGCTGTTTTGTGCCAAATATTAGCAAGTGCTCTAGGTAAGATCCATGAATTGACCTTGGTTAGAGCAAGCATCAATCTCAGAGAAGACTCCTGGACTTCTGTTGCTCTCCTTGTGGATCTCCTGTTCTTGCCACGTGTTACACTCCTCCCCATCTATTATAAGTTTGCCCAAAGTATTGTTATGAGTCTCATCATCTGCTTTGATACCCTGCTTGTGGAGACTTTCAGAGACCCTCTGTGGTATGATCCTGTCCTGTTTCCTGTTTTATTGCTTCTTTCAATGCCCATCCCATTCATTTGTCTGAATGAAAACTGGTCATTTTACCAAGGGTCCTACTTTCCACTTAGGTACTTTAGGTGTCCAAATTTTAGTATGTTTATTCTATATATTATGTCTAATATCCACTCTAAGTGAATATGTACCATATGTGTCTTTCTGCTTCTGGGATACTTCCCTCAGTATTGATTCCACTCCAATGCTGAATCCAGTCCAGGTAAATAAAATAAATAGTCTTATATCCCCTACAACAATAGAAACTGTCATCAAATGACTCCTATCCAAAAATAAATGATTAAATAATTAAAAATAAAATGAAAAATCACAGGACTAGATGCTTTCAGCACAAACTTTAACCTTAACCTCAAAGAACAGTTAATACAAAAATTCTTCACACTTTTCCACAAATTAGATATAGAAGCAACATTGCCAAACTCATTGTCTGATTCTACATCACCTTGTCAAATAAATCTCATTAAGACCTAACAATGAAAGAGAATTTCGCATAAATTTCTCTTATGAATATTGCTCCAAAAATAATCAACAAAGGATGCAAAAAAAAAAGAATGCAAAACACATCAAAGGTATCATCCATTATGACCAATTTGGGTTCATCCCAGGTATGCAGAGGTTGTGCAAACATGGAAATCCATCAATTTATCCCACCATATCAACAAAATGAAAGAAAAAAAAAAAAACAGGATAATCTTCTTAGGTGCTGAAAAAGCATGCAATAAAATCCAACATTCATTCATGTTTAAAGGCTTGGAGAGATCAGGGATTCAAAGCAATTACCTAATCTTAGTAAAAGCTACATAGAGTAAGCCAATAGCCAACCTGAAACACAACAGAGAGAAACTGGAATCAATCCCACTTAAATGTGCGTCAAGGCAAGGTTGCCCACTCTCTCTGTATGCCTTCTACATAGTACTTGAAATCCTTGCTAGAGTGATAATACAAATTAAGGGAATAGAAATTGGGAAGAAAGAATTCAAAGTATAAATATTTGCCTATGATATGATATGATAGCATGTATGAGAGACCCTCCAAATTCTATTAAGAAATTCTTATAGCTGAAAAACTCTTTCACTAAGTGGCTGTACTCAAAATTAACTCAAAATTACCAGTAGATCGCCTGTATACAAAAGACAAATGGGCCAAAAAAAGAAATAAGTTAGAAGAACCCCATTCACAATAGCAATGAAGGACATAAAGTAGTTTGGTGTGACTCTAATCAAGCAAGTCAAACATTGAAGAAAAAAAAAAGAAAAGAAAAACCTTACAATTCCTGAGAAAGAGAGAAAGAGAGAGAGAAGAAGAAGACTAGAATACGAAATGGAAAGCTATGCCATGTTCATGTTTTGGCATGAATAAAACATTAAAAAATGAGCACTTTACCAGAAGCAATCACCAGATCCAATGCAATATCAAATTAACAACACAAATTTTTATTCTTTACAGACCTTGAAAGAAAAATTCTCAAATTTATATGGAATGACAAGAAATGCAGAATCACTAAAACAATCCTCTCAAAGGAAAGATCTTCAGGAATTACCTCCATCCCTGAACAATCTCAAGCTGTACTATAGAGCAATACTAATCAAAACTGACTTTTCCTGGCATAGAGAGAAGCTGGTGTTTCAATGGAAGAGAATAGGAGCCCCAGAAATAAACACACACACTACTGGACACCTGATTTGTGAAAAAGATGGCAAAAGCATACAATGGGAAAAAAGAAATTCTAATAAAAAATACTGCTGGTCTATGGGAATATCTACATGTAGAAAATGCAAATAAATGTGTATTTATCACCCTGCAGAAATCTAAAATCAATTGGATCAAAGATCTCCACATAAAATCAGACAAATTAAACTTGTTAGAAAAAAAAGTGGGGAAGTACCTAAAAATCATTGTTCCAGGAAACAACTTTCTGAAGAAATAACAGCACAGGTACTAAGAAGAACAAAAAGTAAATGGGACCTCATGAAACTGAAAACTTATGTAAAGCAATGAAATCCATCATCATATCAAAACCACAACTTAATATTGGGAAATATCTACAACAAACCTGTGTTTGAGTGAGGGTTAATATCCAAGATACATAAAGAACTCAAGAAGTAAAACACAACAGATTCAAGAATGCAATTAAAAGTTGGGGTACAGAGCTAAAGAGAGAATTCTCAATAGAGGAACATTGAACAGCAGAGAAACAGTTAAAGAAATGCTCAACTCTCTTAGCTGTCAGGAAAATGCAAATCAAGTTTACACTGAGAGTTTTCCTTACTCCCATCAGAATGGCTAAGATAAAAACCTCAAGTGACAATACATGCTGTGGAAGATTTGGAGAAAGTGGAACATACCTCCAAGGCTGGTGCAAATGTAAACCTCTACAACCACTTTGGGAAGCAATCTGGTGCATTCTCAGACAATTAGGAATAGGTTCTACCTCAAGGTCCAGCTATACCACTCCTAGGCATGTATCACAAATATTCTCATATATACAACCAGGAAATTTGTTCAACTATGTTCGTAGCAGTTTTATTGTTTTTTTGTTTTGTTTTGTTTTATCTTTCAGCTTTTTTAATAATTCAATCTTTTTATTATTTTTTTTAATTTTATTGATTACACTTTATTCATTTTTAATCCCCCCATAAGTCCCTCCGTCCTCCCCTCCCAGTCCCCTCCTCCCCCCCTTCTGCATGCATGCCCCTCCCCAAGTCCACTGATAGGGGAGGTCCTCCTCTCCTTCTTTCTGATCCTAGTATATCAGTTCTCATCAAAAGTGGCTGCATTGTCAGGGTTCTAGGTTATCTCCATGAATAGTCCTTGGTTGGAGTATGAGTCTCTGGGAAATTCCCTGTGTTCAAATTTTCTTCTTCTGTTGCTCTCCTTGTGGAGTTCCTCTCCAGCTCTTACTATTTCCCACTTCTTACATAAAATTCCATTAATTCTGCCGGTCAGTTGGACATCAGGAACAGTATCTGCTTTCACAGTCTGCATGGCAGAGGCTTTCAGAGGCCCTCTGTGGCAGGTTCCTAGGTTGTTTCCTGTTTTCTTCTTCTGGGTTTCAAAGGCCCTCTGTAGAAGGTTCCTAGGTTGTTTCCTGTTTTCTTCTTCTTCAGATGTTTATACTCTTTGCCTTTCAGGATGGGTATTGAACATTTTAGTTAGGGATCTATCTTTTGCTTAGTATGTTTAGATGTACACATTTTAGTGGGTTTATTCTATGTTGTAGGTTTATATGATTGAGTATATACCATGTGTGTCTTTTTACTTCTGGGACAACTCACTCAGGATGATCCTTTCCAAGTCCCACCATTTACCTGCAAATTTCATGATTTCCTTATTTTTCATTGCTGAGTGATACTCCATTGTTTAGATATACCACAGTTTCTGCATCCATTCTTCAGTTGAGGGGCATCTGGGCTGTTTCCAGCTTCTGGCTATTACAAATAAAGCTGCTACAAACATGGTTGAGCAAATGAACTTTTTGTGTACTTGAGCCTCTTTTGGATGTATATGCCTAGGAGTGGTATGGCTGGATCTTGAGGAAGCACTATTCCTAGTTGTCTGAGAAAGCGCCAGATTGATTTCCAGAGTGGTTGTGCAAGTTTACACTCCCCCCAACAGTGGAGAAGGGTTCTCTTTCTCCACAACCTCTCCAGCATGTGTTGTCACTTGAATTTTTGATCTTGGCCATTCTGATGGGTGTAAGGTGAAATCTCAGGGTTGCTTTGATTCGCATTTCCCTAATGGCTAATGAAGATGAACATTTTTTAAGTGCTTCTCTGCCATTCAGTATTCCTTTACAGAGAATTCTCTGTTTAGCTCTGTTCCCCATTTTTTAAATGGATTACTTGGTTTGCTGCTTTTCAGCTTCTTTAGTTCTTTATATATACTGGATATGAGTCCTCTGTTATATAAAGGGTTGGTGATGATTCTTTCCCAATCTGTAGGCAGATGCTTTGTTTTGATGACGGTGTCCTTTGCTTTACAGAAGCTTTTCAATTTTATGTGGTCCCATTTATTGATTGTTGCTCTTAGAGCCTCTGCTGTTGGTGTTCTGTTCAGGAAGTTTTCTCCTGTACCAATTAGTTCTAAGAAGGTATTCCCCAATTTTTTTCTAGCAGATTTAATGTGTCTGGTTTTATATTGAGGTCTTAGATCCACTTGGACTTCAGTTTTGTGCAGGGTGATAAGTATGGATCTATTTTCATTTTTCTCCATGTAGACATCCAGTTGGACCAGCACCATTTGTTGAAGATGCTGTCTTTTTTCCATTGTATGGTTTTGGCATCTTTGTCAAAAATCAGGTGTCCATAAGTGTGTGGGTTTATTTCTGGGTCTTCTGTTCGGTTCCATTGATCCACCTTTCTGTTTCTATGCCAGTACCATGCAGTTTTTATAACTGGTGCTATATAGTACAGCTTGAGATCAGAGATGGAGATATCTGCAGAAGATCTTTTACTGTAGACGATTGTTTTCACAATTCTGGGTTTCTTGTCATTCCGTATGAAGTTGAGAAGTTTTCTTTCCAGGTCTGCAAACAATTGTGATGGCAATTTGATGGAAATTGCATTAAATCTGTAGATTGCTTTTGGTGAGATGGCCATTTTTACTATTTTAATCCTGCCAAGCCATAAGCATGGAAGATCTTTCCATCTTCTCATATCTTCTTCTAATTCTTTCTTCAGAGACTTGAAATGTTTTTCACACAAGTCTTTGACTTGCTTTGTTAGAGGTACACCAAGGTACTTTATGTCATTTGTGGGTATTGTGAAGAGTTTTGTTTCTCTAATTTCTTTCTCAGCCCTGTTGTCTTTTGTATACAGGAGGGCTACAGATTTTTTGAGTTAATTTTATATCCATCCACTTTGCTGAAGGTGTTTATCAGCTGTAGGAGTTCCCTGGTAGAGTTTTTGGGGTCACTCATGTATCTTATCATATCATCTGCAAATAGTGATAATTTGACTTCTTCCTTTCCAATTTGTATCCCCTTGATCTCCTTCAACTGTCTTATTGCTCTAGCAAGGACTTCCAGAATTATGTTGAAGAGATATGAGGAGAGTGGGCAGCCTTGTCTTGTCCATGATTTCAGTGGGATTGCTTTAAGTTTCTCTCCGTTCAGTTTGATGTTGGCTATAGGCTTGCTGTATATCACCTTTACTATGTTTAGATATGTGCCTTGTATCCCTGATCTCTCCAATACTTTAAACATAAATAAATGTTGGATTTTGTCAAATGCTTTTTCAGCATCTAGGGAGATTATCATGTGTTTCTTTTTTCTTTCAGTTTGTTAATATGTTGGATCACATTGATGGATTTCGGTATATTGAACCACCCCTGCATACCTGGGATGAAGCCTACTTGATCATGGTGGATGATATCTTTGATGTATTCTTGTATTCGGTTTGTGAGTATCTTATTGAGTATTTTTGCATCAATGTTCATAAGGGAGATTGGCCTGAAATTGTTTTTCTTGTTGAGTCTTTGCGAGGTTTAGCTACCAAGGTGACTGTGGCTTTATAGAATGAGTTTGGTAATGCTCCTTCTGTTTCTATTTTGTGGAATAGTTTGAAGAGAATTGGTGTTAGCTCTTTGAGGGTCTGGTAGAATTCTGCGCTGAAGCCATCTGGTCCTGGCTCTTTTTGGTTGGGAGACTTTTGATGACAGCTTCTATTTTTTGGGGGACATAGGACTATTTAATTGATTTACCTGGTCCTGGTTCAGCTTTGGTAATTCAAATCAATCAAGAAAATTGTCCATTTCATTTAGATTTTCAAATTTTGTGGCATATAGACTTTTGAAGTAAGTCCTAATGATTGTTTGGATTTCCTCAGTGTCTGTAGCTACTTCCCCCTTTTCATTTCTGATTATGTTGATTTGGGTAGTGTCTCTCTGCCTTTTAGTTAGATTGGCTAAGGGTTTGTCTATCTTGTTGATTTTCTCAAAGAACCAGGTCTTAGTTTCATTGATTCTTTGAATTCTTTTATTTGTTTCTAATTGATTGATTTCAGGCCTGAGTTTGCTTATTTCCTACTGTCTATTCCTTTTTGGTGTGTCTGCTTCTTCTTTTTCTAGGATTTTTAAGTGGGCCATTAAGTTGCTTGAATGAGCTGACTCGAATTTCTTCTTGAAGGCACTTAGTGCTCTTAGCACTGCTTTCATTGTGTCCCACAAGTTTGGGTATATTATGTCTTCATTTTCATTGAGTTCTAGGAAGACTTTAATTTCTTTCTTTATATCTTCCCTGACCCAGCTGTCATTTAGTAACAAGTTGTTCAGTTTCCATGTGTGTAGTCTTTTTGCTATTTCTGTTGTTGTTGAAGTCCAACTTAATTCCATGGTGAACAGACAAGATAGAAGAGATTATTTCAATCTTCTTGTATCTGTTGAGGCTTGCTTTGTGACCAACTATATTGTCTATTTTGGAGAAAGTTCCATGAGGTGCTGAGAAGAAGGTAAATTATTTTGTGTTTGGGTGTAAGGTTTTGTAAATGTCAGTTAGGTCCATTTGATTCATGACCTCTCTCAGAGATATTGTTTCTTTATTTAATTTCTGTTTTGTTGACCTGCCCTTTGTTGAGAGTGGGGTGTTGAATTCTCCCACTATCAATGTGTGGGGATCTATATGTGGTTTAAATTTTGTCAATGTTTCTTTTACAAATGTGTGTGCTCTTGTATTTGGGGCATAGATTTTCAGGATTGTGATGTCTCTCTGGTGGAATTTTCACTTGATGAGTATGAAGTGTCCTTCCTCATCTCTTTTTATTAATTTTGGTTGAAAGTCTATTTTATCAGATATTAGAATGGCTACTCCTGCTTGTTTCTTGGGTCCATTTGCTTGGAAAATCGTTTCCAACCTTTTATCCTCACGTAATGTATATCTTTGTGCCGTAGGTGTTTTTCTTGTATGCAACAGATTGCTGGGTTTTGTTTACGTATCCATTCTGTTAATCTGTCTCTTTTTACTGGACAGTTGAGTCCATTGATGTTGAGAGAGATTAATGACCAGTGGCTGTCAGATTGTTTGATTTTGATGTTGGCTGTCATCATAAGGTTGTGTGCTTGGTTGCTTTTTTTTTACTCTAGTAAGGTTAATTATTTCCTGTGTTTTCTTTACAGAAGCTAAATTTCTTGGGTTGTATTTTCCCTTCCAGTGTCTTCTGTAATGCTGGATTTGTATGAAGGTATTATTGAAATTTGTTTTTGTCATTGAATATCTTGTTTTCTCCATCTATGAGGACTGAGTGTTTTGCAGGGTATAGTAGCCTAGGCTGACATCTGTGTTCTCTTAGGGTCTGCATGATATCTGTCCAGGCCCTTCTGGCTTTCATAGTCTCTCTTGAAAAGTCAGGTGTGATTCTAATGGGTTTGCCATTATATGTTACTTGGCCTTTTTCCCTTGCAGCTTTTAGTATTTTTTCTTTGTTCTGGATACTTATTGTTTTTATTATCATGTGGTGGGAGGATTTTCTTTTCTGGTTAAATTCGTTGGGTGTTCTGTAGGCCTCATGTATTCTTATTTTCTTCTCTTTAAACTTGGGGAAATTTTCTTCAATGATTTTGTTGAAAATATTGTCTGGGCCTTGGAGAAGGGAGTCTTCTTTTTCCTCTATGCCTATTATTCTTATGTTTTGTCTTTTCATACTGTCTTGGATTTCTTGGATGGTTTGTGTTAGGAATTTTTTGGATTTAACATTTTCTTTGACAGATACATCAATTTCTTCCATTGTATCTTCTACACCTGAGATTCTTTCTTCCATCTCTTGTAGTCTGTTGGTTATGCTTACCTCTGTAGTTCCTGTTTTCTTCCCTAAATTCTTCCTCTCCATTATTTCCTCAATTTGTGTTCTTTAATTTTTCCAGTTCTATCTTCAGGTCTTGATTTGTTTTGTTTACTTCCTTCACCTGTCTGATTGTATTTTCCTCTTTTTATTTTAGTTCCTTCAACTCTGTTTCTTTTACTTCTTTCAGTGATTTAATTATTTCTTCTCTGAAGGCCGCAAACTGTTTGCCTGCATCTTCCCGTATTTCTTCATGGATGGCCATAATCTGCTTGTCTTTAACTTCCTCCATTTCTTTACAGATAGCCATGATCTGTTTGTTTTTATCTTCCTCTAATTCTTTCCATATTTTATTTGTTTCCTCTAGTATCCTCTTCATCAGCATAGATGTTAGGTCATCTTCTTGATTTTCTATTTTGCTGCGTTGTCCAGGGCTGTTCCCCCCCAGGATGGCTGGGTTCTGGAGAATCAATATTGCTCTGTCTTTTGTTGTTTGAGCTTTTATGCTGACCTCTACCCATTGGGCTGTTTTAGGTGTTAGCTGTTAGTTTCTTTGTTTCCTGGAGTCCTGAGGTAGGGAGAATCCCCTTGGCTGGAAGATGATTTTTCCTAAAGGAGTCCTCCTCTGCTTTTTGGTTATGGTCACTGTATTGCCAGAGTTTCTCAGGAATTGCCACTGCTCACCTCAGGTGTGTAGCCCTGAGTAGTAGCTGTATTCTTTGTTAGGCACGGGGACTCTCCTCTTACCCATAGAAGTTCTCTAGACAGCTTCCCCACTGCTGGGTTTGTCGTTATAAATTTATTGAGCTGCTGCTGTTGTTATAGTTTTCCAGGTACAGTCCTCTTGAAGAACCTGCTGATTCCCTAGCTGTGGGGTTTTCACCCAACAGGGAAATTCAGTCTGTTGTCCTGGGGCACACAGTTCTTTCCGAGAAAGTGAGAGGAGCACCTAACAAGTCTCTGGGCCAGAGGCTGAGTGCTCTGCTCTGGCCCTGGAGAATGTGCACCTAGGGTGAGTTGGTGCCTGGGGGCATTGCTCTGGTCTGGAGGCTGGGTGCCTCAGTCTGGACCTGAAGCTGTGTGTCCCTGTCTGGGATGTCAGCTACAGGCCCTGCTCTGGTCCAGATGCTGTGGGTGCAGCCCTCTTGAAGGACCAGGGATTCCCACAGTTTTATTGTAATTCCCAGAAGTTGGAAAATAGACATATATGCCTCAGGTGAGGAATGGATGTGGAAATTGAGGTTCATTTACTCAAAAGAATTCTTCTCAGCTCTTAAAAACATGACAATGAAATTTCTTGCTAAAGATGAAACTAGAAAAGATATCCTGAGTGAGATATCTCAAAAGTGTAAAGACACACATGGTATGTACTCCTTGATAAGTGGTTACTAGACATATAATAAAAAATATAATTATATTAAAATCTCTAAAATACCAAGAAGCTAATCAAGAAAAGGTACCCTGGGTAAGATATCAATCCTATTTAGAAAGGCAGGAAGGATACACATCAGAAAAGGGAAAACAAAACAGAACAAAACAACAAAAACAAAGAAGAGGACAGGATCCTACCACAAAAGGCCTCTGAAAGCATCTTGTCTACAAGGTATCAAAGCAGAGGCTGTCAATAGTCATATTTTGAACAGAGGGCAAAGAACCTTATGAAATAGGGGGAGATGGAAAGGAATGGAAGGTAAAGGTGCTGAACAAGGAGAGAAACAAATCTGGGCACAAGTATTTTTTTCTGAGACTTATACTCCAACAAAGGACCATTCATGGTTATTACCTAGAATCCCTCCTCAGATTTAGCTGTGTTCAAGCGGCTTCTGCTCAACATTCAAGTGGAATTCCCTAGTAATGGCAACAGAGTTTGTCTCTGATATCAACTCAGTAGCCTGCTCTTTGAGCACCTTCCACAGAGGTAGGTGCAGTCTCACCTGGCCAGAGAGAAAAATAATGCCCACACTCCTAAAGAGATATGATATATTTGGATTAGGTGGAAAATAATGTTTCCCTCCCCTAACAATGGACTGTGGGAAGGGTAATGTTGGAGAAGAGAGTGGAATGGTGAGTGTGGGAGTGGATAAAGGAGAAGCTGCAGGTTGGGTATAGAATGAATAAATGTAATAAATTAATAAATAAGTTAATTTGTTGGTTTTTTCAAGGAAATTGCATTGAGTCAGTAGATTGCTTTTGATAAGATTTCCATTGATAGCATGTTAATCAAATTAATCCATCAGCATGGGAGTGGTTTTCATCTTCTGAAATCTTCTGTTTTATTTTTTATTTATTTTTCATTCACAATTGAAGTTCTTACCATACGGATTTTATTTTTTACTTGCTTGGTTAGAGACACATCAAGAAATTAGATAGAAAATCTTTTGTTTCAGACCCTACCTAAAATGGTCAATCCCCATTGTGAAAGGCAAAGAGGATGGACATCAGTAAAAGAAGAAAACAGGAAACAACCTAGGAACCTACCACAAAGGGCCTCTGAAAGCCTCTGCCCTACAGACTATCAAAGCAGATGCTGAGCCTGATGGGCAACTGTTGGGCAGAGTGAATGGAATTTTATGTAAGAACTGGGAAATAGTAAAAGCTGGAGAGGACAGGGCCTCCACAAAGAGAGCAACAGAACAAGAAAATTTGAACACAGGGAACTTCCCAGAGACTCATAATCCAACCAAGGACTATTCATGGAGATAACCTAGAACCCCTGCACAGATGTAGCCCATGGCAGCTCAGTCTTCAAGTGGGTTACATAGTAATGTGAAGAGGGACTGTCTCTGACATAATCTGACTGGCCTGCTCTTTGATCACCTCACCCTGGCGGGGAGCAGCCTTACCATTGTAGAGGACAATGCAGCCACTTTTGATGTGAACTGATGGACTAAGATCAGAAAGGAGAGGAGAACCTCCCCTATCAGTGGACTTGGAGAGTGGCATGCATGCAGAAAGGAGAGGGTGGGTGGGATTGGGAGGAGAGGAGGGAGGGGCTTATGGGGGGATGCAGAATGAATAAAGTGTAATTGATGAAAAATTTAAAAAAAAGAAAAAAAAAAGAAACGGTAATTTAAGAACCTTAAATGACTTTCAAAAGTGGAGGAAAAGATGGAGTTAGTCAATTTACATGGAGCACGTCTCGCCCCTGCAGGCAATGGTCTCCTGAACCTACTCAGACCTAGGACACTTCCACTGCTTGTTCTAGAATTGATGCAGGATGTTCCAATGAGGGGGTTAAGGCTTCTCATAATATTTCCTATAAGTCCACACCTGTTTGATTATAACCTCCATTTTTATTCATTGTTAGCCAGATAGAGCCAAGTAATTGTGGTAATGATAGTTGCTTTTTTGCCCAATGCCGGAATGCTAGTGAATTTAGGTATGCCATGGTTACTCACATGCCTCACCTGGGTGCCTGTGCCCGTTGATGCCCCTCACGCTATGACTCTCTTCAGACAGAAAAGGGATCTTGGAATTACAGCTGCCATTATTACTGCCATCTCATTGGCAGCTGTTGGAGCTACCACCATGGCATTAGCCATGAGTCATACTGTGCAGACTGCTCAGACCTTGAATAATCTTTTAACCAATGTAGCTCATGCCTTAGATGTATGAAAAGGAATTAATGCTCAACTAAAAGGAGTCTTGATGGTGTTCAATCAGAGGATTGACCTCATGCAGGAGCAAATTGATACCCTATGGCAAATCGATCAACTTGGCTGTCAATGGAAGTATGCTAGACTTTGTGTCACTAGCATACAATATGAGAATTTTTCCTGTGCTGCAAATCTGTCTAAACAATTGTCTAGCTATATTTTAGGTAATTGGACTGAAGAATTCGATACTATCATGGAGCAGCTGAGAGTGGCCATTGTTACAGCAAATTCTACCGGAGTGGATGCAGGACTAGCCACAGGATTATCATAATGGATTGCTGCAGCCATGAATCATCTGAAGGAATGGGTGGGTATGGGAGCATTAGCAGGCCTTCTGGTGTTGGTCTCCTTGGTTTGCCTGTGGTGTATATGCAAGATTACAGTCTCACAACAGGGTAATGCAGCCATGACCATTCAGGTCTTTACAGCCATTGAAGCAGGACAGTCTCCCCAAGCATGGTTGGCTACCATAAAAAGTTAAAATGTTATGCTCAGGATGCGAGGCTAAGCAATGCACTCAGGGACAGCTGCTTTTGACCCAGAGAAGAGCATGTCTGATTGCATGTGGGTTGATGCCCCAGGTCCCTCCTGTGAGAAAAAGGTATAGGATGGGTCTGATGCTCTTTGGGTGGTACTAAGTCCCAATTTATCTCTAATATCAGAGATCAGATCTCTACTCTTGCCTGATGGGTCTAAAACAAAACGGGGGAACTGTAGAGAGCTGTGTAATGCCGAGCCTTAAAGATGGAGCTGGTTTCTGCCCTCCACCTTCCCGATGGTGAGTGCTCTCTGTCACAAACAACTCCATATTTGGCTAAGGCTGAGGATCTGGCTTGCTTCCATATATGTGGACCTATCTGCATTGCCCATGAGGCATGCTGGGGTTGGCTACCCAGAGGCTATTTTAAGCTGTGGGCTGGCTTTCCCCAGGGTCAGAAGATTGTTCAAGGTTCCTGAATAAACTGCATTGAGAAGAAAAAAAAAAAAAAAGAGAGAGGAGGACCTCCCCTATCAGTGGACTTGGGGAGAGGCATGCATGCAGAAAGGGGGAGAGGGTGGGACCGGGAGGGTAGGAGGGAGGGGCTCATGGGGGGATACAAAAGGAATAAAGTGTAATTAATACATGTTAAATAAAAAATTAAAAATAAAAAAATAAAAATAAAATAAAATAAATAAAAAATAAAAATAAAAAAAACGTAAGTCAATGGGAACAAAAAAATCTTTTTTCTGTTGTCTTTTTTTTTCTGCTATTTCGAAGGATGTTGTTTCTCTAAATTCTTCATCACCCCTTTTTTTTTGTATAGAGAAGTGCTACTGACTTTTGTTGTTGTTGTTGTTAATTTTGTTTCCATACACATTGTTCAAGATGTTTACCAGCTGTGGGAGTTGCCTGGTAGAATTTATGTGATCACATATGTATACTATCATACTATTTACAAATGTGAATGTGTGTTTAGTTTTGTGAAATGCTGTTTTCTACATCTAAGAAGGTAATCATGTGGATTTATTTATTTCTCTTGTTCATGCAGTGGATGAATTTTTGATCATTGAAACATAACTGTATGTCAGGAATAAAGCCAACACAGTCATACTTAATGAACCATTTAATGTGTTCTTGGATATGGGTTGTGAATATTTTATTGACTATTGTAGCATGACTGCACAAAAGGGACGTTGGTTTGAAATTCTCTTTCATTTTTTTTTTATCTTTGGGCAGTTTACTTATCAAGGCAAAGGTGGTTTATAGAATGAGATTTTCAGGTTTGATTTTGTTTGTACTATGTGGATTAATTGGTAGAGTATTATTAGCTCTTCCTTGAAAATTTGCTCTAATTCTTTGCTAATAACATCTGGTCATGGGTTTATCAAATGGACGACTTTTAATGACAACCTCTACTTTCTTAGCTGATAAAGATTATTTCTCTCTTTGTTTCTTTTTTTCTCCTTTTTATCGTATATTACAATTTGTTCATTTTTCAACCAATCCCCTTCCTTCAGTATCTCCCAATCCTATCCTCCCTCCCTTATCTCTTCCTATACCCCCCCATAGTCAACTGAAAGGGGAGGTCTTCCTCCTCTTTCATCAGACCCCAGCTTTTCAGGTTTCATCATTCCTGGCTGCATTGTTATTCCCTTTGGCTTCATAAGGTTGCCTGTCCCTTAAGTGGGAAGTCATCAATGAGTGATTCAAAGAGTTCACATAAGAAACAGAACCTTTTCTCTTTGCTAAGAAACCTACTTGTAGATTGAGATGCTCTGCACTACATCTGTGCAGGGGTTTAGATGATCTCCATGAATGAACTTAATTTGGAGAATCAGTCTGAGTAAAGATTCCAGGACATTGATTATTTTTGGTTCTATTCCTCACTTTGTGGAACTCCTGTCTCCTCCGTGTCTTTCTTTCTAACCCACCTTGCATAAGTTTCCCTTTATCCTACTCAAACTTTGCTAAGATGAATAAATTCAAATGACAACACCTCCTTCAAAAGATGTGGAGAAACGTGAACACTGCTCTCTTGCTTTTGGAAGAGTAACATTATGCATCCACTCTTGATATTGATCTATAACTTTCTCAAGAAAACAGGAATTGTGATACTTTAAGATCCAACTATCCTGTGTCTTGAACTTGTGATCCTCCAGTCTCTGCCTCCTTCAGCAAATACTGTGTATGACATTGTGTATGACACCACAACCACTCTGGAAATCAATCTGGTGCTTTCTCAGACAAATAGGAGTAGTGTTTCCCCAAGATCCAACTATCCCACTACTAGGCATCAAAGTGGCTTAAGTGCACAACAAGGCCATTTGCTCAACCATGTTTGAAGCATCTTTATTTGTAACAGCCAGGAGTTGGAAATAACCCAGATGCCCCTAAACTGAAGAATGGATACAGGAGTTGTGGTACATCTACACAATGGAATATTACTTAGCAAGAAAAACAAGGGAATGATCAACTTTGTATGTAAGTGGTGGGAACTGGAAAGGATCATCATGAGTGTGCTATCCAGAAGCAGAGAGACATGCATGGTATAAACTCACACATATAGACATATAATATAAGATAAACATACTCAAAACTGCACAGCTAAAAACAATAATCAAGAGAGAGGAGTTTGGCTAAAATATTCAATCCATGTCCTGAAAGGTAAAGACATCAGAAGAAAAAAACAGGAAACAAGTTTGGAACCTGCCACAGAGGGCCTCTGAAAGGTTCTGCCCTGCAGACTATCAAAGAATATGCTGAGACTTATGTCCAACATTTGGGGAGAGTGCATGGAATCTTATGAAAAAAACTGGGAAATAGTAAGATCTGGAGGACAGTAGCTCCACAAAGTCAGCAAAAAAAAAAAAGTCCAAATGTTGGGGAGAGTGCAGGGAATCTCATGAAAGAAGTGGGAAATAGTAAGATTTGGAGAGGACAGGAGCTCCACAAGGAGAGCAACAGAACCAAAAAATTTGAACACAGGGGTCTTTCAAGAAACTCATATTCTAACCAAGTACCATGCATGCAGATAACCTAGGAACCCTGCACAAATGTAGCTCATGGCCATTCAGTGACCAAGTGGGTTCTATAGTAATAGGAACAGTGATTGCCTCTGACATGAATGGATTGCCCTTCTCTTTGATCTCCACCTTCTGACAAGGAGGAGCCTTACCAGGCCCCAGGAAATGATAATTCAGCCACTCCTGAGGATATCTAATACACTAGGATCAGAAGCAAGGACAGGAAAACCTTCCTAATAGCAGACATGGGGAGGGGCATGAGTGGAGAACTGGGAGAGAAAGTTGGATTAGGAGAGGAAGAGGGAGGGTTTATTGGGGAATAAAAAGTGAATTAAGTGTAATTAATAAAAATGAAAATAAAAATTAAAAAAGATTTGACCACCATGGAATAAAGCTGGACATCAACAACAACAATAACGGAATTAGAAAAAAGCCTACAAGCACATGGAAACGGAACAACTTGCTGCTCAATGATAGCTGGATTAAGGAAGAAATAAAGAAATTAAAGACTTTCTAGAATTCAAAGAAAATGAACACATACCCTAATTTGTGGGACACAATGAAAGCAGTGCTCAGAGAAAAAGATTCATAGCACTAAGTGCCATCAAGAAGAAATTTGTGACATCTCATAGAAGCAACTTAATGGCCCAACTGAAAACCCTAGAGAAAAAAGAAGCAAATGCACCCAAGTGGAGCAGACAGCTGGAAATAATCAAACGCAGGGTGGAAATTAGTCAACTAGAAACAAATAAAACTATTCAAAGAATCAATGAAACAAAAAGCTGGTTCTTTGAAAAAATCAAAAAGATACACAAAGCTTTAGCCAAACTAACTAAAAGGCAGAGAGAAACTATCCAAATCAACAAAATCAGAAATGAAAACGGGAACATAATTATAGACACTGAGGAAATCCAAACAATCATTAGGTTGTATTACAGAAGCCTATATGCCACAAATTTCGAAAATCTAAAAGAAATGGACAATTTTCTGGATAGATTCCATGTAACAAAATTAAATCAAGATCAGGTAGAAAGATTGAATTGTCCTATTTCCCCAAGGAAATAGAAGGAGTCATCAACAGTCTCCCTTCCAAAAAAGGCCTGGGCTAGATAAATTCAGTGCAGAATTCTACCAGACCTTCAAAGAAGTGCTAACTCCAATTCTCTCCAAACTATTCCACAAAAAAGAAACAGAAAGAAGATTACCAAACTCATTCTATGAAACCAGAGTCACCTTGATACCTAAACCACAAAAAGACCCAATAAAAAAAGAGAACTTCAGACCTATCTCTCTAGTGAACATTGATGCAAAAATACTCAATAAAATACTTGCAAACAGAATCCAAGAACACATCAAAGATATCATCAACCATGACCAAGTAGGCTTTATCCCATGCATGTGAGGGTGGATCAACATACAGAAATCCATCAATGTAATCCATCATAAAAAAAAAAAAGCATTTGACAAAGTCCAACACCCATTCAGGTTTAAAGTCTTGGAGAGATCAGGATACAAGGCACATACATAAACACAGCAAAGGCAATATACAGCAAGCCTATAGCCAACATCAAACTCTATGGAGAGAAAATTAAATCAATCCTACTGAAATCAGGGACAAAAAGGCTTTACATACCTCTTCAACAGTACTTGAAGTCCTTGCCACCACAATACGACAACTAAAGGGGATCAATGGGATAAAAATCAGAAAGGAAGAGGACAAAGTGTCACTATTTGCAGATGATATGATAGTATACATGAGCGACCCCAAAAATTCAACCAGAGAACTCCTCCAGCTGATAAACACCTTCAGCAAAGTGGCAGGATACAAAATCAACTCAAAAAATAAGAAGTCCTCTTGTATACCAAAGACAATAGGGCCTAGAAATAAATAAGGGAAACAACACCCTTCACAATAGCCACTAATTACATAAAAGTACCTTGGGGTGACACTAACCAAGCAAGTGAAAGTATTGTTTGAGAAAAACTTCAAGTCTCTGAAGAAATTGAAGAAGATATCAGAAGATGGAAAGATCTCCCATGCTCATGGATTGGTAGGATTAACATTGTGAAAATGGCCATCCTGCCAAAAGCAATCTACAGATTCAACACAATCCCCATCAAAATAACAACTCAATTCTTTACAGACCTTGAAAAAAAGATTCTCAGCTTCATATGGAGAAACAAAAAACCCAGAATCTCCAAAACGATCCTTTACAACAACAGATCATCTAGATATATCTCCATCCCCAATCTCAAGCTGTACTACATAGCAAAAGTATTTAAAACTTCATTGTATTGGCATGGAAAGAGAAAGGAAGATCAATGGAAATGAATAGAAGACGCAGAAATAAACGCACACACGTATGAATACTTGATTTTTGACAATGCAGCCAAAACCATTCAATGGAAAAAAGACAGCATTCTCTACAAATGGTGCTGGTACGACTGGATGTCTACATGTAAAACAGGCAAATGTATCCATATTTATCACCCTGCACAAAAATTAAGTCCAAATGGATCAAAGACCTCAAGATAAAACCAGATACTCTAAATCAGTTAGAAAATAAATTGGGGAACAGCCTAGAACTTATTGTCACAGGAGACAAATTCCTGAACAGAGCACCAACAGCACAGACTCTAAGAGCAATAATCAATAAATGGGAGCTCATAAAACTGAAAAGCTTCTGTAAAGCAAAGGACACCATTATCAAAACAAAACGACTTCCTACAGATTGGGAAAGAATCTTCACCAACCCTTTATCTGACAGAGGGCTAATATCCAATATATATATAACGCATATATAAAGAATATAAAAGCAACAAATCAACTAATCAAATTAAAAAATGGGAACAGAGCTAAAGAGAGAATTCTTGATAGAGGAATATTGAATGGAAGAGAACACTTAAAGGAAAGCTCTAACTCATTAGCTATTAGGGAATTGCAAATTAAAACAACCCTGAGATTTCACCTTACTCTCATCAGAATGGCCAAGATGAAAAACTAAAGTCAGAACACATGCTGGAGAGGTAGTGGAGAAAGGGAAACCCTCCTCCATTTTTGGTGTGAATGTAAACTGGTACAACCTCTTTGGAAGTCAATCTGGCGCTTACTTAGAGAATTAAGAATAATTCTTCCTCAAGACCCAGGTATACCACTGCTAGGTATATACCCCAAATTTGCTCAAGTACACAAAAAGGACATTTGCTCAACCAATGTAGCAGCTTTATTTGTAATAGCCAGAACCCAGAAATCGCCGAGATGTCCATCAATGGAGGAATGGATACAGAAATTGTGGTATTTTTACACAATAGAATACTACTCAGCAATCCAAAAAGAGGAAATCATGAAATTTGCAGGCAAATGGTGGGATCTAGAAAAGATCATTCTGAGTGAAGTATCCCAGAAGGAGAAAGTCAAGCATGGTATATACTCGCTTATAGAGACTTACAAGATATGATAAACATAATGAAGTCTATACACCTAAAGAAGATAAACAAGAAAGTAGACACAGGGTAAGATGATCAATCCTCACTTAGAAAGATGAATGAGATGTGCATTGGATGACAGGAATCTACTGCAGAATGTATCTGAAAGACTACCTAGCAGTGTTTCAAAACAGATGCTAAGACTCATAACCAAACCTTTGGCAGAAGGGGAGTTAGTATGATGGGGAAAGGATAGGAGCTCCACAAGGACCAAATATATCTGGGCACAGTTTTTTTTTTTTTTTTTTTTGTTTTGTTTGTTTGTTTTCTGAAACTCTTTCTCCAACCAAGGACCATGTGTGGACATAACCTAGAACCTTTGCTCAGAGGAAACTCATGGTAGTTAAATAAGCATTTGGTTTCCTATAGTTAGGGGAAAAGGGACTATTTCTGACAGGAACTCAATGGCAGGATTTTTGACCTCCCCAACCCCCCCCCCCCCCAAGTAAAGGGCAATCCTGCTAGGCCACAGAGGAGGATTTTGCAGCCAATCCTGAAAGTACCTGATAAAACAGGGCCATAGAAAAGAAGAGGAGGTCCTCCCAAATCCATTGACTTAAAAAGGGACAGGGAGGAGCAGAGGGAGGGAGGGTGGGATTGGGATTGGGAGGGAATAAAGGAGTGGGATACAGCTAGGATACCGAGTTAATAAAATGTAACTAATAATAATAATAAAATTTAAAAATTGTTCAGCTATACCACTCCTGGGTATATATCAAAAAAATGTTCAAATATACAACCAGAATATTTGTTCAACCATGTTCGTAGCAGGTTTATGTGAAAGAACCAGAACCTTGAAACAATACAGATGTTTCTCAACTGAGGAATAGTTACAAAAATTGTCGTACTTTCACAATGGAATAGTATTGTATTGTATTGTATTGTACTGTACTGTATTGTATTGTATTGTATTGTATTGTAATATAGTAGTATTCCACAATGGAGTACTACTCAGCCATTACAAACAAGGAGATCATGAAAACTGCAGGCAGAGAGTGGGAACTAGGAAATATCCTGAGTGAGATCACCCAGAAGCAGAAAGTCACACATGGTACATACTCACTTATAATTGGATATTAGACATATAATATAGGATGAACATACTAAAATTTGTACACCTAAATTATCTCAACAAGGAGGACAACCCTGGGCACGATGCTCAAACCTCATTCAGAAAGGCAAATTTAATGGACATCTGAAGAAGGAGACAACAGGATACAAGACAGGAGCCTAACACAGAGTGTTTCTGAAAGACCATACTCAGCAGGAAGAGGCTGAGACTCATAGCACATTTTTTTTTTTTTATTTTCCTCATCTGAATTCAAATTTGGTAAGGGGATAATGGATAATCAAAAAATTATCCATTTCATGTAGATATTCAAATTTTGTGGCATATTGGCATTTGAAGTAGGATTACTGATTTTTTTGAATTTCCTTAGTGACTGTTATTATAACTTCTGATTTTATAATTTGGAAAGTATCTCTCTGCGTTCTAGTTAGATTGTCTAAGCTGTGGTTTATCTTGTCAGTTTTCTCAAAGACGCACTTCTTGGTTTCATTGATAATTTGAATGGTTCTCTTTCTGCTGCACTGTCGCAGAAAGGCAAATGTTGCACGTTCTTACCTGAGGTTCCTAGCTTCAAATCATTCTATGTGAACACATTACCTGTAATAATTACAGAAACCAAAATGTTAGAAATTTTTAAATCAAAACCAAGAAAATGAATAGGGAACAAGCAAGATGCAGGTATACTGAAAACAGTAATAGGAATCCAGCAGTCTTAGTTTGGGATGGAGTGTGAAATAAATAGAGGGAGAAGTTTAACATAATAAGGAAACATATTTGCTTCAGCCTAGAGGTTTTCTCTAGGGTTGTACTCAAGTAGTGAGTTTCTGCATCTTCCTTCCCCGGAGGACCTCCATTTGTGCCATTAAGTTGCTTGTAAGAGATGTCTCCAATATAAAGGTACTTAGTGCTATCAACTATTCACTTAGTACTGTTTTCACCGTGTTCCACAATTTTCAATACTATTTTCGTTCATTTTCACTAAATACTAGAGAATCTTTAATTTACTTATTTGTTCCCTGTCCCACTTTTCATTGAGTAGAAACTTGTTTAGTTCCTAAGAGTCTATAGGTTTATTAAATTTATGTTGTTGTCATGGTCTAGCTTTATTACATGGTGGTCTGATAGGCTCCAAGGGATTATTTCCATCTTTTTGTATATATTAAATCTCCCCTTTTGACCAAGTACATGGTCAATATGGGGGAGGATTCTATGTGGAGATGAAGAGAAGGGTAAATTATTTTGTATTTGTTTGAAAATTTCTCTGCATAACTTTTGGTTACATTTGATTCATAACACATGTTAATGTCTGTTTTTCTTGCTTAAAGTATTTTGATTTGAACTGCCACTTTTGAGAATGGGGTGTTGAGGTATCCCATTTTAATGATTACGGGACTATGTGTGGTTTAAGCTTTTTTAATGTTTATTTTCCAGGTGTGGGTGTGCTTGTATATGTGACATGGATGTTCAGAATTGAGACTTAATCTTGGTGGGATTTTTCTTTGATGTTTATGAAATGTCCTTTCTTACCTCTTTGGATTAATTTTGGTTGAAATTCTTTTTCATTAAATATTAGGATGGTGACTGGAGCTTGCTTTTTTGTGACTTTTAGGTTGGAAAACATGTTTTAAAAATACATTTTAATTTTAGGATATATGTATCATTGTGGCTGAGGTGTTTTTCTTCTTCATAGAATAAAGATAGATAATGTTTACAAGTTCATTCTTTTAGTATTTGTCTTTTTATTGGATATTTTATCTCCATGGATATTGAGGGAGATATAAATGACAAGTGACATATATGTTATTTAATTTTATGTCGGTTGTGGAAGTGTGTTTGTTTCCATATTTATTATTATTTTGTTGCAGTTATTTATATCCTGTGTTTTTTGTGGGAGGGAAGGTAAGCAAGATGAAGTTAACATCCTTGTGTGAAAGATTTCCTTCTAATACCTTCTGTAGGGCTGGGTTAGTGCTTCAATATTGCATAAATGTATGTCTGTTATTGAATATTGTGTTTTCTGCATCAATGGTGACTGAAAGTTTTTCAGTGTAAAGTTGTCTGGACTGGCATCTTTAGTCTCCTTCCATTGGCTATTTCCTGTCACAATGATCAACACTCATCAATGTATTCAACACTGTCTTGAACTCCAAGGGGATTTTATATTTCTTTGTTCATTACTTGGATTCAAAAATTTTTTTATATATTCACCTTTCTGCTCTTCGGAAGTTTATGCTTTACAACCCCACCTTTTGCAGTAGGAAACTCTGTTTCTCACAACTTGGACATCCAGCCAAAGGGCCTGCACTTAATTGTGTATTTTAGATTCCTATCTGAAAAGAAAAATTCCCTTATATATACATTTTTCAATATACAAAGACATTTAAAGTGTGTATCCATGAGCAAAGGTCAAGATGACTATAGATTTCAGTACCCACATGCCAGGAAAAGGTTAGTTACCAATTATCCTATCTGTTGTTTCTGGAAGAAAGATCCTTCCCATCTGGAGTCCTCTACCCACCTGTGGTTTCAAGCTATCCATGAATTCTTAGGAAGTATAAGGTTGGGTAAATCAAGACAATATCAATAGAGGTCATATTGGCATCTTGTGACAGTCACAGTTGAGCACCTGTGGGCCATCAAGAAGGTAGAAGGTTTGATCACAGTGGTTTTCTGGACTTAGATACTCTTTAGACAGTAAGCAATGTGCTGTTTCTCAGAGGAGGGCACACATACGGTGTGAGATTCTTACATGTATTAGATCTTTACTCTGAGATAATTTCCTTCTTTCCTTATACTAGCAGTAGCATCTGTGGCAATAGTGTTCAATCATTTGGATAGGTATGTCATACATAGGACATTTCCATGGACTCAAAACATGAGAGTGCTAAATTAATGTGGTGAGAGAAGAGGGAACCCTTTCTCCCTTGGGATTGCAAGCTAATGGAGCTACTGTGAAAATCGGTGCAGAGCAAAAAAAAAAAAAAAAAAAAAAAAAAAAAAAAAAAAAATCCTACCAGACGTTCCAGCTATATTGTTTTAGCTTGATATCCTTCTTCACTGACAGTTGCTTACCCATCATTTCAGCTCTATTCACCATGTCTCAGAATTCTAAAGAACATCAATATTCTCCATGTGACAAACTGTTAGTGGAAATGTAGAATGTAGAAACTATGAAATTCTCTTTCCTAATAAAGTAAAATCATGAAATTTCCAAGTTGATGCAATGAACAGGAAAAGATCAAATTGACTGTGGTTCACTGACACAGAAAGGAACTGATTCATGTTCTTATGTGAGGTTCCTAGTATCAGATCATTCCAAGTGCACACATAAGCTGTAATAATTACAGAAACCAAAATACTAAATGTTTATATATTAAATTAAAACCAACAAAAAAAAGGAAACAAGCAAGACACAAGTAATCTAAAAACAGTAGTAGAGCAATATGGGTCTTAATTTGGAAGGATATATATATATATATATATACATATATATATATATATCATACACACATATATATATATATATATATATAAAACAAGAGAAATTAAACATAACAAGGACGTCCGAAAAGATATAAGGTGTCATACCACTCAAGTGAGGGCGAATTGGCCTTGCCCATAGTCTGGACAGCATGGCAGTACTGGCCCTGAGGTTCTGAGAGTGGAAGACCTAACCATGCCCCCTCAGTGGCTTCAGTGCTTGTGGGCAAAGTGCAGATGTGTTGGCCCTAGTGGCTGAAGCAGGCCAAATCAGCTATGACACAGGCACAGAGCCAGGATTTTGAGTTAACTCATCTGTTAACTGCAACTGTGTGTGAGGGGGCCATTCCTGCAGACATTTGTAAGTAAAACTTTTTGGACAAAGGGGAATATTATTTGACAAACAAGGCACTGTTCATCTTCCAGAGAGAGGTATTGCTCTGTTTTGTGTGTGTTTGGTGGGGTGGGAGGATCTAGGGCAGAGGGATGAGGACTGGGGTGTGTGATATGAAACTGGCAAAGTATCAGTTTCTAAAACTGTTGAAATAACATTACGTGTCTACTTTAAAATGCATTAAATCATGATGTGTCTGTGTGTGTGTGTGTGTGTGTGTGTGCGCATGTGTGTGTTTTAATAAATGACAGTGTCTTTTTTTTCTTAAGTGGTTGTGACAATACTCACTTGAAGCACCATAGACCATCTAAAATAACACCAACATGTAGGAGGTTATATAACTATATTACAAGTGATATATAATTGTATTACAGTCTCAAAAAATTATAGCAGATGAGACAACATTGTATACATCACTTTTCCAAACCATGAGACACGAGGTTTATTTTGTAAGTGAAGGATAGAACAGAACACTTGCTGAGGGTGATTTTCATGAAGTGTCAGCAGTCTAGTTGCTTTAAACATGGCCTGATTGAGGATAAAACCAGGCAACAAGACAACATAAAAGTGGAAAAGCTCACGAGGTCTGAGTCCCTACAGAAAGAACTACAGGAAACAAACTAGAGGAGAAGTAATCTACTCCAGGGATGAACACAACAATTTGATTCTCAACACCAAATGCAGAACACTGGAAATGTATATAGGCAGTATCATATGAACTTATCTAGTAGTGTTTAATATGTTTGTAAGATATAATATTGCAAACATATATTAAAAAAGGAATGTATATATATATTAATATATTTATATAGAATATACAAATACATATATAACATAAACATTTTCAAAATCAAGCAGTTTTTTAATTTTCCTTTTTTTTTACTACCAACAGTTAGCTTAGCCTTCCTTTCCTTACTGACTGAGCTTCAAGAGTCATCAAAGAAACTAACTCATTTTTTTTCTTATCATTTTTTTTATTTTTTTATCAGTTACATTTTATTAACTCTGTATCCCAGCCGTGTCCCGATCTCTCATTCCCTCCCAGTCCCTCCCTCCCTCCCTCATCTCCACGGTGCCCCTTTCCAAGTCCACTGATAGGGGGGACCTCCTTCCCATTCATCTGATCCTGTTTTATCAGGTATCTTCAGGACTGGCTGCAAAGCCCTCCATTTTTGACCTACCCAAAATATAAAAAAAATAATAAAAGAACTGTCAAAAAAAAAAAAAACAGGAAGATTTTCTCACTTTGGCTGAGAAATGACCCTGTGATTGCTTTTAACTCTCTCCCATCTTGAAGAATCCCTTTGATGTTGGCTCCCCAGAACTCTCTGTCTGTAAAGTATCATGATCACATGACAGGTCAAATAATTCAACGAACTTTTCTTATACCCATGAGTCACCTACAAATTTTAGGGCCAACTTGCTATAATTATCATTAACATTTTCCTGGAACCAGATGTTGCTTTTGTAATTCTTGGTAAATCTGGTTTCTGCTAAGAGTCTGGTCTGGTGCTTCCTCTGACCAAACTTTCCCAAGTAGGCCTGTGACATCTCTTTTTAAGTAAAGGAGGGTAAGAGATGATCCTTCAGAATAAGTGGACTTCATAATTTTCTCAGCCAAGGAAGACACTTTCAAAACCTCTCTGCAAATAGGTTGAATATATCTTCTCCTGCTTCAAAATAAACAGCCATAGCCACAACTCCTCCTCACACACCTTCTATACCTTTCCAAAAGCCCATCAAATGTTCCACATCTGGCCAAGCAGCTGTGAAAAGTTGCCAATCTACCCAAGGGCCTACTAGACAATCCATATCATCCCAAAAGGCTCAAGAGCCTGCTGTGTCTACCCCAAAGTGTCTACATTGCCATCTGCCAGGGTGATTCAGGGAAATTCTTCACCTCTGTCCAGCACTCCAGTACTTTTTCACCTAGATCAAAGTGCTCCATCACTTTCCAAATCTGAATTAGGAGCTAAGGAATGTTCCCTATCTCTGCCTGGGTCTGGGGGAAAGTCCACATATGCACAAAAAATTCTAGGACTAGTGCCATGAGAGGGCTTGAAGTTTTCTGTATCTTCAAGAGTATCTAAAGACTCTTCTGCTTCCTGTCTTCTTTTCTTTTTTGAATTTTTATTTATTTTTTTTAATTTTATTTTTTATCAGTTACATTTTATTAACTCTGTATCCCAGCCGTGTCCCGATCCCTCATTCTCTACCAGCCCTATCGCTGTCTTCTTGCTATAGAACATTTATCACCTTCGCTAGTGTCTTCAGTAAGATCAGCATCTAATAAGGTGTACCTTAGAACTGCACCATATATCAGTAGGTCTTGGAAATACTCAACATCTGCCCCAAGAAATCTGTGTTGTTTCCAATCTGCCCAGGGAACAATACAACCTTTGCTATCTCCCCAAGGGATTCAGGAAACCTTTCCATCTTCACTAGGATATTCAGGACATTGGCCCCAACTCCTAGGGGAACTGAAACATCCCTTATTAGCACAAGGGATTTCAGGACATTCCATTCCTGATCAAGGGCCTCTGGAAATAGAACCTTCTTCATGCTCAACTGCTGTTAAAGGAGCTTTAGTGTCTTTCCAAAGACTTCTGACACTATCCCCAGCCAGTCAGAGTACTGCTGGTATTTTTCTAACTAGCCAGGGGGCTCTAGGATGATTGTAATCATACCAAAGCAAAATATGAACTTTCCAGTCTTCAAAAAAGATGCTCAAAATTTTGCCATCAGCACAAGCTGCTGTTGAAATTTCCCCTTATGGTCCAAGGTCTGCTGTACATTTACCAGTGGCTCCAGAGTTTTCATTCCTTTCTCCATCATCTTACCAGACTCAATTAGTTTAGCCACATGATCATAGGGGTCTAGGAGTATCTAAATATTGCACAGGGAACCTATGTTTGATGCCATCATCCCAAAGGAAACACAGAAGGCCCTCAGTCTCAGAAAAGAGTGTAAGACCATTGCCTTCTCCCCAAGGAGCTGTGGGATATTCTTCATCGATAGAACAGATACTTGAACTGTCAACACCTCCACAGGGAATTCTAGGACATTCTCTAAGTGGTCTAGATAATATGCTACATTCCCTGTCTTCTCAGGGGAAAGTAAGACTTCTGCCATTTGTAGTAGTTGATACAGGGATATATTTACCAGCACTGGGTTCTGAAAAACATTTCACAGGTGCCTTAGTGTTGCAAGAACCTGTGCTGTCTGGTCAGGATCCTGTGGGAATTTCCTTACCTGTACAAAAAAGTCTCAGATATTTGCCACCTGATTCAAAGGCTGTGAGACTTTCCCTGTATGTCCAAAGAGATCAAGAAGTGTCCACCTTAGAAAAAGGGACTACCAATCCTTTGGAATGCTGCTGAAGTGGCTCTGATAAATCCTGGTTATTGCCAAAGAGCTATAGAACATTTCCAATGTGCCCAAGGTGCTTTAGGACATTTTTCCCCTGTTGTAGTTCATAAACTTTTCCAAATGGATCTGTAGATGGATAAATGTTTGACATCTTCAGGAACACCACCTGAAAACTTGTTCTCACTTTAAGTTTATAGAGAGTTCTGACACAGGTGGTCTGCGATATTTCTTATTTTCTCCAAAAGATCTTGAACATACAATTACTGCCACAGAGCCTCAAAATTTTCTATATCTGTTCCAGGACCTCTGGAACTTCGACTCTCTACCCAAGAGACTCCAGAATATTTGAGACAGAATAAAGGAGATAAAGGAGCCCTTGATCATTCCCAAATTAATCAGGGATCTCAAGACTGCTTGACATCTAAACAAGGACTCTTGAATATTTGTCATCTAACTCTTAGGTGATAAAAGCTGGTCATGAAAAAGATGGTCTGTAAACCTCTGTATCTGCTCCAATGGATCTCTTACACAGGATGCCTGCTAAAGAGCCCAAAGCAATTGCCATATCTGCACATGGTTCCCTGGGTTATTCATAACTCTCCAAAAATTCACAAAACATTTACAGCCTTTTCACTAGGAAATCTGGAATCTTGCCCATCTGACAAGGTAAGACTCAGAACGTTGACATCTTCACAGATTGTTCTGGAATCTACCCCAAGTATTTCAGGTACTCTAGAAGATTTGTCATATGCTTTAAAACATATGAGACTTTCCTCATTAACAAATGATACACCAGAGCATTCACAATGGATTGAGGGGGTTATGGAATCTTCTCCCTCAGCAACAGAAACTCTAGGATGGATGGCCCTTGCCCCAAAGTCTTTAGACAATTTCTTATTTGGACAAGGGTCTTTATGATCCTTGTCACAATCCCATAAAGCTGTGGAGATATTTCTTTCTACCCATGAGGCTGTGGAAATGGCTAATCACTCCAAAGATACAGTAGAAAAAATTTGATCATATGAAATGCCTTAACACCTCCTACTTCTTCACCTCCTCCTTTTCTTGCTGGAACAGTAGAGAAAGGAATCATGCTCTCTGCTCCATATTCACTCTTTCCCACAGAGACTTTGGGAACTTTCTCATATTATCAGGAATCTCAAGATTCTTTCTATATGCCATAGAAGGTGTAAAAAGGTCACCCTGTGCAAGAGATGAACTGGAACCATTTCTATCTAACCCACAGACCCGAGAACCTTTAGTAGCTACCAAAGGGCCATTGCAAATTTACCCTCCATCCCTAGAGACACTGACATTTACTGTCTTTGCTACAGGATATAGAACATTCCTTTATTTCCACAGGGATTGCCACACAACCACTAACCAACCAGAATGTTTTTGGGCATCTTTCAACTAGAGGTAAGGCTGTGGGATCTTCTCAATCTAGGCAGGATCTAGACTTTTCTACATGTGCACCAGGGTTTCTTTCGTCATTACTAAATCAGACCCCAAACCCTTCCCCTTGTGATCAAGAGATTAGAGAATCTATTATATCTTTTTTTTTTTTCAATGCAGTTTATTCAGGAACCTTGAACAATCATCTGACCCTGGGGGAAAGCCAGCCCACAGCTTAAATAGCCTCTGGGTAGCCAACCGAGGCGTGCCACGTGGGCAATGCAGATAGGTCCACATACATGGAAGCAAGCCAGATCCTCAGCCTTAGCCAAATGTGGAGTTGTTCGTGACAGAGAGCACTCACCATCAGGAAGGTGGGAGGCGGAAACCAGCTCCATCTTTCAAGCGGGGCATTCCGCAGCTCTCTACAGTTCCCCCTTTTTGTTTTAGACGCATCAGGCAAGAGTAGAGGTCTGATCTCTGATATAAGAAATAAATTGGGACTTTGTACTGATGTTCATTTAGTTGTCATCCACCCAAAGAGCATCAGACCCGTCCGATACCGTTTTCTCAGAGGTGGGAACTGGGGCATCAACCCGCATGCAATCAGACATGCTCTTCTGTGGGTCCAAAACGGCTGACCCTGAGTGCAGTGCTTAGCCTCGCATCCTGAGCGTAACATTTTAGCTTTTTATGGTATCCAACCATGCTTGGGGCGATTGTCCTGCTTCAATGGCTGTAAAGGCCTGAATGATCATGGGTGCATCACGCTGTTGTGAGACTTGTATATATACCACAGGCAAACCAAGGAGACCACCACCAGAAGGCTTGCTAACGCTGGAATGCCTGCCCATTCCTTCAGATGATTCATGGCTGCAGCAATCCATGATGATAATCCTGTGGCTAGTCCTGCGTCCACTCTGCTAGAATTTACTGTGACAATGGCCACTCTCAGCTGCTCCATCATAGTATCGAATTCTCCAGTCCAATTACCTAAAATATAGCTCGACAATTGTTTAGACAGATTTGCAGCACAGGAAAAATTCTCATGTTATATGCTATTGACTCAAAGTCCAGCATATTCTCATTGACAGCCAAGTTGAGCGATTTGCCATAGGGTATCAATTTGCTCCTGCACGAGGTCAACCCTCTGATTGAGCACCATCAAGCTTCCTTTTAGTTGAGCATTAATTCCTTTATGTACAACTAAGGCATGAGCTACATTGGCTAAATGATTATTCAGGGTCTGAGCAGTCTGCCCAGTATGACTCATGGCTAATGCCCCGGTGGTAGCTCCAACAGCCGCCAATGAGATGGAAGTAACAATGGTGGCTGTAGTTCCAAGATCCCTTTTCTGTCTGAAGAGAATCATAGCGTGAGGGGCATCAACGGGCGCAGGCACCCAGTGAGGCATGCGAGTAACCAGGGCATACCTAATTTTACTAGCATTCCAGCATTGGACAAAAAGCAAGTATCATTACAACAATTACTTGGCTCTATCTGGCTAATAATGAATAGAAATGGGGGATATAGACAAACAGGTGTGGGCTTATAGGAAATATTATAAGAAGCCTTAATCCCCTCGTTGAAACATTCTGTGTCAGTTCTAGAACTAGCAGTGGTGGTGTCCGAAGTCTGAGTAGGTTCAGGAGACCATTGCCCCCAGGGGCGAGACTTGCTCCATGCCAATTGACTAACTCCATGTTTTCCTCAACTTTTGAAAGTCATTTAAGGTTCTTAAATTATTTTTTCCCTTTTTTTAAAAATTTTTCATCAATTACACTTTATTCATTCTGCATCCCCCCATAAGCCCCTCCCTCCTCCCCTCCCAGTGCCACCCTCCCTCCTCCCTCTGCTTGCATGCCACTCCCCAAGTCCACTAATAGGGGACGTTCTCCTCTCCTTTCTGAACTTAGTCTGTCAGTTCACATCAAAAGTGGCTGCATTGTCCTCTACTATGGACTGGTAAGGCTGCTCCCCCCCAGAGGGAGGTGATCAAAGAGCAGGCCAATCAGATTATGTCAGAGGCAGTCCCTCTTCACATTACTATGTAACCCAATTGGACTCTGAACTGCCCTGGGCTACATCTGTGCAGGGGTTCTGGGTTATCTCCATGAATAGTCCTTGGTTAGAGTATGAGTCTCTGGGAAGTTCACTGTGTTCAAATTTTCTTGTTCTTTTGCTCTCCTTGTGGAGACCCTGTCCTTTCCAGCTCTTACTATTTCCCAGTTCTTACCTAAAATTCCGTTCACCTGCCCAACAGTTGCCCATCAGGCTCAGCATCTGTTTTGATAGTCTGAAGGGCAGAGGCTTTCAGAGGCCCTCTGTGGTAGGTTCCTAGGTTGTTTCCTGTTTTATTCTTCTTCTGATGTCCGTCCTCTTTGCTTTTCTGGATGGGGATTGGACCTTTTAGTTAGGGTCCTCTCTCTTGCTTAGTTTCTTTAGATGCACAGGTTTTAGTGGATTGGTCCTATGCTGTATGTCTATATGAGTGAGTATACACCATGTGTGTCTTTTTGCTTCTCGGACAACTCACTCAGGATGATCCTTTCCAGATCCCACCATTTACCTGCAAATTTCATGATTTCCTTATTTTTCATTGCTGAGTAATATTCCATTGTGTAGATGTACCACAATTTCTGCATCCATTCTTTAGTTTTGAGGCATCTGGGTTGTTTCCAGCTTCTGGCTATTACAAATAAAGCTGCTACAAACATGGTTGAGCAAATGTCCTTTTTGTGTACCTGAGCCTCTTTTGGATATATGCCCAGGAGTGGTATGGCTGGATCTTGAGGAAGCGCTATTCCTAGTTGTCTGAGAAAGTGCCAGATTGATTTCCAGAGTGGTTGTACAAGTTTACATTCCAACCAGCAGTGGAGAAGGGTTGTCACTTGAATTTTTGATGTTGGTCATTCTCATGGGTGTAAGGTGAAATCTCAGGGTTATTTTGATTTGCTTTTCCCTAATGGCTAGTGAGGTTGAGCATTTCTTTAAGTGCTTCTCTGCCATTCGGTATTCCTCTACAGAGAATTCTCTGTTTAGCTCTGTTCCCCATTTTTTAAGTGGATTACTTGGTTTGCTGCTTTTCAGCTTCTTTAGTTCTTTATATATACTGGATATGAGTCTTCTGTCAGATAAAGGGTTGGTGAAGATTCTTTCTCAATCTGTAGGTGGTCGCTTTGTTTTGATGACGGTGTCCTTTGCCTTACAGAAGCTTTTCAGTTTCATGAGGTCCCATTTATTGACTGTTGCTCTTAGAGCCTGTGCTGTTGGTGTTCTGTTCAGGAAGTTTTCCCCTGTACCAATGAGTTCTAGGGTATTTCCCACTTTTTTTCAAGCCGATTTAATGTGTGTGGTTTTATGTTGAGGTCTTTGATCCACTTGGACTTCAGTTTTGTGCAGGGTGACAAGTATGGATCTATTTTCATTTTTCTACATGTAGACATCCAGTTGGACCAGCACCATTTGTTGAAGATGCTATTTTTTTTCCATTGTATGGTTTTGGGGTCTTTGTCAAATATCAGGTGTCCATAAGTGTGTGGGTTTATTTCTGGGTCCTCTGTTCAGTTCCATTGATCCACCAATCTGTTTCTATGCCAGTACCATGCAGTTTTTAAAGCTGTTGCTCTATAGTACAGCTTAAGATCAGGGATGGAGATACCTCCAGAAAATCTTTTATTGTAGAGGATTGTTTTAGCAATTCTGGGTTTCTTGTTATTCCATATGAAGTTGAGAATTTTTCTTTCCATGTCTGTAAAGAATTGTGTTGGTAATTTGATGGGCATTGCATTGAATCTGTAGATTGTTTTTGGTAAGATGGCCATTTTTAGTATGTTAATCCTGCCAATCCATGAGCATGGGAGATCTTTCCATCTTCTCATATCTTCTTCTAGTTCTTTCTTCAGAGATTTGAAATTTTTTTCATACAAGTCTTTGACTTCCTTGGTTAGGGTTACTCTGAGGTACCTTATGTCATTTGTGGCTATTGTGAAGGGTATTATTTCCCTAATTTCTTTCTCAGCCCTTTTGTATTTTGTATAAAGCAGGGCTACTGATTTTTTTTTTGAGTTAATTTTGTATCAGGCCATTTGCTGAACGTGTTTATCAGCTGTAGGAGTTCCCTGGTAGAATTTTTGGGTCGCTCATGTATACTATAATATCATCTGCAAACAGTGATAATTTGACTTCTTCCTCTCCAATTTGTATCCCCTTGATCTCCTTCAATTGTCTTATTGCTCTAGCAAGGACTTCCAGAATTATGTTGAAGAGATATGGAGAGAGTGGGCAACCTTGTCTTGTCCCTGATTTCAGTGGGATTGCTTTAAGTTTCTCTCTGTTCAGTTTGATGTTGGCTATAGGTTTGCTGTATATTGCCTTTACTATGTTTAGATATGTGCCTTGTATCCCTGATCTCTCCAAGACTTTAAACATGAATGGATGTTGGATTTTGTCAAAGGCTTTTTCAGCATCTAGGGAGATTATCATGTGGTTCTTTTCTTTCAATTTGTTAATATGGTGGATCACATTGATGGATTTCGGTATATTGAACCACCCCTGAATACCTGGGATGAAGCCTACTTGGTCATGGTGGATGATATCTTTGATGTGTTCTTGTATTCGGTTTGCAGGTATTTTGTTGAGTATTTTTACATCAATGTTCATAAGGGAGATGGGGCTGAAGTTCTCTTTTTTGGTTGAGTCTGTGTGAGGTTTAGGTACCAAGGTGACTGTGGCTTCATAGAATGAGTTTGGTAATGTTCCTTCTGTTTCTATTTTGTGGAATAGTTTGAAGAGAATTGGTGTTAGCTCTTCTTTGAATGTCTGGTAGAATTCTGCACTGAAACCATCAGGTCCTGGGCTTTTTTTGATGGGAGACTTTCGATGACTGCTTCTATTTCCTTGGGGATTATAGGACTATTTAATTGATTTACCTGGTCCTGATTTAGCTTTTGTAAGTGGAATCGATCAAGAAAATTGTCCATTTCATTTAAATTTTCAAATTTTGTTCCATATAGACTTTTGAAGTAAGTCCTAATTATTGCTTGGATTTCCTCACTGTCTGTAGTTATGTCCCCCTTTTCATTTCTGATTTTGTTGATTTGGATGGTGTCTCGCTGCATTTTAGTTAGCTTGGCTAAGGGTTTGTCTATCTTGTTGATTTTCTCAAAGAATCAGGTCTTGTTTTCATTGATTCTTTGAATTGTTTTATTTGTTTCTAATTGATTGATTTCAGCCCTGAGTTTGATTATTTCCAGCCATCTGCTCCTTTTTGGTGTGTCTGCTTCTTCTTTTTCTAGGGTTTTTAAGTGAGCCATCAAGTTGCTTGAATGAGCTGTCTCAAATTTCTTCTTGAAGGCACTTAGTGCTATGAACTTTCCTCTTAGCACTTCTTTCACTGTGTCCCACAAGTTTGGGTATGTTGTGTCTTCATTTTCATTGAGTTCTATGAAGATTTTAATTTCTTTCTTTATTTCTTCCCTGAATCAGCTGTCTTATAGTAGCAAGTTTTTCAGTTTCCATGTGTGTGTAGGCTTTTTGCTATTTCTGTTGTTACTGAGGTCCAGCTTTATTCCATGGTGATCTGACAGGATACAAGGGATTATTTCAATCTTACTGTATTTGTTGAGGCTTGCTTTGTGACCAACTATGTGGTCTATTTTGGAGAAGGTTCCATGAGTTGGTGAGAAGAAGATTAATTCTTTTGTGTTTGGGTGTAAGGTTTTGTAAATGTCTGTTAGGTCCATTTGATTCATGACCTCTGTTAGAGATATTGTTTCTTTGTTTAATTTCTGTTTTGTTGACTTGTCCTTTGTTGATAGTGGGATGTTGAAGTCTCCCAATGTTAGTGTGTTGGGATCTATATGTGGTTTAAGTTTTATCAATGTTTCTTTCACAAATGTGGGTGCCCTTGTATTTTGGGCATAGATGTTCAGGATTGTGATGTCTTCTTGGTGGAATTTTTCCTTGATGAGTATGAAGTGTCCTTCCTTATCTCTTTTGATTAATTTTGGTTGAAAGACTATTTTATCAGATATTAGAATGGCTGCTTCTGCTTGCTTCTTGCATCCATTTGCTTGAAAAGCTGTCTTACATCCCTTTACCCTCAGGTAATATCTATCTCTGTGACTTAGGTGTGTTTCTTGTATACAACAGATTGCTGGGTTTTGTTCATGCATCCATTTGTTAGTCTGTGTCTTTTTATTGGAGGGTTAAATCCATTGACATTGAGAGAGAGTAATGACCAGTGGCTGTTAGATCCTTTGAATTTGATGTTGGCTGTGGTCATACGGTTGTGTGCTTGGTTGTTTTTTGTTTTACTGTAGTGGGGTTATTTATTTCCTGTGTTTTCTTGAATGTAGCTAGCTTTCTTGGGTTGTATTTTCCCTTCCAGTGTCTTCTGTAATGCTGGATTTGTTTGTAGGTATTGTTGAAATTTGTTTTTGTCATTGAATATCTTGTTTTCTCCATCTATGAGGACTGAGAGTTTTGCAGGATATAGTAGCCTAGGCTGACATCTGTGTTCTCTTAGGGTCTGCATGATATCTGTCCAGGCCCTTCTGGCTTTCATAGTCTCTGTTGAAAAGTCAGGTGTGATTCTAATGGGTTTGCCATTATATGTTACTTGGCCTTTTTCCCTTGCAGCTTTTAGTATTTACTTACAGTTTTGATTATTATGAGGCGGGAGGATTTTCTTTTCTGGTCTAATTTATTGGGTGTTCTATAGGTCTCTTGTATTCTTATTGGCCTCTCCTTTTAGTTGGGGAAATTTTCTTCAATGATTTTGTTGAAAATATTTTCTGGGCCTTGGTGCAGGGAATCTTCTTTTTCCTCTATTCCTATTATTCTTAGGTTTTGTTTTTTTATGTTGTCTTGAATTTCTTGGACGGTGTGTGTCAGGAATTTTTCAGATTTAACATTTTCTTTGACAGATACATCTATTTCTTCCATTGTATCTTCCACACCTGAGTTTCTTTCTTCCATTTCTTGTAGCCTATTTGTTATGCTAACCTCTGTAGTTCCTGCTTTCTTCCCTAAATTCTTTCTCTCCACAATTTCTTCCATTTGGGTTCTTTTTAATTTTCCAATTCTATCTTCAGGTCTTGAGCTATTTTGTTGTTTTCCTTCCCCTGTCTGACTGTATTTTCATGTTTCTCCGTCAATTCCTTCAGCTGTTTGTTTGAACAATCCACTGTTTCTTTTATTTCATTCAGTGATTTAAGCATTTCCCCTTGAAAGGCCACATACCATTTTGCTTCAGCTTCTTCTATTTCTTTTTGTATTTTATTTGTTTCCTCTGTTATCATCTTCTTGAGCATAGATGTTAGGTCGTCTCCTTGAATTTCATTTATGCTGGGGTGTCTAGGGTTATTTGCCCCTGAATAACTGGGTTCTGGAGATGCCATAATGCTCTGGCTTTTGTTGGTTGAACTTTTACGCTGTCTTCTACCCATTGGGCTATCTTAGTTGTTTGAATTTAGTTTCTGGTTGTTCTTGGACTATTGTAGTGGAGAGAATCCCTTTGGCAGGAAGATGGTTTTTCCTTAAGGAAGCCTTCCCAGCTTTTTGGGTATAGTCCCTGGATGTCTGGTGTTTTTCAGGAGTTGCTACAGCTCACCTCAGACATAGAGACCTGGGTGGTAACTGTGGTCCTGGTTAGTCAAGAGGACTCTCCTCTCACTGGGAGAAGTCCTGGAGACAGCTGCCCTCTTTCTGGGTTTCTTGCTGTAAATTTAGTGATCAGCTGCGGTAATCTGTGGTGGGTGAGTACTGCTCTGGTGTCTTCGGGCACTCAGTTCTGTCTGTTTGCAATCTGAAGTCTGCTAGACTTTCCCTAGGTGACCCCAGTAGCACGGTTTCTTTTTTCTCTGTGGGGTCCTCTCCGGACATGGGTTCCCACACCCTGTTGTACTGGGGCGCGCAGCTTGTCTGTACTGCTCAGCTGATCGCAAAGTTCTCTGCACGTGGTAGGAGCTCGGCTGTGATGGCGGCAGAGACCTTCCGGGGAAAGACTGGGTTACCTACTATCAGACCCACAACCCTGCTTCCCCGTGGGGTCCCCCGTGACTGGGACTCCCAGTCTCAGGTACGCTTGTGCCCACGGATCAGCCTGGGAAAGTGGCTGGGACACGCCCGCTTCGGGCTCCAGCAGACCCAAAGCCTGTGTTACCTAGGATTTCTTCCGGGTTCTGGCTGGGTAGTCGTGAGTGGACTGACCGATTCCCACGTCGTGGGAGCCTCCCTCACCTGGGAAACACAATCGATGTAGTTTCAGGGCCCCAAGTTCAGTCTCCTGGTCTCTGCACGGAAAGTGCTGTTCTGCTCCTCAGACAGGCTGTTTTCCTGGCGCCGCCATCTTGGCTCCCCCCTCTACTGAATCTATTATATCTTAACAAGGAATATTGAGGTCATCTACATCTGATCAACTTTCTTTAGCACATTTGGCATCTACAGCAGGGGCTGGGGGAACTGCCATATCTTCTTTTCTCTGTAGAAAATTTGACAAAGATGTCTATATTTTCATCAGGAACCGAAGCACTTTTGCCATCTTCTGATTCCTCAGCATCTAAGCATTATGAAAAGGTGAACGATAGACTTTTACCATTGGGCCATGAAGAATACACAACTTTTCTATCTCATCAAATGGTTCTAGGAATGAACAAATCTTAACAAGTGGCTTTAGAAAATTTACCATCTCTTATAGTGGTCATCAGCTATCCAACTGGTCCTGAGAAGGCTAGTAAAATTTCTCTATCTGCCCAAGATCAAGTACGTCATTCACCATGTGACACAGATGCCTTAAGACCTTGCCATTCTAAAGAGGAAACTGAAGAATCTTTGCAATGTTTCTTAGAAAACTCAAAGGAACCAGTATCTGCACCAGGAGCTGAGGAACCTTCTGTAGCTACCCCATGGCCTCCAGACTCTTAGCTACCTTCAAAAGAGCTTCTTAAATCTTCCCTATCTACCCATGAAACTCTGTGTCCTTTTCCACACACTCTAGACATTGTAGAACTTCCCAGATTAATCCCAGGTATCCCAAGACCACTGAAAAATTTCCAGAGGGGTCTTATATATTTGTCAATTATAGAACAGGCAGTAAAACATTCTACATCATCCAACTCAATTTGGAAAACCAGGTCTTCACTGAAAAGGTGTGGGAAAAAAATCATCATCATATCTATGTGTTGTGGACAATCTGGACAGGGTATATATAACATTTACCTTTTGCCCAAGGGTCTGTGAAATTTTCCATATGGTCTCAAGGACATTGTATCCTTCAGCATTTAACCAAGAGTTTCTAGAACATTTTGAATCTCTCTGTTGTGGAGTGGAAACTCATCCATCTTCCAAAATGTGTCATGAGTATTTGAAACCTGAGGTAGTGTCTGTGGGACCATTATCTCTTTCAGGGAAATCATTAAGGTTTCACTCTGCTCCACAGTCTCCAGTGCTTTCTCCATTATTTCAAGTGACTTCAGAAACTTTCCTAAGTTTGCAAGGGATTTTGGCAAGTATATCTTATCAAAAGTCTCTTGAAATGTTGCCACTGGCACAAGAGTCCCTAGAACTTCTGGCCTCTATCCAAAGGAAAGGGATAAAATTTCATCAAAAGAAGATAATCTCAAATTGTTTATATCAGTGGAGGGGATTGTAGAACCATCAGCATGTACCATGGGGGCTCTAGGATCTGCTCTTCATGCAGCTATGAAGCCAGGAATTTTGCAATCTACACAAGTGTCTGAGAAACTTTGCCCCTAAAGGGGCTCTGGGACAGCACATAACTAAAATGAGGACTCTAGAAAATTTGCCATCTGACCACAAACCTATGAAAACATCTGCTTTTCAGAAATCTTCTACAAATTCTCTAACTCTTCAAGGTATGCTGAAACATTCACATGAGTAGGCATGCAAATTTTGCATACCTACTCATCTTGTACAGAGGCTCTGAGTCCTTCTTCACCTACAGAGGAAATTAAAAAAAAAGCTTTCTTGTCTTTCCCAGGTATTGTTAAACCATTATCTCTACCAGGTGTTCCAAAACATCCCCAAACTACTGCATGGATTCTCCCAAATCTTCCTTATAATCCAGAAACCCTGGAACATTCTATGCTGATCCAGCTAATTCTATGTTATTTGTCTTTTAATCCAGGTCTATAGTACATCCAGCATCTTTCCAAAGGAATCCAGGTCACTTGTCACACATGGTAGAATCTCAGGATACTGCTCAATCTGTCCAAGGGACTACATGCTTTTTGATATTTCCCTCAGACCTTACAGGACAGTCACAATATGACCAAGGAACTCATGAGAGTTCTTTATCCATTCCAAGGGATGTAGAACATTTGTTTCCTAGCAAAATTTGCATACCTACTCAGGGAACACCAGGGCCTTCACCAATAATCAAAAGTGTTTACAACATTCATCATCTTCTGAAGAGAAACTGGACCCTACAAGTCTGCCCAGTGCACACATAAGTATTTGTCTTTAGCCTCAGTTATTTGGGGTATGCCCCCATGTGTTGCAAATTTTATGGGATGTGGGCCCATGCCCAAAACTCTCTTGGACTTTCCTCACTTACACAGGTAAGTCCAGAGCCTCCCCTATATTTGAAAAAGCTTTGGGGTCTTGCCTATAATAAAAAAGAACCTGGAACTGAATTAACAAGCACAAGGTTCGCTTGAACTTTCACCATCTACTCAGGTACCTTGACCTATTTCCATTAAAGAAAAAGATACATTGGGACCTCCCATAACTGCACAGGGAACTGAAGAACATTTGGCTTCTACTTCAGAGACTCAAGGTTATAAGGACAGTGCACACAAAAAATTAAAATTTTCAACATCCGTCCCACTACCTCTGGAATTTTTCTTGCCTGCAGAAGGAAATTTGTCAACTTGGTCAACTGCTCACAGGACTGTGGGAACTTCATTATCAGTCCCAGGTTCTCTGAAATAGTCCACACTTGAGGAAGACAATGTTGAAAATGGGCCCATCTTCTCAAAATGTTTTAAAACACCAGACTTCTTCCAAGGAGTATCAGAGACTTTCTCCATGAAAACAACATAATGTATAACATTAAGCATACTTTCCAAGGGCTACTGGACCTTTCATTTCTAGGCACCATTCTCAAGAATATTTACTCTTCAATCCAGAAGAGGTGAAACTTTTCCAACTTCACCAGGTGCTCAAAAACATCCACTGTCTACCTGTGAGGCTGTAGAGCCTTTACTATCTTCTCAAGAGCCTAATGAAATTTCCAGATATGCAGAGAGATCTTTGCTTTGCATAGCACTTTTTCATAATGCCAAAACCCTCTAGGACATTCAGCACATTCCACAGGAAGTTTGGGAATATGCAAACTTATCCAGAGTAACTTGTGCCACTTTGCAAGTGTGGGGGAGGATGTGGGACCTTTTCAATATGATCCAGGGTCAAGAAGAGCATTGTCGTCATCATGTACAGAACCTGGAAGATATGCCTCTTCAATCCAAAGATCTGGAAAATCTTTCCCATTGAGCCAAGATTATCTACAGTCTTCACATCTGCCTGGGGGACTCTGAATCTTTGCATGTGATCACAGGGTATTGTGCATACATCAAGGTCAGCTGAAGGTGACAGGGCTCCACAAAACTCAGCACCTTATCCAGCAGTTCAAGAAAAATACCACAATTCTCCACATATATGAGCTTCTGCAGGCACATGCCCATCAGCTGCAGAGAGACAGTGTCTATCTGCACCTGAAAAAGTGACTCCATCATCTTCTCAATCTGATCAAGAGCTTGTAGGACATTGCCTATCAGCCGCAGGGACTCTGAAAGTGTCCAAATCTTCCCAAGACTCTCTTGGATCTTCTCCATCTGGCCAGGGCACTTGGAGGCCTTGCTAATCTGTACAAGCTACATCAGGAAAATCCACATCTGTAAGGAAGGCTATAGGACATTCGATATCAAATCCAGGACCTCAAGGGTCTGCCCAAAATGCCCAAGTGCTTTTCAGAATTTTGACATCTGATCCAAAGCCTCTGTGAATATCCTTACTGGCACAAGGAATTCCAAGATCCTTTTCATCTCTGAGAGGGGCTCTGGGGCCTTCTGTTACCCATTCAATGGTCTTTAAAATCAGCCACATCTGAACAGGGTATTTTAAGAATGGTGTAATCTGCTCAAAAGGCTTCAAAAAAATCTAACTGCCATGTAGGAGACTTGAAAACTTTACCCATCTCCCCGTCATATGGCACAGCACTCACCAACTTCACCAAGGTCTACCAGACCATTTCTATCTCAAGAATGTGCCATTTCTTTACCAGGGCATATAGAACATTCACCATGTGCACCTGGTGTTCAGAAACATTCTTTGTGCACTCCAGGGGCTCTAGAAACTTTACTCTCAGCCCAGGGGCCTCTGAATATTTCCATGTCATCCCAGGCAAAGGTGCATACACCACAATCTGATGAAGGATCTCTACAAACTTCAACATTTTCTCCAAAAGTATGAGAATCATGCAAACCTTTTCTGAGCACTCCTGGACAATTATGATTTTCCAGGGCACTCTAGAAGATTCTGGATCTACAAAAGGTATTACTGGAAGTTTCAAATCCATTCCTGGCCATGATGCTGATCTTCCTGTGTCACCACATGCAATTCCACTATCTTAAATCTGCTTAAACATATTTGTGACCTTGCTTACCAGCAGGAGGGACTTTGAAAAGATGCAAATCTGCAAAAGGAACTATAGGCTCTTCTCCATCTGCTGCTGACAGTGGAGTGCGTTTCTTATTGTCACAAGCTAAACTGGAACAGTCTCCATCTGCAGAACCAGATGTGAGACCTTTGCAGTCAACTCCAGCATATCTGGTGTCTACCCAAAATACTCAGATGATTTCAGGATCTTTGCCATTTGAGAGAAATCCTCTGGAAATTTCCTATCTACTGAAAGGACTTTAAGAACTAATCATGCTACCGAAGGGCCTGTGGAACATGCTCCTTTTTTCTCAATGCCTCTGGGACTATTTGTATCTCTAAAAGGGTCTCCAAAATCAGCATCACTGTCAAGTCAAGGAGCTATACAACTTTGCATTTCTCCCAAAAAACCTCAAAGAACTTGTCAGTCAGCCCCAAATTCTCTTCAGCATCCATCATCTCTTCCAATGTTTGTTGACCCTTCCCAATCTGAACAAAACTCTCTAGGACCTTTGCCATTTCCCCAGGGACTGGGATATATGCTGCATGTGTTACAGGTTCCCTGAAAATTTCTCCATTTCTCCAAGGGTGTCCAGAATGTTTCCTATTTGTAGGTGTGCCACAGGAAATATCCATATGTGCACAGAGCACACTGCATCCATTTTCATTCCCCCAAGAACATGGTGATCATTTGGACTCTTCCTTGAACAATCTGGGAACATCAGAACCTAGTTAAACAATGTTGGGCACAAGATGTTAAACCTAGTTAAACATTGTCACATGTCACATGAGAATCAATCTCATGGGGACTGCTTACTTTTCCCACTGCTGTAATCCCAGAGCAGAAGGGTACTGCTCCTAACTTGTGCCTATGCAATATTTATTCTAAATACTGAAAATCCCATTTAACTTGGGTTGTACCAAGACCCTTTAAAAGGCAGACACTGGACCCAAACTGTCCAACCCCAGTAGAGGAAAATAATAATTTCCCAATTGCACATCTCTTCTCTCCCTCCATGGTGTGAAGCAAAAGTGTTTCTAAAACCCACCACCTTACAAGAGGAAACTGGAAGGCTACCAGCAGCTGTGCATCCTGGTGACCCAGACCCAGAGGTACTCCAATGGTTGCTTCCCATTAGACTGTCAGGGTGAAGATGCCACTTCATCTTGCCTTTCTAAAGGAGGGTGGGCTGGCAGTGCTTTTAAAACAAATCAAGTTCTAAGGAAGTAGAGAAACTAACACTCTTGATTCTCAGACCCCATTCTAGCTTGCCAAACAGTTGTGTGGAGTTTTCTGCCATCATCTGTATTGTTTATTTTTACTGAGCTCCTACTGCACATCTGCTTTCATGGTTAAAATAAGATCATGCCTTGGCTGTAAACACGGGTCTGTGATCCCATCTAGTTAGGAGGCAAAAGCAGGAACAAGTTCAGGTGTATCAGATCTACATAGTAAGGATATGCAAGGACAGCTTGGAAAACTTATACTCTTTTTCAAAAGAAAACAAAACAACAACGAAAATTCTTTGGATGGAGTTCCTTAGTCGAGCATGTATAATGTCCTGGGCAGAAATACTAATATACATGTAATAATATTAATTAAATTAGAACAAGGGCATTTACCATTTTGCTTTAAAATGCATTCTGTGTTATTTTTTATTGCTTCTATTCAATGTCTATATTCTATGTAATATTGTATAACCACTTTCACAGGATTTCTTCTCTGAATAGTGATGTTTTAATAGGGTTTGGTGGAACATGACCTCCTTTATATCCAGAGTTAAGGGTATAGAGCATTGTTCTCTCTGCTATGGATCCCTATCATAGGGTGTTTGATTTCAATTTGGTAACTTTGGTACAATGCTGAACAAAAGCTTGCAAAATTTACCCCATCTGCTGTACTGTGTTCTTGGCAGAAATACTGTAGAATACTCACATGTACTTGACACAGCCTTGATAGCAACACTGTTGTCTGCTTGCCCGTTTAATAGATGAGAAACTCTTTTTTTAATGGATACTGACATGCTGTTGTGGGGCAACTCCCTACATGTTTTTGTCAGATGGAGTCCCCAGGAACTCCCAAAATAGTAACAGTTACTGCCTTTATTCTTGTCTGCCCATCATAACTAGATTGTAAGTCCCTCTTACTGAAGACACGGCAACTCAGGAAAGCTTAAGAAGCAAGGTCAGGGTCATGGACTATAGCAGCCATGATATTTCTCCTGCCTTGTGTATTCTACTCAAAGTCTAGGGTAGTTTTTCTCAACCTTATTAATGTTGTGACCATCAAAGTATTTCCTTACATTACAGTGAACTTGATAAAAAATAAAACATCGTGTGTGTTACTTTAAAATTGTAGTTTGCTCCTGTTAGGAATTATAATGTAATTATCTCATTTGAAGGACATGACATAGCTGAACTTTGTGAAATAATTACATTCCCCCACCCAAAACAAAAGGAGTAAAAAAATTCACAGAAGGAGAAACTTTGGTCTATGGGAACATGTGAGGATCAAACTAGTCACACAGCTCTAATCCACATTACTAAAAGATCTGAGTAAATATGAAAAAAAACATGATGATACATGTGAATGCAAATTAGTCATTTCTATTTCAGGCTTGCTTGGAATTTGATGAACTGGTATACAACAAGTAATCTTTTTAGTATGAAATTCATATTGTTCTTTTGGGGAACAAATTTTGGGGAAGTCTATTGTCTCTTAGACTTCACAATTATACACAAAACCAAAAGATGTCAGCATAACTCATCCACAGGATGAGGACATATTCTATCTTCCAGTAAGTTATAATTCATTAGAAAAAGAGAAAGACCAAGGCTTTGAAGCAAGTGGACTAGATGTCTAAATAGAACATCACAGCAGTCTTCACAAACTGGGTTTAGAAAAAATCAATAGGCAGAAACTAGAACTGTTTCACAATGTGGATTTCAGCCATTTTCAAAGTCACTAATCCTAAATATTCATTTTCATGAAGTCAATGACTTCATGAATTTCCACTTTTCACAGAACAGATAACAATAAAGTGACTCAAGTAATCTTTCATTAGAGAAGATATGGGTAATATGGGTACTCCAATCTTTCTTTGATATTTAATTACTTAGAATTTGTAGTGCATATTCAAAACAAGGTCACAGATCAACCTATAATGCTAGCAACCAATTTAAACCACCATATCCTGGATTCTTGGTTTGTGGTAATAAAGAAAAAGAGTAGTGAAACTAACTTTTCATTATCTAAACAGGGTAGAATTTTTTTCACAGTTTCATATATTATATAGTATTTAAAGATTTCATATCTCTTTCTTTTCCCTTCAATTTCCCTCACATTATCTGTCAACGACCTCTTAAATTCATAATCTCTTATCCTCTTAATTATAAGTAACATATTATAGTCATAAATATTTTGTTTATATACCATTTACAAATACAACCTCCAGACTCTCTTTACAGTTACTCATATGATACGTATTTGGGATTATCACTTGGATTTAGATAAATTATCTAAAAACACTGTCTTACAGCAGGCATGATGATTTTTCTCTGGCTTTTACAAACTTCTTTCCTTTTAAGATGATTTTATAGCTGTTCTTGTAGGAGATGTATTGTCCATGTATCAATTGAGGATGGGAAGTCCACATTTAGGGGATTTCTATGTTTAGAATAGTTCTCAATCTCTGTTATATCCTCCATATGCTGCCAAGACAAGCTTCTCTGATGACAGAGAAGAAATGCCTTTTCCTGTGGATAAAAGGGTGAGGTTTTAGAGTGCATGTAGGATCTTTAATATTCACACCTACTTGCCCCTGTGAAATTTCCTTTTAAAGCAGACATTACCAGGCAAAGTGCTGGAAGACCCAAGTTGATTAATGCCATTTCTCTCCAATATAATTGCTATGCTTTTTTCTCAGACAAATCATTTTAGTTCCTAGGGTTAAGCAGAAAATTACAAGATTTAAGAGTGGCTCAGAAACACAATCACTCATCCCTGACTGAAGACATAGGAAGTTAAATTATTTAAACCCAATTTTTTTATTGTGTGTGTGTTCTTTTAATTTTATTTTTTTCTTATCAGTTATATTTTTTAACTCTGTATTCCAGCTGTATCCTGCTCCCTCATTCCCTCCCAGCTTCACACTGTCCCCATTCATGTGATCCTGTTTTATCAGGTATCTTCAGGACTAGCTGCAAAGCCCTCCTCTGTGGCCTAACAGGACTGCTCCTCCCTTGGGAGATGGGGAGGTCAAAAAGCCAACCATTTAGTTCCTGCTAGAAATAGTCCTTGTTCCCCTCACTATGGGAAACAAATTGGTTACTGAGTACCACAGGCTACATACGAGCAGAGGTTCTAGGATATATATACATGGTCCTTGGTTGAATGTCAGTATCAGAAAAGACCCTGTACCCAGATACATTTGGTCCTTGTGGAACTCCTATCCTTCTTTCTTATGATACTAACTCCCCTTCTTTCATATGATTCCCTGTACTCTGGTCATGAGTCTTTGTATCTAGTTTGAAAACAATGCTAGTTAGTCTTTCAAATGCCCTCAGTAGACTCCTGTCATACATTCAATGCACATGCCATCTGTCTTTCTAAATGAGAATTGATCATCTTACACCATGTCCGTGCTCTTGATTATCATTTTTTAGGTGTATAGATTTCATTATGTCTATCATATCTTATAGGTCCATATAAGTGAGTATATCCCAGGTTTGTCTTACTCCTTCTGGGATATTTCACTCAGAATGATCTTTTCTAGATCCTACCATTTGCCTGCAAATTTCATGATTTCCTCCTTTTTGATTGCTGAGTAGTATACCATTGTGTAAAAATACCACAATTTCTGTACCCATTCCTCCTTGATGGGCATCTGTGTTGTTTCCAGGTTCTGGCTATTACAAATAAAGCTGCTATGAACATGGTTGAGCAAGTACCCCTTTTGTGTACTTGAGCAAACTTTGGGCATATACCTAGCAGTGGTATAGCTGGGTCTTGAGGAAGCACTATTCCTAATTGTCTGAGAAACCGCCAGATAGATTTCCAAAGTGGTTGTGGGAATCTAATCCACAACCTCTCCAGCATGTATTGTTGCTTGAGTTTTTCATCTTGGCCATTCTGATGGGGGTGAGGTCAAATCTCAGGGTCCTTTTGACTTGCATTTCCCTGATGGCTAATGAGGTTGAGCATTTCTTTAAGTGTTTCTCTGCCATTTCATATTCCTCTGTTGTGAATTCTCTGTTTAGAGCTGTTTCCCATTTTTTAAATGGCTTACTTGGTTTGCAAATTTTCAGCTTCTTTAAGTCTTTGTGTATACTGGATATTAGTCCTCTGTCAGATAAAGGGTTGGTGAAGATTCTTTCCCAGTCTGTATGCAGTCATTTTGTTTTGATGATGGTGTCCTTTGCTTTACAGAAGTTTTTCAGTTTCATGAGGTCCCATTTATTGATTGTTGCTCTTAGAGCCTGTGCTGTTGGTGTTCTGTTCAGGAAGTTGTCTCCTGTGCCAATGAGTTCTAGGCTGTTCCCCATTTTTTCTTCTAACAGAGTTAGAGTATCTGTTTTTATGTTGAGGTCTTTAACCCACTAGGACTTTAATTTGTGCAGGGTGATAAATATTGATCTATTTATCTATCTATGTTTAAAATATTTTTAAAATATCTATTTTTCTGCATGTAGACATCCTGTTAGACGAGCATCATTTATGGAAGAAGCTGTCTTTTTTCCATTGAATGATTTTGGATTCTTTGTCAAAATTCAAGTATTCATAGGTGTGTGGGTTGATTTCTGGGTCTTCTAATTGGTTCCATTGATCCTCCTTTCTGTTTTTATGCCAATACCATGCAGTTTTTATTACTATTGCTCTATATTATAGCTTGAGATCAGGGATGGAGATATCTCCAGATGATCTGTTGTTGTACAGAATTGTTTTGGAGATTCTGGGTTTTTTGTTTCTCCATATGAAGCTGAGGGTCTTTCTTTCAAGGTCTGTAAAGAATTGAGTTGGTATTTTGATGGCAATTGTATTGAATCTGTAGATTGCTTTTGGCAGGATGGCCATTTTCACAATGTTAATCCTACCAATCCATGAGCACGGGAGATCTTTCCATCTTCTGATATCTTCTTCAATTTCTTTCTTCAGAGACTTGAAGTTTTTCTCAAACAAGACTTTCACTTGCTTGGTTATTGTCACCCAAGGTACTTTATGTTATTAGTGGCTATTCTGAAGGATGTTGTTTCCCTAATTTCTTACTCAGCCCTTTTGTCTTTGGTATACAGGAGGGCTTCTGATTTTTTTGAGTTGATATTATATCCTGCCATTTTGCTGAAGGTGTTTATCAGATGAAGGAGTTCTCTGGTTGAATTTTGGGGGTAACTCATATATACTATCATATCATCTGCTAATAGTGACACTTTGACCTCTTCCTTTCCGATTTCTATCCCCTTGATCTCCTTAGTTGTCTTATTGTTCTGGCTAGGACTTCAAGTACTATGATGAAGAGGTGTGGAGAGAGTGGGCAGCCTTGCCTTGTCCCTGATTTCAGTGGGATTGATTTAAGTTTCTCTCCTTTGAGTTTGATGTTAGCTATAGGCTTGCTGTATATTGCCTTTACTATGTTTAGATATGTGCCTTGTATCCGTGATCTCTCCAATACTTTAAACATGAATGGGTGTAGGACTTTGTCAAATGCTTTTTCCGCATCTAAGAAGATGATCATGTGGTTTTTCTCCTTCAATTTGTTTATGTGGTGGATTACTTTGATGTACTTCCGTATGTTGAAACACCCTTGCATGTCTGGGATGAAGCCTACTTGGTCATGGTGGATGATATCTTTGATGTGTTCTTAGATTCGGTTTGCAATCATTATATTGATTACTTTGGCATCAATGTTCATAAGAGAGATAGATCTGAAGTTTTCTTTTTTTGTTGGGTCTTTGCGTGATTTAGGAATCAGGGTGACTGTGGCTTCATAGAATGAGTTTGGTAATGTACCTTCTGTTTCTATTTTGTGGAATAGTTTGAGGAGAATTGGTTTTAGCACTTCTTTGAAGGTCTGGTAAAATTCCATGCTGAAACCATCTGGCCCAGGACTTTTTTTGGAGGGGAGACTGTACATGACTGCTTCATTTTCCTTGGGGCATATAGGGCTATTCAGTCTTTCTACCTGATCTTGACTTAATGTTGGAAGATGGAATCTATCAAGAAATTTGTCCATTTCATTTAGGTTTTCTTTTTTTTTAAATCTTTTAGTCTCTATATTGATTTATTGAATAGGATGCCAGAAATACAGACAATGGAAACATAAAGCACGACTACATAAAATTAAAAAGCTTCACTTATCAAAGTAAACAGCCAATGTACAAGGCAATCTACATATGAGTGAAAATATCTGTAAACCACAAGTTTGATGAATGAATAATTTTCAAAGCATGTAACATACAACTCAAAAGAAAAAATAAAGAAAAAAAATAAAACTAACTACAATCTGATTAAAACATAGATAAAGGAATTGAATTGAACATGTGTTTCTTTTAGACATGCAAATGGTCAGCAGACCTTTGGTTCAACATCAATCAACATTAATCAAGTTGCTAATGAGCTATCACATCACACCCATTATAAAAGATGTTTTTCAAATTTTGCGGCATATAGGAATTTGTAGTATGACCTAATGATTGTTTGAATTTCCTCAGTGTCTGTAGTTATGTCACCCTTTTCCTTTCTGATTTTGCTGATTTTGATAGATTCTCTCTGCTTTTTAATTAGTTTGGCTAAGGGTTTGTCTATCTTGTTCATTTTCTCAAAGAACCAGATCTTGGTTTCATTGATTCTTTGAATTGTTTTGTTTCTAATTGAATGATTTCAGCCTTGAGTTTGATTATTTACAGTCATCTGGTCCTCTTGGGTGTATCTGCTTCTTTCTTTTTTCCTAGGGTTTTCAGTTGGGCCATTATGTTGTTTGTATGTGATGTTATAAATTTCTTCTTGCAAGCAGTTAGTGCTATAAATTTTTCTCTGAGCACTTTTTTCAATGTGTCCCATAAATTTGGGTATGTTGTGCCTTCTTTTTCATTGAATTCTAGGAAGTCTTTAATTTCTTTCTTTATTTCTTCCTTAACCCAGCTGTCATTGAGCAGTAACTTGTTCAGTTTAATTATGAAGGTGACGGTGGATTATAGAATGAGTTTGGTAGGCTTGCTTCTGCTTATACTTTGCGGAATACTTGGTAGAGTATTGTTATTACCTCTTCTTTGAAAGTCTGCACTAATTCCCTGCTGATAACATCTGGTCATGGGTTTATCAGATGGTAGACTTTTAATGACAAAGTCTATTTGCTTAGCTGATATGGGATTATTTCTCTCTCTCTCTCTCTTTTTCACTTCTACTTTTTTCCTTTATTATAATTTATTCGTTTTGTATCCTATCCCCTTCCTTCAATCCCTCCCAATCCTTCCCACCCTCCCTCATCTCCTCCCTTGCCCTTCCCACAGTCAACTGAAAGGGGAGATCCTCCTCCTCTTCCATCTGAACCCAGCTTTACAGGTCTCATCATTACTGGCTGTATTGTCATTTCCTGTGGCTTCATAAGGTTACCTGCCCCTTCAGGGGGAAGTCATTGATGATCATGCCACTGAGTGCATACCCAAAACAGGACCTGTTCTCCTTTCTAGGAAACTTCATGGAGACTAAGCTTCTCTGCACTACAACTGTACAGGGGTTTTAGATGATCTCTATGAATGAACTTAATTTGGAGAATCAGTATGAGAAAAGACTCCAGGACCTTGATTTTGTTGTTGTTGTTGTTGTATTTTACACTTTGTGGAACTACTGTCCCCTCCATGTCTTTCTTTTTTTTTTATTTATTTTTTTATTTTTTTATTTTTTCAATGCAGTTTATTCAGGAACATTGAACAATCCTCGGACCCCGGGGAAAGCCAGCCCACAGCTTAAATAGCCTCTGGGTAGCCAACCCAGGCGTGCCACGGGGGCAATGCAGATAGGTCCACATACATGGAAGCAAGCCAGATCCTCGGCCTTAGCCAAATGTGGAGTTGTTCGTGACAGAGAGCACTCACCGTCGGGAAGGTGGAAGGCGGAAACCAGCTCCATCTTTAAGGCATAGCATTCCGCAGCTCTCTACAGTTCCCCCTTTTTGTTTTAGACGCATCAGGCAAGAGTAGAGGTCTGATCTCTGATATTAGAAATAAATTGGGACTTTGTACAGATGTTCATTTAGGTGTCATCCACCCAAAGAGCATCAGACCCGTCCGATACCTTTTTCTCAGAGGCGGGACCTGGGGCATCAACCCACATGCAATCAGACATGCTCTTCTCTGGGTCCAAAGCGGCTGACCCTGAGTGCAGTGCTTAGCCTCGCATCCTGAGCGTATCATTTTAGCTTTTTATGGTATCCAACCATGCTTGGGGAGAATGTCCTGCTTCAATGGCTGTAAAGGCCTGAATGATCATGGCTGCATCACACTGTTGTGAGACTCTAATCTTGCATATATACCACAGGCAAACCAAGGAGACCAACACCAGAAGGCCTGCTAACACTCCCATGCCCGCCCATTCCTTCAGATGATTCATGGCTGCAGCAATCCATGTTGATAATCCTGTGGCTAGTCCTGCGTCCACTCCGGTAGAATTTACTGTGACAATGGCCACTCTCAGCTGCTCCATCGTAGTATCGAATTCTCCAGTCCAATTACCTAAAATATAGCTCGACAATTGTTTAGACAGATTTGCAGCACAGGAAAAATTCTCATGTTGTATGCTAGTGACACAAAGTCCAGCATACTTTCATTGACAGCCAGGTTGAGCGATTTGCCATAGGGTATCAATTTGCTCCTGCAAGAGGTCAATCCTCTGATTGAACACCATCAAGCTTCCTTTTAGTTGAGCATTATTTCCTTTATGTACAACTAAGGCATGAGCTACATTGGCTAAAGGATTATTCAGGGTCTGAGCAGTCTGCCCAGTATGACTCATGGCTAATGCCCTGGTGGTAGCTCCAACAGCCGTCAATGAGATGGTAGTAACAATGGTGGCTGTAGTTCCAAGATCCCTTTTCTGTCTGAAGAGAGTCATAGCGTGAGGGGCATCAATGGGCATAGGCACCCAGTGAGGCATGTGAGTAACCAGGGCATACCTAACTTTACTAGCATTCCAGCATTGGGCAAAAAAGCAAGTATCATTACCACAATTACTTGGCTCTATCTGGCTAATAATGAATAAAAATGGGGGATATAGACAAACAGGTGTGGGCGTATAGGAAATATTATGAGAAGCCTTAACCCCTCGTTGGAACATCCTGCGTCAGTTCTAGAACTAGCAGTGGTGGTGTCCGAGGTCTGAGTAGGTTCAGGAGACCATTGCCCCCAGGGGCGAGACATTCTCCATGCCAATTGATTAACTCCATGTTTTCCTCCAATTTTGAAAGTCATTTAAGGTTCTTAAATTATTTTTTTCCCTTTTTTCTTAAATTTTTCATCAATTACACTTTATTCATTCTGCATCCCCCCATAAGCCCCTCCCTTCTCCCATCCCAATCCCACCCTCCCTCCTCCCTCTGCTTGCATGCCACTCCCCAAGTCCACTAATAGGGGAGGTTCTCCTCTCCTTTCTGATCTTAGTCTGTCAGTTCACATCAAAAGTGGCTGTATTGTCCTCTACTGTGGCCTGGTAAGGCTGCCCCCCCCCCAGAGGGAGGTGATCAAAGAGCAGGCCAATCAGATTATGTCAGAGGCAGTCCCTCTTCACATTACTATGTAACCCAATTGGACTCTGAACTGCCCTGGGCTACATCTGTGCAGGGGTTCTAGGTTATCTCCATGAATAGTCCTTGGTTGGAGTATGAGTCTCTGGGAAGTTCCCTATGTTCAAATTTTCTTGTTCTGTTGCTCTCCTTGTGGAGACCCTGTCCTCTCCAGCTCTTACTATTTCCCAGTTCTTACCTAAAATTCCGTTCACTCTGCCCAACAGTTGCCCATCAGGCTCAGCATCTGCTTTGATAGTCTGAAGGGCAGAGGCTTTCAGAGGCCCTCTGTGGTAGGTTCCTAAGTTGTTTCCTGTTTTCTTCTTCTTCTGATGTCCATCCTCTTTGCCTTTCTGGATGGGGATTGGACGTTTTAGTTAGGGTCCTCTCTCTTGCTTAGTTTCTTTACATGCACAGGTTTTAGTGGGTTTGTCCTATGTTGTATGTCTATATGAGTGAGTATATACCATGTGTGTCTTTTTGCTTCTGAGACAACTCACTCAGGATGATCCTTTCCAGATCACATCATTTACCTGCAAATTTCATGATTTCCTTATTTTTCATTGCTGAGTAATATTCCATTGTGTAGATGTACCACAATTTCTGCATCCATTCTTCAGTTGAGGGGCATCTGGGTTGTTTCCAGCTTCTGGCTATTACAAATAAAGCTGCTACAAACATGGTTGAGAAAATGTCCTTTTTGTGTACTTGAGCCTCTTTTGGATATATGCCCAGTAGTGGTATGGCTGGATCTTGAGGAAGTGCTATTCCTAGTTGTCTGAGAAAGCGCCAGATTGATTTCCAGAGTGGTTGTATAAGTTTACATTCCCACCAGCAGTGGAGAAGGGTTCCCCTTTCTCCACAACCTCTCCAGCATGTGTTGTCACTTGAGTTTTTGATCTTGGCCATTCTCATGGGTGTAAGGTGAAATCTCAGGGTTGTTTTGATTTGCATTTCCCTAATGGCTAATGAGGTTGAGCATTTCTTTAAGTGCTTCTCTGCCATTCGGTATTCCTCTACAGAGAATTCTCTGTTTAGCTCTGTTCCCCATTTTTTAAGTGGATTACTTGGATTGCTGCTTTTCAGCTTCTTTAGTTCTTTATATATACTGGATATGAGTCCTCTGTCAGATAAAGGGTTGGTGAAGATTCTTTCCCAATCTGTAGGTGGTCGCTTTGTTTTGATGACGGTGTCCTTTGCTTTACAGAAGCTTTTCAGTTTCATGAGGTCCCATTTATTGGTTGTTGTTCTTAGAGCCTGTGCTGTTGGTGTTCTGTTCAGGAAGTTTCCCCCTGTACCAATGAGTTCTAGGGTATTTCCCACTTTTTTTCAAGCCGATTTAATGTGTCTGGTTTTATGTTGAGGTCTTTGATCCACTTGGACTTCAGTTTTGTGCAGGGTGACAAGTATGGATCTATTTTCATTTTTCTACATGTAGACATCCAGTTAGACCAGCACCATTTGTTGAAGATGCTATCTTTTTTCCATTGTATGGTTTTGGCGTCTTTGTCAAAGATCAGGTGTCCATAAGTGTGTGGATTTATTTCTGGGTCCTCTGTTCGGTTCCATTGATCCACCATTCTGTTTCTATGCCAGTACCATGCAGTTTTTATAACTGTTGCTCTATAGTACAACTTAAGATCAGGGATGGAGATACCTCCAGAAGATCTTTTATTGTAGAGGATTGTTTTAGCAATTCTGGGTTTCTTGTTATTCCATATGAAGTTGAGAATTTTCCTTTCCAGGTCTGTAAAGAATTGTGTTGGTAATTTGATGGGCATTGCATTGAATCTGTAGATTGCTTTTGGTAAGATGGCCATTTTTACTATGTTAATCCTACCAAGCCATGAGCATGGGAGATCTTTCCATCTTCTCATATCTTCTTCTAATTCTTTCTTCAGAGATTTGAAATTTTTTTCATACAAGTCTTTGACTTCCTTGTTTAGGGTTACTCCGAGGTACCTTATGTCATTTGTGGCTATTGTGAAGGGTGTTGTTTCCTTAATTTCTTTCTCAGCCCTTTTGTCTTTTGTATACATGAGGGCTACTGATTTTTTTGAGTTAATTTTGTATCCTGCCACTTTGCTGAAGGTGTTTATCAGCTGTAGGAGTTCCCTGGTAGAGTTTTTGGGGTCACTCACATATACTATCATATCATCTGCAAATAGTGATAATTTGACTTCTTCCTTTCCAATTTGTATCCCCTTGATCTCCTTCAACTCTCTTATTGCTCTAGCAAGGACTTCCAACACTATGTTGAAGAGATATGGAGAGAGTGGGCAGCCTTGTCTTGTCCCTGATTTCAGTGGGATTGCTTTAAGTTTCTCTCCATTCAGTTTGATGTTGGCTATAGGCTTGCTGTATATTGCCTTTACTATGTTTAGATATGTGCCTTGTATCCCTGATCTCTCCAATACTTTGAACATGAATGGATGTTGGATTTTGTCAAAGGCTTTTTCAGCATCTAGGGAGATTATCATGTGGTTTTTTCTTTCAGTTTGTTAATATGGTGGATCACATCGATGGATTTCCGTATATTGAACCACCCCTGCATACCTGGGATGAAGCCTACTTGGTCATAGTGGATAATATCTTTGATGTGTTCTTGGATTCGGTTTGCAAGTATTTTATTAAGTATTTTTGCATCAATGTTCATAAGGGAGATTGGCCGGAAATTCTCTTTCTTTGTTGAGTCTTTGTGAGGTTTAGGTACCAAGGTGACTGTGGCTTCATAGAATGAATTTGGTAATATTCCTTCTGTTTCTATTTTGTGGAATAGTTTGAAGAGAATTGGTGTTAGCTCTTCTTTGAAGGTCTGGTAGAATTCTGCGCTGAAGCCATCTGGTCCTGGGCTTTTTTTGGATTGGAGACTTTTGATGACCGCTTCTATTTCTTTGGGGGATATAGGTCTATTTAATTGATTTACCTGGTCCTGGTTCAGCTTTGGTAAGTCAAATCGATCAAGAAAATTGTCCATTTCATTTAGATTTTCAAATTTTGTGGCATATAGACTTTTGAAGTAAGTCCTAATGATTGTTTGGATTTCCTCAGTGTCTGTAGTTATATCCCCCTTTTCATTTCTGATTTTGTTGATTTGGGTGGTGTCTCTCTGCCTTTTAGTTAGCCTGGCTAAGGGTTTGTCGATCTTGTTGATTTTCTCATAGAACCAGCTCTTGGTTTCATTGATTCTTTGAATTGTTTTATTTGTTTCCAATTGATTGATTTCAGCCCTGATTTTGATTATTTCCAGCCGTCTACTCCTTCTTGGTGTGTCTGCTTCTTCTTTTTCTAGGGTTTTTAAGTGAGCCATTAGGGTGCTTGAATGACCTGTCTCGAATTTCTTTTTGAAGGCACTTAGTGCTATGAACTTTCCTCTTAGCACTGCTTTCATTGTGTCCCACAAGTTCGGGTATGTTGTGTCTTAATTTTCATTGATTTCTAGAAAGACTTTAATTTCTTTCTTTATTTCTTCCCTGACCCAGCTGTCATTTAGTAACAAGTTGTTCAGTTTCCATGTGTGTGTAGGCTTTTTGTTATTTCTGTTATTGTTGAGGTCCAGCTTTATTCCATGGTGATCAGACAAGATACATGGGATTATTTCAATCTTCTTGTATTTGTTGAGGCTTGCTTTGTGACCCACTATGTGGTCTATTTTGGAGAAGGTTCCGTGAGGTGCTGAGAAGAAGGTAAATTCTTTTGTGTTTGGGTGTAAAGTTCTGTAAATGTCTGTTAGGTCCATTTGATTCATGACCTCTGTCAGAGACATTGTTTCTTTGTTTAATTTCTGTTTGGTTGACCTGTCCTTTGTTGAGAGTGGGGTGTTGAAGTCTCCCACTATTAATGTGTGTGGATCTATATGTGCTTTAAATTTTATCAATGTATCTTTCACAAATGTGGGTGCCCTTGTATTTGGGGCATATATGTTCAGGATTGTGATGTCTTCCTGGTGGAATTTTCCCTTGATGAGTATGAAGTGTCCTTCCCCATCTCTTTTGATTAATTTTGGTTGAAAGTCTATTTTATCAGATATTAGAATGGCTACTCCTGCTTGCTTCTTGGGTCCGTTTGCTTGGAAAGTCGTCTTCCAACCATTTACCCTCAGGTAAATCTATCTTTGTGTCTTAGGTGTGTTTCTTGTATGCAACAGATTGCTGGGTTTTGTTTACGTATCCATTCTGTTAATCTGTGTCTTTTTATTGGAGAGTTGAGTCCATTGATGTTGAGAGAGATTAATGACCAGTGGCTGTTAGATCTCTTGATTTTGATGTTAGCTGTGGTCATCAGGTTGTGTGCTTGGTTGCTTTTTGTTTTACTGAAGTGAGGTTATTTATTTCCTGTGTTTTCTTGAATGTAGCTAGCTTTCTTGGGTTGTATTTTCCCTTCCAGTGTCTTCTGTAATGCTGGATTTGTTTGTAGGTATTTTTGAAATTTGTTTTTGTCATTGAATATCTTGTTTTCTCCATCTATGAGGACTGAGAGTTTTGCTGGGTATAGTAGCCTGGGCTGACATCTGTGTTCTCTTAGGGTCTGCATGATATCTGTCCAGGCCCTTCTGGCTTTCATAGTCTCTGTTGAAAAGTCAGGTGTGATTCTAATGGGTTTGCCATTATATGTTACTTGGCCTTTTTCCCTTGCAGCTTTTAGTATTTTTTCTTTGTTCTGTATACTTACTGTTTTGATTATTATGTGGCGGGAGGATTTTCTTTTCTGGTCAAATTTGCTGGGTGTTCTGTAGGCCTCATGTATTCTAATTGGCCTCTCCTTTAGCTTGGGGAAATTTTCTTCAATGATTTTGTTGAAAATATTTTCTGGGCCTTGGAGAAGGGAGTCTTCTTTTTCCTCTATACCTATTATTCTTAGGTTTTGTCTTTTCATATTGTCTTGTATTTCTTGGACGGTCTGTGTCAGGAATTTTTCAGATTTAACATTTTCTTTGACAGATACATCGATTTCTTCCATTGTATCTTCTACACCTGAGATTCTTTCTTCCATCTCTTGTAGTCTGTTGGTTATGCTTACCTCTGTAGTTCCTGTTTTCTTCCCTAGATTCTTCCTTTCCATTATTTCTTCCATTTGTGTTTTCTTTAATTTTTCCAATTCTATCTTCAGGTCTTGAGTTGTTTTGTTTACTTCCTTCACCTGTCTGATTGTACTTTCCTGTTTTTCTTTTAGTTCCTTCAACTCTGTTTCTTTCATTTCATTCAGTGTTTTAAGCATTTCCTTTCTAAAGGCCATAAACTGTTTGGCTGCAGCTTCCTCTATTTCTTTACGGATGGCAATATTCTGTTTGAGTTTATCTTCCTCTATGTCTTTACGAATCTTATTTGTTTCCTCTGTTATCATCTTCATGAGCATACTTGTTAGGTCATCTTCTTGGATTTCAGTTATGGTGGGGTGTCCAGGGCTACTTGCCCCTGGGTAACTGGGTTCTGGAGATGCCATATTGCTCTGTCTTTTGTTGCTTGAGCTTTTACGCTGGCCTCTACCCATTGTGTTATCCTAGGAGTTTGGGGTTATTTTCTGGTGGTTCCTGGGGATCCTGTGGTGGAGAGAATCCCCTTTGCAGAAAGCTGGATTTTCCTGAAGGATGTCTTCTCAGCTTTTTGGGTATAGTCCCTGGATGGCTGGTGTTTTTTCAGGAGTTGCTAACCTCAAGGATATAGACCTGAGTGGTAACTGTGGTCTTTGTTAGTCGAGAGGGTTCTCCTCTCACCCAGGGAAGTCCTGAGGGCAGCTGCCCTGTTTCTGGGTTTCTTGTTGCAAATTTAATGATCAGCTTCTGTGACCCAGTTGGACATCAGGCGCGCCTCAACTGTTTGTGCTTGTGTCTGGAGCACAGCTGAGTGCTGGCGCCTCAGCCCCACTAGACTACTAGACTTTTTCTAGGGAAGGATTGGGTGATTTAGATCAGTACAGTTTCCTTCCTTCCCTGTGGATTCTCTGGATACACGGACTCCTAGTGTCTTTTTTTGCCCTGGTGCACACTGCTCAGTGTCCGCCAGCTGGCTGGCCACAGAAATTTGCCTGTGCCTGGAGCACAGCTGTGTGAGGGCGGCTCAGTCTCTGCCAGCTGTCTGGTGCGCAGAAACTGCCTGTGTCTGCCTTTGCGGCTTTTGGGGGCCTGAGTGCTTCCATCAGATGGGTAATTTTCCGGGGACCTTTTCAGGTTGGGGGTGAGCTGAGTGCTCTGAGATCAGACCCGCCGTTTCTATCTCCGGCGGCGAATCAGGCACGCAGGCAGGCAGGGCTCTGTGCTGGAACCTGGGTCCCTGGCTCTGGCTCCGGGCTGGCTCCTGGGGTGCCCGTGGAACCCGCCCGAGTCTTTTCCAGGGGATGTCTGGGTGACCTAAGGCCGGTCCCAATCGTTTCCTGTACCCTGGGGTTATCTCTTGACTGAAAATTCCAGTCTCTGATAGTGTGGTGCCCAAGGTTCAGTCTGGGACCGTGACCAGAGACACTGGCTTGTGGCTCTGGGCTGGGGCTGGGGCTGGCGGCCGGCAGCCAAGCGTCTGGCGGAACCAGGATCTCTTCCGCGGTTTAGCCGGGTGAGTTAAAAGCTGATTGAATCCCCCACCGTGGGGTATCCTCTCACCTGGGAAACACAATGACTGTGTTTTATGGCCGAGAGTTCTGATTGCTGTTCACTGTGCTGATCCTGCTGTGCTGCTGCTCAGAATGAGAGTCCTCCCGGCGCCGCCATCTTGCCCCTCCTCGTCTTTCTTACTAATCTTCCTTTCATAAGTTTCCCTTTATCCCACCCAAACTTTGCTATGAAAAAAAAAAAAAAAACTTACATGACAAAACCTACTTGGTACGATGTGGAGAAACAGAAACACTGCTCTATTGCTGTTAGGAGAGTAACAATGTACATCCACTTTCAATATCGATCTGTCACTTTCTCAGGAAAATAGGAATTGTGATATCTTAAGATCCAAATATACTGTGTCCTGAACTTGTGATCCTCCCCACTCTCCTCCTGGTTGAGTGAGTTACCAAAACCACTCTGGAAAGAAATCTGGTGCTTTCTTAGGCAACTAGGAGTAGTGATTCCTCAAGATCCACCTATACCACTCCTAGGCATATATCCAAAAGTGGCTCAACTACACAATAAGGACATTTGCCTAACCATGTTTGCAGCATCTTTATTTGTAAAAGCTGGAAACAACCCAGATGCCCCTAAACTGAAGAATGGATATAGAAATTTTTTATATCTATACAATGGAATATAATTCAGCAATGAAAAACAAGGAAATGATGAAATTTGTATGTAAATGGTGGAAACTGGAAAGGATCAGACTGAGTGAGCTATCCCTGAAGCAGAAAGAAATACATGGTATAAACTCACTCATATAAACATATAATATATGATAAACCTACTCAAATCTGCACACCTAAAGAAAAAATAATCAAGAGGTAGGACTGAGGCTAAAATGTTTAATTGCTGTCCTGAAAGGTAAAGAGGATGGATGGATATCAGAAAAACAAGAAAACAGGAAACATTTTTAGAATCTGCCACAGAGGGCCTCTGAAAGGCTCTGTACAGCAGATTATCAAACCATATGCTTAGACTTATGTCCAAATGTTGGGGAGAGTGCAGGGAATCTCATGAAAGAAGTGGGAAATAGTAAGATTTGGAGAGGACAGGAGCTCCACAAGGAGAGCAACAGAACCAAAAAATTTGAACACAGGGGTCTTTCCAGAAACTCATATTCTAACCAAGTACCATGCATGCAGATAACCTAGAACCCCTGCACAGATGTAGCTCATGGCATTTCAGTGACCAAGAAGGTTCTATAATAATGGGAACAGGGACTGTCTCTGACATGAATGGATTGGCCTGCTCTTTGATCTCCACTGCCTGAGGGGGAGCAGGCTTACCAGTCCATAAAATGATAATGTAGCCACTCCTGATGAGATCTGATAGCCTAGGATCAGAAGGAAGGAAAGGAAGACCTCACCTATCAGTGGAATTTGGGAGAGGCATGCATGGAGAGTGGGAAAGGAAAGTGGGATTTGGAGGGAAGAAGAGAGGGTTTTATGTGGGGATACAAAATAAAGTGTAATTAATAAAAATTAAAGTAAAATATTAAAAAAATATCTAACTATAACACTCCTAGGCATATATACAAAAATGTTCAAGTATACAACAAGAAAATTTGTTTGACCATGTTTGTAGCAGATTTATTTGAAAGAGCCAGAACCTGGAAAAAATAGAGATGTCCCTCAACTGAGGAATAGATACAGAAATTATGGTTCTTTTCCACAATGGAATACTACTCAGCCATTGAAAAGATGGAGACATATTTTCAAGCCAAGAGTAGGAACTAGGAAAGATCATTCTGAGTGAGGTCACCCAGAAGCAGAAAGACACACATGGTACATACTCACATATAAGTGGATATTAGACATATAATATAGGATAAACATACTAAAATTTGTACACCTAAAAGTATCTCAGCAAGGAAGATGAACCTGTAAATGATGCTCAGTCCTTGTTCAGAAAGGCAAATTTACTGGACATCTGAAGAAGGAGAAAATAGGATTTAGTACAAGAGCTTAACACAGAGTGCTTCTGAAAGACCATATGCAGCAGGTAGATGCTGAGACTCATAGCAAAATTTTATTTTCCTCATCTGAATTCAAATTTGGTAAGTGGACTCAATCAAGAAAATTGTTCATTTCATTTAGATATTCAAATGTTGTGGCATATTGGCATTTGAAGTAGAATTACTGATTTTTTTTTTTTTTTGGAATTCCTTGGTGTCTGCCATTAACTTCTGATTTTGTTAATTTGGAATCTGTCTCTCTGCTTTCTAGTTAGACTGTCTAATGGTCCTTTTAGCTTATCGATTTTCTCAAAGAAGCACCTCTTGCTTTCTTTGATAATTTGAATGGTTCTCTTTCTGCTGCACTGACCCAGAAAGGCAAATGCTGCATATTCTTACCTGAGATTCCTAGTGTCAAACCATTCTATGTGAATACATTACCTGCAATAATTACAGATAACAAAATGATATATTTTTTTAATTAAAACCAAGAAAATAAATATGGAACAAGCAAGATGCAAGTAATCTGAAAAGAGTAATAGAAAAACAGTGGTCTTAGTTTGAGATGGAGTGTGATATAAATAGGAGAAGTTTAGCATAATAAGGAAACATAGTTTCTTCAGCCTAGAAGTTTTCTCTAGGGATATACTGTCCTAAAGAGTTTATGCATCTTCTTTCCCCCTTAGACCTACATTTGTGCCATTAAGTTGCTTGTAAGAGATATCTCCAATACAAAGGCACTTAGCGCTATCAAATTTTCATTTAATACTGCTTTCAATGTGTTTCATAATTTTCAATGTTATATGCCTTCATTTTCAATAAATCCTAGGAAATCTTTAATTTATTTATTTGTTCCCTGTCCCACTTTTCACTGAGTAGAAAATTGTTTAGTTCCTAAGAGTCTGTAGGTATATTTAATTTATGTTGTTGTGGAGGTCTAGCTTTATTCCATGGTGGTCTAATAGGCTCTAAGGGATTATTTCCATCTTCTTGTATATGTTAAATCTTCCCTTTGACCGAATACATGGTTAATTTTGGGAAGGATTTCACAAGGAGATGCAGAGAAGGGTAAATTCTTTTGTATTTGGTTGAAAAGTTCTCTGCATGTCTTTTGGTTAAATTTTATTCACAACACATGTTACTGTCCTTTTTTTCTTGCTTAATGTCCTTTGATTTGAACTACCTCTTTTGAAAATGGGGTGTTGAGGTATCCCACTTTTAATGATTAGGGGACTACATATGCCTTAAGCTTTATAAATGTTTATTATACAGGTGTGGGTATGCTTGTATATGTGGCATGGATGTTCAGAATTGAAATTTAATCTTGGTTGGATTTTTCTTTGATGTTCATGAAATGTCCTTTCTTAACTCTTTGGATTAATTTTGATTGAAATTCTTTTCATTAGATATTAAGATGGTGACCGGAGCTTGCTTTTTTGTGTCGTTTAGATTGGAAAACATTTTTTAAAAATGCATTTTAATTTGAAGAATATATATAGAATTGTGGCTGAGGTATGTTTTTTTTTTATATACAGAAGAAAGATGGATCATGTTTACAAGTCCATTTTTCTAGTCTTTGTCTTTTTATTAGATAGTTGTCTCCACTGATATTGAGAGAGATATAAATGACAGGTATGTCATTTAATTTTTAATGTTGGTTGTGGAAGTGTGTTTGTTAGCATATTTATTTTTGTGTTTTTTTTTGCAGTTATTTATATCCTGTGGGTTTTTTGTTTGTTTGTTTGTTTTGTTGTTGTTGTTGAGCGAGGGAAAGTAAGGGAGATGAAGTTAACTTCCTTGTGTGGAAGATTTCCTTCTAGTACCTTATGTAGTTTAGTGCATCATTATTTTATAAATGTGTCTCTGTCATGGAATATTGTGTTTTCTGCATGAATAGTGATTGAAATTTTTTCAGTGTAAAGTTGTCTGGACTGGCATCTTTAGTCTCCTTCCATTGGAGACTATGCCTGGCACAATGATCAATACCATTGATATATTCAACACTATCTTGGACTCTGAGTGGATTATACATTTGTTTTTTTTTTTCATTACTTGGGTATAAACTTTCTTTTAATATATTCATCTGTCAGCTCCTTGGAAGCCTATGCTTTCCAATCCCAATGTTTGCAATAGAAAACTCTGTTTCTGGCAACTAGGACATCCAGCCAAAGGGTATGCACTTAATTTTGTACTTTAGATTCCTATCTGAAAAGAAAAATTTCTAATATATCCATTTTCCAGTATACAGAGACATTTAAAGTCTGTATCAGTGAGGAAAGATCAAGATGACAATGGATTTAAGTCCCAAGATGCCAAGTGAAGGTTAGTTACCTATTGTCCTACCTCTATTTCTGGAAGAAAGATCCTTCCCAGCTGGAGTCCTCTACCCACCTGTGGTTTCAAGCTATCCATGAATTCTTATGAAGTATAAGGTTGGGTAAATCAAGACAATATCAATAGAGGTCATATTGGTATCTTGTGACACTCATGGTTGAACATCTGTGGGCCATCAAGAAGGTAGCAGGATTGATCGCAGTGGTTTTCTGGACTTAGACTTGAGGGGAGCCAGGTTCTGGGTCATACACTCTTTAGACAGTACGCAATCTGCTGTTCCTTAGAGGAAGGGCACACACATGGTGTGAGATTGATACATGTGTTAGATCTCTACTCTGAGATAATTTCTTTCTTTCCTTATACTAGCAGTATCTACTACTGCATTAACAAAGGTAGAAACATTCATGGCAATAGGGTTCAATCATTTGGATTGGTATGCCATACATAGGACATTTTCATGGCCTCAAAACTTGGGAGTGTTAAATTAATGTGGTGAGAGGAGGTATTCAGTAAAGGGAACCCTTGCTCAATATTGTTGGGATTACAAGATAGTGGAGCTACTATGGAAAACAATGCAGAGCAAAAAACAATCCTACCAGAGGATCCAGGTATACTAGTTTCAGCATATACCGATGATTCTGTTTGGATCCTGTTTCCCTAACCAGGCAGCCTTGTCTTACCTCTGTGGGATAGGATGAGCCTAATTCTTCTGAGACGTAATGTGCCAGAGTATGGTAGTACCTATGGGGCACTTTCTTGTTTGGTGAGGGTAAGGAGAGGGGACATGACAGAAAAGGAGTATGAGGAGTGACTGGGAGGAGAGAAGAGGGAGTCTGCAACCAGGTTGTAAAGTAAATAAATTAATAAAAAATTTAAAAGAAACAATAATAATAGAATAATTAAAAAAGGAACAATAAACAGCAATAGAAATAACAATAACAAGGCTCAAAGAGTCTGGTACAACAAAATGGAGCCAATATGGTTTTGAGTTATCTTGTCTAAATCTATGATACCAGTGTGCAGCTTGGTGTTCTTTTAAGATTCCGAAAAGTGTGGGTAGGGGAATCTCTGACTCATTTACCTGCTTTTGCTACCCCTTTCTGCCTACTGGGTGGCCTGTTCAGCCTTGGTATGAGGTTATTTGGACTAGTCTCATTGTAAATTGTTATACCAATTTTAGTGGAAATCACTGGGAAGTCTGCACCTCTCTGAAGGGAAAATTTTCAGGATTGGTTCTGGGGAAAGGAAAGAATACAAGTAGGTACTAGAGCAGTGGAGTTATGGCAAACTCAACTCATAATGGAATGTATGAAATAATAATAATGATAATAATAATCCAGGACATTCTCTCCAAGCATGGTTGGATACCATAAAAAGCTAAAATGTTATGCTCAGGATGCGAGGCTAAGCACTGCACTCAGGGTCAGCCGCTTTCAACCCAGAGAAGAGCATGTCTGGTTGCATGCAGGTTGATGCCCCAGGTCCCGCCTCTGAGAAAAAGGTATCTGACGGGTCTGATGCTCTTTGGGTGGATGACACCTAAATGAACATCGGTACAAAGTCCCAATTTATTTCTAATATCAGAGATCAGACCTCTACTCTTGCCTGATGCGTCTAAAAAAAAAGGGGGAACTGTAGAGAGCTGCGGAATGCTATGCCTTAAAGATGGAGCTGGTTTTCGCCTTCCACCTTCCCGATGGTGAGTGCTCTCTGTCACGAACAATTCCACATTTGGCTAAGGCTGAGGATCTGGCTTGCTTTCATGTATGTGGACCTATCTGCATTGCCCACGTGGCATGCCTGGGTTGGCTACCCAGAGGCTATTTAAGCTGTGGGCTGGCTTTCCCCAGGGTCCGAGGATTGTTCAAGGTTCCTGAATAAACTGCATTGAAAAAAAAATAATAAAGTCCAAAAAAATAGAAATGAAAACAGGGTCCATTCTTCTACAGTATACATGAAACAAATCCAAACAGCAAAGATAACCTAATCTCAGAGTAAATAGTTGGAAAAAATTTTCCAAGCAAGTTGACCTAAGAAGCAAGCTGCTGTAGCTATTCTCATAGCCAACAAAATATCCTTCAATCAAAATTATTTACAAGACAAGGGAAGCTAATACACAAAAGAAGAAAAAGAACAAAAAAACAAAACAATATAAAGATGTTTCAATGAATAAAATCTGTAGCAAATTGCAAGGGAACCAATTTTTGTAAAAGATTTATTATTAAAGCTTTATTTACACATTTTGCCGTACACATTGTGATTGTGAGATTTTAATACACCACCCTCACCAATGAACAGCTCTTCTGGCATAAAATTAAAGACAACTTAGTATCTATTTTGGAGTACTGCTAGGTAGAGTCTTTCAGATGCTTTCTGTGGTAGACTCCTGTCATACGTTCAATGCATATCCCATTTGTCTTTCTAAATGAGGATAGATCATCATACCCCGTGTCCGCTTTCTTGATTATCTTCTTTAGGTATATAGATTTCATTATGTTTATCCTATCTTTTAGGTCTATATAAGTGAGTATATTCCATGTTTGTCTTTCTCCTTCTGGGATACTTCACTCAGAATGATCTTTTCTAGATCCCACCATTTGCCTGCAAATTTCATGATTTCCTCCTTTTTGATTGCTGAGTAGTATTCCATTGTGTAAAAATACCACAGTATCTGTATCCATTAAGGATAGGAGCTCCACAAGGACCAAACGTATCTGGGCACAGGGTCTTTTCTGAGATGGACATTCAACCAAAGTCCATGAGAGGATAAAACCTAGAACCTCTGCTCAGATGTTACCTGTGATAGCTCAGTAATCAATTGGTTTCCCATAGTAAGGGGAACAAGGACTATTACTAACAGGAACTCAATGACTGGCTCTTTGACCTCCCCACCTCCCAAGGGAGGAGCAGTACTGTTAGGCCACAGAGGAGGACTTTGCAGCCAGTCTTGAAAGTACCTGACAAAAGGGAGTCATATGAAAAGGGAGGAGGTCCTCCCCTACTAGTGGACTTGGAAAGGGGCAGGGAGGAGATGAGGGAGGGAGGGTGGGATTGGGGAGGGAATGAGGGATACAGCTGGGATACAGAATTACAAAATGTAACTAATGAGAAAAATAAAATTATGGAAAAGAAAAAATAATTAAAGACAACTACTAGACCTAACAGGTTTATAAACCAAACAGACCAAACAGATATTTATAGACGGTCTCAAACACATGATAATATATCTGCGCAGCACATTATGGAACATTTTCTAAAAATGATCATATACTCAGTCACAAAACAAGTCTTAGTAGACAAAAGAAAGTAGAAATAACACTGTATATCCTATCACACCACTATGGGTTAAAACTGGTCTTCAACAAGGGAAACAGCAGAAAGCCTATGAAGTCATGGAAACTCTATTGAAGGATAGCACAAATAAATACAGGACTTGCTGGAATTCAATGAAAACAAATACACATTACCAAAATTGTGAGACCCAATAAATGTTATCCTAAAAGGAAAGTGTGAAACACTAAGTACTTACACTAAATAAATGTGAAGATCTCATATCAGCAATTTAGGAGCTAAACTGAGAGCTCTAAAACAAAAAGAAGGAGGAACACTGAAGAGAAATAGATGGCAAGAAAGAATCAAAATGAAGACTGAAATCAATAAAAAAAAGAAACAAGGAACTATATCAAGAGTCAATGACACAAAGAGTTGTTCCTTTGGGAAAATTAACAAAATAGAAAAACAAGTAGGCTAAGTCACTAAAAGATAGAGAGAGAAGGTAACATTGTAGAACAGGCCTGCAATCCCAGGTCTCTGGCAGGCAAAGGATTATGCATTATTGGCGACTACCTGGGATCCTCTACCCCAATAGGCACAAGTTCAGGTACTTATGAAGACTAGTGATTCAAAAGACCCAGTTCTCTTACTGCAGAAAATCTGCAGCACCTCATTGTTCCTATAAAGATTTCAGTCAGTAAAAAGAGCCCAGATACCATGAAGGATCTGAAAGAGACCAAGGAAAATGAAGCTCCAATTCCTTTCATGTTTCCAGAGTGCAGGAGTAAGAAACTGAATGTTTAGGGAAACCAGTCCATTTACCTTAGAGCTTACCAACAAAAAGACACTGGCCTCACCTCTTCACCCATGCCTGAGAAGGTAAAAAGAATGACTTTGTATTCTGAGCTTGAGGCCAGCCTAGCTTCAAACCTTGTCCAGAACAGCCAAGGCTACATAAGAAAAACCTGTCACAAACAAACAAACAAACAACAAACAAAATAAATCAAGTAAGTGAGTAAATAAATAAGATGTATATATTACAAGACATAGAGATATTGCCCAAATGAATATAGGGTATATATCTCTTCTGACCTTGGATGCCACAGATACTCATATTTAGCTCCATACTCACTCTAAATGATCCCAATGCAAAAAAAAAAAAAATGAGCTGGAGTTCTATACTCTCCCATAAAGAATGTATCAGCTGTTTTCAGTCTGATCAATGTGCACTCACACTTTTGTATTCTCACCAAAGAGACATCTAGAAAACAGAATTGTTGAAAGAAACCTGAAAAAGTGTGCATAAAGCAAACCAAATGTTATTAAAATAAAATTTCCATCATTATCATTAATTTTACACTGTGGATGGATCCAAGAGAGAGGCAAACAGCAGGCAAGGTTTTTGAGAGGCAGAGGCTTTGAAACTCTGAACTTGGAGAGTGAGGTGTAATTGAAGACAGAAAATGGAAATTATGGCTACCTAAAGAGAGCGTATATCACAGGAGCAGAGAACATTTAAATTCAGGTCAGGTGTGGACTTCACTTGGAATAAAGAGTGGGATTTCCAATGTATATGACTTCTTCCTATTTGTGGGGAGTCTACCCACAGCACCAGTGAGACTGAGCACAGAACTTACTGCCTGGAAAACAATACAGCAGAAAGGGGGCTCCTAGATCCTCAGTGGCAGCTGTCAATGCTACCCACCTGATGGGCCCCCTATCCATACTAAATTTTTCCTGGATTCCATGTCTGAGAGTCACCATATGTATTCCTCAGGGCCTCCTAGCCAGTTAATGTGCAGTGGCAATTCCTCATCTGGAAAATGTTCATTGGTTACAATTATCTATCAACATCAATGGAAGCAACTCTTCAATAAAAGGAAACAGGCTAATAGAATGGGTGTGCAAACTGCATCCAACATTGTGCTGCATCCAGAAAACACACCTCAGCAACTAAGATAAACACTAGGTCAGAGTAAAGGTCTGGAAGACCTTTGATTTCTTTGAGACCTTTCAAGCAAATGGTACCCAAAAAAACAATTGGGCTTAGCTCTGCTAATAGCTAATCAAATATATATGCAACCAAAAAAAAAAAAAAAGATGAAGAGGGGTACTGCATTCTCATCAAAGGAAAAATCCACCATGAAGACATCACAATTCTGAACATCTATCTATACTCCGAACACGAAAGTGCCTATGTTGGTAAATGAAACATTATTAATGCTTAAATCACACATCTATCCAAACACATTAATAATGAGAGACATCAACACCTCAATCTCACCAGGGGACAAATAATCTAGACAGTAGGTAAATAGTGAAATAAAGGCATTTAAAGGGCTGTAATTCAAATGGAACTAACAGATGTATGCAGAACTTTTTACCCAGGTTCGAAAGAAAACATCTTCTTTTCTTTAATTCTTGGAACCATCTCCAAAACAGACCATATAGTTGGTCACAAAGCAAACCTCAACAAATACAAGAAGACTGAAATAATCCCCTGCATTCCATCTCACCACCATGGACTAAAGCTGTACCTCAACAACAATGGAAGTAGCAAAAAGCCTACATGCACATGGAAACTGAACAACTTACTACTTAATCATAGCTGGGTTAAGGAAGAAATAAAGAAAGAAATGAAAGACTTCCTAACATTCAATGTAAATGAAGGAAAAATGTACTCAAATGTATGTGACACAATAAAAGCAGTGTTCAGAGAAAAATTCACAGCGCTAAGTGCTTTCAAGGAGAAATTTGTAAAATCTCATAAAAGCAACTTATTGGCCCAACTGAACACCCTAGAAGAAAAAAAATGAAGACGAAGACGAAGAAGAAGAAGAAGAAGAAGAAGAAGAAGAAGAAGAAGAAGAAGAAGAAGAAGAAGAAGAAGAAGAAGAAGAGCAAGGAGGAGGAGGAGAAGGAGGAGAAGATATGCTGAAGAGGAGCCGATGATTGGGAAAAAAAATCAAACTTAGGGCTGAAATCAATCAGTTAGAAACAAAGAAAATTATTCAAAGAATCAGTGAAACCAAGAGCTGTTCCTTGCCTATCAACAAGATAGCCAAACCCTTAGACAAACTAAATAAGTGGCTGTGAGAAACTATGGAATTGAGAAAAATCAGAAATGAGAAGGGGGACATAAATACAAACACGGAGGAAATCCCAACAATCATTCAGTATTTCTACTAAAGCCTATATGCCACAAAATTTGAAAATCTAATATAAATGGGAAATTTTCTTGATAGATTCCATATAGTAAATTTAAGGCAAGATCAGGTAAATGATTTTATAACCATATATCCCCCAAGTAAATTGAAGCAGTCATAAACAGTCTCCCTCAAAAAAAAAAAAAATCCATGGACTAGATGATTTCAGCACAGGACTCTACCAGACCTTCAAAAAAGTGCTAACTTCAATTCTCTTCAAACTATTCCACAAAATAGAAACATAAGGAACATTACCAAACTCAATCTATGAAGCCACAGACACCTTGATACTTAAAGTGCACCAAGAATGAACAAAAAAGAGAATTTCTTTTTGTGACATATCTTTCTCATGAAAAATGAGGCAAAAAGACTAAATGAAATACTTGCAAACAGAATCCAAGAACACAAAAAAATATCCACCAACATGACCAAATATGCTTCATCCCAGGCATTCAAGGGTGGTTCAATATATGGAAATCCATCAATTTAAACTACCATATAACAAACTGAAGGAGAAAAATCACATTATAATCTTTGTAGATTCTATAAAACATTTGACAAAATACAATGCCCGTTCATTCTTGGAGAGATCAGGGATACAAGGCACTTTACTATATATATATAGTAAAGGCAATATACAGCAAGCATATAGCATATAGCGAACATCAAATTCAATGGAGAGAAACTTAAATCAATCTCACTGAAATAACAGAAAAGCACAGGTTGCCCATTCTCTCAATATCTCTTCAACATAGTACTTGAAGTCCTACCAAGAGCAATAATACAAGTAAAGAAATAAGGTCAAGTGGATACAGTTTTGAAAGGAATACATCAAAGGGTCATGTCATCTGGGAATAGCCAAAAATGCAACCAGAGAAATCTTTCAACTGATAAACACCTTCAGCAAAGTGGTTGAATACAAAAATTAACTAAAAATAATCAGAACACCTCTTGTACACTCAAGACAAAATGGACAAGGAAGAAATCATGGAAACAACATCCTTTACAACAGCCATTCATAACATAAAATAGCTAGGGGTTACACTAAACAAGCAGGTGAAAGTCCCATTTGATAAAAAAAAATGAATTCAAGTCTCTGAAATAATAATTTTAAGGAGATATCAGAAGATGGAAAGATTTCCAGTGCTCATGGATCCATAGGATTAACATAGAGAAAATGGCCATTCTGCCAACTACAGATTCAATGGAATTCCCATCAAAATACCAACACAATTCTTTATAGACTTTGAGGGAAAAATTACAAATTCATATGGAGAAAAAAAAATTCCAAAATGATTCTGTTCAACAACAGGTCATCTGGAGGTATCTCCATCCCTGATCTCAAGCTGTATTACAGAGCAATAAAAATAAAACTGCTTGGTATTGGCATAGAAGCAGAATAGTGGATCAAAGGAACTGAATAGAAGACCCAGAAATAAAACCAAATGTCTAGGAATACTTGATTTTTGAGAAAGAAGCCAAAACTATTCAATGGACAAAAAAATACAACATCATCAACAAACTGTGTAGTTCCAACTGGATGTCTACATGTAGAAAAATGAAAATATATCCATGTTTCCCACCCTGCACAAAACTAAAGTACAAGTGGAACAATGACCTCAACAACAACAACAACAAAAAGACAAAACAAAACAAAACAAAACAAAAAAACAGATACTCTAAATCAATTAAAAAAAATGCCGGGAAGAGCCTAGAGCTCATTGGCATAGGAGACTACTTCCTAAACAAAACACCAAAGGCACAGGCTCTAAGAGCAACAATTAGTAAATGGGACCTAATGGGAATGAAAAGCTTCTATAAAGCAAAGCACATTGTCATCTAAACAAAACAAGATCCTACAGATTGGAAAAGGATATTCACCAAACCTATCTGACAGAGGGCTGATATTCAGACCTAAAGAAGTCAAAAAACCTTCTTTTGACCTAAAGAAGTAAAAAACCAAGAAATCAAGCATTCCAATGAAAAAAAAATGGGTACTCAGCTAAACAGAAAATTCTCTTTATAGGAATATAGAATGGCACAGAAACACTTGCAGACATGTTATTAAGCCACCAAAGAAATGCAAATCAAAATGATCCTGAGATTTCAACTTACACCCATTGGAATGGGTTGTGGAAAAGGGAACCTTGCTCCATTGCTGGTGGGAATGTAAACTTGTACAACCACTTTGGAAATCAATCTGGCACTTTATCATACAATTATGAGTACTGCTTCCTCAAGATCCAGCTATCCCATTTCTAGGCATACATCCAAAAGATGCTCAAATACACAAGGAAATTTGCTCAACCATATTTGTGGCAGTTTTATTCGTAATAGCAAAAACCTGGAAGCAAACCAGATATCTATCAAAGGAGGAATGGATATAGAAATTGTGGTATTTTTGCACAATGCATACTACTCAGCAATTAAACACAAGGAAATCATGAAATTTTAAGAAAATGGTGGGATCTAGAAAAGATCATACTGAGTGAAGTATCCCAGGAGCAGAAAGACACACAGTATGTAGTTACTTAGAAGTGGGAACTAGACCTATAAGATAGGATAAACAGACTAAAATCTGTACATCTAAAGAAGATAAACAGGAAAGAGGACCCGGGGTACTATGATCAATTCTCACTTAGAAAAACAAATGCGATGGACATTGGAAATAGGAGAAAACAAGTAACAAGACAGGAGCCTACCATAAGGTGCCTCTTGAAAGCTCTACCTAGCAGTGTGTCAAAGCAGATGCTGAAACTCATAACCAATCTTCAGCAGAGAGCAGGGAATCATATGAAAGAAGAGGAACTTAGTATGACCTGGAGAGGACAGGACCTTCACAAGGACCAGATATATCAGGGCACAGGTATCTTTTATGAGACTGTTTCTCTAACAAAGGACTGTGTATGGATATAACCTAGAAACCCTACTCATTGTGGCCCATAGTATCTCAGCATCCAAGTGGATTCCTTACTTAGGGGAACAGGGATTATTTCTAACATGAACTCTATGGCTGTCTCTTTGACCTCCACCACCCCCAAACCAGAGGAGTGACCTTGCTAGGTCACAGAAGAGGACACTGCAGCCATTTCTGAAGAAATCTTATGTGGTAAGGTCAGATGGAAGTGGAGGAGGACTTCCTATACTAGTGGACTTGGAAAGGGGCAGGGAGGAGATGAGGGAGGGAGGGTGAGATTGGAAGGGAACGAAGAAACGAAGAAGAGGGATAAAACTGGCATGATAAGTAAGTAATCGGGTGAATAATATAAAAAAATTAAAAAATGTCTTAAAAAACACTGAAAAAAAGATTTTACACTGTCAGTGTATTGGCTAATATTCTTTGACCTTTTGAAGAATCATCAACTGGACTAAGGGTTTCAACAATCATTATGTTAAACAATGGTTCAGCTACAACATTGGCATGAAAGTGATCCATGCAGAGTCACTTGTATGAACCATTAGCCATAATGTGCCTTCAGGGCCATCAAATCAACCTTTAAAATGCAATCCAAATGTGTCAATGTTATAGAGACTTAACATATAAACCATGATAGAGAAAATAATCGTTTAAGTCAATAGGGGTTACATTCAGGAGTCAACTGTGTCTGTGTTCTGATTCTGTGAACTTAAATCGAATAGTATCTTTACTACAAGGGGATTACAATATTGTCTTTATTCTCCCTATCATAGCTTAATGAATATTTACATAATGATAACCTTGCAGAAAGTCTTCTTAAGAAATCTGCAGATGTCATTCAGCATACAGGAAGGCATAGCTCTTCACAGAAGTTGTCAGAAATTTACCTAGGAAACTTAAGGTCAAGCAAAACAGAAAGAATGGCATTTTTTAAATTTCAACGCCACGTATCCTATGCCTTATTGAAACCCTGTTGCTTGTTCTTTCCCCAGCATGATAAGAAACGTTTTGGCTAAACAAATATTTCTAAGAAGCTCAGATCTGGGTCAGCCTTTACCATTCAGTTAGGAGGATACAACATGTACCATTGCAGCACTGAAACAGATCCTGTGGTGGTGCAAAAGTGACTTGAAGGCATAGTCTAGAAAGCATCCTATGCCATTATAGTCCTGTTGCTCCTTCCACAATTCATTTTCCTGGACTGTGACGGTGGGCACCAGATTAGCTAGCTCTCTTGACCATAAGTGGGTCGTCAGCATCCCTTCATTCAGAAAGCTTACGTTTTTGCACTGCTGCTGCCTACAAAATCGCCAGGTGTGGCAGACTAGGACTGGCATATGCAGGCCGAGGGACATACATTCAAGATCCTCCCTCAAGCTTTACTTGACTCGTGAGGCCAATGGCCTCTTGAGTTCTGTGAGCCATTCCCTCCGGACGCGTTCACAGATCTCAGAGTGTAGAGCTGCTGTTCTAACTGATTAATGCTTACCACACTGCTTGCCGCTTTCATATTTGGCAAGTAACATTTGCTGCCCCTTCCGAGGGGTAGTAGCCAACTTCCCTATTTCTATCTCAAGTAACTTTTTTTTTTTTTCGATGCAGTTTATTCAGGAACCTTGAACAATCCTCGGACCCTGGGGAAAGCCAGCCCACAGCTTAAATAGCCTCTGGGTAGCTAACCCAGGCATGCCACGTGGGCAATGCAGATAGGTCCACATACATGGAAGCAAGCCAGATCCTCAGCCTTAGCCAAATGTGGAATTGTTCGTGACAGAGTGCACTCACCATTGGGAAGGTGGAAGGCGGAAACCAGCTCCATCTTTAAGGCATAGCATTCCGCAAGTTCTCTACAGTTCCCCCTATTTGTTTTAGATGCATCAGGCAAGAGTAGAGGTCTGATCTCTGATATTAGAAATAAATTGGGACTTTACTGATGTTCATTTAGGTGTCATCCACCCAAAGAGCATCAGACCCGTCCGATACCTTTTTCTCAGAGGCGGGACCTGGTAACTTTTTTGAAGTTGTTTTATGTTTAATTTTATTTTACTCAATTTGTACCCCGGTCATAGCCACCTCCCTTCCTCTCTTCCTTTCTCCCTCTCCTGTACCCTTGTCGCTGTTTCCCCTATCTCTGCTCTACTCTTACCCACCCACCCCCTTATCGTCCCACCGAAGCATAGGAAGTAGCATGAGAACTGATCACTCAATTTCCTTATAGTCTAAATGTTCAGAAGTGTGGAGAAAGTCCAGAAAGCCTCAGCCCTGGGGTACAATTCTGAGCTTAAATCCCAGTTTACCCAGTCTCCACAACCTGGAACCCCTTCAATGTTTCCCAGCCTCCACAGCCTGGGACGCCCTTCAGTGTCCCCCCAACCTTCATGGCCTGGAACACCATTCAGGTTTCCCCAACTTGAATATGACCCCTCACTCCACTGGGGCAAGTACTTGAGCAGCAACAAACATCTGTACTTTGTAGCTCCGGGGATCATTTGCCCAACTAGGCACAAGTCCAGCTGCTCAAAGCCATATGAAGACCAGAGATAGAACCGAAACTCTTAGTGCAGAGAGCCTGCGGCCCCTCAAAGCTCTTTTAAAGACTCCAGACAGTAAAAAGTCCCAGAACTCTCTGAATGAACTTAAAGAGATCAAGCAAAAGGAAGTTCCAAATCTTTTCAAGGTTCCAGAATGCAGGAGGAATCTCTACTGAGCAGGAAAACGGGTCCATCTGCCTTAGAACCTGCCCCATAAAAGAGACTGGCCTCATTTTTTTTTTCACATGCCTGAGAAGGTGAAAAGAAGACTGACATTGTCTTCTGTGGTAGAAGAACCTGTGGACTCAATGGCTGTGCAAGCTTCTCTTCCAATGAGTAGCGTGGACTGGTAATCTCCCCACATATTCAAGGGTCCCTAAATCCTTTCCTTTCTAACCAAGTGGCTTTAGGTTCTTGCACTTCTCCCCAAGAGGCTCAGGGATTGTCCATAACCACCCAAGTAGTTCTGGGACTTACCAAATGTGTTCAAGAGGCTAAGGGGCATTTCACATCTGCTCGGGAGCTCCGAAAACCTCCCCTTGTGTTGGAGGAAAATTCATACATGCCTCCTCATTCAGAGAGGGTTTCAAAAGATCATCCTCTACCCAAGTAGTCTCCAATCTTTCCAGAATCTCCCCGAAATTTTTTTAGACCAGACCAATCTCATCAAGAGGATCTCCAAAAGGCCCCATTAGAGAAAGAAGGCTCCAAGCCTTCTCTGAAGGGAAGCTCAGTAAATTATCATTTTATCCATTTTGCACCTTTCTTCAATAGAGTTTAACACACTTGACAGCTCTCAAAGGCGACCAGAAAGTTTGTTGCTCTCAGGAAGACTTCCAAATGTGTTCCCCCTCTCCCAAAAGAGACACTATGCTATTCACTTCTAGTATAGTTAGCTTGGGTCTAGACCTTGCTGACCAAAGGGGTGTCAGAACTTCCCAATTAAACCAAGAGGCCTTTAAAGCCCTCCATCATTAAGGAATATTCTCAGAGCATCTCTAATGTGGCAAAAAGGCCTAAACCCAAGCACACTTCCCCAGTGGAGACCCTCATGTCTCAAACATGCACACGCAGAAATAAAAAAAAAAATTCCCCATGTACATCAACAGATCCAGGACCTTTGCCCTCTTCATAAGGGGCTCTTGAGAGTTACACACATACACAAAAGGTGGGGAAATCTCCAGAGATTGCCAAGCAATTCTTGTGCCTTTGAAACCACACAAAAAGATCTATCAGCTTCACCATCTCCCCAAATGGTTATGAGTCCATCCCATTCTGTCAATTCCAGTGTACGATTGTCAACATCTATAGAAAAGCATCAAAGAAATATTCCCAAACTGTGCTTACCACTGAATGGAATTTCAATAAATCTGCTATGAAAAGGGAGCATTGACATTTCTATTCAAGGAGAAAATTGAGAGATGGTCTCTCTGAGCAATGGGAATCCACTGGGTCCCTATCAGACCAAGAGGACTTCAATTATTGCCCACTAGCCAAAAGGGCCCTCTTGACTTGTCAGCACTCCCAAAAAAGACAAATATATGCCACAAAACTCCCAAGAGAGCCTTGCAAATTCCAAATCTCTCAGAGGGTGCTGAAGAGAATACAACCTTCCCAACTTCTGCAGGAGTTTCTAGAAATATTTGCAAATGTCAAACAGGCTCTTAGAATTTATAAATATACACATTAGTTACTAGGATATCAAATACCTATTCCTGACCCTCTGTGTACTACCTAGTCTCAGAAAGGGACTGTAGGACTGGATACATTTACAAAATGGGATCATGCCAAGTCCACACTTTTAGCAATGACTCTTGGACATGGCACCTCTACAAAAGATGTTCTAGGACATAGCCTAGAACACATAGTTTCAAGTTGTGCCCATCTGTGATAATGGGGCTACAGTAAAAAAAAAATACATGTTCACTAGAGTATACTCTACAGGATCCTGCACATATAGAGAAGGGTATTCTTTGGATTCTACCTGAGCACAAATTCACACAGGAGCTTCCCAAAATTCACAGGAGTCTGTGGAAAATTCCCTATATCCCCAAGAGAATCAGCAATCTTTCACAAATACAGAAGATGCTATAGACCCTTCCCCATCTGTCCAAAGGGATGTCATCCTTTCCACCTGCCCACAACTATCTCCATCAATCCTGTCACGGACTCCAAAGTCTTTGAATTCTACCTTTTGTGCCAAAGGGTCATTGGAATCTGTTTGTCTCTCCAGCTTGTTCTGGAACCTGACATCTCTAATGCAAAGTCACCATCCCCTTCCTTATCTGAATGAAGTGTTCTTGTAACTTCCAAGAGTAATCAAGAAACTCTAATAAAGTCCCTAGCTTCCCAAAAGGATCTTAGAGCTCTCATCTGTGCCCATGAAGCTCTAGGAGAGGCCAAGCATACACATGAAGCTCTATTAACTTCCTCTCATTAAGAAGCAAGAGTCAACTTACATATATGCCCAAGACACCTCAACATATTCCCTGTCTGTGGGAGAGGCCCTAAGATCTAACATATCCAAACACAGTGCTTTACAATCTTCCCCATTTACACAGAAGGATTTTGTGAATAGCTCTTCGCAGGATGGAGAAATTAGGCACTCTTTCTCTTTCCAAGTAAGCTCCAGACATTTCAATTTTACCATAAAGAGGTTAACAGATGATCCTTCAGAAAAGTAGACTTTATAACATTTCCAGGCAAGGAAAACACTTTCAAAAAACTCTATTCTTCAAAAACATTGAATTTATCTTCTCCTGCTTCAAAAGAAACAGCAGTAGTCACTCCTCCTCCTCAGGAGAGTCACATAATTTCTATATCTTTCCAAAAGCCCATCAAATGTTCCATATCTGGCCAAGCAGCTGTGAAAGGTTACCAATCTACCAAGGATATCTTGGAAAATCCATATTATCCCAAGAGGTGCAAAGGCCTACTGTGTTTACCCCAAAAGGTCTAGTAACTTCATCTATCCTGGGGATTCAGGGAAATTCTTCACCTCTGTCAAGCACTCAATACTTTTCCCCCTAGCTCAAAGTGCTCCATTACTTTCCAAATCTGACTTGGGATCTGAGAAATCTTCCCTATTTCCACCTGGGTCTGGGGGAAAGTCCGCATGTGCACCAAAACCTCTAGGACTTGTACCATGAGAGGACCTGACATTTTCTGTATCTTCCAGAGCATCTAAAGACCCTTCTGCTTCCTGACTTCTTGCTCAAGATCATTTATGACCTTCTGTAGCTTCTCCATTAAGATCAGCATCTAATAAAATGTACCTTAGAATTACAGCGTGTGTCTGTAGATCTTAGAAACACTTGCCATCTGCCCCAAGGAATCTGTGTTGTTTCCAATCTGCCCAGGGAACAATACAATCTTTCATATCTCCACAAGAATTTCTGGAAACCTTTCCATCTTCACTAGGATATTCAGGATATTGGCCCCAACTCTCAGGGGAACTGAAACATCCCTTATTAGCACAAGGAATTTCAGTACATTCCCTTCCTGATCAAGGGCCTCTGGAAATAGAACCTTATTCATGCTCAACTCCTGCTAAAGGATCTTTGGTGTCTTTGCAAAGGCTCCTGAAACTATCCCTAGCCACTCAGAGTACTACTGGCATTTTTTCCAAGTAGCCAGTGGGATCTAGGACTTTGGTTATCATTCCCAAGCAAAATGGGAACTTTCCAGTTGGCAAAAGATATGCACAAACCTTTGCCATCAGCATAAGCTGCTCTTACAATTTTCCCGTCTGGAGCAATATCTCCTGGACAGTTATCAGTTGCTCCAGAGCTTTAATTCCTTTCTCATCATTTCAGGAGACTAAATTATTTTTTTCTACATGATAATGGGTATCTAGGAATATCTCAAATTGCTCAGGGACCTTAAGTTTGATGCCATCTACCCAATGTCAAGAGAAAAGACCCCCAGTCTCAGAAGAGAATGTAAGACCTTCTTCATCTCCCCAAGGAGCTCTAAGATATTCTTCATCTACACAGCAGACTCTAGAACTGTCAACACATACACAGGGAATTCTCAGATATTCTTTACATGGTCCAGGTAATATGGCACATTCCCTGTCTTCCCAGGGGAACCTAGTACTTCTGCCATTAGTAGGAGTGTATATGGGTATATATTTAACAGCCCTGGAATCTGCAAGACATTTCACATGTGCTTTAGAGTTGCAAGAATCTGTGCTTTCCGGTCTGGATCCTGTGGTAATTTTCTTACCTGTACAAAATAGTCTCAGATATTTGCCATCTGTTTCAAAGACAGCCTTGCCAAAGTGATCAAGATAAAAGTGACTACTAATCCTTTTGAAAGCTGCTGAAGTGGCTCTAATAAACTCTGTTTCTTACCAAAGAGCTATAGAACAATTCCAATATGCCCATGAAGCTTTAGGACATTTTCCCTCTGTTGTAGGAGTTCATAAAATTTCCCAAATGGATCTGTAGATGGATAAATGTTTGACACTTGCAGGAACACCACCTGAAAACTTGTTTCTCAATGTGAGCTTGGAGAGAGTTCTGCCACACATGGTCTGAAATCTTCCTTATTTTCTCCAAGGGCTCTTGAACATAAAATTACTGCCACAGAGCCCCAAAACCTTGCTATATCTGCTCCAGGGCCTCTGGAACTTCAACTCTCTACCCAAGAGACTCAAGAGCATTTGAGACCAAATATAGGAGACCTTGAACATTCTAAAATTAACCAGGGGTCTCAAGACTGCTTGACATCTGCCCAAGAGACTCTTGAAAAGTTGTCATCTAACTCTAAAGTTTGTAGAAGGTGGTCATGACAAAAATGGTCTGCAAACCTCTTTATCTGATCTAATAAATCTTGAAAAAAGGCTGCCTGCTAAAGAGTCAAAAAAAGTTGTTATATCTGAACCTGGGTTTCTGGGTCAATCACTAACTCTCAATTTTTTTCCAAAATATTTGGAGCCCTTTTCACTAGGAAATCTGGAATCTTGTCAATCTGCCAAGGTGGTATTCAGAACTTTGAAACCTTCACAGATTGTTCTGTGATCGACCCCAAATATTTCAGGGACTCTAGAAGATTTGTCATATGTGTTAAAACTTATGAGACCTGCCTCATATACAAATGATACAACAGAGTATTCACAATGTGCTGAGGGGTTTGTCAAATCTTCTCCCTCAGCAAGAGAAACTCTAGAATTGATGGCCTTTGCCTCAAAGTCTTTTGACAATTTCTTATTTGGATAAGGGTTACAATCGTTTCCACCATTCCAAGAAACAGTGGAGATTTTTCTTTCTTCCCAAGCGGCTGTGGAAGTGTCCAAACCCACCAAAGTTAGATTAGAAAAAAATATCATCTCCCGAAATGCCTGTGATACCTCCTACTTCATAATGTCCTACTTCTCTTGTTGGAACAGTAAAAAAAGAATCCATCCCTCTGCTCCACATTCACTCTTTCCCACCAAGACTTTGGAAACTTTTTTATCTGGTCAGGAAACTCAATGTTCTTTGCCACAGAAGCTGTAAAAGGGTAACCCTGTGTATCAGATGCACTGGAACATTCTCCGTCTAACTAACAGGCCCTAGACCCATTAGTAGGTACCAAAGGGCCATTGTAAATTTACTCACCTTCCCAACAGACTCTTTTTCATTTGCCATCTTTGATAGAGGATGTAGAACATTTTTTTTTTATTTCCACAGGGAATACAACACAACTGCTAACCAACAAGAAAGTTCTTGGCCATTGGTCAACCAGAGGTAGGGCTGTGGGTTCATCTTATTCTAGCCCAGGATCTAAAGACTTTTCTTCACATGCATCCAGGTTTCATTCCTCATTGCCAAATCAGACCCCATGAACTTCCCCTTGTACTTAAGAGCTGTGAGAATATCTTATATGTGAACAAGGGATATTGGGATCATCTACATCTGATCAAGTTTATTTAGCACCATTGGCATGTACATCAGGGGCTAAGAGAATGTTGGTATCTTCTTTCTGTGTAAAAGCTATGACAAAGCTGTCTAAATCTTCACAGAAACCAAAGCACTTTTTGCCATCTTCTGAGTGCTCAGCATCTAAACATTATGATCAGGTGAAGGTTGGACTTTTGCCATTGGGCTTTGAAGATCACATAACTTTTCTGTCTCATCAAAGGGTTCTAGGAATGAGCAAATTTACATAAGGGGCTTTAGAATATTTGCCATCTGCTCTAGTGGCCATCAACTTTTCAAGTTAGTAAAATTTCAGTCTCTGCCCACATCAAGTACAACATTCACCATCTGTCACACTTGCCTTAAGACCTTGCCATTGTAAAGAGGAAACTGAAGAATCTTTGCTCTGTTACTTACTCAAAAGAATGATTATCTGCACCAGGGGCTGAGGAACCTTCTGTAGCAAGCCCATGGCCATCAGACTTTTTTCTACCTACAAAATAGTCTCTGAAATTATCCTGATCTGCCCACGTAACTCTGTGTCCTTTGCCACCCACCCTAGAGGATGTAGAACTTCTCAGATTAACACCAGATATCCCAAGGACATTGAAACTTCTCCAGAGAGAGCTTAGATATCTGTCTACTATAGAACAGACATTAAAACATTCTAAATCAGCCAGCTATATTAGAAAAACCAGGTCTTCACTGAAAAGGTGTGAGTAGAAATCATCATGTGATCAATGTGTTGTGGAGCCTTCTCAATCTGTTTCAGGGGATCTAGAACATTTACTTCCTGCCCAAAGGCCTCTGAAACTTTCCATATGGTCTCAACGGATGTTGGATCCTTCAGCATCTAAGCAAGACTCTCTAGAATATTCTGAATATTCCCATTGTGGAGTGTATACTCATCCATCTTCCCAAAAGAGTCATGAATATTTGAAACCTGCATTAGTGACAGTGGAAGCATTATCTCTTTCAGGAATATTAGTAACATCTCATTCTGCTCCACATTCTCTGGTGCATTCTCCATTATTTCAAATGACTTCAGACACTTCCCTAAATTGCAAGGGGGTTTGACAACTATGCTACCTTCACAAAGGGCTCTTGAAATGTTGCCATTGGAAGAAGAGTCCCTAGAACTTCTGGCCTCTATTCAAAGGAAAGGAATCAAATTTCCTTAAAAAGAAGATAATATGGAAGAGTTTATATCAATGCAGGGGGTTCTAGGATCATCAGCATGTACCATGGGGGCTCTAGGATCTACTCCTCATGCTTATATGAAGCCTGGAATGTTTCCATTTACAGAAATGGCTGAGAAACTTTTTCTATCTCATAAAAGGGCTCTGGCACAGCCCATATCTAAAATGAGGACTCTAGAAAATTTGCCATCTGACCACAGATCTATGAAAACTTCTGCTTTATTTTAAATCTTTGAGAAATTCTCTATCTCTGAAAGGTATGCTGAAACATGCACCATCTGGTACAGAGGCTCTGAGTCCTTCTTCACCTACACAGAGAATAAAATTAAAACCTTTCTTGTCTTCCCCAGGTATTGTTAAACCATCCTCTGTACGAGTTTTGCCAAAACATCTCCCAAGTACTGCAGAGCTTCTCACAAATTTGCTATGTAATCCAAGAACCCTGGAACATTCTATGTTGATCAAGTAAACTCTGAGTTATTTTTCTTTGTCTCCAGGTTCCGTAGAGCATCCAGCATCTTTCAGAAGGAAACTAAGTCACTTGTCATGCATGGTAGAATCTCAGGGTACTTCTCCATCTGTCCAAGGGACTACATGCTCTTTGATATTTCCCTCAGACCTTACAGGACATTCATAATATAACCGAGAATTTCATGAGAATTCTATATCCATTCCAAGGGATGTAGAACATTTACTCCCCAGCAAACTTTGCATACCTACTCAGGGAACACTGGAGCCTTCACCATATAATCAGCACTCTTTACAACATTCATCATCTTTGAAAGAGAACCTGGGACCTTCCAAGCCTGGCCAGTGCACACATGAGCATTTTTCTTCAATCTCAGATATTTCGGGAATGACCCCATTTGTCCCATGGTCTACTGCAGCATGGGCCTTTTCCTCTTGGACTTTCCTCACTAACACAGGCAAGTCTAGGCCCTCCCCTATCTTTGCAAAAGGTGTGGGAACTTGCCCATATTCAAGACCCTGGAACTGAATGAACCAGCACAAGTTTCCCTAGAACTTTCACCATCTACTCAGGTGCATCGACCCATTTCCATTGATGCAAAGGATACATTGGGACCTCTTATAACTCCACGGGGAACTGAAGAACATTTGGCTTTTACTTCAGGGACTGTAGTTTATCAGGAGAGTGCACAGCAGAAATTAGATTTTTCAACACCTGCTCCAGTGCCCCTGGAATTGTCATTGCCTGCAGAATGAACTTGGTCAACTGCCCATGAGACTGTGGGACCTTCATTATCTATCTCGGCATCTCTGAAATTGTCCATACTTGAAGAAGATAATGTTGAAACTAGGCAATCTTCTCAAAATATTTTAAAACACCAGTCTTCTTCCCAGGAGTTTCATACACTTTCTCCATCAACACAACATTCAACATATTTTCTAAGGGATACTGGAACTTTCTTGTCTAGCCACCCATGTCAAGAATCTTACTCTTCACTCCAGAGGAGGTCCACCATTCACCAGCTGCACCAGGTGCTCATAAATATCCACCATCTACCATTGATTCTGTTGAGCCTTTACTATCTTCTCAAGAGCCTAAGGAACTTTCCAGGAATGCAGAGATAATTTTGCCTGTGCTTAGCTTGTCATCATTCCAAAATCCTCTAGGGACATTCAGCACATTCCACAGGAGTTTTGGAAAAATACAAACATGCCCAAAGTACCTTGGGCCATAATGCCAGTGTGGGGGAGGATGTAGGACCTTTTCAATCTGATTCAGGATCTATAGGAGCTTTGCCATCATTGTATACAGAACCTGAAAAATATGCATCATCTATCCAAGGATCTGCACAATCTTTCTCATATGACCAAGGCTGTCTAGAACCTTTACAATCACTGAGGGAGATTCTGAATATTTGCATTTCATCCCAGGCTACTGTGCATACATCAGAGTCAGTTGAAGTTGACAGGGCTCCACAATTCTCAGCAACTTATCCAGCAGTTCCAGAAAAATACAACAATTTTCCACATATCCAAGATTCTGCAGGCACATACTCATCAGCTTCAGAAAGTAAGGGTCTATCTGCATTTGCCAAAGTGATTCCATTATATTCTCAAACTGATCAAGAGCTTGTGGGACATTGCCTATCCGTATAAGGAATTCTGAAAATGTCCAATTCTTCACTAGAATCTCTCAGAACTTCTTCATCAGGCCAGGACACTGGGACGCACTTTTATCTGTGCAAACTACATCAGGAGATTTCACACCTGTAAAGAAGTCTAAAGGATATTTGTTGTCAAATCTAGGACTGCAAGCGTATACACAAATGCCCATGGGCTTTTTGGAACTTTGCCATCTGATCCAAAGCCTCTGTGAATATCCTTTTTGACACAAGGAATTCCAAGATCCGGTTCATCTCTGAGAGGGGCTCTGAGGCATTCCATGTATAATGCAGGGTTTCTAAAATTAGCCACATCTGAACAGGGGACTGTAAGAACAGTGTCATCTGATCAAAAGGGCTCAAAATATCTAAGTGCTACCCAAGAGACCCTGAAACTTTACCCATCACCCCAGCATACAGTACAGTACTCACCATCTTCACCAAGGCCTACCACACCATTTCTATCTAGTCAAAAATCTCAGGAATGTGTCTTTACTTCACCATGGCATGTAGAGCATTCTCCATGTGCACCTGCTGCTCAGGAATATTCTTTGTGGCCTACAGATACTCTAGCAAATTTGCTCTCAGCCCAGGGTGCTCTGAAAATTTCCATGTCATCCCAGGCAAAGGTGCGTACAGCACAAACTGATGAAGGGTCTCTACAAACTTCAACATCTTCTTCAAAAGTAGTAGAACCATGCAGACCTTTTCTGAGCATTCCTGGAAAGTTATCATCTTTTCAGAGCACTGTAGAAGATTCTGGTTCTAAAAAAAAGGTAGAACTAGAATTTTCAAATCCATTCCTGGCCATGATGCAGGTCTTCCTGCATCAGAACATGCAATACCACTACCTTCAAAATCTTTTTAAGTGTCTTTGTGACCTAGCTTACCAGGATGAGAGACTTTGAAAGATGAAAATCTGCACATGGAAGTATAACCTCTTTGCCAACTGCTACTGACACTAGAGTGCATTTTTTTATCTTCACAAGCTATACTGGAACAGTCTCCATCTGCAGAACCAGATGTGAGAACTTTACATTCAACTCCAGCACCTCTGGTGTCTAACCAAAATACACAGAAGCTCATAGTTCTTTGCCTTCTGAGAGAAGTTCTCTGTTTTTTTTTTTTTTTCCTTATCTGCAGAAAGAAATTTAAGAACCTCTCATGCTGAAGAAGGCCCTGTGTAACATGCTCCTTTCCTCTCAAAGCCTCTGGGACTATCTGTATCTCAATAGGGACTCCTGAATCAACATCACTCTCAAGTTAAGGAGCTATAAACCTTTGTGTTTATTCCCAGAAACCTCAAAGAACTTGTCAGTTAGCCCCAAATTCTCTTCAGCATCCATCATCTCTTCCAATGTTTGTTGACTCTTCCCAATCTGAACAAAACTCTCTAGGACCTTTGCCATTTCTCCAGGGATGGGATATATGTTACATGTGTTACAGGTTCCCAGAAAATTTCTCCATTGTTCCAAGGATGTTGAGAATGGTTCCTATTGGTAGGTTGGCCACAGGAAATATCCATATGTGCACAGAGTACCCTGCATCCATTTTCATTCCCCCAAGAACATGGTGATCATTTGGATTCTTCCTTGAACAATCTGGGAACATAACAACCTAACCAAACAAATGTTTGGCAATTGTCAAATATCAGAGGAACCATGGAAAAGGCTCCATCTGTCCCAAGGGAGCTTTCACCATTCAACATAGTGCAAAGAGGATTTTCAACACATGTTTCTGGCAATTCAGTACCACTGATTACTGCTTCTAACTCTTTAGAACTTATAACATCTGCCCAGATTTTTTTGGATTATTCAAGATCTTCCATAGGATGTCAACATTCTCTATCATTTTCAACTGGAGTCCTAGAAACACAATAATCTACACAGAGGAGTCATATACAATCACTACCTATAGAAGGGAATTTGGAGACTTCTCTATCAACAGTAGCAACTTCAGTATATCAACCTTGTGCTCCAGAGCCTCTGTGACTTGTGACCTTACAACATGGGAGTCAAGCAACTTCTCATTGTGCTCACAGATCTGCAGGTCCCCACCTATCTAAACAAGCCAATCTGGGACTGCCCTTATGTACACACTGGACTATCAGATAATTTGCATCTACCCAGGTACACTCAAACACTCCAAAACACACACCAGGTATAGACACATAGTCCTCTTCTGCACAGAGTACAATTGCACATTCACCAACTACTCCCTTGTCTCATGGAAATTCCCAACATGCCCCAAAGAAAGAGGAAACTCTGAAAAAGACACAAGGATCTCTAGAAGCTTCGTCACAACCCTCAGATCTTCCAGGATATTTTTTGAGGTTCTTTTTTTATTTAACTTTTATTAATTATACTTTATTCCTTTTGTATCCCCCCATAAGCCCCTCCCTCCTCCCGTCCCGGTCCCACCCTCCTCCCCTTTCTGCATGCATGCCTCTCCCCAAGTCCACTGATAGGGGAGATCCTCTTCTTCTTTCTGATCTTGTTTTTTGTTCTTTTCAATGCAGTTTATTCAGGAACCTTGAACAATCTTCTGACCCTGGGGAAAGCCAGCCCACAGCTTAAAATATCCTCTGGGTAGCCAACCCCAGCATGCCTCATGGGCAATGCAGTTAGGTCCAAATACATGGAAGCAAGCCAGATCCTCAGCCTTATCCAAATATGCAGTTGTTTGTGACAGAGAGCACTCACCATCGGGAAGGTGGAAGGCGGAAACCAGCTCCATCTTTAAGGTGCTCAATTATGCATCTCTCCACAGTTTCCCCTTTTTGTTTTAGACGCATCAGGCAAGAGTAGAGGTCTGATCTCTGATATTAGAAATAAATTGGGACTTTGTACCAATGTTCATTTAGGTGTCATCCACCCAAAGAGCATCAGACCCGTCTGATACCTTTTTCTCAGAGGCGGGACCTCGGGCATCAACCTGCATGCAATCAGACATGTTCTTCTCTGAGTTGAAAGTGGCTGACCCTGAGTGCAGTGCTTAACCTCGAATTTATCATCTGCACCAGGTGTAAAAAATATCTAAGGTTGTTGCAAGTCATGCAAGATATAAATATTTCCTGGAGAACTTTCCATACCTGTGTGGACAAACTAGAGTTCCTTACTTTCATCTCAAAGTGTTTGGGGATTTTCTGTAACAAGAGAAGTCATTTTTGTTCTCTCCACAACTACACAAGTTACTCCTTCTGTCCAGGATCTTCTTGTATCTTCGCAGTCTGGCCAAATGATTCAACCAACAGATCAAACAGCTTCATACCCTTCCAAATCTATGCTGTTATCCAAATGTCATATGTCAATTTCTTTATCTGAAGAGGGGATATAGGACCTTCTTTTTCTTCACAAGATCTCTTGGGTCTTTTCCACGTTCCCAAAAGGTTCAACATACAGAGATATCTGTTTCAACTGCTCCAGGATCTACAAATTCTTTAAAAGGACACATAGTAAGCTGCAAGGGAATCTTGAACATACATCATCTTCCTCAGGACCTTGGGAAATTTCCATATCTTTCAAAGTTAGCTCAAGAACGTTGTTAGCCATTGAAGAATCTGTAAAATATCTCCTATCTTCCAAGGGCCTCTGCAAGTTTCAACCGGTGCAGGTGGCAGTCTATGTATATCCAACTTTTCACCAGGGAGTTTGGGCATGTACCATCTCCTTCAGTGATTCTAGGATCTTCTTTCTCTGCCCAAATGTATTTAGGAGCATCTCTACCTGTCTCATTGTCTCAGACATCTCCCCTATCTGAACCAGGTCAAGGAACATGCACATCTGTCTAAGGGGCTTTGAAATATTCACCTGCTATGAAGGGCAAGACCAAACCTTGCCATACACTCAAGATGATCTGGGACTCAGGTCTATTTTCCTGGAAACTGTGGGAGGTTGCCAATTTGTCAAAGTGTCAATTGGCTGCCACCATCTCCCCATGGGGAATTCAAAACTGCTCTGTGTATCTCACAACCTGTTATAAAAATTTGCTATTTGCTTAGGATGTCAAGGACTTTGTGCTTCTACCCTCTACAAGGTGGTAGTCCCTGCTCTGTCCTATGAAAATGATATAGGACTCTCCACATCTTTAAAGAAGTCTCTAGAATCTCCATCAATGAGCCAGATTTCTCTGGAACATATACCAACTTTCCAAGAGTCTCTGGAAATGAAGCCATCTGGACCAGGTACTCTGGTACATTGCTTACCAACACAGCAGGTGAAAATGGCTACACCTGCCCAACTGACTCTCAGACATCCATCACCTTAGAAATGGAATGCAGAAAATTTTCATCTACCCAAGGGAGAGTGGAACAATTTCTCTCAGCACAAAAATCCCCACGGCATTCATCAATTATTCACAGGTCTATAAGATCTTCGACATCTTCCATGGAATTGCTAGGCCTTTCTTATAATCAAGATATGTACTATAGCACATATCTTATCTGTCCCAAGAGATGGACTGTCTCTCTCTGCCCAGGGTATTTTGCAAATATTACCATATTCCCAAGTTACTTGAGAGACATTATCATCTGCCCAGTGAACTCTAAGAAATTCTTCAGCTGCTCAATTTGTGCTTCAACTTCAGCTTCATGTCCAAGGTTATGTGAAACCTTTCGATTTTACACCAAAGTCATCAGGAAGCTTGCCTTCTCCCCAGAAGCTTTTTAATTTTTTAAGATCTTTAATGGGGTCTCTAGGAATTTTTCCAATGCTCTCAGAAATTGTGAAAGTTTCCATATCTTCCCAGGGTGTAGTGTGCACTTCTGATTATAACCAAAACATTCAGAGATCATCAACATCTCTCCTGGAAAGTATTCTGTCATCTCCTTCTTCTCATGGTTTACTTTGACCCACTCCATCAGTACTGCAGACCTTAGGATCTGTGTTTTCAGGCCAGTTGTGTTCAGAATTATGTATTTATCCTCTACGTTCTATAACAACTTCATTGCCTCAGCAAGTGTATTCAGGAGATTTGTCAGATACCCAAGGGGCTGTGGGAATTTCCACATCAGGAAAAGAAGAACTAAAACATACGTAGACTGATCAAATGTTACCAGAATAGTTTATAACTTCCCAAGAGTTTCCAGACACTTCTGTAGCCAAGGTGGTTTAGCATATTCATCATCTGTTACAGTAGGTTATGGAATTTCTCCATTTTCAAATAGTACTAGAGTAACATCACCACATTCCCAAGATGCTCTAGAAACATGATTATCTTCCAAAGGGCTATAGAACCTATGCCATCTGCTAAAAGTGTTCTAGGGAGTCATTGTCCATTGAAAGGGACTCTGGGTCCTTCCCAAATTACCCTAAAGATATCAGAACCTTTACCATATTCCCAAGATATTTACCAAACTTCAGATTCTATCTCATGGATTCTAGAAACTTTGGCATCTATGAAACAGGCACTGATAAATGCTCAAAGTGCTTTAGTGCCTTTCATATCTGACCAAGGGATACTAGGACCACCAACATTGCTACAGGAAACTCTGGAAACTTATATATATGGCCAAAAGTCTGTGAAATCTGCTCCATCTCAAATGGGGATGGAGATTTTAAGACATTCTCTAACAGATCAAGGTTTTCAAAAAATGTCTTCCAGTGCAAAGATAACTCTTCATGATTCACCACATCAGCAAAATGATGGAAGAAAGCCATTGTCTACACAAGGGCGTCTAGAGCTTTATATATTAACACAAGATTCTCTTTAACTTTCATCATCTGCTCTAGGGATGACCCATCCCTCCTTGTTATCCCAAGAGGCAGTAGGACATTGTTTGAAACAAGAGGTTTTAGGACATACATCCTCTGACTCAGCAGAACTTGCACTTTCTGAATCTTCCCAGAGGGAAGTAAAAACATCACTAGGTACCCAAAGCAGTCTAGAAATATCATCTGATCCCCATGAGATGATAGAACCTTTACTATCTGTCCAAGGCTCCCTAGGACTTCCACTTTCTTCAGTGGACATGCTACAAACTTTACCTCTTACTACAGATATATTAGAAACTTTTTCATCTATCCAAGTAAATTACAAGTCTTCTGAGTCTGCCTCACAGACTCTGGAACCTGTGCCATCTGTGCCAGCTAATCAGAGACTTTTTGAAATAACATGAAGGAGCACTGGGTCTTTCAAGTGTCTAACCAAGAAATTCTGGGAACTTCAACGGCTTTCAAAAAAAAAAAAACCCTGGGATATTGTAAACCAGCTGCAGGGCCTCTAGAAGTTAGGCTATTTATCCAGGAACCTGAGGAACCTACTTTTTCAACAGAGTTCCTGGGACTGTCCATCTGTGCACAGGGAGAATTTATTCCTCTCACTGCTCATGAAAAATGTCTGGGACATTCATCTTATACCAAAATAAGCCCTAGGTTTTCTAATTCTACCACAAGGATATTAAGAAATTTGCCATTTACCGAAGGGGTTATCAGATATTCTTTTTCAGAAATCAATGGATTAAAATCTTTTCTTTTGTTTGTTTTTTGTTTTGCCATATGTAGGCTCACATGTCCCAAGTAAGTCAAAAAGACTCAAGTTCTACCTCAAGTCCTCCAAGGAGTGTCTCACTCCCAACATCATCAGAACTGACCTTAAGATCTAGTAAATCTCCTAAAGAAGATATCAGGTGCTCACCATCTCCATCCCCATGAGGTGGCACAAGATATTCTAATTTGAAGAAGAAAAAAGATACAAAATCTGTGCGATCAGATGAAGGTTCAAAAGTTTGCTATTCTTCCAAAAAGGGGGAAAGGACTTCTGTTTCTTACAAAAGGTGTGCAAGACTTAAAATTGAGCTCAGTGGGTGCCTTTCCATTTCTGCTTCTGCCATGGGATTTTGCAGATCCTCAAGATTTCATTTGGAGTGTCTCAGAAATCCTCCCTCTTTCCGAGGTAGCTCTACAGCTTCCAAATCTACAAAAAAATTAATTGAAAGAGCCCCTCTCTGAAAAACCAGATTTTCAAGATACCTATTCAGAATGTGTGTTCTGCAAACTATTCCCTTCATCAAAGAGAGGAATCAGATATGCTTCATCTGCAAAAAGGGGTCAGAAACAAAAAGAACAAGACAGCATGCACCCTCCATCTCTACAGAGAAGACTGTTGGAACTACTCCAATTCATGAAGAGAACCTTAGACATTCTGCCTCTCCCCATGGGACATCCAGACATATTTATTTTACGAGGAAAAAAAGGCATGGCTTTTATACCCAAGGAGCCACCTAAACTTCTCCTGCAGACCAAGAATACTTCAAGCCCTCTCCAGATGAAGACAGTCCCCATGGGAGTGTGAAACCTTGCTCCTCTCCCCATGTGAATGACAGATACCTGGATTCTATGGAAGAATATTTGAACTATGCACATGCTGTAAAAGAGAGTGGGAAGCTATGTGCCAAAGGGGAGCCCATGGCTCTACTTCCAGTCCAGTGGGGAGTCACATATGCACCTATGCGACAAGGGAAGGACACATCATTCCCTACAACCCAAGGAAAATTTAGACATACCATAACTCCAGCAGACATGAGATCTTCCCTTTTTTGCCAAGGGAGACAAACAGCCTTCCAGTATGAATAAAGGGAACCTCTTTGTAATCCTTCTGTCTTTGGAGGACACTGATATTCACATTTAGTGTCATGTGGACACAAGACTATCTCACTGTAAAAAGGGAGATGGAGTTCTAACCTGTCTCCTAAAGAAGGTATCAGTCCTTCTCAGTCTGAACAACATGGCCTCTCACTTTCATATTTTCTTGAAAGAGACACTGGCATTGTTCCCAGTGTCAAAGAAGCCTCAGAAGATTTCCATGTGAAAGAGAGAGCCTTTTACATAATCCACCTACAACCTAGGCTGTGTCGTCAATGAGTATTCAGAAAAAAAAAGTGTTGTCTAATCAAGAGCATATCAGACCTTTGACTTCTGCCCTAGGAAGCCTGCAAGCTATCCCTTGTGATCAAGGAGGCATCACAGCTTCCAGGTTAGACAAATGGAATTTCTAAAGCAGCCAATTTCAAGAGGGGAGCCTGGGCCCTACTTATTTTTACCATGGCATTTATTCCAATACATAGGCAGCCACATAATTTTTCACATTATGTCCACTATGAACATAATTTTCACATTATGTCCATTATGAACATTGAGGTTTAAAACATTTTGTAATCATCAACCATCAGCAAAGCCTACCTACATCATTCCTAGAGGTCTCAGATGGAAAATGAAACATTGGTTAGGCTCTCTGAATAAAGGCAAAGCTGGTGTTACATGATGATTAAGAAGAACTCACAATCTTTACCTAAAAAATTGCTATACAATTTTTACCTCAGAAAGAATAATATATGCTTCTTCTGACTGGTGTGACTCTAGTCCTACTTTATCTAACCTAATGGGTGACAAACTCCCTCTGGCTAAAGTGCTCTGAGTGCTTCTTATTCTGATCCACTGACCTCATGACCTCTGTCCAATGAACAGAAACAGTGTGCCTAAAATTCTGGAATTTTAGAGTAGTCAGCAAACCCAGAATGTGTGCCTTAAACTTGGTCAGCCAAAAAGTAGAAGCCATGTCATTCCTGTGTACAAGTAGTTAGCTTAGTTTTTCAGTCAACCTAGTTTTGAGCTGCCTCCTTGCTTTTGTAGATTGATCTTTCTTTCTGGGCTTACAACATATGGATATTCTAGATTCCAAACAATATTAGAAAAGGAAATAGTCAGGCCTTCTCTAATCCCCAAACTGACTCTTGTTCTTCCCCTGCTATCCATGAGATATTTTCATCTTCCTGCTCTCCCCAACACAGTATCTTTGTGCCTTTGAGGAGCACTATCCTCAAAATTTTGTTTGTTTGTGGGTGCCTAACATTTTCTCATTCTATCCATGGATACTCCAAATTTTGTATAGGACAAAGGGGCTCATACTTATTCCTTCCTTTAGAACCATGGGGGATTTTACTTTTTCAAACACCTGAAGGGCTCAACAGGGCTTCATCAATATGCCTTATAAACTAGGAAGCCAAATGTAGGCCACTAATATTCTCAAACAATGTTCAGACTCAGCACTTCATAACCACGGATCATACAAACTACATGGGGCTTCTGACCTGTCCCTTTAGAATCAAGAGCCTTCAGAGTTTCCCCAAATAATTCAAATACCCTCAGTTTTATCTGTCTAGAAAGAAAAATATGCCTCACATTTTTTTTTATCAAGATTTGAAGGTGTTTTAAATCTAACTGCTTAATATCACAGGCTTCACACTGTCCCAACTTGCAGGATTTCAATGGGTTCCTAAAGTAGGAGGATGGAAGGAATGAGTGGGAAGGGACAAGAAATGAAGGCTAATTCTGCTTGTCTGATCAAAGCCTCATTTACTAGAATTTTTTTTACCCAAATTATATAGGGAGAAGGCAGGAAATTAGGAAGGCTAAATTAGTGCTGCAAGATATAGGAAGAGTGCTTCCATGGGTTAAATATTGCACCTGCAAGATACCATAGGAAGTTTTCTTGCGATATCTCACAGATGCTCTAAACCTAACAAACAGATGTCCTCACAAGTCTGTCACCCATGATTTGGGGTCTTAGGTAACTCTTTCACTAAGTAGCTTTAGATCTCCACTAAATGACCTTTGCTCACTACCTGGCTTTGGCTTCAGTGAATAGCTTTGTCTCCACTAGATACCTTTGGCTCACTAAGTTACTTTGTCTTCAGTGAATAGCCTTGACTCCTGGCATCTCCTCCCTTCTTAAAAAAATTTAAGAGGCTAGCACATAGGTTTTGAACATGAGGTCTTTTGCAGATGGTGGACATTAACCAGAGAGGGGAAGCAGTGACTAATCCTTTCAAGGTGTTTTACAACCTTTTGGGGTGCCTTTTTGGGGAGGAGAGGAAGACCCCATCAAAACTTGAGGGCATCCCCAGCAATTTGTGGATAGGGGTAATCGGACACCAACCCTATGCAATCAGGTTTGCCTCTAAGGGGACTCAGAAGTGGGCAATTGGGACCTCCCCTTGCAATGTCATTTTACACCACATTACAGGTACCCATGCTACAAAAGGCAAGCATTTATCTGAGTTTCATGCTGTTTTCATGAGAGCCAAACACAAGCAGTCAAGACCCAAATGTGATGAACTTTCAATAGTCTTCCTCCAGCTCAGCTAAGCCTTTGCCAGCCAAATCAAGTCTGTGATAATGATACTGTATGGGTTTAGAGGCCAGAGAGTCAATTTGCTGTTTTACAAAGCCAGTAAGTCTTTTAATCACCATGGGCTGAAAGATATTAGAAGGAAACCCACCATAGGTCCCACAATTGAAATAAGGAGGGTGGTGAGCCAGGGAGTGTTTGAAAACCAATTATGAAACCAACTTTCCTCTTGTTCTCTCTGGCTCTTTCTCTCTTCTAAGCCTTCCCTTCCTTAGTCATGCTGTTCCTTACAATTCTAGTGTAATCTGTGTAAAAGCAGTCCCCTAAAACCACTCTTCCTTAAGGGCAGCACATAAGCAGTCATCTTGACTGGAGGTGTCTTCTTTGACATCATTATCATTGTCAGGAGAAAACTCCTCATCCACTTGTTGCACCAGGTGTTCCAGTAGCCATCAAGCTGCAACTTTTTCTTGAAAAAGAAAAAAACAAACAAACAAAAAAACAGACAGCTCCTCATTCCTATATTATTGCAAGGTCAGACCCATGCCATTGATTTGTTAAAGGATTTCTCCATTTTACTTTAGCAAAATTTTTTGGCTTTTGTATGCCAAAATTTATCTGTTGCTGATTTACCATTCTTTGTTTTTTAATTTAATTTTTTTCTTTTTAGTTACATTTTGTTAACTCTGTGTCCCCACTGTATCCTGCTCCCTCATTCCCTCCCAAACCCCACACTCCCTCGCTGGTCTCCTCCCTACCCCTATTCCAAGTCCACTGATAGGGAAGGACCTCCTCCTCTTTCATTTGACCCTATTTTATCAGGTATCTTCAGGGCTGGCTGTAGAGTCCTCTGTGACCTAACAGGACTGCTCCTCCCCTGGGGGGGGTGGGGTTAAAGGAGCCTGACCTTGAGATCCTGTTAGAAATAGTCCTTGTTCCCCTTACTTTGGAAAACTATTTGGTTACTGAGCTACCACGGGCCACATCCAAGCAGAAGTTCTAGGTTAAATCCATAGATGGTCCTTGGTTGAGTGTCAGTTTCAGAAAAGACCCTGTGCCTAGATATATTTGGACCTTGTAGAGCTCCTATCCTTTCCATATCATACTAACTTCCCATTTTTCATATGATTCCCTGCACTCTGCCTGGGGTTTGGTTATGAGTCTTAGTGTCTGCTTTTTGAAACACTGCTAGGTAGAGTCTTTCAAATGCCTTTTGCAGTAGATTCCTGTCATACCTTAAATGCAAATCCCATTTGTCTTTCTAAATGAGGATTGATCATCTTCGCCCATGTCCACTTTCTGGATTATCTTCTTTAGAAGTGTAGATTTCATTATGTTTATCATATCTTGTAGGTCTATATAAGCGAGTATATGTCATGTTTGTCTTTCTCCTTCTGGGATACTTCACTCAGAATGTTCTTTTCTACATCCCACCACGTGCCTGCAAATTTCATGATTTCCTCTTTTTTGATTACTGAGTAGTATTCCATTATGTAAAAATACCACAATTTCTGTATCCATTCTTCCATTGATGGACATCTGGGTTGTTTCCAAGTTCCAGCTATTAAAAATAAAGCTGCTACAAACATGGTTGAGCAAATGTCCTTGTTGTGTACTTGAGTAAATTTTGGGTATATACCTAGGAATGGTATAGCTACGTCTTGAGGTAACACTATTCCTAATGGTCTGAGAAAGCACCAGATTGATTTCCAAAGTGGTTGTACCAGTTTACATTCCCACCAGAAATGGAGGAGGGTTCCCCTTTCTAAACAACCTCTCCAGCATGTGTTGTCACTTGAGTTTTTCATCTTGGCCATTCTGATGGGTGTAAGGTGGAATCTCAGGGTCATTTTGATTTGCATTTTCCTAATGGCTAATGAGATTGAGCATTTCTTTAAGTATTTCTCTGCCATTCAATGTTCCTCTTTCAAGAATTCTCTGTTTAGCTCCATTCCCCATTTTTTAATGGAATTACTTGGTTTGTTGCTTTTCTGCTTCTTTAGTGCTTTATATATACTGGATATTAGTCCTCTATCAGATAAAGGGTTGGTGAAGATTCTTTCCCAATCTGTAGGCAGTCGTTTTGTTTTGATGACAGTGTCTTTGGCTTTACAGAAGATTTTCAGTTTCATGAGGTCCCATTTATTGATTGTTGCTCTTAGAGCCTGTGCTGTTGGTATTCTGTTCAGAAAGTTGTCTCCTGTGCCAATGAGTTCTAGGCTGTTCCCCACTTTTTTTCCAATTGATTTAGGGTATCTGGTTTTATGTTGAGGTCCTTGATCCACTTTGACTTTAGTTTTGTGCAGTGTGATAAATATGGATCTATTTTCATTTTTCTGCATGTAGACATCCAGTTGGTCCAGCACCATGTGTTGAAGATGCTATCTTTTTTCCATTGAATAGATTTGGCTTCTTAGTCAAATATACAGTATTCATAGGTGTGTGGGTTTATTTCTGGATCTTCTATGTGGTTACATTGATCCTCCTTTCTGTTTTTATGACAATTCCATGCAATTTTTATTACTGTTGCCCTGTAATACAGCTTGAGATCAGGGATGGAGATACCTCAAGATGATCTGTTGTTGTACAGGATTGTTTTGGAGATTCTGGGTTTTTTGTTTCTCCATATGAAGGTGAGAATATTTTTTTCAAGGTCTGTAAAGAATTGAGTTGGTATGTTGATGGGAATTGCATTGATTCTGTAGATTGCTTTTGGCAGGATGGCCATTTTCACAATATTAATCCTACCAATCCATGAGCACGGGAGATCTTTAAATCTTCTGAGATCTTCTTTGATTTCTTCAGAGACTTGAAGTTTTTCTCAAACATGTCTTTCACTTGCTTGGTTAGAGTCACACCAAGGTATTAGTGGCTATTGTGAAGGGTGTTGTTTCCCTAAATTCTTTCTCAGCCTTTTTGTCTTTGGTATACAGGTGGGCTTCTGATTTTTTTTTTTTTAGTTGATTTTGTATCTTGCCACTTTGCTGAAAGTGTTTATCAGGTGAAGGTGTTCTCTGGTTGAGTTTTTGGGGTCGCTCATGTATACTATCATATCATCTGCAAATAGTGATATTTTGACCTCTTCCTTTCCGATTTGTATTCCCTTGATTTTCTTTAGTTGTCTTATTGTTGTAGCTAGGACTTCAAGTACAATGTTGAAGAGATATGGAGACAATTGGCAGCCTTGTCTTGTTCCTGATTTCAATGGCATTGATGTAAGTTTCTCTCCATTGAGTTTGATGTTATCTATAGGCTTCCTGTATATTGCCTTTACTATCTTTAAGTATGTGCATTGTATCCCTGATCTCTCCAAGACTTTAAACATGAATGGGTATAGGACTTTGTCAAATGCTTTTTCAGCATCTAAGGAAATGATCATGTGGTTTTTCTCCTTCAGTTTGTTTATGTGGATTTCCATATGTTGATCCACCCTTGCATGCCTGGGATGAAACCTACTTGTTCATGGTGAATGATATCTTTGATATGTACTTGAATTCTGTTTGCAAGTATTTTATTGACTATTTTTGTGTCAATGTTCATAAGAGAGATAGGTCTGAAGTTCTCTTTTTTTGTTGGATCTTTGTGTGGTTTAGGTATCAAGGTGACTGTGGCTTAATGGAATGAGTTTGGTCATGTTCCTTCTGTTTCTATTTTGTAGAATAGTTTGAAGAGAATTGGTGTTAGCACTTCCTTGAAGGTCTTGTAGAATTCTGCACCGAAGCCATTTGGCCCCGGGCATTTTTGGAGGGGAGACTGTTAATGACTGCTTCAATTTCCTTGGGAGATATAGGGCTATTCAGTCTTTCTACCTGATCTTGACTTAGTTTGTTAGATGGAATCTATCAAGAAAACTGTCCATTTCATTTAGATTTTCAAATTTTGTGGCATATAGGCTTTTGTAGTATGACCTAATAATTGTTTGGATTTCCTCAGTGTTTGTGGTTATGTCCCAGTTTTCATTTCTGAATTTGCTGATTTGGATAGATTATCTCTGCTTTTTAGTTAGTTTGGCTAAGGGTTTGTCTATCTTGTTGATTTTCTCAAAGAACCACCTTTTTTTCATTGATTCTTTGGATAGTTTTATTTGTTTCTAATTGATTGATTTCAGCCCTTAGTTTGATCATTTCTGGCCCTCTGCTCCTCTTGGGTGTGTCTGTTTCTTTTTTTTTTTTTTCTAGGTTTTTCAGTTGGGACATTAAGTTGTTTGTATGTGATGTTACGAATTTCTTCTTGCAGGCACTTAGTGCTATCAATTTTCCTCTGAGTACTGCTTTCAGTGTGTCCCATAAATTTGGGTATGTTGTGCCTTCATTTTCATTGAATTCTAGGAAGTCTTTAATTTCTTTATTTCTTCCTTAACCCAGCTGTCATTGAGCAGTAACTTGTTCAGTTTCCATGTTCATGTCGGCTTTTTGTTGTTTCTGTTGTTGTTGATGTCTAGCTTTGGTCCATGGTGGTCTGATAGTATACAAGGGATTATTTCATTCCGATGGTATCTGTTGAGGCTTGCTTTGTGACCCGCTATATGGTCTATTTTGGAGAAGGTTCCATGCGGTGCTGAAAAGAAGGTGTACTCTTTTGAGTTTGGGTGAAAAAATCTGTAGATGTGTATTAGGTCCATTTGATTTAGGGATTCTGTGAGTGCTTTTATTCCCCTATTTGGTGTCTGTCTTTTTGATCTGTCCCTTGGTGAGAGTGGAGTGTTGAAGTCTCCCACTATTAAGTATTAGGATCAATATATGATTTAAGCTTTAATAATGTTTCATTTATGAATGTCAGTGCTCTTGTATTTGGGGCATAGATATTCAAGATTGTGATGTCCTCTTTGTGGATTTTTCCTTTGATGAGAATATAGTGTCCCTCCTTATCTTTTTTGATTAACTTGGGTTGAAAGTCTATTTTATTAGATATTAGGATGGCTACTCCAGCTTGTTTTCTGGAACCATTTGCATGAAAAACAGTTTTCCAGCCCTTTACTCTGAGGTAGTGTTTATCTTTGTTGCATAGGTGTGTTTCTTGGATGCAACAGAATGTTGGATCCTGTTTCCTTAACCATTCTGTTAGCCTGTGTCTTTTTATTGGTAAGTTGAGTCCATTGATATTGACAGATAATAGTGACCAATGCATGTTAGTTCCTTTTGTAATGGAGTAGGTGATCTAACCCTGTTTCATTGTTTGTTTTCTTTTCATTTTTGTTGGGATATTATCTGTATGCCCTGTTTTCTTGGGTGAATTTGTTTTCATTGGATTGGAGTTTTCCTTCTAGTATCTTCTGTAGAGTAGGTTTGCTGTGTAGATATTGGGTAAATTTAGTTTTGTCATGGAATATTTTGTTTTCTCCATCTATGTTGATTGAAAGCTTTGCAGCATATAGTAGTCTGGGTTGACATTTGTGATCTCTTAGAATCTCCATGATACTTGCCCAGGCTTTTCTGGCTTTCATAATTTCTGAAGAGAAGTCCAGTGTGATTCTGATAGGTCTACCTTCATATGTTACTTGGCCTTTTTCCCTTGCTGCTTTTAATATCTTTTATTTGTTCTGTAGATTTAGTGTTTTGACTATGATGTGACATGATGTGTTTCTTTTCTGGTCTAGTCTATTTGGAGTTCTGTAGGCCTCTTTCTTTAATTTGGGAAAATTTTCTTCTATGCTTTTCTTGAAAATATTTTCTGGACCTTGGAGCCTGGAGTCTTCTTTTTCATGAATTCCTATTATTCTTAGATTTTTGTCTTTTCATAGCATCCTTGATTTCTTGGATATTTTGTGATTGGAACGTTTCTGATTTTACTTTTTCTTTGAGAGAAATATCAGCTTCTGCAAGTGTGTCTTCAGCTCCAGAGATTCTCTTTTCCATCTCTTGTATTCTGTTGGTGATGCTTACTTTTGTGGTTCCTGATCTTTTCTCCAAGTTCTCCAGCTCAAGGGTTTTCTCATTTTGTGTTTTCTTTATTGATTCTAATTCTGTTTTCATGCCTTGCACCATTTCTTTCATGTGTTTGCATTTGGATTCCTATCTCTCTACAATCACCTCTATTTCTTTGTTCATTTCCTGTTTATATGCCACTATTTTTTTCCTCTATCTGTGTATGTATTTGTTTGGCTATGTTTGCCTGTGTTTCTTTAAGGATTTTGTCTATTTCTTCTTTCTTTACCTCCAATTGACTGGCCATCTGTTTGAAAGATTTGTTCATTTCCTCCTTTTGAGCCTCAAATACTTGGGCAAGCATGGCTTTAAAATCATTTTCCTGTGCTTCTGCTGAATTGGAGTATCCATCGATTTGGGGGTTTCCTTGTGAAGTCATGATGTCCTGATTTATGTTGGAAGTGTTCTTTCCTCTACCTCTGGCCATTGGCTTGTCTGAAACTTTCCCTGTTTGATTTTAGATTCTGTAGATCAGACTGGTGCTGTCTCTCTCTGGCATCTGGAGAGTTCTTCAGGAAGCTGAGAACTCTCAGCATGTGCTGAGGACTAGCTGTACCTGTGGGAGAAAAGTACACAGGCGCAAACAGGGCAAATGCAAGTGTGTGTAAGTGTGTGTGGACGTGTGTATCGAGGGACAGAGTGATGTCTAATGTTGAACCATTGAGTGTGTGGGAGGGGCTCTGAACTGTATATGTCGTGATGATTGTAGCCCAATTTCTGGCATTAACAGCCTTAACTCCTCAATTAGACCCACAGAACAGGAACTTCAATGTCCCTAGTACCCCTCTGTTTCCCAAAGTGGGTATGTGGGTGGGAGGGGGTTTGATGCCTGGCTTCTGTTTTAGAAGGACCCAGGATCTGGATATCTGCAGATTCTCAAGTGTGCACTCACTTACAGGCAGGTCACTTGGCAGAGATCGGGATATCCAGGCTCTCTGCTCTCTGGTTTGGCCCTGCTTCTTTGATATGTTCTGCCAGTTCTGTGCTGCTGTCACTGCCAGGTTCTGAGGTCTTGCTGTAGCTGGAGATTTCAGGTTGGTCACTTCAGTAGAGATCGGGGTAACCAGGCTCTCTGTTCTCTGGTTTGGCCCTGGTTAGTCTTAAACTGGAGGGCTGTTGTGCCCCGCCAGCTCAGCGCTGCTCTGCCTCCAGGTTAGAAAGTCCTGCTGTAACTGGAGACTGGGTCGCTAGTCCCGATGCTTTCTGGGAAGTCCTGGGGTCTCTTCACTGTGCTCTACAAGCTTGGGATGCCCAGCGCCTGGTGTGCCCAGGTTGTATGACATTTCTGCCTGGTTTTGGTGAGTATATAGCATATTCTCTATCACTGTGGGATTGGGCGGGCTGTACTGTCAGTGATTGTGATCCTGCGGAGCTAGTATGGCTTCTACCAGACTCGTGCCCTGAGAGGATGTTGCAGCCACCACGCAAATCTGGGACTCTGGGACACGTATTGCTGGCCTTTGCCCCTTCAGGGGTTGGAGCTCAACCTCAGTGGCTGTAGACCCCAGGCAGTTAGGTCTGCGCTGAGAAAGACCAGCCCACTGTGCCGAGGTTTGGGTGGGGGGAAGTGACACAAGATCAAAGGATTGTTTCTCTCCTTCCCCAAACAAGTCCCCGGGTGACCCGAGACCAAAGTTTTCTCCTCCTGCGATGTTCCCTGTTGTTTAGAATGCCTCACAGTTGTTTTCCTGGGTTAGATTTCCTTCCATTCACCAACTCAGAAGTTTAGGTATTCCACTGCTCAGAAACTGTGAGTGCTAGACGCCATCTTGGCTCACCCCTCTCTGATTTACCATTCTTATTCATTTTTTTTTAGAAAGTTTAGGTCCAGGAGACTGTTTTTTTTTTTGTTTTGTTTTTTTTTTCAGATAATCTTAATTTTTGGGTAGACACACTCTCATATGCCTTGTCCTTGAGGATTTTCAGGTATTTCAGTTATATGAGAAACTTTAACCTTTTGACAAATTTTTAAAAAATTTGTTAGTATATTCTGCTCCATTGTCAGTTTTAAATTGCTTAGGAACTTGTAGAACATTAAAAGTCTGTAAACAATGAACAATAACATTTTTTTTGCAGTTTCTCCTGGTTGAGGAGTGGCAAAAATAAATCAAGAATAGGTATCAATGAAAACATGTACATCTTTATTTATTTTTTTAAATTTAGGAACATGAGTAATATCCATTTGCCAAATCTGATTCAGAACCAATCCTGACTTTCAAATGAGAAACAGGATGAAACTGAGGACAAGTTCTGCAAGCCTTGACTATAGTATGTGCCTGTTAATTAGTCAAGCCATATTTAAGTCTCAAGTTTTGACTATTAAAAAGATACATGTTATGGGCATTCTGGGCTCTTTTTAACTGTGAACAATAAACTTTGGTGGCTTTCTCTGCCAATGCATTTTCTTTAGACAGGGGTCCTGGTAAATTAGAATGAGCCCTCAAATATCCTATAAAAAGAGAAAGTTTTCTTTATATCAAGTTTTGAATTTGTAAAAATAAAATTCCAGCAGGAAAAAATATTTGGATTTGACCTGCAGTCTCTAATATAGGCAAAGATAGAACTACATATGCATTATCTGTAAAAATGTTCAAAAACTGATTATTGAAACTTTGAAACACAGCCAATACTGCAGATAACTCTGCTATTTGTGCAAATGTACTAGACACTTGAAAAGACATTGTTTTTCTTTTATAAGCATAGGCAGCAACACCAGATCTCACCATAGATGTTTTTGAGCCACCATGTGGTTGGTGGGGATTGAAGTCAGAACCTTTGGAAGAAGAGCCAGTGCTCTTAATCTCTGAGCCATCTCTCTAGCCCTTCCTTTTACACAGAATAGTGTTCCAGTGACCCTCCTGGTCCCAAATTAGGGGAGCCTTTAATGAGCCTTTCTCCAGAAACTGGGGTGTCCCCCAAATTTCCTTGACCAGTATGGAAACCCTCCAAGTGTCCCAGACCTCACAAGCCAACCAAACCGGAAACCAAAATAGACACACACAATAGCTGGCACACAAAAACAAAACACAGAGAGAAAGACAAAACAACTATAATACCTGCTTTTTAAACATTTAAATATATATACAGAGCATAACCATGATTTCAAAAGTCAGAACTAGATTTAAAACTCAGAATTTATCAGTGAACACAATTTAAAACTATAAGTGGCTTCATGCCTCTGGCTCCAGTCTGAGAGCTGACTGAGCTGACACTGGCTGAAGCCCATGGGAGGGGGCAAGTTTAACTGCCACTAGGCTCAGCAGTCCTGCTCAGTTCTGCAGCTCGTGGAGGCAGGTCTTCGGCCGATTCTGAGGGTGTGAGCAACTGAGCTTCCCATCCACCCATTTCTCCACAAGCCATTGAAGCCTAGCCCAAAATAGGGGAGTAGGAAGAAGACAAGTAGTTTCCCCATTTCTCCTGCTCACCATGCTATGGCTCTGCTCTATGCCTTCTGCCCTAGCCCACATGGGGCCTTTTTTTTCTTTGATGTTGTGCAGGAGCGAGGCAGTGCAAGGGAAGCAGGTGCAGGAGGGGGTTGGGTCAATTTAAGATCCAATTCCCACAGTTGTTTAAGAAGTATTAAATTCACTCTTTTTTTTTGAAGCAGTTTCCAAAGGGATTTGACCTTCTGACAGAGTTTAGTTTCAGCTTGCTGAGCAGCATCCTCTATGTTAGAATCAAAATGTAAGGCTGGTGCACAGAAAGGAGGAGCCTTAACATATGGAGGCAGTAAACGAGAGGCAGCTGCTGAAGCCAGGAATGACAGGAGAGTTTGCCAGTCTAGTTTCAGTATTTGGTTTTCTCTTCAAGGGAAGTGGACCTTTGATTGAAAAGCTGGTCATTGGGACCATTCTGTGTCTGTGAGTGGAAGGCTGTAAGGGAGGGGTAGAGAGAACGGGCTGCAGGCTGAACTAGAACTGGAGTCTCTGGATCAGACATAGGCATGGAGATAGAGTCTACAGAGGGAGCTCAAGAGAGTTAGGGAAGAGCAGTCTCATCCCTACCTAATTCAAGGGATTTGGGGCTGCCTCTAGAATAATTTTTGAGGAACTTTTTAGTTTGAGAAACTACCTTAGTCAAGTCAGGTTGGGAATGTCTTATCTGAAGAATATCATTAATCAAATTCCAGTAGGAAAATGCCTGGACAGGCACCTTTTGTGGACAACAATATTCATAAAATTCTTTAAGACAATTTCCAGCTCTCTGCCAGCATCTTACATCAATAGTGCTTTCTTGAGGAAACCAGGGGCAAATATTAGTAATAAAAACAAAGAAGCTAACTAAATCCTTTTTTAACACTCCTCATGTCTCAAGGGACTCCTTGAGGCCCTGTAAGAATAAGTCATGGTTATTCAAATCTTGTCTCATATTTTGTCATTCTGACTTACCTCTCTGATCACACTCACAGACTGGCAGCTCTGTGGAGAACTCTTATGCAGATTTTTAGTTTCCTGGTGGAAAAGCTGAATCATATGTATTTTTGTAGCCATTGAATATTGACATTCCATCCAGAACTCCATACCTCTAGGTCACGTTCGGTGACAGAAATGTCCCAACCTGACTCACTTCAATGGGTTCCTAACCTAGGAGGATGGAAGAAATGAGGGGGAAGGGATGAGAAACTCGAGAAATGAAGGTTGTCTGTTTGTCTGATCAAAGCCTCCTTTATTAGAAATTTTCCCCCAACTTATATAGGGCGAAGGCAGGAAATTACTGGGAAGGCTAAATTATTGCGGCAGGATATAGGAAGAGTGCTTCCATGGGTTAAATGTTGTACCTGCAAGATACCATAAGGATGTTTTCTTGAGATATCTTACAGATGCTCTAAACCTAACAAACAGATGTCCTCACAAATCTGTCACCCATGATTTGGGGTCTTAGGTAACTCTTTCACTAAATAGCTTTAGGTCTCCACTAAATGACCTTTGCTCACTACTTGGCTTTGGCTTCAATGAATAGCTTTGTCTCCACTAGATATTTTTGGCTCACTAATTTACTTTGTCTTCAGTGAATAGCCTTGACTACTGGCTCAACACAACTCTGATGAGGCAAACATTCAGAAACACCCAATCAAGCTGTTTATCAATTCTGATATTGATGCTTGGTATTTTGTATATTCAGCTGAAGACATGGAAATCCTATACTGTGAAGAAGACTTAAAAGCTGAGGCAATGCTAAGACCTTATGAGGTATGGTAGTCAAATTAATTTCACTTTTGAATGCTCTAAGCATTAGCCTCACTGTCAAATGGGCTTCAGGACTTCCTCATTTGCCATGGAACTGAATCCTTCTACCTTTGGCAAAGGAGGCATTCAAAGTTCCTACTGAATCAAAGAATATTTTCATATGTCCAAAGTAGGCTTCAGCATTCATTGTGTTTTAGTGGGTCAATCCTACGTCCCAAAATTATGGAATAAGCTTTAGAAATTTATTTCTAAATAAATGGTTGCAAAGTTTGTCCTTCAACACAAGGTGAACTGAAGCTTCCAAAATGATTGAGCTAAGAAACTCTGACATACATAGTCTGTCAAGGAACTTGGCTAAACTATTTTTTTAAACAAGCAAATTCTGTACACACCCTTTCACTTCAGGGGATCTAAACAAAATCTTCTGCTTTGAGAAGGTGCCACCGACGAGCCCGGGAGGTCAGGGCAAATTCCGACTCAGGGTCCTTGGAAGATCTCAGGAGGGAAGGATTCGGCGCGACAGACAACACAGACTCAGTGAGTTCTTATGCTGCTGCAAAACTTTACTGCTTCAGTAGTCAATTTATACAGTCAGAAAAAACCATTAAGAGAAATTTGTAAGAGTGCCAAGATAAGTGGCTACGTAGTACTGATAGTCATCAAACATAACTTCTAAAAAAAGACCATAAAAAGATCAAAGATTCAACTAAAAAGGGCTGATATTATCATAACAAGCGTGATCAATCAACCTTGCTTAACCCTTGATCAAGACCATAGCGGGACAGGTTCCAGATCGTTAGGCTCAGTATAGACATTATTATGCTAATCTTGCCTTTGATTTCAAACGTTCTCAAAATGTTCTTTTCAGGCTTCATAACTTTTACAGATATCTGTCTCTGCTTTCCATTCCCTGTTCCTTTTACGCCATGTACTATCATAAGGTTCACTAACTGTATCAGCTACTTGGAACAGAATACGTTCCTATCCTGGGAAGATAAAGTAAAGCTAAATTTAGTGATAAACTAGAATTATTTTGCAACTGATTACTTGAAAATATTATCAGAATTGTTACATATAGCATTTCTAAGAGTTGATTCAAGCCCAGTCTCAATGAATTGAATTTCCTCTATTGAGACATAATTTCTGGGAAAGCAGGGCTTTCAAAGATGCCCCCATTTCTTTCCAAGAAGTGTGTGCAATCGCTATGAGACAAAGCAGAAATTCAAAAGTGAAACCAAGCCATCCGAGTTACCCCAGCCATTTCCTCATCCCAGGAGGCCCGAGTCTTCGCCTAAACAAATGTCCAGGCTTCAGAACCTTATCCATCCCCTTGGAGAACTTTATGCTCCTACAGGTTTCACCAAGCTGTCACAGGGCTATTGCAGCCTGCGCAGCTGGCGAGACGGACGTGGCACCTTTGGTCATTTGTGCATGCATGTTCACACAAATTAGAGGGAACATATTAAGAACACCTAGAGAAATATACCTGAGTTTTCCATGTATATAGGTGGATTCTCTGAGGAAAATATTGTCAGGGGGTGTTGATTTAAAGAGAGTTAGGGAAGAGCAGTCTCATCCCTAACCTAAAGTTTTGTTGAGAAAAACATCTGAGTGAGTTTTCATGTCAGTGGCCTGGTTTGTACCTTCTTGCCACGTCCGTCTCGCCAGCTGCGCAGGCTGCAACAGCCCTGTGACAGCTTGGTGAAACCTGTAGGAGCATAAAGTTCTCCAAGGGGATGGATAAGGTTCTGAAGCCTGGACATTTGTTTAGGCGAAGACTCGGGCCTCCTGGGATGAGGAAATGGCTGGGGTAACTCGGATGGCTTGGTTTCACTTTTGAATTTCTGCTTTGTCTCATAGCGATTGCACACACTTCTTGGGAAGAAATGGGGGCATCTTTGAAAGCCCTGCTTTCCCAGAAATTATGTCTCAATAGAGGAAATTCAATTCATTGAGACTGGGCTTGAATCAATTTTTAGAAATGCTATATGTAATAATTCTGATAATATTTTTAAGTAATCAGTTGCAAAATAATTCTAGTTTACCACTAAATTTAGCTTTACTTTATCTTCCCAGGATAGGAACGTATTCTGTTCCAAGTAGCTGATGCAGTTAGTGAACCTTATGATAGTACATGGTGTAAAAGGAACAGGGGATGGAAAGCAGAGGCAGATGTCTGTAAAAGTTATGAAGCCTGAAAAGAACATTTTGAGAACGTTTGAAATCAAAGGCAAGATTAGCATAATAATGTCTATACTGAGCCTAACGATCTGGAACCTGTCCCGCTATGGTCTTGATCAAGGGTTAAGCAAGGTTGATTGATCACGCTTGTTATGATAATATCAGCCCTTTTTAGTTGAATCTTTGATCTTTTTATGGTCTTTTTTTAGAAGTTATGTTTGATGACTATCAGTACTACGTAGCCACTTATCTTGGCACTCTTACAAATTTCTCTTAATGGTTTTTTCTGACTGTATAAATTGACTACTGAAGCAGTAAAGTTTTGCAGCAGCATAAGAACTCACTGAGTCTGTGTTGTCTGTCGCGCTGAATCCTTCCCTCCTGAGATCTTCCAAGGACCCTGAGTCGGAATTTGCCCTGACCTCCCGGGCCGGTCAGTGGCACAAAGGGAAGGAAGACCACAATGAACTGAATTCCTAGGATATGACTGCAAATATCTAAGTCCTCACTGAAAACTTTCTACATTTCAGATTATCACTTTAAATAAGAAAACCCATCTTTGCTGTCCTCAAGTCTACTATTGATGACAGGCTTGTGGAAGAAACAGAGTTAGGGATTACCAAACAAACAGTAAGAGAAAAATGTTCTGATTCATGGCAAGTATGCCCTAGAGTGAGAGAATACAGGATTACGCTAAGCTGTGACCATGTTTGGACCTGATAAGTACTGCTGCAAGTTCTTCCAATTTCCAAGGTAACCTAGAAGATTCGTTTTCTGCCTGAGAGATGCTGTTAAATTCCTGTGCTTCTATACACTCTCAACAAATATCCTTCTCAAGAATCATGCCTATGACTTTCCCACATATGGCCAGAGTAGCTTCACCTCAAACAGATAATTTAGAGTTGCATGAGAGACTCACTTCACAAACATCCAGGGATTCCAGTCCATTGTGGTGTAAGGTATCATAGCCCAAGTTTAGTAATAAGAGCAGAGAAGCTGTGCCTTCTCTCTGTTCAGGTAATTCATTAGAAATGGATAACTTCAACATTTCTGCCTGGATCTTGACTGCTGAAATGCAAACTAGAGGAAGTAAGCTAGACAGTGACAGTCATCCACTCCTTTAAAAGAAGGCATAAGTTGTTGCCTCTCTACCAGAATGAACAAAAACTATGAAGATATATAACTCTGAAAGGTCTGTGATGGGAATTTCCCCCCGCTGCATAAGGTATCAGGGACATTCTCTTCACCAGAACGATGGGTATTACCTTCACCTTCTGGTTAGCGTGGAGTGTCCTTCTCCTTTTTCAAGACTTTTCCTTCATTGCACTGGGACAGAGTGTTTTTCTCTTTCCCCAAGTTTATCATATCCCATCTTGTTATGTTGACAACATGTCAGAACTCTGCTAGGACTAGGATTGTCATACATGCCACTTGCCTATTGGGCCCTAAAACATTTATTTTGTGTTATGTTGTATGTATATAGTCATATTGCTACCCTCTGAAATGATTTCCTTCTTAGAACAAGTTGACCTTATACTTCATACTCTGCACTAAATAGTATTACACATTCCAATTTTTGAAATATATTTGTGGACCAATTGCTTATCTAAATCCAATGAGAATATTTAGACATTCAGTTTCTGCAGAAGGGGATCTGGGAAATCTAATTGTATTGAGTGGACTCTCAAACTAGATCCTGTGTGCAAGGGATATCTCAGGGCTCCATCCTTTTCACTAGGAGGTTTCTGATCCCATTATATTACTAAAAACTCACTTGAAATTTTCATCTGCTCTATTTTCTGATCTTAGTCCATCAGTTCACATCAAAAGTGGCTGCATTGTCCTCTACTATGGCCTGGTAAGGCTGCTCCCCCTCAGGAGGAGGTGACTAAAGAGCAGGCCAGTCAGTTCATGTCAGAGGCAGTCTCTCTTCACATTACTATGTAACCCAATTGGACTCTGAACTGCCCTGGGCTACATCTGTGCCAGGGTTCCCCTATCAGTGGACTTGGGGAGTGGCATGCATGCAGAGGGAGGAGGGATGGTGGGATTGGGAGGGGGGAAAGGGGCTTATGGGGGGATGCAAAATGAATAAAGTGTAATTGATGAAAAATTAAAAAAAAGGAATAAATAATTTAAGAACCTTAAATGACTTTCAAAAGTAGAGGAAAAGATGGAGTTAGTAAATTTACATGGAGCACGTCTTGCCCCTGGGGGCAATGGTCTCCTGAACCTACTCAGACCTCAGACACCACCACTGCTAGTTCTGGAACTGAAGCAGGATGTTCCAATGAGGGGTTAAGGCTTTTCATAATATTTCCCATAAGCCCACACCTGTTTGTTTATATCCCCCATTTTTATTCATTATTAGCCAGATAGAGCCAAGTAATTGTGGTAATGATACTTGCTTTTTTGCCCAATGCTGGAATGCTAGTAAATTTACTAGCTGGTTACTCGCATGCCTCGCTGGGTGCCTGTGCCCGTTGATGCCCCTCACGCTATGACTCTCTTCAGACAGGAAAGGGATCTTGGAATTACAGCTGCCATTGTTACTGCCATCTCATTGGTGGCTATTGGAGCTACCACCATGGCATTAGCTATAAGTCATACTATGCAGATTGCTCAGACCCTGAATAACCTTTTAGCCAATGTAGCTCATGCCTTAGATGTACAAAAAGGAATTAATGCTCAACGAAAAGGAGGTTTGATGGTGTTCAATCAGAGGATTGACTTCATGCAGGAGCAAATTGATACCCTATGGCAAATCGCTCAACTAGGCTGTCAATGAAAGTATGCTGGATTTGAGTCACTAGCATATGACATGAGAATTTTCCCTGTGCTGCGAATCTGTCTAAACAATTGTCTAGCTATATTTTAGGTAATTGGACTGGAGAATTTGATACTATGATGGAGCAGCTGAGAGTGGCCATTGACATGGTAAATTCTACCAGAGTGGACGCAGGACTAGCCACAGGATTATCATCATGGATTGCTGCAGCCATGGATCATCTGAAGGAATGGGTGGGCATAGGAGCGTTAGCAGGCCTTCTGGTGTTGGTCACCTTGGTTTGCCTGTGGTATATATGCAAGATTAGAGTCTCACAACAGAGTAATGCAGCCATGACCATTCAGGCCTTTACAGCCATTGAAGCAGGACAGTCTCCCCAAGCATGGTTGGCTACCATAAAAACCAAAATGTTACGCTCAGGATGCGAGGCTAAGCACTGCACTCAGGGTCAGCCTCTTTCGACCCAGAGAAGAGCATGTCTGATTGCATGTGGGTTGATACCCCAGGTCCTGCCTCTGAGAAAAAGGTATCAGACGGGTCTGATGCTCTTTGGGTGGATGACACCTAAATGAACATCGGTACAAAGTCCCAGTTTATTTCTAATATCAGAGATCAGACCTCTACTCTTGCCTGATGTGTCTAAAACAAAAAGGGGGAACTGTAGAGAGCTGCGTAATGCCCCGCCTGAAAGATGGAGCTGGTTTTCGCCTTCCACCTTCCTGATGGTGAGTGCTCTCTGTCACAAACAACTCCACATTTGGCTAAGGCTGAGGATCTGGCTTGCTTCCATGTATGTGGACCTATCTGCATTGCCTACGTGGCACGCTGAAGTTGGCTACCCAGAGGCTATTTAAGCTGTGGGCTGACTTTCCCCAGGGTCAGATGATTGTTCAAGGTTCCTGAATAAACTGAATTGAAAAAAAAAAAAAGAAATTTCCATGTGTTCATGCCTCATACATGACACTATTAAATAAGTGTACTTCTAATTTAACACCCCACCCTCCATCTAAGATTAACCTACAATATATAGTTGGATCTTATAACCAGTTGGGTCTTACCACCATCCTCTTTTAGAAAACAAAACACAAGTTCTGAAATCAGATCTTATGCCATTTGCATCAAAGTAGAGGCACCATCAGTACTTGTAGAAGCACTTACCTTGTTGGAAGATTGTCATGACAATAGCCTAGACACTCAAAGAATGCACTCAACATATACATGCTTGTATTGAGAAATATAGTTGAAAGCTAGTAAGCAGAATCAGAAAATTCCTCCAATATGTAAGATATCACATGAGCTTCCCCATCTTACCAGCAGTGAATGGTTATTACTATTCTGCGAAATATTTATGGTGCCACTCACCCCAAACAAAAACATGTGTGATTACTCCTTTGAAAATGTGGTTTCAGAACTTTCCATCATGAGAAGAGGTTCTCAGAACTCCCCTGTCTCCAAGGAACCTCAAAACTTACCTTGTTTATTGATGTGGTCATGACAACTAGCCTAGCTCAGAGTAGGCCTCAGTTCTTTTCTCCTTTAATAATGTAGAATTCGACATTACCAACCTGTACAAGAGGGAATCTGAAGCACCTTCTCTGACCACAGGAAACTCACTACTCTCATTCCCAAGGTAATATTAAACATGCTATTTTGAATAATACTGTGCCATTCCTTGTAATATAAATTCATGAACTCTCAAGCATCCCGTGTGTCTTTGAGTTACCTATATCCAATACATATACTCTAAAAAAAAAGATTCAAGCCTTGGTATCTTCCCATTGTTCAGTCCCCAGGTACTATGAGGTAGATTTATAGGCAGGATACTGTGTAATGCCCATCCATTTTAGGACTACAAATAAGTGGCTCTATAGTAGCAGCCTATATACAGACACATGAAGACAAACTGAAGAAACTAATGTAGCCATGGACAGCAACCCAGGCTGATTGAAGATGGATCAAGTTTTTTCCTGAACCCTTACAGGCTAAGCACGAGATATAAAACTTCGCCAAACTGAAGAAGACTGATGGGCCATTCCCTCACTGAATAATATAGCAGGGAGACCCACCCATTCAAACAGAATGTTTGAACCATTCAGACCCATACCTTTGGAAAACGCACACCTTTGCCCATCTATGTTTCAAAATTTTCTCTTTCTCCTATGGGGTCCAAGTCTTCCTCTATTCTTAAGGTACCTCACTTCTTTTATTCACTGAATTGAATGTCAGAACACAGCCCTTGGAAAAGGCCTTCTACTTTGTATCAAATATACATTTTATAGAAAGACCCTCCAAATGTGTGGTCCTTTGAACAGCAGATTAAGTAATTTCTCTTCTGATGAATGTGGCCTCAAAACAAGTAAGCCATTTACCACTCCTTCTGTAGAAGTGAGAATCAGTTGCATTCACATGTACTCTAGTATATTGCAAAAGGACACTATGATGACCTCCTACAATCACAACAGCTACAGAGATTTTATTTCTGCCTAAGAGTTTTAGCCCCATGCCACAGTGATGAACAAAGAACCTCTTTGTCTAAGAGGTTCTCATTATTGCAATCTATTCTCATAGGTTGTTACAAATGTACTCTCTGGCCAGAGAAATAGCAAGAGTATCTCCTCTTCTTTGCAAGGAAAAGTTACACTTTAATTTCAAATGTTTATCAGGTTAGTACCAATCCCCCTGGCCACCATTTCAAAGAAAACAGCATTGCAACCAATGTGACCTCACAGAATTTTGGGTTTAGGCCAGAAGACAGAATATCAAAATCTAAAGCTACCACACATGCCAATGAATAGCAGATGGTTGTCAGAAAAACAATGTTCTCATCATTATTTTCTAGATTTGCGCAGATGAATATACCTTTGAAAGAAGCATAACAATCTGGGTAAACACTAATTTTCTGAGAAGAGTGTTCTGATTGCTTCTTAGAATTGTCACCTGAGTCTATGCAATATAATAATAGTAGGAAGTGGTGAGGAGAGTTGGAAGCAAATAATTTAATGCCATACCATCCTCCCAATACACATAATTAGCTAGGTCTTTTCCCCTTTAACCATGCGGTTAAAGCTAAATCTTGCTCTTGTGTTAAACTTGGACAGGCACTTTCTTTTGAAGCCAGGTAGTTCAGGATGCCCCCAAAATTTTCAGCTTGGGATATAGGCTCTTCAAAGTGTGCCTGTTCTTAAGGTATCTCATATCACTCCTCCTTTTCCAAGGGACATCAGATCTTGACTTTAGTGGAAGTGGCCTTCATGCCTTTCTTCCCTTTGTAGGAATATATAGCCCAGACTGTCTCTCTGTGTGTATGATGAATCTTGAGAATGCCTGCATTTTACTAAAGGAATCTCAGAATTATCCTTTTAATCAGGGAGACCAGCATCAACAGTCCCAGAGATAATTCCCCACATTTATGTTGGCTTCTAATATATCTCTCTGATGGTGAGCCTCATTAATCCTTTCCCTCTACCCATGGCTCCTATGAAAATACATTTATAACCCACAGGGATTTCAGTTAACTGTGCTCTGATATCAAAAAACCTGAAACTTAGGTCATCTGTACTTTGTTCTATTCACCAAAATGAAAAGGTAGCATCCTGCACGCATATAGCCATGTACCTGTTGATTAGCTTTAAGAGCCCTTTGGGGCTGACAGTCCTGACTTATGAATAATAATAGGATCACCAATAGGCTTACCAAGGTATGATTACAAATGTTAAATGTGACATATTCCTTCTTCCACTACACAAATTAGGCTGGGATGCTCTGTTATCCCTAAGGTTAAGGGTTTTGTGACTTTATAAATTTGCTACTCTAAGTTTGCTTCTGTCTTCTACTCCTGAGCACCATTGTTTAGACCATCATTTTCTCTACATGATATGACCAATGTACCCTCTGTAACCAAGTGGGAACAATATCTCAGCCATAGGACTGAATGAGCCTGAGTTCATGTCCCAAACTCCAACTGAAGTTATAAAAACTACCTCACAAAAATCACTCTTTGAGATTTAGGAGGGTCAAATCTTATACTGCATAACATTTTTTTTTTCGCATCCACATATTATATGAAAGGTCAAATACTCCTTTTTTGCAGTGGTCCTTAAATTTGCAACCTGTGGCCAAAAGTCTGAAAATATCTCCTTTCATAGAATTGCCTCCATGCCTCTTCCTCAGCCTATGTGTCTCTCACACACTACACTTCTATTCAGAAAGACTTAATCTTGCTCCCTCTGTCTAGAGGGCTGGAAAATCTACTTCTTATACCCAATTAGACCTTAAAATATCCTGCTTTTTTCCAAGGGAAATATCAGGCCTATTGAGGTTTCTACAGATATTGCTCTACTGACTATGTAAGCCTGCTCTATTTCCAACTGTGTCAGATTCCTTCCAACCATCTTCCTGCTTCATAGAGTGTAAGCCAATACCACTGTGGTGAAATGAGCCATTGACATATTTAATCTGACCAAAGGAATTTTGGACCAAAATTAAGCATTCAACCTTTTGAAAAATGGAGCAATTATTACCAGACCTTAAGAAAGCCCATAGAATATGTGGATATTCTAAAATGAAAAATGATTGGAAGGTGATCAGGCAGTACCATAATTTCCATTACTATACAAGGTTTTTAATTTTTTTCCATAGGAAAATGTTTTTCTTCTCATATTGAACATAGCATAGCCAAAGGTTTTAAGCCTCTCCCAGAGAGATGCAGATCATTAACTTTGCACAAAATATATCAGAAATTCTGTTTATGAACTGCTTCCTTCATCATTTCACAATTTTCAAATGGATATTGCCGTATTACTTCCCGTCCTTTTACTCCTGTCCAAATGATCCCAGGGACATTTCCAATGTTTCACAAAGAGTTGTAGACTTTTACAATCAACAGTGCTCCAGACTTGGCTTGTGTTAGCAATGAAATCCTGCTAATTCACCATCTGCCCAGGTGATTTAACACTACCACTTCTAATTAGAGTCTCCAGAAAATTATTGTTTTGTACAAAGTTGTGTCAGAACATACAAAGGAATGAGATCCCAAACTACAGAGTAGCAAAGAGAGCATTAATTCTGTCTTCATTCTGCTACCTTAGACAGAAACCTTCTTGCCTACATGCATAGGAATGTGTGGATGGACATATATAGGAGGAAGACACAGATCCATGGACTCCTGCACTGCAGACTCTTAGAAGACTTCCTAAGAGGGCTACCATGCCTGTCACAGACATTCAGAAGATGTGTGGAGTAGATTGTGATTTTGGAGATAATGAAGCAGTGAGTGACAGGACACTATATATTTTCAAGTTATCAATCAAAATTCAGCTTTTACTCACTAGGGATGCAGGTATATGACATACAGAGGCTGAGGCTATATAATGAAATCATGGGAAGCTACTGTCTCATCTATCTGCTTTAGAGTTTCTTATGTCCATTACCTGCCCCAGAGAAAGAAATCCTCTTGTGCCTTTAGGGAATTTGGATTTACAACACCTACCCAAAAAAAGTCAGATAACCAAAGTATCCTCTTTCAAGAAGCAGATTTTAAACTATCCCCACTCCTCCTGAATTCCCCAACAATTCCTCTTTTGAACACTGAGATGTCTGACCTGCTTGTGGTAAAATATACCTTCCTTCCTCAATATCCATAATTTCTCAAACCTTACAAATATGCCTCCATGAGAATGGAATTACTAAAACAATATAAATGAGGTTCAGATTCTTCTGTTGTGAACCATGGTCTACTAATCTACTGTCTCTGCTTTTCCAAGGGAACACACATTTCATTTCATCCAGGTGTCTTCCAGGATGCCTTATTGACCCTGGAGGGACTCCTCACACTGTATTCCTCTTTTTCAGTGCACTTATATATTCCCCACACAAACTTGAAGTCCTAGAATATTTTTCTTCACCTAAAGGGACCTCCAGATTCAGGCTTAAAGTACCAGATTCCAAGAGTAGCAAGTAGAGTCCATAAAAATGATCCCTGCTTCAAGACAGAAAGCAAAATGGTGTGGTCGACATCATTCACACCTACTCCAGAGCAGCTGAATATATGCTTGTGAAGGAAAACCAGCACTGGACTATCATCCAGACTTTTTGATAAATACAAAGCATTCTGCCTGACCTGGCACCACATTCACTACAGCAGAGAGACATTCTAGTTTCTGATGAGAAGCTGGAATTTGATAAGACAGTACTGAAATGACATCCATTGCATCAGGTAGATTGGGACACTGACCTAATGTGAAGGAGATCGTTTCCAATTTCCAATTCTACCCAACCCAACTTGCTCATTTACCTGTAATATTTTACTTCCATTTTGCAAGCAGATTTCAAATATTTCCCCTGTAACCCAGAGAGCCTTGTGCTTTCTCTATGGCTCTTGGAATTTCCTTCCTTCACTGTGTTCATTGGCAAGCCTGCGACCTTACAACTCTGATGCACTGATCTAGTCTTTCACTAAGTCTCTGAGTAGTTTTGGGGACATTCATCTTCTCATTATAAGTCCTTCTATTATACCCACATTTACCAAGTGTTTCATACAAATATTCTGACTACTGGGTTCTTCAAACAACATTACATTTAATCAAGGGACCTTCAGACCTTCTTTTTTCATTTTGAGGCATCTCTCTAGTAACAGCATTACCCAAAGGAAGCCTATTTTACATGCTGACCTAGAAGGTATCATACAAAACCACTATGCTGAAAGAGAACCCATTTTTACACAATGTGGACAAGGAGTTGGGCATTTTCCCAACTAACAATATAATATTCATTCCCTCAGGTTTAGGTCAAGTGCAGCAAGAAGAGCCTGGAAGATCAGTCATCATCTTCATGGCATTAATCATTAATGGAGTGCTCCCTATTTTAGAATACAAACCTTCCTGTTGGAATGCAAAAGTGCTGGCCTGACAAGTACAGCACATACCTCCACACACTTGGAATGGTGTTCCAAAGTTCATCTACTGGCATTCAAACCAGTAACCAAATGCTTAGGTATTTCACATTTTCAGCTTATATGGAAGACACAATGAATGCCTATCTGCTTCTTTTTGTTTCAAAGACACACTGCTATGTAATTCTAGTTTACAAATATAAATATTTCAACCAGTATTCACATAATATGCATTATTCACATGAATATATATTTTATGTCCATATAGGTTCCTGTGCTCTGTTAAGTTTTTTCACTTGCTGACAGTGCCATTGATCTTATTTGGTAGATCTTTTTTAAAATATAGTTGTGTCTTTAAATTCTGTATTCTGGAGATGAGGTTGTGTGGCTAAATATCTTCAGTGTCATAAATAGCTTCAGTAGCAATGCTATCTAGTGGAATTTAAGTATTAGTTGAAACACAGTAATAACTGAAACAGTTACAAAGAGTGAAGAAGTGTTTCAGATAGTACTTCCTGAATATATCCAGGAACAATAGACAGACTTATTACTAAACAAACCTATGTTTATCAATAGGAAATTGTGTTTTTTTATTTTTTAATTTATTTTTAATTTTTTCTGTGTGTTTTTGTTTGTGGAAAACTTTGAATTTTGAATGGCCAATCATTTTGTCTTAATTAGGGAAAATAATTAATGCTCAGTATATGTTTATGAAGTTAAAGGCACCTTGTTTTCTATTTTTTAACTTTTATTAATTACACCTTATTCATTTTGTTTCCCTCCATAAAGCCCCTTGCTCCTCCCCTCCCAATTCTATCCTCCCTTCCCTTTCTGCACGCATGCCCCTCCCCAAGTCCACTGATTTGGGAGGTCTTCCTCTTGTTCTTTCTGAACTTAGTCTATCAGTTCTCATCAGAATTGGCTGCATTGTCCTCTTCTGTGGCCTGGGAAGGCTGCTCCCCATCAGGAGGAGGTGATCAAACAGCAGGCCTATCAGATTATGTCGGAGGCAGTCCCTCTTCCCATTACTATGTAACCCACTAGGACACTGAACTGCCATGTGCTACATCTGTGCATGTGTTCTAGGTTACCTCCATGAATAGTGCTTGGTTGGAGTATGAGTCTCTGGGAAGTTCCCTGTGTTCAAATTTTCTTGTTCTGTTGCTCTTCTTGTGGAGTTCCTGTCCTCTCCAGTCTTACTATTTCCCACTTCCTACATAAAATTCCATTCACTCTGCCTGACAGTTGTCCATCAGGCTCATTATCTGTTTTGACAGTCTGCAGGGCAGAGGCTTTCAGAGGCCTTCTGTGGCAGGTTCCTAGGTTGTTTCCTATTTTCTTCTTCTGGCTTACAGAAGCCCTCTGTAGCAGGTTCCTAGGTTGTTTCCTGTTTTCTTCTCCTTCTGATGTCCATCCTCTTTGCCTTTCAGGATGGGAATTGAGCATTTTAGTCAGGGTCTTCTTTCTTGCTTAATTTCTTTAGATGTACATGTTTTACTGGGTTTATCCTATGTTGCATGTTTATATGTGAGAGTATATACCTTGTGTGTCTTTTTTTTTTTCTTTTGGGACAGCTCACTCAGTAAAATCCTTTCTAGGTCGCACCATTTACCTGCAAATTTCATGATTTCTTTATTTTTCATTGCTGAGTAAAACTCCATTGTATAGATGTACCACAATTTCTGCATCCATTCTTCAATTGAGGGGCATCTGGGATGTTTCCACCTTCTGGCTATTACAAATAAAGCTGCTACAAACATGGTTGACCAAATGTCCTTATTGCATTCTTGAGCATTTTTTGGATATATGCCTAGGAGTGGTATGACTGGATCTTGAGCAAGCAATATTCCTACTTGTCTGAAAATGCACCATATTGATTTTCAGAGTGGTTGTACAATTTTACAATCCCACCAGTAGTGGAGGAGGGTTTCCCTTTCTCCACAACATCTCCAGCCTGTGTTGTCAATTGAGTTTTTCATCTTTGCCATTCTGGTTAGTGTAAGGTGAAAGCTCAGTGTTTTTTTTTTTTTTTTTTTTTTTTTTTTTTTTTGCATTTCTCTAATGGCTAATGAAGTAGAACATTTCTTTAAGTGCTTCTCTACCATTCGATATTCCTCTACACAGAGTTCTTTGTTTAGCTCTGTTCCCCATTTTTTAAGTGGATTACTTGGTTTGCTGCTTTTCAGCTTCTGTAGTTCTTTATATATACTGCATATGAGTCCTCTGTCAGATAAAGGTTTGGTGAAGATTCTTTCCCAATCTGTACACAGTCGCTTTGTTTTCATGACATGCCTTTGCTTTACAGAAGCTTTTCAGTTTCATGAGGTCCCATTTATTTATTGTTGCTCTCAGAGCCTGTGCTGTTGGTGTTCTGTTCAGGAAGTTGTCTCCTGTACCAATAATTTTCTAGGGTATTCCCCATTTTTTATTTCCTAGCTGATTTAATGTGTCTGTTTTTTTGTTGAGGTCATTGATTCACTTGGACTTCAGTTTTGTGCAGGGTGATAAGTATGGATCTATTTGCATTTTTATACATGTACACATAGAGTTGGACCAGCACCATTTGTTTTAAGATGCTATCTTTTTTCCATTGTATGGTTTTGGCATCTTTGTCAAAGATTAGTTGTCCATAAGTGTGGGTTTTTTTTTTCTGGGTCCTATATTCAGTTCCATTGATCCACCATTCTCTTTCTATGCCAGTACCATGCAGTTTTTAAAAGTGTTGCTCTATAGTACAACTTTAGATCAGGGATGGAGATACCTCCATAAGATCTTTTATTATAGATGATTGTTTTAGCAATTCTGGGTTTCTTCTTATTCCATATGAATTTGAGAATTTTTCTTTCCAGATCTGTAAAGAATTGTGTTGGTAATTTGATGGGAATTGCATTGAATTTGTAGATTGCTTTTGATAAGATGGCCATTTTTACAACGTTAATCCTGCCATACCATGTTCATGGGAGATCTTTCCATCTTCTGATATCTTATTCTAATTCTTTCTTCAGAGACTTGATTTTTTTTTTCACACAAGTCATTGACTTCTTTGGTTAGGGTTACTCCACGGTACTTTATATCATTTGTGGCTATTGTGAAGGTTGTTGTTTCTCCAATTACTTTCTCCGCCATTTTGTCTTTTGTATACAAGAGGGCTACTCATTTATTTTTTGAGTTAATCTTGTATCCGGCTACTTTGCTGAAGGTGTTTATCAGCTATAGGAGTTCTCTGGTAGAGTTTTTGGGGTCACTCATGAATACTATCATATCATCTGCAAAATGTGATAATTTGACTTCTTCCTTTCCAATTTGTACCCCATTGATCTCCTTCAACTGTCTTATTGCTCTAGGAAGGAATTCCAGAACTATGTTGAAGAGATATAGAGAGAGTGGGCAGCCTTGTCTTGTCACTGATTTCAGTGGGATTGCTTTAAATTTCTCTCTGTTCAGTTTGATGTTGGCCATATGCTTGCTGTATATTGCCTTTACTATGTTTAGATATGTGCCTTGTATCCTTGACCTCTCCAATACTTTAAACATGAATGGATGTTGGATTTTGTCAAATGCGTTTTCAGCATCTATGGAAATTATCATGTGTTTATTTTTTCTTTCATTTTGTTAATCAAACTCAGGGCTGAAATCAATCAATTAGAAACTAATAAAACAATTCAAAAAATCAATGAAACCAAGAGCTGGTTCTTTGAGAAGATCAACAAGATACAGAAACCATTATCCAAGCTAACTAAAAGGCAGAGAGACACGAACCAAGTAAACAAAATCAGAAATGAAAAGGGGGACATAACTACAAACACTGAGTAAATCCAATCATTAGGAATTCAAATGTCTATATGGAACAAAATTTGGAAATCTAAATGAAATGAACAATTTTCTTGAATGATTCCACTTACCAAAGCTGAATCAGGACTAGATAAATCAATTAAATAGTAATATATCCCCAAGAAAATAGAAGCAGTCATCGAAAATCTCCCAGTAAACAAAGCCCAGGATCAGATGGCTTCAGCACAGATTTCTACCAGACATTCAAAGAAGAGCTAACACCAATTCCCTTCAAACTATTCCACAAAATAGAAACAGAAGGAACATTACCAAACTAATTCTATGAATCCACAGTCACCTTGGTACCTAAACCTCACAAAGACTCAACAAATAAAGAGAATTTCAGGCCAATCTCCCTTATGAACATCAATGCAAAAAATACTCAACAAAATACTAGCAAACTGAATACAAGAACACATCAAAGATATCATCCACCATGACCAAGTAGGCTTCATCCCAGGTATGCAGGGCTGGTTCAATATATGGGAATCCATCAATGTGATCCATTATATTAACAAATTGAAAGAAGAAAAAAACCACATGATAATCTCCCTAGATGCTGAAAAAGCCTTTGAAAGAATTCAACATCCATTCATGTTTAAAGACTTGGAGAGATCAGGGATACAAGGCACATATCTATACATAGTAAAGGCGAGATACAGCAAGCCTATAGCCAACATCAAACTGAACAGAGAGAAAATTAAAGCAATCCCATTTAAATCAGGGACAAGACAAGGCTGCCCACTATCTCCATGTCTCTTCAACATAGTTCTGGAAGTCCTTGCTATAGCAATAAGACAGTTGAAGGAGATCAAGGGGATACAGATTGGAAAGGAAGAAGTCAAATTATCAGTATTTGCAGATGATATGATAGTGTACATGACTGACTCCAAAAATTCTACCAGGGAACTCCTATAGCTGATAAACACCTTCAGCAAATTGGCCAGGTACAAAATTAACTCAAAATTAGCCCTCCTGTATACATAAGACAAAAGGGCTTAGAAAGAAATTAGTGAAACAAAACCCTTCGCAATAGCCACACATGACATAAGGTACCTTGGAGAAACCCTAACCAAGGAAGTCAAAGACTTGTATGAAAAAAAAAATCAAGTCTCTGAAGAAAGAATTAGAATAAGATATCAGAAGATGGAAAGATCTCCCATGCTCATAGCTTGGCAGAATTAACATAGTAAAAATAGCCATCTTACCAAAAGCAGTCTACAGATTCAATGCAATTCCTACCAAATTACCAACACAATTCTTACAGACCTGGAAAGAAAAATTCTCAACTTCATATGGAATAAGAAGAAACCCAGAATTGCTAAAACAACCCTCTACAATAAAAGATCTTCTGGAGGTATCTCCATCCCGGATATTAATTTATACTATAGAGCAACAGTTTTAAAAACTGCATGGTACTGGCATACAAAAGAATACTGGATCAATGGAACCGAACAGGGGACCCAGAAATAAACCCACACACTTATGGACACCTGATCTTTGACAAAGACACCAAAATCATACAATGGAAAAAAGATAGCATCTTCAACAAATGGTGCTGGTGAAACTGGATGTCTACATGTAGAAAAATAAAAATAGATCTATTCTTATCACCCTGCACAAAACTGAAGTCCAAGTGGATCAAAGACATCAACATAAAACCTGACACATTAAATCAGCTAGAAAAAAAGTGGGGAATACCCTAGAACTCATTGGTACTGGAGAAAACTTTCTGAACAGAACACCAACAGCACAGGCTCTAAGAGCAACAATCAATAAATCAGACCTCATGAAACTGAAAAGCTTCTGTAAAGAAAAGGACACTGTCATCAAAACAAAATGACTGCCTACAGATTGGGAAAGAATCTTCACCAACCCTTTATCTGACAGAGGACTCATATCCAGTATATATAAAGAACTAAACAAGCTGAAAAGCAGCAAACCAAGTCATCCACTTAAAAAATGGGGAACAGAGAATTCTTTGTAGAGGAATACCGAATGGTAGAGAATCACTTAAATAAATGCTCAACCTCATTAGGGAAATGCAATCAAAACAACCCTGAGATTTCACCTTACACCAATGAGAATGGCCAAGATCAAAAACTAAAGTGACAACACATGCTGGAGATGTTCTGGAGAAAGGGGAACCTTCTCCACTGTTGGTGGGAATGTAAACTTGTACAACCACTCCGGAAATCAAACTGGCGCTTTCTCAGACAACTACGAATAGTGCTTCCCCAAGATCCAGCCATACCACTCCTAGGCATATATCCAAAAGACGCTCAAGTATACAAAAAGGACATTTGGTCAACCATGTTTGTAGAAGCTTTATTTGTAATAGCTAGAAGCTGGAAACAACCCAGATGTTCCTCAACTCAAGAATGGATACAGAAATTGTGGTACATCTCTATAATGGAATATTACTCAGCAATGAAAAATAAGGAAATCATGAAATTTGCAGGTAAATGGTGGGACCTGGAAAGGATCATCCTGAGTGAGTTGTCCCAGAAGCAAAAAGACAAACATGGTATATACTCACTCATGTAGTCATACAACATAGGACAAACCGACTAAAATCTTTGCATCTAAAGAAACTAAGCAAGAGAGAGGACCCTAACTAAAATGTCCAATCCCCATCTGGAAAGGCAAAGAGGATGGACATCAGAAGGAGAAGAAAACAGGAAACAACCTAGGAATCTGCTACAGAGGGCTTCTGAAAGCCAGAAGAAGAAACCAGGAAACAAACTAGGAACCTGCCACAGAGGGCCTCTGAAAGCCTCTGACCTGCATACTATCAAAGCAGATGCTGAGCCTTATGGCCAACTGTTAGACAGAACAGAGTGAATGGAATTTTATGTAGGAAGTGGGAAATTAAGTAGGAAGTTAGAGCTGGAGAGGACAAGGAGAGCAACAGAACAAGAAAATTTGAACACAGGGAACTCCCCAGAGACTCATACTCCAACCAAGGACTATTCATGGAGATAACCTAGAACCCCTGCACAGATCTAGCCCATGGCAGTTCCGTGTCCAAGTGGGTTACATAGTAATGGGAAGAGGGACTGCCTCTGACATAATCTGATTGGCCTGCTCTTTGATCGCCTCCCCCTGAGGGGGGGTGCAGCCTTACCAGGCCACAGTAGAGGACAATGCAGCCACTTTTGATGAGAACTGATAGACTAAGATCAGAAAGGAAAGAAGAACTTCCCCTATCAGTGGACTTGGGGAGTGGCATGCATGCAGAAAGGGGAGGGTAGGTGGGATTGTTAGGGGAGGAGGGATGGGCTTATGGGGGGATACAAAATGAATAAAGTGTAATTAATATAAAAAAATTAAATTTCAAACAAACAGACAAAAAAAAAAATCCCAAGTAGTATCACAGCAAAGTAGGTCATCAGGGGACCAAAAGAGCACAGTCAGCTTTGAGTATTTAAAAAAGCCTTTATCTTTCTTCCTTGGAGTCAATTGTTGTTTGTTTCCAACCATGGCAAGATGTATTATTTTCATCATCATTATTATTGTTATTATTACTAATATTTTCCTTAGCACTTAACATAGAATCAACAGGTTTTCTTTCCCAAACTCAGACATAATTTCCTTTATTTCAAGAGTAGTATGTCTATGCTATAACCAATATTCTGATACTTCTGGGCCCATGACCACCCTGTCTATGCAGTTTGGAAAACATCAGAAACACATGTTTAGTCAAAACAGTAGTACAAACCCACAAAGTAGTCTAAGGGACTGGATAATATTGCTGTTATCTTGATGAATTATTCCACAAAGCAGAATAGCTAGGTTATAAGATTTGGATATGAGCCAAGATTCATCCACTTATAAATCTTCTTCATCCCATTATAAATTCTCTAGTTTCCATCCCTTTATAAATTATTTAGTGTTGGGCTGCCCTAAATGAGAGTGATGTGGTCTTTGTCTGACTGTCTGGTTAGTTAGTAAAGGGGTTTCATGTTCATATATTCATTTCTGTGTTTTTCAGAAGTCTCAGCTTAGCCACCCCACATTTTGTGATGGAAAAGTCCATTTCTGACAATTAGGAATGGCAGCCACAGGGCATGCGTATAACTGTTAAGCTATATTCCGAAGTGAAAAGATAAATACCCTCATATATCCTTTCCCATTACAACAAAACCTTGGAAGTGTGAATGAATAAGCAAAAATGAAGATGTCAATAGGATTCTGGATCCAGATGCCTGGTGACATTTAATTACTTATTGTCTACCACCTGGTTCTTGGAGAAAGCTGTTGTTCTTTGGTGTCCTCCCTCCACCTGTGTATTTGAGCTATCCATTTTTTCCATGGCATCTTTGGCAGCCCCAGGTTTGGTATATAAGGTAAAATCCTTAGCCCCCCCCCCTGGCATCTAGTGACGCTCATCAATGAAAACCTGTAGGCCATCATTAGGCAAGAAAGGAGCAGCATTGATGGCAGTGTGTTTCTGAAATTAGACTTCAGGGTAGTCCAGTAGGGGGTCCTGGCACTGGTCATATAATCATTAGAGAGTAGTGACCTAGTGTACCAAGATGAATTCATGAAGTAAATGTTGGGAATATAAGATCTTAAACCAGATTTCACTTGTTTCTTGTTTTTTTTTTATTTTTATTTTTATTTTGACTAGCAGTACCCACCACAGCATTAAGAAATGAGGCCAAACCTTTGGCAACAATGTTCAATCATTTGGAGAGTTATGTCATAGGATGTTAGCATGGTCCTAATATTAGGGACTATTGAGGTTGGGTGAGAGAAGATGTTCCATACAGGGAACCTTAACTCACTGTTGTTTGGAAGGAAAACTCATGAAGACACTCTGGAAATCAGTGCAGAGAATGCTGAAAAGGTAAAAACAAATCTTACATATGACTCAGTTATACTACTCCTGAGAAATACCCAAAGGGCTTACCATCCTTCCCCAGAGAAAGTTGCTTAGCCATTTTCAGTGCAGCTCTATTCACAATGGCTAAGAAATCAAAACTATATAAATGTTCCATGAGTGGAAATGTTCCACTGAACTAGAAAAGATCAAATTGACTGTGGTTCACTGACCCAGAAAGGGCAACGAGGAATGTACTTATGTGAAGTTCCTATCTCCTAATTAATGTACTTGAATACATAACCTGGAAGAATCATAAATGCCAAGAAATTGAAAGATTTTTATTTAAATTAAAACCAAGAAATTAAAGAGGGAACAAAAAGACACAAGTGATCTGAAGAGATTTTTAGGAAAATGGAAATTTTAATTTCAGACAGAAAATGACATAAATAGAAATTCAAAATCTACCTAAAACAAAATGAAAATGTCCTCCTCTGAACAAGGTGTATTACAAGCTTTCTTTTTTTTATCTTGAAAATAATTTTATTTATTTTTTTATTATTATTATTTTATCAGTTACATTTTATTAACTCTGTATCCCAGCTGTGTCCCGATCCCTCATTCCCTCCCAGGCCCTCCCTCCCTCCCTCATCTCCACCATGCTGCTTTCCAAGTCCACTGATAGGGGGGACCTCCTCCCCATTCATCTGATCCTGTTTTATCAGGTATCTTCAGCACTGGCTGCAAAGCCCTCCTCTGTGGCCTAACAGGACTGCTCCTCCCTTCGGGGGTGGGGAGGTCAAAGAGCCAGTCATTGAGTTCCTGTTAGAAATAGTCCCTGTTCCCCTCACTTTGGGAAACCAATTGGTTACTGAGCTACCACAGGCTACATCTGAGTGGAGGTTCTAGGTTATATCCATACATGGTCCTTGGTTGAATGTCAGTCTCAGAAAAGACCCTGTGCCCAGATATATTTGGTCCTTGTGGAGCTCCTATCCTTTCCCCATCAGACTAACTCCCCTTCTTTCTTATGATTCCCTGTACTCTGCCAAGGGTTTGGTCATGAGTCTTTGCTTTGAAAACACTGCTAGTTAGAGTCTTTCAGATGTGCTCAGTAGACTCCTGTCATACCTTCAATGCCCATCCCATCTGTCTTTCTAAACGAGGATTGATCATCTTACCCCATGTCCACTCAATTTAGGTGTATAGATTTCATTATGTTTATCATATCTTATAGGTCTATATAAGTGAGTATATCCCATGTTTGTCTTTCTCCTTCTGGGATATTTCACTCAGAATGATCTTTTCTAGATCCCAGCATTTGCCTGCAAATTTCATGATTTCCTTCTTTTTGATTGCTGAGTAGTATTCCATTGTGTGACAGTATCTTCAACAAAGGGTGCTGGATGTCTACATGCAGAAAAATGAAAATAGATCCATATTTATCACCCTGCACAAAACTAAAGTCAAAGTGGATCAAAGACCTCAACATAAAACCAGATACCGTAAATCAATTGGAAAAAAAAGTGGGGAACAGCCTAGAACTCATTGGCACAGGAGACAACTTCCTGAACAGACCAACAGCACAGGCTCTAAGAGCAACAATCAATAAATGGGACCTCATGAAACTGAAAAGTTTCTGTAAAGCAAAGGATACCGTCATCAAAACAAAACGACTGCCTATAGATTGGGAAAGAATCTTCACTAACACTTTATCTGACAGAGGACTAATATCCAGTATATACAAAGAACTAAAGAAGCTGAAAAACAGCAAACCAAGTAATCCAATTAAAAAATGGGGAACAGAGCTAAACAGAGAATTCTCGACAGAGGAATATCGAATGGCAGAAAAACACTTAAAGATATGCTCATCCTCATTAGCCATCAGGGAAATGCAAATCAAAACGACCCTGAGATATCACCTTACACCCATCAGAATGGCCAAGATGAAAAACTCAAGCGATAACACATGCTGGAGAGGTTGTGGAGAAAGGGGAACCCTCCTCCACTGCTGGTGAGAATGTAAACTGGTACAACCACTCTGGAAAGCTATCAGGCTCTTTTTTTTTTTTTTTTTTTTTTTCAATGCAGTTTATTCAGGAACATTGAACAATCCTCGGACCCCGGGGAAAGCCAGCCCAGAGCTTAAATAGCCTCTGGGTAGCCAACCCAGGCGTGCCATGGGAGCAATGCAGATAGGTCCACATACATGGAAGCAAGCCAGATCCTCGGCCTTAGCCAAATGTGGAGTTGTTCGTGACATAGAGCACTCACCATCCGGAAGGTTGAAGGCGGAAACCAGCTCCATCTTTAAGGCATAGCATTCCGCAGCTCTCTACAGTTCCCCCTTTTTGTTTTAGACGCATCAGGCAAGAGTAGAGGTCTGATCTCTGATATTAGAAATAAATTGGGACTTTGTACAGATGTTCATTTAGGTGTCATCCACCCAAAGAGCATCAGACCCGTCCGATACCTTTTTCTCAGAGGCGGGACCTGGGGCATCAAACCGCATGCAATCAGACATGCTCTTCTCTGGGTCCAAATCGGCTGACCCTGAGTGCAGTGCTTAGCCTTGCATCCTGAGCGTATCATTTTAGCTTTTTATGTTATCCAACCATTCTTGGGGAGAATGTCCTGCTTCAATGGCTGTAAGGCCTGAATGATCATGGCTGCATCACACTGTTGTGAGACTCTAATCTTGCATATATACCACAGGCAAACCAAGGAGACCAACACCAGAAGGCCTGCTAACACTCCCATGCCCGCCCATTCCTTCAGATGATTCATGGCTGCAGCAATCCATGTTGATAATCCTGTGGCTATTCCTGCATCCACTCCGGTAGAATTTACTGTGACAAGGGCCACTCTCAGCTGCTCCATCGAACCCGTCTCGCCCCTGGGGGCAATGGTCTCCTGAACCTACTCAGACCTCGGACACCACCACTGCTAGTTCTAGAACTGATGCAGGATGTTCCAACGAGGGGTTAAGGCTTCTCATAATATTTTCTATAAGCCCACACCGGTTTGTCTATATCCCCCATTTTTATTCATTATTAGCCAGATAGAGTCAAGTAATTGTGGTAATGATACTTGCTTTTTTGCCCAATGCTGGAATGCTAGTAAATTTAGGTATGCCCTGGTTACTCGCATGCCTCACTGGGTGCCTGTGCCCATTGATGCCCCTCATGCTATGACTCTCTTCAGACAGAAAAGGGATCTTGGAACTACAGCCACCATTGTTACTACCATCTCATCGGCGGCTGTTGGAGCTACCACCAGGGCATTAGCCATGAGTCATACTGGGCAGACTGCTCAGACCCTGAATAATCATTTAGCCAATGTAGCTCATGCCTTAGTTGTACATAAAGGAATTAATGCTTAACTAAAAGGAAGCTTGATGGTGTTCAATCAGAGGATTGACCTCTTGCAGGAGCAAATTGATACCCTATGGCAAATCGCTCAACCTGGCTATCAATGAAAGTATGCTGGACTTTGTGTCACTAGCATACAACATGAGAATTTTTCCTGTGCTGCAAATCTGTCTAAACAATTGTCGAGCTATATTTTAGGTAATTGGACTGGAGAATTCGATGTCAGGCTCTTTCTAAGACAATTAGGAATAGTGCTTCCTCAAGACCCAGCTATACCACTGCTAGGTATATACCCAAAGTTTGTTCAAGTACACAAAAGGGATACTTGTTCAGCCATGTTTGTAGCAGCTTTATTTGGAATAGCCAGAACCTGGAAACAACCCAGATGTCCATCAATGGAGGAATGGGTACAGAAATTGTGGTAATTTTACACAATGGTATTACAAGCTTTCAATTCAGAACAGAAACAAAAAACCAAGAGAGCATAACACCTCCCTGCTTTACCAAAGAAGGTGTGGGACAACTCATTAAGAGAACCTCAGACATTTGACATCTCACCATGGGACACCCAGACACACTATTTCCACCAGGAAAAATAAACGCATGGTTCTTAAACGAAAAAGCCCCTGAAACTTCTCCTGCAGACCGAGAAGACTTCAAGGCATCCCAAAGAGGGCTTAAAACCTGCTGTTTCGGTCAGAGAGAGTTATACCATTTGCCAAATGTGTGCCCAGACCCCTGCTTAGTGTCTGATGGGGATTCATATATGTATGAAATAAGTAGAAGATATCAGAAGATGGAAAGGTCTCCCATGCTCATGGCTTGGCAGGATTGGTATAGTAAAAATGTACATCTTACCAAAAGCAATCTACAGATTCAATGCAATTCCCATTAAATTACCAACAGAGGTCTGTAAAGACATAACCTTGAAAGAAAAAATTCTCACCTTCATATGGAACAACAAGAAACTCAGAATTGCTAAAACAATTCTCTACAATAAAAGATCTTCAGGATATATCTCCATCCCTGATCTCAAGCTGTACTATCGAGCAACAATACTAAAAACTATATGGTACTGGCATAGAAGCAGACTGGTGGATTAATGGAATCAGATAGAAGAACCTGACATAAATTGACACACTTATGGACACCTGATTTTTGACAAAGATGCCAAAACCATAAAATAGAAAAAAAAAGTTAGCAGCTTCAACAAATGATGCTGGTCTAGCTGGAAGTCTACATGTACAAAAATGCAAATGGGACTTAATTAAACTGAAAAGCTATGTAAAGCAAAGTACACTGTCCTCAGAACAAAAAGACTGCCTATATATTGGGAAAGAATCTTCAACAACCCTATATCTGACAGAGGACTAATATCCAGTATATATATATATATATATATATATATATATATATATATATATATATATATAAAGAACTAAAGAAGTTAAACAGCAAGAAATCAAGTAATCCAATTAAAAAATGGGGAACAGAGCTAAACAGAATTCTCTGCAAAGGAATATCAAATGGCAGAGAAACACTTAAGAAATGCTCAACCTCATTAGCCAACAGGGAATTGAATTATCAAAACAACCCTAAGATTTCACCTTACCCCCATCAGAATGGTTAAGATAAAAATATCAAGAGACAACACATGCTGCAGACGTAGTGGAGAAAGGGGATCCCTCCTCCACTGCGTGGGTGTACATGTAAACATGTACAACCATTCTGGAAAGCAATGTGGCCCTTTCTCAGACAACTATGAATAGTGCTTCCTCAAGATCCAGCTATATCACTCCTAGGAATATACCCAAAAAAGGCTCAAGTACACACTAAGCACATTTGCTCAACCATGTTTGTAGCAGCCTTATTTGTAATAGGCAGAAGCTTGAAACAGCCAAATGACCCTCAGTGGAGGAATGGATACAGAAATTGACAGAAATTGTGGTACAGCTACACAATGGAATATTACTCAGCAATAAAACAAAACAAAACAAAACAAAACAAAACAAAACAAAAAAAAAAAAAACAAGGAAATCATGAAATTTGCAGGTAAATGGTGGGATCTGGAAAAGATCATCCTGAGTGGGCTATCCCAGAAGCAGAAAGATGCACACAGTATATACTCACTCATATATACATATACTGTAGGAAAAACCTACTAAAATCTGTACACCAAAGAAACTAATCAAGAGGGAGGACTCTTGCTAAAATGCTCAATTCCTATCCAGAAAGTCAAAGAGTCTGGACATCAGAAGAAGGAGAAAAGAGTGAACAAGTGAGGAGCCTGACATAGAGGACCTCTGAAAAGCTGTGCCCTGCAGACTATCAATGTAGATGCTAAGACTTACGGGAAACCTTTGGGCAGAGTGCAGGGAATCTTAGGAAATAAGTGGGAAAAAGTAAGATCTGGAGAGGACAGATACTCCACAAGGAGAGCAACAGAACCAAAATATCTGATCACAGGGGTTTTTCCTGAGATGATTATTCCAACCAAGGACTATGCATGGAGATAACCTAAGACTCCTGAACAGATGTAGCCCATGGCAGTTCAGTACATAAGTGGGTTCCATTGTATTAGGAACAGGGACTGTCTCTGACATGAACTGATTTGCTTGCTCTTTAATTACCTCCCCCTGAGGGGGAAGCAGCATTACCAGGCCACAGAAGAAGACAATGAAGCCACTCCTGATAAAACCTAATTGACTAGGATCAGAAAGAAGGAAAAGAAGTCCTCCCCTATCAATGGACTTGGGTAGTTGCATGCATGCATAGGGTGATGGAAGGGAGGTATTCGGACGGGAAGAGGGAGGGAAACACAGGAGGGATTCAAAGTGAATAAAGTGTATTTAATAAAGAAAAAAAAGAAGCTAATGATTATTACCTAGAACTCCATGCTCTGCAATTTATTCCTCTTAAAAACACTTTGTGGGAGGGCGAATGCAATATCGTTATGTGTAGTTTCCAACTTATCTGAGAAGCAGAGGATCTGAAACTGTGAAATTGAAGAGCGGAGGGGTAGCTGAAGACAGAAAATCTACATTAAAGCTTCCTGAACAAGAGGGAACACCATATGAATTGATATAATTTAGATTCATGTCAGCAGCAGACTTTACTGAGTACATGGAATAGCAAACATTCAAACTCCTTTCACTTCCTCATTTCTTGCCTCCCTCCTCCTCAGCTGAGACAGTGCACAGTGCCAAAATCTTAGCACAAAACTCACTGCATGGGGGCGAGACAGCAAAAGCTGGTCTTCCTGATCCTCAGCAGAGGCTTCCAGCTGTACCCAACTTCCAGATCCTTGATCTGTTGCCCAGCCTTTCATGAACTGGGTCTGTTGTACAAGCCCTGAGTACAGGGACAGTGCTTCCACAGCACTGAGTCCCATGTTCAGGATCATTTGTAAGGACCAGACAGGGCCTCACAGCAAGTAACTGTAAAGGCCACAAAACCTAGTAGTGGTGGTAAGCCAGTGGTCCAGAGACCAAAGTATGATAAACCCCTCAAACAACACATGTACACCAGGCACGCCAGAGAACCTATATCCATGGACTGCTGTTTTAGCTGCCTAGAACTTGACAGCCAAACACCTGTGCTGGCTTCCCAGTTCTTCTTCTGTGACTGGACTTCAAAGTTTGGTGGTGAGTAGAGCACCACTGAGTTGACAGAGTTCTTACAACAGCATTTGACTCAGTAGGCCCAAAACTGTGCTTTCCCATTTGATCAGATAGAGGTCACTGAGTGTCCATTCAAATTCCTGCAGACCCCCAGATCCATGTCCTTGTAATCTTGCATCCAGAAATCATTTCCCTCCCACCCAGGCACACACTGTGAGTTCTAAGAAGGTAGCAACACACACACTCATGACTCTCAGGCCCCATTCTAGCTTGCTGAACAGTTCTGTGGTGGTTTCTGCTACCATCTGTATTGCTTGTTTTTCAATGAGCTCCTACTGTACATCTGATCCCATGGTTAAAATCAGATCACACTTGAGCTGGAAACACATGTCCATAATCTCATCTAGGTAGGAAGCAGAAGCAGAAAGACAACAAGTTCAGGGTTTACCAGATCTACATAGTAAGGATATGGCTGGGCAAATAAAAAAAAAAAAAAAAACATGAAAAAAGTCTTGGGATACAGTTCCCTTTTTGAGCATGTATAATGTCCAGGGCAGAAATACAAATATACATGTAATAATATTAATCAAATTTGAAGAAGGGCATTTCCCCTTGTCCTGCATTCTGTGTTATTTGTTCTTGCTCTTGTTCAATGTCTATATTCTATATAATATTGTATAAGCACTTTCACTTGATGCCTTCTCTGAATAGTGATGATTTGCTAGGGTTTGGTGGGATAGAAACTCCTTTACATCCACAGTTATAGGGTATAGTGCATTGTTCTCTCTGCTATGGCTCCCTATCATAAGGTGTTTTATTTCAATTTGGTAACACTGGTATAACTTCTACTGACAGATGAATCCACAGCAATGGAAAACAAAGGCTTGCAAAGTACACCCCATTGGATAGACAGTGTTCTTGGCAGAAATATTGTAGAATACTCACATGTACTCTACACAGCCTTGAATATAACACTGATGCCTGCCTACCCCTTTAATAAATGAGATTTTTTTTTTACTGGAAAAACACACACTAGGTATGGGGCACCTCTTCAAGTGTTTAGTCATATGAAGTCCCTAGGTACTCCCAAAATAGTAACAGTTATTGCCATTATTCTTGTTTGTCCATCATAACTAGATTGTAAGTCCCTTTTGCTGAAGACAGGGCAGCTCAGGAAAGCTTAAGAAGCAAGCTCAGGGTCACAGACTATAGCAGCCATGATATTTCCCCTGCCGTGTGTATTTTACTCACAGTGTAGAGTAGTGTCTCTCAACCTTCCTATTGCTGTGACCTTCAAAAGATTTCCTTACATTATGGTGACCATGATAAAAAAATAAAACATCATGTGTGTTACTTTAGCACTGTAGTTTGCTCCTGTTAGAAATCATAATGTAACTATATCATTTGCAGGACATGTTATAGGTGAACTCTGTGAAAGACATATATGTCCTCACCCAGAAAAAAAAGGAGTACAAACCTCACAGAATTAGCACCTTTTGTCTATAGGAACATTTGAGGATCAAACTAGTCACAGAGCTCCTGTCCACACTATTAAAAGATCTGAGTAAATCTGGAAAATAAAACATGATGATACAAGGGAATGCAAATTAGTCATTTCTATTTCAGTCTTGCTTGGAATTTGATAAAGTGGTTTACAACAAGTAATCTTTTTAGTATGCAATTTATATTGTGTTTTTTGGGAACATATTTATTCTGGTATTTACCCTTAGAATTCACAATTATACACACAATCAAAAGATGTCAGCATAACTATCTTAGTTGTCTCCAGAATGAGGTCAGATTACATCTTCTGGTAAGTTATAATTCATTAGAAAAAGAGGAAAACCAAGGCTTTGAAGCAAGTGGACTACATGTCTAAATAGAACATCCCAGCAGTCTACACAAACTACTTGGAAAAATGCAGTAGGCAGAAACTAGAACTGTTTCACCATGTAGCTTTTAGCCACTTTCAAAGACAGTAATCCTAAATATTCACTTTCAGGAAGGCACATTTCTACATTTCACAAAACAGATACCGATAAAATGACTCAAGCAGTCTTAAATCTGAGAAGATGAGGGTACTCCAATCTTTCTTTAAAATTTAATTGCTTAGAATTTGTAGTGAATATTCAAAACAAGGTCACAGATCAACCTGTAATGATTCATACCAATTTAAACTACCTTATCCTGGAGCATTGGTTTGTAGTAATTAAAAATAAAAATAAAAAGTTTAGTGAAACTAAGTTTTCAATCTTTATAGACGGTTGAATTTTTTCACAGTTTTTTGTATGATATAGTAATTTGAACATTTCATATCTCTTTCTCTTTCCTTAAACTTCTCTCACATTATCCAACAACCACCTCTTAAATTTATAACCTCTTATCCTCTTAATTATTAGAAACATATTATAGTCTTAAATAGTTTGTATATATACCATTTACAAATACAACCTCCAGAATCTCTTTACTGTTACTCATATGAATACGTATTTTTGGCTGATCACTTGGAGTTAGATAACTTGAATTGCTGAACCATCTAAGACTGAGACCCCTTCTCTAAGCAGCCATTAATTTTCACTAAATATTTACTTAGCTTTACAGCACCGTGAGATTTCACATATTTACTTTGGCATGTCAAATGGAGTTGGCATTGGTTAGTTTTGTTTTAGGGAACAACATTGTTGTAATTCCATGTTTTCACCATTCTAGAAGACACTGTCTCACAGCAGGCATGCTAGATTTTCTCTGGCTTTTGCATTTTTCTTCACTTCTTTTGAGAAGTTTCTATAGCTGTTCTTATAGGAGATGAATTGTCAGTGTATCAATTGAGTATGGGAAGTCCACAGTTAGGTGATTTCTATGTTTGGACTAGTTCTTAATCTCTGTTATATCCTCCATATGCTGCAAGACAAGCTTCTTTCATGATAGATGAGACTGGCCTTTTCCTGTGGATAAAGAGGTGAGTTCTTAGAGTGCACTTTTATGGTATGCTAGTTTCAGAACTGACAGTTATTCCTCTGTAGTCCATGGCTTCAACAACCATGATTAGTGGGATAGGTTTACAATACTGGTAAGCAAGGCCTTTTGTTTGGGAGTCCTGTAACACCATATTTCTTAAGGCTACACAAAGTATCATGTAGGATCTCTAATATTCCCACCTACTTACCTCTGTGGAATTTCCTATTGAAACAGGCATTACCAGGCAAAGTGCTGGAAGCCCAAAGTTGATTAATGCCTTTTCTTTCCAATAAAATTACTATGCTTTCTTCTCAGACAAATCATTTTAGTTACTATGGTTAAGCAAAAAATGACAAGATTCAAGAGTGTCTCAAACACAAGCAATCATCCTTAACTGAAGACATAGCAAATTATTTATTTAAACCCAATTCTTATTTGTACCAAAACATCATTAATAAACAGCTTTTATTTTGATAACACGAAAGAACATATATTACCCAATTAGAGAAAATGAAACTAAAGACTAATTGTCTACTTATTCCTCAAAAGTCTTTATCTAAGAGGCTTTTGATTGTTAGTTTCCCCTTCCTTAGTTTTTCATGTTGCTCACATACATATACATATGCATACATACCTATCTATATCTATCTATCTATCTATCTATCTATCTATCTATCTATCTATAATTTTATACTATTGTATTGATGTAGTGTCCCTTAAGGATGCATTGATGATAATATTAGTGTTGGAAGAACTGAGGCTTAGAGGAATAACAGTCTTTATTAGAAAGGTGTTATTTAAATGTGGAGGATCTAAGTCATGTTCTGTTGATCAGATTCACCATGTAAGAAAGTTGTTAACTCTTTTACCTAAATTTGGCCAAATGATGAGAAGAAGAAAATAAAAGAAAATATATGATTTTTCAATGATGATTTGCTAGAAGAATGATTCAATGTGGAGTTTCAGTGCATTATTCCTCCTACATCTGTTTTACACTTACTGGAACTCATGTGACTTTATGATTAACTAATGATTAAATATTATTGATGAAAAATAAAATTTTAAAGGTAATGTAAATTTTTTAATGTTATAGTCCCTGGAACAGTATTACTCAAATGTTTCTAAAGAAAAGATGACTAGTCAATAGATCTTCTGGGAACACTGTATTTAAATAATTAAATGTCATATTCCACACTCATTGTGAACAAAACTTAGCAACTCATCCAGACAAACCTTAAAAATGGTGGCATAGTTTTATGTTGAAGTCTTTGGTCCACATGGACCTTAATTTTGTGCAGGATAATAAAAACAGGTCTATTTGCATTTTCCTACATGTAGACATCCAATTAGACCAGCACCATTTGTTGAAGATACTGTTTTTTTCCATTGTATGGTGTTAGCTCCTTTGTAAAAAATCAGGTGTCTATAAATGTGTGTTTATTTCTGGGTCTTCTATGAAAAAAAATTAAGGTTAAAAGAGATATGAAAAAACTTCTCCAAGTAAGCCAACCAGCAAGGCAATACTCAAATGAGTTAAGAACAGTAGATCCCAGGGAACCATAAACTGGGTCTTTCTGTTAGGAGGATATCCCACAGTGAGGGAAACCTCAGATCTGACCTCATGACATGCAGTTCCAGAAAAGTTTCTGGTTTTGAACAGGCTCCAGATTCTAGCTTACAGCCACATGCATGAGCCCCGGGCTCACCTGCAACTGATTACCTCAAGGTTATTTGGACATACTTCCAAGAGTCAACCTGTAGAAGCCTGAGAACCACTGCATCAGCCACAAGATACTGCTCCAAGGTGCAACCAGTTCTTCCTAGCTAAACAGGATTAAGTGAGGGACTCCCTGGTGATTCAAGAGGGTTGCACTCTGCAAAAAAAGTGTAAGAGCATAAGCAGCAGTTTACTAAATTTGAAGCAAGAAATCCAGAGGCAGAGTAATTGTCTCCAGGACTTCTCCTTGTGAGAAGACTGACCCAGTGATTACCAACAGCCATAGTCAACACAGAGTTCCATATGTCTGCTGTGAGCTGTGGCAATTCTAAAGAAGTACCACCCTTTGGTTACTATACAGAAAAAAATGAGTACACATCTTTCAGAATGTTGCCATGGGGATTCTCTCAACCCCAAGATAGCAGCAAGCCCAAAACTAAGAGCTAAAACTTGAGACAGCCAGATAGGTAGAAGCCAGCTTCAGAGCACAACTAACAAAAGGAAAAGCAGTATGACATCTCCAGAGCACAGTTATCCAGGAGCATGTAGCCTGGATACACTAACATAACTGACATTCGAGAAGGTGATCTGACATATGGAAGAAACAAAGGTTCACACAAAGAATTGAAGGACTTGAAGAAAAAGCAGGAAAATACAGTCATACGGGTGAAGGAAATCAACAAAAATTTTAGGATCTGAAGATAGAATTGGAATACTTAAAGACATCAAAAATGGAGGAAATCATGGAGAAGAGGAACTTAGGGAAGAACACAGAAAACATAGAGATAAGCATAACCTAAAAACTGCTAGAAATGGGAGAAAGATTCTCAGGTGTGAAAGATACAATGGAAGATAACAATGTATCCAACAAAGAAAATGATACATCTAAGAAAAGCCTGACAGAAAACATCCAAGAAATCCATGACTTTATGAAAAGACAAAAAACTAAGAAGAGTGGGAATAGAGGAAATATAAGACTCCCATCCCAAAGGTCCAGAAAATATTTTCAAAAATTATAGATGAAAATTTCCCAAATTTAAGGGAGAGGCATGTACATATAAAAGAGGGCAACAGAATATCTAATATATTAGACAGGGATACAAATATATTAAACCAGAAAAGAAAATCATCCCACCATTAATTGATCAAAACAGTAAGTATTCAGAACAACAATAACAACAAAATATTAAAAGATGCAATGGAAAATGGCTAAGTAACATATGATGGCAAACCTATCAGAATCACACATGACTTCTCAACATAGACAATGAAAGCCAGAAGGGCCTTGAAGGATATCATTCAGACCTTGAAAGAAAATGGAAGTCAGCCCAAGTTACGATACTCAGCAAAACTCTCAGTCCTCATAGATGATGAAAACAAGATATTCAACATGAAAACCAATTTAAACAATACCTACCTTCATATCCATCATTAGAGAAATTACTTCTGAAGGAAAAAATAACCCAAGAAAATTAACTAATTTCAAGAAAACAAATGAAATAAATAACCTCACTAGAACAAAATTTAAAGTAGCCAAGCATAAAAATGAATTACAAAAGCCAACATCAAATTCAAGGTATCTAAGTACCACGAGTTAGTAATTGGATGGAGTTATCCCATAAAAAGAAACAGACTAACAGAATGGATGTGTAAACAAGACTCAATGATATGTTGAATTCAAGATTAACACCTAAATCTTAAAGATAGATATTACCTGAGAGTATGTGCTGAAAGATGGTTTGTCAAGGTAATAAATGCTACTCTTGCTTGCTTTTTGTTTCTAATGAAATAGACTTTCAACCAAAATTAATCAAAAGAGATGGAGAAGGACATGACATACTCATCAAAACAAAATTACAGCAAGAAGATATCACAATCCTGAACATCTCTGCCCCAAATACAAAGGCACCTACGTTTGTAAAAGAAAAAAAATAAATAGAGTTTAATCCACACATAGATCCACACACAATAATATTGGGAGACTTTAACACCCCATTCTCAATAAAGGACAGGTCAGCACATCAAAATTAATACAAGAAGCAATGAATCTAACAGAGTTCATGTGTCAAATGGTGCTAAAAGACATCTACAGAAAATTTAACCAATTGGAGAAAAGATAGCATCTTCAACAAATGGTGCTGGTCTAACAGGATGACTACCAAATGCAAAAGATTTTAACTTCTGCCACCTCCTGGAACCTTCTCTAAAATAGACTATATGTTTGGTCACAAAGAAACCCTCACTGATACGAGAAGTTTGAAATAATCCTTTGTATCCTATGTGAAAACCATAACCTAATGCTCAACCTCAACAACAGAAAGAGCAAAAAGGCTACACACAGTGCTAAAGTAATGTTTACAGCCCTAAGCGCCTTCAAGAGAAATTTTGAAATGGTTCATTCAATCAACTTAATAGCTCACCTGAAAGCAGTAGGAAAAATAATAAAAAAGCAGACAAACTCATGAGGTGTACATAGATGCAAGAAATCAATTTATGGGATAAAGTCCATAAATTAGTAAAGAAATAGAAAAATTCAAGGAATCATTTGAACCAACTGCTATTTCTTAGAAAAAATCAACAAGATAGACAATCAAGGATGAAATTAACTTAAAGACAGATAGACACTCTCCTGATCAGAAATGAAAACGGAAAAATAGCCATTTTACCAAAAGCAATCTACAGATTCAATTCAATTCCCCTCAAATTACCAACACAATTTTTTACAGACCTGGAAAGAAAAATTCTCAACTTCATATGGAATAACAAGAAACCCAGAATTGCTAAAACAAACTTCTACAATAAAAGATCTTCAGGAGGTATCTCCATCCCTGATCATAAGCTGTACTATAGAGCAACAGTTATAAAAACTGCATGGTATGCAAAAATGAAACAAAATGGTGGATCAATGAAACTACACAAAGGACCCAGAAATAACACCCTTCACAACACCCTTCACAACACCCTTCACAATAGCCACTAATAACATAAAGTACCTTGGTGTGACTCTAACCAAGCAAGTGAAAGACCTGTTTGAGAAAAACTTCAAGTCTCTGAAGAAAGAAATTGAAGAAGATATCAGAAGATGGAAAGATCTCCCGTGCTCATGGATTGGTAGGATTAACATTGTGAAAATGGCCATCCTGCCAAAAGCAATCTACAGATTCAATGCAATTCCCATTAAAATACCAACTCAATTCTTTACAGACCTTGAAAAAAGATTCTCAGCTTCATATGGAGAAACAAAAAACCCAGAATCTCCAAAACAATCCTGTACAACAACAGATCATCTGGAGGTATCTTCATTCCTGATCTCAAGCTGTACTACAGGGCAACAGTAATAAAAACTGCATGGTATTGGCATAGAAACAGAAAGGAGGATCAATGGAACCGCATAGAAGACCCATAAATAAATCCACACACCTATGAATACTCGATATTCGACAAAGAAGCCAATTCCATTCAATGGAAAAAAGACAGCATCTTCAACAAATGGTGCTGGACCAACTGGATGTCTACATGCAGAAAAATGAAAATAGATCCATATTTATCGCCCTGCACAAAACTAAAGTCAAAGTGGATCAAGGACCTCAACATAAAACCAGATACCCTAAATCAATTGGAAAAAAAGTGGGGAACAGCCTAGAACTCATTGGCACAGGAGACAACTTCCTGAACAGAAGACCAACAGCACAGGCTCTAAGAGCAACAATCAATAAATGGGACCTCATGAAACTGAAAAGTTTCTGTAAAGCAAAGGATACCGTCATCAAAACAAAATGACTGCCTACAGATTGGGAAAGAATCTTCACTAACCCTTTATCTGACAGAGGACTAATATCCAGTATATACAAAGAACTAAAGAAGCTGAAAAGCAGCAATCCAAGTAATCCAATTAAAAAATGGGGAACAGAGCTAAACAGAGAATTCTTGACAGAGGAATATCGAATGGCAGAAAAACACTTAAAAAATTGCTCATCCTCATTAGCCATCAGGGAAATGCAAATCAAAACGACCCTGAGATATCACCTTACACCCATCAGAATGGCCAAGATGAAAAACTCAAGCAATAACACATGCTGGAGAGGATGTGGAGAAAGGGGAACCCTCCTCCACTGCTGGTGGGAATGTAAACTGGTACAACCACTCTGGAAAGCTATCTGGCGCTTTCTAAGACAAATAGGAATAGTGCTTCCTCCAGACCCAGCTATACCACTGCTAGGTATATACCCAAAGTTTGTTCAAGTACACAAAAAGGACCCTTGCTCAACCATGTTTATAGCAGCTCTATTTGTAATAGCCAGAAACTGGAAACAACCCAGATGTCCATCAATGGTGGAATGGATACAGAAATTGTGGTATTTTTATACAATGGAATACTACTCAGCAATCAAAAAGGAGGAAATCATGAAATTTGCAGGCAAATGGTGGGATCTAGAAAAGATCATTCTGAGTGAAATATCCCAGAAAGAGAAAGACAAACACGGGATATACTCACTTATATAGACCTATAAGATATGATAAACATAATGAAATCTATACACCTAAAAAAATAATCAATTGAGCGGACATGGGGTAAGATGATTAATCCTTGTTTAGAAAGACAGAGGGGATGTGCATTGAACGTATGACAGGATTCTACTGAGCGCATCTGAAAGACTCTAACTAGCAGTGTTTTCAAAGCAAAGACTCATGACCAAACCCTTGGCAGAGTACAGGGAATCATAAGAAAGAAGGGGAGTTAGTCTGATGGGGAAAGGATAGGAGCTCCACAAGGACCAAATATATCTGGGCACAGGGTCTTTTCTGAGACTGACATTCAACCAAGGACCATGTATGGATATAACCTAGAACCTCCACTCAAATGTAGCCTGTGGTAGCTCAGTAACCAATTGGTTTCCCAAAGTGAGGGGAACAGGGACTATTTCTAACAGGAACTCAATGACTGGCTCTTTGGTCTCCCCACCCCCGAAGGGAGGAGCAGTCCTGTTAGGCCACAGAGGAGGGCTTTGCAGCCAGTCCTGAAGATACCTGATAAAACAGGATCAGATGAATGGGGAGGAGGTCCCCCCTATCAGTGGCCTTGGAAAGGGGCACGGTGGAGATGAGGGAGGGAGGGAGGGACTGGGAGGGAATGAGGGATCGGGACACGGCTGGGATACAGAGTTAATAAAATGTAACTGATAAAAAATAAATAAAAAATAAATTAAAAAAAAGGAACCACACAAAAGACCCAGAAATAATGCCACACACTTATGGACAACTGATCTTTGACAAAGATGCCAAAAACATACAAAGGAAAAAAGATAGCATCTTCAACAAATGATGCTAGTCTAACAAGATGTCTACATGTAGAAAAATAAAATAGATCCATACTTATCACCCTGCATAAAACTAAAGTGAAGTACATGAAAGACCTCATCATAAAACCAGACATATTAAATTGGTTAAAAAAAAAAAGTGGGGAAGAGCCTTGAACTCATTGGCACAGGAGACAACTTCCTGAACTGAACACCAACAGCACAGACTCTAAGAGCAACAATCAATAAATGGGACCTCAAGAAAATGAAAAGCTTCTGTAAATCAAATGAAACCATCAAAACAAAATGACTCCCTACAGATTGGGAAAGCATCTTCATCAACCCTTTATCTGATAGAGGACACATATCCAGTATATACAAAGAACTAAAGAAGCTGAAAAACAGCAAACCAAGTAATCCAATTAAAAAATGGGAAATAGAACTAAACAGAGAATTCTCCATAGAGGAATATCAAATGGCAGAGAAAGACTTAAAAAGATGCTCAACCTCATTAGACATTAGAAAAATGCAAATGAAAACAACCCTGAGATTTCACCTTACACCCATCAGAATGGCAAAAGATGAAAAATTAAAGTGACAACACATGCTGCAGAGGTTGTGGAGAAAGGGGAACCCTCCTCCCCTGCAAGTGGGAATGAAAATTTGTACAATCACTCTGGAAATCAATCTGGCACTTTCTCAGATAACTAGGAATAGCGCTTCCTCAAGATTCAGCCATACCACTCCTAGGCATATATCCAAAAGATTCTCAAGTATACAATAAGGAAACATTTGCTCAGCCATGTTTGTAGAAGCTTTATTTGTAATAGCCAGAAGCTGGAAACAGCCCAGATGACCCTCAACTATAGAATGGATGCAGAAATTGTGATACAAGTACACAATGAATTATTACTCAGCAATGAAAAATAAGGAAATCATGAAATTTGCAGGTAAATGGTGGGACCTGGAAAGGATCATACTGAGTGAGCTGCCCCAGAAGTAGAAAGACACACATGGTATATACTCACTCATATAAACGTATAACATAGGATAAACCTACTAAAAACTGTACATCTAAAGAAACTAATCAAGAGAGAGGACCCTGACTAAATGCTCAATTCCCATCCTGAAAAGCAAAGAGTTTGGACATCAGAAGAAGAAGAAAAGAGGAAACAATCTAGAAACCTGCCACAGAGGACGTCCAAAAGCCTCTACAATGCAGACTATTAAAGCAGAGGCTGAGGCTTTTAGCCAACTGTTGGGCACAGTGCATGAAATCTTATGTAATAAGTTGGAAATCGTAAGTGGGAGAGGATGGGAACCACACAAGGAGAGCAACAGAACCAAAAATTTGAACACAGGAAACATCCCAGAGACTCATAATCCAACCAAGGACTATTCATTGTGATAACCTAGAACCCCCACACAGATGTAGCACATGACAGTTTAGTGTCTAAGTGTGTTACATGGGAAAAGGGACCCCCTCTGACATAATCTGATAGGCCTGCTCTTTGATCACCTCCCCCTAATGGGGGAGCAGCCTTACCAGGCTACAGAAGATGACAGTGCAGCCACTCATGATGTGATCTGATATATTAGTATCACAAGGAAGGAAACGAGGACCTCCCCTATGATTGGACTTGGGGAGGGCATGGATGAAGAAGGGGGTTAAGGGTGGGATCAGGAGTGTAGGAGGGAGGGGCTTATGATGGGATAGAAAATGAAAAAGTATAATTAATGAGAAAAATGAAGGTAATAAAAAGAAAAAAAATGGGGCATAACAAAAAACACTGAGCAAATCCAAACAATACTTAAGTCTTACTTCAGAAGAAGAAAAATATAAAACAGGAAAATTGAAAATCAAAATGAAATGGAAAATTTTCTTTTCTGTAGCAACCTTCCTTATTCCCTCTCAATCACAACCTGCCTCCCTGATATTCTCCCATGACTCGATCCAAGTCCATTTATTGGGCAGTACCTCTTCCACTTCCATCTGACCCTAGCCTATCGTGTCTCAACAGGACTGTCTTCATGTTTTAATATTGGTCTTTGTAAGACTGCACACCCTCTGGGGTAGGTGATCAAAGAGCCAGCCACTGAGTTCATGTCATAGACAGTGTCTCTTCCCCTTAGTAGGGAAAACCCCCTTGGATACTTGGTTGCTATGTGCCAAATATTAGCAGAGGTTCTAGGTTATATCCATGAATTGACCCTGGCTATAGCAAGCATCAATCTCAGAAAAGACCCCTGGGTTTATCTTGCTCTCCTTGTGGACCTCCTGTTCTTGACACGTGTTACACTCTTCCTCATCCTTTACAAGTTGCCTGCACTCTGCCCAAAGTATGGTTATGAGTCTCATCATCTGCTTTGAAACACTACTGGTAGAGTCTTTCAGAGGCCCTCTCTGGTAAAATCCTGTCCTGTTTCCTGTTTTATTGCTTTTTACAATATACATCCCATTAGTCTTTCAGAGTGATAAGTAGTCATTTTACCTAGGGTCCTACGCTCCACTTAGGCACTTTAAATGTACAGATATTATTATGTTTATCCTATATTTTATGTCTAATATCCACTCTAAGTGAAGATATACCATATGTAACTTTCTACTTCTGGGATACTTCCCTCAGGATTGATTCCCCTTACCAATGCTGAATCCAGTCCAGGCAAATAAATTAAACAGTCCTATATCCCCTAAGGAAATAGAAACTGTCATCAAATGTCTCGCATTCAAAAATAAATGAATAAATAAATAAAAATAAAATGAAATGAAAAGCGCATGACCTGGTGGTTTCAACGCAAACTTCAACATTACCTTCAAAGAAGAGCTAATGCCAATATTCTTCAAATTATTCCACAAATTAGATATAGAAGCAACATTGACACACTCATTCTATGAATCTACATCAACTTGGTAAATAAATCTCAGTAAGACCTAACAAAGAAAGAGAATTTCACATCAATTTCTCTTATGAATATTGCTCCAAAAATAATTTACAAAAGATGCCAAAAAAGAATGTAAAACACATCAAAAGTATCATCCACTATATCCAAGTAGGGTTCATCCCAGGTATACAGAGGTTGTACAATTATGGAAATCAATCAATTTAACCAACCATATCAACAAAATGAAAAAAAAAAACATGGTAATCTCCTTAGATGTTGAAAAAGCATGTAACAAATCCAACACCCATTCATGTTTAAACTCTTGAAGAGATGAGGGATACTAATACCTAAGCCTAAAAACAAGCAGCATACACAAAGCCTATAGCCAACCTCAAACATAACAGACAGAAACTGATATCAATCCCACTGAAATCTGGGACGAGGCGAGGTTGCCCACTCTCTCCGTATGCCTTATAAATAGAACTTGACATCCTTGCTGGAGTGATAATAAAATTAAAGAAATCTAGGGAATACAAATTGGGATGAAAGAAGTCAAAGTATTTGCATATGATACGATAGCATGTATGAATGATTCTCCAAATTGTATTAGGAAACTCCTATAACTGAAAAACTCCTTCACTAAGTGGCTGTATACAAAACTATTTCCAAAATACCAGTAGCTCTCCTGTATACAAAAGACAAATGGGCCAAGAAATGAAACAAATAGAAGAACACTATTCACAATATCAATGAAGAACATAAAGTAGTTTAGTGTGACACTAACCAAGTAAGTCAAACATTGAAGAAAAACCAAACCAAACATACAAGGAAAAACTTTACAATTCCTGAGAAAAAGAAAGAGAGAGAAGAAGACGACTAGACTAGAAAATGGAAAGCTCTGCAATACTCATGGTTTGGCATGATAAATCAGTAAAAAATGGCCACCTTACCAGAAGAAATCACCAGTTCAAATGCAATTCCCATCAAATTACCAACACAGTTCTTTACAGAGCTTGAAAGAAAATTCTCAACTTCATATGGAATAACAAGAAATGCAGAATCACTAAAACAATCCTCTCCTAGTTAAGATCTTCTGAAATTACCTTCATCCCAGATCTCAAGCTGTACTATATAGCAACATTAATCAAAACTGTCTCTTACTGGCATAGAAACAGGCTGGTATTTCAGTGGAAATGAATAGAAGCACCAGAAATAGACACTCACACTACTGGATACCAGATTTGTGAAATAAATGGCAAAACCATACAATGGAAAAAAAAAGAAATTATATTAAAAAATGCTGCTGGTCTATGTGAATATCTACATGTTGAAAATACAAATAGATGTGTATTCATCCCCCTGCACAAAACTAAAATCAAGTGGATCAAAGACCTCAACATAAAACCAGACACAATAAACTTGTTAGAAGAAAAAGTGGTGAAATGCCTCAAAATCATTGTCACAGGAGACAACTTTCTGAAGAGAACAATAATAACACAGTAACTAAGATCAATAAACAATAAATGGGACCTCATGATACTGAAAACCTACGTAAAGCAAAAAACTCTGTCATCATATCAAATCCACAGCCTTCCTGTTGGGAAATATCTACACCAAACCTGTATGTGAGTGTGGGATAATATCCAGACTATATAAAAACACAAAAAGTAAACAAACAAACAAACAAAAAAACTACCAATTCCAGAGTGCAATTATAATTTCAGGTAAAGATAGAATTCTCAATAGATGCATATTGAATGGCAGAGAAACAATCTGGCACTTTCTCAGACAATTAGGAATAGCTCCAGCTCCAGCTATACCACTGCTAGACATTTATTGCAAATATTCTCAAATATACAACCAGGAACTTTGTTCAACCATGTTCATAGCAGTTTTATTGTAATTGTCAGAAGTTTGAAAATATCCATGTATGCCTCAGCTGAGGAATGGATACAGAAATTGTGGTTCATTTACTCAATGGAATTTTTCTCATCTATTAAAAACAATGCAATAAAATTTCTTGCTAAAGATGTAACTAGAAAATATCATCCTGAGTGAGGTATCCCAGAAGAAGAAAGACAAATATGGTGTGTACTCCTTGATACATGGTTATTAGAGATAATATAAGATAATTACATTAAAATCTCTAAACTCCAAGAAGCTAATCAAGAAAAAGTTTCATGGGTAAGACACGATAAATCCTATTCAGGAAGGCAGTTGAGATACACATTGGAAGAGGAGAACACAGGGAAGAGGACAGCAGCCTACCACCAAAGGCCTCTGAAAGAATCTTATCTACAGGGTATCAAAGCGGAGGCTGAGACTAATTGTTATACTTTGAGCAGAGGGCCGGGAATCTTATGAAAGAAGTGGGAAACAGTAAGATCTGCAGTAAGATCTGGAGAGGACAGGAACTCCAGGAGGAGAGCAACAAAACCAAAATCTGAGCAGTCGGGTCTTTCCTGAGCCAGCTGTGGGAGTTTGCTGGTAGAATTTAGGTGATAACTTATGTATACTATCATATACCATCCACAAATATTGAGATTTTGACTTCCTCCTTTCCAATTTGTATCCCTTCAAACTCTTTTAGTTATAGTAATGCTTTACCTAGGACTTCAAGTTCTGTATTGGAGACATTCTCAGAGAGTGTGCAGCCATGTCCTGATTCCGATTTTAGTATAAATGCTTTGAGTTTCTCTCAATTACATTTGATGTTGACAATAGGCTTCCTGTTTATTGCCTTTTTTATTTTTAGGTATGTGCCTTCTATTCCAGATCACTCCAAGACTTTCAACATGAATGTTTGCTTAATTTTGTAAAATAATTTTTTCTACATCTAAGAAGCTAACCATGTGGATTTATTTCTTTCTCTTGTTTATGCAGTGGATGTATTTCTGTTCATAGAACCATGACTGCATGTCAGGATTGAAGACAATGTAGTCCTAGTGCATGAACCCTTTAATGTGTTCTTGGATATGGGTTGTGAGTATTTTCTTGACTATTGTAGTTTCACTGCTCAAAAGGGAAGTTGGTCAGAAATTCTCTTTTTGATCTTTGGGCATTTTAATTATGAAGGTGACAGTGGATTATAGATTGAATTGGTAGGATTGCTTCTGCTTGTACTTTGTGGAATAATTGGTAGAGTATTGATATTATTTCTTCTTTGAAAGTCTTCTCTAATTCCTTGCTGATAACATCTGGTCATGGGTTTATCAGATGGGAGACATTTTAAAAATCTTTATTAAATACACATTATTTACTTTATATCCTCCCCCCATGGTTCCCTCCCTTCTCCCATCCCAATCACTCCCTTCCTCCACTCTCTACATGCATGTCCCTCCCCAAGTCCACTAATAAAGGATGTCTTCTTTTACTTCCTTCTGATCATATTCAATTAGTTCTCATGATGACTGGCTGCACTGTCTTCTTCTGTGGCCTGGTAAAGCTACTTCCCCCTCAGGGGAAGGTAATTAAAGAGCAGGCCAATCAGTTCATGTCAGAGACAGTCACTGTTCGTATTACAATGAAACCCTCTTATGTACTGACCTGCCGTGGGCTACATCTGTTCAGGGATCTTAGGTTATCTCCATGCATAGTCCTTGGTTGGAGTATCAGTCTCAGAAAAGACCACTTTGCTCAGATTTTTTTTGGTTCTGTTACTCTCCTTGTGGATTCCCTGTCCTCTCCAGATTGTACTGTTTCCCCATTCTTTCATTAGATTCCTTGCATTCTGCCCAAAGGTTACCCTTAAGTATAAGCTAAGTATCTCCTAGGCCAAAGGGAGACTTTTAATGACAACTTCTATTTGCTTAGCTGATATGGGATTATTTCTCTTTCTCTTTTTTCTCTTCTTCATTTTTCCTTTATTACAATTTATTCACTTTGAATGCTAGCCCCTCTTCAGTCCCTCATAATCCTTACCTCCCTCTCTTATCTCCTCCCTTGTCTCTCCAACAGTTCACTGAAAGGGGATGTCCTCCTCCTCTTCCATCTGACCCCAGCTTTTCAGGTCTCATCAGGACTTGCTGCATTGTCATTCCTGGTGGCATCATAAGGTTACCTGTCCCTTCAGGGGGAGGTCAAGGAGCGAGCCACTAAGTTCATATCAGGAACTGGCTCTGTTCTCCTTGCTAGGAAAACTCATGGAGACTGAACTGCTCAGCTAGTTAGATGAATGAGCTTTAGTTTGGAAAATCAGTCTGAGAAAAGACTCCAGGACCTTGATTTTTTTTTTTTATTATTATTATTCTATTGCTCACTTTGTGGAACTCCTGCCCCTCCATATCTTTGTTTCTAATCCATCTTTCATAAGTTTCCCTTTATCCCACCCAAACACTGCTAAGAAGAAAAACTCAAATGACAACGCCAGTTGGGAAGATGTGGAGAAATGGGAACACTGTGCTATAGCTGTTGCATTATACATCCACTTTTGATATCAATCTTTCACTTTCTCAGAAAAACAGGAATTGTGATACCTTAAGATCCCACTATACTGTGTCCCCACTTGTGATCCCCCTGCCTCTGCTTCCTTCAGCAAATCCTTCTGCTTGTGTGTGCAACCATAACCATTCTGGAAAGCAATCTGGTACTTTCTCAGACATCTAGGTGTAATGCTTCCTCAAGATGCAGCTATCCCATTCCTAGTCATTTATCCAAAAATGGCTCAAGTACACAATAAGTACATTCAATCAATTTGAAGCAGCTTTATTTGTAAAAGCTGGAACCTGGAAACAACCCAGATGCTGCTAAACAGAAAAATGGATACAGAAATTGTGGTACATCTACACAACGATATATTACTCAGCAATGAAATTTGTATGTAAATAGTGGGAACTGGAAAGTATCATCCAGAGTGAGCTATCCCAGAAGCAGAAAGACACACATGGTATAAACTCACTCATATAAACATATAAAATAGGATAAACCTACTCAAATCTACACACCTAAAGAATATAATCAAGAGGGAGGACTCTGGCTAAAATATCCAATCCCTGTCCTGAAAGGTAAAGAGAATGGGCATCAGAAGAAGAAGAAAACAGGAAACAAGTTTGGAACAAAGGGCCTCTGAAAGGCTCTGCGCTGCAGACTATCAAAGCATATGATAAGACTTAAGTCCAACTGTTGGGCAGAGTGCATGGAATCTTATGAAAGAAGTGGGAAATAATAAGATCTGGAGAGGACAGGAGCTTCACAAGGAGAGGAACAAAACCAAAAAAAAATTGAACACAGCAGTGTTTCCAGAAACTCATATTCTAATGAAGTACCATGCATGCAGATAACCAAGAACCCCTCCATGGATACCCATGGCAGTTCAGTGTCCAAGTGGGTTTTATAGTAATGGGAAAAAGGATTGCCTCTGATATGAATGGATTGTCCTGGTCTTTGATCTCCACTGGCTGAGGGAAAACAGGCTTACCAGGCCACAGAATACAATACTGCAGCCAGTCCTGAGGAGATCTGATAGACTAGGATCAGAAGGAAAGATAGGAAGACCTCCCCTATCAGGGGACTTGGGGAGGAGCATGTGTGGAGAAGAGGGAATGAAATTGGGATTAGGAAAGGAGGAGAGAGGAATTAATGGGGGATACAAAATGAATAAAGTGTAATTAATAAAAATTAAAATTCAAAATTAAAAAAGATCCAACTATAACACTCCTAAGTATATATCCAAAAAATGTTCAAATGTAGAACAAGAACATTTGTTCAACCATGTTAGTAGCAGGTTTATTTGAAAGAGCTAGAATTAGGAAACAACCCAGATGTCCCTCAATTGAAAACAGATACAGAAATTGTGGTATTTTCCATAATGGAATATAACTTGCCCATCAAAAAAAAAAAGGAGATCATTAAATTTACAGGCAGAGAGTGGGACCTAGGAAAGATCATCCGGAGTGAGGTCACCCAGAAGCAGAAAGACACACAAGGTACAAACTCACTTATAAGTGGATATTAGACATATATTTTAGGATAAACATACTAAATTTTTTTTGGAATTTTTTATATTTAATTTTATTTTTTCTTATCAGTTACATTTTATTAACTCTGTATCCCAGCCGTGTCCCGATCTCTCATTTCCTCCCAGTCCCTACCTCCCTCCCTCATCTCCACCATGCCCCTTTTCCAAGTCAACTGATGGGGGGGATCCTCCTTCCCATTCATCTGATCCTGTTTTATCAGGTATATTCAGGACTGGCTGCAAAGCCCTCCTCTGTGGCCTAACTGGACTGCTCCTCCTTGGGCAGTGGGGAGGCCAAAGAGCCAGTCATTGAGTTCCTGTTAGAAATAGTCCTTGTTCCCCTCACTTGGGAAAACAATTGGTTACTGAGCTACCACAGGTTACATCTGAGCAGAGGTTCTAGGTTATATCCATACATGATCCTTGGTTGAATATCAGTTTTAGAAAAGACCCTGTGCCCAGATATATTTGGTCCTTGTGGAGCTCCTATCCTTTCCCCATCAGACTAACTCCCCTTCTTTCTTATGATTCCTTGTACTCTTCCAAAGGTTTGGTCATGAGTCTTTGCTTTGAAAACACTGCTAGTTAGAGTCCTTTAGATGCGCTCAGTAGACTCCTGTCATACCTTCAATGCCCATCCCATCTGTCTTTCTAAACAAGGATTAATCATCTTACCCCATGTCCGCTCAATTTAGGTGTATAGATTTCATTATGTTTATCATATGTTATAGATCTATATAAGTGAGTATATCCCATGTTTGTCTTTCTCCTTCTGGGATATTTCACTCAGAATGATCTTTTCTAGATCCCACCATTTGCCTGCAAATTTCATGATTTCCTTCTTTTTGATTGCTGAGTAATATTCCATTGTGTAAAAATACCACAATTTCTGTATCCATTCCTCTGATGATGGACATCTGGGTTGTTTCCAGGTTCTGGTTATTACAAATAAAACTGCTATAAACGTGGTTGAGCAAGTATCGCTTTTGTGTACTTGAGTAAACTTTGGGAATATATGTAGCATTGGTATAGCTGGGTCTTGAGGAAGCACTATTCCTAGTTGTCTGAGAAAGCACCAGATAGATTTCAAGAGTGTTTGTACCAGTTTACATTCTGACCAGCAGTGGAGGAGGGTTCCCCTTTCTCCACAACCTCTCCAGCATGTGTTGTCACTTGAGTTTTTCATCTTGGCCATTCTGATGGGTGTAAGGTGATATCTCAGGGTCATTTTAATTTGCAGTTCCCTGATGGCTAATGAGGATGAGCATTTCTTTAAGTGTTTCTCTGCCATTCGATATTCCTCTGTCGAGAATTCTCTGTTTAGCTCTGTTCCCCATTTTTTAATTGGATTACTTGGATTGCTGCTTTTCAGCTTCTTTAGTTCTTTGTATATACTGGATATTAGCCCTCTGTCAGATAAAGGGTTGGTGAAGATTCTTTCCCAGTCTGTATGCAGTTGTTTTGTTTTGATGATGGTGTCCTTTGCTTTACAAAAGCTTTTCAGTTTCATGAGGTCCCATTTATTGATTGTTGCTCTTAGAGCCTGTGCTGTTGGTGTTCTGTTCAGAAAGTTGTCTCCTGTGCCAATGAGTTCTAGGCTGTTTCCCACTTTTTCTTCTAAGAGATTTAGAGTCTTTGGTTTTATGCTGAGGTCTTTGATCCACTTGGACTTTAATTTTGTGCAGGGTGATAAATATAGATCTATTTTCATTTTTCTGCATGTGGACATCCAGTTGGACCAGCACCACTTGTTGAAGATGCTATCTTTTTTCCATTGAATGGTTTTGGCTTCTTTGTCAAAAATCAAGTATTCATAGGTGTGTGGGTTTAGTTCTGGGTCTTCTATGTGATTCCATTGATCCTCCTTTCTGTTTTTATGCCAATACCATGCAGTTATTGTTACTATTGCTCTGTAGGACAACTTGAGATCAGAAATGGAGATACCTCCAGATGATCTGTTGTTGTACACAGGATTGTTTTGGAGATTCTGGGATTTTTCTTTCTCCATATGAAGCTGAGAATCTTTTTTTGAGGTCTGTAAAGAATTTAATTGGTATTTTGATGGGAATTGCATTGAATCTGTAGATTGCTTTTGGTAAGATGGCCATTTTCACAATGTCAATCCTACCAATCCATGAACTCGGAACATGTTTTCATCTTCTGATATCTTCTTCAATTTCTTTGTTCAGAGACTTGAAGTTTTTCTCAAACAGGTTACTTTTCTTGCTTGGTTAGTGTCATCCCAAGGTACTTTATGTTATTAATGGCAATTGTGAAGGGTGTTGTTTTCCTAATTTCTTTCTTGGCCCTTTGTCTTTGATATACAGGAGGGCTTCTTATTTTTTGAGTTGATTTTGTATCCTGCCAATTTGCTAAATGTGATTATCAACTGGAGGAGTTCTCTGGTTGAATTTTTGGGGTCGCTCATATATACTATCATATCATCTGCAAATAGTTACAATTTGACCTCTTCCATTCATATTTGTATTCCCTTGATGTCCTTTAGTTGTCTTATTGCTCTGGCTAGGACTTCAAGTACTATGTTGAAGAGGTATGAAGAGATTGGGCAGCCTTGTCTTGTCCCTGATTTCAGTGGGATTGATTTAAATTTCTCTCCATTCAGTTTGATGTTGGCTATAGGCTTGCTGTATATTGCCTTTACTATGTTTTATTTTTAGATATGTGTCTTGTATCCCTTATCTCTTCAAGACTTTAAACATGAATGGGTGTTGGACTTTGTCAAATGCTTTTCCAGCATCTAAGGAGATGATCATGTGGTTTTTCCTCTTCAGTTTGTTTATGTGGTGGATTACAATGATGGATATCCATATGTTGAACCACCCTTTCATGCCTGGGATGAAGCCTACTTTGTCATGGTGGATGATATCTTTGATGTGTTCTTGGATTTGGTTTGCAAGTATTTTATTATTTTTGCATCAATGTTCATAAGAGAGATAGATCTGAAGTTTTCTTTTTTTGTTGGGTCTTTGTGTGGTTTAGGCATCAGGGTGACTGTCGCTTCATAGAATGAATTTGGTAATGCACCTTCTGTTTCTATTTTGTGGAATAGTTTGAGGAGAATTGGTGTTAGCACTTCGTTGAAGTTCTGATAGAATTCTGTGCTGAAACCATCTGGCCCAGGCCTTTTTTTTGGAGGGGAGACTGTGAATGACTGCTTCAATTTCCCCCGGGGATATAGGGCTATTCAGTCTTTCTACCTGATCTTGACTTAATGTTGGAAGAAGGAATCTATCAAGAAATTTGTCCATTTCATTTAGGTTTTCAAATTTTATGGCATATAGGCTTTTCTAGTATGACCTAATGATTGTTTGAATTTCCTCAGTGTCTGTAATTATGTCACCCTTTTCGTCTCTGATTTTGTTGATTTGGATAGATTCTCTCTGCTTTTTAGGTAGTTTGGCTAAGGGTTTGTCTATCTTGTTGATTTTCTCAAAGAACCAGCTTTTTGTTTCATTGATTCTTTGAATAGTTTTATTTATTTGTAATTGATTGATTTCAGCCCTTAGTTTGATTATTTCCTGCCTTCTGCTCCTCTTGGGTGTATTTGCTTCTTTTTTTCCTATGGTTTTCAGTTGGGCCATTAAGTTTTTTATATGTGATTTACGAATTTCTTCTTGCAGGCACTTAGTGCTATCAATTTTCCCCTGAGCACTGCTTTCAATATGTCCCATTAATTTGGGTATGTTTGCCTTCATTTTCACTGAATTCTTGGAAGTCTTTAATTTTTTTATTTCTTCCTTATCCCAGCTGTCATTGAGTAACAAGTTGTTCAGTTTCCATGTTTGTGTAGGCTGTTTGTTATTCTTGTTGTTGTTGAGGTCCAGCTTTAGTCCATGGTGGTCAGATAGAATACAAGGTATTACTTCAATCTTTTTGTATCTCTTTAGGCTTGCGTTATGACCAACTATATGGTCTATTTTGGAGAAGGTTCCATGTGGTGCTGAAAAGAAGGTATACTCTTTTGAGTTTGGATGAAAAGATCTATAGACATCTATTAGGTCCATTTGATTTAGGGTATCTGTAAGTGTTTTTATTTCCCTATTTATTTTCTGTCTAGTTGATCTGTCCCTTGGTGAGAGTGGAGTGTTGAAGTCTCCCACTCTTAGGGTATTAGGATCAATCTGTGATTTAAGCTTTAATATTGTTTCATTTACAAATGTAGGTGCACTTGTATTTGGGGCATAGATATTCAAAATTGTGATGTCCTCTTGGTGGATTTTTCCTATGATGAGAATATAGTGTCCCTCCTTATCTTTTTTGATTAACTTGAGTTGAAAGTCTATTGTATTAGATATTAGGATAGCTACTCTAAAATGGTTTTCTAGAACCATTTGCTTGAAAAACTTTTTTCCAGCCTTTTACTCTGAGGTAGTGTTCATCTTTGTTGCATAGGTGTGTTTCTTGGATGCAACAGAATGTTGGATCCTGTTTCAGCAACCATTCTCCTAGTCTGTGTCTTTTTATTGGGGAGTTGAGTCTGTTGATATTGATTGATGCTAGTGACCAACAATTGTTACTTACTTTAGATGTGTGGTTGGTGGTTTCACTGAGTTTCATTGCTTGTATTCTTTTTTGTTGTTGTTGTTGTTGTTGTGTAGTTATCTATTTCCTCTGTTTCCATAGATGTAGTTGTTTTCTTTGGTTTGGAGTTTCCCTTCTAGTAACTTCTGTAGAGCTGGGTTACTATGTAGATAATGTTTAAATTTGGTTTTGTCTTGGAATATTTTGAATTCTCTTTCTATGTTGATTGAAAATTTTGCTGGGTATAGTAGTCTGGGTTGGAATCTGTGGTCCCTTAAGGGCTGTATGATTTCTGTCCAGGCCCTTCTGGCTTTCCTAGTTTCTGTTGAGAAATCTGGTGTGATTCTGATAGGTCTACCTTCATATGTTATTTGGCTTTTTTCCCTTGCTGCTTTTAGAATTTTTTCTTTGTTCTGTAGGTTCAGTGTTTTGACTATAATGTGACGTGAAGTATTTCTTTTCTTGTCTAGTCTACTTGGTGTTCTGTCGGCCTCTTGTATGTTTATGGACATCTCCTTCTTTAAGTTGGGAAAGTTTTCTTCTATAATTTTCTTGAAAATATTTTCCGGGCCTTTGAGCCTGATGTCTTATTTTTCTTCTACTCCTATTATTCTTAGGTTTTGTCTTTTCATGGTGTCCTTGATTTCTTGGATGTTTTGTGTTTGGAACTTTTCTGATTTTATTTTTTCTTTGAGAGACATGTCAATTTCCACAAGTGTATCTTCGGCTCCTGAGATTCTTTCTTCCATCTCTTGTATTCTGTTTGTGATGCTTACCTTTAGAGTTCCTGATCTTTTCTCTATGTTCTCCAGCTCCTGGTTTTCTCTATTTGTGTTTTCTTTATTGATTCTAATTCTGTTTTCATGTCTTGCACCATTTCCTTCATCTGTTTGAATGTGGAGTCCTGCTTTTCAATGAGAGCTTCTATTTTTTTTTGTCAGTTTCCTCTCTATGTATCACTAATTGTGCCTCTACTTCTTTGGCTATAATTGCCTGTATTTCTATGAGAGCTTTGTTTATTTCTTCTTTATTTGCATTCATTTGAGTGGACATTTCTCTGAGATTCTTGTTCATTTCTTCTTTGTTTGCCTCAATTCTTGTGGTCATTTCTCTGAGAACTCTATTTATTTCCTCTTGGTTCGTCTTGATTTCTTTGGTTATTTCTCTGATGGCCTTGTTCATTTCATCTTTATGGACCTCTAATAGCTGGAGAAACATAGTTTTGAGGTTGTTTTCTTGTATATCTAGTGAATTGAAGTGTCCATTGTTATGTGGGGTTGCTGGTGAGGTCATTATGTCCTGATTTTTGTTGGGAGTGTTCCTAAGTCTGCCTCTAGCCATCTGGTTATTTATAATCCTCACTGTTTGTTCCTCGACATCGTAGTTCGGGCTATGATCCTCTCTTTCTGTTTTCTGGACAGTTTTTTCAGTAAGATGAGAGAGGTTCACTGGTTTGTGAGTGTGCATTGTGGTTTCAGTTCTGCCTAAGTAAGGAATGTGACGCTGACGCTATTCGCATGAGCTTTTAGCGGACACAGTGTGCAAGCATGGATTCTCTAACTATTGCAGTGGCCTGTAAGCCACTATTAAGCAGTTCTGTCTGAGATCCAGGGATTGTTTGCCTGGATTACACTGCCTCTACTCAAGGCAGAGGCTTCAATGTTGGGGTCGCTATTCCTAATCCCTATGATGCCCACACTAGGGGTGTGGGTGGCAGGGATCTCATCTGGTTGCTTCTGTGGAGAGGCCCTGGGTCTCGGGCAAACTCTCCCTAGAAGGCTCACTCACTTTCTTGCAGGACCAGTTGGAATGCACAGGGCTTCCCCTTGCTCACTACTCTCTGATTTGGTCTTGCTGTGGAGAGTGTGCAGGTAGGCTAACAGTCAGCTCTGTGACACTGTGGCCGCAGGACTTGGTGTCCACCTTTCCTGTGTGCTGCCTCTCTGTCCTTTCTCTCTGCCTGGAGGGGTTATGTTGACTGGTCCCAGGGTAGCGTGGGAAAGAGTTAGGTTGAGTGTTCTCAATCCCAGATCCTGGGCCCAGATCTCTCTGCCAGAAGCAGCCTGGCGGTAGAACCTATGTTTGCTGATCCCGAGAGAGTACCAGGTATGGTTGAGTGTCCTCAGATCCAGAGCTTGGGTTTCTCTGCTAGGGGCCTCTGGGTGAGCTGGAGAAAGGGTGCTGTGTCCTTGGCAGGCTGCCTCTCTGTCCTTCCCTGCTGACCTTCCCCTCTGCTAGGGCAAGCTTATGGAGGTGTTCTCAGGGGAGTGCCAGAAGGGGTTGGGGCTTCTCAGTCTGATCCAGCGCTGGGGTTTCTCTGTCAGGGGTTGTGGGGGGTGGTGCCGGTGATAGAAGTTGCTGCTAGACCTTATTGAGCTGGACCCAGGAGAATCTCAGGATGTGTAGAATGACCACAATCCCAGATCCCTAGCTGAAGTTTATTTGCTAGGAGCCGCTGGCAGCACTGGAGTTCCGGCACTGAGAAGCCGCTGTGCACCTCTTTATCCTTCAGCTCTGCTGTGGCCGAGTTATGGCAGCATTTGGAGGAGTGCCTGAAAGGATTGGGTTTTCTCAGCCCCAATCTCGGGTTGGGGTATAGACAATGTGGTTTGTGGCAGATTCTGCTGTCTGCCTCCTGCCTCCTCCCAAGAGGGAGTAGGGATTTTGAACTGGGCGCGCAGCTGCTCTCTGCGTGGTGGGAGCTCACTTGTGATGGCGGTGGTTACCTGAGGTCAGTGAGACTTTCAAGGGAAAGACTGGGTGACTGGTGATCATTCTCACAACTTTGCTTCCCAGTGGGGTTTTATTTTTGCGACTGGGACTCCTAGTCTCTGCCACTGTTGTGCCCACCAATCAGCCTGGGAAAGTGATTGGGACACACAGACTTGCGACACCAGCCTGGAGACCCAAAGCCTGAGTTAGCCGGGTTCTCTTCAGGTTTCTGGCTGTGCGGCCTGAGAGTGGACCCAACCGATTCTCACGCCGTGGGAGCCTTCCCTCTCCTGGGAAACATGACAGCTGTTTTTTTAGGGCCCAGAGTTCAGTTTCTTGGTCTCTGCATGGAGTGTGTTGTCCTGCTTCTCAGACACAGTGTTCTCCTGGTGCAGCCATCTTGTCCCCCTCCAACATACTAAAATTTGTAAACCAAAGGTATCTCAGTAAGGAGGATGACCCTGGGCAAGATACTCAATCCTCATTCAGAAAGGCAAATGTAATGGGCATCTGAAGAAGAAGACACAGGTTATAAGACAGGAACCTACAACACAGTGCTTCTGAAAGACAATACCCAGCAGGTAGATGCTAAGACTCATAGCACAATTTTATTTTCCTCATCAGAATTCAAATTTGGTAGAGGGACTCTATCAAGAAAATTGTCCATTTCATGTAGATATTCAAATTTTGTGGCATATTGTCATTTGAAGTGGGATTACTGATTTTTTTTTATTGCCTTGGTGCCCGTCAGTATAAATTTTGATTTTGTTAATTTGGAAACTATCTCTCTGTCTTCTATTTAGATTGTCTTAGGGTCGGTTTATCTTGTCGATTTTCTAAAAGAAGCACTTCTTGGTTTTGTTGATAATTTCAATGTTTCTCTTTCTGCTGCACTGACCAAGAAAGGCAAATGCTGCATATTCTTACCTGAGGTTCCTAGCATCAAATCATTCTATGTGAACACATTACCTGGAATAATTACAGAAAACAAAATGTTAAAAAAAATTAAATTAAAACCAAAAAATAATTAGGGAACAAGCAAGATTCAGGTAATCTGAAAAGAGTAATAGGAAAACAGGGGTCTAATTTTGGGATACAGGGTGAAATAAATAGGAGAAGTTTAACATAATAAGGAACCATATTTGCATCAGCCTTGAGGTTTTCTCTATGTCTCTTTTCTCCTAGAGAGTTTCTGCATCTTCTTTCTCCCTTGGACTTCCAATTGTAACATTAAGTTGCTTATAAGAGATGTATCCAATATGAAGGCACTTAGTGCTATCAAATTTTCATTTAGTACTGCTTTCACTGTGCTCCATAATTTTCAGTACTATGTGCCTTCATTTTCAGTGAATACTAGGAAATCTTTAATTTCTTTTATTATCCATGTCCAACTTTTAATTGAATAGAAAATTGTTTAGTTCCTAAGAGCTGTAGGATTTTTAAATTTCTGTTGTTTTTGAGGTCTAGCTTTATTCCATGGTGGTAGGATAGGCTCCAAGGGATTTTTTTCCATCTTCTTGTATATGATAAATCTTTCCTTTTGTCCAACTACATAGTCAATTTTGGGAAGGATTCCATGTGTAGATGAAGAGAAGGGTAAATTCTTTTGTATTTGGTTGAAAAGGTCTCTGCAAATATGTTGGATCCATTTAATTCATAACATATGTTAGTGTCCTTTTTTCTTGCTTAATATCTGTTGAATCGAACTGCCATTTTTGAGAATCGGGTGTTGAGGTATCCCACTTTTTTTATTTTTATTTATTTATTTATTTATTTATTTTATTTTTTATCTTTTTATTTTTATTTTTTGAGGTATCCCACTTTTAATGATTGGGGAATATGCATGGATTAAGCTTCATTAACTTTTATTTTACAGTTGTGAGTGTGCATGTAAATGTGGCATGTGTGTTCAGAATTGAGATTTAATCTTGGTGGGCTTTACTTAGATGTTTATGAAATGTCCTTTCATACCTCTTTGGATTAATTTTGGTTGAAATTCTATTTCATTAGATATTAGGATAGTGAATGGAGTTTGCTTTTTTGTGTCCTTTATTTTGGAAAACATTTTTTAAAACTACATTTTAATTTCAGGAAACATGTATCATTGTGGCTGAGGTGAGTTTCTTCTACAGGGAAGAAAGATGGATCCTGTTTACAAGTTCATTCTTTTAATATTTGTCTTTTTTTTTCCGGAAAAAAAATCTTTCCCATCTGGAGTCCTCTACCCATCTGTGGTTTCAAGTTATAAATGGATTATTAGGAAGTATAAGGTTGTGTAAATCAAGACAATATCAATAGAGGTCATATTGGCATCTTGTGACAGTCATGGTTGAGCACTTGTGGGCCATCAAGAAGGTAGTAGGATTGATTGAAATGGGTTTCTAGACTTAGACTTGAGCCTGGTACAGGTCATACACTCTTTAGACAGTAAGCAATGTGCTGTTCCTCAGAGGAGGGGCACACACACGGTGTGAGATTGTTACATGTATTAGATCTTTACTCTGAGATAATTTCCTTCTTTCCTTATACTAGCAATAGCTACTACTGCATTAAGGAAGAAACATCTGTGGCAATAGGGTTCAATCATTTGGATTGGTATGCCATACATAGGACATTTCCATGGCCTCAAAACTTGGGACTGTTAAATTAATGTGGTGAGAGGAGATGTTCCTCACTATTGTTGGGACCTAAAGATAGTGGAGATACTGTGGAAATCAGTGCAGAGAATAAAACAATCCTACCGGAGGATGCAGCTATACTACTTTTAGGATATACCAAAAAGTTTTGACATCCTTCTTCAGAGACAGATGCTTAACCATGACTCACAATGACTCAGGAATCTAAAGAACATCAATGTTCTCCATGTGACAAACTGGTAGTGGAAATGTGGTACAAAGAAGCTATGAAATCCTTTTTCATAATAAAGGAAAATCATGAAATAATCTGGTTGATGCAATGAACTGGGAAAGATCAAATTGTCTCTGGTTTACTGACACAGAAAAGCAATTCATGCATGTTCCTATGTGAGGTTCCTAGGGTGAGATCATTCCATGTGAATAAATAACCTGGAATAATTACAGAAGCCAACATATTAAAAGTTTTTATATTTAATCAAAACCAACAAGATAAAGAGGAATCAAGCAAGGTACAAGTAATTTAAAAAGAGTAATAGAACAATAGGGGTATTAATTTGGGAAAAGGAGGAATATAAATAGAAAGAGAAGTTAAACATAAGGATATCTGAAAACATATAAAGTGTAGCACCACTCAAGTGAGGGCTATTGCCTTGTTCATAGTCTTGGCAGCATGGAAGAATTGGCCCTGATATTCTGAAATTGGGAGACCTACCCATTCCCCCTCACTGGCTTCAGCATTTGGGTGAGCTGGCCCCACCCCCTGCAGGGGAAGTAAAGATGTGTTGGCCCTAGTGGCTGCAGCAGACCAAATCACCTATGATATAGGCCCAGATTCAGGATTTAAATCATCTGTGAACTGCAATTTTTTTTGTGAGGGAACCATTCCTGCAGACATTTGTAACAAAAGCTTTTTGGACCAAGTTGAATATCAGGTGACAAAGGCAACACTTCAGTTTCCACAGGGAGACACTTTGATTTGTTTTGTGTGTGTTGGGTGGAGCAGGAGGATGCTAGGGCAGAGGGATGAGGACTGTGGTCCCTGATGTGAAACTGGTAAAGAATCAGTTTCTAAAACTGTTGAAATAACATTACGTGTCTACTTTAAAATACATTAAATCACGGTGTTTATGTCTCTGTGTGTGTGTGTGTGTGTGTGTGTGTGCGTGTGAGTGTGTTTTAACAATTGACAGTGTCTTTTTTTAAGGGGTGGGTGACAATGCTCATCCAATGCCCCATAGACCATCTAAAAAAACACCAACACCCTAGGAGGTTATATCAACTGATATATATTAATATACATATTACAAGAGTAGCACTAGTGTTGTAACTAGCACAATGGAGTTTATGGGAATGTTTGGAGGGACAAAATGGAAGAGTGAAGTTATATAATTGTATTACAGTCTCAAAAAGTTACAGGAGATAAGCTAGCATTGTATACAGCAAATTTTCCAAAACATGACACACAGTGTTCATTTTGTAAGTGAGGGATAGAACAGAATGCTTATTCTGGGTGATTACACATGAATTGTCTCCAGTTTGTGTGCCTTAAACACGACCTGAATAAGGACAACCTGGGAAACAAAACAACATGAAAGTGGAAAAGCTCACTAGATCTGAGTCCCTACTGAAAGAACTACAGGAAACTAAGTCAGAAGTAATCTTCTACAGGGGTGAACACAACAATTTGATTTTGAACACCAAATGCAGAACACTTGACAGTAACAAATAAACTTATATAGTTGTATTTAATATGGATGTAATATGTAATATTGCAAACATATGTTTAAAAAGGAATTTATTTATATAGATGAATATATATATAAATGAAATATACGGAATGCTATGCCTTAAAGATGGAGCTGGTTTCCGCCTTCCACCTTCCCGATGGTGAGTGCTCTCTGTCACGAACAACTCCACATTTGGCTAAGGCTGAGGATCTGGCTTGCTTCCATGTATGTGTACCTATCTGCATTGCCCCCGTGGCACGCCTGGGTTGGCTACCCAGAGGCTATTTAAGCTGTGGGCTGGCTTTCCCCGGGGTCCGAGGATTGTTCAATGTTCCTGAATAAACTGCATTGAAAAAATAAATAAATAAATAAATAAATAAATAAATAATAAAAAAAACAAAAAAATAAATGAAATATACATATATATAACATAAATATTTTTAAAATCAAGCAGAATTTGAATTTACTTTTTTTTACTACCAAAAGGTAGCCTTACTATCCTTACTGACTGAGCCTCAAGAGACATCAATGATCCTAACTCATTGTTTAGACCTACTCAAAACAAACAAACAAACAAACAAACAAAAGAACTGTCAAAAAAAAAGGAAGACTTTATCACTTTGGCTGAGAAACAACCCTGTGATTGCTTTCAACTTTCCCCATCTTGATTAATCCCTTTGATGGTGATACCCCAGAACTGTCTGTCTGTAATGTATCATCATCATATGACAGGTCAAAACATTCAACCAATTTTTTATACCCCTGTGTTCCTAACAAATTGTTCATGGCCACCTTGCTCTAATTATCATCAACATTCTCTTGGGACCAGATATTGCTATTGTAATTCTGGATAAACCTGTTTCCTGCTAAGGCTCCAATGCATCCAATGACCAAATTTTCCCTTAACTTTAACTGTGGGGAAATTCAGCTGTGCCTCCTTGCAAAAGATGATACTGGATGACAACTTAAGATTCTCACCACAAAATAAAATAGGCATCTTATGTAGATAGTGGGAGGCAACTGGATGGGAGAGGTGGTTCAAAGGAGGCTGTGGTTGGGATAGGGGATCAGGAATTGGGAGGGGAAGGATACTGGAGAGAATAAAAAATCTGCAAGTCTGGGACAAGAGAGGCTCCTGGACATCTAAGAAAGTGACCCAGCTGAGACACCTATCAGTAGGGATAAAGTTCCTGAAATAGCTACCTCCTCTATGAGATGGGACTTCAAACGGAGTGAAGGAGACAACAACCCATGCACAAAACTTCAACCCAAAATTTGTCCAGCCTAGAAGATCTAGCTATCCCATTCCTAGGCATATATCCTAAAAATGCTCAAGTACACAAGGACATTTGCTCAACCATATTTGTGGAAGCTTTATTCGTAATAGAAAAAACCTGAAAGCAGCCCATATATCTATCAAAGGAGGAATGGATATAGAAATTGTGGTACTTTTGCACAATGCATACTACTTTAAACAATTAAACATACTAATTTAAGCAATTAAACACAAGGAAATCATGAAATTTGCAGACAAATGGTGGGATCTAGAAAAGATCACCCTGAGTGAAGTATCACAGGAGTAGAAATAGATAGTATATACTGACTTATAAGTGGGACCTAGACCTATAAGATAGGGTAAACAGACTCAAATCTGTACACCTAAAGAAGAGAAACAAGAAAGAGAACCCGGGGTACTATGATCAATTCTCATTTAGAAAAACAAGTGGGATGGACAATGGAAATAGGAGAAAACAGGTAATAGGACAGGACTCTACAACAAAGGAATTCTGAAGACTCTACCTGGCAGTGTATGAAAGCAGATGTTGGGACTCATAACCAATCTTCAGCAATGTGCAGGGAATCATATGATAAAAAGAGGGACTTAGTATGAGTTGGAGAGGACAGAGCTCCACAATGACCAGATATATCAGGGAACAGGGGTCTTTTATGTGCTTGTTTCTCTAACCAAGTACCTTGTATGAATGTAACCTAGAAACCCTACTTGGATGTGTCCCATGGTAGCTCAGCATCCAAGTGGGTTCTCTAGTTAGGGGAACAGGGACTCTTTCTAACATGAACTCTATGCTTGGTTCTTTGACCTCCACCCCCACCAAAACCAGAGGAGGGGCAGCCTTGCTACGCCACAGAGGAGGACATTGTAGCCAGTTCTGAAGAAACCTGAGGGAAGTAGAGGAGGTCCTCCCCTATTAGTGGACTTGGAAAGGGGTAGGGAGGAGAAGAGGGAGGGAGGGTGAGATTGAAAGGGAATGAGGAAGGGGGATAAAACTGGCATGATAATAAGTAACTGGTGAATAATATAAAAAATATAATTTATAAAAAAGCAGTGAAAAAATACTCAAAAATAAAAAGGATTTTACACTGTCAGTGTATCAGCTAATATTCTTTGACTTTTCTAAGAATCATCAATTGAAATAAGGGTTTCAACAATCATTATGTGAAACAATGGAGCAACTGCATCATTGGCATGAAATTGACCCATGCAGAGTTACTTGTATGAGCCATTAGACATAGTGTGCCTTCAGGAACATTAAATCAACCTTTAAAAATCAATCCAAATATGTCAGTGTTATAGGGACATAACATATATACCATGACAAAAAAATTAATTGTTTAATTCAACTATGTCTGTGTCCTGAATCTGTGAACTTAAATCCAGTAGTATCTGTACTACAAGGGGATTATAATTTTGTCTTTATTTTTGTAACTCTACTTATAATAAATATTTACATAATGATAACATTGCAGTAAGTCTTATTAAGAAATCTCCAGATTTTGCTCCTATCCAAAGGGGCTTTAAAAAGATCACCCAAGAAGTCTCCAATCTTTCCTAATCTACCCGAAAGGTTTTTAGACCAGCCCACTCTCATCAAGCAGACCTCCAAAAAGACCCATTAGACAAAGATAGCTCAGACTTCTCTAAATGGGCAGCTCAGTGATTTATTATTTTCCACATTTTCCTCCTCTCTTCAAGAGATTTGAATACACTTGGCAGCTCTCAAGGGGGACCTGAAGTTTGGTTCCTTTCAGGAAGACTTCCAAACATGTTCCCCCTCTCCAAAAAAAGGACACTATGCAATTCACTCCTAGTAAAGTGAGCTTGGATCCTGACCTTGCTGACCAAGGGGATCTCAAGAACTTAACCAAGAACTTCCCTGTTAAACCAAGAGGGATTTAAAATCCTTCCATCATTAATGAACATTCTCAGATCATATTAACATGCCATAATTGCATAAACCCAAGCACACCTCACCAAAGGATACCCTTACATCTCTAACATGCAGAAGCAGAAATAAAAATGTATCATATACATCAGCAGATCAAGGACCTTTGCTCTCTTCAGAAGGGGATCTTGAGAGTTCCACACATACACAGGAGGTGGGAGGATCTTCAGAGTCTGCCCTAGCAGTTGTTGTGCTTTCAGTAAACACACAAAGGGATCTATTAGCTTCACCTTCTCCCATAGTGGTTCTGAGTCCATCCCATTTGTTAAGCCAGATCTACAATTGTCCACATCTACAGAAAAGAGATATTCCCAAATCTATGCTTCCTCCTGAATGGATATTCAAAAAATCTACTATGAAAAGGGAGCATGGCATTTCTATTCAATAAGGAAATTGAGAGATGATCCCTCTGAGCAAGGGGAATGCACACGTTCCCTAATAGACCAAGAAGACTTCAAGTATCGCCCACTAACCAAAAGGGCCCTCTTGACTTGTCAGCACTCCCAAAACAGACAAGTATATGCCACAAAACTCCAAGAGAGCCTTGAAGTTTCCACATCTCTCCAGGATGCTGAGAGAATACAACCTTCCTGACCTCACCAGGTGTGTCTATAATTCTTTGGAAATGTCAGACAGTCTCTTGGCATTTCTAAATATACACCAGAGATACTAGGACATTCAAAAGCTATCCCAGAACCTCTGACTACTACCCCAATCTCATAAAGGAACTGTGGGACAGGATACATTTACAAAAGGGGATCATGCCAAGTCTACACATTTAGCAATGGCTCTTGGATGTGGCACTTCTACAAACGATGTTCTAGGACAGAGCCTAGACAGACACACACAGTTTTGGATGTTTCTGTCCATGATAAATGGGCTATGGGAAGGGACACAGGTTCATAAGAGTACACTACAGCATCTTGCACATCTAAAGAAGGGGATTCCATGGATTCTCCCAGAGCACAAATAGAAGCTTCCCAAAATTCACAGGTATCTGTGGAAAAGTCTCTATATCCCCAAGAGAATCAGCAATATCTCACAAATACAGAAGATGCTTTAGACACTTCCACATATGTCCAAATGAATATTTGGACATGACCACAAGTATCACCACCAATCCTGTCACATGCTCCAAATTCTGTGAATTCTACCTTATGTGCCAAAGGATCATTCTAATCTGTTTAATCTGTTTAGCTGACTCTGATACCTGACATCTCTAATCCAAAGTCATCATCCCTTTCCTCATCTGAAGAAAGTATTCTTGGAACTTACAAGTAATCAAGGATGGTCTAATAAATTCCTACCTGCCCACAAGCCTCTTACACCTCCTACATGTACCCATGAATCTCTAGGAAAGGCAAAGCCTACACTTGAAGCTCTATTAACTTGCTGTCATTCTGAAGCCACAGTCAATACTTGCATATATGCCCAAGACACCTCAACATGTTCCTCATCTGAGGGAGATGCCCTAAGATCTATCATATCCAAACACACTGCTTTAGAATCTTCACCACCTACAAAAAAGGATTTTGTGAATAGCCCTTCTCAGGGGGAAGAAAGCAGGCACTCTTCCTCTTCCCAATTAGGCTCCAGACATCTCATTTTTATTAAAAGTGTTTAAGAGTTGATCCTTCAGTGCAAGTGGACTTCACAACTTTACAGACAAGGAAGAAACTTTCAACAACCTCTCTTCTGCAAAAAGGTTAAGTTTATCTTCTCCTGGTTCAAAAGAAACAGCAATAGCCACAACTCCTCCTCAGGAGAAAGACACAACTTCTATACCTTTCCACAAGCCTATCAAATATTTCACATCTGGCCAATCAGCTGTGAAAGGTTGCCAATCTACCCAAGGACCTCCGGGATAATCCATATCATCCCAAGTAGCTGAAGGGCCTACTGTGTCTACCCCAAAGGGACTAATAAATGCACTATCTGCTCTGGGGATTCAGAGAAATTCTCCACCTCTGCAAGCATTCCTGTACTTTGTCCCCTAGCTAAAAGTGCTCCATCACTTCCAAATCTGACTTAGGCGCTGAGGAATCTTCCCTATCTTCACCTGGGTTTGAGAGAAAGTCCACATGTGCACAAAAAAACTCTAGGACTTATGCAATGAGAGTACCTGACATTTTCTGTATCTTCCAGAGCCTCTAAAGACCCTCTTCCTCCTCTCTTCTTGGTGGAGAACATGTATCAGATTTGCTAGCATCTCCAGTAAGATCAGCATATAATAAGGTGTACTTTAGAACTTACCATATGCCTGCAGTTCTTGGAATCACCATATGCCCCAAGAATTAAGAGTTGTTTTCAATCTGCCCAGGGAACAATATAACCTTTGCTATCTCCACAAGGAAATTTGGAAACATTTCCATCTTCACTAGGATATCAGGACATTTGCTCCACCTTCCAGGGGACCTGAAACATTCCTTATTAACACAAGGAATTTCAGCACATTCCCTCCCTGATCAGGGGCCTCTGGAAATAGAAACTTCTTCATGCTCAACTGGTGTTAAAGGATCTTTGGTATCTTTGCAAAGGCCTCTGAAAATTTCCCCAGCCAATAAGAGTAATGCTGTGTCATCCACTCAAAGAGCATCAGACCCGTCCGATACCTTTTTCTCAGAGGCGGGACCTGGGGCATCAACCCGCATGCAATCAGACTTGCTCTTCTCTGGGTTGAAAGAGGCTGACCCTGAGTGCAGTGCTTAGCCTCGCATCCTGAGCATAACATTTTAGCTTTTTATGGTATCCAACCATGCTTGGGGAGACTGTCCTGCTTCAATGGCTGTAAAGGCCTGAATGATCATGGCTGCATTACGCTGTTGTGAGACTCTAATCTTGCATATACACCACAGGCAAACCAAGGAGACCAACACCAGAAGGCCTGCTAATGCTCCCATGCCTGCCCATTCCTTCAGATGATTCATGGCTGCAGCAATCCATGGTGATAATCCTGTGGCTAGACCTGCGTCCACTCTGGTAGAATTTATTGTGATAATGGCCACTCTCAGCTGCTCCATTGTAGTATCGAATTCTCCAGTCCAATTACCTAAAATATAGCTAGACAATTGTTTAGACAGATTTGCAGCACAGGAAAAATTCTCATGGTGTATGCTAGTGACACAAAGTCCAGCATACTTTCATTGACAGCTAAGTTGAGCCATTTGCAATAGGGTATCAATTTGCTCCTGCACGAGGTCAATCCTCTGATTGAACACCATCAAGCCTCCTTTTAGTTGAGCATTAATTCCTTTTTGTACATCTAAGGCATGAGCTACATTGGCTAAATGATTATTCAGGGTCTGAGCAGTCTGCACAGTATGACTCCTGGCTAATGTCACGGTGGTAGCTCCAACAGCCGCCAATGAGATGGCAGTAACAGTGGCTGTAGTTCCAAGATCCCTTTTCTGTCTGAAGAGAGTCATAGCGTGAGGGGCATCAATGGGCATAGGCACCCAGCGAGGCATGCGAGTAACCAGGGCATACCTAAATTCACTAGCATTCCAGCATTGGGCAAAAAAGCAAGTATCATTACCACGATTACTTGGCTCTATCTGGCTAATAATGAATAAAAATGGGGGATATAAACAAACAGGTGTGGGCTTATAGGAAATATTATGAGAAGCCTTAACCCCCTCGTTGGAACATCTTGCATCAGTTCTAGAACTAGCAGTGGTGGTGTCTGAGGTCTGAGTAGGTTCAGGAGACCATTGCCCCCAGGGGAGAGACATGCTCCATGTAAGTTGACTAACTCCATGTTCTGCTCCACTTTTGAAAGTCATTTAAGGTTCTTAAATTATTTCCCCCCCCCTTTTTTAAATTTTTTTCTCAATTACACTTTATTCATTCTGCATCCCCCTATGAGCCCCTCCCTCCTCTCCTCCCAATCCCACCCTCCCTCTTCCCTCTGCAGGCATGCCATTCCCCAAGTCCACTGATAGGGGAGGTTCTCCTCTCCTTTCTGACCTTAGTCCATCAGTTCACATCAAAAGTGGCTGCATTGTCCTCTACTATGGCCTGGTAAGGCTGCTCTCCCCCCAGGGGGAGGTGATCAAAGAGCAGGCCAATCAGATTATGTCAGAGGCAGTTGAGCAAATGTCCTTTTTGTGTACTTGAGCCTCTTTTGGATATATGCCTAGGAGTGGTATGGCTGGATCATGGGGAAGCACTATTCCTAGTTGTCTGAGAAAGTGCCAGATTGATTTCCAGAGTGGTTGTACAAGTTCACATTCCCACCAGCAGTGGAGAAGGGTTCCACTTTCTCCACACCCTCTCCAGCATGTGTTGTCACTTGAGTTTTTGATCTTGGCCATTCTCATGGGTGTAAGGTGAAATCTCAGGGTTGTTTTGATTTGCATTTCCCTAATGGCTAATGAGGTTGAGCATCTCTTTAAGTGCTTCTCTGCCATTCAGTATTCCGCTACAGAGAATTCTCTGTTTAGCTCTGTTCCCCATTCTAATATCAGAGATCAGACCTCTACTCTTGCCTGATGCGTCTAAAACAAAAAGGGGGAACTGTAGAGAGCTGTGTAATGCCTCGCCTTAAAGATGGAGCTGGTTTCTGCCTTCCACCTTCCCGATGGTGAGTGCTCTCTGTCACAAACAGCTCCACATTTGGCTAAGGCTGAAGATCTGGCTTGCTTCCATGTATGTGGACCTATCTGCATCGCCCACGTGGCATGCTGGGGTTGGCTACCCAGAGGCTATTTAAGCTGTGGGCTGTCTTTCCCCAGGGTCCGATGATTGTTCAAGTTTCCTGAATAAACTGCATTGAAAAAAAAAAAAAAAGAACAAACTTGACTGTGTAAACTTGTGTGAAAATGAGAGAAACAACCATGTATAATTTATAAAAACGATTTTGAAGAAATTCTTAGATCATCACGGGAGTCTGATAACAATGAAATTATTGAATAAATTTTCAAAATCTCAAAAAAAAAAAAAAGAATAATGCTGGTACTTTTCCAACCAGCCAGGGAGCTCTACAAACTTTGTTATCATTCCCAAGCAAAATGGGAACTTTCTAGTCTCCACAAGAAATGCACAAATCTTTGCTATCAGCACAAGCTGCTCTTGAAATTTCCCATCCTGGACCAAGGGCTCCTGGACACTTATCAGTGGCTCCAGGGTTTTCATTCCTTTCTCCATCATCTCAGGAAAGCCCATTATTTTTCCCACATGATCACAGATTTCTAGGAGCATCTCAATATTGCTCAGGGACCCTAAGTTTGATTCCATCTACCAATGTCAACACAAGAGGTCCTCAGTCTTAGAACAGAGTGTAAGACCTTTGCCCTCTCCACAAGGAGCTGTGGCATATTCTTCATCTACACAGCAGACTCTATAACTATCAACACCTTCACAGTGAATTCTAGGACATCCTCTACCTGGTCCAGATAATATGGCACGTTCCCTGTCTTCCCAAGGGATCCTATGACTCCTGCCCTCATTTGGAGTGGATATTGGGAAATATTTACATGCACTGGAATCTGAAATACATTTCAGAGCTGCTCTGTGTTCTCCGATCAGGATCCTGTGGGAATTTCCTTACCTGTAAAAAAAAAAAAGTCTCAGTGTATTTGCCACCTGCTTCAAATGCTGTGGGACTTTCCCTGTCTGCCCAATGATATCAAGAAGTGTCCACCTTAGAAAAAGTGACTATCAATCTTTGGAAGATGCTGAAGTATCTCTGATAAAGCCTTTTGCTTGCCAAAGAGATATATGTCATTACCAATGTGCCCAAGATGATTTAGGACATTTTCCCTCTGGTGTAGGAGTTCATAAACTTTCCCAAATGGATCTGCAGAGTTCTAAATGTTTGACATATGCATGAGCACATCTGAAAACTTGCCTTCTCACTGTAAGTTTGTAGAGAGGTCTGCCACAGGTGGTCTGCAATCTTCCCTATTTTTTTTCCAAAGGCTCTTGAACACAAAAATACTGCCACAGAGTTTCAGCACCTTTCTATGTCTTCTATAAGTTCTCTAGATCTTCCTCTCTCTACCCAGGAGATTCCAGAATTTTGAGAAACAATATAGGATCCCTTGAACATTAAAAAAATTAATCAGGGGACTCAAGACTGCTTGACATCTGCCCAGGAGACTCTTGAAATGTTGTCATCTAACTCTAATTTGGCAAAAGTTGGTCATGACAAAGATGATCTATAAACATCTTTATCTGCTCAAATGGATCTTGAACTTAGGATGTCCGCTAAAGATCCCAAAGAAGATGCCATAGCTGCACCTGATCTCTGGGTCATTCACTACCTCTCCAAAAATTCCCAAAATATTTGGAGCCTTTTTCACTATGAAATATGAAACCTTGCCAATCTGCCAATTTGGGATTCAGAACTTTGACCCCTTCACAGATTGTTCTGGAAACTACCCCAAGTGCTTCAGGAACTCTAGAAGATTTGTCCTATGTGCTAAAACATATGAGACTTTTCTCATTAAGAAAAGAAGCACCAGAGCTTTCACAATGTACTGAGAGGGTAGTGGAATCTTCTCCTTCAGCAATAGAAACTCTAGGCTTGATTGTCCTTGCCAAAATTGTTTAGACAATTTCTTGCTAGGACAGGGTCCTTAAAATCATTGGCATCCTTCCCAAGAAGGAGTAGAGATTTTTCTTTCTACCCAAGGTGTTTTGGAACTGTCCAAATCCACCAAAGGTAACATAAAAAAAATTTCATCTCCTGAAATGCATGTTACACTTGCTACTTCTTCACCTCCTCCTTCTCCAGTTGGAACAGTAGAGAAAGGAATCCCACCCTCTGGTCCACATTGACTCTCTCCCACAGAGAATTTGGGGACTTTCTCATCTTGTCAGTAATTTCAAACTTTGTAGCTATCTGCCACAGAATGTGTAATATGGTCATCCTGTGCAAGAAATGCACTGGATCTAACCCACAGACCCGATAATCATTAGTAGCTACCAAAGGGCCATTGCAAATTTACACTCCTTCCCAACAGATTCTCTTTCATTTGCCATCTTTACTAGAGGATGTAGAACACTCCTTTATTTTCACATGGAATGCAACACAACTACTAACCAACCAGAATGCTCTTGGTCATCTGTCAACTTGAGGTAAGGCTGTGGGATCTTTTCAATGTAGCCTAGTATCTACAAGACTTTTCATCATTTGCACCAGGGTTTGATTCCTCATTGATAAATCAGACCCCATGCCCTTCATCTTGTGCTCATGACCTGGGAGAATCTCTTATATCTGAACAAGAGATATTGGGATTGTCTATATCTGATCAAGTTTCTTTAACATCTTTGGCATCTACAAAAGGGGCAGGGGGAAATTTCTTACCTCTTTTTCTCTAGAAGATATGACAAAACTGTGTAATCTTCACCAGGAACTGAAGCACATTTGCCATTTTCTGAGTCCTCAGCATCTAAACATTATGATCAGGTGAAGGTTTAACTTTTGTCATCAGGGCATAAAGATCACATAAATTTTCTGTCTCATCAAAGGGTTTTGGAATGAGCAAATCTGCACAAGGGACTTTAGAATATTTGCCATCTGCTCTAGCAACCATTATCATATCATTCCAACTTGTCCTGAGAAGGTTACTAAAATTTCACTTTCTGCCCAAGGTCAAGTACCTCATTCACCATCTGTCACAGCTGCCTTAAGACCTTGCCATTGTAAAGAGGAAACTGAAGAATCTTTTCTGTGTTCCTTAGAAAATTCAAAAGAACCAGTTTCTTCACCAGGGGCTGAGGAACCTTCTGTAGTTAGCCCATGGCCTCCAGACTATTTTCTACATACAAAAGAGCCTCTGAAATCCTCCATATCTGCCCTTGAAACTCTGTGTCCTTTGCCACCAACCCTAGAGGTGGTAGAACCTCCCAGATTAACCCCAGCTATCCCAAACTCATTGAATTATTCTCAGAATGAGCTTAGATATTTGTCTCCTATAGAATAGGCAGTAAAACATTCTACAGCAGTCAACTCTATTAGGAAAACCAGATTCTCACTTAAATGGTATGGGAAGAAATCATTATCTGATCTATGTGTTCTGGAACCTTCTCAATTTTGACAAGGGGATCTAGAACATTACTTTCTGCCTAAAGGCCTCTTAAACATTCCATATGGTCTCAATGTTTGTTGGATCCTTCACCATCTAACCAAGAGTTTCTAGAACATTATGAATCTTCCTGTTGTAAAGTGGAAACTCACCCATCTTCCAAACAGGTAATGAATATTTGAAACCTGCAGTAGTGCCTGAGGAAGCATTATCTCTTTCAGGGAAATCAGTAAGGTCTCATTCTGCTCCACAGTCTCTGGTGCATTCTTCTTATTCCAAATGACTTCAGTCACTTTCATAAATTTGCAAGGGGGGGTTGGCAACTATGCTAGCTTGACAAAGGGCTCTTGAAATGTTGCAACTGGCACAAGAGTCACTAAAAATTCTGGCCTCTATCTAAAGGAAAGGGATAAAATTTCATTCAGAAGATTATCAGGAAGAGTCTATATCAAGGCAGGGGATTCTAGGAACATCAGCATGTACCATGAAGGCTCTAGGATCTGCTCCTTTTGTTTTTATGAAGCCTCGAATGTTGCCATCTTCACAAGAGGTTGAGAAATATTTTCCATCTCCTAAGCTATCTCTGGGGTAGCTAATATCTGAAACAAGGACTCTAGAAAATTTGACATCTGACCATGGACTTCTGAAAACTTCTGCTTTTCAGAAGTCTTCTAGAAATTCTCTATCTCTGCAAGGTATTCTGAAACATGCACCTTCTGTTACAGAGGCTCTTAGTTCTTAGTCTGCACAGAGAATGAAAAAAAATACTTTCTTGTCTTCTTCAGGTATTGTTAACCTATCCTCTGTACCAGATGCTCCAAAACATCTCCAAACTACTGCAGAAATTCTCCTAACTGTGGTATGTAATCCAGGAAATCTGGAATATTCTATTCCTATTCAGCAAACTCTGAGTCATTTGTCTTCTACTTCAGGTTCTGTAGAACATCCAGCACCTTTTCAAAGAAAACTAGGTCACTTGTCATACATGGTACAATCTCAGGATACTTCTCTATCTGTCCAAGTGACTACATGACTTTTGATATTTCCCTCAGAACTTACAGTACATTCACAATATGACCATGGATCTCATGAGAATTCTTTATCCATTCAACCGGTTGTAGAACATTTGCTCCCTAGGAAGCTTCATATACCTAATGAGGGAACTCTGGAGCCCTCACCATATAATCAACAGTCTTTACAATATTTACATATTCTAAAGAGAATCTGGGACCCTCCAAGCTTTCCCAGTGCACAGATAAGCATTTTTCTTCAGGCTCAGATATTTGGGGAATACCCCAATGTGTCCCATGTTCTATGGAAACATGGACCCATGGCCTGGAGACACTTGGACTTTCCTCACTATCACAGGGAAGTACATCCTCTCCCCTTTCTTTGCAAAAAGCTGTCGGAAGTTGCCTATATTCAAAAAGGACCCTTGAACTGATTGCACCAGCACAAGGTTCCCTAGAACTTTCACCATGTACTCTGGTGCCTTGACCCATTTGCATTATTGCAAAAGATACATTGGGACCTCCCATAACTGCACAGGGAACTGAAGAACATTTGGCTTATACTTCCGGGAGTCTAGGTTATAAAGACTGTGCACAGTAGAAATTAGAATTTTTAACACCTTACTCATTGCCCCTGGAATTTTCTTTGCCTGCAGAAGGGACTTTGTCATCTTGGTCAACTTCCCTAAGGGCTGTGGGACCTTCATTATCAGTACCAGGGTCTCTGAAATTGTCCACACTTGAAGAAGACAACGCTAAATTCTGCTATATTCTCAAAGTGTTTTAAAACACCAGACTTCTTCCCAGGAGTGTCAGAGATGTTCTCCATTAACATAACATACTGTACAACATTCAGCATATTTCCAAGGGCTACTGGACCTTTCATTTCTAGCCACCAATCTCAAGAATCTTAACTCTTCACTCCAGAGTAGGTGCAACATTCATCAGCTGAACCCGGTGTTCAAAAATATCCACCATCTAACTGTGAGGGGTGCCTTTACTATCTTCTCAAGAGTCTAAGGACCTTTCCAGATATGCTCTTTGTCATCATGCCAAAACCCTCTAGGATATTCAGCATATTCCACAGGAGGTTTGGGAAAAGGCAAATATAACCCAAAATACCTTGTGCCATTTGCCAGTGTGGGGGAGGATGTGGGAGCTTCTCATTCTGATCCAGGGTCTAGAGGAGCTTTGTCGTCATTGTGTACAGAACCTTGACTATATGCATCTTCTATCTAAGGATGTGCACAATCATTCCCATCTGGACAAGGTTGTCTAGCACTTTCACAATCAGCCGAGGGAATTCTGAATCTTTGCATGTCATCACAGACTACTGTGCATACATCATGGTAGCTGAATGTGATGGGGCTCCTCAGCACCTTATACAGCAGTTCCAGAAAAAAATATAATAAATATCCACATATCTGACAGACTACAGGCACATTCCCATTAGCTTTAGAGAATAAGGGTATATCTGCATCTTCCAAAGGGACTCCATCATCTTCTCAATCAGATCAAGAGCTTGTGGGAAATTGCCAATCAGCAGAATGGACTCGGAAAATGTCCGAATCTTCCCTAGACTCTCTGGAATCGATCTTCTCAGAAAATGAGAATGAAAATGAGGATGAAAAAATGTCCATGCCATCTGGCCAGGCCACTGGGAGGCAGTTCTTATCTGTGCAAGCTACATCAGGAGACTCCACATCTATAGGGAAGTCTATAGGACATTTGCTATGAAATCAAGGACCTCAAGTGTCTACCCAAATTGCACAGGTGCTTTTTAAACTTTACCACCTGATCCAAAGCCTCTGGGAATATCCTTATTTGCACAAAGAATTCCAAGATCCTCTTAATCTCTGACAGGGGCTCTGTGTCCTTCCTAATCCATGCAAGGCTCTCTAAAATTATCCACATCTCAGAAAGAGGATTGTAAGAATGGTATCATCTGGACAAAAGGCTTCTAAATATCTAACTGTTACCCAGGAGGCTCTGAAACTTTATCCAACTCCCCAACATATGGTACAACACTCACCATCTTCACTACGGCCTACCAGAATATTTCTATCTCTCCAAAAATCTCAGTCATGTGTCTTCTCTTCATCATGGCCTGTAGAGCATTCACCATGTGCACCTGGCACCCAGGAACATCCTTTGTGTACTCCAAGGACTCTATCAACTTTGCTCTCAGCCCAAGGGCCTGAGAAAATTTCCATGTCATCCCAGGCAAAGGAGCATACAGCACAATCTAATGAATCTACAAACTTCAACATATTTTCCAAAAGTACTAGAAACATGCAAACAGTTTATGAGCACCTCTGGACAGTTCTCATCTTTCCAGTGAAATGTAGGAGATTCTGGATGGATAAAAGGTACCACTGGAAGTTTCACATCTATTCCTTGCCATAATGCAGGGCTTCCTGCATCAAGCACATGCATTTACATTATCTTTGAAATCTACTCAAAAGTCTTTGGGAACTCGTTTACCAGTAGGAGGGATTTTGAAAAGACTTAAACCTGCACAAGAAACTATAAGCTCTTCATCTGCTGCTTAAACTTGAGTGGATTTCTTATCTTCAGAAGCTATACTGGAACAGTCTCCATCTGCAGAATGAGATGTGAGAACTTTGCAGTCAACTACATCACCCCTGGTCTACCAAAAATATTCACATGCTCTTAGTGTCTTTGCCATCAGATAGAAGTCCTCTCTGAATTTCCTTATCTGCAGAAATAATTTAAGAACATCTCATGCTGCAGAAGGGCCTATGGAACATGTTCCTTTCCTCTCTAACCCTTTGGGGACTATCTTCATCTCTAAAATGGACTCCCAAATCAGCAACACTCTCAGGTCAAGGAGCTATAAAACTTTGCATTTCTTCTCAGAAACCCAAAATATCTTGTCAGTCAGCCCCAAATTCCCTTCTGCATCCATCATCTATTTCAATTTTGGTGACCCTTAACAATCTGCACAAAACACTGTAAGATCTTTGCCATTTCCCCTAGGTACTGGAATATATGCTACATGTGTTACAGGTCCCCAGAACACTTTTCCATTTTTCTAAGGGTGTTCAGAATATTTGCTATTTGTAGCTGGGCCACAGGAAATATCAAAATGTGCACAGAGGACTCTGGGTCCATTTTCATTCCCAGAGAACACCGTGTTCTTTGGATTCTTCATTCAACAATCTAAGACATCAAAACCTAGTCAAACAAATTCTGGGCAATTGTCACATGTCAGAGGAACCATGAAAAAGGGTGTATCTGTCCAAATTCAACATAGTGCCAAGGGGATTTTAGCTCATGCTCCTGGTGATTCAGCACCACTAATCACTGCTTCTGATTCTATAGAACTTAAAATAACTTCACAGATTTTTGGACCATTCAAGATCTTTCACAGGATTTCAACATTCCCTGTTATCTTCCACTGGAGACCCAGAAACACAACAATCTCCACAGAGGAGTCATATGCAATCACTACCTATAGAAGGGATTTTAGAGACTTCTCCATCACAATAGCAACTTCAGTATATCAACATTGCACTCAAGAGAATCTTAAACTTATGACCTTACAACATGGGAGTAAAGCAACTTCTCATTGTGCACAAGGATCTGCAGGTCCTGGCCTATCTACAAAAGGCAATCTGGGAATGCCCACATATACACACAGGACTCTCAGACACTTTCCATCTGCCCAAGGGCATTCAAACCCTGAAACACACACACCAGGTAGAGACACAGTCAGCTTCTGCATGGAGTGAATTTGCACATTCACCAGCTACTCCCTTAGGGATATACCCAATATGTGCAAAAGAAGGAATTAACTCTGAAATTGACCCAAAGTTCTCTAGAAGCTTTGCCACATCCCTGGGATCTTCCAGGATATTCAACATTTGCATCAGGTGTAGAAAAAAAATAGTCTAAGGCTGTTGCAAGTCATGCAGGACATGAAGAAGTTACTGGGGAAGTTTCCATGTCTGTGCAGGCAAATTTGTGTTCCTTACTTTCATCTCAAAGTATTTTGGAATTTTCCATATCAAGAGAAGTCACTTTTGATCTCTCCACACCTACACCAGGTATTCTAGGACCTTGTCTTTCTTGCTAGGATCCTCTTGTGTCTTGGCAGACTGGTCAAACAGTTCAACCAACAGATCAAACAGCTTCATACTCTTCAGAATCTATGCCATCTTCCAAAGGTCATATGTCAATTTCTTTATCTGCACAATGGGCAATAGGACCTTCTCTTTCTTTTCAAGGGTGTTTCCTATCCTCCCAAAAGGTTCAACATTCGGATCCATCTGTTTCAATCACTCCAGGATCTACAAATTTTTCAAAAGGGCACATGGTAATCTCTTTATCTGGACAAGGGACTCTTGATCTTACATTATCTCCTCAGGGCCTTGGGAAATTTGTATATCTGTTAAAGTTAGTTCAAGACCTTTGTTAGCCTTTCAAGAATCTGTAAAACCTCTCCTGTCTTCCAAGGGACCTCTGCAAGTTTCCACCTGTGCAGGTGGCAGTCTACCTATATCCAACTCTTCACCAGGGAGATTGGGAACGTCACCATCTCCTTCAGTGAATCTAGGATCTTCTTCCTCTGCTCAAATGAATTTAGGAGCATATCTACCTGTCTCATTGTCTCAGAGATCTCCCCTATCTGAACTGTCTCAAGGAACATGCATATCTGCCCAAGTGGCTCTGAAATATTCACCTTCTATGAAGGGCAATACTGAACCTTTGCCATACACTCAAGATGATCTGGGACTCAGGTCTACTTCCCTGGAACGTATGAGAGGTTGCCAATTTGTCAGAGTGCCATAAAATAGATGTCACTGTCTCCCCATTGTGAATTCAAAACTGCTCTGTCTAGCTCATGGCCTGTAGCAAATTTGCTCTGCTTCAGGACCTCCAGGACTTTTTTGCTTCTACCCTCTACAATGATGAAGGCCCTGCCCTGTCCTGTCAAAATAATCTATGACTCTCCACATCTTCACAGAAGTCTCTAGGATCTTCATCAAGCACCAGTTTTCCCTGGAACATATTCCAACTTCCCAAGTGTCTCTGGGAATGGTTCTCTGATACATTGGTTACCAAAATGGCAGGTGAAAATCACAACACCTGCTCAACTGACTCTAGGAAAGCCATCTAGGTGTGATTACCTTGCCCCTTAAAGGGTTGATCCCTGCCACGTGGTCTCTCACTTTTTTAGTCTTTCTCTCTCACTCACTTTCTCTCTCTCAGAGCACCGCATCCCTCCTTCTTTCTCTCTCCTCACCATGTCCTGTTTCCCACCCTCTCCATGCCCACTTAATAAACCTCTGACAAAGAAGATCGGTTGAGTCAGCTTCATCTTTCTTTTAATAATAAACAACATTGGTGCCTTGACTAGGGCTCCCCTAGCAAAGCTAGGATCCTTTTCTAGGATCTTTGGATAGGACAGTTACAACCAATTTTCTCCTAAAACCTCCATTTTTCTCTCAACTGCCCTCATCCCCTCCCTGGTTTCCCGGGCTGCTTCTGCTTTCCCCAGGCTTGTGTCCCTGGTGCCCACACCGTAGCGGATTGGAGTGGGCTCTCTGAGAGTTGCACCTATGCAGGTCCACCTCCTGCTGCAGTGGCTCCTGCAGTAAAGCCTGCTCCAGCTAGGATCTCTTTGCTGTCTGTAGAGACCTCTAGAGACACATGGCTCTGTCTGGAACCTTTGGCTCCAGAAGTGCAGAGTGTGTGATAAGATGATAGGCACTATACACTGGGGGGAGGCAAGCCAAAGGGACCCTGTGTTTACTATTCTGGCACCTAGCCTGGGAGTTTCACTCCTCGCTAAAATCAACTTTAAAGGCTTGGCACAGCACAGTCTGGAAACTTTTAAATCTCCTGTAGGATTTTAAAACCTCACGAGATTTCCAAAGTCATGTTGGTTTTGGGAGGAAGTGGGCGAAATTATAGTTTAACCATTCACTTAATGTGGCACAGCAGGATTTTAGGTTTGGGCAAAGAGGCCCCGCCTCGCATGCACCCTTCCAGACCACTGAGGAAGCCATGCCAATTGCCCCTGCCAAGCTGCTTTTTGTTTCACTGCGTGCTTTCTTCTAAGAGGCTTTTCCCAAGCTTTGTTAAAAAAAAAAAAGAAAAAAACAAATCTTTTCTCCCTGATTTCTGTACACTTTACTCTTTATTCTTATATTTTAAATTCCTTATCTAATGCTGTATATAAATTTCTCATTGGGTTTGCATTTATAAGTCTTAATCATAGCTAATTTTATATGATAACAAAATTTCAATGTTATAAATATCTATTGAAAGTAAATCGGTTTATGTGTTTCTCAAATATAATTTTAAATTTGCTTTATACTTTTCTGCTCAGGGGTTCATTATTATGTACAAGTTGATCACCAATATTCTAAATTAGGATTTATTAATTTTAGAGGTATTTATTTATGTTAAAGCTGGGTTAATTTGCAGCATGTCTATTATCAAATTTTAAAGTATGCTTGCTTAATTTTAAGATTGATCTATATTGTTCTGCTAAAATTGTTGGTTTTAAAATTTTAGCTCCGGGGTTCATTATTGCATACAAATTGATTACCAAAATTCTAAGTTAAGATCTATTAATTTAATATATATGTATATATTAAAACTGTGTCAATTTACTGTATCTCTGCTATCATAAACTTAATATAAGCTTGGTTTTGTTATCTTAAAACAATGTTATTAATCTGTAGTATAGCCTTAAACTATTATAAGCTCTAAACTTATACATTAAATCATACAAAAACTCTTATGCTCTCACTTTAATAAATTTTATTCATGACTTTTAAGATTCTAACTTAGCAAGGACAAAACCTAAAGTCCCAATATTTAATGGTTAACAAATGCAAGTTAATAGTCATTTCATAGATAATTATTTATAGTCCTAGAGATGCAAATGTGGTCTCAATGCAATTTTAAATAAACAGCTGAGGATGGTTCTTGAGTCACTATATAGGAGTTGGTAAAAATAGTGAGCCATCCCATCTGGCTCTAGAATTTAGCTGTGCTCTGAAGCTATTGGCATTCCCACAAAATAGCAAGAGGTTTGCATAGCCAAAAGTCCTTTCCATCAGGTGACATTTTCAAATGCAGCCAAGTGTATGCTGGTCCTGCTGCTAATGTAACATGCCAAAACTGGCTGCTTGCAAACTGGCCACTGGAAGTCAAAATTCTCCCAAGCAGTCTTGTCCTCTGTGCCCTGCCATGGAAGTTCACCTGCAAAGAGCCACAGACACTTCCAGCTTTCTAGCTCATTGTCCTGGTGTAGGATGAATGGCTCCTTGACACAGCAACCTCTACAGCTCTAGCACAGGTCTGTTATTGATCTCAGAATGAGGTCCCACAGACATATTGCCAACCTTTGTGATGGGAGACTTGAGATGCCTTCTCAGTTCTCTTTACATGCAGGAGACCAGGCCTTAAGCCTAAGTCCTAGAGCTGCTATTTTCAGGCCTAGACACAGTCCAGACTCAAGAAACAGGAGTAAATGAACAATTTGCCATTTCTTTAGCTAAAGGACAATAAATGGTCATAGAAGTTTCAACTATGTCTCACGGTAAATAATTAAATACAAAGATCCCTTTCAAAAAACATATTTGAGAGTTGTCTTAAGTTTTGTAAATGTAAGTCATACAATGTTTGGGAATTTAAAAAGGTGTCTTAAGTTTGATAAATACAAGTTATACATATTTGAGAGTCTTAAAATATGTCTTAACGTTGGTAATAAAATTTGTAAATGTTTGAGGGTCTAAAAATGCTTTAAGGTTGGTAAATGCAAGTTATAAAACGTACAAGATCTAAAGTGATTTAAGGAATCAACTTAAGTAGGTAAAAAGCTTAATATTTCGTCCTGATGCTATGCTACTGTTTTATTTACTGTCTAGAGTTTTAACTTTTATCAATAGGGCTCTAATTTATTAATCTGACTCTAATACAAAAACATTCCACTATACCACATACTATTATGGTTCTCAGCTCAAGACTGTAAGCCTCCACATTATGTATGCTTATACTAAAAGTGAAGAACAAGTGAGTTTCCCTTTTACTTCAAAAAAGGCTTTTGCCTTTTCAGAGCTCAACTTAGAAAATACTTAGGCTATTAACACAAACATATATGTCTACTGCTTTTTTCTACAATGTGATACTAACATGTCTATAGTTTTATCTCCTACTTAAAACTTAAAAGTAATTTTTGTAAGCTGCAGAAAGTTCACCTAAATACACCTCTCAAGTCAATTGGACGCAAGAGAAGTACTGCACTTGTTGCCAAACTCAAAAGGTGGGACTCCTCCCCTTTCCCTAGTTTTGGGACTTCCTTTCCTGGCTACCAGACTGCTATTTACTGCATGCAACACTGGCTGTATTGGTGATTTCTCCTTATTCACCAGCCACTAGATTGGTGAGTTCACTCCATTTTCTCCATCATAAAATGCCTCTTTGATAGGGGAAGCTTGCCCGCAGAGCTCCAGAAAATTTATACTATCTTATGAGATGGAGGGAACCCCCCCAAGTGTAGCCTTAACTATCTAGGTTTGACTCTCTATGCTGACCTCTATTTTCGGGCCCCAGTCTCCTTTTGGTAGTATGTCCCCACTCGCACATGGTTCCTACACCCCCTCTCTCACTCAATAGCTCTGTTGTGGGAAGACCTCACATTAGGTGATTTTTTTGTGACCTCCACTGTGCCCTGCTGTGTATCTGTGCCTTAACTGTGCCCCACTGGGTATCTATACCCCAGTATCTAGCCAAAAGCTGACAGGCTATTAGACCAGGTAAGACCCCTCTCCCTCAAGTCACATATTGCCATAGGGACACCTTTTGAAGGTCCCTGACTTCTCTGTGCCCAATGGGAGAAGCACAGATGCCTATCCCTCCAGATAGCATGTCCTCTGAGGAATTTTAGGTTTTTACACCTAGTGGCAGCTGGCACCAGGTACTCTAAGTTTACACTCTTCTGTAACCAAACTTCACCTCAATGACAGATCCAAAAGAAAGCTTTCTTTAAAAAGTGCAGGATGTTCCAACGAGGGGGTTAAGGCTTCTCATAATATTTCCTATAAACCCACACCTGTTTGTCTATATCCCCCATTTTTATTCATTATTAGCCAGATAGAGCCAAGTAATTGTGGTGATGATACTTGCTTTTTTGCCCAGTGCTGGAATGCTAGTAAATTTAGGTATGCCCTGGTTACTTGCATGCCTCACTGCGTGCCTGTGCCCGTTGATGCCCCTCACGCTATGACTCTCTTCAGACAGAAAAGGGATCGTGGAACTACAGCCACCATTGTTACTACCATCTCATTGGCGGCTATTGGAGCTACCACCGGGGCACTAGCCATGAGTCATACTGGGCAGACTGCTCAGACCCTGAACAATCATTTAGCCAATGTAGCTCATGCCTTAGTTGTACATAAAGGAATTAATGCTCAACTAAAAGGAAGCTTGATGGTGTTCAATCAGAGGATTGACCTCGTGCAGGAGCAAATTGATACCCTATGGCAAATCGCTCAACCTGGCTGTCAATGAAAATATGCTGGACTTTGAGTCACTAGCATATAACATGAGAATTTTTCCTGTGCTGCAAATACTTATATTTTAGGTAATTGGACTGGAGAATTCGATACTACGATGGAGCAGCTGAGAGTGGCCATTGTCACAGTAAATTCTACCAGAGTGGACGCAGGACTAGCCACAGGATTATCATCATGGATTGCTGCAGCCATGAATCATCTGAAGAAATGGGCGGGCATGGGAGCGTTAGCAGGCCTTCTGGTGTTGGTCTCCTTGGTTTGCCTGTGGTATATATGCAAGATTAGAGTCTCACAACAGTGTGATGCAGCCTTGATCATTCAGGCCTTTACAACCATTGAAGCAGGACATTCTCCCCAAGCATGGTTGGATACCATAAAAAGCTAAAATGTTACGCTCAGGATGCGAGGCTAAGCACTGCATTCAGGGTCAGCTGCTTTGGACCCAGAGAAGAGCATGTCTGGTTGCATGCGAGTTGATGCCCCAGGTCCTGCCTCTGAGAAAAAGGTATCGGACGGGTCTGATGCTCTTTGGGTGGATGACACCTAAACGAACATTGGTACAAAGTCCCAATTTATTTCTAATATCAGAGATCAGACCTCTACTCTTGCCTGATGTGTCTAAAACAAAAAGGGGGAACTGTAAAGAGCTGCGGAATGCTATGCCTTAAAGATGGAGCTGGTTTCTGCCTTCCACCTTCCCGATGGTGAGTACTCTCTGTCATGAATAATTCCCATTTGGCTAAGGCTGAGGATCTGGCTTGCTTCCATGTATGTGGACCTATCTGCATTGCCCACGTGGCACGCCTGGTTTGGCTACCCAGAGGCTATTTAAGATGTGGGCTGGCTTTCCCCGGGGTCCGAGGATTGTTCAAGGTTCCTGAATAAACTGCATTGAAAAAAAAATAAAAAAAAAAAAAAACAAAGAAAAAAAAACTTTCTAATTAAAAAAAAAACGTGCCAGTGATAGGGTAAATAACAGTCCCCCTCAGGTAGACCGAGGTTCCCATATTCAAGCCACATTGATCTAAACCTTCTACTTCTGTTTGCTCTCTCAAAAGTTTTCCTTTCCAAAAAGTATACTTAAAGGATATTCTCCATAACCTACTCAACTTTATCTTTTGCCTGTACATATGTTTCAGTGTCCTGCCAGACACAGATGCTGCCTATAGCCACAACAGTGCCAAAACAGCTACAGTTGTTCAACTCAGACCTCACAGAATTCCATCAATCTGGACTTGCACTTTCCCTACAGCCATGGATGTACTCACAGACCCTGGGAACATCAAAACTGCCTAATCTTCCTGGACTTGGGTAACATTTCAAACAATTCTTAAGAGACCTGGAAAGAACAACTCTCAACTTCCAATGGAATGACAAGAAACCCAGAAATGCTAAAACAATCCTTTAGAATAAAATATCAAAATAAAATATCAGACTTCACCAATGTCCCAATAACATGAAAAATAGTCTTTTAGAAAATCTGACATATCAATGAACAGTAGAATTTCTACAAAGTGATAACAAGGCTTCAAACTTATCTTCTAGAACAAGAACAGTTTATATCTCCAACATTCTAACTGCATTAATATTTAGATATGACACCTCAGAACTAACAGAGGTCATATTTAGATATGACCCACAACTAACAGAGGACTGACACTGTCCTGGAACAATTTCATAAGAGGTGCTTAGACTTATTTTCTCTAACCACAGTAGCCCTTGACTACTGTCAAGGAGGACATCCATGCTGGTACTGCTGCTGTATTATACTGTCTTTGAACAATAGTTTTTAGCTTGAATGGAATTGTCTGATCCATGGTCTAATAATATATCTAGCTACAGGATTGGCCATGTGACTGTGGGGTTGTGTGTCAGATATTGAATCTGAAATGTCCTTTGAGACTGACTCCCACTAGCCAAGGAAACTAAGGAGCTTCTCTCTCTCTTTTTTTTTTTTCATGGCAACTCAGGTTTACCAGTCAAATAAGATAGACCAGAGCTTCTCCCACAGACATTATTGGTAAGAAATTCACTTTTCACAATGAAAGAATCCTCAGAGAACTCTAGATTCATGACCTGTCAATGAAGACAAACCTCAGCTTGCAGCCAAGGTCATTTTGCTTGATGCTGCTCACCAGAAATGTACCTATTCTCCATGCTCACTCATGTCTTGCTCATCCTAAATTAAAATAGGGAACTGATCCTGGGACTATGATCCAATTTTTCAGAAGAACTCAAAGATTGCTACCAAGGCTGTAGTGGAATACTAAGGGATAGGGATTTTCTCAAGTTTTCTGCAGACATGGAGACATGGAGTACCTGGAACTGCCCTCTCTCTGTAGGTAAAATGGGATATTCCCCTTCTGCCCAATTGTTCTACCAACTCATCACTGTATGAGTGAGTGGTAAAATTTAGCCTTTGACACAATGGGATCTCAAAATATTCCCCTCTGAGCAAGGGAACAGGGTCTGCCTCATCCCTCTCCAAACATCACTGGCCCTTATTATAAATTTCACTGATTTCAAACATGAGAATCAAATTCTAGAAACCCATGCCACTTGAAAAAAATCAGCAGATGTGGTGTGAATTTGTCAGTCCAGCTTAATTTTCATAAGCTCAGCACAATTCCCATGAGGAAACCATTCAGAAACACCCAGTCAAGCTGTTTATTAATTCTGATATTGATGCTTGGTATTTTGCATGTTCAGGTGAAGACTTGGCTTTCCTAGACTGTAAAGAAGACTTAAAATCTGAGGCAATGCTAAGACCTCATGAGGTATGGTAGTCAATTTAATTTGGCTTTCGCATGCTCTAAGCATTAGTCTCTCTGTCAAATGGGCTTCAGAACTTCCCCACTTGCCATGGCATACAATTCTTCTTCCTACTGAAAGAAAGAACATTTCCATTTGTCCAAAGTAGGCTTCAGCATTCATTTTGTTTGAGTAGGTCCATCCTACTTCTGGAAATTATAAAGTAAGCCTTAGTACATTTTTCTAAATAAATGTTTCCAATGTTTGTCCTTCAACCTATGGTGAACTGAATATTCCACAATGATTCAGATAAGAAAATCTGACATATATAAAATGTCAAGGAACTTGGTTAAACTATTTTTTTAAAAGCAAACTCTGTCCACACCCTTTTACTTCAGGGAATCTATACAAAATCTTCTGATTTTGGAAGCTAAAAACCAGGCCACAGATATGAAAACTCACTAAAATATTCATCTTTTTCTCAATGAACTTTAAATCAACACCGTATGACAATATTTTCCTCAGAGAATCATACATAGAAACCACAGGTCTATTTTTCTAGGTGTTCTTAAAATGTTCCCTCTGACTTGAATGGCCAGGCATGCCCAAATGACCAAAGAAAAAGAAGAGCATATTGAACTGAAGTCCTGGGATCAGACTGCAAATATCTAAGTCCTGATTGAAAACTTTATACCTTTCAGAATACCACCTTAAATGAGAAACCCCATCTTTGTTGTCCTCAACTCTGCTGTTGATGACAGGCTTTTGGAAGAAACAGATTCAGGGATTACTAACCAAACTGTAAGAGAAAAGTGCTTTGATTGGTGTCAAGTATGCCCCAGAGTCCCAGAATACAGGATTACTCTCAGCTCTAACCATGTTTGACCTGATAAGTTACAGCAGCAATTGTATTCAATTTCCAAGGTAACCTTGGAGATTCATCTTCTGCCTGAGAGATTCTTGTAAATTCCTTCTGTGCCTCCCAACAAATCTCCTTTTCAAGAATCATGCCTATGACTTTCCCACTATGGCCAGAGTAGTTTTTCACACCAAACAGTTGCATGAGATACTTGCTCCATAGATATCCAGGGATTTCAGGTTTAAGGTATCATAGCCAAGTTTAACTGTCAGAGCAAAGAAGCTGTTCCATCTCCCTTCAGGTCATTCTTTGGAAATTGATAACTTCAACATTTTTCTGGATATTGACTGCTGAAATGCAAACTAGAGGAAGCAAGCTAGCCAGTGATAGTCATCCAATCTTTTCGAAGGGAAGAAGGCCTCTTCCCTCCCAGAATGAACAGAAATGATGAAGATATAAATCTCTGAAATTTATTTGATGGGAATTTTCTCCCCTTGTGTAAGTTATCAGGGACATTCTCCTCACCAGAAGGATGCATGTGAACTTCACCCTCAGCTTAGGGTATAGTTTTCTTCTCCTTTTTCAAGAGTTTTCCTTCCTTGCCCTGGTGCAACTTTTTTCCTCTTTCCCCAAAATTAGCATATTTCTTCTCATTATATTGAATAGAATGTGTGAAATCTGCTAGGACTAGGATTGTCTTACACACCACTTGCCTATTGGGCCCTAAAACATTTATTTTCTGTGATGTGGTACTTATATAGTCCTATTGCTACCCTCTGAAAATTTTTCCTTCTCTGAACAAATGACCCTTATGCTTTGTACTCTGCACTAAACATTATTACACATTCCAATCTTCTAAATATGTTTGTCGACCAAGTGTCTATCCAAATCCAACAAGAATATGTCAGACATTCAGTTTCTGCAGAAGGGGATCTGGGAAATCTAATTATATTGAGCAGCTCTCAAACTAGACACTGTTTGCAAAGGGTATCTCAGGTCTCCATTCCTTTCACTAGGAGTTTGAAGATCCCATTATATTACTAAAGAATCACTGGAGATTCCCATATGTTCATGCCTCACACATGGCACTATTAAATAAGAGTTCTTCAAAATTAGCATCCAATCCCCACCTAAGATTAAACTACAATGCATAGACAACCAGTTGGATCTAACTACCACCCCCTTTAAATAATAGAACACAAGTTGGAAACCTGAAATTAGATTTCATGCCATCTGCATCAAAGTTGGGCACCATTAGTATTTGTAGAAACACTTAACCTGTTGGAAGATTGTCATGATAATTACCTAGCCACTTAAAGAATTCACTCAACATATGCATGCTTGTATTGGTAAATATAGTTGGAAGCTAGCAAGCAGAACCAGAAAATTCCTCCAATACCTAAGATATCCCATGAACTTCCCCATCTGACCAGAGGTGAATGGATATTCCTATTCTGCCAAATATGGATCATGTCACTCTCCACAAAGGAAGACTTTTGTGAGTACTCCTTTGTGAATGAGGTCTCATAACTTTCCATTCTGAGAAGAGGTTCTCAGAATTCCCCTGTCTCCAAGGTACCTAAAAACTTCTCTCCTTTATTGATGTGGTTATGAAAATTATCATGGCTCAGATTATCTCTCAGTCATTAACCATGTGGATTTAGGCATTACCCACCTGCACAAGTGAGAATCTGAAGGACCATTGAAACACCATCTTTGACCACAGGAAACTCACTACTCTTATTCCAAAGGTAATATTAAACATGATCTTTTGCATAATACTGTGTCATTTCTTGTAGTATAAATTCATGAACTCTTAAGCATTCTGTTGTGACTCTGAATTACATAAAAGCCAACATATATGCTCTAAAGAATAAAGGTTGAAGCGTGGGTGTCTTCCCATTGTTCTACCCTGGTTTAGTCCACAAGGATCTATGATGTAGATATACAGGCAGGATCCTGTGAAATGTTCATTCATCTTATGATTAGCTTCTGCCTATATATGGACACAAAAAGACAAACTGAAGAAGCTAAAGTAGCCATGCACAGCTGCAAGGTAAAAACAACAAGTAACATATAATTGCAAGCACATTAGAATCACAGCTGACTTCAAGAGAGACTATGAAAACCAGAAGGGCCCGGATGGTTATCATACACACACTAAGAGAACACAGATAGCAGCCCAGGTAACTATACCCAGTAAAACTCTCAAACCTCATAGATGGAGAAAATAAGATATACAATGACAAAAACAAATTTCAGTAATACCTACATAGAAATCCAGGGTTACAGAAGACACTAGAAGGGAAAATACAACCAAAGAAAGCTAGCTATGTTCTAAAAAACACAGGAAATAATTAAATTCACTAGAGTAAAACAAAGAGCAACCAAGCACACAACCTTATGACCACAGCCAACATCAAATTCAAAGGAATTAACAGCCACTGATCATTAACCTCTCTCAACATCAATGGGCTCAATTCTCCAATGAAAAGACACAGACTAACAGAAAGGATGGATAAACAAAACACAGCAATCTGTTGCATACAAGGAACACACCTAAGGCACAAAGATAGACATTACTTGAAAATAAAGTTTAGAAGAATGCTTTCCAAGCAAATGTACCCAAGAAGCAAGCAGAAGTAGCCATTCTAATATCTGATGAAATAGACTTTCAACCAAAATTAATACAAAGAGATGGGGAAGGACACTTCATACTCATCAATGGAAAATTCCACTAGGAAGACATCACAATCCTAAACATCAATGCTTCAAATACAAGGGCAAACACATTTGTAAAGGAAACATTGGTAAACCTTAAACCACACATAGATCCCCACACATTAATAGTGGGAGACTTCAACACCCCACTCTCAACAAAGGACAGCTCAAACAAACAGAAATTAAACAAAGAAACAATTTCTCTAACAGAGGTCATAAATCAAATGGACGAAACAGACATTTACAGAACCTTACACTCCAACTCAACAGATTTTACCTTTTTCTTGGCACCTCTTGGAATGTGCTCCAAAATAGACCAGATAGATGGTCATAAAGCGAACCTCAAAAGATACAAGGAGATTGAAATAATCCCTTGTATCCTGTCTGATCACCATGGAATAAAGCTGGACCTCAGAAATAACAGAAATATCACAAAGCCTGCACACTCATGCAAACTGAACAACTTTCTACTACATGACAGCTGGGTCAGGAAAGAAATGAAAAAAGAAATTAAAGTCTTCCTAGAATTAAAGGAAAATGAAGGAACAACATAACCAAGCTTGTGGGACACAATGAAAGCAGTTCTAAGAGGAAAGTTCATAAAACTAAGTGCCTTCAAGAAGAAACCTGAGACATCTCATTCAAGCAGCTTTATGGCTCAGTTAAAAACCTAGAAAAGAAGAAGCAGACACAGAAAAAAGGAGTAGATGGTTGGAAATTATCAACATCATGGCTGAAATCAATCAATTAGAAACAAATAAAACAATTCAAAGAATCAATGAAACCAATACGTGGACATTGAGAAAATCAACAGGATAGACAAACTCTTAGCCAAGCTAACTAAAAGGCAGAGAGACACCATCCAAAAAAAAAAAAAAAAAAAAAAAAAAAAAAAAAAAAACAGAATTGAAATGGGGGACATACCTGCAGACATGGAGGAAATCCAAACAATCATTAGGACTTACTTCAAAAGTCTATATGCCACAAAATTTTAATATCTAAATGAAATGGACAATTTTCTTGATCGATTCGAAGTACCAAAGCTGTATCAGGAACAGGTAAATCAATTAAATAGTTCTATTTCCCCCAAAGAAATAGAAGCATGCATCGAAATTCTCCCATCTAAAAAAAGCTCAGGAAGAGATGGTTTCAGTGCAGAATTCTACCAAAGAAGAGCTACCAGTTCTCTTCAAACTTCTCCACAAAATAGAAACAGAAGGAACATTACCAAACTCATTCTATGAAGCCACAGTCACATTGGTACCTAAATCTCACAAAGACCTAACAAAGAAAGAGAATTTCAGGCCAATCTCCCTTATGAATATTAATGCAAAAATATTCAACAAAAAAACTTGCAAACTGAATACAAGACCACATCAAAGATACCATCTACTATGACCAAGTAGGCCTCATCCCAGGCATGCAGGTGTGTTTCAATGTAGAGAAATTCAATAATGTGATCCACTTTATTAACAAAATGACTAATCTCCCTAGATGCTGAAAAAGCATTTGACAAAATCAACATCCATTCATGTTTAAAGTCTTGGAGTGATCAGGGATAAAAAGCACATATCTAAATATAGTAAAGGCAATATAAAGCAAGCCTATAGCTAACATTAAACTGAATGGAGAGAAAGTTAAAGCAACCCCACTGAAATCAGGGACAGGACAAGGCTGCCCACTCCCTCCATATCTCTTCAACATACTTCTGGAAGACATTGCTATAGCAAAAAGAGAGTTTAAGAGTTGGAGGAAATAAAATTGCAAAGGAAGAATTCAAATTATCACTATTTTATATGATATGATAGTATATGTCAGGGACCCCAAAAAATCTACAATGGAACTTCTACAGCTGATAAACACTTTCAGCATATGGAAAGATATAAAAATAACTCAAAAATCAGTAGCCCTTCTGTACACAAAAGACAAAAGGGTTCAGAAAGAAATTAGGAAAACATCATCCTTCACAATAGCCAAAATTGTCATAAAGTACCTTGGTGTAAACCTAAACAAGCAAGTCTAAGACCTGTATGAATAAAAAAAAAATTCAAGTCTCTGAAGAAAGAACTAGAAGATGATATCAGAAGATGGAAAGATCTCCCATGCTCATGGCTTGGCAGGATTTACATACTAAAAATGGCCATCTTACCAAAAGCAATCTATAAATTCAATGCAATTCCAATCAAATTACCAATACAATTCTTTACAGACCTGGAAAGAAAAATTCTCAAATTCATATGGAATAACAAGAAACCCAGAATTGTGAAAACAATCCTCTACAATAAAAGATCTTCTGGAGGTATCTCTATCCCTGATCTTAAGTTGTACTATAGAGCAACAGTTTTAAAAACTTCATGGTACTGGCATAGAAACATAATGGTGGATCAATGGAACCCAACAGAGGACCCAGAAATAAACCCACACATTTATGGACACCTGATCTTTTTTTTTTTTCGTAAAAATAATTTATTGATATTTAATTTTTCCAATATTTGTCACAAATTCAAGTAATTAGCACCTACCACATAAGTATTATTTTCGTACATGAAACAGACAGGACACTGAGGAACTAATATAACAAAAAATTAAATATGGTTCTTTATTAAAGACGGTTATGATTTGATAGACACATTGTATTAAGGAGGAATTTTCTTTTTTTTTCTTTTTTTTCATCAATTACACTTTATTCATTCTGCATCCCCCATAAGCCCCTCCCTCCTCCCCTCCCAATCCTACCCTCCCTCCTCCCTCTGCTTGCATGCCACTCCCCAAGTCCACTAATAGGGGAGGTTCTCCTCTCCTTTCTGATCTTAGTCTGTCAGTTCACATCAAAAGTGGCTGTATTGTCCTCTACTGTGGCCTGGTAAGGCTGCTCCCCCCCCCCAGAGGGAGGTGATCAAAGAGCAGGCCAATCAGATTATGTCAGAGGCAGTCCCTCTTCACATTACTATGTAACCCAATTGGACTCTGAACTGCCCTGGGCTACATCTGTGCAGGGGTTCTGGGTTATCTCCATGAATAGTCCATGGTTGGAGTATGAGTCTCTTGGAAGTTCCCTGTGTTCAAATTTTCTTGTTCTGTTGCTCTCCTTGTGGAGACCCTGTCCTCTCCAGCTCTTACTATTTCCCAGTTCTTACCTAAAATTCCATTCACCTGCCCAACAGTTGCCCATCCGGCTCAGCATCTGCTTTGATAGTCTGAAGGGCAGAGGCTTTCAGAGGCCCTCTGTGGTAGGTTCCTAGGTTGTTTCCTGTTTTCTTCTTCTTCTGATGTCCATCCTCTTTGCCTTTCTGGATGGGGATTGGACATTTTAGTTAGGGTCCTCTCTTGCTTAGTTTCTTTAGATGCACAGGTTATAGTGGGTTTGTCCTATGTTGTATGTCTATATGAGTGAGTATATACCATGTGTGTCTTTTTGCTTCCTGGACAACTCACTCAGGATGATCTTTTCCAGATCCCACCATTTACCTGCAAATTTCATGATTTCCTTATTTTTCATTGCTGAGTAATATTCCATTCTGTAGATGTACCACAATTTCTGCATCCATTCTTCAGTTGAGGGTCATCTGGGTTGTTTCCAGCTTCTGGCTATTACAAATAAAGCTACTACAAACATGGTTGAGCAAATGTCCCTTTGGTGTACTTGAGCCTCTTTTGGATATATGCCCAGTAGTGGTATGGCTGGATCTTGAGGAAGCGCTATTCCTAGTTGTTTGAGAAAGCGCCAGATTGATTTCCAGAGTGGTTGTACAAGTTTACATTCCCACCAGCAGTGGAGAAGGGTTCCCCTTTCTCCACAACCTCTCCAGCATGTGTTGTCACTTGAGTTTTTGATCTTGGCCATTCTCATGGGTGTAAGGTGAAATCTCAGGGTTGTTTTGATTTGCATTTCCCTAATGGCTAGTGAGGTTGAGCATTTCTTTAAATGCTTCTCTGCCATTCGGTATTCCTCTACAGAGAATTCCCTGTTTAGCTCAGTTCCCCATTTTTTAAGTGCTTTACTTGGTTTGCTGCTTTTCAGCTTCTTTAGTTCTTTATATATACTTGATATGAGTCCTCTGTCAGATAAAGGGTTGGTGAAGATTCTTTCCCAATCTGTAGGTGGTCGCTTTGTTTTGATGATGGTGTCCTTTGCTTTACAGAAGCTTTTCAGTTTCATGAGTTCCCATTTATTGATTGTTGCTCTTAGAGCCTGTGCTGTTGGTGTTCTGTTCAGGAAGTTTTCCCCTGTACCAATGAGTTCTAGGGTATTTCCCACTTTTTTTTCAAACCGATTTAATGTGTCTGGTTTTATGTTGAGGTCTTTGATCCACTTGGACTTCAGTTTTGTGCAGGGTGACAAGTATGGATCTATTTTCATTTTTCTACATGTAAACATCCAGTTAGACCAGCACCATTTGTTGAAGATGCTATCTTTTTTCCATTGTATGGTTTTGGCGTCTTTGTCAAAGATCAGGTGTCCATAAGTGTGTGGGTTTTATTTCTGTGTCCTCTGTTCGGTTCCATTGATCCACCATTCTGTTTCTATGCCAGTACCATGCAGTTTTTAAAACTGTTGCTCTATAGTACAACTTAAGATCAGGGATAGAGATACCTCCGGAAGATCTTTTATTGTAGAGAATTGTTTTAGCAATTCTGGGTTTCTTGTTATTCCAGATGAAGTTGAGAATTTTTCTTTCCAGGTCTGTAAAGAATTGTGTTGGTAATTTGATGGGCATTGCATTGAATCTAAAGATTGCTTTTGGTAAGATGGCCATTTTTACTATGTTAATCCTACCAAGCCATGAGCATGGGAGATCTTTCCATCTTCTCATATCTTCTTCTAATTCTTTCTTCAGAGAGTTGAAATTTTTTTTCATACAAGTCTTTGACTTCCTTGGTTAGGGTTACTCCGAGGTACCTTATGTCACTTGTGGCTATTGTGAAGGGTGTTGTTTCCTTAATTTCTTTCTCAGCCCTGATCTTTGACCAAGATGCCAAACCATATAATGGAAAAAAAAGATAGCATCTTCAACAAATGGTGCTGGTCTAACCGGATGACTACATGTGGAAAAATGCAAATGGATCCATACTTATCACCCTGCACAAAACTAAAGTCCAAGTGGATCAAAGACCTCAACATAAAACCAGACACATTGAATCTGTTAGAAGAAAAAGTGGAGGAAACACTAGAACTCAATCGTACAGGAGACAATTTCCTGAACAGAACACTAAGAGAACAGTTTCTAAGAGAAACAATCAATAAATGGGACATCATGAAACTGAAAAGCTTCTGTAAAGCAAAGTACACCATCATCAAAACAAAACAGATTGCCTACAGATTGGGAAAGAATCTTCACCAACCCTTTATTTGACAGAGGGCTAATATCTGATATATATACATATATATATACATATATATATGTATGTATATATATATAGATAGATAAATAAAACTAAAGAAACTGAAAATAAGCAAAACAATCCAATTAAAAATGGAGAAAAGAGCCAAAGAGAGAACTCTATAGAGTAATATTGATTGGCAGAGAAAAATTTAAAGAAATACTCAACATCATTATCCATTAGTGAATAGAAATAAAAGTGACCATGAGATTTCACCTTACACCCATCAGAATGGACAAGATGAAAAACTGAAGTGACAACACATGCTGGAGAGGTTGTGGAGAAAGGGGAACCCTCCTCCACTGCTGGTGGGAATGTAAACATGTACAACCACTCTGGAAATCAATCTGGCACATTCTCAGACAACTAGGACTAATAGGACTTCTCAAGATCCAGCCATACCACTCCTATGCATATATCCAGAAGAGGCTCAAATTCACCATAAGGACATTTGCTCAACCGTGTTTGTAGCAGCTTTATTTGTAATAGCCAGAACCTGAAAAAAGCCCAGATGCCCCTCAAGAGAAAAATGGATGTAGAAACTGTGGTACATCTACACAATGGAATATTACTCTGCAATGAAAAATAAGGAAATCATGAAATTTGCAGGCAAATAATGGGACCTGGAAAGGATCATCCTGAGTGAGCTGTCCCAGAAGCAGAAATACACACACAGTATATACTCACTCATATAGATATATAATATAGGATAAACCTACCATACTCTGTACATCTAAAGAAACAAAACAAGATAGAGGACCTTGAGTAAAATGCTCAATCTCCATCCTGAAAGGCAAAGAGAATGGACTTTAGAAGAATAAGAAAAAAACAGGAAAGAACCTAAGAACCTGCCACAGAAGGTGTATGAAAGGTTCTGTCCTGCATACTATCAAAACAGACATTGAAAATTACGGTCAATTGTTGGGCATAGTGTTTGGAATCTTACGTAAGAAGTGGAAAATATCCATACATGGTCCTTGGTTGAATGTCAGTCTCAGAAAAGACCCTGTGCCCAGATATATTTGGTCCTTGTGGAGCTCCTATCCTTTCCCCATCAGACTAACTCCACTTCTTTCTTATGATTCCCTGTACTCTGCCAAAGGTTTGGTCATGAGTCTTTGCTTTGATAACACTGCTAGTTAAAGTCTTTCAGATGCGCTCAGTAGACTCCTGTCATATGTTCAATGCACATCCCATCTGTCTTTCTAAATGAAGATTGATCATCTTACCCCATGTCACCTCAATTGATTATCTTTTTTAGGTGTATAGATTTCATTATGTTTATCATATCTTATAGGTCTATATAAGTGAGTATATCCCATGTTTGTGTTTCTCCTTCTGGGATATTTCACTCAGAATGATCTTTTCTAGATCCCACCATTTGCCTGCAAATTTCATGGTTTCCTCCTTTTTGATTGCTGAGTAATATTCCATTGTATAAAAATACCACAATTTCTGTACCCATTCCACTGTTGATGGACATCTGGGTTGTTTCCAGGTTCTGGCTATTACAAATAGAGCTGCTATAAACATGGTTGAGCAAGGGTCCTTTTTGTGTACTTGAACAAACTTTGGGTATATACCTAGCAGTGGTATAGCTGGGTCTGGAGGAAGCACTATTCCTATTTGTCTTAGAAAGCGCCAGATAGCTTTCCAGAGTGGTTGTACCAGTTTACATTCCCACCAGCAGTGGAGGAGGGTTCCCCTTTCTCCACATCTTCTCCAGCATGTGTTATCGCTTGAGTTTTTCATCTTGGCCATTCTGATGGGTGTAAGGTGATATCTAAGGGTCGTTTTGATTTGCATTTCCCTGATGGCTAATGAGGATGAGGATTTCTTTAAGTGTTTTTCTGCCATTCGATATTCCTCTGTCGAGAATTCTCTGTTTAGCTCTGTTCCCCATTTTTTAATTGGATTACTTGGATTGCTGCTTTTCAGTTTCTTTAGTTCTTTGTATATACTGGATATTAGTCCTCTGTCAGATAAAGGGTTAGTGAAGATTCTTTCCCAATCTGTAGGCAGTCGTTTTGTTTTGATGACGGTATCCTTTGCTTTACAGAAACTTTTCAGTTTCATGAGGTCCCATTTATTGATTGTTGCTCTTAGAGCCTGTGCTGTTGGTGCTCTGTTCAGGAAGTTGTCTCCTGTGCCAATGAGTTCTAGGCTGTTCCCCACTTTTTTTTCCAATTGATTTAGGGTATCTGGTTTTATGTTGAGGTCCTTGATCCACTTTGACTTTAATTTTGTGTAGGGTGATAAATATGGATCTATTTTCATTTTTCTGCATGTAGACATCCAAGGACCATGTATGGATATAACCTAGAACCTCCACTCAGATGTAGCCTGTGGTAGCTCAGTAACCAATTGGTTTCCCTAAGTGAGGGGAACAGGGACTATTTCTAACAGGAACTCAATGACTGACTCTTTGGTCTCTCCACCCCCGAAGGGAGAAGCAGTCCTATTCTGCCACAGAGAAGGGCTTTGCAGCCAGTCCTGAAGATACCTGATAAAACAGGATCAGATGAATGGGGAGGAGGTCCCCCATCAGTGGACTTGGAAAGGGGCACGGTGGAGATAAGGGAGGGAGGGAGGGACTGGGAAGGAATGAGAGATTGGGACACGGCTGGGATACAGAGTTAAAAAAATGTAACTGATAAAAAAAAAATTAAAAAAAACAAAATAAAAATTGAAAATACCATTTATTCAAAATAAATGGAAACCGACTAAATGTATTGAGTCTGATAAAATATAAAGCTCTTGATATGCCTTAGTGAAAAAAAAATTGTCCACAAAGACTTGCCTTTACAGAAATATACCATATACAAATATACTTGGTATTTCAGTAGGTTAGTGGAGAAATGCCACTAGCAATAAATAAATTAATTGAAATAGTGTATGGTATCCATTCAAATTCTATTACATTCTAATAAATTTGAAAAATTAAAAAAAAAAGAAGTGGAAAATAGTAAGATTTGGAGAGGAGAGAAACTCCACAAGGAGAGCAACAGAACCAGAAATTTGAACACATGGTTGTTCCCAGAGACTCATACTCCAACCAACTACCAGGCATGGAGTTAACATAAAACATCTGCACAGATGTACCCCATGGCAGTTTAGTGCCAAAGTGGGTTACATTACTATGTATGAGGGACTGCCTCTGACATTATGATTGGCCTGCTCTTTTATTACCTCTCCATGAGGGGGGAGTAGCCTTACCAGGCCACAGAAGATGACAATGCAGCCACACTTGATGTGATCTGATAGACTAAGATCAGAAGGAAGGAGAGTCGGATCTCCCCTATCAGTGGACTTGGAGAGAGGCATGCTTGAAGAAGTGAGAGGGAGGGTGCTTCTGGTAAGGGACAGCAGAGGGGCTTATGGGGGGAAACAAAGTGAATAAAGTCTAATTAATAAATAAAATTAAATTTAAAAAAGGAATAAAGATTCAAGCCTTGATGTCTTCCCACTGCTCTACACTGGTTTCAGTCCACAGATACTATGAAGTAGATTTAAAGGCAGGATCCTGTGTAATGTTCATCCATCCTATGACTTTAAATCAAATGACTTTATAGTTTATGCCCATATACAGACACATGAATACAAAGTGAAGAAGCTATGCTTGCCATGCAGAGCTACCCAGGATGATTGAAAATGGCTCAGATTGTTTCCTGAAGTCTTCTAGAGACAGCAGAGATATAAAACTTATTCACCCTATAGAAGAGGTGGAAGCTAAAGAACAGTGACAGGACCTTCCCTCACTAAATAAGGTAGCAGGGAGACTCATGTTCAAACAGAATGTTCAATGGCATTAACACTTTGGAAAACCCTCACCTTTGCCCAACTAGGTTTCACCTTTTCTCTTTCTCATATGGCGCCCAGTTCTTCCTCTATTCCTAAATTACCTCACTTCTTTTACTTCACTGAATTGAATGGCAGACCTCAGACCTTGGAAAAGGCCTACTAACTTTGTATGAAATATTCATTTTACAGAAAGATGCTCAAAATTTGTGGTTCTTTGAACAGTGGATCAACTCATTTCCCTTCTGATGAATGTGGCCTCATAAAAAGTAAGCCATTTACCACTCCTGTAGAATTAAGAATCAGTTCCATTCATGTGAAATCCAGTGTAGTGCAAAAGGAAACTACGATGACCTCCTTCAAGCACAACAGCTACAGTGATTTTATTCCTGCCTAACAGTTTTAGGCCCATGCCACAGTAATGAACAAATAACCTCTTTTTCCAAGAGGTTCCCATTATTACAATCTGTTCTCGTAGTTTGTTACAAATGTAGCCTCTGACCAAAGAAGTACCAAGAGTGTCTCCTCTTCTTTCCAAGGACAACTTAGACTTGAATTTCAAAGGCATATCAGGTTTGTACCAATCCCTCTGACCACAATTGCCAGGCAAACAGCACTGAAACCAATGTGACTTCACAGAATTTGGGGTTTAGGTCAGAAGACAGTATATTGAAATCTAAAGCTAACACACATGCCAATGCCTAGCAGGTATTTGTCTGAAAAGCAATATTCTGATCATTATTTTATAGATTTGCACAGATGAATATACCTTTCAAGAATCATAAGAATACAGACAATCACTTATTTTCCGAGTAGAGTGTTTGCTTCTTAGACTTGTCACCTCAGTCTATGTAATATATGGATAGTGGAAACTGGTGAGAAGAGTTGGAAGCAAATAATGTAACGCCATCCTCTCACTACCCAAGATTAGCTAGGTCTTTCCCCTTTGCACCATGGTGTGGCTATATCTTGCTCTTGTGTTACACATAGCCAGGCACTTTCTTTTGAAGCCAGATAGTTCAGGATGGCCCTCAAAATTTTCAGCTCAGGATATATGTTCTTTGAACTGTGCCTTCTTAAGGTATCTTACATTACCCCTTCTTTGTTCAAGGGACATCAGATTTTGACCTTGATGAAAATGGCCTTCATGCCTTTCTTCTTTTAGTAGTAATGTATAGCCCAGACCTTCTCTCTGTGTGTATGATGAACATTGAGAATGCCTGCCTTTTACTAAAGAAATTTCAGATTTGTCCTTTTAATCAAGGGGACCAGTATCAACAGTCCCACAGATCATTCCCCACATTCATGTTGGCTTCTAATATATCCCTCTGATGGTGAATTTCCTTAATCTTTTCCTCTACCCATGGCACCTAGGAAAATACATTTATAACCCGCAGGGATTTCTGTTATCTATGCTCTGATTTCAAAGAGCCTGAAACTTAGGTCATCTGTCCTTTGTTCTGGTCACCAAAATGAAGAGCTACCATCCTGCATGCATGTAGTCATGTATCTGTTGATAAGCTTCAACAGAACTTGGAGGCTGACAGTCCTGACATATGAATAACAATAGGATGGCCATTAGGCTAATAATGTATGGCTGAAGATGTTAAGTGTGTCATAATCTTTCTTCCACTACACAAATTAGGCTGGATCCTCTGTTAACCCTAAGATTATGGGTTGTGACTTTGTGCATTTGCTACTCTATGTCTGCTTCAGGCTTCTACTCCTGAGCACTATTTCTTTAGACCATCATTTTATCTACAGGACATGTCCAATGTATCCTCTCTAACCAAGTAGGAACAATAACTCAGCCATAGGACTGAGTGAACCTGAGTTAAGGTCCCAAACTCCTACTCCAGTTATAAAAAGGCCCTCACAAAAATCAGTTTCTTTGTGATTAAGGAGGCTCAAACCTTATACTGTTACATAACAGTATCACATCCACCTTTCACCTCATATGAAAGGAAAATACTCCTTTTTTGCAGTGCTCCTTAAATTCCTACCCGGTGGCTAAGGGGTCTGAAAATGTCTCCTTTCATAGAGTTGCTTCCATGCCTCTCCCTCATCCTATGTGTCCCTCATACACTACACTTCTATTCAGAAATTCTTAGTCTTACCCTCTCTGTCTAGAGGGCTGGAAAATCTACTCCTCATACCCAAATAGACCTTAAAATATCCTGCTTTTCCCAAGGGAAATGTCTGGCCTATTTTCTCTTGTTGAGGTTTTTACAGATCTTACTCTACTGACTTTGTATGCTTGCTCTATTCCCAACTGTGTAGGATTCCTTCCAACCTTCTTCCTGCTTCATAGAGTGTAACTCACTAACACTACGAATAAATGAGCCATGGCCTTATTCAATCTGACCAAAGGATTTTGACACCAAAATTAACCATTCAACCTTTTGAAAAGGCAACAATTTTTAACAGGCCTTCCACAAAGCCTATAGAATATGTGGATAGTATAAAATGAAAAAGCATTTGTAGGTGATCAGGCAATATTATAACTTCCTCTGTTCCACAAAGTTTTTAGATTTTGTTAATAAGAAAATGTTTTTCTTGTTTTATTGAACATAGCCTGCCCAAATGTTTTAAGCTTCTCCTTGAGAGATGTAGATCATCATCTTTGGACAAAATAGCTCAGAAATTTTGCTTATGACCTGCTTGCTCAGCATTTCACTATATTCAAATAGATACTGCCATATTACTTCTTTGAAGAAGGCTATACTCATCCTTTTACTTCTTTCCATATGTGCCCCATTTAAATCCCAATATTCCATACACACATGTAGACATTTCCAATGAAGATATCTCCAGACTTGGCCTCTGTTAGCAAGGAAATCCTACTTATTCACCATATGCCTAGGTGATTTTATTGCTACCACTTCTAATTAGTCTCCATAAAAGTATTGATTTGTACAAAGTGGTTTCAGAACATACAGGAATGAGACCCAAAACTACAGAGTACCAAGGTGAGTGTAAATTCTGTCTTCATTTGGCACTTTAGCATATACCACCCCCCTACATATAGAGGAATATTTGGAAGACACAGTTCCAAAGACTCCTTCATAGCACTCTTATAAGATTTGTAAGAAGGTTGCCATGATTGTCACAGACATTCAGAATATGTGTGGTGTAGATTTTGAGTTTGATTTTGGAGCTAATGAAGCAGTGAATGCCAAGAACACTATATATTCTCAAGTTATCAATCAAACTTCAGGTTTGGCTCACTAGGGTTAGAGGTATATGACATAGAGAGCCTGAAGCTATTTCATGAAACCCTGGGAAGCTACTATATCATTCATCTGCTTTAGAATTTCATATATATTACCTGTCCCAAGATAAATAATTCCCCTTGTGCCTACAGGGAATTTGAATTTACAACACCTAACCAAAGAAGTCAGATAACCAAAAGTATCCACTTTTTTTGCATTTTTATTTAACTTTTATTAATTATACTTTATTCATTTTGTATCCCCCCATAAGGCCTGCCCTCCTCCCCTCTCAATCCCACCCTTCCTCCCCTTTTTGCATGCATGCCCCTCCCCAAGTTCACTGATGGGGAGGCCCTCCTCTCCTTTCTGATCTTAGTCTATTAGTTTTCATCAGAAGTGGCTGAATTGTCATCTTCTGTGGCCTGATAAGGTTGCTCCCCCCTCAGAGGGAGGAGATCAAAGAGCAGGCCAATCAGATTATGTCAGAGGCAGTCCCTCTTTCCATTACTATGAAACCCACTTGGACTCTTGAAGCAGATTTTAGACTATCTCCACTACCCATGTATTCTCCAACAATTCCTCTTTTGAGCACTGGGATTTCTGACCTGCCTGTTGTAAAAAGATACTTCCTGTGTGGAAGATCTTTTTTTACTATTGTTGTGTCTTTAAATCTTTTATTCTAGACCTGAGGTTGTGTGGCTAAATATCTTCAGTATCATAAATACCTTCAGTATCAGTGCAATCTACTGGAATTTAAGTATCAGTTGGTACACAGTAATAACTGAAGCATGTACAAAGAGTGAAGAGGGGTTTCAGAGTGTAATTTCTGAATATATCCAGCAACAATGGACAAACGTATTACTAAACAAACCTTTGCTTATCAATTGGACATTGTGGTTGTTTTATTTTTTAATTTATTTTTATTTTTCTTTGTATTTGTGTTTGTGTACAATTTTGAAGTCCAATCATTTTGTCTTCATTAGGGGTAGTAATTAATGCTCAGTGTATGATTATGAAGTTAAAGGCACTGTGTTATTTGAATCCAGTTTATCATTACATCTGATTATCTATCATTAATGTTCATAGGTAGGTAGATATGTTGTAACTACCTCTATATCATCAGTCTGTATGTGCATCCCTCTTTATCCATTCAGCTATCTATAGTCTATGAATATATGTATGCTTGTAGCTAGGTAGACATTCAAGTATCTATTATTTTTTATCATTACTGTACCTATCAATTAACCTATCTAGCTAAGTGAAGTGTTGTGTTGAGTGTATAGTTTGCATTTAGGAGGCAGAAGTACATGTTGTGACATTTGTCTTTCTTTCATGTTTATCTAGAGGATCAAACACATCAGATGAAATCACTACTCACTTGTCTAACCAATCTAAGGCTATATGGTAAAACTTACTTAAAGGTTTACATAAACTCTTATTTCTAAATGCAAATGATATCATCATTATAAACCCTCTTACTCAATGAATATTTATAATTACATTTTTATGTGGTTCACCTCACCAAGAACCCATCAAAATCCAATCATTCAGAGGTAAAATGTGGGACACTCAGAGAATCTCATCTAGGCTTTTTCCCCCCCGTAGGCTCCCATACTATGGCCCTGATTGGAATTGTGCTTCTTTTTGTGTTGCTTTTTTTTTCATCCTTGGGATGACAAATTGTGACGCTGATTTGTATGCTGTCTCTCTTTGTGTTCCTGTGTTTGTGCCTGCACGTCTGTGTATGTGTGCATTCTTATGCATATGTGTTTTTTCGTATGTTCATGTGTATCGAATATAAGCTCTTTGTCTGCTCTGCAGGAAGCTATGCCACAGAGAGTCAAGAAGCAAGGCCACAGTGGGCACAGACTGTGGAATTTAGAGGATACATCTCAATGTATGCACAGAGAAGGACAATTGGCTCTGTAGAGAAAGCCAAACAGGTCTCAATTACTCAAAATTAGCAAAGGTATGTGCATGGTCTATATTTGTTCAGGCATGTTTGAACAGATATATGTGGCTTAACCCCTCCAACAAATTGCATGGTATCACTATGAGTTCCGGTATATTCCAGCCTTGGCTGTTGCTTCTATGAGACTTTTTTGAACTCAGATGAGGCCCAACCCAAGGAAGCTCTTTTTTCCTACACCAGCATGCTAGCTTCTAGGAGCTTGTTAGAAATGGAGAATTGTATTGAATTGGTGGTAGTGTATCCAAGCAACAGTGACAGTGGTCCTCTATGTTACAGCACAGAAATTCTGAGCAATATAATTGTGGGATTCTAAAGGCTTGGTCCTTAAGGGAATGAACACTTCTTTTGTGTTGATAAAGCTTTGCCCATATATACATGACAGATCTTCTGGTAATCAAACAAAAAGCAATCAAATTAACAAACAAGATTTTATTCTGGAAACACTGGTTAGTCTTAAATATACCAAGTGAGCACATGAGCATTTGCTTAAACATTCACCCTGAGAAAGAATCAGGGTTACCCAGAAATCCTAAACACCTAATGTAGTTGATACCCAAGAATAAGAGACTTTCTATCAGCTTACACCTATGTACAAGGAGTCTTCTCTGGTGAAAACACCATTATGGAATAGCTTTTTGGAAGAGGACCAAATATACCCCAAAATTAGTGCTGACATGTGGGACTTCATGAAAGTATTTTAGTTTATGTAAAGTTAAGAAAAGAGCCTAAGTATTTTTAAGATAGAAGATTAACATCCAGAATATGGTCTGAAGTTAAATAAAACAGCAAATACTTAAATGACATATTAAAAAAATCTCAAGTGACAATAAGTTCTGAGAGGATATGGAGAAAGGAAAACCCTCCTCCATTGCTGGTTGGAATATCATCTTATAAAACCACTTTGGAAATCAATCTGGTGATTTCTTAGACCATTATTAATAGCAATTCCTCAAGATACACTATACGACTCCTAGGCATATATCCAATATATGTTTAAGAACACAACAATACCTGATCAAGCATGTTCATAGCAGGTTTATTCATAAAAATCCAGAACCCAGGAATAAAACCATATGTCCTTCACTGGAGGAAAGGATACAGAGATAGTGGTAAATTTTCACAGTATTATACTACTCAGCAATTAAAAAAAAGTCATGAACATTTCAGGAAAATTGTGGGGTCTAGAAAAGATCATCCTTAGTGAAGTATCTCACAAGCAGAAACACAAACACAATATATACTCTCTCAAAAGAGGAAACTAGACATATAGTAAAATCTGTACACATAAAGATGCTAAGTAAGAAGAATGACCCTGAGTAAGATGGCAATCAACACCCAAAAGAGAAATGGGATGGTCATATGAAGAAGGAGAAAAGAGAAAACAGGAAAGGAGTGTACAACAGAGGACCTCTGAATGACTCTACACAGTACTGTACAAAAGATGATGCTGAGTCTCATAACCAATCTTTATGCCGAGTATAGAAAAACTTACAACAATTGGAGGATATAGGAAAACTTGGAGAGGGCAGGAACTCCACAAGGGGTGCAAAAGGATCAAAATATCTGTGTATAGAGGTCTTTTCTGAAAGTGATACTCCAACCAAGGACCATATGGGTATCATCTATAACCCCTGGTTTGAGATAGCCCATGACAGCACAGAATCAAAAGTTGGTGCCCTAGTGCTGGGAACATGGACTGAAACTGACTTGAACTTTGTTGCTGACTCTTTGACCACCCACTGTGAGGACAGAGCATTCTTATCAGTCTACAGATGAGGATAAGGCAGCCAGTCATGTTGATACCTGATACACTAGGGTCAGACAGAAGTGGAGGAGTATCTCCTCCAACAGTGGCGATGGAGACAGGCATGGGAGGAGAAGAGGGAGAAACTTTGGAATTAGGACAGAATGATGGAGGGATCTACAACTGGCATACAAATTGAATAATGTGTAATGATTATAAAAATTAATTACATAAGTAAAAAGTTGTGCCTATGATTTTGAAGGGTTTCTTGTTGTTCTATATGAAGGTGAAAATTTTTCTTTCATGGTCTGTAAAGAATTGTTTTGGCAATTTGATGGGATTTGCATTCAATCTGTAGATTGCTTTTGTTTAAGATGGCCATGTTTATTATGTTCATCCTGCCAAGCCATGAGCATGGGAGATCTTTTCATCTTCTGATATCTTCTTCTAATGCTTTCTTCAGAGACTGGAAATTTTTTTCATGTAAGTCTTTGACTTACTTGGTTAGGTTCACAGCAATGTACTTTATGTCCTTTGTGTCTATTGAGAAGGGTGTTGTTTCCCTAATTACTTTCTAGGCCCTTTTGTCTTTGTATACAGGAGGCCTACTAATATATATATATATATATATATATATATATATATATATATATATATATAATAGTTTATTTTGTATCCAGTAATCAGCTGTAGGAATTTCCTGTTAGAATTTTTGGGGTCACTCATGTATACTATCATATCATCTGCAAATAGTGATAATGTGACTTCTTCCTTTCCAATTTGTATCCTCTTGATCTACTTCAATTGTCTTATTGCTCTAACAAGAACTTCAAGAACAATGTTGAAGAGATATGGAGAGAGTGGGCAGCCTTTCCTCATCCCTGATTTCAGTGGGAATGATTTAAATTTCTCTCCATTGTGTTTGATATTGCCTGTAGGCTTGCTGTATATTACCTTTAATATGTTCAGGTATGTGCCCTGTATCCCTGTTCTCTCCAAGACTTTAAAAATGAATGGATGTTGGATTTTGTCAAATGCCGTTTCAGTATCTAAGGAAATGATCCTGTGTTTTTTCTCCTTTAATTTGTTTATGTAGTGGATCACATTGATGGATTTCTCTGTATTGAACCACCCCTGCATGTTTCAGATGAAGCCTACTTGGTCATACTGAATGCTATCTTTGATGTGTTCTTGGATTCGGTTTTTAAGTACTTTGTTGAGTATTTTTCATGAATGTTCATAAGGGAGATTGGCCTGAAATTCTCTTTCGTTTTTGAGTCTTTGTGAGGTTTAGGTACCAAGGTGACTGTGGCTTCATAGAATGAGTTTGGTAGTGTTCCTTCTGTGTCTATCTTGTGTAATAGTTTGAACAGTATTGGTGTTAGCTCTTTGAAGGTTTGGTAGGATTCTATGCTGAAACCATCTGGCCCTGGGCTTTTTTGCATGATAGATTTTTGATGACAGCTTCTATTTTTTTAGGGGATATAGGACTGTTTAATTTGTTTACCTTATCTTGATTAGCTTTGGCATGTAGAATCAATCGGTCAAGAAATTGTCCATTTCATTTAGATTTTCAAATTTTGTGGCATATAGACTTTGAATGTAAGACCTAATTATTGTTTGGATTTCTTCAGTGCCTGTGGTTATGTCACCCTTTCATTTCTGATTTTGTTGATTTGGATAGTTGCTCACTGTCTTTTAGTTAGTTTGGCTAAAGGTTTATATATATTGTTGATTTTCTCAAAGAACCAATTCTTGGTTTTATTAATTCTTTGAATTGTTTTATTTGTTTTTAACTGATTGATTTCATCCCTGAGTTTGATTTTTTTTCAGTCTTCTACTCTCCTTTGGTGTGTCTGGTTCTTCTTTTTCTAGGATTTTTAAGTAAGCCATTAAGTTTCTTGAATGCACTGTTCAAATTTGTTCTTGAATGCACTTAGTGCTGTGAACTTTCCTCTTAGCACTGCCTTCATTGTGTCTCATAAATTTGGGTATGTTGTGTCTTCATTTTCATTGAGTTCTAGGAAGACTTTAATTTCTTTCTTTATTTTCTCCCTCACCCAGCTGTTATTTAGTAGCAAGTTGTTCAGTTTCCATGTGTGTATAGGCCTTTTGCTATGTTTCTCATGGAGATCCAGCTTTAGTCCATGGTGATCAGATAGGATACAAGGGATTATTTCAATTTTCTTGTATCAGTTGAGGCTTATTTTGTGATGAATTATGTGGTCTGTTTTGGAGAAGTTTCCATGAGGTGCTGAGAAGAAGCTAAATTCTTTTGTGTTTGGGTGAAAGATTCTGTAGATGTCTGTGAGGTCCATTTGATTCATGACCTCTATCAGAGTTATTGTTTCTTTATTTAATGTCTGTTTTGTTGACCTGTCCTTTGTGGAGAATGGGGTGTTGAAGTCTCCCACTATTAATGTGTGGGGGTCTATGTGTGGTTTAAGTTTTATTAATGATTCTTTTACAAATGTGACTGTCCTTGTATTTGGGGCATAAATGTTCAGGATTGTGATTTCTTCCTGGTGGATTTTTCTCTTGAGTATTAAGTGTCCTTTTCTTTTTCTTTTGATTAATTTTGGTTGAAAATCTATTTTATTAGATATTAGAATGGATACTCCTGCTTGGTTCTTGTGTCCATTTTCTTGGAAAACTGTCTTCCAGTCCTTTTTTCTCAGGTAATGTCTATCTTTGTGCTTTAGGTGTGTTTCTTGTATGCAACATATTGCTTGGTCTTGTTTATGCATCCATTCTGTTAGACTTTGTCTTTTTATTGGAGAATTGAGTCCATTGATGTTGAGGTAGATTAAGGACTAGTGTCTCTTAGATCTTATGAAATTGATGTTTGGCTATTTTTTGTTTTGCTGTAGTGAGATTATTTATTTCCTGTGTTTTCTTAAACATAGTTTTCTTGGGTTGTATTTTTCCTTCTAGTATCTTCTGTAATGCTGGAATTGTGTCATAGGTATTGTTGAAATTTTTTCTGTCATTGAATTTCTTGCTTTCTCTGTCTATGAGGACTGAGAATTTTGCTGGGTACAGTAGCCTTGAATGACATCTGTGTTCTTCTTATGGTCTCTATGATATCCATGCCCCTCTTTCTTTCTTTTTTTTATTACATTTGGTTGCAAGTATATTTTATTAGCTATTAGCAGAGCTACACCCAATTGATTTTTGGGTACCATTTGCTTGAAAACATTTCTCCATTCCATTACTCAGACCTAGTGTTTTTCTTAGTTGCAGAGGTGTGTTTTTTGGATGCAACAGAATGTTGGATGCAGTTTGCCCACCCTTCTGTTAGCTGCTTTTTATTGGAGAGCTGATGTTGATAGATAATAGTGACCAATGAAAGTTAGTTCTTTTTATTGTGGAGTTGGTGGTCTTACTGTGATTCGTTACTTTTTTCTTTTCTTTCTTTTCTTTTTTTGTAGAAAATTATCTGTGTCCTATGATTTCTTTGGTATATTTGTTTTCATTGGATTGGAGTTTTACTTCTGGGATCTTATGTAGGACTACTTTACTATGTAAATATTACTTTAGTTTAGTTTTGTCATGGATCATTTTGTTTTCTGTGTCTATGTTGATTGAAATCTTCTCTAGTTGACTCTGATATGAGTTGAGATATTTATATTTTGATCTAATCTATTGTGTGTTTTGTTGGCCTCATGTATGTTTGTAGACATCTCTTTCTTTAAGTTTGGAAAATTGTCCTTTATGATTTTCTTGAAGTTATTTTCTGGAACTTGGAGCCTGGACTCTTCCTTTTCATCAATTCCTATTATTCTTAGATTTTGCCAGTTCATTGTGTCTTTGATTTCTTGGATGTTTTCTGTTTGGAAATTTTCCAATTTTCCTTTTTCTTTGAGAGAAGTTATCAATTACTGTAAGTGTATCTTCAGCATCAGGGATTCTCTCTTCCACCTCTTGTATTCTGTTAGTGATTCATACCTGTGGTTTCTGACCTTTTCTGTAAGTTCTCCAGATCCAGGTTTTTCTCTTTTATGTTGTCTTTATTGATTCTAATTCTATTTTTATGCCTGGAACTATTTCCTCTTCTGTTTGAGGATTACAGTCTCTGAATGATGGGCTGTATTTTTTGTCCCTGTCTTCTCTATATGCCACTAATTGTGTCACTACTTGTGTCTCTCCTTGTTTGTCTGTATTTGCCTGTGTTTCTGTGAGAGCTTTGTTCATTTTCTATTTCTTTGCTTCCATATCTGTGGCATTTTTTTAAAAAAGAAAATTGTTTTCTCTTCATGCGTCCTAATAACTGGCTGAGCATATCTTTAAACTCAGTTCCCTGTATTACCAATGAGTTGGAGTTTCCATTGTTTTGGTGGGGTTGCTTGTGAAGCCATGAGCTCTTGATTTTTGTTGGAAGTGTTCTTTTGCAGACCTCTGGCTATTTGCTTACCTGTAAACTTCACTGTTTCTTCTTGTTCTGCAATTCTTACTGGTGCCATCTTTCTCTGGTGGATGGAGAATTCTTTAGGAAGATTAGAGATATCCAGCAGTTTCAGCATCTGTGTTGCTGGATCAGGTGTACCAGTCAGTGGAATGTCCATGAGAACAAAAAGACAAATGTGAACAAGCTTCTGAGTGGGAGTGAGCATGAATGTATTGTGTGCTAAGGCATATAGAGGACTTCAGTGAGAAGGAGAGGCTCCTTGCATACACTGAAGCAGTCTCAGACACTAAAGTTATTGAAAGTGCTTGTGAGGATAGCAAATGCAAATTCCTTGAGTATGTCAATGGCCCACTGACTACTTGTAATTGTCTCTAACTGAGATCTAGGAGCTATTTTCCTAAACTCCACTGGTAGATGCACAAACCAGGGGCTACAATGTCCCAAGAAACCTAAGTTTTCTACAGTGGATGTGTTGTTGGGAAGGATATGAGGACTGTCTGCTAGCTTAGAATCACCCAAGACCTTGGGCTCTGTGGGCATTTGAGGGTGCATTCACTCTCTTGCAGGTCTAATTGTGAGGCACAGGTGTTCCTCCTAAGCTCTACTGGCCAGTTTGGATCTGCTGAGTCAAATATGGCAGGATGAATGCAGTCAGCTCTTTGGTACTGCAGACACTGAACTAGGAAGTACACCTGCAGCTGCAGACCTGGAGTGTCCAGGTACCTTTTGGGAAGTCCACCATCCCAGGTGGCTTGGTGCCTGGTGTACCTGAGTGGTTTTGCAGTTGTGTTGGACTTTGGTGGCTATACATCTGGTTATTTGGCAGGAGTGATTGCCACTGTACACTCAATGTCTGGGAGGCCCTGCGGAGTCCATACAGCCACTCTCACACATGGGTTTCAGGAGGATTGTACAGTGGATATGGGACGCAGCAGGCAGGTATTGTTGATAGCTGCCACTGAGGAACTGAGAGCCCTGGCTCTGCTGTCTTGGTCTCCATGCAGTGAGTTCTGTGCTCACCCTCACTGGTGCTGTAGGTAGGCTCCCCCCAAGGAAGAGGAATGCATGTACAATGGAAATCCCCCTCTCTGTTCCCTGTGAAGTCCACACATGACCTGAACCTAAATTTTCTCTGCTCCTGTGATTTCCCCTCTCTTTCAGGAAGACAAAAAGTCAATTTTCTGTCTTCAATTGCCCATCCATTTTCCAATTTCAGAGTTTGAAATCCTCTGCCTCTCAGATACCTTGCCTGCTGGTAGCCTCTATCTTGTATACCATCCACGGTTTAAAATTAAGGATATTGATGATATTTTCTTTTACTAACACAGTTGGTTTGCTTATTGCACACTTTGTCAGATTTCTTTCAGCAGTTTGGTTTTCTGAATGTATCTTTTGTTAGAATACAAAAGCGTGCACCCACATTTTTCAGACCAAAAAGATTTGATACATTCATTATGGGAGAATTTAGAACTCCAGCTCATTTTTTACAGTGGGATCATTTGGATTAAGCATGGGGCTAAATGTGAGTATCTGTACACTCCATTGTGAAAATAGTCATATACAGGACCCTATATTCATTTGGACATGCTTTCTGTGTCTTGTTTTTAATAAATACATCTTATTTATTTACTAAATTGTTTGATATTTTTTGTTGTTTGTTTGAGACAGGTTTTCACTATGTAGCCTTGGCTGTTCTGGACCATGTATGAAGATCAGGCTGGACTCTAGATCAGAGGTCAAAGTCAGTGTTCTTTTCGCCTTATCAGGCATGGAAGAAAAAGATGAGGCCTGCCACTTTTTTTGTGGTAGGCTCTAAGACAAATGGTCTGGTTTCCCTACTCATTCAGTTGCTTACTCCTGGAACCATGAAAGGAATTGTGGCTTCTTTTTCACTGGTCTCTTTCAGATCCTTCATGGAGTCCAGGTTCTTTTTACTGAATGAACACTATAGAAGAGCCATGATGTGATGCAGGCTCTCTGCAGAAAGAGAGCTGGGTCTTTTGAATCTCTGGTCTCCATAAGGCTTTATGAAGTACCTGAACTTGTGACTAGAGGGGTGGAGGATTCCCAGTAGTGACTCATAATGTACCTGACTTTGCCTGCAAGAGTATTGAGATTACAGGCCTGTTCCACAATGCAGGCTTCCCTCTCTAACTTTTAGTAACTTTGGCTACTTGTTTCTCTATTTTGTTGATTTTTCTAAAGAAACAACTCTCTCTGTCATTGACTCTTTATATTGTTCCTTGTTTCCTTTTTATTGATTTTAGTCTTCAGTTTGTTTATATATTGTCATCTATTCTTCTAGGATGTTCCTCCTTTTTGTTTTAGTTCTGTCAGGTGTGCTGCTAATTTGCTGATATGAGAATTTCACATTTATTTAGTGTGCTCAGCATTACACACTTTCCTTTTAATATCACCTTCATTGAGTCTCACAATGTGGATTTTGGCAATGTGGATTTATTCTCATTGAATTATAGAAAATCTTGATTTTTTTTTCTGCAAATCTTCTATAGAGTTGTTCCATGACTTCATAGGCTTTCAGCTGTTATGCTTGATGAAATCCAGTTTTAATTCACGGTAGTGTGATAGGATATAGGGTATTATATTTCAATTTTCTTTTGTCTATTAAGACTTGTTTTGTGACTGAGTATGTGGTCAGTTTTAGAAAATGTTACATAATGTCCTGAGGAGATACATTATCGTGTGTTTGTGTGAAACCATCTACAGATATCTGTTTGTTCTCTTTGTTTTATAAGGCTGTTAGCTCTAATAGTTGTCTTTAAATTTTGCCAGAAGAGCTGTTCATTGTTGATGGCAGTGTATTAAAATCTTGCAATCACAATGTTAAAGGGAAAATGTGGAATTCAAGCTTTAACAGTATATCTTGTACAAAAGTGGATTCACTTGCATATGGGCTACAGATTTTATTCCCTGAAACATTTTTATGCTTTTTATTTTCTTTTGGTGTATTAACTGTACTTATCTTTCTCCTGTAAATAATTTTGATTGAAGGATATTTTGTTGGCTGTGAGAATAGGTACAGCAGCTTGCTTTTTAGGTGAACTTGCTTGGAAAATCTTTACTCTGAGATTAGGTTAACCTTGCTGTTGAGATTTGTTTCATGTATTTTGCAGAAGGATGGATTCTTTTTCATTCCTATATTTTGGTCTGTTATTATTATCAATATTATCATTTCATATATTCCACTGAGAGTTGAGTTTCCCCTATCTCCACTGCTCTGGTACCTCCTTGCCTTCTCTCCTTTCCCCCAGATGCAGTCCTCTAAAGTTTCCCTTCAGAGAGGGGCAGACTTCCCAGTGATTTCAACCAAATGTGATATAACAAGTTACAATGATTTACAATGAACTCAAGTTACAATGAACAACAAGTTACAATGAACTCCAAAAACACTCACACTAATGCTAAACAAGTAACCCAGTAGGTGGAAAGTATTAGCAAAAGCAGGTAAAAGAGTCAGAGTTTCTTCCAGGACATTATGGAACATTTTCTAAAACTGACCACATACTCAGTCACAAAACAAGTCTTAATAGACAAAAGAAAATTGAAATAATACCCTATATCCTATCACACCACTGAATTGAAAAAAAAAAAAGAATATACAGCTAATAACTGTACTCCAAAAAAAATAAAAAATAAAACCTTAACAAAAAAACATTTTCTTAACAAATGCATATCTTGCTTTATAAAAGACTGCATATCATCAGAGAAATGGTAGATATCATTACCACATATCTACTTTATGAGTTCTAACTATTTGAAATTCTGTTGGATCACAGTGGTTCAACAGTTTCACAATTTCCATGCTCCCTTAGTGTTTGGTTATGGACAGTGCCCACAGCTCCCTCTGGAAGGTCCTGCAGTATCTGAGTGAGAAGAGAGGATATATTGAATCCTCACACTCTTCCATACAAGTGTAAGATTTCTGTAACCTCCCGTGGAAATGTAAGAAGCTGTGTTTAGTACTTCCAAATAAAAAGTAATCATCAGCCCACATTGTCGTGCCCAGGCTAAAAAGTAGTACAGTGATACTGAGACATGAACGTAATGCAACAAGATTACCCTTACAAAACAATGGCCTCTTTGTTAATCTGCTCCTTATATCCTTAGATGTTTCTGTTACGATGATTCAAAGACCTAAATTCCTAGAGACTGTAACCTGCTTTTATGGATTATAACATGAACTACAATGAAGATATCTCTGTGTCTTATAGTGACTAGTGAATATAATTAATGGAGTTCCAAACATAGTGGCAGCAGATTTGATGAATATCTGCATGTATGTGTCCATATGCACAACTTAAATAGTTGATTACAATTTACATATGCAGAACTTAAGGACTAAGAATAGGTCAGGATTTTAAAGATGGAGAAGAAGAAAAAAAAATGGAGGATCTATGTAACCAAACATTAAAATCCAATAAGGGAATTAAAGATGTGTGAGTCCAGTTCCTTACAGTAATTAACAAAGTAACAAGTTATGATAACTATTCTCGGTTGTCTACTTGGCTACATCTGGAATTAACTAAAACCCCCGAAAACTCTGTACACCCTTAGTGGTTTTTCTTGAATAAACAATTAAGTGGGAAGACCCGCCTTCAATTCAGATCTTGAGGAATCACCTTTTTGGTGGCAGCCTATATAAAGGACACGGAAGAAAGAAGCACTCTCTCTTTTCCCATTTCTCTCTTGCTCTCAGTAGGAAGTTTATTCCTCTGGTATGAGAGCCTACTTCTTTGGGATTTTTGGATTTTTGGATATTGTTTCAACTAATGGGTGTGCTTAGCCATTGGGCAAGACAGTCTTCCAGGCACAGTCAGATCATTATCTGTCTTGACTCACCTGAGAGTGGGACGCAACACTGCAGGGCCAGCATGTCTTGGGAGGTGTGGCTAGTGACTAATCAATTATCAATGCACTCAGCTCAAAGTGTGTTGAAGATTAGTCACTACACAAGAAAAGTTGATTCACTGCCAAGTACTATAGCTCATAGATGAAAGAAACTTGATCAGGCTTTCTCCACATTTTCAGGACATTACCAAAGATAAAACTTGAACATTCTGAACTCCTCATAGTTAAAAGGCAAATCTTTAATCATTGATTCAGCATATTGGGTATATGCATCCAAAGTGTATAAAATATTAAAATAATTTGAGCTCTTAGTTAAATAAAATATTTTTTTTCTCTTCACAAAAGAGAAATACATTTTATTAGCCAAAAAAATGACCAATAGAAGGAAGCACATGATGATGCTAAATTAATTCACAACTAAATAAGAAATACACCAAGTAAAGTGTGTATTTTGTATCTTCATACAAAATAAATACATCAAGAGCATGAACATATATATAATGCTTTTTCATTTAATTTTAAATGTCTCCCCACGCCCGAAGGGAGGAGCAGTCCTGTTAGGCCACAGAGGAGGACTTTGCAGCCAGTCCTGAAGATACCTGATAAAACAGGATCAGATGAATGGGGAGGAGGTCCTCCCTATCAGTGGACTTGGAAAGGGGCACGGTGGAGATGAGGGAGGGAGGGAGGGACTGGGAGGGAATGAGGGATCGGGACACGGCTGGGATACAGAGTTAATAAAATGTAACTGATAAAAAAAATAAAAAATAAAAAATAATAAATAAATAAATTTAAAAAGGCAATTTTCACACTGTAGTTGATAGACCTAATAAGTACTTTAAGGAATAAAATATTATTTTATAAAAAAAAGTCAGAGTTTCCCCCACCTCTAATCTTTGAATCTCAAAAGAACGCCAGGCTACACAGTGGTATCATATGTTCAGACAAGCTAGCTCAAAACCATATTGGCTCCATTTTTGTTGTGCCCGTCTCTGTGAGCCTTGTTACTGTTTATTGTTCCTTTGTTTTTCTTTTTATTAAATTATTCTATTATCACGGTTTCTTTCTTTTTTTTTTTTTCAATGCAGTTTATTCAGGAACCTTGAACAATCATCTGACACTGGGGAAAGCCATCAGTTTAAATAGCCTCTGGGTAGCCAACCCCAGCGTGCCACGTGGGCAATGCAGATAGGTCCACATGCATGGAAGCAAGCCAGATCCTCAGCTATAACCAAATGTGGAGTTGTTTGTGTCAGAGAGCACTCACCATCGGGAAGGTGGAAGGCAGAAACCAGCTCCATCTTTAAGGCGCGGCATTATGCAGCTCTCTACAGTTCCCCCTTTTTGTTTTAGACACATCAGGCAAGAGTAGAGGTCTGATCTCTGTTATTAGAAATAAATTGGGACTTTGTACCGATGTTCATTTAGGTGTCATCCACCCAAAGAGCATCAAACCCGTCTGATACCTTTTTCTCAGAGGTGGGACCTGGTACCCTCTTCTGGTGTGCAGGCAGAACACTGTATGTGTAATAAATAAAATCAATCTTAAAAAAAAAAGACACTGTTTCTTTTAAATTTTTTATTTATTCATTTACTTTACAATCTGTTTGTATCCTTCCTCTCCTCTCCTCCCAGTCACCCCTCATACTCTTTTTTTTCCCTCATGTCCTTGCTCCTAATTTGCACAGAAGAAGGTGGTGCCCTAAAGGTACCACCATGCTCTGCACATTAAATCTCAGCAGAACTAGGCTCATCTTCTTCCATAGAGGTTAGACAAGGCTTCCTGGTTGGGGGAACAGGATCCAAATAGAAGCATCAGTGTTAGAGAAGGTCTCAGTTCCAGTTGTTGGGGGAAACATGAAGAATAAGCTACCTTTCTGATAAATTGTACATGAGGTTTAGGACCAGTGCACACATGACCTTTGGTTGGTGTTCAGTCTCTGTGATCCCCCATAGGCCCAGACCATTTGAGTGTAGGACTTTGTGTATAATACTTGAGTCTCCTGGTCTCTCCATCCTTTTCCATTAGCTGTTAGGGAAAGCCCCTCAGAAGGCATTTATGCCAGTCTCCTGTCTGAAAGCATAGCAGAGCATCATTTAGAGTGCCAAGATTGGCGCTTTCACATGGGGTAGGTCTCATGTTGGGCTAGTCATTGGATATCCATTCCCACAACCTGCTCCATCTTTGTCCTTACACTTGTTCTAGGCTGGACAAATTTTGGGCTGAAGTTTTGTGGGAGGATTGTTTTCTCCCTCACTCCATTTCAAGTCCCACCTGGAAGAGGAGGCACCAACTTCAGGCTCTTTATCCTTGCTGCTAGGTGTCTCAACTAGGTCACCTTCTTAGACTCTCAGGAGCCTCCCTTGTCCTGGACTTGCACCCCTACAGTTTTTTACTCTCTTCCAGCCCCTTCACCTCCCAATACTTGATCCCCAATCCCCATCACAACCCCTTCCATTCCACCTCTCCCGTCCAGTCTCCTCCCTCTATCTACATAAGATGCCTATTTCATTTTGGGGAGAGCATTTTAAGCTGTCATCTAGTATCATCTTTTGCAAGGAGGCATAGCTGAATTCCCTCAAGGTTATAGTTAAGGGAAAGTTTGGTCACAGGAAGGACCTGACCCTTAGCAGGAAGCAGGTTTACCCAGAATTACAAAACCAACATGTGGTCCTAGGATAATGTTGATGATAATTACAGCGAGGTGACCCTGAAATAATTTGTTGGGAACACATGAGTATAAGAAAAGTTGCTTGAATGTTTTGACTTGTCATTTGATGATTAAATGTTACAGCCAGACAGTTCTGGGGAGTACCATCAAAGGGATTATTCAAGATGGGGAGAGTTGAAAGCAATCACAGGGTTGTTTCTTGGACAAAGTGAGAATGTCTTCCTTTTTTCTTGGACAGTACTTTTATCTTTTATGTTTTGAATAGGTGTAAACAATGAGTTCAGTTCATTGATGTCTCTTGAGTGCAGTCAGTAAGGAAAGGTAGGCTACCTATTTGGAGTAAAAAATAAATAAATAAATAAATAAATAAATAAAAGTAAATTCCAAAGCTGCCTGATTTTGAAAATGTTTATGTTTTATATAAATGTTGGTATATTCCATCCTGTATCTGGGCCTGTGTCATAGCTGATTTGTTCTACTGCAGCCACTAGGGCCAACATATCTGCACTTCCCCTGAAGGGGGTGGGGCTAGCTCATCCAAGTGCTGAAGCCAGTGAGGGGCATCGGTAGGTCTCCCACTCTTAATACTTAAAGGGCAGTTCTCCCATGCTGTCCAGACTATGGGCCAGGCCAGTTCACAATCACTTGAGTGGTATGACACCTTATATCATTTCAGATGTCCTTATTATGTTTAACTTCTCTTCCTATATATATCCCTCTCCTTCCCAAATTAAGACCCCTATTGTTCAATTACTTTTTTTTAGATGACTTGTGTCTTCCTTGTTTCCTCTTTATCTTATTGGTTTTAATTTAATATAAAAACTTTTAATATTTTGGTTTCTGTAATTATTCCAGGTTATGTATGAACTTGGAATAATCTGACCCTAGGAACCTCACATAATGACATGCATCATTTGCCTTTCTGGGTCAGTGAACCACAGTAAGTTTTATCTTTTCCAGGTCATTCCATCAACTGGGACATTTTATAATTTTTTTATTTAGGAAAGAGGATTTCATAGCTTCCATGTTAGACATTTCCACTACCAGTTTGTCATATGGAGAACATTGATGTTCTTTAGATTTCTGAGTCGTCCTGAGTAGAGCTGCAATGAAGATGGGTAAGCAACTGCCTGTGAAGAAGGATGTCAAGTCCTTTGTTATATGCAAAAATTAGTGTAGCTGCATCCTCTGGTAGGATTATTTTTTGCTCTGCTACTACAACAGTAGCTCCACTAGCTTGCAATTCCAACAATAATGAGCAAGTGTTCCCTTTACTCAATATCTCCTCTCACCACATTAATTTTATACTCCCAAATTTTGAGGCCATTGAAATGACCTATGTATGGCATACTTATCCAAATGATTGAACCTATTGCCATGGATGTTTCTGACTTCCTTAATGCAGTGGTGGCTACTGCTAGTATAAGGAAAGAAAGTAATTATCTCAGATTAAAGATGTAATACATGTAACAATCCCCTACTCTGAGGAACAGCAAAATACTTACTGTCTAAAAATTATATGACTCAGTACCAGGCTCTCCTCAAGTCCAACTCCAGAAACCTACTGCCATTAATCCTGCTACCTTCTTGATGACCCACAGGTGCTCATCCATGACTGTCATGAGATGCCAATATTACCTCTATTGATATTGGCGTGATTTACCCACTCAGATTCAATGGTAATAATAACATGGATAGCTTGAAACCACAGGTGGGTAGAGGACGCCAGATGGGAAGGATCATTCTTCTTGAAACAACTGGTAGAAAGATAGGTAACTAATCTTCAGCTGTCATCTGGGTAGTGAAATCCATAGTCATCTTGAACTTTGCTTGCTGATACACACTTTAAATGTCTTTGTATAATGGAAAATGGAAATGTGAGGGAATTGTTATTTTCAGATAAGAATCTAAAGTGCACAATTGAGGGTATGCCCTTTGGCTGGATGTCCCAGTTGCCAGAAACAGAGTTTTCCATTGTAAAAGTTGGGGTTGTAAAGCATAAGCTTCTGAAGAGCAGCCAGCTGAATATATAAACAGAAAGTTTGCACCCAAGTAATGAAAAAAGTAATATAAAATACACTCGGAGTCCAAGACGGTGTTGAACATATTGATCAGTGTTGATCATTGTACCAGGCAATAGCCAATGGAGGGATACTAAAGATGTCAGTACAGACAACTTTACACTGAAAAACTTTCAATCATCATTGATGCAGAAAACGTGATATTCCATGACAGAAGTACATTTATGCAATATTGATGTACTAATGCAGTCCCACACAAGGTACTAGAAGGAAATCTTCCACACAAGGAAGTTAACTTCATATATCTTAACTTCCCTCCCACAAAAGAACACAGGATATAAATAACTGCAATAAAACAAAACTAAAATATTATGCAAGCAAACACAGTTCCACAACCAACATTAAAAATTAAATGACATATCTGTCACTTGTCATTTATATCTTCCTCAATGTCCATGTAGACAACTATCCAATAAAAAGACAAAGACTAAAGGAATGGACATGTAAACCATCTTCCTGTTTACAAGTCCATTCCTTTAGTCTTTCTTTATATCTTTCTTCTGTATAGAAGAAAGACACCTCAGCCACAATGATACATATTCCCTGAAATTAAAATGTATTTTTAAAACATGTTTTCCAACCTAAAGGACACAAAAAGCATGTTCCAGTCACCATTCTAATATCTAATGAAATAGAATTTCAACCAAAATTAATCCAAAGAGGTAAGAAAGGACATTTCATAAACATCAAAGAAAAAACACCACTAAGATTAAATCTCAATTCTGAACACCCAGTCCAAATATACAGGCACACACCCCCCTGTAAAATAAACATTTATAAAGCTTATGCCACACATAGTCCCCCAATCATTAAAAGGAGGATACCTCAACACCTCATTCTCAAAGAAGGCAGTTCAATTCAAAAGACAGTAAGCAAGAAAAAAGGACACTAACATATGTTATGAGTCAAATGGAACCAACAGATATGCAGACAACTTTTCAACCAAATACAAAAGAATTTATCCTTCTCTTCATCTCCACATGGAATCCTTCCCAAAATTGACCATGTAGTCAGTCAAAAGGGAAGATTTAACATATACAAGAGATGGAAATAATCCCTTGGAGCCTATCAGACCACCATGGAAAGAAGCTAGACCTCAACAACAATAGAGATTTAAAAAGCCTACAGACTCTTAGGAACTAAACAATTTTCTACTCAGTGACAACTGGGAAATTAAAGATTTCCTAGCATTCAGTGAAAATGAAGACACATAGTATTGAAAATTATGGAACACAGTGAAAGCAGTATTAAATTAAAAGTTGACAGCACTAAGTGCCTTTGTATTGGAGACATCTCTTACAAGCAACTTAATGACATAAATGGAGGTCCAAGGGGGAAACAAAATGGAGACACTCTCTAGTTGATTAGAACTTTAGAAAAAACCTCTAGGCTGAAGCAAATATGTTTCCTTATTTTGTTTAACTTCTCCTCTTATTTATTTCACACTCCATCCCAAACTAAAATCACTGTTTTTCTATTACTCTTTTCAGATTACCTGCATCTTCCTTGTTCCCTATTCATTTTTTTTTCTGTTTTAATTTTAAAACTTTTAACAATTTTATTTCTGTAATTATTCCAGGTAATGTATTCACATAGAATGATTTGATACTAGGAACCTCAGGTAAGAACATGCAGCATTTGCCTTTCTGGGTCATTGAAGTAGAAAGAGAACCATTCAAATTATCAATGAAACCACGAGGTGCTTCTTTGAGAAAATCAACAAGAAAAACTGACCATTAGACAATCTAACTAGAAGGCAACCCTTAGACAATCTAACTAGAAGGCAGAGAGACACTTTCCAAATTAACAAAATCTGAAGTTATAATGACAGGCACCAAGGAAATAAAAAAAAAAATCAGTAATCCTACTTCAAATGCTGATATGCCACAAAATTTGAATATCTACATGAAATGGAATATTTTTTTGATAGAGTCCCCTTCCAAACTTGAATTCACACGAGGAAAATAAAAATGTGCTATGAGTCTCAGCATCTACCTGCTGGGTATGGTCTTTCAAAAATACTCTTTGGTAGTCTCCTGTCCTGTTTCCTGTTGTCTCCTTCTCCAGATGTCCATTAAATTTGCCTTTCTGAATGAGGATTGAGCATCTTGCCCAGGGTCATCCTCCTTGTTGAGATACTTTAGGTGTACACATGTTAGTATGTTTATCCTATATTATATGTCTAATATCCAATTATAATTGAGTATGTATAACGTGTGTCTTTCTGCTTCTGAGTGACCTCACTCATGATGTTCTTGCCTAGTTCCCACTCTCTGCCTGCAAATTTTATGATATCCTGTTTTTAATGGGTGAGTAGTATTTCATTGTGGAAAAGTACCAAAATTTTTGTATCTCTTCCTCAGTTAAGGGATATCTGTGTTGTTTCCAGGTTCTGGCTCTTTCAAATAAACCTGCAATGAACATGGTAGAACAAATGCTCTTGTTGTATCTTTGAACATTTTTGGATATATGCTTAGGAGTGGTATAGTTGGATTTTTTAATTTTTAATTTTAAATTTTTTAATTACATTTTATTCACTATAAATAAATCTCTTTCCACTCACTTCAAACCCCACTTTCTCTCCCCCTTCTCCACACATGCCCCTTCTCAAGTCCTCTGATAGGGGAGGTCTTCCTTTCATTCATTCTGATACTAGTCCACCAGATCTCTTCAGGATTGGCTGTATTATCATTTTCTGTGCCTGGTAAGCCTGCTCCCCCTCAGGGGTTGGAGATCAAAGAACAGGCCAATCCATTCATATCAGAGTAATCTCTGTTTCCATTGTTCCCATTACTACAGAACCTATTTGGTCACTGTCTGCCATGGGCTACATCTGTGTAGGGTTTCCAGGTTATCTGCATACATAGTACTTGGTTAGAATATAAGTTTCTGGAAAGAACCCTGTATTCTTTTTTTTTCTTTTTTTGGTGCTGTTGCTCTCCTTGTGGAGCTCCTGTCCTCTCCAGATTTTACTATTTCCCACTATTTCCATAAGATTCCATGCACTCTGCCCAACTGTTGGACATAAGTCTCAGCATATGCTTTGATAGTCTGCAGGCAGAGCCTTTCAGAGGCCTTCTGTGTCAGGTTCCAAATATGTTTCCTGTTTTATTATTATTCTGATGTCCATCCTCTTTACATTTCAGGACAGGAAGTGAACATTTTAGCCAGAGTCCCCCTCTTGATTGTTTTCTTGAGGTGTGCAGATTTGAGTAGGTTTATCCTATATTATATGTTTATATGAGTGAGTTTATACCATGTGTGTTTTTCTGCTTCTGGGATAGCTCATTCAGGATGATCCTTTCCAGTTCACACCATTTACATACAAATTTCATCATTTACTTCTTTTTCATTGCTGAGTAATATTCAATTGTGTAGATGGACCAAAATTTCTGTATCCATTCTTCAGTTTAGGGCAAATCTGGGTTGTTTCCAGTTTCTGGCTATTACAAATAAAGTTGCTTCAAACATGGTTGAGAAAATGGCCTTATTGTGTACTTCAGCCTCTTCTGGATATATGCCTAGTAGTGGGTTAGCTGGATCTTGAGGAAGTGCTAATCCTAGTTGTCTGAGAAAGCACCAGATTGCTTTCCAGAATTGTTGTCATAGCATACACAACCAGTAAGATTTGGTGAAAGAGGCAGAGGCAGGAGGATCAAAAGTAGGAGGCACAGCATAGTTGGATCTTAAGATATCACAATTCCTGTTTTCCTGAGAAAGTGACAGATCAATTTTGAAAGTGGATGTGCAATGTTACTCTCCCAACAGCAATAGAGCAGTGTTCCCGTTTCTCCACATCTTCCCAAATAGGTGTGGTCATTTGATTTTTTTTCTTTTTAGCAAATTTGGGTGGGATAAAGGGAATCTCATGAAAGGAGAGTTAGAAAAAAAAAGACATGGAGGGGACAGGTGTTCCACAAAGTGAGCAATAGAACCAAAAAAATCAAGGTCCTGGAGTCTTTTCTCAGACTAATACTCCAAATTAAGGTCATTCATGGAGAACATCTAAAACCCCTGCACAAATGTAGTGCAGAGCAGTTCAGTCTCCATGAGGTTTCCTAACAAGGAGAATAGGGCTTCTTTTTGATATGAACTCAGTGTCTTGCTCATTGATGACCTCTCCCTGCAGGGACAGGTAACCTTATGAAGCCATAGGGAATGACAATGCAGCCAGTTATGATGAGACCTGAAAATTTGGAGTCAGATGGAAGAGGAGGAGGACCTCCCTTTCATTGGACTGTGGGAGGGGCATGGAGGAAATGAGGGAATAAAGTAAGGATTGGGAGGGACTGAAGGAAGGGGCTGGGATACAAAGTGAATAAATTATAATAAAGAAAAAAGTAGAAGAGACAAAAAAGAGAGAAAAAATGATCCCATATCAGCTAAGCAAATAGAAGTTGTCATTAAAAGTCTCCCATCTGAGAAACCCATGACCAGATATTATCAGCAGGGAATTAGAGTAGACTTTCAAAGAAGAGCTAATAACAATACTCTACAAATTATTCCACAAAGTACAAGCAGAAGCACCCCTACCAAACTCATTTTATAAACCACAATTGCCTTCATAACTAAACTGCCCAAAGTTCAAAAAAGAAAGAGAATTCAGACTAACTGAATTTTGAGCAATGATGCTATGATAGTCAATGAAATATTCACAACCGATATCCAAGAACACCTTAAAGGGTTCATCCACTAGGACTACATTGGCTTCAATCCTGAAATACAGTTATGGTTCAAGATCAGAAATTCATCCACTTCATAAACAAGAGAAAGAAAGAAATCCACATGATTACCTTCTTAGATGAAGAAAAAAGCATTTCACAAAATTACACACACTTTCATGTTGAAAGTCTTGGAGTGATCTGGAACACAAGGCACATGCCTAAAAATAATTAAGGCTACACACAGGAAGCCTATTGCCAACATCAGATGTAGTTGAGAGAAACTCAAAGCAATTATACTAAAATCAGAATCAGGACATGGCTGCACACTCTCTGTGTATGTCTCAAAGATAGAACTTGAAGTCCTAGGTAAAGCAGTGCTATAACTAAAAGAGATTGAGGGAATACAAATTGGAAATGAGGAAGTAAAAATCTCACTATTTGTGAATAGTATGATAGTATACATAAGTGATCACCTAAAATCTACCAGGCAACTCCCACAGCTGATAAACATCTTGAGCAATGTGGATGGAAACAAAATTAACTACAACATCCTTCAAAATATCCAAAAACAGACAACAACAACAAAGAATTTTATATCTAATTTCTTGCTGTATCTCTAACCAAGCAAGTAAAACAAATATCTGTATGGCAAGAACTTAAATTGTGAATAAACTAAATAAAAAATAAATAAAACCGAAGATTTCAAAAGATGAAAACAACTCCCATGCTCTTGGACTAATTGGAGTAACAAGGTATAAATGGACATCTTATCAAAAGCAATCTACTGACTCAATGCAATTCCCATGAAAATGCCAACAAATTTATTTATTTATTCATTATTACAGTTTATTCATTATGTATCCCACCTGTAGTTTCTCCTTTATTCACTGCTATATCCACTCTTCCATTCTTTTCTCCACCCTCACCCTACCCACAGTCCATTGATAGGGGAGGAATTCCTCCCTTTCCATCTGATCCTAATATATCATGTCTCATCAGGAGTGTGGGAATTATTTTCTTCTGTGGCAAGGTGAGACTGCACCTAACTCCAGGAAAAGTGCTCAAAGAGCAGTCCACTGAGTTGATGTCAGAGACAGACCCTGTTGCCATTACTAGGGAATTCCACTTGAATACTGAGTTGAACCCACTTGAGCACAGCAACATCTGAGGAGGGAATCTAGGTTATTTACATGAATTGTACTTGGTTGGAGTCTAAGTCTCTGAAAAGATATCTTTCCCAGATAAGTTTCTCTCCTTGTTGAGCTCCTGTAGCTTTCATGTCTTTTTGTCTCCCCCTACTTTCCTAAGATTACCTGCCCTCCTCTCAAAGCACGACTATTCATTTTAGCCTCTGCTTTGACACCCAGTAGACACTTATCTTTCACAGGCCTTTTGTGATTGGCTCCTGTCCTCTTCCTTGTTTTCCCCCTCTTCGGATGTGCATCCCACATGCCTTTCTGACTAGGATTCATAATCATACCCATGTCCTTTTTCTTGAGTAGCCTCTTGGTGTTTAGAAACTTAAAATATTATTATCTTGTATTTTATGTCTAATAAGGACTTATCGAGGAGTACACAGCACGTGTGTCTTTTTGCTTCTGGGATACCTCCCTCAGGCTGATCTTTTCTGGTTCTATCTTTAGCAAGAAATTTCTTTGTCTTGTTTTTAATAGCTGGAAGAATTCTGTTGAATAAATGAACTACTATTTCTGTATCCATTCCTCAACTGAGGCATATATGGATATTTTCCAATGTCTGGCAATTACAAATAAAACTGCTACGAACATGGTTGAACAAATTTCCCAGTTGTATATTTGAGGATATTTGTGATACATGCCTAGGAATGGTATAGCTGGAGTGTGAGGTAGCACCTACTCAAAATTGTCTGAGAAAGTGGCAGATTGATTTCCAAAGTGGTTGTACAAGATGACATTTGCAACAGCCTTGGAGGAGGGTTCCCCTTTCTCCACATCCTCTCCAGCATGTATTGTCATTTGAGGTTTTTATCTTAACCATTCTGAGGGGGGTAAGGTGGACTATTATTGTCGACTTGATTTGCATTTTCCTTCCTGACAGCTGAGAAAGTTGAGCATTTCTTTAAGTGTTTCTCTGCCGTTCAATATCCCTCTATTGAGAGAATTCTCTATTTAGCTCTGTACCCCAATTTATAATTACATTCCTGATTTTTTTTTTACTTCTTGAGTTATATATATATATATATATTATATATATATATATATATATATATATATATATATATATATATATATATTCTGGATACTACCCCTCATTTAGATACAGGTTGGATGTAGATATTTCCCAATATGTAGGCTGTGGTTTTGATATGATGACAGAGTTCTTTGCTTTATATAAGGTTTTCAGTTTCTTGAGGTCCCATTTACTTTTTGTTGATCTTAATACCTATTCTGTTATTGTTTTCTTTGGAAAGTTGCCTCCTGTGACAATGATTTTGAGGCATTTCCCCACTTTTTCTTCTAACAAGTTTAATGTGTCTGGTTTCATGTTGAAGTCTTTCATCCACTTGATTTTAGTTTTGTGCAGGGTAAATAATATTTTCTACATGTAGATATTCGCATAGACCAGCAGCACTTGTTGAATATATTTTTTTTATTGTGTGGTTTTACTATCTTTTTCATATATCAGTTGTCCAGTCATGTGAGTGTTTATTTCTGGGGCTTCTATATGATTCCACTGAAACATTAGCCTGTTTTTATGCCAGTAACAGACAGTTTTGATTACTGTAGTTTTATAGTACAGCTTGAGATAGGGGATGAAGGTAATTCCAGAAGATCTTTTCTTGGAGTGGATTGTTTTACTGATTCTTCATTTCTGGTTATTACATATGAAGTTGAGGCTTTTTCTTTCAAGGTCTGTAAAGAATTTTGTTGGTAATTTGATGGGAATTGCATTGGATCTGGTGATTACTTCAGGTAAGGTTGCCATTTTATACTGTTTTAAGCATGCCAAACATCAGCATGGCATAGCTTTCCATTTTCTGGTCTCTTCTACTCTCTCTCTCTCTCTTTCTATTTTTCTTAAGAAATGTAAGTTGTTTTTTTTTTCCTTGTGTATTTTGTTTGGTTTGGTTTTCCTTCAGTGTTTGACTTGCTCAGTTAGAGTCACACCAAACTATTTTATGTCCTTCGTTGTTATTGTAAATGATATTCTTCTACTTATTTCTTTTTTCGACCTGTTTGTCTTTTGTATACAGGAGATCTACTTTTATTTTTGAGTTAATTTTGTATACAGCCACTTAGTGAAGGAGTTTATCACCTATAGGAGTTTTCTAACAGAATTTCGAGTGTCATTCATACACGCTATCGTATCATGTCAAATACTTTGACTTCTTTCTTACCAATTGGTATTCCCTTGATTTCCTTTAATTTTATCATCACTCTAGCAAGGAATTCAAGAACTATGTAAAAGACAGAGGTTGAGAGTGGGCAACCTTGCCTTGTGCTTGATTTCAGTGGGATTGATATCAGTTTCTGTCTGTTGTGTTTGAGGTTGACTATAGGCTTGCTCTATGTTGTATTTACTAGGTTTAGGTAAGTGCTTTGTGTCCCTGATCTCTCCAAGACTTTAAACATGGATGGGTGTTGGATTTTGTTACATGCTTTTTCAGCATCTAAGGAGATCTTTCATTTTTCTTTCATTTTGTTGGTATGTTGGGTTAAAATGATGGATTTACAAATTTGCACACACTCTGCATACCTGGGATGAAGCCTACTTGTTCATAGTGGATGATACCTTTCATGTGTTTTGCATTTTCTTTTTGCATCTTTTGTTGATTATTTTTGGAGCAATATTCATAAGAGAAAGTGATGTGAAATTTGCTTTCATTGTTAGGTCTTAATGAGAATTATTTGCCAAGGTGACGTAGATTCATAGAATGAGTTTGGAAATGTTGCTTCTATTTCTAATTTATGGAAAAGTTTGAAGATTATTTGTATTATTTCTTCCCCGAAACTAACGTTGAAGTTTGTGCTAAAACCATAAACCATCTTGTCCTGTGCTTTTTATTTCATTTTATTTTTATTTATTTATTCATTTATATTTGGATGGGAGGCATTTAATGACAGTTTCTATTTTCTTAGGGGATAAAGAACTAATTATTAGTATTATTATTTTACCTGGACTCAATTCAGCATTGGTAAGGGGAATCAATCCTGAGGGAAGTATCCCAGAAGCAGAAAGACACATATGGTATATTGTCACTTAGAGTGGATATTAGACATAAAATACAGGATAAACATACTAAAATGTGTACACCTATAGTATCTAAGTAGAAAGTAGGACCCTGGGTAAGATGAGCAATTTTCACTCAGAAAGATGAATGGGATAGGCATTATAAGAGGCAATAAAACAGGAGACAGGACAGGATGTTATCACAGATGGCCTCTGAAGACTCTAACAACAGTGAATCAAAGTAGATGATGAGACTCATAACCATAATTTGTGCAGAGTGCAGGCAATATATAAAAAATGGAGAAGCATGTAACATGTGGCAAGAACAGGAGGTCCACAAGGAGAGCGACAGAAGGCCAGGGGTCTTTTCTGAGATTGATGCTTGCTCTAACCAAGGTCAATTAACGGATCTGCTAATATTTGGCACATAGCAGCTGAGTATCCAAGTTGGTTCCCTAGTAAGGGGAATAGAGACTGTCTCTCACATGAACTCAGTGGCTGGCTCTCTGATCACATCATCCTGAGGATGTGCAGTCTTACCAAGACCAAGATTAAGACAATGCAGTCAGTCCTGTTGAGACATGGTACCCTAGGGTCAGACAGAAGTGAAGGAGGCACTACCCAATCAATGGACTTGGAAAGAGTCATGGGAGAAGATGAGGGAGTCAGGTGGATTGGGTGGGATTAAGAAAGGTTGCTCCAACTGGAATATAAAGTGAATAAATTGTAATAAAAAAAGAAAATTGTCCATTTCATTTTGTTTTACAAATTTGATTTTTTTTCTTTTCTTTTCTTTTGAAGTAAGTTTGAAGGAATGTTTAGATTTCCTCAGTGTCTGTTGTTATGTAGTCATTTTCATTTCTGATCATGAGAGTGTCTTTCTCTCTTTAAGTTAGTTTTGTCCTGGATTCTCTATCTTGTTGATTTTCTATAAGAAACAGCACTTGGTTCATATGATCCTTTGATTTGTTCTATTTCTTTATTAATTCATGGATTTCAGCCCCAAAATTTATCACTTCCAGCCATGTACACCTCATGGGTGTGTCTGCTTCTTAATTATTTTCCCTACTGCTTTCAGGTGAGCCATTAAGTTGATTGAAAGAGCCATTTCAAAATATCTCTTGAAGGCACTTGGGCTGTAAAGTTTCCTCTTAGCACTGTGTGTAAGCTTTTTGCTCTTTCTGCTGTTGTTGATTTCCAGCATTAGATCATGGTGATCACATAGGAATCAAGGGATTATTTCAAACATTCTGTGTCTGTTGAGGCTTTCTTTGTGACCACATATATAGTCTATTTGGAAAAGGTTCCAGGAGTTAAAAATCTTTTGTGTTAGGGTGAATATTCAGTAGATGTCTTTTAGGACCATGTGACCCAAGAACTGTGTTAGAGTCATTGCTTCTTTTCTTGTTTGTTTTGATGACCTGTCCTTTCTTGAGAATGGGGTGTTAAAGTCCCCAAATATTAATATGTGAAGATCTGTGAGTGGATTAAGTTTTTTATTTCTTTCTTTCTTTTACAAACGTAGGTGCCTTTGTATTTGGGGCAGAGATGTTCATGATTGTGATATCTTCTTGATGAAATATTGCTTTGATTATTATGTTGTGTCTTTCGCCATCTCTTTGGATTAATTTTTTGGTTGAAATTCTATTGCATTTGATACAAGAAGCAAGCAGAGAAGCATCCATTAGCTTGGAAAACCATCTTCCAGCACATTACTCTCAGGTAATATATATTTTTATGACTTACGTGTGTCTTCTGTCTGCAACAGTTTGTTGGGTCTTGTTTACACAACCATTCTGTTAGTCTGTTTCTATTTATTGGAGGATTGAATCCAATTACTGACCTGTGACACATAGATCCTTTGTCGATTGTATACAGGAATGCTACTGATTTTTTTTTTTGAGTTAATTTTTTATCCAGCCACTTTGCTGAAGGTGTTTATCAGCTGTAGGTGTTCCCTGGTAGAGTTTTTGGGGTCACTCATGTATAATATCATATCATCTGCAAATAGTGATAATTTGACTTCTTCCTTTCCAATTTGTATCCATTTGATCTTCTTCAACTGCCTTACTGCTCTAGCAAGGACTTCCAGCAATATGTTGAAGAGATATGGAGAGAGTGGACTGCCTTGTCTTATCCCTGATTTCAGTGGGATTGCTTTAAGTTTCTCTCCATTCAGATTGATGTTGGGTATAGGCTTGCTGTATATTGCCTTTACTATGTTTAGATATGTGCCTTGTATCCCTGATCACTCCAATACTTTAAACCTGAATGGAGATTGGATTTTGTCAAATGCTTTTTCAGCATCTAGAGAGATTATCATGTTTTGTTTTTTTCTTTCAGTTTGTTAATATGGTGGATCACATTGATATATGTCCATTTATTGAACCACCCCTGCATACCTGGGATGAAGCCTACTTGGTCATAGTGGATAATATCTTTGATGTGTTCTTGTATTCAGTTTGCGAGCATTTTGTTAAGTATTTTTACATCAAATTTCATAAGGGAGATTGGCCTGAAATTCTCTTTCTTAGTTGAGTCTTTGTGAGGTTTAGGTACCAAGGTGACTGTGGATTCATAAAATGAGTTTGTTAATGTTCCTTCTGTTTCTATTTTGTGGAATAGTTTGAAGAGATTTGGAGTTATCTCTTCTTTGAAGGTCTGGTAGAATTCTGCACTAAAGCCATCCGGTCATGGGCTTTATTTGGATGGGAAACTTTTGATGACTGCTTCTATTTCTTTGGGGGATATAGGACTATTTAGTTGATTTACCTGGTCCTGATTCAGCTTTGGTAAGTCAAATGGGTCAAGAAAATTTTTCATTCATTTAGATTTTCAAATTTTCTGGCATATAGACTCTTGAACTAAGTCCTAATGACTGTTTGGATTTCCTCAGTGTCTGTAGTTATGTTCCCATTTTCATTTCTGATTTTGTTGATTTGGATGGTGTCTCTCTGCCTTTCTGTTAGCTTGGCCAAGGGTTTGTTTATCTTGTTGATTTTCTCAAAGAACCAGCTCTTGGTTTCGTTGATTCTTTGAATTGTTTTAGTTGTTTCTAATTGATTGATTTCAGTCCTGGGTTTGATTATTTCCAGCTGACTATTCCTTTTAGGTTTGTCTGCTTCTTCTCTTTCTAGGGTTTTTAAGTGAGCCATTAAGGTGCTTGAATGAGCTGATTTGAATTTCTTCTTGTAGGCACTTAGTGATATGAACTTTCCTCTTAGCACTGCTTTCATTGTGTCCCACTAATTTGGGTATGTTGTGTCTTAATTTTCATTGAGTTCTAGAAAGACTTTAATTTTTTTCTTTATTTCTTCCCTGACCCAGCTGTCATTTAGTAACAAGTTGTTCAGCTTCCATGTATGTGTAGGCTTTTTGCTATTTCTGTTGTTGTTTATGTCCAGCTTTTTTCCATGGTGATCGGACAAGATACAACGTACTATTTCAATCTTTTTGTAGCTGTTGAGGCTTGCTTTGTGACCAACTATATGGTCTATTTTGGAGAAGGTTCCATGATGTGCTGAGAAGAAGGTAAATTCTTTTGTGTTTGGGTTTAAGATTCTGTAAAAGACTGTTAGGTCCATTTGATTCAGACCTCTGTTAGAGACATTGTTTCTTTGTTTAATTTCTGTTTTGTTGACCTGTCCTCTGTTGAGAGTGGGGTGTTGAAGTCTCCCACTATTAATGTGTGGGGATCTATATGTGGTTTAAATTTTATCAGTGTTTCTTCAACAGATGTGGGTGCTCTTGTACTTGGGGCATAGATGTTCAGGATTGTGATGTCTTCCTGCTGGAATTTTCCTGTAATGAGTATGTAGTGTCCTTCCCCATCTCGTTTTATTAAGTTTGGTTGAAAGTCTATTTTATCAGATAGTAGAATGGCTACTCCTGCTTGCTTCTTGGGTCCATTTGTTTGGAAAGTCGTCTTTAAACTCTTTACCCTCAGGTATTGTCTGTCATTGTGCCTTAGGTGTGTTTCTTTTATGCAACAGATTGCTGGATTTTGTTTACGTATCCATTCTGTTAATCTGTCTCTTTTTACTGGAGAGTTGAGTCCATTGGTGTTGAGAGAGATTAATGACAAGTGGCTGTTACATCCTTTGATTTTGATGTTGGCTGTGGTCATAACTTTGTGTGCTTGTATTTCCTGTGTTTCCTTGAAACTAGCTAATTTTCTTGGATTGTATTTTCCCTTCCAGTGTCTTCTGTAATGCTGGATTTGTGTGTAGATTTTGTTGAATTTTTTTTTTTTTTTGTCATTGAATATCTTCTTTTCTTTGTCTATGAGGACTGAGCTTTTTGCATGGTACAGTAGTCTGGTCTGACATCTGTGTTGTCTTAGGGTCTGCATGATATCCATCCAGGCCCTTCTGGCTTTCATAGTCTCTATTGAAAAGTCAGGTGTAATTCTAATGGGTTTGCCATTATATGTTACTTGGCCTTTTTCCCTTGCAGCTTTTAGTATTTTTTCTTTGTTCTGTGTACTTACTGTTTTGATTATTATGTGGCAGGAGTATTTTTTTTTTCTGGTCAAATTTGTTGGGTGTTCTGCAGGCCTCTTGTATTCTTATTGGCCTCTCCTTTAAGTTGGGGAAATTTTCTTCAATGATTTTGTTGAAAATATTTTCTGGGCTTTGGCGAAGGGAGTCTTCTTTTTCCTCTATACCTATTATCTTAGGTTTTGTCTTTTTATATTATCTTGGATTTCTTGGATGGTCTGTGTCAAGAAGTTTTTGGATTTAACATTTTCTTTGAAAGATACATCAATTTCTTCCATTGTATCTTCCACACTTGAGATTCTTTCTTCCATCTCTTGTAGTCTGTTGGTTATGCTAACCTCTGTAGTTCCTGTTTTCTTCCCTAAGTTCATTCTCTCTGCAGTTTCCTCCATTTGTGTTTTCTTTAAATTTTTCCAATTCTATCTTCAGAACTTGAGCCTTTTGTTGACTTCCTTCACCTGTCTGAATGTATTTTCCTGTTTTTCCATCACTTCTTTCAGCTGTTTGATTGAACCAACCTCTGTTTATTTTATTTTATTTTATTTTATTTTATTTTATTTTATTTTATTTTATTTAAGCATTTCCTTTCTAAAGGCCACAAACTGTTTGGCTGCAACTTCCTCTATTTCTTTAAGGATGGCAATGTTCTGTTTGAGTTTGTCTTCCTCTATGTCTTTATGTATCTTTTTTTGTTTCCTCTGTTATCATCTTTATGAGCATAGTTTTTAGGTCATCTTGGATTTCAGTTATGCTGGTGTGTCCAGGGCTACTTGCTCCTTGGTAACTGGGTTCTAGAGATGCCATATTGCTCTGTCTTTTGTTGCTTGAGCTTTTATGCTGGCCTCTATCCACCATTGGGCTCTTGGGTGTTTGGGGTCATTTTCTGGTGTTTCCTGGGCATCCTGTGGTGGAGAGAGTCCCCTTGCAGAAAGCTGGTTTTTCTTGAACAAAATCTTCTCAGCTTTTTGGTTATAGTTCCTAGATGGCTGTCGTTTTTTCAGGAGTTGCTGCTGCTCACCTCAGGGATAGAGACCTGAATGGTAACTGTGGTCTTTGTTAGCCGAGAGGGTTCTCCTCTCACCCAGGGAAGTCCTGAAGATAGCTTCCCTGTTTCTGGGTTTCTTGCTGTAAATTTAATGATCAGTTCTGTGACATACTTGGACATCTGGAGCACAACATCTGTTTGTGCCTGTGTCTGGAGCACTTCTCAGTGATGTTGGCTGGGCCCCACTGGTCTGAGAGACTTTTTTCCAGGGAAGGACTGGGTGATTTAAGTCAGTACCGTTTCTTTCCTTCCCTGTGGATTCTCTGGAGACAGGAACTCCCAGTCTCTTTTTTGCCCTGGGGCACACCGCTCAGTCTCTGTCAGCTAGCTGGCACAGAGAAACTACCTGTGTCTGCCTTTCCAGCCTTTAGAAGCCTGGGTGTCTGCCTAACCTGGGTAATTTTTCCTGAGACCTTTTCAGGGTGGTGGTATCAGCTGAATGCTCTCAGATCAGACTAGCCATTTCCCTCCCTGTGGGTTTGCATCCAACAGTGAAACTCTTTCTCTGGTGCCCTGGGGCCCACAGTTCTATCTGAGGCGGCGAATCAGGCCTGCAGGCAGGGCTCTGTGCTGGAGCCTTGATCCTCAGCTCTGGTTCTGGGCTGGCTCCTGGGGCACCCACGGAACCTGAGTCTTTTCCAGGAGATGTCTGGGTGATCTGAGGTCGGTCCCAATCATTTCCTGCACCTTGGGGTTATCTCACAACTGAAAATTTCAGTCTCTGATATTGTAGTCCTCACGGTTCAGTCTGCAACCATGACCAGAGGCACTAGCATGTGTCTCTGTGCTGAGGCTGGCGGCCAAACATCTGGCAGAAAGGGATCTCTTCCTTGGTTTACGTGGGTGAGTTAAAAGCTCACCTGGGAAACACAATTGCTTGTGTTTTATGGCTGGGAATTTTGATTGCTGGTCACGGTGCTGATCCTGTGGTGGTACTGCTCAGAATGAGAGTCCTCCTGACGCCACAATCTTGCCCCCCCGCAATCTTCCTCTTGAGCATAGATGTAAGATCACCTTCTTGAATTTCAGTTATGTTAGCATGGCCAGGCTACCTAACCCTGGATAACATTGTTCTGGAGATATCATACTGCTTTGCCTTTTGATAGTTGTGCTTTTAACCTGTCTTCAAACTATCTGGCTGTCTGAAGTTTCAGCTGTTTGTTTTAGGACCTGCTGCTATCTTGGGGTTGAGAGAATCTGCATTGCAGGATTCTGAAGGAGGTGTCCTCAGTTTTTTGGGTAACAAAAGGGTGGTGCTTCTTCGGAATTGCCAAAGCTCACTGCAGGCATATGGACCTGTGCATTAAGTGTGGTCATTGGTAATCAGGGGGTCAGTCTTCTCAGCCAGAGAAGTCCTGGAGACAGTTACCCCGCTCTGAATTTCTTGCTTTGAATTTGGTAAATTGCTGTTATGCTCTTACATTTTTGCTGGGTGCAACCCTCTTGAATCACTAGGGAGTCCCTCAGTTAATCTGGTTTACCTAGGGAGAACTGGTTGCACCTTGGAGAAGTATCTTCTGGGGAATCTAGTGGCTCTCAGGCTTCTTCTATAGGTCTACTGTTGGAACTGTGTCCAAACAACTTTCTAGTAAACAGTTGCAGATGAGCACAGTGTTCATGCATGCAACTGGAAGCTAGAATATGTTTCTGCTCAAAACCAGAAACTTTTCTGGAACTGTGTGTCATAAAGTCAGTTCTGAAGTTTTGCCCACTGTGGAATATCTTCCTAACATATATGTAACCCACTTGGACACTAAACTGCCATGGGCTACATCTGTGCAGGGGTTCTAGGTTATCTACATGCCTGGTACTTGGTTGGAGTATGGGTCTCTGGGAAGAACCCTGTGTTCAAATTTTCTGGTTCTGTTGTTCTCCTTTGGGGCTCCTGTCATCTCCAAATACCACTATCTCCCACTTCCTACATAAGATTCCATGCACTCTGCCCACAGTTGGCCATAATCTCAGCATCTGCTCTGATTGTCCACAAGGCTGAGCCCTTCAGAGGCCCTGCTTGGCAGGCTCCTAGGTTGTTTCCTGTATTCTTTCCCTGATATCCATCCTCTTTGCCTTTAGGATGGGGATTGAGTGTTTTAGTCAGGGCCCTCTCTCTTGATTAGTTTCTTTAGATGGACAGAATTTTGTAGGTTTATCCTATATTATATGTGTATATGAATGAGTATATATACCATGTGTGTCTTTCTGCTTCTGGGACAGCTCACTCAGGATGATCTTTTCCAGGTCCCACCATTTACCTGCAAATTTCATGATTTCCTTATTTTTCATTTAAGAGTAATGCTTCATTGTGTAGATGTACTACAATTTCTGCATTCATTCTTCAGATGAGGGACATCTGGGCTGTTTCCAGCTCCTGGCTATTAAAAATAAAGCTGTTAAAAACATGGTTGAACAAATGTCCTTACTGTGTACTTGACCCTCGTTTGGATAAATACCTACAACTGGTGTGGCTGGATATTGAAAAAGTGCTATTCCTAGTTGTCTGAGAAAGCACCAGATAGATTTCCATAGTGGATGTATAAGTTTACATTCCCACCAGCAGTGGAGGAGGGTTCCTTTTTCTACACAACCTCTGAGCATGTGCTGTCACTTGAGTTATTCATCTTGCCCATTCTGATGGGTGTAAGGTGAAATCTCAGGGTTGTTTTGATTTGCATTTCCCCAATGGCTAATGAGGTTGAGCATTTCTTTACGTGTTTTTCTGGCATTTGATATTTCTCTATAGAGAGTTCTCTTTTTAGCTTTGTTCCCCATTTTTTTTAATTGAATTAGTTTGCTGCTTTTCAGCTTATATATATATATATATATATATATATATATATATATATATGCTGGGTATTAACTCTCTCTATATATAGGGTTGGTGAAGATCCTTTTCCAATATGTATGCTGTCATTTTGTTCTGATGACAGTGTCCTTTGCTTTACAGAAGATTTTCAATTTCATGAGGTCCCATTTATTGATCGTTACTCTTAGAGCCTTTGCTGTTGGTATTCTGTTCAGGAATTTGTCTCCTGTACCTATGAATTCTAGGGCTTTAGCCATTTTTCATCTAACCAATTTAATGTGTCTGGTTTTATGTTGAGGTTTTTGATCCCCTTGGACTTTTGTTTTGTGAAGGGTGATTAATTATGGATCCCTTTACATTTTTCATTCATGAAGGTATCCAGTTAGACCAACACCATTTTTTGAATATGCAATCTTTTTTCCATTGTAATGTTTGGCATCTTTGTCAAAACTCAGTTTTCCATAGTGTGAATTTATTTCTGATTTTTCTATTATGTTCCCTTGATCCACTATTCTGTTTCTATGCCAGTACCATGCATTTTTTTAACTGTTGAACAGCTTAAGATCAGGGATGGAGATACCTCCAGAAGATCTTTTATTGTAGAGGATTGTTTTTGCAATTCTGGGTTTCTTGTTATTCTATATGAAGGTGATTTTTTTTTCTTTCATGGTCTGTAAAGAATTGTGTTGGTAATTTAATGGGAATTGCATTGAATCTGTACATTGCTTTTGGTAAGATGGCCAAAAGCATCCATGTTAATCCTGACAAGCTGCATGGGAGATCTTTCCATGTTCTGATATCTTGTTCTAATTCTTTCTTCAGAGACTTGAAATTTTTTTCATGAAAGTCTTTGACTTGCTTGGTTAGGGATACACCAAGGTACTTTATGTCCTTTGTATCTATTGTGAAGGGTATTATTTCCCCAATTTCTTTTTCGTCCCCTTTTGTCTTATGTAAACAGGAGGGCCACTCTTATTTGTTGTTTGTTTGTTGGTGTGTTTGTTTGTTTGTTTGGTTGGTTTGGTTTTTGGGTTTTTTTGGGGGGGAATTTTTTTATCTGGCCACTTTAGTAACTGTGTTTATCAGCTGTAGGAGTTATCTGGTAGAGTTTTTGGGGCCACTCAGGTATACTATCATATCATCTGCAAATAGTGAAATTTTGACTTCTTCTTTTCCAATTTGTATCCCATTGATCTATTTCTACTGTCTTATAGCTACAGCAAGGACTTCCAGAACAATTTTGAAGAGATATGGAGAGAGTGGGCAGCATTGTCTTGTCCCTGATTTCAGTGGGATTGCTTTAAGTTTCTCTCTGTTCAATTTGATGTTGGCAATAGGTTTGCTGTATATTGCTTCTGCTATGTTTAGATATGTGCTTTGTATCACTGATCTCTCCAATACTTTAAACATGAATGGATGTTGGATTTTGACAAATGCTTTTACAGCATCTGGGGAGATTATCAGTTTTTTTTTTCCTTTCAGTTTGTTAAATAGGTGGATCACATTGATGGATTTCTGTATATTGAATCATCCCTGCATGCCTGGTATGAAGCCTATTTGGTCATAGTGGATGATATCTTTGATGTGTTCTTTGATTCAGTATGCAAGTATTTTGTTGAGTATTTTTGTATCAATATTCATAAGGTAGATTGGCCTGAAATTCTCTTCCTTTGCTGGGTCTTTGTTGAGGTTTAGGTACCAATGTGACTTTGGCTTCATAGAATTAGTTTGGTAATGTTCCTTCTGTTTCTGATTTGTGGAATAGTTTGAAGAGACCTGGAGTTAGCTTGTCTTCGAAGGTCTGGTAGAATTCTGAGCTGAAACTATCTGGTCCTGGGCTCTTTTTGTTTGGGAGAATTTCAATGACTGCCTCTCTTTCCTATTTCCTATAGTACTATTATTTGATTTACCTGGTCCTGCTTCAGCTTTCATACGTTGAATCGATCACAAAAATTGTCCATTTCATTTGCATTTTCAAATTTTGTGGCATATAGACTTTTGAAGTAAGTAGTAATGATTGTTTGGATTTCCTCAGTGTCTGTAGTTATGTCCCCCTTTTCATTTCTGATTTTGTTTATTTGGGTGGTGTCTCTCTGCCTTTTAGTTAGCTTGGCCACAGGTTTGTAGATCTTGTTGATTTTCTCAAAGAACCAGCTCTTGGTTTCATTGATTCTTTGAATTGTTTTAGTTGTCTCTAATTGATTGATTTCTGCCTTGAATTTGATTTTTTCCAGCCATCTACTCCTTTTTGGTGTGTCTGCTTCTTCTTTTTGTAGGGCTTTTAAGTGAGCTTTAAATTGCTTGCATGAGCTGTTTCAAATTTCTTCCTGAAGGCACTTAGTGGTATGAACTTTCCTCTTAGCACTGCTTACATTGTGTTCCACATGTTTGGGTATGTTGAGTCTTCATTTTCATTGAGTTCTAGGAAGACTTTATTTATTATTATTTTTATTTTTCCCTGACTCAGCTGTCATTTAATAGCAAGTTGTTCAGTTTCCATGCATGTGTAGCCTTTTTGCTATTTCAGTTGTTGTTGAGGTACACATTAATTCCATGTTGATCACATAGGATACAAGGGATTATTTCAGTCTTCTTGTATCTGTTGAGGCTTGCTTTGTGATCAACTATACCATCTGTTTTGGTGGAGGCTCCATGAGGTGCTGAGAAGAAGGTAAATTCTTTTGTATTTGGGTGTAAGGTTCTGTAAATATCTGTTAGGTCCATTTGATTCATGACCTCTGTTAGAGACATTGTTTCTTTGTTTAATTTCTGTTTTGTTGACCTGTTCTTGGTTGAAAGTGGGTTGTTGAAGTCCCCCACTATTAATGTGTGGGTATCTATGTGTGGTTTAGGTTTTATCAATGTTTCTTTTACACATGTGGGTGCTCTTGTATTTGGGGCAGAGATGTTCAGGATTGTGATGTCTTCCTGCCGGAATTTTCCTGTGATGAGTATGAAGTGTCCTTCCCCAACTCTTTTGATTAATTTTGGTTGAAAATCTATATTATCAGATATTAGAATGTCTATTCCTGCTTGCATCTTGGCTCCATTTTCTTGGTCTTCCAACCTTTTGCCCTCTGGTAATGTCTATCTTTGTGACTTAGGTGTGTTTCTTGTATGTAACAGTTTGCTGGGTTTTGTTTACACATCCATTCTGTTATTCTGTGTCTTTTTATTGGAGAATTGAGCTCATTGATGTTGAGAGAGGTTAATGACCAGTGGCTGTTAGATCCTTTGATATTGATATTGGCTGTGGTCTTAAGGTTGTGTTCTTGGTTGCTTTTTGTTTTACTGTAGTGGGGTTAAACATTTCCTGTATTTTCGTGAAAGTAGCTAGTTTTCTTGGGTTGCATTTTCCTTTCTAATGTTTTTTGTAATGTTGAATTTTTGTGTATGTATTGTTGAAATTTGTTTTTGTTATTGAGTATGTTGTTTTCTCCATCTATGGGGACTGAGTTTTCCTGGTTTTAGTAACCTGGCTGACATCTGTGTTCTCTAAGGTTCTGTCTGATATTTGTCCAGACCCTTTTGGCTTTCATAGTCTCTGTTGAAAAGTCAGTTGTGATTCTAATGGGCTTGCCATTATATGTTACTTAGCTTTTTTCTCTTGCAGTTTTTAGTATTTTTTTTTCTTTGTTCTGTATACTTACTGTTTTGATTATTTTGTTCAGGGTGAATTTTCTTTTCTGTTCTAATTTATTTGGTGTTCTATAAGTTTCTTGTATTCTTATTGGCCACTCCTTTAACTTGGGAAATTTTTCTTCAATTATTGTATTGAAAATATATTCTGGGCCTTGGAGCAGGGAATCTTCTTTTTCCTCTATTCCTATTATTCCTAGGTTTTGTCTTTTTATGTTGTCTTGAATTTCTTGAATGGTCTGTGTTAGGATTTTTTTAGACTTTACATATTCTTTGACAGATATATCTATATCTTCTTTTGTATCTTCCACACCCTGAGATTCCTTCCTCCATCACTTCTAGTGTATTGGTTATGTTACTCTCTCTAGTTCCTGTTTTCTTCCTTAAGTTCTTTTTTTCCACAATCTTCTCCATTTGTGTTTTATTTATTTTTTCCAATTGTATCTTCAGGTCCCCAGCTCTATTTTGATTTCCTTCAGCTGTCTGACTGTATTCTTTTTTTTTTTCAATTCCTTCAGCTGTTTGTTTGAACAATCCTATGTTTGTTTGTTTGTTTGTTTGTTTGTTTTATTTCAGTGATGTAAAAATTTCCTCTATAAATGCCAAAACTGTTTGGCTACAACTTCCTGTATTTCTTTAATGATGGCCATAATCTGTTTATTCATTTTTTCTTCCTGTATTTCTTTAAGGATAGACATAATCTGTTTGAGTTTATCTTCCTCTAAGTCTTTGTGCATTTTATTTGTTTCCTGTGTTATCCTCTTCTTGAGCATAGATGTTAGTTCAACTTCTTGAATTTCAATTATGCTGGGGTGCCCAGGGCTACTTGTCCCTGGATAACAGGGTTCTGGAGATTCCCTGTTGTTCTGTCTTTTGTTGGTTGAGGTTTTACGCTGGCCTCTACCCATTGGTCTATCTTGGGTGTTTGGAGTTAGTTTCTGGTGGTTCTTGGAGTCCTGTGTTGGAGTGAATCCTCTTTGCAAGAAGATAGTTTTTCTTGAAGGAAGCCTTTACAGCTTTTTGGGTATAGTACTGGATTGTCGGTTATTTTTAGGATTTGCACTGCTCACCTCAGGCATAGAGACCTGAGTAGTAACTGAGTAGTAACTGTGGTCCTTGTTTGTCAAGAGGGAGGTCCATCCTGTCACCTAGAGAAGTCCTAATGACAACTGCCCTGCTTCTGATTTTCTTGCTGTAAATTTAGTGATCTGCTGCTATAACCTGTGTGTCCCATGGTTTCTTCAGTTTTGTTAGGTATAACTGGTTGCCCCTGGGATCAGTATTTGGTGGTGATCTCAGGGATTACGGGCTCTTGTAGGTCTGAGGTTGGAGCTCTGTGCCACAGTACCCAAGCGGTAATCTTTGGTGGATGGGTACTCTTTCTGGTAACAGCAGGCTATCTGGTGCACAGCAGGTCCCTGTGTTGGGCCCGTCTGGGTGCATTTTTCCTGGGATATACTGAGTGGCCTATGTCCATCCCCTTTGCTTCCTTCCCTGTTAGGATTTCTCATGACAGTGACTCACAGTCTCTGGGTCCCTGGGGCGCACAGCTCTGTGTGTGTGAGAGAGATCTGTGTGTGCAGCAACTGTCTGTGCTTACAGCTGGAGCCCAGTTCAGTGATGGTGGCTCATACCCAGTGGTCTGTGGGACTTTTCCCAGGGATAGACTATGATCTAAGTCAGGGTCTTTTCCTTCTTTCCCTGTGGAGTTTTCTCCCTACAGGGACTCCCAGTCTCTGTTGCCCTGGGGTGCATAGCTGGGTGCTCAACAATTGCTTGTGCTTGCAGCTGGAGCACACTGCAGTGATGGCTGCTCTTACCCACCAGTCTGCAAGACATTTTCCGGGAAAGACTGAGTGACCCAAGTCAGTTCTGTTTCCAACCTTCCCTTTGGGGTTTTCTCATGACTGGAACTCCCAGTCTCTGGTGCCCATCAGCCTGGGAAGGTGATCAGGACATGCAGGCATGTGGCTCTTGTCTGGCTACTTGGTGCCTGCATGACCCAGAATCTCTTCCCCGTTCTGGTAGGGTGATTCTGAGAGTGGACCTGACTTATTCCCAAGCTATGGAGGTTTCCTTTCACCCGGAAACACAATTGCTCTTGTTTTAGGGCCCAGAGTTCAATCTCTTGGTTGCTGTATGGAAAATGTCCTGATCCTCAGAAGCAGGGTTCTCTTGGTTCTGCCATCTTGTCCCCTCCCTGAATAACTTTCTTACATGGTGAACCTGATCAACAGAATATGCGTTAGATCCTCTACCTTGAAATACCACCTTATAAATGAGGATTGTTATTCCTCTAAGATGAATTCATCTCTGTGGACACTGATGTTACCATCAATGCCTTAAGGGTCATTATATCAATATAATAGTATAAGAATAGATATAAATAGATAGATATTGATATGTGTGCATATGTATATATATGTTAGCAACAAGAAAAACTAAAGAAAGGAAACTAACAATCAGAAGCCTCTTAGATAAAGACTTTTGAGGAATAACTAGACAATTAGTCTTTAGTTCCATTTTTCATAATTTGGGTATATATGATTTTTCATGTTTTCAAAATAAAAGCTGTTCATTAGTGATGTTTTGGTATGAATAAGAATTGGGTTTAAATAATTTAACTTGCTATGTCTCCAGTTAGGGATGATTGATTCTGTTTATGAGACACTCTTAAAACTTTTTATTTTCTACTTAACCCTAGGAACTAAAATGATTCATCTGAGAAGAAAGCATAGCAATTGTATTGGAGAGAAATGGCATTAATCAACTTGAGTTTCCCGGCACTTTGTCTGGTAATGCGTGTTTTAATAGGAAATCCCACAGCTGTAAGTAGGTGGGAATATTAGAGATCCAACTTTGTGTTAGCCTTAAGAAAGGTGTTGTTTCAGGAATCCCAAATCAAAGGCCTCACTTACCAGTATTGAAAACTTGGCCCACTAATTGTGGTTGGTGAGGCCATGGTCTACAGAGGAATAACTGTCAGTTCTGAAACCAGCATAACATAAAAGTACACTCTTAGAACTAACCCTTTTATCCACATTAAAGGGCAGGTCTCATCTATCATCAAAGAAGCTTGTCTTGACAGCATATGGAGGATATAACAGTGATTGAGAACTACTCAAAACATAGAAATCACCTACTCTGGACTTCCCATCTTCAACTAACAATACATCTCCTACAAGAACAGCTGAAGAAACATCTCAAAAGAAGGGAAGAAGATTGTAAAAGCCAGAGAAAAGCCAGCATGCCTGCTATGAGACAGTGTTTACTAGAAAGATGAAAACATGGAATTATCCATTCCTCCAAAGATGGACATCTGGGTTGTTTCCAGGTTCTGGCTATTACAAATAAAGGTGCCACAAACATGGTTGAGCAAATGTCCTTGTTGTGTACTTGAACGAATTTTGGGTATATACCTAGCAGTGATATAGCTGGTTCTTGAGGAAGCCTTATTCCTAATTGTCTGAGTAAATGCCAGATTTGACTTCCAAAGTGGTTGTATCAGTTTACATTCCTACCAGCAATGGAGGAGGGTTCCCCCTTTCTCCACAACCTCTCCAGTATGTGTTGTCACTTGAGTTTTTTATCTTGGCCATTGGGTGTAAGGTGAAATCTCAGGGTTGTTTTGATTTGCATTTCCCTAATGGCTAATGAGGTTGAGCATTTCTTTAAGTGTTTCTCTGCCATTTGATATTCCTCTATAGAGAATTCTCTGTTTATTTCTTTTCCCCATTTTTTAATTGGATTACTTGGTTTGTTGCTTTTCAGCTTCTTTAGTTCTTTATATATACTGGATATTTGCCCTCTGTCAGACAAAGGGTTGGTGAAGATTCTTTCCCAATCTGTAGGCAGTCATTTTGTTTTGATGATAGTGTCTTTTGCTTTACAGAATTAATGAATTATAACTTACTGGAAGGTAGAATCTGACCTCATCCTGGAGACAACTAAGGTAGTTATGCTGACATATTTTGGTTCTGTGTATAATTGTGAATTCTAAGGGAAAATAGCAAAATATATTAGTTCCTGAAAGAACAATATAAATTGCATACTAAAAAGGTTACTTGCTGTATACTATTTCAGCAAATTCCAAGCAAGACTGAAATAGAAATTACTTACTTGCATTCATTTTGGACCATCATGTTTTATTTTCCATACTTACTTAGATCTTTTAGTAGTGTGGACAGAAGCTGTGTGACTAGTTTGATCCTCATATGTTCCCATAGACCAATGGTTTTCCTTCTGTTAGTTTTATGCTCCTTTTGTTCTGGGTGGGGACCTGTAAGTCTTTCACAGAGTTCACCTATGACATGTCCTGCAAATGAGATATTTACATTATGATTCCTAAAATGAGCAAACTACTGTTTTAAAGTAACACACATTATGTTCTATTTTTTTTTTTATCATGGTCACCATAATGTAAGGAAATCTTTGCAGGCCACAGCATTAGGAACGTTGAGAAACACTACTCTAGACTGTGAGTAGAATACATATGGCAGGGGAAATATCATGGCTGCTATTGTCTGTGACCCTGTGCTTGCTTCTTAAGCTTTTCTGAGCTGCTGTTTCATCAGCAAAAAGGACTTACAATCTAGTTATGTTGGGCAGACAAGAATAATGGCAGTAACTGTTGCTATTTTAGGAGTTCCTGTGGACTCCATCTGACTAAAAAACTTGCACGGAGGTTCCTCATACCTAGAGGGTGGGTTTCCATTAAAAAAAGAGTTTCTCATCTATTAAAGGGTCAGGCAGAAATCACTGTTGCTATCAAGGCAGTGTGGAGTACATTTGAGTATTCTACATTATTTCTGCCTAGAGCACAGTCCATAGGATGGGGTGAACTTTACAAGCCTTTGTTCAAATTTGCTGTGAATTTATTCATCACTAGAAGTTGTACCAAAGTTACCAAATTGAAATCAAACACCCTATGCAAGGGAGTCATAACAGAATGAACAATGTTCTATACCCTTATACTGTGGATGTAAAGAATTTCATGTCCCATAAAACCCTATGAAAACATCACTATTCAGAGAAGGAATCAGGTAAAAGTTCTTATACAATATTATATAGAATATAAACATTGAATAGAAGCAAAAAAATAATAATAACACAGAATGCATTTTGAAGCACAATGGGTAATGATGTTGTTCTAATTTGATTAATATTATTACATGTATATTCGTATTTCTGCCCAGGACATTAATACATGCTCAACAAAGGAATTGTATCCCAAGACTTTTTTTGTGTTGTTTTGAAAAAGGGTATAAGTTGCTCAGGTTGTCCTTGTGTATCCTTACTATATAAATCCGGTAAACCCTGAACTTGTTGTCTTCCTACATAGATGGAATTACAGACCTGTGTTTCCATCCTAGGTGCGATCTGATTTTAACCATGGAAGTATAGTACAGTAGGAGCTCAGAAAAAAAAAAAAAAAAAAAAAAAAAAAAGCAATACAGATGATGGCAGAAACCACCACACAACTCTTCAGCAAGCTAAAATGGAGCCTGAGAATCATGAGTGTGTTTCCTTACCTCCTTAGAACTTGGTTTGTTTTAACATCACTGCCAACCCACTCTCCTTTAGAAAGGCAAGGTGATAGTCTGATAGTCTGATAGTCTGATGGGAAGCAACCCTGGGAGCACCTCTGGGTCTGGATCACAAAGAAGCACAGCTTCTGGCAGGCTTCCAGGTTCCTCTTGTAATGTGGTAGGTTGTAGACACACTTTTGCTTTGCACCCTAGATTGAGAGACGAGATGTGCAATTGGGAATTTTCTATTTTCCTCTATTGGGATTGGACAGCTAGGGTCCATTGCCTGCCTATTAAAAGGTCTTGGTACAAACCAAGTTAAAATGTGATTTCCAGTATTTAGAAGAATACATACAGCTTGCACCAGATGGGAGCACTACTCCTCTGCTCTGGGATGACAGAAGTGGGAGAAGGAATTAGTCTCCAGTGGTCTGAATCTCAGATAAGTATCAACAAATTCTCTTCAGACTTTGTGCCTGGTCTTTAATAGACATGAGCAGTAACCAGTGTCCATAACACTGTAGCATTTCCAACTTTTAATCTTATGTGTTTGCGGTGGATTCCAATCCACTTACCACCAGGGCTGTAAGGGTAAAAATTTATAAACAGTCTTTCACCCTGTTCTTTCCTCTTACTCTTTTGTGTAAATCCCTTATTCATTTGCACTTTGCTCATTTTTCTCCCCCATCTTTGGCCCTATTTTTGTTTGTTTGTTTGTTTCTTTTTGGTGATCTTAAAAATCTCTTTTTTCTTCTTGTAGTACAATGGTGTCAGTGTACCCTGTAGGTCTTTGGTAGACAGATTAATTATTATTATTATTATTTTATTTTATTATTATTATTATTATTATTTTACTTTAAAGAATGGGATTTCCAAGACAGACTGAAAGTAAAGAGAGCAAGGCAGAACAATGGCATTGAATAAAATTTCTTACCCTTGGGGATGCTTACCACTGGAATGATTGCTTGTGGATGGCTGCAAAGAGGCAATTTCCAAAATCATAATACCTCAGAAACGAAGTGTTGCGATTAACTTTCAATGAGTGAGGAGTGTGTGTGTTTGTGTGTATGTGTGTCTATGAGTTTGCTGTGTAGGAAAAAGGTTGATGTAGGTGTCTTTCTCACCTGCCTTCTATATTATGTTTCAAATGGGGTCACTCTAAATCTAGAGCTAATTTAATGGCTGTTCAGGATCTTCCTACCTCCATTATTAATGTTGGGATTACAGGCAGCAGCTTACTCTTCTTGATTTTTACGTGAGTTCTGTGTATCTGAATTTAAGTCCTCTTGCCTATTCAGCAAGAATTGTAGTAATTGATCCTTTTCTACAACCTTGAGGACACTTATCTTTGTAGACATGAGCCATTGTGTGTGCTTGCTGACAAATAACATGAAGGTCTCCTGCAGGCTTCCAGTAAGTATTCCTGCTTTGTCATATCCCTCGTTCTTGATTCTAGAATATGTAAAAATAATTCTTCATGGAGACTTACTCCACAATAAATACTTTTACGCCTCTATTTGATTCTCCGTGTTTGTCTAAATTCTATAGAGAATTCCTACCTTGATTTATTCAAAAAGGAAACATTGAGACATCATGGAACTTAGCAAAGGTTACTGGATTCTATTTACAAACCTGTGCATTCCAAGACAGATGTTCTTAGCTGTTATTCCACATGACTTCCTATTCTTCATTCTGAGCTTTTCTTTTTGCATGCTTTGTGTCTTTGGTCTCACTGTACTTTTTCTCTAAAACTCACTGCTTCATTTTATTGGGATCTACCAGCACACAATAGCTACATTAGCCACTATTCTTTTTGTTTATTGAATTGCTTGGAACTCAGCTACCCTGCCTTTAACTGGATCATTAATTTTCAGCTTGGGTTATACATTTTAGCACTGATGACCAGCCCAAACCCTGCTGATTTATCAGTTCAGAGTCTCCAGGGGTGGGGTGACCAATGCTTATGAAGTGCAGACAAAGAGAAGCAGGTTGTGCTCAAGACCCTTTCCCTCCCCAAGGCCCATTACCAGTTTTCCAAAAGTGGCTCTATTTGTTGCTTAGAGTAAAATTGCACAGGTGCCTTGCATCCTATCTGGCAACAAAATTTGTTATTTCTAAGCTTTGTAATTTTGTGGCATTTGCATGGGCTGCTGGAAATCTGCTCCCTTTGAATTTGACTCCCTTTGGAAGTGAAAGATTCTGTTCATGAGTAGGCACAGACAAGTAGAGCTGTCAGGGCTAGTATATTATACATATTCCCAAACAAACATATGTTAATGGCTTGCTCCCCAATGAAGGGCAATAAGAGGTAGGGCTTAGAGAAGTGACTGAGTCAAGAACAGCCTGATATTATTCAGCATGTCTCTATTGAAGGGATCCAAATTTAACAATGCTACTGGGAGGTAGCTACATATTCTAGAGTTTGGGCATAGTTAGAAGAAGTAGGTCATGAACAAACACCCAAGTGGTCAATCTTTTTTCTCCAAGTACTTCCTCTCTGGAGCCTGTCCTGGAAATGAGGCACTTTGTTTATGCTATGCTCCTTGCCTCAATGGTCTGCCTTACCACACAGAGCCTAGAGATCTTCCATCCAGATGAAGAGACAACAAAATCTTTAAAACAAGGCACCCAACAAACTTTTCTTGGCATCATTTCACACTTCATTAATCCTCAGTGAGGTAGGCAGACCTCTGTGAGTTCAAGGCCTGACAGGACTTGTTACCTAGAGAAACCCTGTCTCAGAAAACTAACCCAAACCCCAGAGGCATCCTTCTTCCTCCAATTGTTTCTACAGGTATTTTCATGATTTCCATAAGAAGTGATTACACAACCTGATTATTTGCTTATTTTTTTTTCTTGTGTTTTGTATGGAAAGAAGCTTCAAATGACCCTGTTTATTCCAAGCATGAAAGGACAGGTTCAGACTCATTCCTGTTTCCTCAAATCCTTTCTTGCACTCACACTCACACTCCAAGAAGACACTGAAGAAACTGGCTTCTAGCTTTGCCCTCCATTACACTGAAAAGCTGATGACAGAGGCCACTGTTATTCAATCCCGCTAAAGAACAGAGATTACTTTCCAGATCCTTAGTCATTGTATATCCTCAAATGTTCTTGATTACCACACCATAATATCATGCTGCACAAGCATAGTCTATTTATCTTCTGTTAAAAATCTAGACCTCACAGAGGTCTAGAGCTTAGACTTACTGGCCATCACTGCAGGAAATTTGACCCAATACCCAGAGAGAAAATTAAGGAAGGGGTGACTAGTACACTTGGTGGATATCAGTGTGGAAGGCTCTTGCTAGCTTGAAGAGTCTCTGCTTAGTTCAGATGTTGTGCCTGACAGGATAGATGGATTCAAAGAATCACTCTTTTGGAGAAGCCTGCACCAAAGGATTCATCAGCTGATGTACCCGATTTGGACATTCTCTCTGCCTTTTGGTTATTTTGGCTATGGATTTGTCTATCTTGTTGATATTCTCAGAGAATCAGCTCTTGGTTTCATTGGTTCTATGACTTGTTGATTTGTTTCTAATTCATTGATTTCTGCCCTGTGCTTTAGTATTTACAACTACTCCTTCTGGGTGTTCCTGCTTCCTTTTTTCCCCCTAAGGCTCTCAAGTTAGCTTTTATGTTGCTTGTATTCATTGTGTCAAATTTGTTCTGTAAGGGTCTTAGTGCTAGGAACTTTTCTCTTTGCCCTGCTTTCATGGTATCCCATAAGTTTGGGTATGTTGTGCCTTCACTTTCATTGAATTCTAGAAAGTCTTTAATTTCTTTCTTTATTTCTTCCCTAACCCAGCTGTCATTGAGTAGAAAGTTGTTCAGTTTCCATGTATGTGGAGACCCTTTGCTCTTTCTGTTGTTGAAGTCAAGCTTTCCTCCATAGTGGTCAGTTAGGATACAAGGGGCTATTTCAGTCTTCTTGTTTCTGCTGGGCCTTGCTTTGTGACCAACTATATGGTCTATTCTGGAGAAAGATCCATGAGTTGAAAAGAAGTTATATTCATTGGAATTTGTGTGAAAATTTCTGGAGACATCTATTAGGCCCATTTGATTTAGGGCCTCTCTAAGTGTTCTTCTTTCCCTGTGTAACTTCTGTCTGGCTGATTGGTTTCTTGGTGTGATTGGAGTTTGAATTCCCCCACTGTTGAGGTGTTAGGGTCTGCAGGTGATTTCAGCTTCAATAATGTTCATTTACAAATATAGTTGCTCTTCTATTTGGAGCATAGATGTTTAGAAATGTGAAGTCCTCCTACTGGATTTTTTTCTTTGGTGAGAATCCAGTGCCCTCTCTCATCATTTTGAGAAATTTTGTTTGAACGTCTAATTTATTCAATATTAGGATAAATCCACCAGCTTTTTTTCTGGGTCCCTTTGTTTAAAAGACCAATTTCTAGCCATATACTGTGAGGTGGTGTTAGTCCTTGTTGGTGAGGTATGTTTCCCGATTCCAGCAGAATGTTGGATCCTGTTTCTGCAACCATTCTGTTAGTCTTTGTCTTTTTATTGGAGAGTTGAATCCATTGATGTTGTTAGATTACAGTGACCAATGACAATTCCTTTTATTGTGGAGTCAGTGGTGTTACTGTGATTCATTGGTGGTATTCTTTTAATTTTTTGAGCTATTATCTGCATCCTGTATTTTCTTGGGTGTAGTTGTTCTGGATGGATTGGAGTTTTCCTTCTAGTATCATCTCTAGGGCTGGTTTTCAGATATTGTTACTTTTAATTTTGTCACAGAATAGAGTGTCTTCTCCAAATATGATGACTGAAAGTTTTGCTGGGCAAATCAGTCTGGGTTGACATCTGTACTCCCTTAAATCATGCAGGATATCTGCCCAGGCCCTTCTGGCTTGCATACTTTCTGATGTGAACCCCTGGTGTGATTTTGATTAGCCTATCTCAATATGTAACTTGCCCTTTGTCAATGCTGCTTTATTATTTTGTTTTGTTTTGTTTTCTTAGTTTTGTAGATTTAGTGTTTTGTCTATTATGTGACATGAGGAGTTTATTTTCTGGCCTAGGCTATTTGTAGACATCTGTTTCTTTAAGTTGGGGAAATTTTCTTCTATGACTTCCTTGAAAATATTTACTAGACTTTGGAGCCTGGAATCTTCTTTTTCATCAATTCTTAATATTCCTCGATTTCACTTTTTCATGGCCTCCTTGAGTTCTTGGATGTTTTGTGTTTACGATCTTTATGAGTTTATTTTTCTTTGAGAAAAGTTTCAATTTCTGCAAGTGTACGTTTAGTATCAGAGATTCTCTCTTCCATCTCTTGTATTCTATTGGTGATGCTTACCTTTGTGATTCCTGATATTTTCTTTTCTTCTCCAACTCCAGAGTTTTCTCTACTGACTAAAACTGCTTTCGTGCCTTGCACCATTTTCTTCATCTGTTTGAATGTTAATTCCTGTCTCTCTAAGATGGTCTCATTTTTTGTTTGTTTGGTTGGTTCCTCTCTTTATGCCAATAATTATGCCTCTATTGTGTCTCTGTTTGTTTGGCTGTGTTTTGTCTGTATTTCTTTGAGAGCCTTGTTCATTTCCTCATTATTTGCTTCCATTTGTGTGGCTATTTCTTTGATTTTTTCTTCTTTCTTTGTCTCTAAAAACTGGATAAGCATAGCTTTCAAGTTGTTTTCCTGTGTTTCCAATGAATTTGAGTATCCATTATTTGTGGGTTTGCTGGTGAATACATGATGTCCTGATTTTTTTTTTTTTGGGGGGGATGTGTTCTTATGCCTACCTCTGGACATTTGCTTATCTATAAACTTTACAATTTTTCCTGGATTCCACAGTTCAGACAGGTATTTTCTTTCTCTGTTGTCTGAGAATTCTTCAGGAAGTTGAGAGAGTTCCAGGGGTTTGACAGTATGCATTGGTGATTCAGCTGTCCCTAGATTCATGGGCCTTGAAGGGAAAATTCAGGTGATGTGAGTGTGCAAGGATGTGTGCATTGCAGAATAGGATGTTAGAGGATGTAGATGCCTGAAGTGTATGGCATGGACACTCTGCATACACCAATGGCATTGGGGTACTTGAGGTGTTCACAGGTGCAATTCACTTGTGCAGATTCCCCGAATACTATAGGAGATTGGTATTCACTTCTGTCTGATCTGAAGTAATTATTTTCCTGAACTCCAATGGTAGACCCAGAGAAGAGGGCTAATATATTGGGGACACATACTCTCTGTTTTTACAGTGGGTACACTGGTAGGAGGGATCTGATTTCTGAATGCAAGCTTATAGAACCTGGATCTGGGGCTCTGCTGATACTTCAGTTGACACTCAGTGATCTTTATTTGATCAAATGGGAAAGCACAGGGGTTCCACCTGTTCTATACTCTCATTTTGGGCCTGCTGGGTCAAATGCTATTGGAAGAGCTCTGCTAACTCAGTGGTGCTGCAGCCCCTGCCACACTTGAAAGTCCAATCACAGAAGAGGAACTGGAAAGCTGGTACAGGTGCCTGCTTGCCATGTTCTAGGTGGCTGAAACAGGAGTCCATGGATATGGGAGCTCTGGCATGCCTGGATGCCTGGTGGCTGAAACAGGAGTCCATGGATATGGGAGCTCTGTCTTGTTAGAGGGGTTTGTCATAGTTTGGTCTCTGGTTCACTGACAGACCACCACTAAGTCTTTTGGTGGCCCCATATATTCACTGGCTGGGAGGCCCTGCGGGGACCTATCAAATGCTCCTGGACATGGGGCACAGGGGTTTGGAACCACAAATCCTGGGCTCAAAAGGATGGTACCACAGATCCAGTTCCTGAAAGGCTGGTACCACAGATCAAAGACCTGGAAGGCCAGTACAACTGGAAACCTTTGCTGAAGATCTAGAAGCCCTGCTTCTGCTGTCTCGTCCCCATGCTTTGAGTTTCATTCTAAGACTCTGTGGGCTGGCTCTGCAGAGGAGGAGGGAGGCAAGAAGTGGGGAAGTGAAAGAGTTTGAATGTTTGCTATTCCCTGTCCTCAGAGAAGTCAGCTGCTGACACTAATCTAAATTTTATCAGTTCATGTGATGTCACCTTTTGTTCAGGAAGACTTAATTTTGATTTTCTGGCTTCAGCTGTCCCTCTGCTTCAAATTCAGACTTTCAGATCCTCTGTTTCTTATATAAGGTGCAAGGTGTTCACCACCATATTTCATTCTCACTCCCAAAAAGTGTCCTTTAATAGTAATAAATTGTAGAGCATGCTCTTCTAGGTAGTAATCATTAGCTGCTTTTAATCAGACTGGAGGACCTGCCTTGCTTTACTTCAGAGAGCCTATCTGATGACTCAGTTTGCATCTTAGGCAATTAGAGGTTGAAGTGGTAGGATTGGCAGATGGTTGATAAGAAGGTAAAGTTCTAGAACACTGTTGTTCACAAGAGCTGGGAATGGGAGGCTGGCTTATTAATTATAATATCTAAAGATACCATGGTAAAAGAAAGCATGGCCCATCCCTTCTTGAGATGGGCTCCTTTAGAGGTTCTATCTGAGTGACCCAGATGCTCTGATGTTTATTTGGGCATAAATGGTATGCACGATTGAGAATTCCTAAGGTAGAATTCAAAGGTCTGTTGTGCTCTTGCTTTCAGGACAAATTTCTGCATACCTTTTGGTCACAAGGGACATTTCTGCAGCCCAGGTTGTTTCATGTGTTTTGTAAGAGACCCTCTCTCTCACATTGTAACTTTCTGATTCTGTCTTGAAAACTGGAGACATTGATGTTTTCTCTTGGGTGAGAATTTGAAAGTGTGAGTCCATGTTGTTCAGATGGAGAAGATCTGATACCTTCTTATTGAAGAGGTTATAACTCCACTTCCCTTATGCAGTGGGCTCTTTTGCAGATGGCATGGAGCTAAATGTGCTTATCCATGGTCTCCAAGAGCAGAAGCATTACACAGGACATGGCCCATATACATTCTTGAAGGCTGTGACTCTCACTTGGTAAAAAAAGGGAAGATCTCAGGTCAGCTGGATATATTATATTACTGACTATTCCTTAGATATCAGGGAATGATGTGGCCATTTCTTTTGGAATTAGTGCATTTATGAATTCCCATCAGACAGGAAACAGAGGCCTGGGCACGCCATTGGCACATGATATCTCTCTTTCAACAGAAAGTGCAGGTTTTAAGCCCTCTTTAGTAAAATCCAAGTGCCTTTCATTTACGTGGGTTGATGAGCAAGGTTTGACACACCCATGGGATCTGTCTCCATCTGGAGAGGGCTTGAAGCCTTCTTGGTCTACAGGAGAATTTTTTGTGGCTCCTTGGGTTTAAGAGACATACCGTTGTTTTTCCTGGTGAAATAGTCTGTCTGGTGTCCCATGGGGAGAAGTGGAATATCTGAGGTTCTCTTAATGAGTAGTGCCACACCTTCTTCTGTAGACTTGGGAGGTTTTATACTCTATTGGTCTGTTTGTTTTTGTCCCTTTTTGGTTCTGAATTGAAAGGTTGAAAGTTTCCTTGGCTAGAGGAGGACTTTTTCAATTTGGTTTAGGAAGATTTGGAATTTTTATTTATATCCTTCTCCCTCTCCAAGTAAAACTTCCATTTTTCTAGAAATATCTTCAAATCACTTATGACTTATTTGTTCCCTCTTTAATATTGGTTTTAATTTAACTAAAAATCTTTCAATTTCTAAGTGTCTGTAATTTTTCCAGGTTGAGTATTCAGGTAGAATGATTTGGAGATAAGAACTTCAAATAAGTACATTCCTCTTTAGACTTTTGAGTCAGTGAACCACACTCAATTTGATCTTTTGTAGATCAATGTATTTACAGACAAATTTTATGATTTTTCTTTACAGATAAATAGGATTTGATAGTATATATGCACCACATTTCCACTCATGGAACATTTATATAGTTTTGATTTCTTAGGCCATGTCTATAGAGCTGCAATGAAAATGGCTAAGCAACTCTCTGTGGAGAAGAATGGTAAGCCCTTTGAGTATATGCCATGGATAATATAACTGGGTCAACTGTAAGATTTGCTTTTAACTTTTCTGAATACTCTGCACTTATTTCCAGAGTGGTTCTATGAATTTTCCTTCCCAAGAACAGTGAGCAAATTTTTCCTATACTGAACATTTCCTTTCACCTGACCTCAGTACTCTCTAATATTGGAACTATGCTAACACCCTATGACATAACTATCAGAATGATTGAACCATGTTCCCTAAGGTTTGGTGTCATTTCTTAATGCTGTGGTGGGTACTTCTAGTCTAAAAAACAATCAAAGAAGTGAAATCTGGGTTAAGATCTTACATGCAATGTCCCAGAATTCATTTCAAGCTTTCATCTAGGAACACTAGGCCACTAACTCTCTAATGATTATATGACCTGTACCAGGACACCCTACTGGACCACCCTGATGTCCAATTTCAGATTCCCACTGCCATCAATCCTGCTCCCTTCTTGCCTGATGATGGCCTACAGTTTTTCATTGATGAGTGTCACAAATGCCAATCAGGTCCTATAAATGTTACATGATATATTCAGCCTTGAGCTGCCAAAGATGCTGTGGTTAAAAAGAAATGGATAGCTCAAACACACAGGTGGAGGGAGGACACCAAAGAGCAAGGGCTTTCTCCCAGAAACAGCTGGTAGGACAGTAGTAAACTATCCACATCCAGGTTACCTATAGTCACTTTGATGTTTGCTAACTCATGCACTCTTCAAAGGTTTTATTGTACTGGAAAAGGATATATGTGATATTTTATCTTTTGAGATAGGAATATAGAGTTAATAGTTATATGCATGCCCTTTGGTTGCCCTTTCAAATTGCCAGAAATTGACTTTTCCATTACAAAACTTGTGGTTGTTAAGAAGAATCTTCCTGAAAAACAAACAAATGAATATATGAACATGAATCCCTTTGGTATCTAACCAGACTGTCAGCCAAAGACCACACTCTCTATAATTGAGGGAACCTCAAAACTAAAGAATTTATAAAGGGATGAAAACCAGAGGATTCATAATGGGATGAAGAAGACTTATAAGTGGATGGAACTTGGCTAATATCTAAAATGTATAACCCAGCTGTTCTGCCTTATGGATTATTTCATCATGATAACAGCAATATTACCTAGTCCCTTAGACTACTTTGTGGGCATGTATGCTTTGACTAAACCTGTGTTTCTGATGTTTTCAAAACTGCATAGAAAGGGTGGTACAGGGCCCAGATTATCAAAATGTCGGTTATATTCTCTTGAAGAAGTGGCCCTATAAAACAAAATAGACTTAGACATACTACTCTTGAAATATGGGAAATTATGTCTGGGTTTGGAAAGAAAACATATTGTTTCTATGTTAAGTGCTAAGGAAAATACTAATAATAATAACAAAAATGATGATGATGAAAATAATAAATCTTACCATGATTGGAAACGAACATCAACAGACTGCAAGTGAGCAAGAGAAAAGCCTTATTAAATAATCATACCAGCCTATGCTCATTTGGTCCCCTGGTTAACAATTTTGCTACTGGTTAACTATTATACTTTAATTCAAATTATGATTAAATTACTGGTCAGGTCCTACTGTTTAAACTCTCTATCCAATTGTATATTGATTCAGTAAAAATAGTGGTTAATAGAATCAACCACACATTTATATAATGGATTTATTTATTTCATTTTACATCTTGATGGTAATGATGTTGTCCCTACTGTCCTCCTGATTCCTCCTTTCCTCTTCCCCATATTCCTCCTCCCCTACTCCATAATAAGAAGAACCTACCCTGTGCACCCCCAGTGGCACATCAAGGCACATCAGGACTGATATCCTCTTCTCCACTGTGCCTTGTAGAGGAAGTTCAACTAGGGGTAAGTTATTGACAAGTAGGCAACAGAGTCCTTGTTAGCCAAACTCACACTGCTTTAGAGCAGCATGAGTTCATGAATGCCTCATCAAGTTGGGAGTGTAAAATGACTCCCCAAACTGCAGTAGGCCTTTTACTCAACCTCTCTCTCCTGGTACTCTATTCTCTTGTTGTTGATGATGATATTGATCTTCATCAATCTAAACTGAGGTAAAACGGATGAAAACTAAAAGTTGTCTTTAATTGCATTCCCCTAATTACTGAGGGCAAGAACATATTTTGAGTTATTCTTAGGTATTTTCATAATTTGACAACTCTGTTCATATTCCTGGTTCATATATTTTTTAATCTTTTTAGATTAGATTTAAAATATTTATCCCTAACAATTCTCCTGATGAAACTGCTATATACCACTCCTGAAACTCCTTCAAACTCATTGGCACAACTTTTTAATTATATATATATATATATATATATATCTTTATAATCATTACACTTTATTTAATTTGTATGCCAGCTGTAGCTCCCTCCATCATTCTGTCCCTCCCTCTCATGCTCTTTTCCATTTCCACTGATTGGGGGAGGTCCTCCTCTCCTTTTGTCTAACCCTAGCATACCAGGTCTCATCAGGACTGGCTGCATTGTTCTCTGTAGCCTGAAGGGAATGCTCTGTCCTCACAGTGGTCAAAGAGTCAGCAACAGAGTTCATGTCAGAGTCAGTTCCTGTTCCCATTGGTAGGGCACCAACTTGGATTCTGAGCTGCCATAGGATATCTCAGAACAGGGGTTATAGGTGATACTCATGAATGGTCATTGGTTGGAGTATCATTTTCAGAAAATCCTCTGTACACAGATATTTTGGTTCTTTTGCTCCACTTGTGGAGTCTCTGACCTCTCCAATGTTATTATATCCCTCAATTGTTGTAAGGTTTTCTGTACTCTGCACAAAGATTGGTTATGAGTCTCAGCATCTTCTTTTCTACAATGCTGGGTAGAGTCTTTCAGAGGCCCCCTGTGGTACACTACTTTCCTTTTCTCTTTTCTCCTTCCTCATATGACCATCCCATTTCTATTTTGAATATTGATTGATCATCTTACCCCAGTCTGTCCTTCTTGATTAGCATCTTTATGTGGACTGATTTTACTAGGTTTATCCTATATTATGTTTAGTTTCCTCTTTTGAGTGAGTATATATTGTGTGTGTGTTTCTGTTTCTGGGATACCTCACGAAAGATGATCTTTTTTAGACCCCACCATTTGCCTGAAATGTTCATGATTTTTTTAATTGCTAGTAGTATTCTACTGTGAAAAGTACAAGTATTTCAGTATCATTTCCTCCAGTGTGGGACATATTTTCTTTCCTATTTCTGGCTCTTTATGAATAAACTTGCTTTGAACATGATTGAGCACATATTGGATATATGCCTAGGAGTGGTATAGCTGGAGCTTGAGGAATTGCTATTAATAATGGAGTAAGAAATCTCGAGACTGTTTTTGAAAGTGGTTTTACAAGATGACATTTCAACCAGCAATGGGAGAGGATTTTCCTTTCTCCATATCTCCATATCCTCTCAGAATATATTGTCATTTGATATTTTTTTTAATATTTTTTCTATTTTTTTTGTTGTTATTCAGTCCATATTCTGGATGTCTAAAGGAGAATCTTCCACATTGTATGGGATTTCATTTCTCCCGGTTGGCTCTTTGCTTAACTGTACATAAACTAAAATTCTTTCATGAAGTCCCAAATGTCATCAATAATTTTTGTGTATATCTTTTCAGAAAATCCTTTGTGTTATGGGGTTTTCACCAGAAAAGACTACTTGTAAATAGGTTTAAGCTGATAGAAAGTCTCTTGTAGCTGGCTATCAACAACACTAGGTTTTCAGGATTTCTGCCTGATCCTTTCTCAGAGTGAATGTTTAAGCAAATGCCCATGTGCACACTTGTCATACTTAAGTCTAGCCAGTGTTTCCAGAATAAAAATATTTTTTGTTTGATTGATTGTTTTTTTTTCTTTGTTTGTTTGTTTGTTTGTTTTTGTCTGATTACCAGAAGATTTATCATGTATACATGAGAAAAGCTTTCTCAACTCACAGAAAACTTTCATTTCCTTGGGGACCAAGCCTTCAGAATCCTACCTCTATATTGCCCAGAATTTCTGTGCTGTAACCTAGAAGAAGGCCACTCTCACTGTTGCTTGGAGACACTACCACCACTTCAAGCCTATTCTCCCTATCTAATAAGCATCCTAGAAGTTTCCATGCTGGTGTATTAAAAAAAAGCTTCCTTGTTTTGGGCCTGATCTGAGTTTAAAAATATTTCATAAAAGCAAAAGCCAAGGCTGGGCCATGCCACATCTCATAGTGTTACCATGCAATTTGACGGAGAGGTTAAGCCACATATATATGTACAAAAATATCTGAACCAATATAGAGCCTACTTTGCTGATTTTGAGTATTTGAGATCTACTTGTTTTTTCCTACAGAACAAATTGTCCTTCTTGGTGTCTACTCTGAGATGTGACCCCTAAATTCCACATCTATGCCCAACTGTGGCCTTGCTTCTTGACTTGCTGGGGCATAGTTTCCTGTACAGCAGACAAAAACCTTATATTAGACACATGTGAACATATGAAAATACACATATTCATAAGAATGAACACAAACACAGATATGCAGGCACAAGCACTGCAACACAAAGACAGACACCATACCAATCAGAGCCAAAGTTTGGGAACCTAAGGTAAAAAAAATAATAAAACCGAGATGAGATTCTCTGTGTGTCCCACATTTTACCACTGAATGATTGGAATATGAGGGATTCTTGGTGAGGTGAACCACATAAAAATATAATTGTAAATATTCAATGAGTAGTGGGGATATCATTTGCATTATGTAATCCTTTAAGTAAAACTTACTATATAGCCTTAGTACTGCTTAGAAAAGTGAGTGGTAATTACATCTGATCTCTCTTTGATCCTCAAGATGAACATGATAGAAAGAAAGACAGCTATCACAACATGTATTTCTGACTCCTTTATGTATACTATAATTCAACACAACACTTCAGATAGCTAGATAGGTTAATTGATAGATACTTTGATGATAAGAGAAATAATAGATAGTTGAATGTCTACATAGCCACAAGTATACATATGTTGTTAAACTAAACATGCATAATAGGATAGAAATTGGGATGCCCATACACACTGATGATATACAGATAGTTGCAACATAACTACCTACCTATGTACAGTGATGATAGATAGTCAGATGCAATAATAAAATAGATACTAAAAACACAGTACCATTAATTTCATAAACATACAGTGAGCATTAATTACTACCCCTAATTAATACACAATTATTGGACATTCAAAGTTTTCCACAAACACAAACACACAGAAAAATAAAAATAAATTAAAAAATAAAACAACAACCACAATGTTCAATTGATAAACAGAAGATTTGTTCAGAATAACTCTGTCCATTGTTGCTGACTATATTCAGAAAGTACACTCTGAAACCCTTCTTCACTCTTTGTAACTGTTTCAGTTATTACTGTGTACCAACTGATACTTAAATTCTACTAAATAGCACTGCTACAGAAGGTGTTTATGACACTGAAGATATTTAAGCACACAACCTCAGGTCTAGAATACAGCATTTATAGACACAACTACATTAAAAAAATCTTCCACATAAGATCAATGAAACTGTCAGCAAGTGAAAAAACTGAACACAGCACAGGAAACTATATGCAAATAAAATATATATTGATGTGAATAGTGATTTTCATGTGAATACTGGTTAAAATATTGACATTTGTAAACTAGAATTATATAGCAATTTGTCTTTGAAACAAAAGGGAAGAAGATAAACATTCATTGTGATTTCCAAATAAAGCTGAAAATGTGAAATACTTAAGCATTGGGTTGCTAGTTTGAATGCCATTAGATGAATCTTGGAATACCATTCCAAGAGTGTGGTGGGATAAGCTAGATTTGTCAGGCCAGAAGTTTGCATTCCAAAACGAAGGTCTGTACACTAAAGGTGGGAGCCACTCCATTAATAATGAATGCTGTGAAGATGATGACTGTTGTTCCATGCTCTTCTTGCTGCTCTTGGACTAAACCTGAGGGAATAAATGTTATATTGTCAGTAAGGAAAATGCCCAGATCTTTGGCAACATTGTGTAAACATGGGTTTTCTTTCAGCATAGTGGAGTAGTACCATACCTGCTAGGTCAGAAGGTAAAATAGGCTCCATTTTGGATAATGCTGTTACTAGGTAGATACCAGAAAAATGAAAAAGGAAAGTCTAAAATTCCCTTGATTAGAACTTGCTTTGGTTGAAGAAAACAGTAGTGTTAATATTTGTATGAAAAACTTGGTTAATGTGGGCACAATTGAAGGACTCATAGTGAGAAGATGAATGTCCCCCAAACTACTCAGAGACTTAGTGAGAGACTAGATCAGCGGGTCAGAAGTGAGAGGTCTCAGGCTTGCCAATGGGCATGGTGAAGAATAGAACCTCCAAGATCCTTGAGAAAGCACAAGGCTCTTATGGTTACAGGAAAATATTTGAAATCCTCTTGCAAAATGGAGGTAAATATGTTACAAGTAAAGTGGCATGTTTGGTTGGGTAGAATTGAAAATTGCAAACTGTCCATCGCACATGAGGTCCCAATCTACCTCATGGAGTAGATATCATTGCAGTACTACTGTCTCATCAAATTCCAGATTCTCCTCAGGAACTAGAATGTCTCTCTGCTGTAGTGAAAGTGGTGTCAGGTCAGGCAGAATTCTAATATTTGTTGAAACATCTGGATGAAAGTCAAGTGCTGGTTTTTCATTCTCAAGAATATGTTCAGCTGCTCTGGAATATATGTGAATGATGGGGACCACATCATTTTGCTTTCTGTCTTGAAGCAGGGATCTGTGTTTATGGGTTGGACTTTGGTACATTAATACCGTGTTTCTGGAGGTCCCTTTAGGTGATGAAAAATATTCTAGGGCCTCAAGTTTAGGTGGGAAATGTATGAGTGCCCTGAAACAAAGGAATACAGTGTGAGGAGTTCCTCATTGGTCAATAACACATTTTGGAAGACCACCTGGATGAAATGAGGAATATGTGTTCCCTTGGAAAAGCAGAGACAGTAGATTGGTAGACCATGGTTCAAAACAGAAGGATCTGAAACACGATTACATTGGTCTAGTAATTCCATTCCCCTGGAGGCATAATTAGAAGGTCTGAGAAACTTTGGATATTGAGGAGGGAAGGTATCTTATTACCACAGGCAGGTCAAAATCCCAGTGCTCAAAAGAGGAATTGTTGGGGAATACATGGACAATGGGGTTAGTCTAAGATCTGCTTCATGAAAGAGGATACTTTGGGGTATCTGAATTGTTTGGGTAGGTGCTTCAAATCTAAATTCTCAGTAGACACAAGAGGAATTCTTTCAATGGGGACAGATAATAGATATTAGAAACTCTAATGGAGATTGATGAGAGAGTACCTACCCAGAATTTCATGAAATTGCCTCAGCCTCTCTACACCATATACCTGCAGCCCTACTGAGCAAAAGCTGAAGTTTGATTGATACCTTGAAAATATACAGTATTCCTGGCAGTTGCTGCTTCATTAGCTCCAAAATCAAAATCTCAATCTACACCACACATCTTCTGAATGTCTGTGACAGGCATAGCAGCAGTTTTAGAAGTCTTTTAAGATTCTGCATTGCAGGAATCTCTGGATCTATGTTTTCTTCCAATATATGTCCATCCACTTATTCCTATGCATGTAGGAAGGAATGTATCTGTTTAAGGTACCAGAATGAAGATGGAATTTACTATCACTTTGGCAATCTGTAGTTTGGGGTACCTGTATGTTCTGACACCACTTTGTACAAAACAATACTTTTCTGGAGACTCTGACTAGAAATGGTAGCTATAAAATTATCTAAGCATATGGTGAATAAGTAGGATTTTCTTGCTAACAGTGGCCAGTTCTGGAGCACACATGATTGTAAATACCTACATCTCTATATGGAACATTGGGAAGGAGCCTGGGAACATTTTGACAGCAGTAAAAGGACAGGTATGCCCTTTTCCAAAGAAGTAATATGGCAGTATCCATTTGATTATAGAGAAATGCTGAAGAAAGCAGGTCATAAGCAGAATTTCTGAGATTTTTTTTTTTTTTTTTTTTTTTTTTTTTTTGCAAATTTGATCATCTACATTTCTCTGGGAGATGTTTAAAATCTTTGGGTGTACTATCTTCAAAAAAAGAGAATCATTTTCCTATGAACAAAATGTAAAAACCTTGTGATGCAGAGGAAGGTATGGTACTGCCTGATCACCTTCCAATGCTTTTTCATTTTAGAGTATCCACATGTTCTATGGACTAGGAACAATTGCTGCATTTATTAGGAAGTTGAATGATTACTTTTGGATACAAAAAATCCTTTGGTCAGATTAAATAAGCCCATGGCCCATTTCTTCAGGGTGATAGTGGCTTGTATTGCTTGAAGCAGGAAAAAGGTTGTAAGGAATCTTACACATTAGGGAATAGAGCAAGCATACATAGTCAGTAGAGTAAGATCTGTAGAAACCTTTACAAGAGATGCTAGGCCTGGCATTTCCCTTGTGAAAAGCAGAATATTTTAAGGTCTGTTTGGGTATAAGGAGTAGACTTTCCAGCACTCTAGACAGAGGGAGCAAGACTAAGTTTTTCTGAATAGAAAAGTAGTGCGTGAAGCACCCATATGCTGAGGAAGAGGCACAGAAGCAATTTTTTGAAAGGAGAAATTTTCAGAAATCTTGGCCATGTTGCACATTTAAGAAGTACTGCAAGGTAGCATTTTCCTTTCACATGAGGTGTGGATGTTAAAACCTTTCATGTAGCAGTATAAGTTTTGAGCCTCCTTAATCTCTAAGGGAATGATTTTTGTGAAGGCCTTTTCATAACTGGAGTTGGAGTTTGGGACCAGAACTCTGGCATACTCAGTCCTATGGCTGAGATATTGTTCCCACTTGGTTACAGATGGTACATTGGACACATCATGTAGAGAAAGTGATGCTCTAAAGCAATGGTGCTCAAGAGTAGAAGACTGAAGCAGATTTAGAGTAGCAAATTAACAAAGTCACAAAACCCATAACCTTAGGGATAACAGATAATCCCAGCCTAATTTGTGTAGTGGAGGAAGGACTACATTGAATTTAACATCTTCAGTCATACCTTGGTAAACATAATGGAGATTTTGATTCATGAGTCAGGACTGTCAGACTCCAAGGGCTCTTGAAAGTTATCAACAGATACATGGCTACATGCATTCACGTTGGTACCTCTTCATTTTGGTGACTAGAACAAAGGACAGAAGACCTAAGTTTTAGGCTCTTTGAAATCAAAGAACAGGGAACTGAAATTCTGTGGGTTATGAATGGATTTTGCTAGGCTCCATGGGTAGAGGCAAAGGATTAAGGAGGCTCACCATTAGAGGAGTATATTGGAAGCCAACATGAATGTGGGGAATGATCTGTGGGACTTTTGATACTGGTCTCCTTGATTAAAGGGAAAAATCTGAAATTCCATTGGTAAATGCAGGCATTCTCAAGATTCATCATACACACAGAGAGAAGATCTGGACTATATATTATTACTAAGAGAAGAATGGCAGGAAGGCCACTATCACAAAAGTCAATATCTGATGTCCCTTGAACAAAGGGGGGGTGATGTGAGATACCTTAAGAATAGGCACAGTTCAAAGAGCCTATATCCTGAGCTGAAAATTGTGATTGGCATCCTGAACTACCTGGCTTTGAATAAAAATGCCTGGCCATGTATAACAGAAGAGCAAGATCTAGCCACACCATGGTGCAAGCAGAAAACACCTAGCTAATCATGGGTAGTGGGAGGATGATATGGCATTACATTATTTACTTCCAAGTCTTCTCACTATTTCCCACTGTCTATGTATTGCATAGACTGGGGTGACAGGTATAAGAAGAAATAAGAACATTCTACTCACAAAATAAGTGGTTGTCTGAATTGTTATGCTCCTTCAAGTGTATATTCATTTGTGCAAATCTATGAAACAATGATGAGAACATTGCTTTTCTCACAACCAACTGCCAGGCATTGAAATGCATGTTAGCTTTAGATTTCGATTTTCTGTCTTCTGACCTAAACCCGAAGTTTTGTGAGGTCAGATTGGTTGCAATGCTGTTTTCTGGCAATGGGGGTCAGAGGGATTGGTACTACCCTGATATGCATTTAAAATGCAAGTGTAAGTTGTCCTTGGAAAGAAGATACACTTGTTGCTTCAATTGCCAGAGTCTACATTTATAACAAGCTATGAGAATAGATTAAAATATCGAAAGCCTCTTGGCCAAAGAGGTTCTTTGTTCATCACTGTGGCATGGGTCTAACATTCTTAGGCAGGAATAAAAACTCTGTACCTGCTGAGCTTGAAGGAGGTCACTGTAGTTTCCTTTTGCACTACACTGGACTACATATGAATGCAACTGATTCTTACTTCTACAGAAAGAGTGGTAAATGGCTTAATTTTCTATGGCCATAATCATCACAATGAACATGAGTTAATCCTCTGTTCATAGGACCACAAATTTTGAGGGTCTTTCTTTAAAATACATACTTGATATACAATTGTAACCTTTTTCTGAGTACTGAGGTGTGCAATTCAATTCAGTAAAATTGTAAAAGAAATAAGGTAACTTCAGAAAAGAGGAAGATCTGGGTCCCCTGTGAGAAAGAAAATTTTGAAACCTGGTTGGGCAAACCCTGGTTGGGTTTTCCAAAGGTATGGGTCAGAGGTAGAAAGTGCCATTAAACATTATGTTTGAATATGAGTCTTCCTGCTAACTTATTCAGTCAGGGAAGGTCCCATCACTGTTCTTTAGCTTCCTCTCATCTATACATTGGAGAAGTTTTATATCTTGTACTGATTTTGGAAGAGTTCAGGAAACAACCTGAGCCATCTTTAAACACCCTGGGTGGCTGTACATGGCTATATTAGCTTCTTCAGTTTGTTTTCATATGTCCATATAGGAAGCAGCTAGAGAGCCACATGATTATTAGTCATAAGATGGGTGAGCAATACAAAGGATCCTGCCTGTCAATTTACCTCATACTTCCTGGAGACTGAAACCACTGCAGAGCAATTGGAAGACACCAAGACTTGAATCTTTATTCTTTAGTGTATATTTGGTGGTTGTAGGTAATTCAAAGGCACAACAGGATGCTTGAGAGTTCATGAATTTATACTGCAAGGAACAGCACAGTATTATTCAAAATAGCATGTTTAATATTACCTTGGAATAAGAGTAGTGAGTTTCCTGGGGTCAAAGAAGATGCTTCAGATTCCCTCTTGTACAGTTGGGTACTATCAAAATCCACATTGTTAATGGAGGAAGGAACTGAGGCCTCTTCTGAGCCAGGCTAGTTGTCATTACTACATCAATAAACAAGGGATGTTTTGAGGTACCTTGGATACAGGGAGGTCTGAGAATCACTTCTCAGAATGGGAAGTTCTGAGACCACATTCACAATGGATTATTCACACATGTCTTTGTTTGGGGTGAGTAGCACCATCCATATTTGGCAGAATAGGAATATCCATTTACCTCTGCTCAGAAGGGGATGCTCATGGGATATCTTAAGTTTTGAAGGAAGTGTCTGGTTCTGCTTACTAGCTTCCAAGTATATTTCCCAATACAAGTATGCATATGTTGAGTGCATTCTTTAAGTCTCTAGGTTATTATCATAACTATCTTCCAACATGGTAAGTGCTTCTCCATGTACTGATGATGCCCCAACTTTGATACAGATGGCATTATATCTGAGTTTCAGTTTCAAACTTGTGTTCTATTATCTAAAATTGGATAGTCGTAAGATCCAACTGGTTGCCTATGTGATGTAGATTAAACTTAGATGGGGGTGGGATGTTAAATCTGAAGTATTCTTATGCAAAGTGCCATGTGAGAGGCATTAACAGATGGGAATCTCCAGTAATTATTTAGTCACATGATGGGATCTGAAACCTCCTAGTGAAAAGGATGGAAGCCCGAGATATCCCTTGCACACAGGGTCTAATTTGAGAGCCAGCTCAATATAATTAGATTTCCCAGATCCCCTTATGCAGAAACTAAATATTTGAAATATCTTGTTGGCTTTAGATAGACAGTTGTTCCACAAACTTATTTAGAAGATTTGAATGTATAATACTGTTTAGTGCAGAGTGCGAAGAATAATGGTCACTTGTTCTGAGAAGGAAAAATGATTCACAGGGTAGCAATGGTTCTATATAAGAACCACATTACACAAAATAAATATTTCAGGGCCCAGTATGCAGGTAGCATGTAGGACAATCCTAGTCTTAGCAGAGATCTGACATTCCGTTCAATATAATGAGAAGAAATATGCTAACTTTGGGGAAGGAGGGGAAAAAATCAGCCCCAGCGCAGGGAATGAAAACTCTTGAAAAAGAAAAAGGGACACTATATCCTAAGCAGATGGTGAAAGTAGCACACATACTCTGGTGCAGAGAATGTCCCTGATACCTTACACAGGGGGAGGAAATTCCCATCACAGATCTTTGAGAGTTTTATATCTTCATAGTTTGTGTTCATTCTGGGGGAGATGTGGCAGCAAGTTATGTCTTTTTCCAAAGGAGTGGATGACTGTCCCTCGCTAGCTGGCTTCCTCTAGTTTGCATTTCAGCAGTCAAGATCCACACAGAAATGTTGAAGTTATCCATTTCTATTGAACTAGATGAAGGGAGATGACATAGTCTCTTTCTTTTGATTGCTAAACTTGGGCTATGAGAACTTAAACCAGAGTGGACTGGAATTCCTGGATGTTTATAGAGCAGTCTCTCAGGCAAATGAAAATGATCTCTTTGGTATGAAACTATTATGGCCAAAGAAGCGAAGATCATAGGCATAATTCTTTAGAAGGAGATTTGTTGAGGGTGTATAGCAGCACAGGACTTTACCAGAACCACTCAGAGAGATGATGAATCTTCTAGGGTACCGTGGGAATTGGAAGAACTTGCAGCCATACCTTATCAGGCCCAAACATGGTCACAGCTGATAGTAATCCTGTATTCTGTGACTCTAGGGCATACTCACCCAAAATCAGCACACTTTTCTTTTGGATTTTGGTGGTAATCCCCGACTCTGATTCCTCCACAAACCTGTCATCAACAGCAGAGGCACGAACAACAAAGAGGGGGTTTCACATTTAAGGTGATTATCTGAAAGGTAGAAAGTTTTCATTGAGGACTTAGATATTTGTAGTCATATCCCAAGACTTCAGTTCAGTGTGGTCTTCCCTCCCTTTGTTCATTTGGGTATGCCCCACCACCCAAGTCAGAGGAAGATACTAAGAACATCTATAGGTTTCTATGTGCACAGTTGGATTCCATGAGGAAAACATTGTTATGGGCTGTTGATTTAAAGTTTTGTTGAGAAAAAGATGAACATCTTACTGACTTTTCATGTCAGTGGCCTGGTTAATAGTTACTCAAAGCAGAAGATTTTATATACATCCTCTGAAGTGAAAGGGTATGTACAAAGTTGCATGTTAAAAAACAAGTTTAGCCATGTTCCTTAACAGACTATATAGTTCAGAGTTATTTATCTTCATCATTGGGGAAGCTTCAGTTCACCTTGGATTGAAGGACACAACTTTGAAACATTTATTCAGAAAAAAACTCTAAGGCTTACTTCATATTTTCAGAAATAGAATGTACTTATTCAAACACAAAGAATGCTGAAGCCTACTTTGGAAAAATGGAAATGTTCTTTGATTCTGTAGGGAGGACTTTGTGCCATGGCAAGTCGGGAAATTCTGAAGCCTATTTGACAGAGAGATTAATCCTTAAAGCATGCAAAATTCAAAGGAAATTGACTACCGTACCTCATGTGGTCTTAGCATTGCCTAAGATTCTAAGTCTTCTTCATAATCTAAGAATGCCATGTCTTCAGCTGAATATGTAAAATACCAAGCATCAATATCAGAATTATTAAACAGCTTGATTGGGTGTTTTGGTATGGTTGCCTCATCAAAATTGTGTTGAGCCTACCAAAATTATTTGGGACTGATAATTTTACAACACAACTGGTGATTTTATTCAAGAGGTATGGGTTTCTAGAACTTGCCTCTCAATTTTGAAATCTGTTAAATCTATACCAAGGGCCATTGCAGTTTGTTCAGGGGTGAAGCAGCATCACCTGTTCCTTTGCTCTGAGGATAATGTTCTGAGAGCCCATTGTGTCAAAGGCTACATTTTAAGGACTCAGTCACTGGGGATGAAAAACCTGAAAATTTGCAAAGGAGAAGGATCACTGGAAAAATTGGGCAGTAGAGGAATATCCCAGTTTACCTTTATAGACAGGGGAGGTCCAGGTACTCCATGTCTCCACATGTGTAGAGAACTCAAGAAAATCCCTATCCCTTTGTAGTCCACTACAGGCTTAGTAGCAATGTTTTGATTCTTTTGACAACTTGAATAATAGTCCCAAGATCTGTTCCCTACTTTAACTTGGATAAGCAAGACGTGAGTGGGCATGGAGAATAGGTACATTTCTGGTGAACACTATAAAGAGAATTGGCCTTGCACCCAAGGTGAGGTTTGTCTTCATTGACAAACACAACATGAATCTAGAGTTCTCTGAGTATTTTTTGTTTGCCAAAAGTGAATTTCTTAGCCAATAATGTGAGAGGGAGAAACTCTGGCCTCTCTTACTTGATTGGAAGACCTGAGTTGGCCATGAAAAGAAAGAGAAGCTCCTATGTTTCCTTGGCCACATGTCCTTAGTCTCAAAGGACACTTCACATTCAATGTCTGAAAAACAACCCCTCAGTCACATGGTCATTTCTGTAGCACTCATTGGACTATGAATCAGACAATTCCAGTCAAGCAAAAGGACAACTAAATAATTAGTTCACAGGGCTAAGCTACTAGTTAGAGAAAATAAATCTAAGGATCTCTTCTAAAATTGTTTGAGAATGGTGTCAGTCCTCTCTTAATCATGGGTTATATTACTTCTGAGGGGGGCATATCTAAATATTAATGGGGTTATAAGCTTAGGGATGTAAACTGTCTTTGTTCTAGAAGGTAAGTCTCAAGCCTTGTTATGACTTTGTGGAAATTCTATTGTTCATTGATTGTAAAAGGCTAATATTTGACAGATTCTTGGAAATTTGGCGAAGTCTGAGGCCCCTTGATCTTCTAGTCATATGTGTCAGGACAACTTAAGTCATTGAGGATGACACTTATAACCTTGTGCAGTGTATGCTTGAGGTCCATTTTGGCAGTGAGTGACTGTATGAGGTCCCCTGCTTTTCAAAGAGAAGATTTGTATATGACCTGTTGAACACTGAGGAAAGTGGGAAGCCCATGATATTAAGCAGTCAGATTTAAAACACCATTGACTTATTAGTGAAAAAGGTTAGCCATAGATATTTTTTTTTTTCTAGATAGATAAGACTGAGGGTACTTGAAATATCAGGAAAGCTCTGAAGGCTCCCGATTCTAAAGAGACAGGTCAGACTCCCACTTTTTCCCAGAGTAGTGTGGATGATTTGTGGTTCTGAGTCCAAATGCTGCTTGAGAATTAGTGGCCAAAATTTTGATTCCTAGATTACAAGGCATATGCCAGAAACCCTTTGAGCCCTTCAGGGGTTTGAAAAAGTGAAATCCCTCTTAATTCGGAAGGAATAAGTATGAGCCCCTTTGTCCTATACACAATTTGGAATATTCATGGATAGAATATGAAAGAGTTAGGCACTCACAAAAAAAAAAAAACAAAAAAAACAAAAAAAAAAAAAAACAGAATTTTGAGGACAATGTTCCTCAAAGGAACAAAGTGTCATACTGTGTTACGGAAAACACGGGAAGAACAAGAGTCAGTTTTGGGATTAGAGAAGGCCTAGAAATTTTCTGATCTGATCTTCATGGGAATCTAGAACATCCATATATTGTAAGCCTGGAAGCTCATATTAATGTCCAAATGCAAGCAGGCAGGGTCCACGTAGGTAGACTGAAAAATTCAGATGAAAATGACAAAAATATATAAAAATGTCATAGCTTCTTTTCTGCTAACCAAGGGTAGGCACACATTCAGGGTTTGGGGTCCTGCTGACTACTCTAAAGCCCCCACATATCAGGCATATTGTTCCTGTTCTTTGGGCAGAGGTCATGGTCAGTGGGTCAGAATAAGAATAACTCAGAGCAACTTAGGCACAGGGAGTCATTTTGTCAGCCATTAGATAAGATAAAGTATGACTAGAGTCACACCTGTCAGAAGAAGCATAGTTAGTCTTTCTGAAGTATAAATTTTATAATATTTTATTGTAGTTAAAGAAATTGTGAGTTCTTTTTCATCATTGTGTAACAACAGAATTGCCTTTAGTCAGATACCCTAACCAATGCTTCATTGTCCATCTAAAGCTACTAGGAATGACATAGGTAGGCTTTGCTGGTGGTTGATGAGTAGGAAAAGTGTTAAACTCCATTGTTCATATGGACATAGTGTGAAAAATTATGTGGCTGCCTATATTTTTGCGTAAATGCCATGGTAAAAATAAGGAGGGTCTAGGGTCTTGTCTTGAGATGGGCTGCTTTAGAATTTCCATTTGACTAAGATGGAAGTTCCGATGCCTCCTTGGCTATAAGAGGTACAGTGCAGGCTTCCTGGGGCAGAAGTCTAGGATCTGAGATGCTCTTGATTAGAGGACACTTGTTTTCTGAAAGCTCTGAAAGCTCTTTTGTGAAAAGTAATGTTTCTGGGGCTTAGGTTTTTTTTTTTTAATTTTATTTTTTCTTATCAGTTACATTTTATTAACTCTGTATACTAGCTGTGTCCTGATCCCTCATTCCCTCCCAGCCACTCCCTCCCTCCCTCATCTCCACTGTGCCCCTTTCCAAGTCCACTGATGGGGGGGACCTCTTCCTCATTCATCTGATCCTATTTTATCAGGTATATTCAGGACTGGCTGCAAAGCCCTCCTCTGTGGCCTAACAGGACTCCTCCTCCCTTGGGGGGTGGGGAGGCCAAAGAGCCAGTCATTGAGTTCCTGTTAGAAATAGTCCTTGTTCCCCCCACTTTGGGAAACCAATTAGTTACTGAGCTACCACAGGCTACATCTGAGCAGAGGTTCTAGGTTATATCCATACATGGTCCTTGGTTGAATGTCAGTCTCAGAAAAGAACCTGTGCCCAGGTATATTTGGTTCTTGTGGAGCTCCTATCCTTTCCCCATCAGACTAACTCCCAATCTTTCTTATGTTTTCCTATACTCTGCCAAAGGTTTGGTCATGAGTCTTTGCTTTGAAAACACTGCTAGATAAGTTTTTCAGATGCGCTCAGTAGACTCTTGTCATACATTTAATGCACATCCCATCTGTCTTTCTAAACTAGGATTGATCATCTTACCCCATATCTGCTCTCTTGATTATCTTTTTTAGGTGTATAGATTTCCTTATGTTTATCATATCTTATAGGTCTATATAAGTGAGTATATACCGTGTTTGTCTTTCTCCTTCTGGGATATTTCACTCAGAATGATCTTTTCTTTTTTTTGTTTTTTTCAATGCAGTTTATTCAGGAACCTTGAACAATCATCGGACCCTGGGGAAAGCCAGCCCACAGCTTAAATAGCCTCTGGGTAGCCAACCCCAGCGTGCCACATGGGCAATGCAGATAGGTCCATATACATGGAAGCAAGCCAGATCATAAGCCTTAGCCAAATGGGGAGTTGTTTGTGACAGAGAGCACTTACCATCGGGAAGGTGGAAGGCAGAAACCAGCTCTATCTTTAAGGCACGGCATTCCGCAGCTCTCTACAGTTCCCCCTTTTTGTTTTAGAAGCATCAGGCAAGAGTAGAGGTCTGATCTCTGATATTAGAAATAAATTGGGACTTTGTACCGATGTTCATTTAGGTGTCATCTACCCAAAGAGCATCAGACCCGTCTGATACCTTTTTCTCAGAGGTGGAACCTGGGGCATCAACCCACATGCAATCAGACTTGCTCTACTCTGGGTCGAAAGCGGCTGACCCTGAGTGCAGTGGTTAGCCTCGCATCCTGAGCATAACATTTTAGCTTTATATGGTAGCCAACCATGCTTGGGGAGACTTTCCTGCTTCAATGGCTTTAAAGGCCTGAATGATCATGGCTGCATTACGCTGTTGTGAGACTCTAATCTTCCATAGACACCACAGGCAAACCAAGAAGACCAACACCAGAAGACCTGCTAACGCTCCCATGCCCGCCCATTCTTTCAGATGATTCATGGCTGCAGCAATCCATGATGGCTAGTCCTGTGTCCACTCTGGTAGAATTTACTGTAATAATGGCCACTCTCAGCTGCTCCATCATAGTATCGAATTCTCCAGTCCAATTACATAAAATATAGTTGACAATTGTTTAGACAGATTTGCAGCACAGGAAAAATTCTCATGTTGTATGCTAGTGACACAAAGTCCAGCATACTTTCATTGACAGCCAAGTTCAGCGATTTGACATAGGGTATCAATTTGCTCCTGCATGAGGTCAATCCTCTGATTGAACACCATCAAGCTTCCTTTTAGTTGAGCATTAATTCCTTTTTGTACATCTAAGGCATGAGCTACATTGGCTAAAAGATTATTCAGGGTCTGAGCAGTCTGCCCAGTATGACTCCTGGCTAATGCCATGGTGGTAGCTCCAACAGCCGCCAATGAGATGGCAGTAACAGTGGCGGCTGTAGTTCCAAGATCCCTTTTCTGTCTGAAGAGACTCATAGCATGAGGGGCATCAAAGAGCACAGGCACCCAGCAAGGCATGCAAGTAACTAAGGCATACCTAAATTCACTAGCATTCCAGCATTGGGCAAAAAAGCAAGTATCATCAAAACAAGTATCATCAAAACTTGGCTCTATCTGGCTAATAATGAATAAAAATGGGGGATATAAACAGGTGTGGGCTTATAGGAAATATTATGAGAGGCCTTAAACCTCTCGTTGGAACATCTTGCATCAGTTCTAGAACTAACATTGGTGGTGTCCGAAATCTGAGTAGGTTCAGGAGACCATTGCCCCCATGGGCATGATGTGCTTCATGTAAATTGACTAACTCCATGTTTTGCTCCACTTTTGAAACTCATTTAAGGTTCTTAAATTATTTTCCCTCCTTTTTTTAAACTTTTCCTCAATTACATTGTATTCATTTTGCATCTCCCTATAAGCCCCTCCCTCCTCCCCTCCCAATCCCACCTTCCCTCCTCCCTCTGCATGCATGCCAATCCCCAAGTCCACTGATAGGGGAAGTTCTCCTCTCCTTTCTGATCTTAGTCCCTCAGTTCACATCAAAAGTGGCTGCATTGTCCTCTACTATGGCCTGGTAAGGCTGCTCCCCCGCCAGGGGGAGGTTTTCAAAGAGCAGGCCAATCAGATTATGTCAGAGGCAGTCCCTCTTCACATTACTATGTAACCCAATTGGACTCTGAACTGCCCTGGTCTACATCTGTGCAGGGGTTCTGGGTTTTCTCCAAGAATAGACCTTGGTTGTAGTATGAGTCTCTGGGAGGTTCCCTGTGTTCAAATTTTCTTGTTCTGTTGCTCTCCTTGTGGAGACCCTGTCCTCTCCAGCTCTTACTATTTCCCAGTTCTTACATAAAATTCCATTCATTCTGCCCAACACTTGCCCATCAAGCTCAGCATCTGCTTTGATAGTTTGTAGGATAGAGGCTTCCAGGGGCCCTCTGTGGTAGGTTCCTAGGTTGTTTCCTGTTTTCTACTTCTGATGTCCATTCTTTTTGCCTTTCTGGATGGGGATTGGACATTTTAGTTAGGGTCCTCTCTCTTGCTTAGTTTCTTTAGATGCACAGGTTATAGTGGGTTTGTCCTATGTTGTATGTCTATATGAGTGAGTATATACCATGTGTGTCTTTTTGCTTCTGGGACAACTCACTCAGGATGATCCTTTCCAGATCCCACCATTTACCTGCAAATTTCATGATTTCCTTATTTTTCATTGCTGAGTAATATTCCATTGTGAAGATGTACCACAATTTCTGCATCCATTCTTCAGTTGAGGGGCATCTGGGTTGTTTCCAGCTTCTGGCTATTACAAATCAAGCTGCTAAAAACATGGTTGAGCAAATGTACTTTTTTTGTACTTGAGCCTCTTTCGGATATACGCCTAGGAGTGGTATGGCTGGATCATGGGGAAGCACTATTCCTAGTTGTCTGAGAAAGTGCCAGATTGATTTCCAGAGTGGTTGTACAATTTTACATTCCCACCAGCAGTGGAAGAGGGTTCCCCTTTCTCCACAACCTCTCCAGCATGTGTTGTCACTTGAGTTTTTGATCTTGGCCATTCTCATGGGTGTAAGGTGAAATCTCAGGGTTGTTTTGATTTGCATTTCCCTAATGGATAGTGAGGTTGAGCATTTCTTTAAGTGCTTCTCTACCATTCGGTATTCCTCTACAGATAATTCTCTGTTTAGCTCTGTTCCCCATTTTTTAAATGGATTATTTGGTTTGCTGGTTTCCAGCTTCTTTAGTTCTTTATATATACTGGATATGAGTCCTCTGTCAGATAAATGGTTGGTGAACATTCTTTCCCAATCTGTAGGCAGTCACTTTGTTTTGGTGATGGTCTCCTTTGCAGAATCTTCTCAGTTTCATGAGCTCCCATTTATTGATTGTTGCTCTTAGAGCCTGTGCTGTTGGTGTTCTGTTCAGGAAGTTTTCTCCTGTACCAATGAGTTGTAGGGTCTTCCCCACTTTTTCTTCTATCTGATTTAATGTGTCTGGTTTTATGTTGAGGTCTTTGATCCACTTGGACTTCAGTTTTGTGCAGCGTGATAAGTATGGATCTATTTTCATTTTTCTCCATGGAGATATCCAGTTGGACCAGCACCATTTGTTGAAGATGCTATCTTTTTTCCATTGTATGGTTTTGGCATCTTTGTCAAAGATCAGGTGTCCATAAGTGTGTGGGTTTATTTCTGGGTCCTCTGTTCAGTTCCATTGATCCACTATTCTGTTATTATGCCAGTACCATGCAGTTTTTAAAACTGTTGCTCTATAGTACAACTTAAGATCAGGGATGGAGATACCTCCGGGAAGATCTTTTATTGTAGAGGAATGTTTTAGCAATTCTTGGTTTCTTGTTATTCCATATGAAGTGGAGAATTTTTCTTTCCAGGTCTGTAAAGAATTCCGTTGGTAATTTAATGGGAATTGCATTGAATCTGTAGATTACTTTTGGTAAAACGGCCATTTTTACTATGTTAATCCTGCCAAGCCATGAGCATGGGAGATCTTTCCATCTTCTCATATCTTCTTCTAATTCTTTCTTCAGACACTTGAAATTTTTTTCATACAAGTCTTTGACTTCCTTGGTTAGGGTTACTCCGAGGTAAATTGTGTCATTTGTGGCTATTTTGAAGGGTGTTGTTTCCCTAATTTCTTTCTCAGCCCTTTTGTCTTTTGTATATAGGAGGGCTACTGATTTTTTTGAGTTAATTTTGTATCCAGCCACTTGGCTGAAGGTGTTTTTCAGCTGCAGGAGTTCCCTGGTAGAGTTTTTGGGGTCACTCACATATACTATCATATCATCTGCAAATAGTGATAATTTGACTTCTTCCTTTCCAATTTGTATCCCCTTGATCTCCTTCAACTGTCTTATTGCTCTAGCAAAGAATTCCAGAACTATATTGAAGAGATATGAAGAGAGTGGGCAGCCTTGTCTTGTCCCTGATATCAGTGGGATTGTTTCTTTCCATTCAGTTTGATGTTGGCTATAGGTTTGCTGTATATCACCTTTACTATGTTTAGATATGTGCCTTGTATCCCTGATCTCTCCAATACTTTAAACATGAATGGATGTTGGATTTTGTCAAATGCTTTTTCAGCATCTAGGGAGATTATCATGCGTTTTTTTTCTTTCAGTTTGTTAATATGGTGGATCACATTGATGGATTTCCGTATATTGGACCACCCCTGCATAACTTGGATGAAGCCTACTTGGTTATGGTGGATAATATCTTGTATTCGGTTTGCGAGTATTTTGTTGAGTATTTTTTCTTCAATGTTCATAAGGGAGATTGGCCTGAAGTTCTGTTTTTTTTGTTGGGTCTTTGTGAGGTTTAGGTACCAAAGTGACTGTGGCTTCATAGAATGAGTTTGGTAATGTTGCTTCCAAGACAATATGAAAAGACTAAACCTAAAAATAATAGGAATAGAGGAAAAAGAAAATTTCCTTCTCCAAGGCCCAGAAAATATTTTCAACAAAATCATTGAAAAAAATATCCCCAAGTTAAAAGAGAGGCCAATAAGGATACAGGAGGCCTACAGAACACCCAACAAATTTGAACAGAAAAGAAAATCCTCCCACCACATAATAATCAAAACCGTAAGTATACAGAACAAAGAAAAAATACTAAAATCTGCAAGAGAAAAAGGCCAAGTAACATATAATGGCAAACCCATTAGAATCACACCTGACTTTTCAACAGAGACTATGAAAGCTAGAAGGGCCTGGACTGATATCATGCAGACCCTAAGAAACACAGATGTCAGCCCAGGCTACTATAACCTGCAAAACTCTCAGTCTTCATAGACAGAGATAACAAGATATTCAATGACAAAAACAAACTTCAACAATACCTACAAACAAATCCAGCATTACAGAAGACACTGGAAGGGAAAATACAACCCAAGAAAGCTAGCTACATTCAAGAAAACACAGAGAATAAATAACCCCACTACAGTAAAACAAAAAGCAACCAAGCACACTACGGTATGACCATAGCCAACATCAAATTCAAAGGATCTAACAGCCACTGGTCATTAATCTCTCTCAATATCTCAATATCAATGGACTTAATTCTCCAATAAAAAGACACAACCTAACAGAATGGATGCATAAACAAAACCCAGCAATCTGTTGTATACAAGAAACACACATAAGTCACAAAGATAGACATTACCTGAGGGTAAAGGAATGGAAGATGGCTTTTCAAGAAAATGGACGGAAGAAGCAAGCAGGAGAAAATAGTCTTTCAACCAAAATTAATCAAAAGAGATGGGGAAGGACACATCATACTCATCAAGAAAAAATTCCTCCAAGAAGACATCACAGTTCTGAACATCTATGCCCCAAATACAAGGGCACCCACATTTGTGAAAGAAACATTGATAAAACTTAAACCACACATATATCCCCACACACTAATAGTGGGAGACTTCAACACCCCACTCTCAACAAAGGACAGGTCAACTAAACAGAAATTAGACAAAGAAACAATATCTCTAACAGAGGTCATGAATTAAATGGACCTAACAGACATTTACAGAACCTTACACTCAAACACAAAAGAATTAATTTTCTTCTCAGCACCTCTTGGAACCTTCTCCAAAATAGACCACATAGTTGGTCACAAAGCAAGCCTCAATAGATACAAGAAGATTGAAATAATCCCATGTATCCTGTCGGATAACCATGGAATAAAGCTGTACCTCAGTAACAACAAAAATAGCAAAAAGCCTACACATACATGGAAACTGAACAACTTGTTACTAAAAGACAGCTGGGTAAGGGAAGAAATAAAGAAAGAAATTAAAATCTCCCTAGAACTCAATGAAAATGAAGACACAACATACCCAAACTTGTGGGACACAATGAAAGCAGTGCTAAGAGGAAAGTTAGTAGCACTAAGTGCCTTGAAGAAAAAATTCGAGACAGCGCATTCAAGCAACTTAACGGCTCACTTAAAAACCCTAGAAAAAGAAGAAGCAGACACAACAAGAAGGAGTAGAGGGCTGGAAATAATCAAACTTAGGGCTGAAATCAATTAATTGGAAACAAATAAAACAATTCAAAGAATCAATGAAACCAAGAGCTGGTTCTTTGAGAAAATCAACAATATAGACAAACCCTTAGCCAAGCTAACTAAAATGCAGCGAGACACCATCCAAATCAACAAAATCAGAAATGAAAAGGGGGACATAACTACAGACAATGAGGAAATCCAAGCAATCATTAGGACATACTTCAAAAGTCTATATGCAAAAAATTTGAAAATTTAAATGAAATGGACAATTTTCTTGATCGATTCCACTTACCAAATCTAAATCAGGAGCAGGTAAATCAATTAAATAGTCCCATATTTCCCAAGGAAATAGAAGCAGTCATCGAAAGTCTCCCATCCAAAGAAAGCCCAGGACCTGATGGTTTCAGTGCAGAATTCTACCAAACATTCAAAAAAGAGCTAACTCCAATTCTCTTCAAACTATTCCACAAAATCGAAACAGAAGCAACAGAATGATCTTTTCTAAATCCCACCATTTGCCTGCAAATTTCATGATTTCCTCCTTTTTGATTGCTGACTAATATTCCATTGTGTGGAAATACCATAATTTCTATACCCATTCTTCCGTTGATGGACATCTGGATTGTTTCCAGGTTCTGGCTATTACAAATAAAGCTGCTATAAACATGGTTGAGCAAGTATCCCTTTTGTGTACTTGAGCAAACTTTGGGTATATACCTAGCAGTGGTATAGCTGGGTCTTGAGGAAGCACTATTCCTAATTGTCTTAGAAAGTGCCAGATAGCTTTACAGAGTGGTTGTACCAGTTTACATTCCCACCAGCAGTGGAGGAGTGTTCCCCTTTTTCAACAACCTCTCCAGCATGTGTTGTCACTTGAGTTTTTGATCTTGGCCATTCTGATGGGTGTAAGGTGGTATCTCAGGGTCGTTTTGATTTGCATTTCCCTGATGGCTAATGAGGATGAGCATTTCTTTAAGTGTTTAAGCATTTCTTAAGCATTTCTCTGCCATTCGATATTCCTCTGTCGAGAATTCTCTGTTTAGCTCTGTTCCCCATTTTTTAATTGGATAACTTGGTTTGCTGCTTTTCAGCTTCTTTATTTCTTTGTATATCCTGGATATTAGTCCTCTGTCAGAAAAAGGGTTAGTGAAGATTCTTTCACAATCTGTAGGCAGTCGTTTTGTTTTGATGATGGTGTCCTTTGCTTACAGAAGCTTTTCAGTTTCATGAGGTCCCATTTATTGATTGTTGCTCTTAGAGCCTGTGCTGTTGGTGTTCTGTTCAGGAAGCTGTCTCCTGTGCCAATGAGTTCTCAGCTGTTCCCCACTTTTCTTCCAATTGATTTAGAGTATCTGGTTTTATGTTGAGGTCCTTGATCCACTTTGACTTTAGTTTTGTGCAGGGTGATAAATATGGATCTATTTTCATTTTTCTGCATGTACACATCCAGTTGGTCCAGCACCATTTTTTGAAGATGCTGTCTTTTTTCCATTGAATGGATTTGGCTTCTTTGTCAAATATCGAGTATTCATAGGTGTGTGGGTTTATTTATGGGTCTTCTATGCGGTTCCATTGATCCTCCTTTCTTTTTCTATGCCAATACCATGCAGTTTCCATTAGTGTTGTCCTGTCAGCTTGAGATCAGGGATCGAAATACCTCCAGATGAACTGTTGTTGTACAGGATCATGTTGGAGATTCTGGGTTTTTTGCTTCTCCATATGAAGCTGAGAATCATTTTTCAAGGTCTATAAAGAATTTAGTTGGTATTTTGATGGGAATAGCATTGAATCTGTTGATTGCTTTTGGCAGGATGGCCATTTTCACAGTGTTAATCCTACCAATCAATGAGCATGGGAGATCTTTCCATCTTCTGACATCTTCTTCGATTTCTTTCTTCAGAGACTTGAAGTTTTTCTCAAACAAGTCTTTCACTTGCTTGATTATAGTCACCCCAAGGTACTTTATGTTATTAGTGGCTATTGTGAAGGGTGTTGTTTCCCTAATTTTTTTCTCAGCCTTTTTGTCTTTGGTATACAGGAGGGCTTCTGATTTTTTTGAGTTGATTTTGTATCCTGCCACATTGCTGAAGGTGTTTATCAGCTGGAGGAGTTCTCTAGTTGAATATTTGGGGTTGCTCATGTATAGTATCATATCATCTGCAAATAGTGACACTTTGACCTCTTCCTTCCTGATTTGTATCCCCTTGATCTCCTTTAGTTGTCTTATTGCTCTGGCTAGGACTTCAAGTACTATGTTGAAGAGATATGGAGACAATGGGCACCTTTGTCTTGTCCCTGATTTCAGTGGGATTGATTTAAGTTTCTCTGCATTGAGTTTGAAGTTAGCTATAGGCTTGCTGTATATTGCCTTTACTAACTTTAGGTATGTGTCTTTTATCCCTGATCTCTCCAAGACTTTAAACATGAATGGGTTTTGGACTTTGTCAAATGCTTTTTCGGCATCTAAGGAGATGATCATATGGTTTTTCTCCTTCAGGTTGTTTATGTGGTGGATTACATTCATGGATTTTTGTATGATTAACCACCCTTGCATGCCTGGGATGAAGTCTACTTGGTCATGGTGGATGATATCTTTGATATGTTCTTGGATTTGGTTTGCAAGTGTTTTATTGAGTATTTTTTTGTGTCAATATTCATAAGAGATATAGGTCGGAAGTTCTCTTTTTTTGTTGGATCTTTGTGTGGTTTAGGTGTCAAGGTGACTGTGGCTTCATAGAATGAGTTTGGTAGTGTTCTTTCTGTTTCTATTTTGAGGAATAATTTGAGGAGAATTATAGTTAGCACTTCTTTGAAGGTCTTGTAGTAATCTGGGCTGAAGCCATCTGGTTCAGGGCTTTTTTTTGGAGGGGAGACTGTTAATGACTGCTTCAATTTCCTTAGGAGATATACGGCTATATATACCTGGTCTTTCTACCTGATCTTGACTTAGTTTTGTTAGATGGAATCTGTCAAGAAAATTATCCATTTCATTTAGATTTTCAAATTTTGTGGCATATAGGCTTTTGTAGTATGACCTAATAATTGTTTGGATTTCCTCAGTGTCTGTGGTTATATCCCCATTTTCATTTCTGATTTTGCTGATTTGGATAGTTTCTCTCTGCTTTTTAGTTAGTTTGGCTAAGGGTTTGTCTATCATGTTGATCTTCTCAAAGAACCAGTTTTTTGTTTCATTGATTCTTTGGATACTTTTATTTGTTTCTAATTGTGTGATTTCAGCCCCTAGTTTGTTTATTTCCAGCTGTCTGCTCCTCTTGGGTTTATCGGCTTCTTTTTTTCTAGGTTTTTCAGTTGGGCCATTAAGTTGTTTGTATGTGATGTTACAAATTTCTTCTTGCAGGCACTTAGTGCTATAAATTTTCCTCTGAGCACTGCTTTCAAAGTGTCCCATAAATTTGGGTATGTTGTGCCTTCATTTTCATTGAATTCTAGAAAGTCTTTAATTTCTTTATTTCTTCCTTAACCCAGCTGTCATTGAGTATTAAGTTGTTCAGTTTCCATGTGAGTGTCGGCTTTTTGTTGTTTCTGTTGTTGATGTCTAGCTTTAGTCCATGGTGGTCAGATAGTATACAAGGGATTATTTCAATCCTTTTGTATCTGTTGAGACTTGCTTTGTGACCCACTATATGGTCTATTTTGGAGAAGGTTCCATGTGGTGGTGAAAAGAAGGTGTACTCTTTTGAGTTTGGGTGAAATAATCTGTTGACGTCTATTAGGTCCATTTGATTTAGGGTCTCTGTGAGTGCTTTTATTTCCCTATTTGGTGTCTGTCTAATTGATCTGTCCCTTGGTGAGACTGTAGTGTTGAAGTCTCCCACTATTAAGGTATTAGGATCAATGTATGATTTAAGCTTTAATAATGTTTCATTTACAAATGTCAGTGCTCTTGTATTTGGGGCATAGATAATCAAGATTGTGATGTCCTCTTGGTGGATTTTTCCTTTGATGAGAATATAGTGGTTAAATCTCAGGGTTGTTTTGATTTATATTTCCCTAATGGCAAATGAGGTTGAGCATTTCTTCAATTGTTTCTTTGCCATTCGATATTCCTCTACAGAGAATTCTCTGTTTAGCTCTGTTCCCCATTTTTTAATTGGATTACTTGTTTTCTGCTTTTCAGCTTCTTTAGTTCTTTATATATGCTGGATATTAGCTCTCTCTCAGGTAAAGGGTTAGTGAAAATTCTTTCCCAATCTGTATGCAGTTGTTTTATTTTGATGATGATGTCTTTTGATTTACAGAAGCTTTTCAGTTTCATGAGGTCCCATTTATTGATTGTTGATGTTAGAGCCTGTGCTGTTGGTGTTCTTTTCAGGAACTTGTCCTCTGTACCAATGAGTTCTAGGCTGTTCCCCATTTTTTTTTCCTAGCTGATTTAATGTGTCTGTTTTCATTTTCAGGACTTTCAGTTTTGGGCAAGGTGATAAGAATGGATCTATTTTCATTTTTCTACATGTAGACATCCAGTTGGAACAACAAAAGTTGCATCTTTTGATGAATTTTTTTGAGTGTGTGGGAAGGGCTGTGCACTGTATATGTCACAGGCATTAGTGATGATCGTAGTGCAATTTCTGGCATTAACAGTCTTAACTCCTCAATTAGATAGACAGAGCAGGAACTTTAATGATCCTTGTGCCGCTTTGTTTCCCAAAGTGGGTATGTGGGTGGGAGGGGTTTTGATGCCTGGCTTTTGTTTTAGAAGGACCCAGGGTCTGGGGATCTGCAGATTCTCAAGTGTGCACTCACTTTCATGCAGGTCACTTGTCAGAGATAGGATATCTGGGCTCTCTGTTCTCTGGTTTGGCCCTGCTTCTTTGATGTGTTCTGCCAGTTCTGTCCTTCTGTCACTGCCAGGTTCTGAGGTCTTGCTGCAGCTGGGGCTTAGGTTGTAATATGGGTTATGTAAGGGGCTCTCTCTTTCATATGGAAAACTTCTGAGGCTTCCTTAAACACTGGGGACATTGATGATATCTCTTTCTTGAGAATATAAAAGTGAGAGGCCATGTTGTTCAGACTAAGGAGGTCTGATAACTTCTTTAGGAGAGAGGTTAGAATTCCAGCTCCCTTTTTGCAGTGAGATCCTCTTGAGCCCACATGACCCCAAATGTGAATATGTTTCCTCCAAGGACAGAAAGATTACACAGAGGGGCCCCATATTCATACCAAAATGCTGTTTCTCTCCCTTGGCAAGAAAGAAAAGTTCTCATGTCTGCTAGAGATATGGTATGTCTGACTTTTTCTTGGATTTCATAGAATGCTGTGGCCTTTCCTTGTGGAATGGGTACATATATGAGTTCCCTTTGGACTAGAACTAGAGCCATGGTCTCCCCTTTGGCACATAGCTTTGGTCATCTACAGAACGTGCATGTTTCAAGTCCTTGTCCATAGAATCCAGGTGTCTGTCATGCGCTCGGGGAGGTGAGCAAGGTTTGGCACCCCCATGGGAACTATTTTCATTTGCAGAGGGCTTGAAGTCTACTTGTTCGGCAGGTATACTTTGGATGTCTCCTTGGGTATAAATTCCATCCCTTGGTGTTTTCACAGTAAAAGAAGTATGTCTGCATGTCCCATGGGGAGAGGAAGAATGTCTAAGTTTCTCTTCATGAATTAGAGTGTTTCCAAAACTCTTCTCTGTAGAGATGGAGGGTGCTATGCTGTTTTGCTCTTTTGGTTTCTGACCCATTTTGGTAGATCATGCATCAGTGAGTGCTTTCTTTGATGAAGGGAATAGTTTACAGCACACACATTCTGAATGGGAATCTTGAAAATCTGGTTTGCCAGAGAGGTGCTCTGTTTATTTATTTATTTATTTATTCATTCATTTATTCATTTTTATATATTTGGAAGGTGTAGGCCTACCTCGGAGAAAGGGGGGACTTTTGAGACACTCCCAGTGAGATCTGGAGGATCTGCAAAATTCCATGGCAGAAGCAGTCATGGAAAGGCACCTACTGGGCTCAGTTTTAAGTCTTGCACACCTTTTGTAAGTAACGGATGTCCTTTCCTCCTTTTTGGAAGAATGACAAACTTTTGAAACTTCTTTGATCACACAGATTTTGATCTTATATTCTTCAAAATAGAATGTCAGGTTCCACCTCATGCGGATGGACATGATGAGCATCTGAGATCTTCCTTAGGAGATGTACTAGATATGAATGTCAATTCTGATGATTTTGGGAGTGAAACACTCCTTCAATGAGTTCAGGTAGAACTTGAGTCCTTTTTAACATACTTTGGAGATGTGAGCCAACTTAAGTAAAACAAATATATTTTAGGCCATTGAGTTCTGAAAATGAATATCTGATAGCGCCTTCAGAAAATGGCATATTTCTAAATATCCTTGTGGTAGAATTAGAAAGCACAGGGCTTATTTTCTTATAAGGGGAAATTCCCAGACTTCATGAGCAGTGAGAGGAATAAATTCTCTCTGTGCAGAGATGGACAGTCCCAGAAACTCTTTTGAAAAGGTAAGTCCCTCAGTTTCCTGGGTAGACGGTCTGAGTTCTAGAGGCCCACAAGCTGGTTTACAATATCTCAGATTTTTTTTTTTTGTGAGCTTTTGATGTTCACAGAATCTCTTGGTCACATACAGAAAGGCCTAGCACACCTTCATGATATTTCAAAAGTACCAGAGTAACTGGCACATATGCAATAGGTTCCAGATTTGTGATAAAAATTCTAAAGTCTTGCACTTGGCTTGGGAAGATGACAAAGTTTATAATGTCTCTGGAGTAAGTGGTAAAGGTTGCAGAATATGCATTGAAGTAGGTGGAAGTCCAAGCGAAATTTGGGCAGATAGTGAATTTCTATCATCTCATAGGGAACAGATGATATTTCTAGAGTGCTTTGGATGCAAAGTGATATCTTTATTTCCCCCAGGGAAGATTCAGAAAGTACATGATCTGCTGAGTCAGAGGATGAACGTCCTAAAACCTCTTGTTTCAAATGATGTCCTACAGCCTCTTGGGATGGCAAAAAGTGATGGGTGATCCCTAGAGCAGATGATAAAAGATCAGGAGTTTCTTGCATTGATATAAACAGCTCCAGATGCCTTTGTGTAGACAATGGCTTTCCTCCATCATAATGCTGATGTGTTGAATATTGAAGAGTCAACTTTGAAGTGGAAGACATTTTCTGAAAACCTTCATCTGTTCGCAAAGTTCTTTTTTTCCATATATTTATTATTATTATTATTATTATTATTATTATTTCTTACACTTTATTCACTTTGTAAACCCCCATAAGCCCCTCACTTCTCCCGTCCTGCTCCCACCCTCCCTACCCCTTCTTCATGCATGCCCCTCCCCAAGTCCACTGATAGGGGAGGTCCTATTCTCCTTCCTTCTTATCTTAGTCTATCAGATCACATCAGGAGTGGCTGAATTGTTATCTTCTGTGGCCTGGTAAGACTGTTCTCCCCTATGGGGGAGGTGATCAAAGAGCAGGCCTATCAGATTGTGTCAGAGGCAGTTCCTCTTCCCATTAGTCTGTAACCCACTTAGACACTAAATTGCATGGATTACATCTGCACCGGGGTTCTAAGTTATCTCCATACCTGGTACTTGGTTGGAGTATGGGTCACTGGGAAGACCCCTGTGTTCAAATCTTCTAGTTCTGTTGCTCTCCTTGTGGGGTTCCTGTCCTCTCCATAACCTACTATTTCCCACTTCTTACATAAGGTTCCATGAACTCTGCCCAAGAGTTGGTCATAAAGTCCCAGCCTCTTTAATAGTCTGCAGGGCAGAGCCTTTCAGAGGCCCTCTGCGGCAGGTTCCTAGGTTGTTTCCTGCTTTCTTCTTCTGACGTCCATCCTCTTTGCCTTTTGGGATGGGGCTTGAGCTTTTTAGTCATAGTCCTCTCTCGTGATTAGTTTATTTAGATGGTCAGATTTTAGGTTTATCCTATATGTCTATATGAGTGAGTATATACTATGTCTGTCTTTCTGCTTCTGGGACAGCTCACTCAGGATGACACTTTTCAGGTCCCACCATTTACCTGCAAATTTAATGATTTCCTTATTTTTTTTTCATTTCAGAGTAATACTCCATTGTATAGAAGTAACATAATTTCTACATCCACTCTTCAGTTGAGGGGCATCTATGCTGTTTCCAGCTTCTGGCTATTACAAATAAGGGTGATACAAACATGGTTGAGCAAATGTCCTTATTGTGGACTTGAGCTTCTTTTGGATATATGCCTAGGAGTGGTATGGCAACATCTTGAGGAAGTGCTAATCCAGGGTGTATGAGAAAGTGCCAGATTGATTTCCACAGTGGTTGTACAGATTTACATTCCCACTACCACTGGAGGAGAGTTCCCCTTTCTCCACAACCCCTCCAACATGTATTGTCAATTGTGTTTTTTATCTTTGCCATTCTGATGGGTATAAGGTTAAATCTCAGGGTTGTTTTGATTTATATTTCCCTAATGGCAAATGAGGTTGAGCATTTCTTCAATTGTTTCTCTGCCATTTGATATTCCTCTACAGAGAATTCTCTGTTTAGCTCTGTTCCCCATTTTTTAATTGGATTACTTGTTTTCTGCTTTTCAGCTTCTTTAGTTCTTTATATATGCTGGATATTAGCTCTCTCTCAGGTAAAGGGTTAGTGAAAATTCTTTCCCAATCTGTATGCAGTTGTTTTATTTTGATGATGATGTCTTTTGATTTACAGAAGCTTTTCAGTTTCATGAGGTCCCATTTATTGATTGTTGATGTTAGAGCCTGTGCTGTTGGTGTTCTTTTCAGGAACTTGTCCTCTGTACCAATGAGTTCTAGGCTGTTCCCATTTTTTTTTCCTAGCCGATTTAATGTGTCTGTTTTCATTTTCAGGACTTTCAGTTTTGGGCAAGGTGATAAGAATGGATCTATTTTCATTTTTCTACATGTAGACATCCAGTTGGAACAGCAAAAGATGCATCTTTTTCTCACTGTATGGTTTTGGCATCTTTGTCAAAAATCAGGTGTCCATAAGTGTGTGGGTTTATTTCTGGGTTTTCTGATCAGTTCCATTGATCCACCATTCTGTTTCTATGCCAGTACCATGCAGTTTTTTATAACTGTTGCTCTATAGAACAGCTTAAGATCAGGGATGGAAATACCTCCGGAAGATCTTTTATTGTAGAGGATTGTTTTAGCAAATCTCAGTTTCTTGTTATTCCATACGAAGTTAAGAATTTTTCTTTCCAGGTCTGTAAAGAATTGTGTTGGCAATTTGATGGGAACTGCATTAAATCTGTAGATTGCTTTTGGTAAGATGGCCATTTATACTATGTTAATCCTGCCCAGCCATGAGCATCAGAGATCTCTCCATCTTCTCATATCTTCACTTAATTCTTTCTCCAGAGACTTGAAATTTTTTTAATACAAGTCTTTGACTTACTTGGTTAGGGTTACACCAAGGTACTTTATGTCATTTGTGGCTATTGTGAAGGGTGTTGTTTCCCTAATTTCTATCTCAGCCCTTTTGCCTTTTGTATACAGGAGGGATACTGATTTTTTGTGTTAATTTTGTATCTTCCCACTTTTCTGAAGGTATTTACCAGCTGTAGGAGTTCCCTGGTAGAGGTTTTGGGGTCACTCAGGTATACTATCATATCATCTGCAAATAGTGATAATTTGACTTTTTCCTTTCCAATCTCTATTCTCTTGATCTCTTATTGCTCTAGCAAGGACTTCCAGCATTCTGTTGCAGAAATATGGAGAGAGTGCGCAGCCTTGTCTTGTCTCTGATTTCAATGGGATTGCTTTAAGTTTCTCTCTGTTCAGTTTGATGTTGCCTATAAGCTTGCTGTATATCACCTTTACTATGTTTAGATATGTGCCTTGTATCTCTGATCTCTCCAATACTTTAAACAAGAGTGGATGTTGGATTTTGTCTAATGCTTTTACAGCATATAGAGATTATCATGTTTTTTTTTTTTTCGTTCAGTTTGTTAATATGGTAGATCACATTGACTGATTTCTGTATATTCAACCAACCCTGCATACCTGGGATTAGGCCTACTTGGTCATAGTGGATAATAACTTTGATGTGTTCTTGTTTTCGGTTTGCAAGTATTTTGTTGAGTATTATTGAATCAATATTCAAAAGGGAGATTGGCCTGAAATTCTCTGTCTTTGTTGAGTCTTTATGAGGTTTAGGTACCAAGATGACTGTGGCTTCATAGAATGAGTGTGTTAATATTCCTTCTGTTTCTATTTTGTGGAATACCTAGAAGAGAACTGTAGTTAGCTCTTCTTTGAAGTTGTGGTAGAATTCTGGGCTGAGACCATCTGGTCCTGGACTTTTTTTGGATGGGAGACTTTTGATGAGCACTTCTATACCCTTGGGGGATATAGGATTATTTAATTGATTTACCTGGTCCTGATTCAACTTTGGTAAGTCAAATCAATCAAGAAAATTGTCCATTTCATTTAGATTTTCAAATTTTGTGGCGTATAGACTTTTGAAGTAAGTCCTTATGATTGTTTGGATTTCCTCAGAGTCTAGAGTTATGTCCCCCTTTTCATTTCTGATTTTGTTGGTGTCTCTCTGCCTTTTAGTTAGCTTGTCCACAGGTTTGTTGATCTTGTTGATTTTCTCAAAGAACGAGCTCTTGGTTTCATTGACTGTTTGTCTTGTTTAATTTGTTTCTTATTGATTGATTTTATCCTTTAGTTTGATTATTTCCAGCCATCTATTCCTTTTTGGTGTGTCTGCTTCTTCTTTTTCTAGTGTTTTTAAGTGGGTCATTAAGTTGCTTGAATGAGCTGTCTCAAATTTCTTCTTGAAGGCACTTAGTGATAGTACTTTCCTCTTAGGACTGCATTCATTGCGTCCCACAAGTTTGGGGATGTTGTATCTTCCTTTTTCATTGAGTTCTAGGAAGACTTTTATTTCTTTATTTCTTCCCTGACCCAGCTGTCATTTAGTAACAAGTTGTTCTGTTTCCATGTCTATGTAGGCTTTTTGCTATTTCTGTTGTTGAGGTCCAGCTTTATTCCATGCTGATCAGACAGGATACAAGGGATTATTTCAATCTTCTTATATCTGTTGAGGCTTGCTTTGTGACCAACTATGTGATCTATTTTGGAGAAGTTTCCATGATGTGCTGAGAAGAAAGTAAATTCTTTTGTGTTTGGGTGTAAGGTTCTGTAAATGTCTGTTAGGTCCATTTGTTTCATGACCTCTGATGGAGATATTGTTTCTTTGTTTAATTTTTGTTTTATTGACCTGTCCTTTGTTGAGAGTGGGGTGTTGAAATCTCCCACTATTAATGTGTGGGGGTCTATATGTGGTTTAAATTTTATCAATGTTTCTTTTACACATGTGGGTGCTCTTGTACTTGGGGCATAGATGTTCAGGATTGTGATGTCTTCCTGTTGGAATTTTCTCTTGATAAGTATGAAGTGTCCTTTCCCATCTCTTTTGAGTAAAATTTGTTGAAAGTCTATTTTATCAGATATTAGAATGCCTACTCCTGCTTGTCTTGGGTCCAATTTTTTGGAAAGTTAATGATGACTTTGGATTAGAGATGTCAGGTTCCAGAGCTAGCTGGACAGAGAAAAGATATTCCAATGACCCTTTGGCACATAAAGTAGAATTCACAGAATTTGGAGTATGTGCCTGGAGTGGTGGAGATATTTGTGGGCATGTGGAACACATGACATCCCTCTGGACAGATTATGAAGGGTCTATAGCATCTTCTGTATTTGTGAGAGACTGCTGATTTTCTTGGGGATAGGGTGTTAAACACTTTTGAAAAGATGGGGAAAATGATAAATCACTGAGCTACCCTTTTAGAGAAGGATTGGAGCCTTCTTTCTCTAATGGGTCCCATTGAAGGTCTGATTGATTAGTGTGGTCTGGTCTAAAAACCATTTGGTGAGATTTGGAAAGACTGGAGCCTGCTTGGGTAGAGGAGGATCTTTTGAAACACCCACTGGAAGAGAGATACTTCTGAATTTCCCTCCATCATAAGGGGGATGTTTTTGGAACTTCTGCAGAGATTTGAAATGTCCCTGAGCCCCCTAAACACATATGGTGTCCCAGAACCCCTTGCATGGTTATGTACAATGCCTGAGGCTCTTGGGAAGAAGTGCAAGATCCCAGTAACCCTTGCTTAGATAAAGAAGGCTTTAGGGACCCTTTAATATATGGGGAGATTACAAGTCCACACTGGTCAGTGGAAGAATAAACAGACGATTGCACAGCCACTGAGTCCATAGGTTCTTCTAGCACACAAGAGAAATTCAGCCTACTTTTCTCCTTCTCAGGCATGGGCAAAATAAATGAGGCAAGTCTGTTTTTGGTGGCAGGCTCTAAGGCAGATGGACCCGCTTACTACTGCATTCTGGAATCTTGAAAGGATTTGGAACTTCCTTTTGCTTGATCTCTTTCAATTCCTTCCTGTAGTTCTGGGACGTTTTACTGCCTAATGTGTTTAGAAGAACTTTGAGGCACCACAGGCTCTCTGCACTAAGAGTTTTGGTTCTATGGAATCTCTGGCTGTCATAAGGCTTTGAGCAGCTATACTTGTGCCTAGTTGGGAGAATGATACCCGGAGGTGCAAAGTCCAGATGTTTGGTGCTGCTCAAGTACTTGCCCCATTGGAGTGAGTGGTCATATTCAAGTTGGGACAACCTGAAGGGAGTACCAGACCATGGAGTTTGGGGGACAATAAAGGGACTCCCAGGTGATGGAGGCTGGGGCACATTGAAAGGGTATCCAGGCCATGGAGGCTGGGTGTACTGGGATTTAAAGTCAGAATTAAACCTCAGGGCTGAGGCTTTCTGGTCTTCCTCCACACTTTTGAACATTTAGTCTATAAGGAAATTGTGTCATCAGCCCTCATGCTACTTCTTGTGCTTTGGTGAAAGAACATGGGGGTGGGTGGGTCGGGGTAGAGCACAGTTAGGGGAAACAGGGACCACGGTGCAGGAGAGGGCAAAAAAAAGAGGGGAGGGAGGAAACTACTACCGGGATGCAAATTGAGTAAAATAAAATTAAAAATAAAACAACTTCAGAAAAGTTACTTGAGATAGAAATAGGAAAATTGGCTACTACCCCTTGCAAGGGGCAATGAATGTACTTGCCAAAGATGAGTGGAGACAAGCAGTGGTAAGCATTAATCAGTTAGAAGAGCAGCTCTACTCTCTTAGATCTTTGAACCCATCTGGTGGGAAGTGGTCACATAACTCAAATGACCTTTGGCCTCATGAGTCAAATAAAGCTCCAGGGAGGTACTTAGAATGTGTGTTCTCCTCCGGCCTGCACAGGCATGCTCTCCTATGCCTCACCTGGTAATTGTGTATGCAGCAGCCTGGCAAACATGCAACCTTTCTGAATGAAGGAATGCAGAGGACCCACTTCCTTATGGTCAAGAGAGCTAGCTAATCTGGTACCCACAGTCACAGTCCAGGAGAAGGGATTGTGGAAGGAGCAACAGGATTAATAATGGCACATGGTGCTTACAAGACTATGCTCTCAAGTCACTTTTGCACCAACACATGATCTGCTGCAAAGTTGAAATGGAACCTGTTAGAGCCTTCTAACTGAATGAGAAAAACTGACCCTGATCTGAGATTCTTAGAGACATTTGGTTAGCCAACAAATTCCCTTTTGTGCTGGGGAAAGAACAAGGAATAGGGTTTCAATAAAGCAAAGGATATGTAGAATATATATATATATATATATATATATATATATATATATATTATATATTCCATTCTTTTTGTTATGCTTGACCTTAAATTTCCTGGGTAAATTTGTGTCAACTTTGGTAAACAGCTTATTCCTTCCTGTATGCTGAATGACATCTGGAAATTTCTTAATAATTTTCACTGCAATGTTATCATTGTGTAAATTTTTATTAGAGGTATTGTAGAGAGAATAAAGACAAAATTATAATCCCCTTGTAGTATAGATACTACTTGATTTAAGTTCACAGAATCAGAACACAGAGTTGAATCCTGAATGTAACCCTTATGTACTTAAACAAATTTTTTGTCTATCATGGTTTATATGTTAGGTCCAGAGATCATTGACATGTTTCAATTGCTTTTTAAAGGTTGATTTAAAGGCCCTGAAGTCACGGTATGGCTAATGGCCATACAAGTGACTCTGCATGGATCACTTTCATGCCAATGATACAGCTGAATCATCATTTTACATAATGATTTTTGAAACCCTTTTTCCAGTAGATGATTCTTTGAAAGGTCAAAGAATATTAGTCGATACACTTACAGTGTAAAAACCTATTTTTCAATTTTTTTCAGCGTTTTTTTATAATTTTTATCTTTTATATTATACCCCAGTTACTTACTTATCATGCCAGCCTTATCCCCCTTCCTCATTCCCTTCCAATCTAAACCTCCCTCATCTCTTCCCTGTCCCATTCCAAGTCCACTAATGGGGGAGGTCCTTCTACAATTTCATCTGAACCTAGATCATCAGGTTTCTTCAGAACTGACTGCATTGTACTCCTCTGTAACCTAGCAAGGCTGCTCCTCCTCAGATTTGGGTGGGGTTGGAAGTCAAAGAACAGTCAAGAGTTTATGTTAGAAATAGTTCCTGTTCCCCTAACTAGGGAACCCACTTGGATGCTGAGCTACCATAGGCCACCTCTGAGTATGGATTCTTGGTTATATATATACAAGGTCCTTGGTTAGAGAAACAAGCTCATCAAAAAACCCTGTGACCTGATATATTGGGTCCTTGTGGAGCTCCTGTTCTCTCCAGGTCATACTAACTTCTTTTTCTTTCATATGATTCCCTGTACTCTGATGAAGATTGGCTATGAGTCTCAGCATCTGCTTTGATACACTGCTTGGTAGAGTCTTTCAGATGCCTTTTGTGGTAGGCTCCTTTCTTGTTACTTGTTTTCTCATATTTCGAATGTTTTGAAAATTGGTTTTTCTAAGTGAGAATTGATCATAGTACCCTGGGTCCTCTTTCTTGTTTATCTTCTTTAGGTGTACAGATTTGAGTCTGTTTATTCTATCCTTTAGGTCTAGATACCACTTATAAGTGAGTATATACAGTGGGTTTTTCTATTTCTGGATACTTCACTCAAGATGATCTTTTCTATATCCCACCATTTGTCTGCAAATTTCATGATTTCTTTGTGTTTAATTTTTGAGTAGTATTCATTGTGTAAAAATACCACAATTTCTGTATCCATTCCTCCTTTGATAGATATTGGGTTACTTCCAGGTCTTTGCTATTATGCATAAAGCTGCCAAAAATATGGTTGAACAAATGTCCTTGTGTACTTTAACATCTTTTGGATATATGCCTAGGAATGGGATAGCTGGTTCTTGAGGAAGCAGTACTCATAATTGTTTGAGAAATTTCCAGATTGATTTCCAAAGTGGTTGTAAAAGTTTACATTCCATCCAGCAATGGAGCACGGTTCCCCCATTTCCATAACCTCCAGCATGTGTTGTCACTTTAGTTTTTGCTCTTAGTCATTCCAATGGGTATAAGGTGAAATTTCAGGGTCTTTGATTTTCATCTCTCTGAATGCTTAGGTGCATCTCTTTGTTTCTTGGCCATTCTATATTCCTCTTCAGAAAATTCTCTGTTTTGCTGAGTACCAATTTTTTTATTAGATGACTTGATTTATTGCTTTTGAATTCTTTAGTTCTTTATGTATTTTGAATAGCAGTTTTCTTTCAGATATAGATTTGGTGAAGATCCTTTCCCAATATGAAGGCTCTTGTTTTGTTTGGATGACAGTGTGTTTTGCTTTACAAAAGATTTTTAGTTCCATGAGGTGCCATTTACTAATTGTTGCTCTTAGTGTTTTTGCCTTTGGTGTTCTGTTCAGGAAGTTGTTTCCTGTTTCAAGAAGCTCTAGGAAGCTCTCTTCCCAGCATTTTCTTCTAACTGCTTTAGAGTATCTGGGGTGTTGTTGAGGTCTTTGTTCCACTTGGACTTTAGTTTGAGGCATGGTGATAAACAGAGAAATATTTTCATTTTTCTGCAGGTAGACATCCAGTTGGAGCTGCACAATTTGGTGAAGATGTTATCTTTTTTTTTATTTTTTTTTTATTTTTTATTTTATTTAATGGCCTCTCGCAAAAATCGAGTGTTCTTAGGCATGTGGGTATATTTCCGGGTCTTCCATTCAGTTCCATTGATCCATGTTCTTCTTCTATGTCAATACCAACCAGTTTTTATTTCTATTGCTTTGTACTACAGTTTGAGATCAGGGATGGAGATACCTCCCGATGATCTGTTGTTTCACAGAATTGTTTGGAAATGCTTTGTTTTTTTATGTTTGTTTCTTTGTTTCTCCAACGGAATTTGATAATTTTTTATTTCAATGTTTGTAAAGAATTGTGTTGATATTTTGATGGGAATTCCATTGAATCTGTAGTTGGCACAATGGCCATTTTCTCTATGTTTATCCTATGGATCCATGAGCACAGGAGTTCTTTCCATCTTCTGATATCTCCTTCAAATTCTGTCTTCAGAGATTTGAATTATTATTATTATCTTTTCAACAGGACTTTCTCCTGCTGGGTTAGAGTCACCCCAAGGTGCTTTATGTTATTAGTGGCTGTTGTGAAGTGTGCATTGTTTCCATCATTTCTTCCTCGGCCCATTCTGATTATTTTGAGTTAATTTTGCATTCAGCCACTTTGCTGAAGGTGTTGTCAGATGAAGGAGTTTTCTGTTTGAATTTTGGGGATCAGGCATATGTACTATCATGTCATCTGGGAAGAGTGAACCTTTGACATATTTCTTTCCTTAATGTATCCCCTTGATCTTAGTTCTTTATTTGTTTTACTGCTCTTGCTAGGACTTCATGTATTGTGTTGAAGAGATATGGAGAGAGTGGGCAGCCTGTCATTTTCTGTGATTTCAGTGGGATTGATTTATGTTTCTTTCCATAGAATTTGATGTAGGTTATATGTGCCTTGTATCCCTGATATCTCCAAGAATGAATGGGTGTTGGATTTTGTCAAATGCTATTTCGGCCTCTACAGAGATGATCATGTGGTTTTTCTCCTTCAGTTTTTAATATGTTGTATTTAATTGATGGATTTCCATTTATTGAACCATCATTGAATGCCTCTGATGAAGCCTACTTTGTCATGGTGTGAGATATCTTTTATGTGTTCTTGGATTCGGTTTGTAAGTATTTTATTGAGTATTTTTGTATCAATGTTCATAAGAGAGTTAGGTCTGTAATTCACTTTTTATGTTCAGTCTTTTTTTGCTTTATGTATCAAGGTGACTGTGGCTTCACTGAATGAATTTGGTTATGTTCCTTCTGTATATATTTTGTGGAAAACTTTGAAGAGATTTAGAGTCACCATTTCTATAAAGGCCTGGTAGAATCTTGTACTCAAAAAATCTGGTCCAGGAATTTTTTGTTTGTTTGTTTGTTTTGTTTTTTGACAGAGACTGTTGATGACTTCTTAAATTTACTTGGGGGTATATGCAGTTATTAAATCATTCTACCTGATCTTGACTTTAAATTTAAATATGGAATCTATCAAGAAAATTGTCCAATTAGTTTAGATTTTCAATTTTGGTGGCATATAGGCTTTACTAGTATGACCTACTTATTGTTGAGATTTCCTCCATGTCTGTAGTTATGTCCCTCTTCTCATTTCTGATTTTGCTCACTTCCATAGTTTCTCTCAGCCACTTAGTTAGTTTGTCTAAGGGTTTGGCTATCTTGTTGATAGACAAGGAGCAGCTCTTGATTTCACTAATTATTTGAATAGTTTTATTTGTTTTTATTGATTGATTTCAGCCCTGAGTTTGATTATTTGCAGCCATCTGCTCCTCTTGGGTGTATCTGGTTCTTCATTTTTTTCTCCTAGGGTATTCAGTTGGGCCATTAAGTTGCTTGTATGAGATGATATAAATTTCTACTTGAAAGTAATTACTACTATGAATTTTTCTCTGAACTCTGCTTACATTGTGTTCCATACATTTGGGTATATTTTTCCTTCATTTCCTTTCAATTCTAGGAAGTATTTAATTTCTTTCTTTTTCTTTTTCTTTTTCTTCCTTAACCCAGGTATCATTGAGTAGTAAGTTGTTCAGTTTCCATGAGCATGTAGGCTTTTTGCTATTTCCATTGTTGTTGAGATCCAGCTTTAGTGCATGTTGGTCAAATAGAGTACAGGGGATTATTTCAATCTTCTTGTATTTGTTGAGGCTTGATTGGTGACCAACTGTATGGTCTCTTTTGGAGAAGGTTCCATGTATTGGGAAAAGAAGATGTTCTCTTTGAGTTTGGGTGAAAAGTTTGGCAGAAATCTATTAGTTCCAATTAAATTAGGGCCTCTTTAAGTGCCTTTATTATCCTATTTACCTACTGTCTAGATGATCTGTTCTTTGGTGAGAGAGAGATCTTCAAGTCTCCCACTATTAAGGTGGTGGGATGGATGTGTGGTTTAAGCTTTAATACTGTTTCATTTACCAATGTAGGCTCTTTTGTGTTTGGAGCATAGATGTTCAGAATTGTAATGTCCTCATGGTAGATTTTCCCTTTGATGAGAATGCAGTGCCTTTCTTCATTAGTTCTTTACATTGTAGAGTTGGTGCTCTTACTGTGATTCATTGTTTGTTTTCTTTTATTATCACTATTATAATTTATTTTGTAGAAAATTATTTGTGGCCTATGTTTTTTTTTTTTTGGAATAGCTCTTTTATTTGTTTTCATATTTTATTCTGGGATCTCATGTAGGACTACTTTACTATGTAAAAATTACTTTAGTTTTGTCATGGCATATATTGTTTTCTGCATCTATGTTGATTGAACGCTTCTCTAGAGATTTATAATTTTGACTAGGATGTAACGTGAAGAATTTCTATTCTTATGTAATCTATTGAGTGCTCTATAGGCCTCGTGTATGTTTATCGACATCTGTTTATTTAAGTTTGGAAAATTGTCTTCTGTGATCTTGAAGATATTTTCTGGACCTTTGAGCCTGGACTCCTCCTTTTCATCAATTCCTATTATTCTTACATTTTGCCTGTTCATTGTGTCTTTGATTTCTTGGATGTTTTCTGTTTGGGACTTTTCCAATCTTCCTTTTTCCCTTGAGGGAAGTATCAATTTCTGCAGTTGTAGCTTCAGCACCAGGTATTCTCTCTTCTATCTCTTGTATTATGTTAGCTATGCATACCTTATGGTTCCTGATCTTTTCTGTAAGTTCTGCAGATCCAGGGTTTCACTGTTTGTGTTTTCTTTATTGATTCTAATTTATTTTTATGCTAGGCACCATTTTCTTCATCTGATTAAATGAGTCTCTGGATGATGACCTGTATTTTTTGTCCGTATATTCTCTATATACCACTAATTATGTATCTTCTCTATATACCACTTGTGTCTCTATTCGTTGCTCTTTATTTGCCTTTGTTTCTTTGAGAGCTTTGTTCTTTTCCACTTTATTTGCTTCCTTGTCTGTGGCTTTTTTTAAAGAGATTTGTTTGTTTCCTTTTTATGTGTCTCTAATAATATCTTTAAACTCATATCTTTAAACTCCTGTATTACTGATGATTTGGAGTATCCATAGATTTGGTGGGATTGCTGGTGAAGCCATTATGTTCTGATATTTGTTGGATGTGTTCTTTCACAGACCTCTGGCTATTTGCTTACCTGTAACATTCAGTTTGTTCTTGGATTATGCATTTCACACTGGTGTCATCTATCTCTGGGGCCTGGAGAATTATTCAGAAAAATGAGAGAGGTCCAGGGCTTTAAGCATGTGTGTTGCTGAATCAGCTGTACCAGTGGGTGGAATGTCCATGGGTACAGAAAAATGAATGTGGGAAAGCTAATGACGGAAACTGAGCCCTGAGGAACAGGGTGCTAGAGAATGTAGAGGATCTCAGTGTGAGAGAAGGACTCCTTGCAGGCACCAAAGGGGTCTCAGGCAATAAAGTTATTGCAAGTATTGGTGATGATAGCAGATGCAAATTCCTTGAGTATGTAAGTGGCCTAATGGCTACTTGTAAGAGTCTCTAACAGATAAGTAGGAGCTATTTTCCTAAACTACACTGGCAGATACACAGACCAGTGGCTTCAATGTCTCAAGAAACTTTGTGTTTCCCTCTGTGGATCTGTGCATGGGAAGAATCTGATGATGGGCTGCTAGCTTAGAGACGCCAAGGATCTTGGGCACTGTGGTCAATTGAGGGTGCATTCACTCTCTAGCAAGTCAAATTTTAAGGCACAGTGGTTCTTCCTATTCTCTACTGGCCAGTTTGGAACTTCTGAGTCAAATATGGCAGGATGAACTCAGTCAGGTCTGTGGTGCTTCAGCCACTGAAATAGGAAGTAAAGCTACAACTGCAGAACTGGAGTATCCTGGTCCTTATTGGGAGGTCTTCAGACCTAGGATGCCTGGTACCTGGTGTTCCTGTGAGGTTTTGTAGTTGTGCTTGACTTTGGTGGCTATACATCTGATCATTTGGCATGAGGGAATACCACTTTTTAATCACTGGCTGGGAGGCCCTGAAGAATCAATATGTCCACTCTCAGATATGAGATTCAGGAGGATTGTACTGTTCATATGGAACCAGCAGGTGAGTAGAGTTGGCATCTGCCACTTAGGAACCAGGAGACTCACCTCTGCTGTCCTTAGTCTCCAGGCAGTGAGTTGTGTGCTCAGTCTCACTGATGCTATGGGTAGGCTTTCCCCAAGAAGGAGGAAGTCATATATAATGGAAATCCACTTCTCTGTTCCAAGTGAAGTCCAAACGTGATATGAATCCAAATATTCTCTGCACCTGTGAGGTCCACTCTTTTTCTGAAATCCACAATGTGGATTTTCTGCCTTCAATTGACCATCTCCTCTCCATTTACAGAGTTTGAAATCCTCTACCTCTCAGAAACCTTGCCTGCTTGGATGCCTCTATCTTGGGTCCCAACCACAGTGTAAAATTAAAGATACTGATGGAGATTTTCTTTTTCTTTCTTTTTTTTTCCAATGCAGTTTATTCAGGAACTTGAACAATCATCTGACCCTGGGGAAAGCCAGCCCACAGCTTAAATAGCCTCTGGGTAGCCAACCCAGGCATGCCATGTGGGCAATGCAGATAGGTCCACATACATGGAAGCAAGCCAGATCCTCAGCCTTAGCCAAATGTGGAATTGTTCGTGACAGAGAGCACTCACCATCGGGAAGGTGGAAGGTGGAAACCAGCTCCATCTTTAAGGCACAGCATTCCGCAGCTCTCTACAGTTCCCCCTTTTTGTTTTGGACGCATCAGGCAAGAGTAGAGGTCTGATCTCTGATATTAGAAATAAATTGGGACTTTGTACCGATGTTCATTTAGGTGTCATCCACCCAAAGAGCATCAGACCCGTCCGATACCTTTTTCTCAGAGGCGGGACCTGGGGTATCAACCCGCATGCAATCAGACATGCTCTTCTCTGGGTCGAAAGCGGCTGACCCTGAGTGCAGTGCTTAGCCTTGCATCCTGAGCGTAGCATTTTAGCTTTTTATGGTATCCAACCATGCTTGGGGCCAATGTCCTGCTTCAATGGCTTTTCATAATATTTCCTATAAGCCCACACCTGTTTGTCTATATCCCCCATTTTTATTCATTATTAGCCAGATAGAGCCAAGTAATTGTGGTAATGATACTTGCTTTTTTGCCCAATGCTGGAATGCTAGTAAATTTAGGTATGCCCTGGTTACTCGCATGCCTCACTGGGTGCCTGTGCCCATTGATTCCCCTCACGCTATGACTCTCTTCAGACAGAAAAGGGATCTTGGAACTACAGCCACCATTGTTACTACCATCTCATTGGCGGCTGTTGGAGCTACCACCTGGGCATTAGCCATGAGTCATACTGGGCAGACTGCTCAGACCCCGAATAATCATTTAGCCAATGTAGCTCATGCCTTAGTTGTACATAAAGGAATTAATGCTCAACTAAAAGGAAGCTTGATGGTGTTCAATCAGATGATTGACCTCGTGCAGGAGCAAATTAATACCCTATGGCAAATCGCTCACCTTGGCTGTCAATGAAAATATGCTGGACTTTGAGTCACTAGCATATAACATGAGAATTTTTCCTGTGCTGCAAATCTGTCTAAACAATTGTTGAGCTATATTTTAGGTAATTGGACTGGAGAATTCGATACTACGATGGAGCAGCTGAGAGTGGCCATTGTCACAGTAAATTCTACCAGAGTGGACACAGGACTAGCCACAGGCTTATCATCATGGATTGCTGCAGCCATGAATCATCTGAAGGAATGGGCAGGCATGGGAGCGTTAGCAGGCCTTCTGGTGTTGGTCTCCTTGTTTTGCCTCTGGTATATATGCAAGATTAGAGTCTCACAACAGTGTGATGCAGCCATGATCATTCAGGAGATTTTCTTTTTCTAACTCATTTTGTTTGCTTGTTACACACTTTGCCAAGTTTTTTTTTTTTTTTTTTTTTTTCCAGCAGTTTTTTTTTTCTGGATGTCTTTTTGGTGAGAATACAAAACTGTGAGTGCACATTGTTCAGACTGAAAACATCTGATACATTCTTTATGAGAGAGTTTAGAAGTCTAGCTCATTTTTTGCAGTGGGATTATTTGGAGTGAGTATGGGACTAAATGTGAGTATCTGTGGACTCCATGGCCAGAAGTTATATTCAAGACCCTATATTTATTTGGGCATTCTCTGTATTTATTGCTTTTATTAAATACATCTTATTTATTTACTCACTTATTTAATTAATTTTATTTGTTGGTTTGTGTGTTTGTTTGAAACAAACAAACATTGGTTTTCTCTATGTAGCCTTGGCTGTTCTGGACAAAGTATGAAGACGAGGCTGACTTCAAGCTCAGCAGACAAAGTCAGTCTTTTTTTTTCATGATCTCAAGCAAAAAGATGAGACTAGTCTCTTTTTGGTGGTAGGCTGTAAGTCAAATAAACTTGTTTTCTCTATTCATTTAGGTGCTTACTCCTGTACTCTGGAACCATGGAATGAATTGGAGGTTCTTTTTCCTTGGTTTCTTTCAGATCCTTCAGGGGACCTAGGCATGTGTTGCTGACTGAGGTCTTTATGGGAATAATGAGATTTCTCAGGTTCTCTGTAGTAAGAGAGCTGTTTCTTTTGAATCTCTGGTCTTCATTAGGGTTTGAATACATGAACTTGTGCTTAGTGGGGTAGATGATCCCGGTTAGTGATTCATAATGCATCCCAATTGCCTGCCACGGTCCTGGGATTACAGGCCTGTTTGACAATGTAGGCTTCCCTCTCTATCTTTTAGAGACTTTGGCTACTTGTTTCTCTATATTGTTGATTTTCCCAAAGTTATAACTCTCTGTGTCATTGACTCTTGATATTTTTCCTTGTTTCTTTTTTATTGATTTCAGTCTTCAGTTTGATTCTTCTTGCCTTTTATTCCTCTTGAGTGTTCCTTCTTCATTTTTGCTTTAAAGCTCTCAGGTGTGCTGCTAAATTGCTGATATGAGAACTTCACATTTATTTAGTGTAAGTACTTATTGTTATACACTTTCCTCTTAGTATCATCTTCACTGGGTCTCACAATTTTGATAATGTTGTAGATTTGTTTTCATGTATTAGAGAAAGTCCTGTATTTTTTTTCTGCTGTCCTTCTATAGAAAGAGTTTCCATGACTTCGTAGGCATTCTGCTGTTTTGCTTGATTAAATCCAGTTTTAATCGATAGTGGTGTGATCGGATATAGGGTTTTATTTAAATTTTCTTTTGTCTATTAATGCTTGTTTTGTGACTAAATATGTGCTCAGTTTCATAAAATATTCCATAATGTGTTGGGGAGATATATTATTGTATGTTTGTGTGAAACCATCTATAGATATCTGTTTGGTTTCTTTGTTTTATAAGCCTGTTAGCTCTAGTAGTTGTTTTTAATTTATGGCCAGAAGAGCTGTTCATTGGTGAGAGTGGTGTATTAAAATATTGCAATCACAATGTGTAAGGGAAAATGTATTATTCAAACTTTAATAATATATCTTTTACAAAAGTTTGTTCTTCTGCTTTTGGGCTACATATTTTATTCACTGAAAGTTCTTTATATCTTATAGTTTTTTTTTCTTTTTTCGTGTATTAACTGCTCTTATCTTTCTCTTGTAAATAATTATGATTGAAGGATATTTGTTGGCCATCAGAATAGCTACAGCAGCTTGCTTCTTAGGTCAACTTGCTTGAAAATCCTTTTCCAATTCTTTACTCTGAGATTAGGTTATCTTTGCTTTTGACATTTGTTTCATGTATTCTACAGAAGGATCAACCCTGTTTTTATTTCTATATTTTGGTCTTTGTTGTTATTATCACTATTACCATTTCATACATTCCGTTGTGTGTTCAGTTTCCCCTACCTCCACTGCTCTGGGATTTCTGTGCCTTCTCTCCTTTTCCCCAGATCAAATCCTCTAAAGTTTCTCTTCAGAGAGGTGCAGACTTCCCAGTGATTTCAACCAATAATGGTATAACAAGTTAAAATGAGACTAATCCAAATAACTTCATACCAAGCAACCCAGTAGTTAGAAAGGAGAAAAAGCAACCCAATAGTTAGAACTGAGTACCAAAAGTAGGTAAAAGTGTCAGAGATTCCCCCACCCCTACTCTTTGGAATTCCAAAAGAACACTAAGCCACACACTGGTATCATATATTTTGACAACCTACCTCAAAACCATATTGGCTCCGTTTTGTTGCCCTGGTCTCTGTAGGTCTTTCTTGTTATTGTTATTTCTATTACTGTACATTTGCCATTAGCCTTTTTTTGGGTCAGTGGATCACATTAAATTTGATCTTTTCTGGTTCAATTTATTAACAGGCAAATTCTATGGTTTTTCTTAACGGATAAATAGGATTTGATAGTATATATCAATTTTCCACTCATGGAACATTTATAAATACTTTGAATTTTTTAGCCCATATGAATAGAGCTGCAATGAAAATGTCTAAGCAACTCTCTGTGGGGAAGGATGCCAAAGTGTAGTATAACTGGGTCATCTGAAAGATTAATTTTTCGCTTCTCTGAATACTCTGCACTGATTTCCAGAGTGTCTCCATGAGTTTTCCTTCCTAACAACAGTGAGCAAATGTTCCCTTTACTGAATATCTCCTCTCCCCAGACCTCAGTGCTCCCTAATATTATGACCATGCTAACACTCTATGACATAACAACCCAAAGATTGAACACTGTTGCCAAAGGTTTGGTGTCATTTCTTAATGTTGTGGTGGGTACTGCTAGTCTAAATAAACAAACAGACAAGTGAAATCTGGGTTAACATCTTACACACAACATCCAACAATTTATTTCAAGCTTTAATCTGGCTACAATAGGCCACTAACTCTCTTATGATTATATGACCTGGACCAGGAAATCTTACTGAATTACCCTGAAGTCCAATTTCAGAAACCTACTGCCATCAATCCTGCTCCCTTCTTGCCTGATGATGGCCTACAGGTTTTCATTGATGACTGTAATTAGATTCCAGTGGGACCTATTGATGGCATGTGATATACCCAACCTGGGGCTTCCAAAGATGCTGTGGTTAAAAAGAAATGGATAGCTAAAAGCACACAGGTGGAGGGGGGAGACCAGAGAGCAAGGGCTTTCTCCAACAAAAAGCTGGGAGGACGGTAGTTAACTACCATATCCAGGCATCTGGATCCAGAAACATATAGTCATTTTAACCTTTGCTTACTCATTCAAACTTCTAAGGTTTTGTGGTACTGTGAAAGGATATATGTGGGAATGTATCTTTTCAGAGAGGAATATAGTTATATACAATTATATGCATGCCCTGTGGTTGCCCTTCCTAATTGCCAGAAATGGACTTTTCCATTGCAAAACTTGATTTGTTAAGCTGAGGCTTCTGAAAAACACACAAATGAATATGTGAACATGGAAACCCTTTACAAGGTGACCAGACTGTCCACCAAAATCAATAGTCAATGTCACTGAGGGCAAGACAACACTAAATAATTTAGAAAGGGAGAAAACTAGAGGATTTATAATGGGAGGAGGAGGACTTATAAGTGGATGAAATTGGCCAGTTTCCAAAACTTGTAACCCAGTTGTTTTGCCTTATGAATGAATTTTTCAGTATAACAAAAATATTATCAAATTCATTACACTACTTTGTGGGTATGTACTAATGCTTTTTTTTTTTTTTTCCTGATTTTTTTTTCTCAATGCAGTTTATTCAGGAACATTGAACAATCCTCGGACCCCGGGGAAAGCCAGCCCACAGCTTAAATAGCCTCTGGGTAGCCAACCCAGGCGTGCCACGGGGGCAATGCAGATAGGTCTACATACATGGAAGCAAGCCAGATCCTCGGCCTTAGCCAAATGTGGAGTTGTTCGTGACAGAGAGCACTCACCATCGGGAAGGTGGAAGGTGGAAACCAGCTCCATCTTTAAGGCATAGCATTCCGCAGCTCTCTACAGTTCCCCCTTTTTGTTTTAGACGCATCAGGCAAGAGTAGAGGTCTGATCTCTGATACAGCCATTGAAGCAGGACATTCTCCCCAAGCATGGTTGGATACCATAAAAAGCTAAAATGATACGCTCAGGATGCGAGGCTAAGCACTGCACTCAGGGTCAGCCGCTTTGGACCCAGAGAAAAGCATGTCTGATTGCATGCGGGATGATGCCCCAGGTCCCGCCTCTGAGAAAAAGGTATCGGACGGGTCTGATGCTCTTTGGGTGGATGACACCTAAATGAACATCTGTACAAAGTACTAATGCTTTTATTGAGCATGTGTTTCTGATATTTTCCAAACTTCAAAGACAGGGTGGTTGAAGTCCCTGAGGTATCAAAATGTTGGTTTTATTCTCTAGAGGAAATGGTCCTACACAACAGAAGAGGCTTAAAAATAATAATCTTGAAATAAAGGAAATTATGTCTGGGTTTAGGAAAGAAAACCTGTTGTTTCTATGTTAAGTGCTATGGAAAATATTAAAAACAATAACAATAATGATGATGATGAAAATAATATACCTTGACATGTTTGAAAACAGACAACAAACAACAAGGGAAAAGCCTTATTAAATAATCACTACAGTCTATGCTCATTTGGTTCTTGAGTTAACACCTTTGCTGTCATACTATTTGGGAATTTAATTCAAATTCTGATTAAATTACTGGTAAGGTCTTGCTGTTTAAACTCTCTATCCAATTGTACATTGATGCAGTAAAAATAATTGTTCATAGAATCAAACAGAAAGCAATTAATTAATTAATCAGTTTCACTTTACAGCTTGACAGCAGCCAAGTCCCTACTCTCATCCTGATTCCTCTTTTCCTCTTTCCCCATAGCCCTCCTCCCCTACTCCACATTAAGAAGAACGAATCCAATGCTCCCCCACTGGCTCATCAAGGCACATCAGGATTGATATCCTCTTCTCCACTGTGGCTTTTAGAGGAAGTTGAACGTGGGTTAAGTTATTGAAGAATAGGCAACAGAGTATTCTTTAGTCAAACACACAGATCTTTAGAGCAGCATGAGTTCATGATTGCCTTAGCAAGTGGAGCATATAAAAGGACTCCCAAAACTGCAGTAGGCATTGTATTCAAACTCTCTCCCCTGGTACTCCATTTTCTTGTTGTTGCTGTTGTTGATGATGATGCTCTTCACAACTCTAAACTGAGTAAGACAAATGAAATCTCAATGTTGTCTTTAAGTGCATTCCTCTAATTACTGAGGACAAGGAACATATTTTGAGTTATTCTTAGGTATTTAGGTATTTGACATCTCTGATCATATTCCTGGCTCATATATTTTAATCTTTTTAGGTCATTTTTTAATATTTATCCCTTATATTTCTCCTGATGAAATTCCAATAAACCACTCCTGAAGCTCTTTTAAAATCATAGGCACAACTTTTCAATTATATAATTATTTTTATACTCATTACACATTATTCAAATTGTATGCCAGTGTAGCAACCTCCATCATTCTGTCCCCATTCCTTAAACCTTCCTCTTCTCCTCCCATGCCCTTTTCCATGTGCACTGATGGCAGGGGTGTGCTTCCCCATCTATCTGACCCTAGAATATCAGGTCTCCTCAGGAATTCTGGCATTGACCTCTTCTGTAGTCTGACAGGAATGCTCTGTACTCAAGGCGATTGATCAAAGAGTCAGCAATGGAATTGATGTCAGTTTCAGAAACTGTTCCCTTTATTAGGGAACCAATTTGGATTTTGAGCTACCATGGGCTACCTCAGAGCTGGGGTTATAGGTGATACCCATGAACAGTCCTTGGTTGGAGTATTAGTTTCAGTAAAGACCTCTGTACACAGATATTTTGCTTTTTTTGCTCCCCTTGTGGAGTTCCTCTCCAAATGTTACTATATCCCTCAATTGTTGTAAGGTTTTCTGTACTATGCCCAAAGATTGAGTCTAAGCATTGTCTTTTGTACATTGTTGGGTATAGTCTTGCAGAGTCCCTTTGTGGTATGCTCCTTTCCTGTTTTCATTTTTCTCCTTGTTCATATGACCATCCCATTTCTCTTCTGAGTGTTGATTGATCATCTTACCCTGGGTAGTCCTCCTTGATTAGCATCTTTATGTGGACTGATTTTACTATGTTTATCCTACATTATATGCCTAGTTTCCTCTTATGAGTGAGTATATATTGTGTGTGTCTTTCTGCTTGTGGGATTCCTCACTAAGGATGATCTTTCCTAGACCCACTATTTGCCTGAAATATTCATTATAATTGCTGAGTAGTATTCAATGTTAAAATGTACCAATATTTCCTTTCCTCCAATGAGGGAGATATGTTGTTTTTTAATCCTGTTTCTGGCTATTTATGAATAATGCTACTATGAACATGTTTGAGCAAGTATCTTGTAGCTGGTTGTCAACTATACTAGGTTTTCAGAATTTTTGTGTAGCCATGATCTTTTCTCAGGGTGGATGATTAAGCAAATCCTCATGTGCACATTTGGCATACTTACATCTAGCCATTGTTTCCAGAATAAAAATCTTGTTGGTTTGTTTGATTGCTTTTCATCTGATTACCAGAAGTTCAATCATGTATACATGGGTAAAGATTTCTCAACAGACAGGGAGCGTTCCTTATCTTGAAGACCAAGCCTTCTGAACCACCCTCTATACTGCCCAGAATTTCTGTGCTGTAGTCTAGAGGAAGACCACTCTCACTGTTGCTTGGAGACACTACCTCCATTTCAAGCCTATTCTCCCTCACTAACAACAATCCTAGAAGATCCATAATAGTGTATGAAAAAGTGTTTCCTTGGGTTAGGCCATATCTGAGTTCAAAAAAGTTTCATAGAAGCAAGAGCCAAGGCTGGAATATGCCACAACTCATAGTGATACCATTCAATTCATCAGAGAGGTAAAGCTACACAAACACAAACACACCCACATATATATGTATACAAACTTGCCTGAACAAACATGAACCTTGCACCCACCTTTGCTGATTTTGAGTAATTGAGACCTACTTGTTTTTTTTCTAAAAACCAGTTGAACTTATCTGTGTGTACTCTGAGATGTGTCCTCTAAATTCCACAATTGATGTCCACTGTGGCCTTGCTTCTTGACTCTCTGGAGCATAGCTTGATGTACAGAAACAAAGAGCTTATATTTGACACACGTAAACACATATGAATAATAGTGAACACAGACACAGAAATGCAGGCACAAGCACAGCAACACAAAGACAGACACCATTACAAACAGGGCCATTATTGGGAGCCTAAGGATAAAAAAAAAAAAAAGCCTAGATAAAATTCTCTGTTTCTCCCACATTTGACGCCTGAATGATTGGTTTATGATGGATTATTTCTGAGGTTAACCTTATAAAAATATAATTGTAAATATTCATTGAGTCCTAGAGTTCATAATGATGATATCATTTGCATTTAGAAATAAGAGTTTATGTAATCCTTTAAGTACTATTTACTATATACCCTTAGTACTGGTTAGATAAATGAGTAGTAATTTCACCTGATTTCTTTTTTGTTCCTGACGACGAACATGATAGAAAGAGAGGTGTCACAACATGTAATTCTTACTCCTATATGCATATTATATGCTCAACACAACACTTCAGATGGCTAGAGAGGTTAATTGATAGGTACTTGATGTTGAGAAATAATAGATAGTTGAATGTCTACCTATCTACAAGCATCCATATATTCATAGATTAAACATGGATCGATGAGAGAAAGAGGGATGCACATACAGACTGGTGATAGATAGAAGTCAGATGTAATGATGAACTAGATATTAACAACACGGTACTGTTACCTTTATAAACATACACAGCATTAATTACTACACCTAATTAAGATCAAATGATTGGACATTTAAACTTCAGAGTTGTCCACCAACACAAACACAAAGAAAAAGAAATTAAAAAAATAAATCAACAACCACAATGTTCAGTTGATAAACAAAGGTTTGTTTAGTAATAAGTCTGTCCATTGTTGCTGGCTATATTCAGGAAAAGCACGCTGAAACCCTTCTTCATTCTATGTAACTGCTTCAGTTATTACCGTGTACCAACTGATACTTAAATTTTACTAGATAGGACTGCTACTGGTGGCATTTATGATGCTGAAAATATTTAGCCACACAACCTCAGGTTTAGAATACAGCCTTTAAAGACACAACTACAGTAAAAAAAAAATCTTCCAAATAAGATCAATGAAACTGACAGCAAGTGAAAAAACTGAACACAGAACAGGAAAATGTATCAACATAAAGTATGTATTCATGTGAATACAGCTTATTGTGTGAATACTGTTTAAAATATTTTCATTTGTAAACTAGAATTACAAAGTATGTCTTTCAAACAAAAGGGAAGAAGAGAGGCATTCTTTGTGTTTTCCAAATAAGCCCAAAATGTGAAAAACTTAAGCATTTGGTTGCTGGTTTGAATGCCTGTAGATGAAACTTGGAACAATATTCTAAGATTGTGCTGGGATGTGCTAGAATTCACAGGCCAGAATATTTGCATTCAAACATGAAGATATGTACACTTAAGTTGGGCCACTCCAGTAATGATGAATGCCATGAACATGATGACTGTTCTTCCAGGCTCTTCTTGCTGTTTTTTACCTAAACCTGAGGAAATGAATATAATATTCTCACTATTTCCCGCTATCCATATATTGCCTAGACTTTGGAGACAAGTCTATGAAGAAATCAGAACACATCTTCACAGAAAATAAGTGCTTGTCTGAATTGTTATGCTCCTTCAAGTGTATATTCATCTGTGCAAATCAATAAAATACTAATGAGAACTTTGTTTTTCTGACAACCATATACTAGTCATTGGCATGCTAACACGCCAATTAGATTTAGATTTCAATATTCTGTCTTCTGACCTACACCCAAAATTCTGTGAGGTCAATTGGTTGCAATGATGTTTCGTGGCAATGGTGGTCAGAGAGATTCGTACTACCCTGATTTGCATTTAAATTTCAAGTGTAACTTGGCCTTGTAAAGAAGAGGATACACTTGTTGCTTCAATTCCAGGAGGCTACATTTCTAACAACCTATGAGAATAGATTGCAATAATGAGAACCTCTTGGACAAAGAGGTTCTTTGTTCATCACTGTGGCATGAGGCTAAAACTTTTAGGCAGGAGGAGGAACTCTGTAGCTGCTGTGTTGAAGGAGGTCATCATAGTTTTATTTTGCACTACACTAGACTACACGTGAATGCAACTGATTCTTATTTCTACAGAAAGTATGGTAAATGTCTTAATTGTTCTGAGGCCATATTCGTCAGAAGGGAAATGAGGTAATCCTCTTTTCACAGGATCACAAATATTGAGGGTCTTTCTGTAAATTGCATACTTGATACATAGTTGTAGGCCTTTTCCAAGGACTGAAGTCTGCAATTCAATTCAGTAAAGTAAAACATATATATATATATATATATATATATATATATATGGTATATATATGGTATATGGTTATATGGTAACTTAGGAATAGAGGAAGCCTTGAGTCTCATATGAGAAAGAGAAAATTTTGAAACCTGATTGGGAAAAGGTGTGGGTTTTCCAAATGTATGGGTCAGATGTGGTAAATGCCATTCAACATTTGTTTGAACATGAGTCTCCCTGCTACCTTATTCAGTCAGGGATGGTCCCATCAGTGTTCTTTAGCTTCCACTCTTCTATAGATGGGAGAAGTTTTATATAGTGTGCTGAGTTTTGAAGGGTTCAGGAAACAACCTGAATCATATTCAAACAGCCTGGTTGGCTATCCATGTCTACTTCTGCTTCCTTGGTTTGTCTTTATGTGTCCATATATGGGCAGCAGCTTGAGAGCCACATGATTTCTAGTCATAAGATGGATGAGCATTACACAGGATCCTGCCTGTAAATCTACCTCATACTTCCTGGAGACTGAAACCAGTGCAGAAAAATGGGAAGACACCAAAGCTTGAATCTTGGTTCTTTAGAGGATATATGGTGGTTGTAGGTAAAGACACAACAGGATGCTTGAGAGTTCTGCAAGGAATGGCACAGTATTTTTCAAAAGAGCAAGTCCAATATTACATTGGAATAAGAATAGTGCGTTTCCTGTGGGCAAGTTTCAATTGGTGCTTCATCTTCCCTCTTGTACTGTTGGGTATTGTTAATGGAGGAAAGAACTATGGGCTCCTTTGCACCAGGCTAGTTGTCAATACCACCGCACTAAACAAGGGAAGTCTTGAGGTAGCTTGGAGACAGGGGAGTTCTGAGAAACTCTTCTCTGAATGGAAAGTTTTGAGACCACATTTACAATGCAGTACTCACACATATCTTGGTTTAGGGTAAGTACACCATCCATATTTGGCAAAATAGGAATATCCATTCACCTCTGCTCAGATGGGAAGCTCATGGGATATCTTAGGATTTGGAGGAATTGTCTGGTTCTGCTAACTAGCTTCCAAGTATATTTTCCAATACAAGCATGCATACATTGAGTGTATTCTTTACGTCTCTAGGCTATTATCATATCTATCTTCCAACATGTTAAGTGCTTCTACAAGTACTGATGATGCCCCAACTTTGATGCAGATGGCATGAGATCTGATTTCTGCTTTAAAACTTGTGTTCTATTATCTAAAAATGTATGGTCTTAAGATCCAACTGGTTGCCTAGAATCTTAGATGGGGGTGGGATGTTAAATCTGAAGTATTCCTATAAAAACTGCCATGTGAGATGCATAAACAGATAGGAATCTCCAGTGATTCTTTAGTCATATAATGGGATCTGAATTCTCCTATTGAAAATGATGGATGCCTGAGATATCCATTGTACACAGAGTCTAATTTGAGAGACTACTCAATATAATAGCTTTCACAGAACCCATTCTACAGAAACTGAATGTGTGAAATATGCTGTTGGATTTAGACAGCCAGTTGGTCCAGAAACGTATTTAGAAGTTTGGGATATGTAATACTGTTTTGTGCAGAGTGCGAAGAATAAGGGCCGCTTGTTCTGAGAAGGAAAAAAAAAAAAACATTCAGAGGATAGCAATAGGAAAATATAAGGGCCCCATTACAAAAAATAACTATTTTAGGGCCTAATAGGCCATTGGCATGTAGGACAATCCTAGTCCTAGGAAAGATCTGACATTCTGGTCAATATAATGAGAAGAAATTTGGTAAATTTGGGAAGGAGAAAAAAAATCTGCGCCAGTGCAAGGAATAAAAACTCTTGAAAAATGGAAATGGACACTATCTCCTAAGCAGAGGGTGAAGGTTCCACACATGCTCTGGTGAAGAGAATGTCCCTCTCACCTTACACAGGGGTCAAACTTTCCCACCAAAGACCTTTCTGAGTTTTATATTTTCAGAGTTTGTGTTCATTTTGGGAGAGATGAGGCAGCAACATATGCCTTCTTCCAAAGGAGTGGATGACTGTCCCTGGCTAGCTGGCTTTCTCTAGTTTGCATTTCATCAGTCAAGATCTAAGTAGAAATGTTGCAGTTATCCATTTCTATTGAATGACCTATAGGGAGATTGGACATCTCCTCTCCTCTGATTGCTAAACTTGTGTCATGAGAACTTAAGCCAGAGTGGAATGGAATTCTGATATTTATGTAGCAAGTCTCTCATGAAAATGAAAATGACCTGTTTGGTATAAAACTACTATATGAGTGAATGTCATGGGCATGATTCTTGAGAAGGAGATTTGTTGAGAGGGTATAGCAGCACAGGAATTTACCAGAACCCCTTAGGCAGAAGATGAATCTCTTAGGTTACCTTGGAAATTTGAAGAATTTGCATCAATATCTTGTAGGTTCCAAACATGGTCATGAGTAAACCTGCATTCTGGGACCCTGGGGCATACTTGCCAACAATCAGCACACTTTACTCATACATTTAGTTGGTAAACCCTGACTCTGTTTCCTACTCAAGCCTGTCATCAATAGCAGAGTGGTGAACAACAAAGATGGGATTTCTCATTTAAGGTTTTAATTTAAAAGGTAGAAAGTTTTCATTGAAGACTTAGATATTTGCAGTTATGACCTGGACTTCAGTTCAGTGTGGTCTTCCTTTACTTTGGTCATCTGGACATAGCCCAACACCAAAGTCAGAGGGAAGATATTAAGAAAACCTAGAGGATTCTCTGTGCAGAGGTGGATTCTCTGAGGAAAACATTGTTATGGGGTGTTGATTTAAAGTTTTGTTGAGAAAAAGATGAACATCTGAGTGAGTTTTCATGTCAGTGCCCTGATCTGTGACTTTCCACAACAGAAGGTTTTGCATAGATCCCTGAAGTGAAAGGGTTTATAAAGAGTTTACATTAAAAAAAAATGTAGTTTAGCCAAGTTCCTTGGAAACATTTATTTAGAAAGAGTTCTTAGGCTTAATCCATATTTCTGGTAACTAGAATGGACCTAATCTAACATAATGAATGCTGAAGCCTACTTTGGACAAACAGATATTTTCTTTGATTCTGTAGGAAGAAGGACTGTGTGCCATGGCAAGCAGGAAAGTGTGGAAGCCCATTTGACAGAGAGATGAATGCTTAGAGCATGCAAAATCCAAAGAAAATTGACTACCATAACTCATGAGGTCGTAGCATTGCCTCTGATTCTACATCTTCTTCCCAGTCCATGAATGCCATGTCTTCAGGTGAATGTGCAAAATACCAAGCATCAATATCAGAATTGATAAACAGCTTGATTGTGTGTTTTGGAATGTTTGCCTCATCAGAATTGTGTTGATCCTACCAAAATTAAGTGGGACTGATAATTTCAAACCATATCTGGTGATTTTATTCAATAGGCATGGGTTTCTAGAATTTGCCCCCCCTTTTTTTTGAAATCTATGAAATCTATACCAAGGGCCATTGCAGTTTGGTCAGGGGTAAAGCAGACCCTGTTACTTTGCTCTGAGGGTATATTCTGAGAGCCCATAGTGTCAAAGGCAAAATTTTAAGGACTCAGTCATCAGGGGATCAAAAAGACTAAGATTTGCAAAGGAGAAGGATCACTGGAAAAATTGGGCAAAAGGGGAATATTCCAGTTTACCTTTACAGAGAGGGGAGATCCAGGTACTCCATGTCTCCATGTCTGTAGATAATTTGAGAAAATCCCTACCCATTAGTAGTTAACTACAGGCTTGGTAGCAATCTTTTGATTCTTCTGAATACTTGGATAATAGTCCCAGGATCTGTTCCCTTCGTTACCTTAGGATAAGCAAGACATGACTGGGCATGGAGAATAGATATATTTCTGGTGATCACTATAAAGAGAAATGGCTTTGGACCCAAGCTGATGTTTGTCTTTATTGACAAACAGGACACAAATCTGGAGTACTCTGAGGATTCTTTGTTTTCCAAATGTGCCTTTTTTGCCAATAATGGGAGAGGGAGAAGCTTTGGTCACTTTTACTTGACAAGAATACCTGAGTTGGCCATGAAAAGAAAGAGAAGCTCCTATGTTTCCTTTGCCATAGGGAGGCAGTCTCAAAGGACACTTCACATTCAATGTCTGAGAAACAACCCCTCAGTCATATGATCATTTCTGTAGGTAGATATATCATTGGACCATGGATCAGATAATTTCAGTCAAGTGAGAGGAGAACAAAAAACTTTTGTTCAAAGACAGTACAATACAGCAGCAACAACACCATGGATGTCCTCCTGGACAGTATTCAAGGGCTACTGTAGTTAGAGAAATTAAATCTAAGTATATTTTCTGAAATTGTTCCAGGACAGTGTCAATCCTTGGTTAGTCATGGGTTATGTTAGTTCTAAGGGTGCATATCCAAATATTAATGGAGTTATAAGCTTATGGTTGTTAACTGTCCTTGTTCTAGAAGATAAGTCTCAAGCCTTGTTATGACTTTGTAGAAATTCTACTGCTCATTGATTCTAAAAGGCTTATATTTGACAGGTTCTTGAGACTTTGGTGAAGTCTGAGACCCTTTGATCTTCGAATGATATGTCTCAGGGCCACTTCATTTAGGATGGCAGTCATAACCTTGCATAACCTTGTTGTGCAGTATATGTTTGAGTCCCATTTTGGCAGTGAGTGACTGCATGAGGTTCCCTGGTTTTCAAAGGAAAGATTTGTGTATGACTTGTGAAAGTGTGAAGCCTATGATATTAAGCAGTCAGATTTAAAACACCCTCCACTTATTGGTTAAAATATATGAGGCATACTTTTTTTTTCTATACAGATAAGACTGAGGGTACTTGAGTTATCGGGGGAAACTCTGAAGGTTCATGATTCTAAAGGGACAGATCAGAAGATCCTTTTATTCCATAGTAGTTTGGATGATCTCTGGTTCTGAAGTGCTGAGTCAAATTCTGCTTGAGAATTAGTAGCTGACATTTTGATTCCTGGATTACAAGGCATATACCTGAAGTCCCTTGAGTCCTTCAGGGGTATGAAAAAGTAAAATCTCTCCTAGTCTGAAGGAATAAGTATAAAACCCTTTATCCTATACACAATTTGAAGTATCCATGGATAGAATGAGAAAGTTTTGGCACCCACAAATAAACAGTATTTTGAGAACAGTGTTCCTAGAGGAACAAAATGTCATACTGAGTTAGGGAAAGCAAGGGAAGAACAAGAATCAGTTTGGGGATTAGAAAACATATTTGGAAGACTTACTGAGAGGAACCAATTTTCTGACAACCCTTGAGAACTGTCAAGAATGTTAAACTCTCTTGAAAAGATGTGGAAAATTGGGAAAATGATAAATCAATAAGATACCCTTTTAGAGAAGGTTTGGGGCCTTATTTCTGTAATAGGGCCTATTGGAGGTCTGTTTGATGAGAGTAGTCTTCTCTAAAAACCTTTTGAGGAGATTTTGAAAGATTGGAGACTGCTTGGGTAGGGGATGCTCATTTGAATCGCATTTTGGTAGAGGAGGCATATATGAATTTCCCTCCAGCACAATGGGGAGGTTTTTGGAATTTCTGGGCAGATTTGAAATGCCCCTGAGCCCCATGATCAGATTTGGTGCCAGAACCTCTTGAGTGGTTTTGGACAATCCCTGGGCCCCTTGGTTAGATAGGGAATGCTTTAGGGACCCTTGAATACGCGGGGAGATTACCAGTCCACTCTGATCAGTGGAAGGATATGCAGAAGATTGCACAGCCACTGAGTCCACAGGTTCTTCTACCTCAGAAGACAAAGTCAGTCTTCTTTTCACCTTCTCAGGCTTGTGCAAAATAGATGAGACCAGTCTAATTTTGGTGGCAGGCTCTAAGTCAGATGGACTCATTTCCCTGATCAGTGGCTTACTACTGCATTCTGGAAACTTGAAAGAATTTGGAACTTCCTTTTGCTTGATCTCTTTCAGTTCCTTCACATAATTTTGGGACACTTTACTGTCTAAAGTCTTTAGAAGATCTTTGAGGCACTGCAGGATCTCTGCCCTAAGATTTTCCATTCTATTGAATTTCTTGTCTATATATGGCTTTGAGCAGCTAGACTTGTTCCTAGTTTGGTGAATAATGCCCTTTAGTGCAAAGCCCAGATGTTTGTTGCTGCTTAAGTACTTTCCCCCTTGGAGTGAGGGGTCATACTCAAGTTGGGGAGACCTTAAGTGAGTACCAGGACACTGAGGTTGGGGGACACTAAAGGGTGTCCCAGGCTGTGGAGGCTGGGTCTACTGGGATTTAAACTCAGAATTTATCTTCAGGGCTGAGGCTTTCTGGCCTTCCTTCACACTTCTGAAAACTTAGACTATAAGGAAAATGAGTGATCAGTCCTCAGGCTACTTCTTACACTTCAGTGAAAGAACATGAGGGGCGAGTGTGTCAGAGTAGAGAACAGTTAGGGGAAGCAGGGACAAGGGTGCAGGAGAGGGAGAAATGAAGAGAGGAGGGAGGTAACTATGACCAGGATGCAAATTGAGTAAAATAAATTTAAAAAATAAACAATTTCAGAGAAGTTACTTGAGATAGAAATAGGAAAATTGGCTACTACCCTTTGCAAGGAGCAGTGAATGTACTTGCCAAAGATGAGTGGAGGCAAGCATTGGTAAGCATTAATCAGTCATAAGAGCAGCTGTATTCTCTGAGATCTGTGAAGCCATCCAAGGAAACACCTCACAGAATTCAAGTGACCATTGGACTCACGCGTCAACTAAAACATAAGGGAGGCACGTAGAATGTGTGTCCTCCAGCCTGCATGTGCCAGTCCTCATCTGCTTTACCTGGAAGTTTTGTATGCAGCAGCAGGCAAACATGCAATCTTTCTGAATGAAGGGATGCTCAGGACCTACTTCCTTATGATCAAGAGAGCTAGCTAATCTGGTGCCGACTGTCACAGAACAGTAGTAGGGATTGCAGAAAAAGCAAAGGGATTTGTAATGGCATAGGGTGCTTACAAGACTATGCTCTCAAGTCATATTTTCACCAACACATGATCTGGTGCAGTGTTGAAATGGTACCTGTTAGAGTCTCCTAACTGAATGACAAAGGCTGAACATGATCTGAACTTCTTATAGACTTTTGGTTAGCCAAGAACTTCCTTCTTCTGCTGGGGAAAGAACAAGGAATAGAGTTTCAGTGAAGCATAGGACTTGTGGAATTGATGTAAAAAAAAATGCCATTTTTTTTTCATGCTTGACCTTAAATTTCCTGGGTAAATTTGTGAAAATTTCTGTGAACAGTTTATGCCTTCCTGTATGCTGCATGACATCTGGAGATTTGTTAATAAGACTTACAGCAGTGTATCATTATGTAAATATTTATTATATGTATGTTAATGAGAATAAAGACAAAATTATAATCTATACCCTTGTTGTATAGATACTACTTGATTTAAGTTCACAGATTCAGAACAGAAAAAGTTGACTCCTGAATGTAACCCCTATGGACTTAAACAATTGTTTTTTTCTATAATGTTGTATATTAGGTCCCTATATCATTGACACATTTGGATTGCTTTTTAAAAGTTGATTTGAAAACCCTGTATGGCTTAATGGCTCATACAAGTGACTCTGCATCAGTCACTTTCATGCCAATGCTGCAGCTGCACCATTATTTTACATAATGATTGTTGAAAACCTTAGTTTAGTTGATGAGTCTTCAAAATGTCAAAGAATATTAGTCGACATACTTACAGTGTAAAAACCTTTTTTTCAGTGTTTTTTATAATTTTTATTTTTTAATATTATTCACTGGTTACTTATTTATCATGCCGGCCTTATCCCCCTTGCTTATTCCCTTCCAATTTCAACATCTCTCCCTCATCTCTTCCTGTCCTATTCCAAGTCCTCTAATAGAAGAGGTCCTTCTACAATTTCATCTGAACCTAGCTCATCAGGTTTCCTCAGAACTGAGTACATTTTTCTCCTCTGTAACCTAGCAAGGCTGCTCCTCCTATTTTTTGGATGGGGGTGGAATTCAAAGAGCCAGCCAAGGGTTTATGTTAGAAATAGTCCCTCTTCCCCTAACTAGGGAACCCACTTGGATGCTGAGCTACCATAGGCCACCTCTGAGTATGGATTCTAGATTATATCCATACAAGGTCCTTGGTTAAAGAATCAGGCTCACCAAATATGCCTGTGACCTGATATATCTTTTCCTTGTGTAGTTCCTGCCCTTCCAGCTCATACTAACTTCCTTTTCTTTCATATGGTTCCCTGCACTCTGCTGAAGATTGGTCTGAGCATCTGCTTTCATATACTGCTAGGTAGAGACTTTCAGAGGCGGTTTGTGGTTGGTTCCTGTCCTGTTACTTGTTTTCTCCTATTTCCAATGTCCATCCCATTAATTTTTCAAAGTGAGAAGAGATCATAATACCCCGGGTCCTCCTTCTTGTTTATCTTATGTAGGTGTACATATTTGAGTCTGTTTATCCTATCTTATAGGTCTAGTTCCCACTTATAAGTGAGTATATACTGTGGGTGTTTTTACTCTTGGGATACTTCACTCAGGATGATCTTTTCTAGATCCTACCATTTGTCTGCAAATTTCATATTGGGTTTAATTGTTGAGTACAATTCATTGTGTAAAAGTACCATGATTTCTGTATTCATTCCTCCTTTGACAGATATTCTGGGTTACTTCCAGGCCTTCGCTATTACACATAAAGCTGACACAAACATGGTTGAGCAAATGTCCTGGTGTACTTGAACATCTTTTGGATATATGCCTAGGAATGGGATAGCTGGATCTTGAGGAAGCAGTACTCATATTGGTTTGAAAAACTGCCAGATTGATTGGCAAAGTGGCTGTAAATTTTACATTCCAACCAGCAATGGAGCACGGTTCCCCCATTTCCATAACCTCCTGTATGTTTTGTCACTTGAGTTCTTGCTTTTAGACATTCCGAAGAAGATAAGGCGAAAACTCAGGGTCATTTTGATTTGCATCTCTCTATAAGTGTTTCTCAAACATTCTATATTCCTCTTCAGAAACTGTTCTGTTTTGCTGAATACTCGCTTTTTATTAGATTATTTGATTTATTGCTTTTTGAATTCTTTAGTTCTTTATACATTCTGAATAGCAGCCTTCTGTCAGATATAGATTTGATGAAGATCCTTTCCCAATATGTAGGCTCTTGTTTTGTTTGGAATACAGTGTGCTTTGCTTTACAAAAGCTTTTCAGTTCTATGAAAATTGTTTTCATAATTGTTGCTCTTAGTGTTTGTGCCTTTGGGGTTCTGTTCAGGAAGTTGTCTTCTGTGCCAATAAGCTCTAGGCTCTTCCTATCATTTTCTTCTAACTGCTTTATAGTATCTGGGCTGTTGTTGGGGTCTTTGTTCCACTTGGATTTAGTTTGTGACAGTGTGATAAATATAGATATATTTTTATTTTTCTGCATGTAGACATACAGTTGAGAAGCACAATTTAGTGAAGATGCTGTCTTTTTTTATCTAATAGTTTTGGTGCCTTTCTCAAAATTCAAGTACTCTTAGGCATGTGGGTTTATTTCTGGGTCTTCTATTCAGTTCCAATGATCCACCCCTCTGCTTCTATGCCAATACCAAGCAGATTTTATTTCTATTGCTCTGTAATACAGTTTGAGATCAGACATGGAGATACCTCCAGATGACTGTTCTTACACAGAATCATTTTTGAAACTTTGTGTTTTCTTTTTTGTTTCTCCATAGGAATTTGATAATTTTTATTTCAATATCTGTAAAGAATTGTGTTGATAATGTGATGAGAATTCCATTGAATCTCTAGTTGGCAGGATGGCCATTTTCTCTATGTTAATCCTATAGTTTAGATTTTCAATTTGGGTGGCATATAGGCTTTAGTAGTATGACCTAATTATTGTTGAGATTTCCTCCATGTCTGTAGTTATTTCTCCTTCTCATTTCTGATTTTGCTCACTTCAATAGTTTCTCTCTGCAGCTTAGTTTGTCTAAGGATTTGTCTATCTTGTTGATAGACAAGGACCAGCCCTAAATTTCACTGATTATTTGAATAGTTTTATTTGTTTCTATTGATTGAGTTCAGCCCTGAATTTGATTATTTCCAGCCATCTGCTCCACTTGTATGGACCTTCTTCTTCTTCTTCTTCTTCTTCTTCTTCTTCTTCTTCTTCTTCTTCTTCTTCTTCTTCTTCTTCTTCTTCTTCTTCTTAATTTTTTCTTCTTGGCGTTCAGTTGGGCCATTAAGTTGCTTGTATGAGATGATATAAATTTCTCCTCGAAAGTAATTTGTGCTGTGAAATTGTCTCTGAACTCTGCTTTCATTGTGTTCCATACATTTGGGTATATGTTTCCTTCATTTCCTTTGAATTCTAGGAAGTCTTTTATTTAATTCTTTTTTTCTTAACCCAGCAGTCATTGAGTAGTAAGTAGATAAGTTTCCATGAGCATGTAGTCCTTTTGCTATTTCCATTGTTGTTGAGGTCCAGCTTTAGTCCATGTTGGTCAAGTACAGGGGATTATTTCAATCTTCTTTTATTTGTTGAGGCTTGGTTTGTGACCAACTATATGTTCTCTTTTGGAAAAGGTTCTATGAAGTGTGGAAAGATGTTCTCTTTTGTGTTTGGGTGAAAAGTTCTGCAGATATATGTTAGTTCCATTTAAATTAGGGCCTCTTTAAGCACCTTTATTACCATATTTACCTACTGTCTAGATGATCTGTTCCTTGGTGAGAATGAGGTCTTCAAGTATCCCATTATTAAGATGGTGGGGTGGATGTGTGATTTAAGCTTTAATACTGTTTCATTTACCAATGTAGGCACTTTAGTGTTTGGAGCATAGATGTTCATATAATTGTGATGTCCTCATGATAGATTTTTTCCTTTGATGAGAATGCAGTGTGCCTGTTTGTTGTTTTTGTTTACTTTTGGTTGCAAGTCTATTTTATCAGCTATTAGCAGGGCAACACTCATTTTTTTTTGAGGGGTATCATTGCTTGAAAAAAAATTTCCAGCCCTTTACTCTGACATAGTATTTATCTTATTTGCAGAGGTGTGTTTCTTGGTTGCCTAAGAATGTTGGATGCAGTTTGCACACCCATTCTGTTAGCCTGTATCTTTTTATTGGAGAGTTGATGCCAATGATGTTGATAGATAATAGTGATCAATGAATGTTAGTTCTTTTTATTGTGGAGTTGGTGATCTTACTGTGATTCATTGCTTGTTTTTTTATTATTATTATCATTTTTTTGTAGAAAATTATCAGTGCACTATGTTCTTCTTGGAATAGCTGTTTTCTTTGGATTGGAGTTTTACTTCTGGGCTCTCATGTAGAACTAATTATCTATGTAAAAATTACTTAAGTTTAGTTTTGTCATGTCATAATTTATTATCCACGTCTATGTTGATTAAAGGCTTCTCTTGAGATTTATTGTTTTGAGTAGAATGTGAGGTGTGGAAATTTGTATTCTGACCTAATCTATTTGGTGTTCTATAGGCCTCATCTATGTTTATGGACATCTCTTTCTTTAGGTTGGGAAAATTATCTTCTGTGATTTACTTGAAGATATTTTCTAAAACTTGGAGCCTGGACTCTTCCTTTACATCAATTCCTATTTTTCTTAGATTTTGTCTGTTCATTGTGTCTTTTGAGTTCTTGGATATTTTCTGTTTGGGACTTTTCCATTCTTCCTTTTTCCTTTGAGGAAAGTATCAACTTTTGCAAGTGTATCTTCAGTACCAGATATTCTCTCTTCAATCTCTTGTATTCTGTTAGTGATGCTTACCTTGTGTTTCCTGATCTTTTCTGTAAGTTCTACAGATCCACGGTTTCACTGTTTTTGTTTTCTATATTGACTCTAAATCATTTTTATACCTGGCACCATTCCCGTCTTCTGCTTGAATGAGGCTTCCAGTCTCTGAATAATAGGCTGTATTAGTTTTGTCCATATATTCTTTATATACCACTAATTGTGTGTCTTCTCTATATACCACTTGTGTCTCTACTTGCTGTTCTTTATTTGACTTTGTTTATTTGAGAGCTTTGCTCATTTCCACATTATTTGCTTCCATCTCTGTGGCAATTTTTTTTTTTCAATGCAGTTTACTCAGGAACCTTGGACAATCCTCAGACCCTGGGGAAAGCCAGCCCACAGCTTAAATAGCCTCTGGGTAGCCAAACCAGGCGTGCCACGTGGGCAATGCAGATAGGTCCATATACATGGCAGCAAGCCAGATCCTCAGCCTTAGCCAAATGTGGAATTGTTCGTGACAGAGAGCACTCACCATCGGGAAGGTGGAAGGCAGAAACCAGCTCCATCTTTAAGGCATAGCATTCCGTAGCTCTCTACAGTTCCCCCTTTTTGTTTTAGATGCATCAGGCAAGAGTAGAGGTCTGATCTGTGATATTAGAAATAAATTGGGACTTTGTACCAATGTTCGTTTAGGTGTCATCCACCCAAAGAGCATCAGACCCGTCCGATACCTTTTTCTCAGAGGCGGGACCTGGGGCATCAACCCGCATGCAACCAGACATGCTCTTCTCTGGGTCCAAAGCGGCTGACCCTGAGTGCAGTGCTTAGCCTCGCATCCTGAGCGTAACATTTTAGCTTTTTATGGTATCCAACCATGCTTGGAGAGAATGTCCTGCTTCAATGGCTGTAAAGGCCTGAATGATCATGGCTGCATCACACTGTTGTGAGACTCTAATCTTGCATATATACCACAGGCAAACCAAGGAGACCAACACCAGAAGGCCTGCTAACGCTCCCATGCCCGCCCATTCCTTCAGATGATTCATGGCTGCAGCAATCCATGATGATAATCCTGTGGCTAGTCCTGCGTCCACTCTGGTAGAATTTACTGTGACAATGGCCACTCTCAGCTGCTCCATCATAGTATCGAATTCTCCAGTCCAATTACCTAAAATATAGCTCGACAATTGTTTAGACAGATTTGCAGCACAGGAAAAATTCTCATGTTATATGCTAGTGACTCAAAGTCCAGCATATTTTCATTGACAGCCAAGTTGAGCGATTTGCCATAGGGTATCAATTTGCTCCTGCACGAGGTCAATCCTCTGATTGAACACCATCAAACCTCCTTTTCATTGAGCATTAATTCCTTTTTGTACATCTAAGGCATGAGCTACAATGGCTAAAAGGTTATTCAGGGTCTGAGCAGTCTGCATAGTATGACTTTGGTGAGAATACACAACTGTAAGTGCACATTGGTCAGACTGAAAATATCTGATACATTATTTAAGTGTATGTTTAGAACTCCAGCTCATTTTTTGCAGTGGGATCACTTGGAGTGAGTATGTTGTTAAATGTGAGTATCTGTGGACTCCAAGGCCAGAAAGGTTATATTCAAGACCCTATATTTATTTGGGCATTCTCTCTATTTCTTGCTTTTAATAAATACATCTTATTTATTTACTCCCTTATTTAATTAATTTTTGTTTGTCTGTTTGTTTGAGAGAAACAAACATTGGTTTTCTCTAAGTAGCCTTGGCTGTTCTGGACAAAGTATGAAGACCAGGCTCCCCTCAAGCTCAGCAGACAAATTCAGTCTTTTTTTCATGTTCTCAGGCATGGATAAAAAAGATGAGACTAGTCTCTTTTTGGTGGTTGGCTCTAAGGCATATGGACTGGTTTCACTAATCATGTATTTGCTTACTCCTGCACTCTGGAACCATGAAAGGAATTGGAGCTCCTTTTTCCTTGGTCTCTTTAAGATCCTTCATGGGATCCATTCTCTTGTTGCTGACTTAGATCTTTATGGAAACAATGAAATGCCTCATGCTCTCTAGTAAGAGAGCTGGTTCTTTTGAATCTCTGGGCTTCATAAGGCTTTGAGTACCTGAATTTGTGCTTAGTGGGGTGGAGAATACCAGGTAGTGATCCATAATGCACCCCCATTGCTTGGCATGGTCCTGTGATTGTAGCCCTGTTCAACAATGCAGGATTCCCTCTCTATCTTTTAGTGGTTTTGTCTTCTTGTTTCTCTATATTGTTGTTTCGCTATTTCATTGACTCTTGATATTGTTCCTTGGTTCTTTTTTCTTGATTTCAGTCTTCACTTTGATTTTTTTTCTGCCATATATTCCTCTTGAATTTTCCTCCTTCTTTTTGTTTTAGAGCTCTAAGGTGTGCTGATAAATTGCTGATATGAGAACTTCACATTTATTTAGTGTAAGAACTTAGCATTACACACTTTCCTTTTAGTATCACCTTCACTGGGTCTAACAGTTTTGGTAATGTTGTGGGTTTGTTTTCATGTATTATGGAAAATCCTGTATTTATTTCTGCTATCCTTCAATAGAGAGCATTTCCAAGACTTGATAGGCTTTCTGCTCTTTCGCTTGATGAAATCCAGTTTTAATCCATGGTGGTATGATAGGATGTACGGTGTTATTTCAATTTTCTTTTGTCTATTAAGACTTGTTTTTTGACTAAATATGTGGTCACAAAATTTTACAAATATTTTACAAAATATTCCATAGTGTTTTGAGGAGATATATTCTCATATGTTTGTGTGAAACCATCTATACATATCTGTTTTGTCTCTTTGTTTTATAAGCCTGTTAGCTCTAGTAGTTGTCTTTAATTTCTGCCCAGAAGAGCTGTTCATTTGTGAGGGTGGATTATTAAAATCTTGCAAACACCATGTCTAAGCGAAATTGCGTTTTCAAGCTTTAAAAATATATCTTTTACAAAAGTTTGTTCCCTTGCATTTGGCCTACAGTTTTTATTCACTGAAACTTCTTTTATTTTATTTTTCCCCTTTTTTGTGTATTAACTACTCTTATCTTTTTCTTGTAAATAATTATGATTGAAGGATATTTTGTTTGGTATCAGAATAGCTATAGTAGCTTCCTTCTCAGGTGAAGTTGCTTGAAAAACCTTTTCCAATTCTTTATACTGAGGTTAGGATAAATTTGATTTTGACATTTGTTTCATATATTCCACAGAAGGAAGGACCCTGTTTTCATTTCTATATTTTGGTCATTATTATTATTATTATTATTATTATTATTATTATTATTATCATTTCATACATTCCATTGTGAGCTCAGTTTCCCCAACCTCCGCTGCTCTGGGACTTCCTTGCCTTCTCTCCTTTCCCTCAAATCAAATCCTTTAAAGTTTCACTTCACAGAGGGGCAGACTTCCGAGTGATTTCAACCAAGTATGGTATAACAAGTTACAATGAGACCAGTCCAAATAACCTCATACCAAGTATTAACAAGCAACCCAGTACTTAGGAAGGAGAAGAAGCAACCCCGTAGTTAGAAAGGAGTACCAAAAGCAGGTACAAGAGTCAGAGATTCCCCCACCCCTACTGTTTGGATTCCTAAAAGAGTACTAAGCTACACAATGTTATCATATATTTAATCAACCTACATCAAAACCATATTGGCTCCATTTTTTTTGCCCCAGTCTCTGTAAGCCTCATTGTTGTTTATTTCAATTACTGTTTCATGTTCCTTTGTTGTTTTTTATTAAATTTTTTATTGTTTCTTTTAAAATCTTTATTCATTTATTTACTATATGACCTGATTGAAAAATATGTAATAATACTTCAAGGGGACTTACTCCACACCAGATACTTAGATCCACCTCTATTTGAACCTGTGTGTTTGTATAAATTCTATAGACAATTCCTAGCTCTATTTATTCAAATTGGAAACATTGAGATATCATGGAATTTAACAACCTTTGCTGGTCCACAAACCTGTGCATTCCAAGACAGATATCCTTAGCTGTTACACCAAAATGCAAAATTAGGGTGTTTAAGGGCCTTGAAGTATCAAAATTTTGGTTATATTCTCTAGAGGAAGATGTCCTATAAAACTGAAGAGGTGTAAATATACTATTCTTGAAATGAAATTATGTCTGGGTTTGGGAAAGAAAACCTGTTGTTTCTATGTTAAGGACTAAGGAAAATATTAATAATAACAAAAATGATAATGATGATTAAAATGATAAATCCAGAGCTGGAGAGGACAGGGTCTCCACAAGGAGAGCAACAGAACAAGAAAATTTGAACATAGGGAACTTCCCAGAGACTCATACTCCAACCAAGGACTATTCATGGAGATAACCTAGAACCCCTGCACAGATGTAGCCCAGGGCAGTTCAGAGTCCAATTGGGTTACATAGTAATGTGAAGAGGGACTGCCTCTGACATAATCTGATTGGCCTGCTCTTTGATCACCTCCCTCTGGGGGGGAGCAGCCTTACCAGGCCATAGTAGAGGACAATGCAGCCACTTTTGATGTGAACTGACAGACTAAGATCAGAAAGGAGAGGAGAACCTCCCCTATTAGTGGACTTGGGGAGTGGCATGCAAGCAGAGGGAGGAGGGAGGGTGGGATTGGGATGGGAGGAGGGAGGGGCTTATGGGGGGATGCAGAATGAATAAAGTGTAATTGATGAAAAATTTAAGAAAAAAGGGAAAAAAGTAATTTAAGAACCTTAAATGACTTTCAAAATTGGAGGAAAACATGGAGTTAGTCAATTGGCATGGAGCACGTCTCGCCCCTGGGGGCAATGGTCTCCTGAACCTACTCAGACCTCGGACACCACCACTGCTAGTTCTAGAACTGACGCAGGATGTTCCAACGAGGGGTTAAGGCTTCTCATAATATTTCCTATAAGCCCACACCTGTTTGTCTATATCCCCCATTTTTATTCATTATTAGCCAGATAGAGCCAAGTAATTGTGGTAATGATACCTGCTTTTTTGCCCAATGCTGGAATGCTAGTAAAGTTAGGTATGCCCTGGTTACTCGCATGCCTCACTGGGTGCCTATGCCCATTGATGCCCCTCACGCTATGACTCTCTTCAGACAGAAAAGGGATCTTGGAACTACAGCCACCATTGTTACTACCATCTCATTGACGGCTGTTGGAGCTACCACCAGGGCATTAGCCATGAGTCATACTGGGCAGACTGCTCAAACCCTGAATAATCATTTAGCCAATGTAGCTCATGCCTTAGTTGTACATAAAGGAATTAATGCTCAACTAAAAGGAAGCTTGATGGTGTTCAATCAGAGGATTGACCTCTTGCAGGAGCAAATTGATACCCTATGGCAAATCGCTCAACCTGGCTGTCAATGAAAGTATGCTGGACTTTGTGTCACTAGCATACAACATGAGAATTTTTCCTGCGCTGCAAATCTGTCTAAACAATTGTCGAGCTATATTTTAGGTAATTGGACTGGAGAATTCGATACTACGATGGAGCAGCTGAGAGTGGCCATTGTCACAGTAAATTCTACCGGAGTGGACGCAGGACTAGCCACAGGATTATCAACATGGATTGCTGCAGCCATGAATCATCTGAAGGAATGGGCAGGCATGGGAGAGTTAGCAGGCCTTCTGGTGTTGGTCTCCTTGGTTTGCCTGTGGTATATATGCAAGATTAGAGTCTCACAACAGTGTGATGCAGCCATGATCATTCAGGCCTTTACAGCCATTGAAGCAGGACATTCTCCCCAAGCATGTTTGGATACCTTAAAAAGCTAAAATGTTACGCTCAGGATGCGAGGCTAAGCACTGCACTCAGGGTCAGCCGCTTTGGACCCAGAGAAGAGCATGTCTGATTGCATGCGGGTTGATGCCCCAGGTCCCGCCTCTGAGAAAAAGGTATCGGACGGGTCTGATGCTCTTTGGGTGGATGACACCTAAATGAACATCTGTACAAAGTCCCAATTTATTTCTAATATCAGAGATCAGACCTCTACTCTTGCCTGATGCGTCTAAAACAAAAAGGGGGAACTGTAGAGAGCTGCGGAATGCTATGCCTTAAAGATGGAGCTGGTTTCCGCCTTCCACCTTCCCGATGGTGAGTGCTCTCTGTCACGAACAACTCCACATTTGGCTAAGGCCGAGGATCTGGCTTGCTTCCATGTATGTGGACCTATCTGCATTGCCCCCGTGGCACGCCTGGGCTGGCTACCCAGAGGCTATTTAAGCTGTGGGCTGGCTTTCCCCGGGGTCCGAGGATTGTTCAATGTTCCTGAATAAACTGCATTGAAAAAAAAAAAAAGATAAATCTTGATATGGTTGAAATAAAACAGACAACAAGGGAGCAAGAGAAAGGACTTAACAATAATCACATCAGTCTATGCTCATTTGATCCTCTGGTTAACTTCTTTGGTATAATACTACTAGAGAATTTAATTCAAATTCTGATTAAATTACTGGTCAGGTCCTGCAACTCTCTATTCAATTGTACATTGATTCAGTAAAAATAGTTGTTCATAGAACCAAACAGAAATCTATCTATTTATTTATTTAACTATTTATTTATTTCACTTTACATATTGATGGCAGTGAAGTCCCTACTCTCCTCCTGATTATTCCTTTCCTCTTCCCCTTATCCCTCCTCCCCCACTCCATCTTAAGAAGAACCCACCCTATGCTCCCCCAGCAGCTCATCAAGGCACATCAGGACTGATATCCTCTTCTCCACTGTGGCTTGTAGAGGAAATTCTACTAGGGGTAAGTTACTGAAGAATAGGCAATAGAGTCCTTGTTTATCAAAATCACACCTCTTCAGAGCAGCATAAGTTAGTCAAACTCAGCACCTCTTTAGAGCCTTAGCAAGTGGGGAGTGTAAAAGGACTCCCAAAACTGCAGTAGGCCTTTTACTCAAACTATCTCCCTTTGTAATCTATATTGTTGGTGGTGGTGGTGGTGATGATGATGCTCTTCTCCATTCTAACTTGAGTAAGACAAATGAAATCTCAAGGATTTCTTTAATTGCATTTCCCTAATTATTGGAGGCAAGGAAAATATTTTGAGTTATTCTTTTTTTTTCCATCATTTGATGTCTCTGATCATATTCCTGACTCATATTTGTTTTTAATCTTTTTAGGTCATATTTACAATATTTATCCCTTATATTTCTCTTGATGAAATTACCATATACCACTCCTGAAGCTTCTTCAAAATCATAGGCACAACTTTTTAATTATATAATTATTTTTAAACTCATTACACATTATTCAAATTGTTTGCCAGCTGTAGCAACCTTCATCATTCTGTCCCCATTACAAAGTTTTCAGAATTTCTGCGTAGCCATGAACTTTTCACAGGGTGGATGATTAAGCAAATGCGCATGTGCACATTTGGCATACTTATGTCTAGCCATTGATTCCATAATAAGAATCTTGTTGGTTTGTTTGATTGATTTTTGTCTGATTACCAGAAGATCTGTCATGTATACATGGGTAAAGCTTTCTCAACTGACAGGGAGCATTCCTTCCCTTGATGACCAAGCCTTCAGAATCTCCCCTCTATATTTCCCCGAATTTCTGTGCTGTAATCTAGAAGAGGACCATTCTCACTATTGCTTGGAGACACTACCACTGCTTCAAGCCTATTCTCCCTCACTAATAAGCATTCTAGACAGTCCATGTTAGTGTATGAAACAGAGTTTCCTTGGGTTAAGCCTGATCTGAGTTAAAAAACTTTCATAGAAGCAAGATAAAAGGCTGAGATATGGCATTGCTCATAGTGATATCATTCTATTCATTAGTGTATAAGCCATATATATATATATATATATATATATATATATATATATATATATATACAAACATGCCTGAAAAAAACATGAATCATGCAAATACCTTTGTTGATTTTGAATAATTGAGACCTATTTGTTTTTTTTTCTACAGAACCCCTTGTCTTTATTTGTGTCCACTCTGAGAAGTGTCCCCTAAATTCCACAATTGATGTCCACTGTGTCCTTGCTTCTTGAGTCTCTGGGGGATAGCTTGATATACAGAAACAAAGAGCTTATATTAGACAAACATGAACCCAAGAAAACACACATCCATAAATATGCACAGAGACAGAGACATGCACAGCAACACAAGAATAGACACCATAACAATCATGGCCATGTTTCTGAGTCTAAGAATAAAAATGAACAAAACAAAACAAATAAAACCTAGATGAAATTCCCTGGGTGTCCCATATTTAACTTCTGAGTGACTTTACTATTATGGATTCTTGGTTGGTGAGGTGAACCACATAAAAATGTAATTGTAAATATTGATTGTTAACGGGGTTCATAATGATGATATCATTTGCATTTAGAAATAAAAGTTTATGTAATCTTTAAGTAAGATTTGCTATATAGCCTTTTGATGGATAGGTAAAATAGTAGAAATTTCATCTGATCTCTCTTTAATCCTCAGCATGAACATGATTGAAATTAAGAGAGTTGTCACAAAATGTACTTCTGACTCCTATATGCATATTATATACACAAAACAACACTTCAGATAGCTAGAGAGGTTAATTGATAGGTACTTGATGTTGGAAAAATAATAGATAGTTGAATGACTACCTAGCTACAAGCATACATATATTCATATATTAAACATGGATCAATGGATAGAAAGCAGGATGAGCATAAAGACTGATGTTATAGAAATAGTAGCAACATAAATACTTATGTAAATTTATGATACATAGAAGTCAAATGTAATGATGACCTAGATATTAAAAACACGGCACATTTACCTTCATAAACATACACTGAGCATTACTACACCTAATTAAGATCAAATAATTGGATATTTAAACTTCAGAGTTGTCCACAAACACAAATACAAAGAAAAAGAAATTAAAAAATAAAACAACAACCACAATGTTCAATTAATAAAAAAAAAAAAAGGTTTGTTTAGTAATAAGTCTGTCCATTGTTGCTGGCTATATTCAGGAAAAACACGATGAAACCCTTCTTCACTCTATGTAACTGCTTCAGTTATTACCATGTACCAATTGATACTTAAATTCTACTAGATAGGACTGCTATTGGAGGCATTTATGATGCTGAAAATATTTAGTCACACAACCTCAGGTTTAGAATACAGCCTTAAAGTCACAATGACAGTAAAAAAAAAATTCTTTCAAATAAGATCAATGAAACTGACAGCAAGTGAAAAATCTGAACACAGAACAGGAAAATGTATCAACATAAAATGTGTATTCATCCAAGTGGATCAAAGACCTCAACATGAAACCAGACACATTAAATCGTCTTGAAAAAAAGGTGGGAAATACCCTAGAACTCATTGGTACAGGGGAAAACTTCCTGAACACAACACCAACAGCACAGGCTCTAAGAGCAACAATCAATAAATGGGACCTCATGAAACTGAAAAGCTTCTGCAAAGCAAAGGACACCATCATCGAAACAAAGCGACGACCTACAGATTGGGAAAGAATCTTCACCAACCCTTTATCTGACAGAGGACTCATATCAAGTATATATAAAGAACTAAAAAAGCTGAAAAGCAGCAAACCAAGTAATCCACTTAAAAAATGGGGAACAGAGCTAAACAGAGAATTCAATGTAGAGGAATACCGAATGGCAGAGAAGCACTTAAAGAAATGCTCAACCTCACTAGCCATTAGGGAAATGCAAATCAAAACAACCCTGAGATTTCACCTTACACCCATGAGAATGGCCAAGATCAAAAACTCAAGGAACAACACATGCTGGAGAAGTTGTGGAGAAAGGGGAACCCTTCTCCACTGCTGGTGGGAATGTAAACTTGTACAACCACTCTGGAAATCAATCTGGCGCTTTCTCAGACAACTAGGAATAGCGCTTCCTCAAGATCCAGCCATACCACTACTGGGCATATATCCAAAAGAGGCTCAAGTACACAAAAAGGACATTTTCTCAACCATGTTTGTAGCAGCTTTATTTGTAATAGCCAGAAGCTGGAAACAACACAGATGCCCCTCAACTGAAGAATGGATGCAGAAATTGTGGTACATCTACACAATGGAATATTACACAGCAATGAAAAATAAGGAAATCATGAAATTCGCAGGTAAATGGTGGGATCTGGAAAGGATCATCCTGAGTGAGTTGTCCCAGAAGCAAAAAGACAAACATGGTATATACTCACTCATATAGACATACAACATAGGACAAACCCACTATAACCTGTGCATCTAAAGAAACTAAGCAAGAGAGAGGACCCTAACTAAAATGTCCAATCCCCATCCAGAAAGGCAAAAAGAATGGACATCAGAAGTAGAAAACAGGAAACAACCTAGGAACCTACCACAGAGGGCCTCTGAAAGCCTCTGCCCTTCAGACTATCAAAGCAGATGCTGAGATGATGGGCAACTGTTGGGCAGGTGAACGAAATTTTAGGTAAGAACTGGGAAATAGTAAGAGCTGGAGAGGACAGGGTCTCCACAAGGAGAGCAACAGAACAAGAAAATTTGAACACAGGGAACTTCCCAGAGACTCATACTCCAACCAAGGGACTATTCATGGAGATAACCCAGAACCCCTGCACAGATGTAACCCAGGGCAGTTCAGAGTCCAATTGGGTTACATAGTAATGTGAAGACGGACTGCCTCTGACATAATCTGATTGGCCTGCTCTTTGATCACCTCCCTCTGGGGGGGAGCAGCCTTACCAGTCCATAGTAGAGGACAATGCAGCCACTTTTGATGTGAACTGACAGACTAAGATCAGAAAGGAGAGGAGAACCTCCCCTATTAGTGGACTTGGGGAGTGGCATGCAAGCAGAGGGAGGAGGGTGGGTGGGATTGGGAGGGGAGGAGGGAGAGGATTATGGGGGGATGCAGAATGAATAAAGTGTAATTGATGAAAAATTAAAAAAAAAGGGAAAAAAATAATTTAAGAACCTTAAATGACTTTCAAAACTGGAGGAAAACATGGAGTTAGTCAATTGGCATGGAGCACGTCTCGCCCCTGGGGGCAATGGTCTCCTGAACCTACTCAGACCTTGGACACCACCACTGCTAGTTCTAGAACTGACACAGGATGTTCCAACGAGGGGGTTAAGGCTTCTCATAATATTTCCTATAAGCCCACACCTGTTTGTCTATATCCCCCATTTTTATTCATTATTAGCCAGATAGAGCCAAGTAATTGTGGTGATGATACTTGCTTTTTTTGCCCAGTGCTGGAATGCTAGTAAATTTAGGTATGCCCTGGTTACTTGCATGCCTCACTGCATGCCTGTGCCTGTTGATGCCCCTCATGCTATGACTCTCTTCAGACAGAAAAGGGATCTTGGAACTACAGCCACCATTGTTACTACCATCTCATTGGCGGCTGTTGGAGCTACCACCGGGGCACTAGCCATGAGTCATACTGGGCAGACTGCTCAGACCCTGAACAATCATTTAGCCAATGTAGCTCATGCCTTAGTTGTACATAAAGGAATTAATGCTCAACTAAAAGGAAGCTTGATGGTGTTCAATCAGAGGATTGACCTCGTGCAGGAGCAAATTGATACCCTATGGCAAATCGCTCAACCTGGCTGTCAATGAAAGTATGCTGGACTTTGTGTCGCTAGCATACAATATGAGAAATTTTCCCGTGCTACAAATCTGTTTAAACAATTGTCGAGCTATATTTTAGTTAATTGGATTGGAGAATTTGATACTACGATGGAGCAGCTGAGAGTGGCCATTGTCACAGTAAATTCTACCAGAGTGGACGCAGGACTAGCCACAGGATTATCATCATGGATTGCTGCAGCCATGAATCATCTGAAGGAATGGGCAGGCATGGGAGCGTTAGCAGGCCTTCTGGTGTTGGTCTCCTTGGTTTGCCTGTGGTATATATGCAAGATTAGAGTCTCACAACAGTGTGATGCAGCCATGATCATTCAGACCTTTACAGCCATTGAAGCAGGACATTCTCCCCAAGCATGTTTGGATACCTTAAAAAGCTAAAATGTTACGCTCAGGATGCGAGGCTAAGCACTGCACTCAGGGTCAGCCGCTTTGGACCCAGAGAAGAGCATGTCTGGTTGCATGCGGGTTGATGCCCCAGGTCCCGCCTCTGAGAAAAAGGTATCGGACGGGTCTGATGTTCTTTGGGTGGATGACACCTAAACGAACATTGGTACAAAGTCCCAATTTATTTCTAATGTCAGAGATCAGACCTCTACTCTTGCCTGATGCGTCTAAAACAAAAAGGGGGAACTGTAAAGAGCTGCGGAATGTTATGTCTTAAAGATGGAGCTGGTTTCTGCCTTCCACCTCCCCGATGGTGAGTGCTCTCTGTCATGAATAATTCCCATTTGGCTAAGGCTGAGGATCTGGCTTGCTGCCATGTATGTGGACATATCTGCATTGCCCACGTGGCACGCCTGGTTTGGCTACCCAGAGGCTATTTTAAGCTGTGGGCTGGCTTTCCCCAGGGTCCGAGGATTGTTCAAGGTTCCTGAATAAACTGCATTGAAAAAAAAGAAAGAAAGAAAATATGTATTCATACGAATACTGCTTATTGTGTGAATACTGTTTAAAATATTTTCATTTGTAAACTAGAATTACAAAGCAGTATGTCTTTCAAACAAAAGGGAAGAAGATAGGCAGTCTTTGTGTTTTGCAAATAAGCCCCAAATGTGAAAAACTTAAGGATTTGGTGACTGGTTTGAATGCCTGTAGATGAATCTTGGAACAACATTCCAAGATTGTGGTGAGATGTGCTAGACTTGACAGGCCAGAACTTTTTCATTCAAACAGGAAGGTCTGCACACTTAAGTTGGGACCACCACAGTAATGATGAATGCTGTGAACATGATGACTTCTCTTCCAGGATCTTCTTGCTCTTTTTGACCTAAACCTGAGGAAATGAATATTATATTGTCAGTAAGGAAAATTCCCAGATCTTTGTCATCATTGTAAAAATATGGGTTCTCTTTTAGCATAGTGGAACATGATGATACCTGCTAGGTCAAAAGTTAAAATAGGCTCACTTTGGATAATGCTGTTATGAGGGAGATACCACAAAATGAAAAAGCAAGGTCTGGAGTTCCCTTGATTAGAAGTTGTGGTGTTTGAAAAACCCAGTAGTCAGAATTTTTGGACTTTGGTACTTTAAGCCTGTATTTCTTGAGGTCCCTTTAGGTGAAGAAAAATATTCTAGGGCCTCAGTTTTAAGTGGGGAATATGTGAGTGTCCTAAAACAGAGGACTACAGTGTGAGGATTCCATCCTTTTGATTAACTCATCCTGGAAGACAACCTGGATGAAATGAGAATATATATGTTCCCTTGAAGAAGCAGAGACAATAAATAGTAGACTGTGGTTCACAACAGAAGGTTCTGAACCATGATTACATTTTTCTACTAATTCTATTCTCATGGATGCATATTTAGAAGGTTTGAGGAGCTTTGGATATTGAGGAGGGAAGGTATCTTTTTTCACATGAGGGTCAAAAATCTTACTGCTCAAAAGAGGAATTGTTGGGGAATATATGGGCAGTGGAGATAGTCTTAAATATGCTTCATGAAAGAGAATACTTTGGGATATCTCACTTTTTTTGTTAGTTGCAGTAAATCCAAATTCCTTGTAGACACAAGAGTAATTCTTTGTATGGGGACAGTTAATAGATATAAGAAACTCTAAAGCAGATTGATGAGAGAGTTCCTACCCAGAATTTCATGAAATTCCTCAGCCTCTCTATGTCATATACCTGCAGCCCTACTGAGCAAAAGCTGAAGTTTGATTGACAGCATGAGATTATATCATTCTTGCTGCTTCATTAACTCCAAAATCAAAATCACAATTTACACAACACATCTTCTGAATGTCTGTGACAGGCATGGCAGACTTTTTAGAAGTCTTCTAAGATTCTGCAGTGGAGGAGTCTCTGGATCTGTGTTTCCCTTCAATATATGTCCATCCACATATTCCTATGTATGTAGGAGGGAAGGTACCTGTTTAAGGGCCCAGAATGAAGACAGAATTTATGCTCATCCTGGCACTGTGTTGTTTGGGGTCTCATTCCTCTATGTTCTGACACCACTTTGTACAATACTTTTCTGGAGTCTCTGATTAGAAATGGTAGCTATAAAATCACCTAGGCATATGGTGAATAAGTATGATTTCCTTGCTAACACCTGCCACTTCTGGAGCATTCTTGATTGCAAATGCATACATCTCTTTATGGAACATTGGGGAAGTGTCTGGACACATTTGGACAGAAGTAAAAAGATAGGTATGCCCTTCTTCAAAGAAGTAACACGTCAATATCCATTTGAATACTGCAAAATGTTGAAGCAATCAGGTCACAAGCAAAATTTCTGAGATATTTTGTGCAAATTTGGTCATTTACATCTCTCTGGGAGAGGCTTAAAACCTTTGTCTATGTTATGTTGAATAACACAAGCAAAACATTTTCCTATGAACAAAACGTAAAAACCTTGTGGTGCAGAGGAAGGTATGGTACTTCCTGATCACCCTGCAATGTTTTTTTTTTTTTTTTTTTTTTAATTTTAGAGTATTCACATGTTCTATGGAATTTGTGGAAAACCTGGAACAATTGCTGCCTTCATCAACTGGATGAATGTTTACTTTTGGTTACAAAAATTTCTTTTTTTTTTTAATTTCTTTAACCAGATTAAATAAGCACATCGCCCATTTCTTCAGGCTCTAGTGCAGAGTGTGAAGAATAAGGGCCACTTGTTCTGAAAAGGAAAAAAAAAAAAGATTCAGAGCGTAGCACAAGGACTATATATGGACTACATTACACAAAATTAATGTTTTAGGGCCGAATAGGTTTGTGGCATGTAGAAAAATCCTAGCCTTAGCAAAGATCTGACATTCTGTTCAATATAATGAGAAGAAATATGCTAACTTTGGGAAAGAGGAAAAAAAAAAGCCCCAGTTCCAGGAAAGAAAACTCTTGAAAAAGGGAAAGGAACACTATCTCCTAAGCAGATGGTGAAGATCCTATACATACTCTGATGAAGAGAATGTCCCTCATACCTTACATATGTTTGATGGGGAGAAAATTCCCATCAAAGAACTTTCAGAGTTTGGGTTCATTCTGGGAGAAATTAGGCAGCAACTTATGCCTTCTTCCAAAGGACTGGATGACTATTCCTGCCTAGCTTGCTTCCTCTACTTTGCATTTCAGCAGTCAAGATCCAGACAGAAATGTCGAAGTTATCTATTTCTATTGAATGACTTGAAGGGAGATTGCACAGCTTCTCTCCTCTGATTGCTAACCTTGGGCTATGGGAACTTAAACCAGAGTGGACTAGAATTCCTGGATGTTCATAGAACAAGTCTCTCATTCAAATGAAAATGTTCTGATAAAGTATGAAAGTATTCTGGCCATATGTGGAAAGGTCATAGGCATGATTCTTGAGAAGGAGATTTTTTTCAGAGTGTAGAACAGTACAGGAATTTACCACAAACCCTTAGACAGAAGATAAAACTCTTAGGTTACCTTGGAAATTGGAGGAGCATGCACCAATATCTTATTGTGTCCAAACATGGTCACAGCTGATAGTAATCCTGTATTCTGGGACTCTGGGGATACTTGCCAACCATCAGAACAATTTTCTCTTATATTTAATGGATAATCCCTGACTTTGCCTGTCATCAGCAGCAGAAGCAAGAACAAAAAAGATGTGGTTTCTCATTTAAGGTGATAATCTGAATGGTAGAAAGTTGTCATTAAGGACTGACATATTTGCAGTCATATCCTAGGACTTCAGTTCAGTGTGGTCTTCCTTTACTTTGGTCATTTGGGCATGCTCCACCACCCAAGTCAGAGGGAAGATATTAAGAACACCTACAGGTTTCTATATGAGGAGGTGGATTCTCTGAGGAATACATCGTTATAGGGTGTTGATTTAAAGTTTTAATGAGAAAAAGATGAACAAAAGAAATCAAAGGAGAAGGATGGGTGGAAATATTGGACAGAAGGGGAATATCCCAGTATACCATTGTAGAAAAAGGGGAAGTCCAGGTACTCCATGTCTCCCTGTTTGTAGAAAATTTGAGAAAATCCCTATCTCTTAGTAGTCAACTACAGGCTTGATAGCAATCTTGTTATTCTTTTGACAACTTGGATAATTTTCCCAGGATCTCTTCCCTACTTTAACTTAGGACAAGCAAGACATGAGTGGGCATCGAGAATAGGTACATTTCTGGTGAACACTATAAAGAAAAATGGTCTTGGACCCAAGATGGGATTTGTCTACTTTGACAAAGAGGACATGAATCTAGAGTATTCTGAAGATTCTTTGGTTGCCAAAAGTGAATTTCTTAGCCAATAATGGGAGAGGGAGAAGCTCTGGTCTCTCTTATTTGACTCGAAAACCTGAGTTGGCCAGGAAAAGAAATAGAAGCTCCTATGTTTCCTTGGCCACAGAGAGTCAGTCTCAAAGGACCTTTCACATTCAATGTCTGAGAAACAACCCCTCAGTCATATGATCATTTCTGTAGCTAGATATATCATTGTACCATTGATCAGACAATTCCAGTCAAGTGAGAGGAAAAGTAGAACTTCTGTTCAAAGATAGTATGATACAGCAGCAGCAAAACCATAGATGTCCTCCTTGACAGTATTCAAGGGCTACTGTAGTTAGAGAAAATAAATCTAAGTATCTGTTCTAAAATTGTTCCAGGAGGGTGTCAGTCATTTGTTACTCATTGGTTATATTAGTTCTGAGGGTGCATATTAAATATTAATGGAGTTATAAGCTTAGGGATGTAAACTGTCCTTGTTCTAGAATATAAGTCTCGAGCCTTGTTATGACTTTGTAGAAATTCTACTGCTCATTGATTCTAAAAGAATTATATTTGACAGGTTCTTGGGAATTTGGTGAAGTCCAAATTGGTGAAGTCCCCTTGATCTTCTAGTCATATGTGTGAGGACAACTTGAGTCACTGAGTTTGGCAGTTATAACCTTGTATAACCTTGTTGTGCAGTGTATATTTGAAGTCCATTTGGGCAGTGAGTGAATCTATGAGGTACCCTGTTTTCAGCAGAAAGATTTGTGTATAAACTGTTGAAAACCGGGGAAAGTGTGAAGCCCATGATATTAAGTGGTCAGGTTTAAAACACCTTCGACTGACTTAGTGAAAATTGTTAGGCGTACTTTTTTTTTCTATACAGATAAGTCTGAGGGCACATAAGTTATCAGGGAAAACTGTGAAGGCTCATGATTCTAGAGGGACAGGTCAGAAGACCCTTTATTCCAGAGTAGTTTGGATGATCTGTGGTTCAGAAGTGCTGAGTCCAAATGCTGCTTGAGAATTATTGGCTGACATTTTGATTCCCGCATTACAAGGCATATGCCTGAAGCGCTTTAAGCCCTTCAGGGGCTTGAAAAAGTGAAATCTCTCCTTGTTCTGAAGGAATAAGTATGAGCCCCTTTGTGCTATGTGCAATTTGGAGTATCCGTGGATAGAATAAGAAAGTGTTAGGCACCCACAAACAAACAGTATTTTGAAGAAAATATTCCTAAGAGGCACAAGTGTCATACTGTGTTAGGGAAAGCATGGGAAGAACTAGAGTCAGTTTGGGGATTAGCAAAGACCTGGACATTTCCTGACCTGATCTTCATGAGAATCTGGAACATCCATATATTGTAAGCCTGGAAGGTCAGATCAATCTCCAAATGCAGGGAGGCAGCTTCCACATAGGTTGAATGAAAAATGCAGCTGAAAAATGACAAAAATACAGAAAAATGACATGGATTTTTTTTTTTTTTCTGCTGACCAAGTAAGGAACACGTTCTGGGTTTCGGGCCCTGCTGATTACTCTAAAGCCCCAACACATCAGGCACATTGTTTCTATTCATTGGACAGAGGTCAGGAGGTCAGTAGATCAGAATGAGGATCACCTTAGGCAGAGGGAGTTGTTTTGTCAGCCATTAGGTTAGATAAAGTATGACTAGAAGAAGCATAGTTATCTTTCTGAGGTATAAATTCCACAGCATTTTCTTGTAAGTAAAAATTGTGAGTTCTTCTTCCTCAGTGTATAACAACAGCTTTGCCTTAATCAGAGAGCCTAACCAATGCTTCATTGTCCATCTGAGGCTTATAGGAATGACATGGGTAGCCTTTTGCTACTGGTTGATGAGTAGGAAAAGTTTTAAACTCCATTATTCATATGGACCTAGTGTGAAAAATTATCTGTGTTGCTGCCTATGTTTTTGTGTCCATGCCATGGTAAAAATAAGAAGAGCCCAGGCCCCCCTCTTGAGATGGGCTGCTTTAGAAGTTCCATTTGACTGATCTGGAAGTTCTGATTCCTCCTTGGCCATAAGGGGTAGGCTTCCTATGGCAGAAGTCAAAGAAGGTCTGATATGCTCTTGATTAAAGGACACTTGTTTTCTGAAAGCTCTTTTGTGACAAGTATTGTTTCTGAGGCTTAGGTTTTAATGTGGGTTATGTAAGAGACTCTCTTTGTCATATGTAAACCTTTTGTGGCTTCCTTAAACACTGGGAACATTGCTGATGTCACTTTCTTGAGAATATAAAAGTGAAAAGCCATGTTCAGAGTGAGAAAGTCTCATAACTTCTTTAGTTGAGAGGTTAGAGCTCCATCTCCCTTATTGCAGTGAGATCCTCTTTAGCCCACAGGACACCAAATATAAATATCTGTGTCCTCCAAAGACAGAAGGACTACACAGGGGGCCCCATATTCATACCAGAACTCCATTTCTCTCCTTTGGTAAGAAAGAAAAGATCTCATGTCTGCTAGAGATATGGTATATCTGACTTTTTCTTGGATTGCATGGAATTATGTGGTCTTTCCTTGTGGAGTTGGTGCATATATGAGACCCTTTGGACTAGAAGCCATGGGCTCCCCTTTGTCCCATAGCTTCTGTCTCTCTTCTACAGCACAAGCATGTTTCAAGTCCTCCTCCATAGTATCCAGGTGTCTGTCATTCGCTTGGAGAGATGATCAAGGTTTGGCACCCCCATGGGGACTGTGTTCATCTGCAGAGGGCTTGAAGTCTTTTTTTTCTGCAAGTAAAGTTTGGATGGGTCCTTGGGTATAAAAACTATGCCTTGGTTTCTTCATAGTAAAAAAAGTATGTCTGGGTGTCCCATGGGGAGAGGAAGAATGTCTAAGTTTCTCTTCATGAATTAGAGTGATTCCAAAACTCTTTTCAGTAGAGATGGAGGGTGCTATGCTGTCTTGTTCTTTTGGTTTCTGACCCATTTTGGCAGATTATGCATATCTGAGCCCTCTCTTTGATGAATGGAATAGTTTGTAGCACACACATTCTAAGTGGTATTCTAAGTTTGCAGCACACACATTCTAAGTTTGCCATTGAGGTGTTCTGTTGATTAATTAATTGATTCATTCATTCATTCATTTTTGTAGATTTGGAAGGTGTAGGGCTACCTCAGGGAAAGGGGATACTTCTGAGACACTCCCAATGAGATCTTGAGGATTTGCAAAATGGCATGGCAGAAGAGGCATGAAAAGGCAACCACTGGGTTCAGTTTTAAGTCTTGCACACCTTTTGTAAGAAACAGAATTCCTTTCCACCTTTTTGGAAGAATGTTCTTACTTGCCCCAGGAAAGATTCAGAACATACAAGATCTGCTTAGTCAGAGGATAAACATCCTAAAACCTCTTATTTCAAATAATGTCCTACAGCCTCTTGGGATGGCAATGAGTGATGGGTGATGCCTAGAGCAAATGATGAAAGATTAGAGATTCTTGTGTTAATAGAAACAGTGTCAGATGTCTTTGTTTAGACAATGTCTTTCATCCATCATTTTGTTGAGGTGAATCTTGAAAAGTTAGTCACCTTTGCACTGGAAGACATTTTCTAAAAACCTTGATCTGTGAACCAATTCTTAACAGCCCTATTTGAGATTGAGCAGATTTCACAGGCTCTTGAGCAGATGTGTAAGAGTCCAGAGTTTCCTGGAGCAATATAGTTGGTCCTAGTATTCCTTTGTCAGGTATGAAAGGCCATACAGCACATTGAGCATTTATCAGTGACTCTTTAATAAATGCTAAAGTTTATAAAAGATGTCAAATATTCTGAAGCCCTGTGAACAATTGGTGAAAGTCCTGGGGACTTTTTGCTGAGAACAATTGTCCCACTCTTCCTTCCTTAAATGACAAATTCCCTGTTTTCCATTCCTGAGATGATGGTTGTCCTAGAGTCAGTTGGGCAGGTGTAGCCATTTTCACATGCTGTTTTGGTAAGCAATGTACCAGATAACTGGGTCTAGATGGCTTCATTCCCAGAGACTCTTGGGAAGTTGATGTAGGTTTTAGAAAATCTGGCACATGACGAAGATTCTAGTGACTTCTTTGAAGAGGTGAGAGTCCAAAATCATTTTGACAGGACAGGACAGGCCTCATCACATTGTAGAGGGTAGAAGCAAAACATGAGATCCTGAAGCAGATAACAATTTTGATACAGGACATAAGCTAAAAAGCACTTTTGAGTTTCCCAAGTGGAGGTGGGGCAGCAATTTAAATGGTCCTTTGAGAAATTGGCAAAATCCCAAACGTTCCAGGGAATTAGACCTGAGTCCTTGATTATCTTGAGTGTGTGGCAAAGGTGTAGTGTTGCCCTTCAAAGCAGGTGAATATTTTAGAGCCCCTTGGACAAATGTGCATGTTCTTTGACCCAGTTCAGATAGGGGAGATCTCTGAGAAAATGATAGAGGTAGAGATGCTTCTAATTCTATTTGGGCAGAGGAAGAATATTCTAGAGTCACTGAAGCATATGGTGACATTCCAAAACTCCCTGGTGAAGAGTTGGATATAAGTAGAATGCCACCTGCACAGCTGGAAACTTGCAGAGGCCCTTTGGAAGACAGAAGCCGGTTTACAGCTTCTTGAATGGCTAAAAAATGTCTTGAGTTAACTTTAACAGATATTGATATTTTCCAAGTCCCTGAGGCAGATGATGTAGTTTCAAGAGAAATTTGTCCTGATAAAGAGATTACCATGTTCCCACTAAGAGCATCTGAGTATATTTTGTAGACACCAGGGGTGCTAGAGTTGATGGCAAGTTCTCATATCTTGTTCTGCAAATGGAGACTGTTCTATCATAGGCAGTGAAGATAAGAAATACACTACAGGGTCAGCAGCAGATGGAGAAGAGCCTAGAGTTCCTTGTACAAATTTGAATCTTTTCAAAGTCCTTTCTGATTGTAAGTGAGATCACAAAGATGCTTGAGCAGATTTCAAAGAGAGTGGAATTGTATGTGGTGATGCAGGAAGTTCTGAACTTGGCCAGGAATGAATTTGAAATTACCAGTTGTACTTTTGTAGATCCAAAATCATCTAGAGTGCTCTGGAAAGATAACTGTTAAGGAACGCTCAGAAAATATATGCATGTTTCTATTACTTTTGGAGAAGATGTTGAAGTTTGTAAGGACCCTTCATCAGATTATGCCATATGCTCCTTTGCCTGAGATGACAGGGAATTTTTCAGAGGTCCCTGCAATGAGAGCAAAGTTGCTAGAATCCCTGAAGTACACAGAGAATATTTCCGAGCACCAGGTGACATGGTGAATGCTCTTAAGCCCTGGTGAAGAGAAGGCACATTCCTGAGATTTTTAGGTAGATAGAAATGATCTGGTAGGCCATGGTGAATATGATGAGTGTGGTACTGTATTTTGGAGAGATGGGTAAAGTTTCAGAGCCTCCTTGTGGCAGTTAAATATTTTGAAGCCTTTTGAGAAGTTGACACCATTCTTACAATCCCTAGTTCAGATACCGTTAATATTAGAGACACCTGGATGGATATGGCAGGCCCCAGAGAACCTCTCAGAAATGAACAGGATCTTGGAATTCCTTGTGCCAATAAGGGTTTTCAAAGAGGCTTTGTATCAGATGGCAAAGACCCAAAAAGCACCTGGGTATTTTGGCTTCAACCTTGAGCTCCTAGATTTGATGTCAAATGACCCATAGACAGCCCCACAGATATAGAGTCTCCTGATGAAGCTTGCACAGAAAAGAAATGCCTCCCAGTGCCCTGGCTAGATGTAGAAGATCCTAGAGAGTCTATGAAATATTTGGACATTTTCAGAGTCCCTTCTGCTGATAGGCAATGTCCCACAAGTTCTTGACCAGATTTAGAGGAGGATGGAATCAATTTGGCAGATGCAGATACACCCTTACTCTCTGCAGCTGATGGAGGTGTGCCTGCTTACTCACAGATATTTTGAGAACTGTTGTATTTTTCTGGAACAGCTGGATAAGGTTGTTGAGCCCTGTCATATTAACTGACTATGATGTACTCACAATAGATTGGAATGACATGCAAAGTTTAAGAATCCCATGGGTGGATTGTGAAGGTTCTAGACAAAGTTGGCAAGATGTGAAAGGTTGTGCAAATCCTTAGAGTGATGCGTATCTTCCAGGTACTGTACAGAATGATGGCAAAGCTGCTCTAGACCCTGGATCTGATTGAGAATATTCCACATTCTCCCTCACACATGCAAAATGGCCCAAGGTACTCTGGATATGTTTGCATATTCCTAAAATTCCTTTGGAATGTGCTGAATGTCCTAAAGGGTCTCAGCATGATGACAAAGAGCTATGCAAAAGCACGAAATTTTCCTCTGCATTTCTGTAAATTTCCTAGGCTCTTCAGAAAATAGAAAAGGATCTACAATCACACAGATAGATAGTGGATGTTTTTGAGCACTTCATGCAGGTGGTGAATGTTGCACCACCTCTGGGGTGAAGAGTAAATATTCTTGAGATTGGTGGCTAGACATGAAAAGTCCAGTAGCCCTTGGAAAATATACTGAATATTGCATAGTATGTCGTGTTAATGGAGAAAGTCTGTGACACTCCTGGGAAGAAGTCTTGTATTTTGAAACATTTTGAGAAGATGGCTCAGGTTCAACATTGTCTTCTTCAAGTGTGGAACATTTTAGAGACCCTAGGACTGATAATTAAGGTCCCACATCCACATGGGCACTTGGCCAAGATGGCAAATTTCCTTTTGCATGCAAGGAAAATTTCAGTGAAACTGGGGCAGGTGACAAAAATCTAATTTCTGCTGTGCATTGTCCTTATAATCTAGAGTCCCTGAAGTAGAAACCAAATGTTCTTCAGTTCCTTGTGCAGTTATAGGAAATCCCAATGTATTTTTTGCATTAATCAATCAAAATGGGTTGAGGTACCAGAGTAGATAGTTATAGTTGTAAGGAACAATGTGCTGGTGAATTCAGTCTCTGGGTCCTTTTTGAATATAGACAAGTTCCTGCAGCTTTTTGTAAAGATAAAGGAGGGCCTGGACTTGCCTTTGTTAGTGAGGAAAGTTCAAGAGTCTCTTGAGCATGGGCCCATATTCCCATAGAACTTGGGACACATGGCGATATTCCCCAAACATCTGAGGCTGAAAACAAATTCTCATGTGTGCCCTGGAAAAGCTTAGAGTGTCCCAGGTTCTTTTGGGAATATGATGAATCTTGAATAGTCTGTTGATTATATGGTGAAGGCTCCGGTGTTCCCTGAGAAGGTATGTGGTTTGCAAGAGAGCAAATGTTCTACATCAGTTCAATATATATGAGATCCTCGGTTATGTTGTGAATGTCCTGTAAGTTTTGGGAGAAATATCAAAGGGTGTGTAGTCCCTTGGACAGATGGAGAAGTATCCTAAGATTCTTACATGCATAACAAGAGACCTAGATTCCTTTAGAAAGATGCTGGATGTTCTAGAGTCTCTGGAGTAGTAGACAAATAACACAGACTTTGCTGCATTGGCATAGAATATTCATGTTTCCTGGATTACATAGCACACTTGGGAGAAGCCCTGCAGTAATTTGGGGATGTTTTGGAGCACCTGGTACAGAGGATGATTTAGCCATACTTGGAGAAGACAAGAAAGGTTTGTTGTGGTTGTTTTTATTCTCTGTGCAGGTGAAGAAGGATGCAAAGCTCCTGTAACAGATGGTGCTTGTTTCAGCATTCCTTGCAGAGATGGAGAATCTCTACAACACTTCTGAAAAGCAGATGTTTTCATAAGTCTCTGGTGAGAGGGCAAATTGTCTAGAGTCATCATATCAGATATGGGCTGCCCCAGATCCCCTTTACGACAGAGACAATGTTTCTCAGCCCCTTGTGTAAATGGCAATAATGCAGTCTTCATATATGCATGAGGAACAGATCTTATAGCACCATGGTACATGCTGATGGTCCTACAATTCTCTGCACTGATACAGACTTTTGCAGATTATTTTCTTCTAAATGAAATTTGATCCCTCTCTTTTGGCTAGGGGACAGAATTTCTAGGGACTCTTGTGCCAGTGCAACATTACGAAAGCCCTTTTTGAAGGTAGCATAGGTGCCAGATTTATGGAAATGTCTGAAATCACAGGAAATAATGGTGACTGCACCAGAGACTGTGGACCAGAATGAGATGTTACTGATTTCCCTGAAAGAGATAGCGGTTCCACAGGTACACATGTTTCAAGTATTCATGGTCCATTTTTGGGAGATGGGTGAATTTCCACTCCACAATTGGAAGATTTAGTATGTTCTAGAGACTCTTAGTTAGATGCTTAATGATCCAAACTTCCTTGAGAGAATATGGGAAGTTTCAGGGGCCATTGGGAAGAAAGCAAATGTTCTAGATCTTCTTTCCAGATTGAGAAAGCTCCAGAACAGGTAGGTCAACTGATGACTTCTCCCCAAACCTTTTCATTGAGGACCTGTTTTTTTTTTTTTTTTAATAGATTTGGCTGATATAGAATGTTTTACTGCCTGTTCTATAGAGGACAAATATCTAAGATCCCTCTGGGAAAATTTCAATGGCCCTGATACAGCTGGTGTTAATCTGGGAAGATCTACAACCTCTAGGGTGGGTGGGAAAGGACACAGGTTTTCATGGGCAGATAGGAAAGATTTCAGAGGCTCTTTTGTAGGTTGCAAAGAGTCTGGAGGCCATGGGCATGCTACATAAGTTTCCTTAGCCCCTGGTGAACATACTGGCTCTTTTGAATTTTGTAAGGAACAGAGCAAAGATTCTTCAGTTCCCTCTTTATAATGGCAAGGTCTCAAGGTATCTGTGATAGATGGTGAATGAGGTGCTTGACCTTGGGCACATAGAGAGATTTTACTAGCCTTATCAGGACAAGTTGTAATGTTAATGGCCACTAGAGCAGATGGCAAAATTTCTAAAGTCTCTTATGAGGATTTGCTCATTCCTAAAACCCTTTAATGAGAAAGTAAACTTATGTGATCTTCAAAAAATCCTTAACCTGATTGTGTTATTTAGATGCTGAGGTCCCAGAAGATGGCAAACATGCTACATTTCCTGATGAAGATTCAGACAGTTTTATAATATCCAGTACAGAGAAAGAAGATATGGAAGTTTCCTCAGCCCCTGCTTTAGATGCCAATTTTGCTAAAGAAACATGATTAATAGTAGATCATGCCAATATCCCTTGTTCAGATACAAGAATTTTTGCAGGTATTGAGCAAAAGGGGAAGGTGATGGGGTCTGATTTAGCAATGATTTATCAATACTTGGTGCAAATGAAGAAAAGTCTATAGATAATAGGCTAGATTGAGAAGATCCTACAGCCTTACCTCTACTTGACAGATGGCCAATAACATTTTGTTTGCTAGTTGTTGTGCATTCCCTGTGGAAATAAACGAATGTTCTACATCTTCTACGAAAGAAGGCAAATGAAACAGAGTCTGTTGGGAAGGTGTGTATTTTTGCAATGGCCCTTCAGTAGCTACTAAATGTTCTCGGGTCTGTGAGTTAGATGGAGAAGGTTAAAGTGCATCTGTTGCACAGGGTGATAATTTTACACCTTCTGTGGCAGATAGAAAAGAACCTTGAGATTCCTGACCAGATGAGAAAATTCCCAAAACTCTGTGGGAAAGACTGAATGTGGAGAAGAGTGCAGGATTCCTTTCTCTACTGTTCCTATAGGAGAAGTAGGAGGTGAAGAGGTAGGAGGTATCAAAGCATTTCCGGAGATGCTTTTTTTTAACTGTATCTTTTGTGGGTTTGGACAGTTCCACAACCCCTTGGGTAGAAAGAAAAATCTCCACTACTTCTTGTAATGGTCACTACAATTGTAAGCATCCTTGTTCCAATAAGAAATTGTATAAAGACTTTGGGGCAAGGGCCATCAATCTCAGAGTTCCTGTTGCTGAGGGAGATGATTCTACAACCCCCTCAGCACATTGTAAAATCTCTTGTGTCTCATTTGTTAATGAGTAAAATCTCATATGTTTTAACACATGTGACAAATCTTCTAGATTCCATGAAATACTTGGGGTAGATTCCAGAACAATCTGTGAAGGTGTCCCAGTTCTGAGTTGCACCTTGGAAGATTGGCAAGACTCCAGATTTCCTAGTGAAAAAGGCTCCACATAATTTGGCATTTTTTGGAGAGTTTGTGAATGAGAAAGTGACACAGGTGCTCGATATTGCAACTGCTTTGGGATCTTTAGCAGGCAGCCTGTGTTCAAGATCCATTGAAGCAGATAAAGAGGTTTTCAGGCCACCTTTCTCATAACCAACATTTACCATCTTAGAGTTAGATGGCAACTTTTCAAGAGCCTCATGGAAAGATGTCAAGCAGTTATGAGACCACTGTTTAATTTGGGAATGTTCAAGGGTTCTTATATTGGGTCTCAAATGTTGTGGAGGCTGTTTAGTAGAGAGTGGAAGTTCCAGGTGTCCAGGAGCAGATATAAGAAGGTCTGTAGGCTCTGTGGAAATAATTTTATGTTCAAGAGCCCTTGGAAGAAATAATACTGCAGACCAAATGTGGCAGTACTCTATATAAACATACAGTGAAAGGGCCAGTTTTCAGGAGGTTCTCTTGCATATTTCAAGCATTTATCAGTCTCCAGGTCTATTTGGGAATGTTTAAGAACTCCTACACTGGAGGGAAAATGTCCTAAAGCGTTTTAGTCACATTGGAAATTCGCTATAGCCCTTTGGTAAGAACCAGAGTTTATCAGAGCCAGTTCAGCAGCTTCCAAGGAACTGGTAGTCACTTTTTGTAAGGTGGATACTCCTTGATCTCTTTAGGCAGAGAGTGAATATCCCATAGCCTTTCAAGCAGATGGTAAATATCTAAGACTTTTTTGTACAGGTAAGGAAATTCCCACAGGATCCTGACCAGACAGCACAGGTTCTTGCAATTTTAAAGCAACTGTGAAATGTCTTTCGGATCCCAGGGTAGGAAAATAGATTAACTTATCCACTCCTAATGTGGGCAGGAGTCCTAGGATCCCTTTAGAAAAAAGAGAATGTGCCATATCACATGGACCAGATAGAGAAAGTCCTAGAAATCCCTGTGTAGGTGATGAGAGTTCTAGAGTCTGCTGTGAAGATGAAGAATGTCCAACTGCTCCTTGGAGAGAGTGCAAATCTCTTACACTCTGTTCTGAGCCTGATAGCCTTTTGTGTTGCATCAGGTAGATGGAATCAACTTAGGGACCCTGAGAAATGTTGAGATACTCCTAGACCCATGTGATCATGTAGCAAAAATAATGGAGTCTTCTGAGATGATGGAGAAAGGAATGAAAGCTCTGGAGCCATGGCTAAGTGTCCAGGATCCCTTGGACCAGAAGGGGAAATTTCAACAGTAGCTTGTGCCAATAGCAAAGGTTTGAACATCTCTTGTGAAGACTGGAAAGTTCCCATTTAGCTAGGGAATGATTAAAAAAGATCCTAGAGCCCCTGGCTAGTTGGAAAAATACCAGCAGTAGTTTCAGTAACTGGGAAAATTTTCAGAGGACTTTGCAAATGCAATGACCCTTTAACACTAGTTGAGCATGAAGAAGATTCTATTTCCAGAGGATTCTGATTATGGAGGAAATGTCCCAAAATTCCTTTTGTGAGTTCAGTTTCTCCTACCAGAGCTGCTCTGGGACTTCCTTGACTTCTCTCCTTTTTCCCAGATCTAATCCTCTAAAGTTTCCCTTCTGAGAGGGGCAGACTTCCCAGTGCTTTCATCTAAATATGGTATAACAAGTTACAATGAGACTAGAACAAATAACCCCATACCAAGTATGAACAAACAACCCAGTAGTTAGAAAAAAGAATGAGCAACCCAGTAGTTAGAAAGGAGTACCAAAAGCATGAAAAAGAGTCAGAGATTCCCCCACCCCTACTCTTTGGAGTCCCAAAAGAACACTAAGCTACACACTGGTATCATATATTTAGACAACCTACCTCAAAACCATATTGGCTCCATTTTTGTTGCCCCAGTCTCTGTAAGCCTTGTTATTTCTATTATTGTTTATTGTTCCTTTATTGTTTTTTATTAAATTGTTCTATTTTTATTGTTTCTTTTAATTTTTTTATTCATTTATTTACTTTATGACCTGATTGCAGAATATGTAATAATAATATTTCAAGGGGACTTACTCCTCACCAAATACTTAGATCCACCTCTATTTGAATCTGTGTCTTTGTCTAAATTCTATACAGAATTCCTAGGTCTATTTATTAAAAAGGGAACATTGAGACTTCATGGATCTTACCAATGGTTATTGGTCTACAAACTTCTGCATTCCAAGACAGATGTTCTTAGCTGTCTCTCCAGATGACTTTCTAATCTTCATTCCTAGCTTTTCTTTTTGCATGCTGTGTGCCCTTGACCTCACTGTACTCTTTCTCTGAAACTCACTTCTTCATTTTATTGGGATCTACCATCACACAAGAGTTATAATAGTCACTATACTCTTTGTTTATTGAATTGCTTGGAACTCAGGTAACTTCCCTTTATCTAGATTATTACTTTTCAACTTGGGCTATACATATTAGCAGTAGTTACCATCCCAATCCCTGCTGATTTACCAAATCACAGTCTCCAGAGGTGGGGTGGCCAATGGTTGTAAAATGGAGACAAAGAGAAGCAGCCAATGCTCAAGACACACATTTCCAAAGAAAAGCATGGTGCCTGGCATCCTCTCTCACAAAACAACTTGTTTTTTTCTAAGCTTTGTAATGGGGTGGAAATAAACATGCTGCTGGAAATCTGTTCCCTTTGAATTGGACTCCCTTTGGAAGTGAATGATTCTGGTCAAGGATAGGCACAAACAAAGTAGAGCTGTCAGGTCTAGTATATTAAACATCTTCCCAAAATGAACAGGTGTCAATGGCTTGCTCCCCAATGAAGGGCAAGGAGATGTGGCTGACATAGTGTACCTGTCTTGTTTGAGGGGTTGTCAGAGGTTGGTCTCTGGTCTGCTGGATGACCACCACTAAGTGGTTTGGTGGCCCATACATACACTGGCTGGGAGGCCTTGCAGTGTACTATCAAATGCTCCTGGACATGAGACTTGGGTTTGCAACCACATACCCTGGGCTCAGAAGGTTGGTACCACAGCCCAGTTCATGCAAGGCTGGTACCACAGATCAAGGACCTGGAAGTCGGGTACAGCTGGAAGCCTCTGCTGAGGATTAAGGACCCCTGGTTCTGTTGTCTCATCCCCATGCAATGAGTTTTATGCTAAGACTCTGACTTGTGGCTTGGCTCTGCTGAGGAGGAGGGAGGCAAGAAATGGGGGAAGTGAAAGGAGTTTGAATGTTTGCTACTCCCTATCCTCAGCAAAGTCAGCTGCTAACAAGAATCTAAATTGTGTCAGTTCAAGTGATGTCCGGTTTTGTCCAGGAAGACTTACTGCTGTTTTTCTTGCTTCAGCTGCCCCTCTGCTCTTCAAATCCTGAGTTTCAGATACTCTGCTTCTGAGATAAGATGCAAGCTATTCACCACCATATTGCATTCTCCCTCTCATTAAGTGTCTTTTAAGGGTAACAAATTTTAGAGCATGTTCTTCTAGGCAGTAATCATTAGCTGCTCTTAATCAGAAGGGAACACATGCCTTGCATTTCATCAGAGATCCTATCTGATGACTCATTTTGCATCTTAGGCACCTAGAGGGTGCAGTGGTAGGAATGGCAGATGGTTGATGAGAAGCAAATTTCTAAACTCTGTTGATCACATAAGCAGGAGAGGAATGGGAGGCTGGCTTATAGATTATAAGATCTAAAGATGCCATGATAAAAGCAAGCAGAGCCTATGCTTCCTTCTTGAGATGGGATGTTTAGAGGTTCCATTTGGCTGACCCAATGTCTGATGTCTCCTTGGGCATAAGTGGTTTGCTTAAGTGATGTTTCCTAAGGCAGAATCCAAAGGTCTGTTGTGCTCTTGCTTTCAGGACAAATTTCTGCACATCTTTTGGTCACACGGGACATTTCTGCAACCTAGTGTGTTACATGGGTTTTGTAAGAGACCCTCTTTTTACATTGTAACTTTCTGATTCTGCCTTGAAAACTGGGGACATTTATATTTTCACTTTGGTGAGAATTTGAAAGTGTGAATCTCTGTTGTTTAAATGGAGAAGGTCTGATAGTTTCTTTAGGGAAGAGGTTGTAACTCCAGCTCTTTTTTGTAATGGAATCCTTTGCAGATGAAATGGTTCTATATGTGATTATCCGTGGTGTCCAAGAGCAGAAGGATTACACAGGACAAGGCTCATATACATACTGGAAGGCTGTGACTCTCACTTGGTAAGAAAGAGAAGATCTTCTTTTATGTTGAGGTCTTTGATCCACGTGGACTTTAGTTTTTTGCAGGGTGATCAATATTTATCTATTTTCACTTTTCTGCATGTAGACATCCAGTTGGACCAGAACCATTTGTTGAAGATGCTGTCTTTTTTCCATTGAATGGTTTTGGCTTCTTTATCAAAATTTGAGTATTCATAGGTGTGTGTGTTTATTTCTGGGTCTTCTATTCAGTTCCATTGATCATCCTTTCTATTTCTATGCCAATACCATGCATTTTTTATTACTATTGCTATGTAGTACAGTTTGAGATCTGGGATGGAGATACCTCCAGAAGCTATGTTGTTGTACAGGATTTTTTTGGAGATCCTGGGTTTCTTATTTCTCCATATGAAGCCGAGAATCTTTTTTACAAGGTCTATAAAGAATTGAGTTGGTATTTTGATGGGAATTGCTTTGAATCTGTAGATTGCTTTTGACAGGATGGACATTTTCACAATGTTAATCCTACCAATCCATGAGCTCAAGAGATTTTTTCCATCTTCTGATATCTTCTTTAATTTCTTTCTTCAGAGACTTGAAGTTTTTCTCAAACAGGTGTTTCACTTGCTTGGATAGTGTCACCCAAGGTAATTCATGTTGTTAGTGACTATTGTGAAGGGTGTTGTTTCCCTAATTTCTTTCTTGGACCTTTTTTCTTTGTTATACAGGAGGGATTCTTATTATTTTTTTTTTTGAGTTGATTTTGTATCCTGCCACTTTGCTGAAGTTGTTTATCACCTGGAGGAGTTCTCTGGTTGAATTTTTGGGGTCGCTCATATATACTTTCATATAATCTGTGAATAGTAACACTTTGAGCTCTTCATATCCTGTTTGTATCCACTTGATCTCCTTTAGCTGACTTATTGCTCTGGCTAGGATTTCAAGTACTATGTTGAAGAGGTATGGAGAAAGTGGGCAGGCTTTTCTTGTCCCGGATTTCAGTGGGATTGATTTAAGTTTCTCTCCATTGAGTTTGAAGTTGGATATAGGCTTGTTGTATATTGTCTTTACAAGATACTCTAAATCTGTTAGAAGAAAAAGTGGGGAACAGCCTAGAACTCATTGGGACAGGATACAACTTCCTGAACAGAACACAAACAGCACAGGCTCTAAGAGCAACAATCAGTAAATGAGACCTCATAAAACTGAAAAGCTTCTGTAAAGCAAAGGACACCGTAATCAAAACAAAATGAATGCCTACATATTGGGAAAGAATCTTCAATTTATGTGACAGAGGACTAATATTCAGTATATACAAAAAAAAATAAACTAAAGAAGCTGAAAAGCAGCAAACCAAGTAATCCAATTAAAAAATTGGTAACAGAGCTAAACAGAGAATTCTCTCGAGATGAATACTGAATGGCAGAGAAACATATAAATAAATGCTCAACCTCATTAGCCATCAGGGAAATGCAAATTAAAACGACCCTGTGATTTCACCTCACACCCATCAGAATTTCTAAGATGAAAAACTCAAGTGACAACACATGCTGGAGAGGGTGTGGAGAAAGGGGGAACCCTTCTCCACTGCTGGTGGGAATGTAAACTGGTACAACCACTTTGGAAATCTATCTGGTGCTTTCTCAGACAATTTGGAGTAGTGCTTCCTCAAGACCCAGCTACACCACTGCTAGCTACCCAAACTTATCCTATGTACACAAAAGGGATATTTGCTCAACCATGTTTATAGCAGGTTTATTTGTTATAGCCAGAACCTGGAAACAACCCAGATGTCCATCAATGGAGGAAGGGATTCAGAAATTGTGGTATTTTTACACAATGGAATACTACTCAGCAATCAAAAAAGAGGAAATCATGAAATTTGCAGGCAAATTGTGGAATCTAGAAAAGATCATTCTGAGTGAAATATCACAGAAGAAGAAAGATAAACAGGTTATATACTCGCTTATATAGACCTATATGATATGATAAACAATGAAATCTATACACCTAAAAAAGATAATAAAGAGAGAGGACATGGGAAAAGATGATCAATCCCCATTTAGAAAGACAGATGGGATGTGCATTGACTGTATGACAGGAGTCTACTGAAGGCATCTAAAAGACTCTAACTAGCAGTGCTTTCAAAGCAGATACAAAGACATAACCACACCTTTGGCAGAGTATAGGGAATCATATGAAAGAAGGGGAGTTAGTATGATGGGGAAAGGATAGGAGCTCCACAAGGACCAAATATATCTGGGCACAGGGTCTTTTCTGAAAATGATATTCAACCAAGGACCATGTATGGATATAACCTAGAACCTCTGCTAGGATGTAGCTCAGTAACCAATTGGTTTCCATAGTAAGGGGAACAATGAATATTTCTAACATGAACTCAATGGCTGGCTCTTTGACCTCCCCACCCTCCAAGGGAGGAGCAGTCCTGTTAGGCAACAGAGGAGGACTTTGCAGCCAGTTCTGAAGATACCTGAGAAAACAGGATCAGATGAATGGGAAGGAGGTCGCCCCCATCAGTGGATTTGGAAAAGGGCAGGGTGGAGATAAGGGAGGGAGGATGGGAGTGGGAGGGAATGAAGGAGTGGGATACAGCTGAGATACAGAGTTAATAAAATGTAACAAATAAGAAAAAAATAAAATTATATAAAAATAAGAAAGAGAAGAACTCAGTTCAGCTGGATATATTACATGTCTGACTATTCCTTCAATAGCATGGAAAGATGTGGCCATTTCTTTTGGAATTGGTGCAATATATGAATCCCCATCAGGAAGCAGAAGCCACCCTTTTGGCCCACAAAATCTCTGCTTCTCTCTGTGACAGAAAGTGCAGGTTTTAAGCCTTCTTTTGTAAAACCCAGGTGTCTTTCATTCAATTGGGGTATTGAGCAAGGTTTGACACTCCATGGGATCTTTCTCCTTCTGGAGAGGGCTTGAAGTCTTCTTGTCTGCAGGAGAAGTTTTGGTGGCTCCTTAGACTGGGTAGAGTTTTTCAGAGGCTCTCTTTGGTATGCTCCTATACTGCTTTCTTTTTTCTCCTTCTTCAGGTGACCATCCCATTTCTCTTCTGAGTGTTGATTGCTCATCTTACCCTGGGTAGTACCCCTTGCTTAGCATCTTTATGTGGACTTATTTTACTATGTTCATCACATTATAAGCCTAGTTTCCTCTTATGATTGAGTATACGTTGTGTGTTTGTTCCTGCTTCACTAAGGATGACACTAAGGATGACATGTCACTAAGGATGACATTTCTAGATCCCACCTTTTAACTGAAATATTCATTATTTTTTTAATTGCTGAGTAGTATTCAATGTGAAAATGTAACATTATTTCTGTTCCTCCAATGAGGGAGATTTTTTTTTTCTTACCCTGACTCTGGCTGTTTATGAATAACGCTGCTATGAACATGTTTGAGCAGTATCTTTGTTGTGTACTTGATCAAATATTGGATATATGCCTAGGAGTGGTATAGCTGGATCTGGAGGAATTGCTATTTATAATGGTCCATGAAACCACCAGATTGATTTTTAAAGTAGTTTTACAAGATGACATTCCCACCAGCAATATTTTTTGTTTTGTTTTGTTTTGTTTTTTGCTTTGTCAGTCTCTATTCTGGATGTAAATCCCTTGCCTTATAAATACCTAGAAGAGAATCTTCCACATTCTATCTGATTTCATTTCTCCAGGTTGGCTGTTTGCCTAACTATACATAAAATAAACTACTTTCATGAAGTCCCACATGTCAGCACTAATTTTGTGGTTTATCTGTTTTTTTGTTTTGTTTTGTTTTGTTTTGTTTGTTTGTTTTTCCGAAAAGCCATTCAACTATGGGGTTTTCAGCAGAGAAGACTACTTGCTCACGAGTTTAAGCTGATAGAACGTCTCTTGTATCTGGCTGTCAACTATTCTATGTTTAGAATTTCTGTGTAGCTATGATCTTTTCTGAGGGTGGATGATTAAGCAAATTCCCATGTTCACATTGGCATACTTAAGTCTAGCCATTGATTCCACAATAAGAATCTTTTTGGTTTTTTTGATTGCTTTTGGCCTGATTCCAGATGATCTGTCATGTATACATGGGTAAAGCTCTCTCAACCCACAGGGAGCATTCCTTTCCTTGAGGACCAAGCCTTCAGATTTCCCCCTTTATATTGCCCAGAATTTCTGTGCTGTATCTTAGAAGAAGATCATTCTGACTGTTACTTGGAGACACTACCACCACTTCAAGCCTATTCTCCCTCACTAACAAGCATCCTAGAAGATCCATGCTAGTGTATCATATAGAGTTTCTTTGGTTAGGCCTGATCTGAGTTAAAAAAAGTTTCATAGAAGCAACAGCCAAGACTGGGATATGCCACAACTCTTAGTGATACCATTCTATTCATCAGAGATGTTAATCCACACCCAAACAAATATATATATAAACATCCCTATACAAACATGAACAGTGCATCCACCTTTGCTGATTTTGGGCAATTGAGACCTACTAGTTTTTTCCTACAGAACCAGTTGTCCTTATCTGTGTCTACTCTGAGATGTGTCCCCTAAATTCCACTGTGTATGCCTACTTTGGCCTTGCTTCTTGATTCTCTGGGAGATAGCTTGATGTACAGAAATAAAGAGCTTATATTAGATACACATGAACACATGAGAACACACATATGAATAAGAATGCACACAGACACAAACATGCAGGCACAAGCACATCAACACAAAGACAGACACCCTAACAATCAGGGCCATATTTTGGAGAGTAAGGATGCAAAAAAAAAAAAAAAGGCTAGATGAAATTCATCCTTTTTCCCACATTTTACCTCTGAATGATTGTCTTATGATGGATTCTTGGTGAGGTGAACCACATAAAAATTAATTGTAAATATTCATTGCGTAATAGGGTTCATAATGATGATATAATTTGCATTTAGAAATAAGAGTTTATGTAATCCTTTAAGTAAGATTTACTATATAGCCTTAGTACTGGTTAGATAAGTGAGTAGTAATTTCATCTGATCTCTTTGGTCCTTAAGATGTTCATGATAGAAAGTTGTCACAACTTGTACTTCTGACTCCTATATGCATATTATATACTCAACACAATACTTCAGATACCTAGAGAGGTTAATTGGTAGGTACTTGGTGTTTGAGAAATGATAAATAGTTGAATGTCTAACTATATACATGCATACATATATTCATAGATTAAACATGGATCAATGGATAGAAAGATGGTTGCACATATAGACTGATGTTATACAGATAGTTGCAACATAACTACCTACCTATGTAAATAAATGATAGATAGAAGTCAGATGTTATGATAAAGTAGATATTAAAAACATGGTAACTTTAACTTCGTAAACATAAACTGAGCATTAATGACTTCACCTTAATAAAATCAAATGTTTGGACATTTAAACTTCAGATTTGTCCACTAACCCTAACACAATGAAAAAGAAAAAAAGAAAAAGAAATTAAAAAATAAAACAACAACCACAATGTTCAATTGATAAAAAAAAAAAAAAAAAAGGTTTGTTTAGTAATAAGTCTGTCCAATGTTGCTGGCTATATTCAGGAAATGCACTCTGAAAGCCTTCTTCACTCTATGTAACTGCTTCAGTTTTTACCATATACCAACTTATACTTAAATTCTACTAGGTAGGACTGCTACTGGAGGTATTTATGATTATGAAGATATATAGCCACACAAACTCAGCATTAAAATACAGCCTTTAAAGACACAACTACAGTAAAAAATAATCTTCCAAATAAGATCAAAGAAACTGTCAGCAAGTGAAAACACTGAACACAGCATCAAAGAAAAATATATACACATAAAATATATATTAATGTTAATACTGATTATCGTTTGAATAATGTTTAAAATATTTATATTTGTAAAGTAGAATTACATAACAGTATGTCTTTGAAACAAAAGGGAAGAAGATATGCTACAGTAACTCCAGTATTGTCAGTGTAGCATATCAATAGATTGTAGATTGTGCTACAAGACAGAAGACATATTTCCAATGGGAATAAGATTCCTGAAAGTCCTTAGCAAGAACCCTAACATGGCCATCTAAGCCAAAAGATGTATTTCTAAGTCCCATGCTTACTTGGTTGCAGGATTAAATTAATGAGATTTTTGCAGTTTCTCTATGATTCTTGGAACAGTAAAATTAACTATCCAAGGAAACACATTGCTAATAGATTACTAAAAGCTTTAACAAATAAGAGTAGAAGGAAAACAAAATTTTAGGAGAGGTAATAAATCAGATTCAGCATCAGGAAAAAACAAACATTGTAGGTAGTAAAAGGACAAGAGTTTTAGGCCTTTATAAAGAAAATGTTTAATCAGGATCTGTTAGAATAAATGCTCTGAATATTCCCACTGCAGTAACACTACTACAAAACCATTACCTAACACAGATGTTTATGATGAGGCAAAAGGAAGATAGGCCAACATAGAAGATCAGAGAGTTTTGTGTTATAGTATAAGTTTTACAGAAAGGCTAACTCAAGCATCTTATCTCTAAGGAAAAATTATAAACCCTCAGCAAGACAGACAGGAGGAATTCCCCTCAGTGCTTAACTCTAGGGTGTTTGTAAATCTTTAGCCAATTTAGTTTGGATGGCAATGGCAGCCCCTAGCCTTCCACTCACTAATTAGTGGCAGTAAACTGCAGAAACACCACTAGTTATATCTGGTTAAAGCTGTTTGGCCAAGATTTTTGTAGACACTGCTTCTACCAGGTTATTCTTTCAGTTAAAATGTAAACTTTGTATTGTTATTAAAAAAAAGTCTGAATGTTCCAGGAAATATGTAAACTTCAGGTGCTTCTTTATGTAATCAGTATATAAGTACTAGGTTGATTTAAGTAAATTGCAGAAGATCCAAATCAACATTACATGGTGTGGTCTCTGTCATTTTGCCTATCTGTGCCTTCCTGATATCCAAATTCTCTGACTCTCCCATGGATGCAGAACACCCAAATGGGCCAGTCAGTGGCAAAAATAGGCGATCATTGTGTTTTCCAAATAAGCCAAAAATGTGAAAAACTTAAGAAGTTGGTTGCTGGTTTGAATGCCAGTAGATGAATCTTGGAACAACATTCCAAGAGTGTGGTAAGATGTGCTAGACTTGACAGGCCAGAATGTTTGCATTCAAACAGGAAAGTCTGTACACTTCAGTTGGGACCACTCCAGTAATGATGAATGCCATGAACATGATGACTGCTCTTCCAGGCTCTTCTTGCTGTTTTTGACCTAAACCTGAAGAAATGAATATTATATTGTCAATAAGAAAAATGCCCAGATCTTGGGCTACAATGTATAAATATGGGTTCTCTTTTAGTATAGTGGAAATAGGCTCTCTTTGTATAATACTGTTACTAGGGAGACACCACAAAATGAAAAGGAAGGTCTGGAGTTCCCTTGATTAGAAGTAGTGGTGTTTGAAAAACAGTTGTACTGGAATAGGTGTGAATGATCAAACCACATCATTTTGCTTTCTGTCTTGAAGCAGGGATCGGTGTTTATGGGCTCTACTTGCTACTCTTGGATTTTGGTACTTTAAGCCTGTGTTTCTTGAGGTCTGCTTAGGTGAAGAAAGCTATTCTAGGGCCTCAAGTTTAAAGAGGGAATATATGAGTGCCCTGAAACAGAGGAATACAGTGTGAGGAACCACTCTTCGGTCAACAACGCATCCTGGAAGACCACCAAGATGAAATGAGGAGATATGTGTTCCCTGGGAAATGCAGAGAGAGTAGAGTGGAAGACAATGGTTCATAACAGAAGGATCTGAACCAGGCTAACATTTTTTCTAGTAATTCCATTCTGATAGAGTCATATTTAGAAGGTCTGACAAGCTTTGGACATTGAGGAGGAAGATATCTTTTTTAACATGATCAGGTCAAAAATACCAGTGCTCAGAAGAGGAATTGTTGGGAATAAATGGGCAGTGGTGATAGTCTAAAATCTGCTTCCCTAAAGAGGACAGTTTTGGGTATCTGATTTATTTAGATGGGTGCAGTAAATTGAATTTCCCTGTACACAAGAGGAATTCTTTCTATGTGGATAGGTAATAGATATAAGAAATAGATATTTCCCTGTACACAAGAGGAATTCTTTCTATGTGGATAGGTAATAGATATAAGAAACTCTAATGCATGCAGAAAGGGGGAGGGGGGACTGGGAGTGGAGGAGGGAAGGGTTCATGGGGAGATACAAAAGGAATAAAGTGTAATTAATAAAAGTTAAATAAAAAATTTATAAAAGAAACTAATGCAAATTAATTAAAGAGTAGCTACCCCAAATTTCATGAAATTGCCTCAGCCTCTCTATGTCATACCTGCAGCTCTATTGAGAAAAAGCTGAAGTTTGATAGCTTGAGATTAAATAGTTCTCCTAGCACTTGCTGCTTCATTTGCCCCAAAGTCAAAATCACCATCTACACCACACATCTTCTGAATATCTGTGACAGGCATGGCAGACATTTTAGAAGTCTTCTAAGATTCTACAGTGCAGGAGTCTGGACCTGTGTTTTCCTCCAGTATATGTTCATCCACACATTCCTATGCATGCAGGAAGGAAGGTATCTGTCTAAGGAACCAGAATGAAGAAAGAATTTATGCTCACCCTGGCACTCTGTAGTTTGGTGTCTCATTTCTCTATGTTCTGACACCACTTTGCACAAAACAATAATTTTTCTGGAGACTCTGATTAGAAACTAGGACCTCTTCTTGGAAAGGAAATTCTGAGACCACATTCACAATGGAGTACTCACACATGTCTTGGTTTCCATTGAGTACCACCATCCATATTTGGCAGAATATGAATATCCATTCACCTCTGCTCAGATGGGGAAGCTCATGGTTTATCTTATGTTTTGGAGGAAGTCTGGTCCTGCTTAGTAGCTTCCAAGTATGTATACCAATACAAGCATGCATATGTTGAGTGCACTCTTTAAGTCTCTAGGCTATTACCATAACTATCTTCCAACATGGTAAGTGCTTCTACAAGTACTGATGATACACAAACTTTGATGCAGATGGCATGAGATCTGATTTCTGGTTTCAAACTTGTGTTCTATTATCTAAAAATGGATGGTGGTGAGATCCAACTGTTTGCCTATGTGTTGTAGATTTATCTGAAACGGAGTGGGATGTTAAATCAGAAGTACTCTTAAAAAATTGCCTGTGAGCGGCATGATCAGATGGGAATCTCCAGTGATTCTTTAGTCATATGGTGGGATCTGCAACCTCATAGTGAAATTAATGGATGCCCGAGATATCCATGGCACACATGGTCTAATTTGAAAGCCTACTAAATATAATTAGATTTCCCAGAACCCTTCATAAACTATCTTGTTGGATTCAGATAGACAGTTGTTCCACAAACTTTTTTAGAAGATTGGTATGTGTAATACTGTTTAGTGTAGAGTGTGAAGAATAAGGGCCATTTGTTCTGAGAAGGAAAAAGAGATTCAGAGGGTAGCAATAGGACTGTATAAGTACCACATTATACAAAATAATTATTTTAGGGCCTGATTAGCCAGTGGAGTGTAGGACAATCCTAGCCCTAGCAAAGATCTGATATTCTGTTCAATATAATGAAAGAGATATGAAAACTTTGGGAAGGAAGAAAAAAAAATCAGCCCCAGTTCAAGGAATGAAAACTCTGTAAAAAAGGAAAGGGAAACTATCTCTCAAGCAGAGGGTGAAGGTCCCACACATACTCTGGTGAAGAGCATGTCCCTGATACCTCACAAAGGGGGAGAACATTCCCATCAAAGACCTTCAAAGTTTTATATCTTCATATTTTGTTTTCATTGTGGGAGAGATGAGGCAGCAACTTCTGCCTTCTTCCAAAGGTGTGGATGACTGTCCCTAGCTAGCTTGCTCCATTTAGTTTGCATTTCAGCAGTCAAAATCCAGGCAGAACTGTATAAATTATCCATTTCTATTGAATGACCTAAAGGGAGATTGCACAGCTTATCTCCTCTGATTGCTAAACTTGTGCTAAGTGAACTTAAACCAGAGTGGACTGGAATTCCTGGATGTTTATAAAGTGAGTCTACCATGAAAATGAAAATGACCTGTTTGGTATGAAACTACTCTGGTCATATGTGGGAAGGTCATAGGCATGATTCTTGAGAAGAAGATTTGTTGGGAGGTTCTATCAGCACAGGAATTTACCATAACCCTTTAGGCAGAAGGTGGATATCTTAGGTTACCTTGAAAATTGCAAGAACTTGCAGCAATATGTTATCAGGTCCAAACATGGTCACAGCTGAGAATAACCCTGTATTCTGGGACTCTGTGGCATACTTGCTAAAAATCAGCACACTTTGCTCTTACATTTAGTTGTTAATCCCTGACTCTGTATCTTTCACAAGCCTGTCATCAACAGCAGAGGCAAGAGCAATAAAAAATGGAATTTCTCATTTAAGATGATAATCTGAAAGGTAGAAAGTTTTCATTGAAGACTTAGCTATTTGCAATCATATCCCTGGACTTCATTTCAGTGTGGTCTTCCTTAACTTTGGTCATTTGGGCATGTCCAACCACCCAAGTCAGAGGAAAGACATTAAGAACACCTAGAGGTTTCTCTGTGTAGAGGTGAATTCTCTGAGTAAAACTTTGTTATGGGATGATGTTTTAAAGATTTGTTGAGAAAAATGAACATCAGAATGACTTTTCATTTCAGTTACCTGGTCTGTAGCTACCCAAACAGAAGCTTTTTTATAGATCCCCTGAAGTTAAGAAGGATGTACAGAGTTTCATGTTAAAAAAATAGTTTAGTCAAGTTCCTTGATAGACTGTATATTTCAGATTTTCTTATCTGTATCATTGTGGAAGCTTCAGTTTACCTTGGATTGAAGGACAAACCTTGAAACCATTTATTTAGAAAAAAAAGTTCTATGGGTTACTCCATATTTTCGGGAAGGCGAATGGACCTACTCAAACACAATGAATTCTAAAGCCTACCTGGACAAATGGAAATGTTCTTTGATTCTGTAGGAAGAAGGACTGTGTGCCATGGCAAGTGGGGAAGTTCGGAAGCACATTTGACAGAGAGACGAATGGGTAGAGCATGCAAAATTCAAAAAAAATTTGACTACCATATCACATGTGGTCTTAGCTTTTCCTCAGATTCTAAGTCTTCTTCACAGTCTAGGAATGCCATGTTTTCAACTGAATATGCAAAATAGCAAGCATCAATATCAGAACCGATAAACAGCTTGATTGGGTGTTTTGGAATGGTTTCCTTAGCAGAATTATGTTGAACCTACCAAAATTAAGTGGGACTGATAATTCCACACCACCTCTGGTGATTTCATTCAAGGAACATGGGTTTCTAGAATTTACCTCTCTTTTTGGAAATCTCTGAAAGCTATACCAAGGGCCATTGCAGTTTGCTCAGGGCAGAGCAGCGCCTGTACCTTTTCTCTGAGGGTAATGTTCTGAGAGTCCATTGGTTGTCCTAGAGACAGTTGGGCAGGTGTAACCATTTTCAACTGCCATTTAGTAAGCAATGTAACAGTGATCCTGTTCCACATGGCTTCATTACCAGAGACTCTTGTGAAGTTGTTTTTGGTTCTAGAAAATCTGGTGCATGATGAAGATTATAGAGACTTCATTAAAGATGTGAGAGGACTAGATCATTTTGACAAGACAGGGCAGGGCTCACCACATTGTAGCAGGTAGAAGCAAAATGTCCTGGAGATCCTGAAGTAAATAGCAAAATTCCTACAGACCATGTGCTACACAGAGCAGCAGTTTGAGGTGGTGGGGGCAGCAATTTAAATTTTCCTCTAAAAAATTGGCAAAAGCCCAAACTTTCCAGGGAAATAGACCTGAGTTCTTGATCATCTTGAGTGTATGGCAAAGGTGCGGTATTGCCCTTCAAAGCAGGTGAATATTTCAGAGTCCCTTGGACAGATGTGCATATTCTTTGACCCGGTTCAGATAGGGAAGATCTCTGAGAAAATGAGAAAGAGAGAGATGATCCTAAATCAATTTGAGCAGAGGAAGAAGATCCTTGAGTCACTGAAGCATATGATGATGTTCCCAAACTCCCTTGTGAAGAGTTGGATATACCTACAAGCCACCTGCACATGTGGAAACTTGCAGAGGTCCCTTGGAAGACAGAGGAGGTTTTATAACTTCTTAAATGGCTAACAAAGGTCTTGAACTAACTTTACCAAATATGGAAATTTCCCAAGTCCCTGAGGCAAATAATGTAGGTTCAACTGTCCCTTGTCCCTTTTGCAGAATTTATAGATTCCTGAGTGATTGAAACAGATGGATATGTATGTTGAACCCTTTGGAAATATGGAAAACACCCAAGAGATCTTTGGGAAGAAAGAGAAGGTCCTATAGCACCTTGTACAGATAAAAAAATTGACACTTGTCCTTTGGAAGATGGCATAGATTCCAAAGAATGTGAAGCTGTTCAATCTGCTGGTTGAAAAAGTTGGACAGACTGCAAAGACATAAGAGGATCCTGTCATTCAGACAAGATCCTAGAGTATTTTGTGTAGGTGTGTAGAGACCAAAAGTGCCTTCTCTTCATATGTAAAACTCCAAAACATGTTGAGATGAAAGTAAGAAACTCAAGCTTTCATGAACAGAATGGAATTTTTCCCAGGAACTTCTTCATATTCTGGAGGACTTACAGCAGATTTAGAGGTTTTTATTTTTTTTTTCCACACCTGGTGCAGATAATGAATATCCTGGAAGATCCCAGCATGTGGCATTTATAAACCCTTGGGTCAATTTAAGAGTTTCTTTTTTCTTTTGCATATGTTGGGTATAAACCTGATACAAAGTAGTATTTGGTGTATATGCAACTGTTTTCTGTGCAGAAGAGGGCACTATGTCTCTACCTCATGTCTGTGTTGAAAGATTTGAATGTTACTGAGCAGATGGATAGTATCTGAGAGTCCTGTGTGTATATGTGGGCAGTCCCAGATTACCTTCTCTAGATAAACAGGAACCTGCAGGTCTTTGAGCACAATGAGAATTTTCTTGACTCCCTTGTTCTAAGGTCATAAGTCTCAGAGGCTCTGGATCACAAATTTGCTATTCTTAATGGAGAAGACTCCAAATTCCCTTCTATTTGTAGTGATTGTGTATGATTCCTCTGTGTAGATTTTTTTGTTTCTATGACAGGAGTGGAAGATGACAGGAAATTTTGACTTCCTGTGGAAGATCTTGAGGGTTCCAAAAGGTCTGGGCAGATATCATAAATTCTAAAGGATCAGAAACAGTGAACACTGGTGATGAATCACCTGGAGCATGTGCTGAAAGTCCCCTTGGCACTGTGTTGAATAGTCAGGGATCTCTAGGGCATGGGATATATGTAGCCATTTCCATGTTTCCCCTGACATGGGAAAATGGCTCAACTTTTGTTTGGCTGGGGTGGGAGTTTTCCAGATTTTTTTAGGAAGAATCTAAAGGATCACAATGTTCAGAGGAGAGTAAAAATGGACACAGGATGCTAGGTGCACGTACGGATATTTCCTGTGGCCCACATAATAGTAGGAAAATGGTGAAGCTTTCTGGGAACTTGTAACACATGCAGAGTTTAGCACAGACTCTGGGGAAAATGGCAAAGATCCTAGAGTTTTTTGTTCAGATTGGGAAGGGTCAACAAATATTGGCAGGGATGATGCATGCTAAAGAGCATTTGGAGCTGACTGATAAGTTCTTTGAGGTATCTGGGAAGAAACACAGAATTTACAGTTCCTTGAGAGTGATGCTGATTAGGAAGTCCCTTTTAGAGATAAAAGTAGTCCAAGAGGCTTTGAGAGGAAAGGAACATGTTCCAAAGGCCCTTCTGCAGCATGAGCGTTTCTTAAATTACCTTCAGCAGATGAGGAAATTTGCAGAGGACTTTTCTCAGATGGCAAGGACACTAAGAGTATCTGAGTATTTGGGGTAGACACCAGAGGTGCTGGAGTTGACTTTAAAGGTCTCATATCTAGGTCTGCAGATGAAGACTGTACCAGTATAGCTAGTGAAGATAAGAACTAATGTGACTCATAATCAATTTTGAAATCAAAAGTTCAACTTAAAATTATTTGCAAAGTAAAAATTGGCAGTTCAATATCCAAGTGGGTTCCACTGTAATAGGAACAAGGACTGTTTTTGACATGAACTGATTGGTCTGCTCTTTAGTTACCTCCCCCTGAGGGGGAAGCAGCATTACCAGGCCACAGAAGAAGACATTACAGCCACTCCTGATGAGTGATGACTAGGATCAGAAGGAAGGAAAAGAAGACCTCCCCTATCAGTGGACTTGGGGAGGGGCATGCATGCAGAGGGTGGAGGAAGGGAGAGATTGGGGAGGAGGAGGGAGGGAACCACAGTGGGGATACAAAGTGAATAACGAAATATAAAAAAAGAAAATAAAGTAAATTGTTTATATATGCCCTTCAAAAAAAATGCACTAAAGTGTCAGCAGCAGATGGAGAACAACCTGGAGTTCCTTGTGGAGATTTGCAACTTTTCAAAATCCCTTCTGATGGTAAGTGAGATCGCAAAGTGCTTGATCAGATTTCATAGATAGTGGAATTGTTTTTGCTGATGCAGGAAGTCCTAAACATGGTCAGGAATGGATTTGGAACTTCCAGTGGTACCTTTTGTAGATTCAGAATATTCTACCATCCTCTGGAAAGATGATAACTGTCGAGGAATGGTCAGAAAAGTTTTGCATGTTTCTGGTACTTTTGGAGAAGATTTTGAAGTTTGTAGGGACCCTTCATGAGAGTGTGCTGTATCTTCCTTTGCCTGGGATGACATGGAAATTTTCAGAGGCCCTTGTGGTGAGAGAAAAGTTGCTAAAGTCCCTGGAGTACACAGAGGATATTCATGAGCACCAGGTAGACATGGTAAATGCTCTTCAAGTCCTGGTGAAGAGAAGCACATTCCTGAGATTTTTGGCTAGATAGATATGGTCTAGTAGGCTTTGGTGAAGATGATGAGTGTTGTCCCATATTATGGAGAGATGGGTAAAATTTCAGAGCCTCTTCATGGGAGTTAAATATTTTGAAACCTTTTGAGAAGATGACACCATTCTTACAGTCCACAGTTCAGATTTGGCTAATTTTGGAGACACTTGAATTCATATGTAAGGCCCCAGAGTCCCTCTCAGAGATGAACAGGATCTTGGAATTCCTAGTGCATATAAAGATATTCGAAGAGGCTTTGGATCATATGGCAAAGTCCCAAAAAGCACCTGGGCATATTGGGTAGACCCTTGAAGTGCTGTATTTGACATCAAATGCCCCATATACTTCCCCACAGATATGAAGTCTCATGATGTTGCTTGCACAGATTAGAAATGCCTCCCAGTACCCTGGATAGATGGAGAAGATCCTAGAGAGTCCACAGAATATTTGGACCTTTTTAGAGTCCCTTCTCTAATAGGCAATGTCCCACAATCTCTTGACCAGATTTAGGGGAGGATGGAGTCAATTTGGCAGATACAGAAAGACCCTTACTCTCTGCACCTGATGGAGATGAGTCTGCTGAATCTCGGTTATGTGGAGAATTGTATTTTTCTGAAACTGCTGGATAAGGTGCTGAAGGTTGTGAAGCCCAGTCATATTCATCTAACTGTGATGTATTCACAATATCCTAGGATAACATGCAAAAGATAAGAATCCCTTGATTGGATTGTGAAGGTGCTAGAAAACCTTGGTCTGATGGGAAAGATTGTGCAGATCCTTGGATTGATGCATATCTTCCAGGTTCTGTACATGATGATGGGAAAGCTGCTCTAGACCCTGTATCAGATTGAGAAGATACCACATCCTCCCCCACAATTTCAAAATGGCCCAAGGTACTCTGGGTATGTTTGCATTTTCCCAAAACTCCTGTGGAATGTGTTGAATGTACTAGAGTTTTTTTTTTTTCCATGATAACAAAGAGCTATGAATAAGCAAATTTCACTCTGCATTACTGGAAATTTCCTTAGGCTCTTGAGAATATAGTAAAGCCTCTAAAAACTCACAGGTAGATATTAGATATTTTTGATCACATGGTGCAGGTGGTAAATGTTGCATTTTCTCTGGGGTGAAGAGTAAATATTCTTGAGATTGGAGGCTAGACATGAAAGGTCCAGTAGAGCTTGAAAAATATATTGAATATTGTGCAGTATGTTGTGTTAAAGGAAAAAGTCTCTGACCATCCTGGAAGATGTCTTTTGTTTTAAAACATTTTGAGAAGAATTCTCAATATCAACATTGTCTTCTTCAAGTGTGAAACAGTTCAGAGACCCTGGGACCAATAATAAAGGTTCCACAACCACATGGGCACTTGGCCAAGATGCCAAATATCCTTCTTCTTGCAAGGAAAATTCCAGGGAACATGGAGCAGTTTTGAAAAATCTAATTCCTGCTGTGCCCAGTCCTCATAATCTAGAGTCTCTGAAGTAGAAGCCAATATTCTTCAGGTCCTTATGCAGTTATGGGAGGACCCAATGTATCTTTTGCATTAACTAAAATGGGTCAAGATAATTAATGTTGTAAAGTCTGTTGATTTTATTGTGAAAGCTCCAGAGTTCCCTGAGTAGTTATGTGGTTTGCAAGAGAGCAAATGTTCTACATCCCATGGCATATATATGAGATGCTTGGTCATATTTTGTATGTCCTGTAAGTTTTGGGGGAAATATCAAAAAGTGTAGCCCCTTGGATAGATGGAGAAGTATCCTGAGATTCTCCCATGTATGACAGGAGACCTAGATTCCTTTTAAAAGATGCTGGATGTTCTAGAGACCCTGGAGTAGTTGACAGATAACACAGAGTTTGCTTAATCAGCATAGAATGTTCCAGGTTTCCTGGATTACATAGCAGACTTGGGAGAAGCCCTGCAGTAATTTGGGGATGTTTTGGATCACCTGGTACAGAGGATGGTTTAACAATACCTGAGAAAGACAAGAATTTTTTTTGTGTTTTTTTCTTACTGTTGTTTTTATTCTCTGTGTAGGTGAAGGAGGACTCAGAGATTCTGTACCAGATGGTCCATGTTTCAACATTCCTTGCTGAAATAGAGAATCTCTCTTAACACTTCTGAAAAGCAGAAGTTTTCATAATTCTCTGGTCATATGGCAAATTTTCTAGAGTAGTCGTATAAGATATGGACTTCCCCAGAGCCCTTTCAGGATACAGACAAGGTTTCTCAGCCCCTCCTGTAGATGGCAACATTGCAGAGAAAATATACACAAGAGGAGCAGATCCTAGTGCCCCATGGTACATACTGATGGTCCTACAATCCCCTGCACTGATAGTGACTTTTCCTGATTATCTTCTTCTGAATGAAATTTGATCACTTTCCTTTGGTTACTGGCCAGAAATTCTAGGGACTCTTGTGCCAGTGGCAATATTTGAAGAGGCCTTTGTGAAGGCAGAATAGGTGCCAAATTTAGGGAAGTGTCTGAAATCACTGGAAATAATGGAGAATGCACCAAAGACTGTGAAGCAAAATGATAAGTTACTGATTTCCCTGAAAGAAATAGTGCTTCCACAGGCACTATTGCCAGTTTCAAATACTCATGATCCTTTTTGGAAGATGGTTGAGTTTCCACTCCACAATGGAAGATTCCCAATGTTTTAGAGACTCTTGGTTAGATGCTGAAGGATCCAAAAATCACTTGAGAGCATATTGAAAGTTTTAGAGGCCCTTGGGCAGAAAGTAAATGTTCTAGATATCCTGGTCCAGATTGAAAAGGCTCTAACACAAAGGTCAGCTGATGATTTCCCCACATACCTTTTCAGTAAGGACCTGGTTTTCTTAATAGATTTGGCTGATATAGGATGTTTCATGCTGTTCTATAGAGGACAAATATCTAAGTTCCCTCTAGGGAAAATTACAATTGCTTTGGATACCTGGTGGTATTCTGGGATGTTCTACACCCTCTAGGGTCATGCAAAAGGACACAGAGTTTCATGGGCAGATAAGCAAGAGGCTCTTTTGTAGATAGGAAAGAGTCTGGATTCCATGGTCAAGCTACAGAATATTCCTCAGCCCCTATAGAAGAGGTTTATTCTCTTGAATTTTCTAAGGACCAGAACACAGATTTTTCACCTTCCTCTTTACAATGGCAAGGTCTGAAGGCATCAGTGATAGATGGTGAATGAGGTATTTGACCTTGGGAAGATAGAGAAATTTTACTAGCCTTCTCAGGACAAGTTGGAAAGTTGATGGCCACTAGAGCAGATGGCAAATTTTCGAAAGCCACTTGTGCAGATTTACTCATTCCAAAAACACTTTGATGAGACCAAAAAGTTGTGTGATATTCATGGTGCCATGGATAAGTCCTTCACTTAATCATAATGCTTTGATGATGAGGTTTCTGAAGATGGCAAAAGTGCTACAGTTCCTGATGAAGATTTAGACAGCTTTATCATATCTTGTACAGAGAAAGAAGATATGGAAGTTCCCCCACCCCCTGCTGTAGATTCCATTGGTGCTAAAGAAACTTGTTCAGATGTAGATCATGCCAATATCCCTTGTTCAGACACAAGAGATTCTCACAAGTATTTAACAGATGGGGAAGTTGATGGGGTCTAATTTAGCAATGAGGAAAGATACTCTGGTGCAAGTGAAGAAAAGTCTGTAGATGCTAGTCTAGATTGAAAAGATCCTACAGCCTTACCTCTAGTTGACAGATGGCCAAGAACATTTTGTTTGCTAGTAGTTGTGCATTTTCTGTGGAAATAAAGGAATGTTCTACATCCTCTACCAAAGATGGCAAATGAAACAGAGTCTGTTGGGAAGGTGTGTATTTTTGCAATGGCCCTTTAGTAGCTACTAAATGTTCTTGGGCCTTTGGGTTAGATAGAGAAGGTTCCAGTGCATCTCTTCCACAGGATGACCATTTTACACCTTCTATGGCAGATAGCAAAGAACCTTGAGATGCCTGACCAGATGAGAAAGTTCCCAAAGTCTCTGTGGGAAAGAATGAATGTGGAGCAGAGGGCAGGATTCTTTTATCTTACTGTTCTTTGATGTGTTTGGACAGTTCCACAGCCTCTTCGGTAGAAATAAAACTCTCCACTGCTTCTTGTGAGGGTGACTGCAATTGTAAGGATCTTTGTCTCAATAAGAAATTGTCTAAAGACTTTAGGGCAATAGAAATCAATCTCACAGTTTCTATTGCTGAGGGAAAGGATTCCACAGCTCCCTCAGAACATTGTTAAATCTCTGGTGTCTCATTTGTTAGTGAGGAAAGTCTCATATATTTTAACACATGTGACAAATCTTCTATACTCCTTGAAATACTTGGGGTAGATTCCAGAACAATCTGTGAAGGTGTCCCAGTTCTGAGTCCCACCTTGTCAGATTGGCAAGATTCCAGATTTCCTAGTGAAAAAGGCTCCAAATAATTTGGCATTATTTGGAGAGTTGGTCAATGACCCAGAGACCCAGGTGCAGATATGGAAATGGCTTTAGCAGGTAGCCTGTGTTCAAGAAACATTGGAGCAGATATTGAGATTTGTGGGTCACATTTGTCATGACCAACTTTTACCATCTTAGTGTTAGATTACAATTTTTCAATAGATTCATGGGCAGATGTCAAGCAGTCTTGAGACTCCTGGTTAATTTGGAAATGTTCAAGGGTTCCTAGATTGGGTCGCAAATGTTCTGGAATCACTTAGGTTCTTGCAACTCTAAGGCACCTGTGAAATGCCTTATAGATCCCAGGGTAGGTAAATAGATTCCCTTATCCACTCCTAATATGGGCAGGAGTCCTAGGATCAGTTTGGAAGAAAGAGAATGTCCCATATCATCTGGACTAGGGAGAGAATGTCCTAGAATTCTCTTTGTAAGTGTTGAGAGTTCTAGAGTCTGCTGTGAAGATAAAGAGTATCGCACTGTTCCTTGGAGAGAGGGCAAATCTCTTACACTCTGTTATGAGACTTATGGCCTTTTTTTGCCATTGGGTAGATGGAATCAAACTTAGGGTCCCTGAGAAATATTGAGATACTTCTTGCCCCTCTGATCATGTGGCAAAAATAATGGAGTCCCCTGAGATGACGGAGAAATGAATGAAAGCTCTGGAGCCACTGCTAGGTGTCCAGTGGCTTCCCCTTTGACCAGTAGAGGAAATTTCAACAGCAGTTTGTGTGGATGGCAAAGGTTTGAGCATCACACGTGTAGACTGGAAAGTTCCCATTTCTCTGGGGAATGATAACAAAGGTCTTAGAGGCCCCTGTCTAGTTGGAAAAATACCAGCAGTAGTCTGAGTAACTGGGAAAATTTCAGAGGCCTTTGCAAATCCAAAGGTTCTTTAACACTAGTTGAGCATGAAGAAGTTATCTTTACAGAAGCTCATGATCATGGAGGGGATATCCTGAAATTACTTTTGATAATAAGGGATGCTTCAGCTCCACTGGGAGGTTGAGCCAATGTCCTGAATATCCTAGTGAAGATGGAAATGGTTCCTGAACCTCTTGGAGAGATTGCAAAGGTTTTATTTTCCATGGGTAGATTGGAAACAACACAGACTTCTTGGGGCAGATATTGAGTGTTTCCAAGACCTATGGACATATGGTGAAGTTCTTAAGGTATACCTTATTGGATGCTGAACTTACTGGAGATGCTAGCAAAGGTAATAAATGTTCTGTAAGAAAATATGAAGAAGGGTCTTTAGATGCTCTGGAAAATACAGAAAATGGAGGTCCTTTTGTGGTACCAGTCTTAGAGGTTTATATACACATGTGGACTTTTGCTCAGATCCAGGTGCTGATAGGAAAGATTCCTCAGCTCCTAAGTCAGATTTGGAAAGTGATGGAGCACTTTGAGTTAGGGGGAAAAGTACTGAAGTGCTTGACAGAAGTGGAGAATTTCCTTGTATCCCCAAGGCAGATGTTGAAATTTCTAGACTCTATGGGGTAGACACAGTAGGCCCTGAAGCCTCTTGCTATGATATGGATTGTTCAAGAGGCTCTTGAGTAGATTGACAACCTTTCACAGCTGCTTGCCAGATGTGGAACATTTGATGGGCTTTTGGAAAGGTATGGAAAGTGTGTGATTCTCCTGTGGATGAGTTGTGGCTATTGTTGTGTCTTTCAAAGCAGAAGAAGATAAATTCAACCTTTTCCCAAAAGATACATTGTTGAAAGTGTCTTCCTTGGCTGAGAAAATTATGAAATCCACTTGTTCTGAAGAATCAACTCTTAACCTCTTTTTGGTAAAAATGATATATCTGGGGTCTACTTGGGACAAGAATGGGTGTCTAATTTCTCCCCCCACAGAAGAGCTATTCACAAAACCCTGCTTTCTAGATGGAGAAGATTGTACAGCACTGTGTTTGAATATGGTAGATCTTAGGGACTCTCCCTCAGATGGGGAACCTGTTGATAAGTTTTGGGCATATATGCAAGTGTTGATAGTGCCTTCAGAATGAGGGAAATATAATAGAGCTTTTTGTGTATCCTTGGCCTTTCCAAGAGCTTCATGGGCACATGTGAGAGACCTAAGAGCCTGTTGGCATGTAGGAAATTTATTATACCTCCTTGATTACTTGTGGAAGTTCCAAGAACAATTTCTTCACAGGAGGAAGGGGATTATGACTTTTAATTAGAGATGTCAGGTTCCAGAGCCAGGTGGACAGACAAAAGAGATTCTAATGACCTTTGGTACATCAGGCAGAATTCACAAACTTTGTAGTATGTGACAGGAGTGGTGGAGATATTTCTGGGCATGTGGAAAGTATGAAATCCATTTGGACACATGGGGAAGGGCCTATAGCATCTCCAGTATTTGTAAGAGATTTCTGATTTTCTTGGGAATCAAGGGAATTTCTCACAGACTCCTGTGAAATTTGGGAAACTCCTATGTGAATTTGTGCTCTGGAAGTATCTAAGGAATCACCTTCTGTAGATGTGCAGGATGCTGTAGTGAAACCTTGTGAACACATGTCCCTTCCCCTAGACCATTTAGCATGAATGGGCACATCCAAAACTGTGTCCCAGATCATCTTTTGTAGATGTGCCATATCCAAGAGCCTCTGATAATTGTGTGGAGTTTGCATGATCCCCTTTTGTAAATGTATCCTGTCCCACATTTACTTTCTAAGAGTGGGTAATACTCAGAGGGTCTGGGATAAGTTTTCAAGATCCTGGTAACTCTGGTGTATATTTAGAAATTCCAAGAGTCTGTCTGACATTTTCAAAGCTTTCTAGAGATGTCTGGCTTGGTCAGGAGGATTGGATTCTCTCAGCCCCTTGAGTGATATGGAACCTGCAAGGCTCCCTTGGATATTTGTGGCATATATTTGTCTGTTTTGGGAATGCTGAAAAGTTAAGAGGGCCCTTTGCTTGTGGACGATAGTTGAAGTCCTCTTGGTTTGATAAGTACCCTGTGGATTCCCCTTGATGAGAGGGTCCATTTCTCAATATCCTCCTTGAATAGAAATGCCCATTCTCCCTTTTCATAGCTGATTTTTGAATCTCCATTCATGAGGAAGCAAAGGTTTAGGAATATTCCTTTGAACCTTTCCTGTAGATTTTGACAATCATAGACCTGACTTTACAGAATGGGATGGATTCAGAACCACTAGGGTGATGGTGAAGGTGATAGATACATTTTTTTTTGTTGTTTACTGAAAGCACAAGAATTTCTTGGGCAGACTCAAGAGTTCCTCCCACCTCCTGTGCATGTGTGGAACTCTCATGAGCCCATTCTGAAGAGAGCAAAAGTCCTTCATATGGTGATGTACATGGTGAATTTTTTTTTTTTTTATTTCTGCTTGTGCATGTTTGAGCAATGATGGTCTCTCTTTGGGGAGCTGTGCTTGAGTTTAGGTTCTTTTGGTATGTTAGAGAATCTCTGAGATCATTCTTTAATGATGGAGTCTTTTAAATCCCTGTTTAATTGGAAAGTTCTGACACCCCCTTAGTCAGCAAGGTCAGGACCCAAGTTCACTTTACTAGAAATGAATTGTATAATGTATTTTTTGGGGGGGAGGAGAAATATATTTGGAAATCTTCCTAAGAGGAAACAACTTTCTGATACCCCTTGAGAGCTGTCAAGGCTGTTAAACATTCTTGAAAAGATGTGGAAAATGAGGAAAATGATATATCAATGAGCTGCCCTTTTAGAGAAGGCTTGGAGATTTCTTTCTCTAATTGGGCCCATTGAAGTTTTGCTTGATGAGAGTGCTCTGGTATAAAAACCTTTTGGGAAGATTTAGAAATATTGGAGACTGCTTGGGTAGAGGATGCTCTTTTGAATCCCCCCCCCCTGGAAGAGGAGAAATGTATGAATTTCCCTCCAGCACAAGGCAGAGGTTTTTGGAACTTCTGTGCAGATTTGAAATGCCCCTGAGCCCCATGATCAGATTTGGTTAGCCCCAGAACACTTTGGGTGGATATGGACAATCCCTGAGCCTCTTGGAAAAAAAGAATCTTGATTAGATAGGAAAGGCTATAAAGACCCTGGTATGTGAGGATATATCCAGTCCACGCAGATCAGTGAAAGAATATGCAGAAGATTGCACAGCTGCTGAGTTCACATTTTCTTCTACCTCAGAAGACAAAGTCAGTCTTATTTTCACCGTCTCTGGCCTGTGCAAAATAGATGAGACCAGTCTCTTTTTGGTGGCAGGCTCTAAGGCAGATGGACCCATTTCCCTACTCAGCGGCTTACTGCTACATTCTGGAAAATTTAAAAGATTTGGAACTTTCTTTTGCTTGATCTCTTTCAGTTCTTTCATGTAGTTCTGGGACATTTTACTGTTTAAAGTCTTTAGGAGAGCTTTGAGGCACTGCAGACTCTCTGCCCTAAGAGTTTCCGTTCTATGAATCTCTGGCCGTCATATGGCTTTGAGCAGTTGCACTTGTGCATAGATGGGCTAATGATGCCCTTTGGTGCAAAGTCCAGATGTTTGTTGCTGCTCAAGTACTTCCCCCTTGGAGTGAGGGGTCACACTGAAGTTGGGGCAACCTTAAAGGAATAGGAATCGGAGATTGGGGGACACTAAAGGGAGACCCAGGCCGTGGAGGTTGGGGCACATTGATGGGGGTTCCAGGCCGTAGAGACAGGGTGTACTGGGATTTAAACTCAGAATTGAACCTCAGGGATGAGGCTTTCTGGCCTTCCTCCACACTTCTGAACTATAAGGAAACTGAGTAATCAGTCCTCATGCTACTTCTTAGACTTCGGTGAAAGAACATGTGGGTGCGTTACGGGAAACAGAGACAAGGGTGCAGGAGACGGCGAAAGGAAGAGAGGAAGGCGGGAATTGTAACAGGGACGTTAACTGAGTAAAATAAATTAAAAATAAAACAACTTCAAAAAAGTTACTTGAGTTAGAAATAAGTAAATTGGCTACTATCCCTCGCAAGGAGCAGCAAATGTACTTGCCAAAGATGATAGGAGGCAAGCAGTGGTAAGCACTAATCAGATAGTAGAGCAGCTCTACTCTCTGAGATCTGTGAACCCTTCCATGGAAACAGCTCATTTTTTATGGGAGAGTTTAGAACTCCAGCACATTTTTTTTTTTTTTTGTAGTGGGATCATTTGGAGTGAGTATGAGGCTAAATGTGAGTATCTGTGGACTCCAAGGCCAGAAAGTTTATATTCAAGATCCTATATTCATTTTGGCATTCTCTCTACTTCTTGTTTTTCCTAAATACATCTTATATATTTACCTACTTCCTTGATTAATTTTTGTGTGTTTGTTTTTTGTTTGTTTCTTGAGATAAACAAACACTGATTTCTCTATGTGGCCCTGTTGTTCTGGTCAAGTATGAAGACCTGGCTGACCTCCAGCTCATCTGAAAAAAGTCAGTCTTTTTTCACCTTCTCAGGTAGGGATTAAAAAGAAGAGGGCAGTCTCTTTTTGGTGGTAGACTCTAGGGCAATTGGACTGGTTTCCTTACACATTCAGTTGCTTACTCCTGCACTCTAGAACCATGAAAATAAAGGGAGCAACTTTTTTCCTTGGACTCTTTCAGATCCTTCATGGAATCTGGGCTCTTGTTGCTGAGGTCTTCATGGGAACAATGAAATGTCTCAGGCTTTCTGTAGTCAGAGAGCTGATTCTTTGGAATCTCTGGTCTTCATAAGGCTTTGATTAACTGAACTTGTGCTTACTGAGGTGGAGGATCCCAGATAGTGATCCATAATGAACCCCCATTGAATGCCAGGGTCCTGGAATTGAGGGCCTGTTCGATAATAAAGGCTTCCCTCTCTTTCTTTTAGTGACTTTGGCTACTTGTTTCTCTATATTTTGATTATCGAAAATAAACAGCTCTCTGTGTCATTGACTCTTGATATTGTTCTTTGTTTCTTTTTTATTGATTTCAGTCTTCAGTTTGATTCTTTCTTGCCATCTATTCCTCTTGCTTTTTCCTCCTTAATTTTGTTTTAGAGCTCTCAGGTGTGCTGCTAAATTGCTGATATGAGAACTTTATATTTATTTAGTGTAATTATTTAGCATTATACACTTTCCTTTTAGTATCACCTTCATTGTGTCTCACAATTTTGGTAATGTTGTGGATTTGTTTTCATGTATTATAGAAATGCTTTATTTATTTCTGCTATCCTTCAATAGAGAGAGTTTCCATAACTTAATAGGCTTTTTGCTGTTTTGATTGATGAAATCTAGTTTTAATCCATGGTGGTGTGAAAGGATATAGGGTGTTATTTCAATTTTGTTTTCTCTATTGCGATTTTTTTGTGACTAAATATGTGGTCATTTTTATAAAATATTCCATAATGTGTTGAGGAGATACATTCTCAGATGTTTGTGAGAAACCATCTATAGATATCTGTTTGGTCTCTTTTATTTTATAAGCCTGTTAGCTCTAGTAGTTGTCTTTAATTTCTGGCCAGAAGAGCTGTTCATTGGTGAGGGTGGTGTATTAAAATCTTTCAATCACAATCTGTAAGATAAAATGTGTTATTCAAGCTTTAATAATATATCCTTTTACATAAATTGGTTCCCTTGCATTTGAGCTACAGATTTTATTCACTGAAACTTCTTTATATCTTGTTTTTTTTCTTTTGTGTATTAACTGCTCTTATCTGTCTTTTGTAAATAATTTTGATTAAAGGATACTTTGTAGGCTATCAGAAGAGCTACAGTAACATGCTTTTTAGGTGAACTTCCTTAAAAAAAACATTTTCCAGTTCTTTACTATGAGGTTAAATTATCTTTAATTTTGACATTTGTTTCATATATTCTGCAGAAGGATAGACCCTGTTTTCATTTCTATATTTTGTTCTTTGTTGCTATTATCATAATTACCATTTCATACATTCTGTTGTGGAGTTCAGTTTCCCCTACCTCTGCTGCTCTGGGACTTCCTTACTTATCTCCTTTCCCCCACATCTAATCCTCTGAAGTTTCCCTTGAGAGAGGGGTAGACATCCCAGTGATTTCAACCAAATATGGTATAACAAGTTATAATGAGATTATTCCAAATAACCTCATACCAAGTATGAACAAAAACCTAGTATTTACAAAGGAGTACCAAAACAAGGTAAAGTGTCAGAGATTCCCCCACCCCTACTCTTTGGAGTCCCAAAAGAACACTAAGCACCTAGCTCAAAATCATATTGGCTCCATTTTTGTTGCTCCAGTCTCTGTAAGTCTTGTTATTGTTATTTCTATTACTGTTTATTGTTCCTTTGCTTTTTTTTATTAATTTGTTCTATTTTTATTGTTTCTTTTAATTTTTTTTTATTTATTTCTTTACTTAATGACCTGGTTGCATAAAATGTCATAATAATACTTCAAGGGGACTTACTCCTCACCAAATACTTAGATCCACCTCTATGAATCTGTATGTTTGTCTAAATTCTATATAGAATTCCTACCTCCATTTCTTCAAAAAGGAGATATTTAGACATCATGGAACTTGACAACAGTTACTGGTCTACTAACACATGCATTCCAAGACATGTTCTTAGCTGTTATTCCACATGACTTTCTAATCTTCATTCTTAGCTTTTCTTTTTGCATGCTGTGTGCCCTTGGCCTCACTGTACTCTTTCTCTGAAACTCACTTCTTCATTTTTTGGGGATCTACCAACACAGAATAGCTACAATAGGCACTATTCTCTTTGTTTATTGAATTGTTTAGAACTCAGCTAACCTGCTTTTTTCTGAATCATTAATTGTCAGCTTTGGCTATACATGTTACCAATGGTTACCAGCCCAAGCCCTGCTGATTTACCAAGCCAGAGTTTCCAGCGTTGGGGTGACCAATTGTTGTAAAGTGCAGACAAAGAGAAGTAGCCACTGCTCAAGACCCACCCAATCCAAAGGCACATTGCCTGTTTTCCAAAAGTGGCTCTATGTTTTGCTTAGAGTAAAACACTACTGGGACATGGCATTCTGCCTGGAAGCACAAGTTTTTTTTTTTTTTCCTAATTTTTGTAATTGAGTGGCAATGGACAGGCAGCTGGAAATCTGCTCCCTTTGATTTGGACCCCCTTTGGAAGTGAAAGATTCTGGTCAGGGGTAAGCACCAACAAAGAAGAGCTGTCAGGTCTAGTACATGAAACATCTTCCCAAATGAACATGTGTTAAGTGCTGCCTCCCCAATGAAGGGCAAGGAGCTGAGGCTGACATAGTGTACCTGTCTTGTTTGAGGGGTTTGTCAGAGTTTGTCTCTGGTCTGCTGGCTGACCCCAACTTAGTGGTTTGGTGGCCCATACATTCACTGGTGGAGGCCCTGCAGGGTACTATCAAATGCTCCTGGTCATGGGACTCAGATTTGCAACCACATATCCTGGACTCAGAAGTCTGGTACCACAGCCCAGTTCATGCAAGGCTGGTACCACAGATCAAGGAACTGGAAGTCAGGTACAGCTGGAAATCTCTGCTGAGGATCAAGGACTCCTGGTTCTGCTGTCTCATCCCCATGCAGTGAGTTTTATGCTAAGACTCTGACATGTTGCCTGGCTCTCCTGAGGAGGAGGGAGGCAAGAAATGGAGGAAGTGAAAGGAGTTTGAATGTTTGCTACTCCCTATCCTCAGCAAAGTCAGCTGCTAACAAGAATCTAAATTGTGTCAGTTCAAGTGATGTCCCGTTTTGTCCAGGAAGACTTACTGCTGTTTATCTTCCTTCAGCTGCCCCTCTGCTCTTCAAATCCTGAGTTTCAGATACTCTGCTTCTGAGATAAGGTTCACAGTATTCACCATCATTTTGCATTCTACCTCCCACGAAGGATCCTTTAAGGGGAATAATTTGTAGAGAATGTTCTTCTAGGCAGTAATCATTAGCTGCTCTTAATCAGAAGGGAACACATGCCTTGCTTTTTGTCAGAGATCCTATCTGTTGACTCATTTTGCATATTAAGCAGGTAGGGAGTGAAGTGGTAGGAATAGCAAATGGTTGATGCGAAGTAAAATTCTAAACTCTGTTGTTCACATAATCAAGGGAGAAATGGGAGGCTGGCTTATGGATTACAAGATCTAAAGATGCCATGATAAAAGAAAGCAGGGACAATGCTCCCCTCTTGAGATAGGATGCTTTAGAAGTTCTATTTTACTGATCTAATGTCAGATGTCTCCTTTGGCATAAATGATATGCTTGAGTGAAGTTTCTTGAGGCAGAATTTAAAGTTTTGTTGTGCTCTTACTTTCAGAACAAATTTCTGTATACCTTTTAGTCACAAGGGACATTACTGCAGCCCAGTTTGTTACATGGGTTTTGTAAGAGACCCTCTCTTTTACATTGTAACTTTCTGATTCTGCCTTGAAAACTGGGGGCATTTATGTTTTCCCTTTGTTGAGAAATTGGAAGTGTGAGTCCTTGTTTTTCAGATGGAGAAGGTCTGAAAGGTTCTTTTGGGAGGAGGTTATATCTCCAGCTCCCTTTTACAGTGGGATCCTTTGCAGATTGCATGAGGCAATATGTGATTATCCATGGTGTCCAATAGCAGAAGGATTACACAGGACAAGGCTCATATACAAACTGGAATGTGGAATTTTATCTCTCTCTCTCTGACAGAAAGTGCACATTTTAAGTCCTCTCTATAAAAAATCAATCTATCTTTCATTCAATTGGGGTATTGAGCAAGGTTTGACACTCCCATAGGATCTGTCTCCATCTGGAGAGGGCTTGAAGTCATCTTGGTCTGCAGGAGAAGTTTCAGTGGCTCTGGAGGTTTAAGGGCCATGACTTTTTTTTTTTTTCTGGTGGAAATAGTATATCTAGGTGTCTCATAGGGAGAGCTGGAATGACTGAGGTTCTCTTAATGAGTAGTCCCACACCTTCTGTACAGATTTATGGTGTTATGCTCTCTTGTTCTTTTTGTTTCTGTCCCCTTCTGATTCTTAATTGAAAGTTTGAAAGTCTCCTTGGTCAGAGGGGTACTTTTTTATTTTGGGTGAGGTAGATTTAGAATTTCTATTTATATCCTTCTCTGTTTCAAATTTTCCTAGAAATCTCTTCAGATCACTTGTGTCTTCTTTGCTTCCTCTTTAATTTCTTGGTTTTAATGTAACTAAAATTCTTTCAATTTCTAAGCGTCTGTAATTCTTCCAGGTTATGTATTCAGGTAGAATGATTTGGAGATAGGAACTTCACATAAGTGCATTTGACATTGGCCTTTCTTGGGCTTAGATAACACTAAATTTGATCTTTTCTAGTTCAACATATTAACAGGCAAATTTCATGAATTTTCTTTACAGATAAATAGATTTGATAGTATATATCAAATTTCCACTCATGGAACATTTATATACTTTTGATTTCTTATCCCATGTGATTAGAGCTGCAGTGAAAATGGCTAAGCAACTCTCTGTGGAGAAGGATGGCAAACACTTTAAGTATATTCCAAGGAGTAGTATAGCTGAGTCATCTGTAAGATTTGTTTTTCGCTTTTAAGAATACTCTGCACAGAATTCCAGAGTGTCTCCATGAGTTTTCTTTCCTAACAACAGTGAGCAAGAGTTCCCTTTACTGAACATCTCCCGTGGGACCATGTTAACACTCAATGACATAACTATCCAAATGATTGAACCTTGTTGCCAAATGTGGTCTCATTTCTTAATGCTGCAGGTGGTACTGCTAGTCTAAAGAAACAAACAAGTGAAATCTGGGGTAACATCTTACACAAAACATCCACAATTTATTTCAATCTTTCATCTGGGAACACTAGACTACTAACTCTGTAATGATTTAATGACCAGTACCAGGAACCCTTACTGGAGCACCATGAAGTCCACTTTCAGAAATCCACTGCTGTCAATCGTGTTCCCTTCTTGCCTGATGATGTCCTACAGGATTTCATTGATGAGTGTAATTAAATGCCAATGGGGCCTATTGATGTTATGTGATATACCCAACCTGTGGCTGCCAATGAAGCTGTGCTTAAAAAGAAATGGATAGCTAAAAACACATAGGTGGAGGGACAAGACCAGAGAACAGGGCCTTTTTCCCAGAAACAGATTGTAGGACAGTAGTTAACTAACCATTTTCAGGCATCTGTATACAGAAACATATAGTTATTTTGTCCTTTGCTCAATATAGAGTTAATAATTATATGCATGTATATAGAGTTAATAATTATATGCATGCCCTGTGGCTGCCCTTACTAATTGCCAGAAATGGAATTTTCCATTGCAAAAAATGGGTTTGTTAAGCTAAGGCTCCCCCCCCCAAAAAAAAACCACAAATTGATATGTGAACATGCAAACCCTGTATAAGGTAACCAGACTGTCCACCAAAGACAACACTCACTGTGACTGAGGGCAGGACAACACTAAAGAATTTATAAAGGAATGAAAACTAGAGGATTTATAATGGCATTAGAAGGTCTTATAAGTGGATGAGACTTGGCCAGTTTCCAAAACTTATAACCCAGTTGTTCTTCCTTGTGAATTATTTGATCATGTTAACAGCAATAATACCCAATCCCTTAGACTATTTTTGTGGGTATGTACTAATTCTTTGAGAAAACTTCTGTTTCTCATGTTTTCCAAATTGCAAAAAAAGGGTGGTAAAGGGCACAGAGGTATCAAATTGTTGGTTATATTCTCTAGAGGAAGTGGTACTACAAACCTGAAGAGGCTTAGAAATAGTACTTTTGAAATAAAATAAATTATGTGTGGGTTTGGGAAAGAAATCCTGTTTTTTCTATGTTAAGTGCTAAAGAAAATAACAATAAAAAGAATAATGATGATGACAGAAATAATATATCATGACATGGTTTAAAACAAACAATAAGGGAGCCAGAGAAAAGCCATATTAAATAATCACATCAGTCTATGCTCATTTGGTCCCCTGCTTAACTTCTTTGCTGTCATATTACATATTACTTTAATTCAAATTCTGATTAAATTACTGGTCAGGTCCTGCTGTTTAAACTCTATCCAATTGTACATTGATTCAGTAAAAATAGTTGTTCATAGAACAGAACAGAAATCTATTTATTTGGGGGACAGAGCAAAGATGGTGACTAGAAACACACAGTTTCTGAGCTGTGGAATACCTAAACTTCTGAGTTGGTGATTGGAAGGAACTCTAACCCAGGAAAACAACAGTGAGGCTTTCTAAACAACAGGGAACACTGCAGGAGGTGAAAAATTTGGTCTCAGGTCATGCAGAACTTCTTTGGGGAAGGAGAGAAATGATCCTTTGATCTTGCAGCACTCCCCTCCCCCAGACCTCCCTCCTACTCAGCACAGTGGGCTGGTCTTTCTCAGCACAGACCTAACTGCCTGGGGTATACAGCTGCTGAGGCAGAGCCTCAAGCCCTTTAGTGGCAGGCAAAGACCAGCAGTACATATCCCAGAGTCCCAGATTCATGCAGTGGCTACACCGTCCTCCCAGGGCCTGAGTCTGCTAGTCGCTATCTAGCTCAGCAGGATTTCCATCACTGACAGTATGGCACGCCCAATCCCACAGTGACAGAGAATATGCTATATACTCACCAAAACCAGGCAGAAACATCATACAACCTAGACACACCAGGCACTGGGCCTCGCAAACTTGGAGAGTACAATGAAGAGACCCCAGGACTTCCCAGAAAGCGTCGGGACTAGTAACCCAGTATCCAGTTACAGTGGGATTTTCTAACCTGGTAGAGGAGCAGCACTGAGCTGGCAGGGCAAAACAGCCCTCCAGTTTAAGACAAACCAGGGCCAAACAGGAGAACAGAGTGGTTATCCCATCACTGCTGATGTGACCACCTTGAAATCTCCAGCTGCAGTTAGACCTCAGAACCTGGCAGTGACAGCAGCACAGAACTGGCAGAGCACATCAAAGAAACAGGGACAGGGACAAACCAGAGAGCAGAGAGCCCAGATACCACGATCTCTGCCAAGTGACCTGCCTGTACAACTAGTCCTCAGCACACGCTGAGAGGTCTCAGCTTCCTGAAGAACTCTCCAGATGCCAGAGAGAGACAGTACCAGTCTGATCTGCAGAATCCAAAAACAAACAGGGAAGGTTTCAGATAAGCCAATGTCCAGGGGTAGGTGAAAGAACACTTCCAACATAAATCAGGACTTCATGACTTCACCAGCAAACCCCAAAATCGATGGATACTCCAATTCATCAGAAGCACAGGAAAATGATTTTAAAGCCATGCTTGCCCAATTATTTGAGGCTCATAAGGAGGAAATGAACAAATCTTTCAACATTTGGCCAGTTAATTGGAGGTAAAGAAAGAAGAAATAGACAAAATCCTTAAAGAAACACAGGCAAACATAGCCAAACAAATACATACACAGATAGAGGAAAAAATAGTGGCATATAAAAAGGAAATGAACAAAGAAATAGAGGCCATTGTAGAGAGACAGGAATCCAAATTCAAACACATGAAAGAAATAGTGCAAATAATGATAACAGAATTAGAATCAATAAAGAAAACACAAAATGAGAAAACCTTTGAGCTGGAGAACTTGGAGAAAAAATCAGGAACCACAAAAGTAAGCATCACCAACAGAATACAAGAGATGGAAGAAAGAATCTCTGGAGCTGAGGACACACTTGCAGAAATTGATACTTCTCTCAAAGAAAAAGTTAAATCAGAAAAGTTCCAATCACAAAATATCCAAGAAATCAAGGATGCTATGAAAAGACAAAATCTAAGAATAATAGGAATTCATGAAAAAGAAGACTCCAAACTCCAAGGTTCAAGAAAATCATAGAAGAAAATTTTCCCAACCTAAAGAAAGAGATGTCCACAAATATACAAGAAGCCTACAGAACTCCAAATAGACTAGACCAGAAAAGAAACACATCATGTCACATCATACTCAAAACACTAAATCTACAGAACAGAGAAAAGATATTAAAAGCAGCAAGGGAAAATGGCCAAGTAACATATGAAGGTAGACCTATCAGAATCACATGGGACTTCTCATCAAAAACTATGAAAGCCAGAAGGGCCTGGGCAAGTATTATGGAGATTCTAAGAGATCACAAATGTCAACCCAGACTACTATACCCTGCAAAGCTTTCAATCAACAGAAATGGAGAAAACAAAATATTCCATGATAAAACTAAATTTACACAATATCTACACAGCAAACCAATCCTACAGAAGATACTAGAAGGAAAACTCCAATCCAACGAAAACAAATTCACCCAAGAAAACAGGGCATACAGATAATATTCCAACAAAAATGGAAAGAAAACAAGCAATGAAACAGGGTTAGAGCACGGACTCCATTACAAAAGGAACTAACATGCATTGGTCACTATTATCTATCAATATCAATATCAATGGACTCAACTCACCAATAAAAACACACCGGCTAACAGAATGGTTTCAGAAACAGGATCCAACATTCTGTTGCTTCCAAGAAACAAACCTATGCAACAAAGACAAACACTACCTCAGAGTAAAGGGCTGGAAAACTGTTTCTCAAGCAAATGGTTCCAGAAAACAAGCTGGAGTAGCCATCCTAATATCTAATAAAATAGGCTTTCATCCAAACTTAATCAAAAAAATGAGGGTCACTATATTCTCATCAAAGGAAAAATCCACCAAGAGGACCTAACAATCTTGAATATCTATGCACTAAATACAAGAGCACCGACATTCATAAATGAAACAATATTAAAGCTTAAATCATACATTAATCCTAATACCATAATAGTGGGAGAGTTCAATACTCCACTCTCACCAAGGGACAGATCAACTACACAGACACCAAATAGGGGAATAAAAGCACTCGCAGAATCCCTAAATCAAATAGACCTAATAGACGTCTACAGATCTTTTCACCCAAACTCAAAAGAGTACACCTTCTTTTCAGCACCGCATGGAACCTTCTCCAATATAGACCATATATTGGGGCACAAAACAAGCCTCAACAGATACAAAAGGATTGAAATAGTCCCTTGTATACTATCTGACCACCATGGACTAAAGCTAGACATCAACAACAGAAACAACAAAAAGCCGACACTCACATGGAAACTGAACAACTTACTACTCAATGACAGCTGGGTTAAGGAAGAAATAAAGAAAGAAATTAAGGACTTCCTAGAATTCAATGAAAATGAAGGCACAACATACCCAAATTTATGGGACACTTTGAAAGCAGTGCTCAGAGGAAAATTTATAGCACTAAGTGCCTGTAAGAAGAAATTCGTAACATCACATACAAACAACTTAATGGCCCAACTGAAAAAACTTAGAAAAAAAGAAGCAGATACACCCAAGAGGAGCAGAAGGCTGGAAACAATCAAACTAAGGGCTGAAATCAATCAATTAGAAACAAATAAAACTATCCAAAGAATCAATGAAACAAAAAACTGGTTCTTTGAGAAAATCAACAAGATAGACAAACCCTTAGCTAAACTAACTAAAAAGCAGAGAGAAACTATCCAAATCAGCAAAATCAGAAATGAAAATGGGGACATAACCACAGACAATGAGGAAATCCAAATAATTGTTAGGTCATACTACAAAAGCCTATATGCCACAACATTTGAAAATCTAAATGAAATGGATAATTTTCTTGAAAGATTCCATCTACCAAAACTAAGTCAAGATCAGGTAGAAAGACTGAATAGCCCTTTATCTCCTAAGGAAATTGAAGCAGTCATTAACAGTCTCTCCTCCAAAAAAGCCCTGAACCAGATGGCTTCAGCACAGAATTCTACAAGACCTTCAAAGAAATGCTAACTCCAATTCTCCTCAAACTATTCCACAAAATAGAAACAGAAGGAACACTACCAAACTCATTCTATGAAGCCATAGTCACCGTGATACCTAAACCACACAAAGATTCAACAAAAACAGAGAACTTCAGACCTATCTCTCTTATGAACATTGATGCAAAAATACTCAATAAAATACTTGCAAACTGAATCCAAGAACATATCAAAGATATCATCCACCATGACGAAGTAGACTACATCCCAGGCATGCAAGGATTTTCAACCAAAATCAATCAAAAGAGATAGAGAAGGGCAGTTCATACACATCAAGCATTAAATCCACCAGGAATATATCACAATCCTGAACATCTATGCCCCAAATGCATGGACACCCACATTTATGAAAGAAAAATCAATAAAACTTAAACCACACATAGACCACACACATTAATAGAGGGAGACTTCAAAACCCCACTCTCAACAAAGGACAGGTCAACAAAACAGAAATTAAACATAGAAACAATAACTATGACAGAGGTCATGAATCAAATGGACCTCACAGACATCTCCAGAACCTTTCACCCAACTCACATGAATTTACCTTCTTCTCAGCACCACATGGAACCTTTTCCAAAATAGACCATATAGTTGTAACAAAACAAGCCTCAACAGATACAAGAAGATTGAAATAATTCCTTGTATCTTATCTGATCACCATGGACTAAAAATTGGACCACAATGACAAAAATGGCAAAAGGCCTACACACAGATGGAAATTGAACAACTTGCTTCTAAATGACAGCTAGGTCAGAGAAGAAAAAAAAAAGAAAGGAATTAAAGACTTCCTAGAATTCAATGAAAATGAAGGCACAATATACCCATACTGTGGGACACAATGAAAGCAGTGCTACAAGGAAAGTTCATCCATCCACTAAGGGCCTTCAAAAAAAAATTCTAAACATCTCATGCAAGCAACTTAATGGCTCACTTAATTCACTTAAGAGCCCTATTAAAAAAAGAAGCAGACACACCAAAGAGGAACAGATATGTGAAAATAATCAAATGCAGGGCTAAAATTAATAAATTAGAAACAAATAAAACAATTCAAAGAATCAATGAAACCAAGAGCTGGTTCTTTGAAAAAATCAACAAGATAGAGAAACCCTTAGCCAAACTAACTAAAAGGCAGAGAGAAACTATCCAAATCAACAAAACCCAAAACGAAAAGAGGGACATAACCACAGACAGTGAAGAAATCCAAACAATAATTAGGTCTTACTTCCAAAGTCTATGTGCCACAAAATTTGAAAATCTAAATGAAATGGACAATGTTCTTGACAGATTCTTCATGCCAAAGCTGAATCAACACCAGGTAAACCAATTAAAAAATCTTATATCCCCTAAGGAAATAGAAGCTTTCATCAAAAGAATACCATGCAAAAAAAAAAAAGTCCAGGGCCAGATGGTTTCAGTGCCAAATTCTACCAGACCTTCAAAGAAGAGCTAACACCAATACTCTTCAAAATATTCCACAATATAGAAACAGGAGGAACACTATCAAACTCATTTTATGAAGCCATGGTCACCTTGGTACCTAAACCTCACAAAGACCAAACAAAGAAACAGATTTTCAGGCCAATCTCCCTCATGAACATTGATGTAAATATACTCAATGAAATACTTGCAAACCGAATCCAAGAACACATCAAATACATCATCCACTACAACCAAGTAGCCTTCATCCCAGGCATGCAGGGATGGTTTAATATACAGGAATCCTTCAATGTAATTCACCACATTAAAAAAAAAAAAAAAAAAAAAAAAAAAAAACTGAAGGAGAAAAACCACATGATCGAGATCTCCTTAGATGCTGTAAAGGCATTTGACAAAATCCAACATCCATTCATGTTTAAAGTATTGGAGAGATCAGGGATACAAGACACATACCTGAACATAGTAAAGGTGATATACAGCAAGCCTATAGCCAACATCAAACTCAATGGAGAGAAACTTAAATCATTCCCACTGAAATCAGGGATAAGGCAAGATTGTCCAGTCTCTCCATATCTTTTCAACATTGTAATTGAAGCACTAGCTAGAGTAATAAGACAATTGAAGGAGATACAGATTGGAAAGGAAGAAATCAAAGTATCACTATTTACAGATGATATGATACTATACATGAGTGACCCCAAAAACTCTACCAGGGAACTCCTACAGCTGATAAATATCTTCAGCAAAGTGGCCGGATACAAAATTAACTCAAAAAAATTAGTAGCCTTCCTGTATACAAAGGACAAGGAGAAAGAAATTAGGGAAACAACTCCCTTCACAATAGCCACAAAGGACATAAAGTACCTTGGTATGAACCTAACCAATCAAGTCAAAATCTTGTATGGAAAAAATTTCCAGTCTCTGAAGAAATAATTAGAAGAAGATATCAGAATATGGAAAGATCTCCCATGGTCATGGCTTGGCAGGGTTAATATAATAAAAATGGCCATCTTACCAAAAGCAATCTACAGATTCAATGCAATTCCCATCAAAATATGAAACACAATTATTTACAGATATTGAAAGAAAAATTCACACCATCATATGGACCAACAAGAAACCTAGAAATGCTAAAACAATTCTCTACAGTACAAAATCTTCAGGAGGTATCTGCATCCCTGATCTCAAGCTGTACTACAGAGCAATAATACTAAAAACTGCATGGTACTAGCATAGAAACAGACTGGTGGATCAATGGAATGAAATAGAAGACCCTGATATAATCCCACACACTTATGGACACCTGATTTTTGACAAAATGCCAAATCCATTCAATGGAAAAAAGACAGCATCTTCAACAAATGGTGCTGGTTTAACTGGAAGTAAAAAATGTAGAAAAATGCAAACAGATCCATACATATCACCCTGCACAAAACGAAAGTCCAAGTGGTTTAAAGACTTCAAAATAAAATTAGACACACTAAACCACTTAGACAAAAAAGTGGGGAATGCCCTTGAACTCATTGGCACAGCAGACAACTTCCTGAATAGATCACCAATAGCACAGGCTCTAACAGCAACAATCAAGAAATTGGACCTCATGAAACTGAAAAGCTTCTCTAAAGGAAAGGATACTCTCCTCATAACGAAATAAAATTCTAAAGATTGAGAAAAGATCTTCAACACAATATCTGATAGAGGGCTAATATCAAGTATATATATAAAGAACTAAAAAAGTTAAACAGCAAAAAATCAAGTAATCCAATTAAAAAATGGGGTACAGAACTAAACAGATAATTCTATGCAGAGGAATATCAAATAGCAGAGAAACATTTAAAGACATGCTCAACCTCATTAGCCATCAGAGAAATGCAAATCAAAACAACTTTAAGATTTCACCTTACACCCATCAGAATGGCTAAGATCAAAAACTCAAGAGACAACACATGCTAGAGAGGTTGTGGAGAAAGGGGAACCCTCCTCCAATACTGGTGGAAATGTACACTGGTACAACTACTCTGGAAAGCAATCTGGTACTTTCTCAGAGAACTAGGAATAGTGCTTCCTCAAAATTAAGCTATATCACTATACCAGCTATACCCAAACATTGCTCAAATACACAATAAGGACATTTGCTCAACCATGTTTGTAGCAGCCTTATTTGTAATAGACAGAAGCTGAAAACAGCCCACATGGCCCTCAGTGGAGGAATGGATGCACAAATTGTGATATATCTACACAATGGAATATTACTCAGCAATATTAACAAGGAAATCTTGAAATTTGCAGGTAATGGTGGGATCTGGAAAGGATCATCCTGAGTGAGCTATCCCAGAAGCAGAAAGATGCACATGGTATATACTTACTCATATACACATATAATATAGGATAAACCTACTAAAATCTGTACACCTAAAGAAACTAATCTTTAGCAAGAGGGAGGACTTAAATGCTATCCAGAAAGGCAAAGAGGCTGGACATCAGAGGAAGGAGAAAAAAGGGAACAAGTCAGGAGCCTGACACAGAAGACCTCTGAAACTCTCAGCCCTGCAAACTCTCAATGCAGATACTGATACTTATGTGCAATCTAGAAGCAGAGTGCAGGGAATCTTAGGAAAGAAGTGGGAAATAGTGAGATCTGGAGAGGACAGGAACTCCATAAGGAGAGCAACAGAACCAAAGAAATCTGAGCACAGGGGTCTTTCCCTCAGGACTGCTATTCCAACCAAGAACTATGCATGGAGATAACCAAAGACCCCTGCACAGATGTAACGCATGGCAGTTCAGTATCCATGTGGGTTCCATTGTAATAGGAACAGGGACTATCTCTGACATGAACTGATTGGCCTGCTCTTTAATTTCTTCCCCCTGAGGGGGAAGCAGCATTACCAGGCCACAGATGAAGACAATGTAGGCACTCATGATGAGACCTAATGGACTAGGATCAGAAGGAAGGAAAATAAGTCCACCCATGCATAAAGAGGGTGGAGGAAGGGAGGGTTTGGGATGGGAGGTGGGAGAGCATCATGGCGGGGGATACAAGTAAGTAAAATGTAATTAATAAATAAAAATAAATAAAAAAGAAGCTCTGAAAAAATATAGTCTGTCATGGAACTTGGCTAAACTATTTTTAATGCAAATACTGTACATACCCTTTCACTTCAGGAGATCTATACAAAATCTTCTGCATTGGGAAGCAAGAGACCAGGCCACTGAGAGGAACACTCACTCAGATCTTCATCTTTTTGTCAGCAAAACCTTAAATCAATACCCATAACAATGTTTTCCTCAAGAATAGACCTCCACACATAGAAACCTCTAGGTGTTCTTGATATTTTCCCTATGACTTGAATGGTGGGGCATGCCTAAATGACCAAATACTGTTGTTGAGGTCCAGCTTTAGTCTATGGTGGTCAAATAGAATACAAGGGATTATTTCAATCTTTTTGTATCTGTTGAGGCTTGCTTTATGAGCAACTATATGGTCTATTTTGAAGAAGGTTCCATGCAGTGCTGAAAAGAAGGTATACTCTTTTGAGTTTGGATGAAAAGATATGTAGATGTCTATTAGGTCCATTTGATTTAGGGACTCTGTAAGTGTTTTTATTTCCCTTTTTGGTTTCTGTCTAGTTGATCTGTCCCTTGGTGAGAGTGGAGTGTTGAAGTCTCCCACTATTAAGGTATTGGGATCAATGTGTTATTTAAGCTTTAGTATTGTTTCATTTACGAATGTAGGTGCTCTTGTATTTGGGGCATAGATATTCAAAATTGTGATGTCCTCTTGGTGGATTTTTCCTTTGATGAGAAGGTAGTGGCCCTCCTTATTTTTTTTTTTTTATTAACTTGGGTTGAAAGTGTATTTTATTAGATATTAGGATGGCTATTCCAGCCTGTTTTACTCTGAGGTAGTGTTTATCTTTGTTGCATAGGTGTATTTCTTGGATGTTGGATCCTGTTTCTGCAACCATTCTGTTAGTCTGTGTCTTTTTATTGGGGAGTTGAGTCCGTTGAGGTTGATAGATACTAGTGACCAACAATTGTTACTTACTTTTGATGTGGGGTTGGTGGTGTCAGTGAGTTTCATTGCTTGTATTCTTTTTTTTTTTTTGTGTGTGTGTGTGTGTGTATGTATGTATGTGTGCAGTTATCTATTTCCTCTGTTTCCTTAGATGTAGTTATTTTCTTTGGTTTGGAGTTTCCCTTCTAGTAACTTCTATAGAACTGGGTTACTATGTAGGTATAGTTTACATTTGGTTTTTTTATGGAACATTTTGAATTATCAGTCTATGTTGATTGAAAGTTTTGCTGGGTATAGTAGTCTGGGTTGGAATCTGTGGTCCCTTAAGGACTGTATGATTTCTGTCCAGGCACTTCTGGCTTTCATAGTTTCTGTTGAGAAATCTGGTGTGATTCTGATACGTCTACCTTCATTTGTTACTTGGCCTTTTTCCCTTGCTGCTTTTAGAATTTTTTCTTTGTTTTGTAGGTTCAGCGTTTTGACTATGATGTGACATGAAGAATTTCTTTTCTGGTCTAGTCTACTTGGTGTTCTGTAGGCCTCTTGTATGTTTATAGCCATCTCCTTCTTTAAGTTGGGAAAGTTTTCTTCTATAATTTTCTTTAAAATATTTTCCAGACCTTTGAGCCTGATGTCATCTTTTTCTTCTACTCCTATTATTCTTAGGTTTTGTCTTTTCATGGTGTCCTTGATTTCTTAGATGTTTTGTGTTTGGAACTTTTCTGATTTTATTTTTTCTTTGAGAGATGTGTCTATTTCCACAAGTGTATCTTCGGCTCCTGAGATTCTTTCTTCTTTCTCTTGTATTCTGTTGGTGATGCTTACATTTGTAGTTCCTGATCTTTTCTCTATGTTCTCCAGCTCCTGTTTTTTCTCTATTTGTGTTTTCTTTATTGATTCTAATTGTGTTTTCTTGTCTTGCACCATTTCCTTCATCTGTTTGAATGTGGAGTCCTTCTTTTCAATGACAACTTCTATTTTTTTTTTTTTTGTCCATTTCCTCTCTATATATCACTAATTGTGCCTCTACTTCTTTGGCTATAATTGTCTGTATTTCTTTGAGAGCTTTGTTTATTTCTTCTTTATTTGCCTTCATTTGTGTGGACATTTCTTTGAGATCTTTGTTCATTTCTTCTTTGTTTGCCTTAATTTTCATGGTCATTTCTCTGAGAGCTTATAGTGCTAGGGCAACCTTATGGCCATGCTCTCAGGGGAGTGCCAGAAGGGGTTGGGACTTCTCAGATCCTGAGCAGTGGTTTCTCTCCCAGGGCTGCTAGGGGGCTGCCAATGTGAGGACTTGGTGCTAGACCTTATTGTGATGGACGCAGGAGAGTCTCAGGACATGTTGAATGACCACAGTCCCACATCCCTAGCTGAAGTTTGTTTGCTAGGAGCATCTGGCAGCACTGGGGTCCAGGCACTGTGAAGCCGCTGTGCACCTCTTTATCCTTCCATTTTGCTGCAGCAGGGTTTTGGCAGCATTCTGTTTCTCAGGGGAGTGCCTGAAAGGATTGGGTTTTCTCAGCCCTGATCTCCGGTTTGTGTACAGACAATGTGGTCTGTGGCAGGTTCTGCTGGATGCCTCCTGCCTCCTCTGAAGAGGGAGTAGGGATTTTGAGCTGGGCACACAGCTGCTGTCTGCGCACAGCAGGAGCTCAGTTGTTATGGTGGCAGGTATCCATGGTCAGTGAGACCTTCCAGGGAAAGACTGGGTGACCCGTGTTCAGACTCATAACTTTCCTTCTCCGTGGGGTTTTCTTGTGACTGGGAATCCCAGTCTCTGGCACCCTAGTGTCCACCAATCATCCTGGGAAAGTGATCGAGAACCAAAGGTTTGAACTCCAGCCTGGAGATCCAAAGTCCATGTTACCTGTAATCACTTCCTGGTTCTGGCTGGGTGGCCTGAGAGTGGACCCAACCAATTTCCATGCTGTGGGAGCCTGCTCTCACTTGGGAAACAAGATTACAGTAGTTTTAGGGCCTAGAGATCAGTCTCCTGGTCACTGCATGGCGAGTGCTGTCCTGCTTCTCAGACACAGTGCTCTCCTGGTACCACTATCTTGGCCCCCCTGCACCTGTAATTCTTAAAGGTTATGTATTCTGGTAGAATACTTTGAAGATAGGATCTTCACATAAGTACATTCATTATTAGCCTTTCTTCTTCATTGGATCACACTAAATTGATCTTTTCTAGTTCATTGTATTAACAGGCAAATGTCATGATTTTTCTTTACAATTATATAGGATTTGATAGTATATATCAAATTTCCACTCATGGAACATTCATATACTTTTTATGTCTTAGCCCATGTGAATAGAGATGCAATGAAAATGGCTAAGCAACACTCTCTGGAGAAGGATGGCAAGCCCTTTGGATATATGCCAAGGGGTAGTATAACTGGGTCATCTGTAAGATTTGATTTTTTTTGCTTTTCAGAATTATCTGCACTGAAATACAGACTGGTCAATCCTCCCTAATATTAGGAACATGCTAACACTCTATGACATAACTGTCCAAATGATTGGACACAGTTGCCAAAATTTGGTCTCATTACTTAATGCTGTGGTGGGTATTGCTATTCTAAAAAAAAATGAAATCTGGGTTAAAATCTTACACACAATTACACACAATTTATTTCATGCTTTCATCTGGGAACACTAGGCCAGTATCTCTCTAATGATTATATGACCAGGACCAGGACTCCTTACTGGACCACCATGAAGTCCAATTTCAGAAATCCACTCCCATCGATCCTGCTCCTTTCTGGGTTGATGATGGCATATGATTTTTTATTGATGAATGTCATTTATTGATGACAAAGGGTCCTATTAACGTTATGTGATATATCCAACCCAGAGCTGCCAAAGATGCTGTGGTTAAAAAGAAATAGATATCTAAAAACATACAGGTGGAGGGAGGAGACGAGAGAGCAAGGGTTTTCTCTAAGAAAGAGCTGTTAGGACAGTAGCTAACTTACCATATAAAGGCATCTGGTCCCAGAAACATATAGTCATTTTGATCTTTGCACACTCATGCAAACTTCCAAGGTTTTGTTGTGCTAGAAAGGATATATGTGGGAATTTATCTTTTGAGATAAGAATATAGAGGTAATAATTATATGCATGTGCTGTAGCTTCCCTTCCTAAATGCCAGAAATGGATTTTTCAATTTAAAATCTTGGGGTTGTTAAGCTGAGGGTACAGAAGAACAAAAAATGAATATGTGAACATGCAAACCCTGTACTAAGTAACCAGACTGTCTATCAAAGACAACATTCACTGTCACTGAGGGCAGGTCAACAATAAAGAATTTATAAAGAGATGAAAATTAGAGGATATATAATGGGATGAGGAGGACTTATAAGTGGATGAAATTGGGCTAATTTCCAACACTTATAACCCAGTTGTTCTGCCTCATGAATTAATTCATCAGTATATCAGCAATATTACCCAATCCCTTAGGCTACTTTGTGGGTATGTACTAATGCTTTGACAAACATGTGTTTCTGATGTTTTCCAAACTGCAAAGACAGGGTGGTCAAGGGTCCAGAAGTATCAAAATGTTGGTTATATTCCTTGAGGAAGTTGTCCTATAAAACTAAAGAGGCTTAGAAATACTAAACTTGAAATAAAGAAAATTATGTCTGGGTTTTTGAAATAAAACCTGTTGTTTCTATGTTAAGTACTAAGGAAAATAATAATAATAAAAAAATGATGCTGGTGAATACAATACATCTTGACATGGTTGAAAAACAAACAAACAAACAAACAAACAAAAACAACAGACTCCAAGGGAGCAAGAGAAAAGCCTTATTAAATAATCACATCAGTCTATGCTCTTTTAATCCCCTGGTTAACTTCTTTGCTGTCATACTACTTGGGACTTTCATTCAAATACTGAGTAAATTTCTGGTCACTTCATGCTGTTTAAACTCTCTATCCAATTGTACATTGATTCAGTAAAAATAGTTATTCATAGAACCACACAGATATTTATTTATTTATTTCAATTTACATCTTAAAGGCAGCCATTTCCCTACTCTCCCACTGATTACTCCTTTCCTCTTCCCCATATCCCTCCTCCTCTACTCCACATTAAGAACCCACCCTATGCTCCCACACTCATTCATCAAGACACATCAGGACTGATATCCTCTTCTCCACTGTGGCTTGTAGAGAAAGTTCAACCAGGGATAAGTTATGGAAGAATAGGCATCAGAGTCCTTGTTAGTAAAACTCACACCCCTTTAGAGCAGCATGAGTTCATGATTGCCTTAGCAAGTTGGGAGTGTAAAAGAACTTCCAAACATGCAGTAGGCTTTTATTCAAACTCTCTCCCCTGGAACTCCATTTTCTTGTTGTTGCTCTTGTTGATGATGAAGCTCTTCACCACTCTAAACTAATTAAGACAAAGGAAATCTCAAGGTTGTCTTGAATTGGATTTCCCTAATTACTGAGGGCAAGGAAAATATTCTGAGTTACTCTTAGGTATATTTTTCATCATTTGACATCTCTGATCATATTCCTGGCTCATATTTTTTTAATCTTTTAGGAGTAATTTACAATATTTATCCCTTACATTTCTCCTGATGAAATACCCATATACCAATCCTGCAGCTCCTTCAAAATCATAGGTACAACTTTTTAATTATATAAATATTTTACACTCATTACACATCATTCAAATTGTGTGCCAGCTGTAGCAACTTCCATCATTATGTCCCCATTCCAAAGTCCCTCCCTCTTCTCCTCCCATGTCCTTCTCCATGTCCACTGATGGAAGAGGTGTGACTCTTCAGTCTGAACCTAGTGTATCAAGTCTCATCAGGACTGGCTGCATTGTACTCCTCTGTATCCTGACAGGAATGCTCTGTCCTCAAGTTTGGTTATCAATGAGTCAGCAACAGAATTCATGTCAGTGTCAGAACCTGTTCCCATTACTAGGGAAAAAACTTGGATGCTGAGCTGCCATGGGCTACCTCAGAGCTTGGGATTTAGATGATACCCATGAATGTTCCTTAGTTGGAGTATCAGTATCAGAAAAGTATTCTGTATACAGATATTTTGGTTTTTCTGCTCCCCTTTGTTCAGTTCCTCTCCAAATGTTACTATATCCCTCAATTTTTTAAGGTTTTCTGTACTCTGCCCAAAGCTTGGTTATGAGTCTCAGCATCTTCTTTTGTATTGTGTTGGGTAGAGTCTTTCAAAGGCCCTCTGTGGTATACTCCTTTCCTGTTTACTTTTTTTTTCTCCTTCTTCATATGACCATTCCATTTCTCTTCTGAGTGGTGATTGATCATCTTACCCTGGGTAGTCCTCCTTGTTTGCCATCTATATGTGGACTGAGTTTACTATGTTTATCCTACATTATATTCCTAGTATACTCTTATAAGTGAGTATATATTGTGTATGTGTGTTTCTGCTTCAGGGATACCACACTAAGGATGATCCTTTCTAGACCCCACCATTTCCCTGAAATATTCATTATTTTTTTAAATGCTGAGTAGTATTCAATGTGAAAATATACCACTATTTCTTTCATCCAATGAGGGAGATATGTTTTTCTATGCTTTTCTGGCTATTTATGAATAACTGTGCAATGAACATGTTTGAGGAAGCATCCTTGTTGTGTACTTGGGCATATATTGGATATATGCCTACAAGTGGTATAGATGGATCTTGAGGAATTGTTCTTTATAATGGTCTAAAAAAAATCACCAGAAATCTTTCAAAAATAGTGTTACCAGATGAAATTACAAACAGCCATGGGGGGGGGGGTCCTTTCTCCTCATCCACATCCTCTCAGCACATATGTTATTTAGGTACTTTGCTGTTTTTTGTTTGTTTGTTTGTTTTGTTTTGTTTTTTGTTTTTGTCAGTCTCTATTCTGGATGTAAATCCTTTGCCTTATAAATAGCTAGAATAGAATCTTCCACATTCTATCTGATTTCATTTCTCCAGGTTGTCTGGTTGCTTAACAGTACATAAATGAACTAAAATACTTTCATGAATTACCATATGTCAGCACTAATTTGTGGTATAATTTTTTTACCAAAAAGATATTCCACTATGGGGTTTTCAGCAGAGAAGACTATTTGTACATGGGTTTAAGCTGATAGAAAGTCTCTGGTAGCTGGCTGTCAACTGTACTAGGTTTTCAGAATTTCTGTGTAGCTATGATCTTTTTCTTTGAGTAGATGATCAAGCAAATGCTCATGTGCACATTTGGCATACCTAAATCTAGCCACTGTTTCCAGAATAAGAAACTTGTTTGTTTGTTTGATTGATTGCTTTTTGTCTGATTACCAGAATCTCCCATGTATACATGGGTAAATCTTTCTCAACCAACAGGGAGTGTTCCTTCCCTTGAGGACCAAGCTTTCAGAATCCCCCCTCTATATGGCCCAGAATTTATGTTCTGTAATATAGAGAAAGACCATTCTCACTGTTGCTTGGAGACTCCAGCACTACTTCAAGCCTATTCTCCCTCACTAACAAGCATCATGAATATCCATGCTAGTGTATGAAATAGCGTTTCCTTGGGTTAGGCCTGATGTGAGTTCAAAAAAAAAAGATTCATAGAAGAAAGAGCCAAGGCTGGGACATGCACAACTCATAGTGATATCATTCTATTAATCAGGAAGGTAAAGACACACACACACACACACACACATATATGCATAAACTTACCTGAACAAACATGAACAATGCACACACCTTTGTTTATTTTGAGTAATTGAAATCTCCTTGTTTTTTCCTACAAAACCAGTAGTCCTTATCTGTGTCTACTCTGAGACATGTCCCATAAATTCCACCACCTATGCCCACTGTGGACTTGCTTCTTGACTCTCTGGGGTATAGCTTGATGTACAGAAACAAAGAGCTTATATGAGACAAACATGAACACATAAAAACACATGTGCACAAGAATGTACACAGACACAGACATGCAGGCACAACCACAGCAACACAAAGACTGACATTATAACAATCAGAATCATGTTTGGGAGCCTAAGGATGAAAAAAAGGTGAGATAAAATTCTCTCTATGTGGACTAGCACACACAGTTTCTGAGCGGTGGGATACCTGATCTTCTGAGATGGAGAATGGAAGGACCCCCAACCCAGGAAAACCACAGCAAGGCTTTCTGAACACCAGGGAACATCGCATGAGGTGAAAACTTTGGCCTCCGGTCACCCGGAGACTTGCTTGGGGAAGGAGAGAAACGATCCTTTGTTCTTGCGGCACTCCCTTCCCCCAGACCTCCTTCCTCTTCAGCACAGTAGCACAGCCGACTCATCTTTCTCAGCGCAGACTTAACTGCCTGGGAATACAGCTGTTGAGACAGAGCCCCAAGCCCTTTAGTGGCAGACAAAAGCCAGCAGTACGTGTCCCTGGAGTCCCAGATTCGCACAGCGAATCTCCTAGACACCATACTAGCTCCTCAGGATGGCCATCACTGACAGTACGGCCCGCCCAATCCTACAGTGACAGAGAATACGCTATATACTCACCAAAACCAGGCAGAAACGTCATACAACCTGGACACACCAGGTGCTGGGCCTCCCAAGCTTGGAGAGCACAAGGAAGAGATCCCAGGACTTCCCAGAAAGCATTGGGACTAGCAACCCAGTCTCCAGTTACAGCGGGATGTGGCAGAGGAGCAGCACTGAACTGGCGGGGCACCACAGCCCTCCAGTTTAAGACTAACCAGGGCCAAACCAGAGAACAGAGAGCCTGGTTACCCCATCCCTGCTGAAGTGACCACCCTGAAATCTCCAGCTGCAGCAAGACCTCAGAACCTGGCAGTGACAGCAGCACAGAACTGGCGGAACACATCAAAGAAGCAGGGCCAAACCAGAGAGCAGAGAGCCCAGGATACCAAGACCTCTGCCAAGAGACCTGCCTGTAAGTGAGTGCACCCTTGAGAATCTGCAGTTCCCCAGATCCTGGATCTTTCTAAATCAGAAGCCAGGCATTGAGCCCCCATCAAACGCACATGCCCACTTTGGGAAACAGAGGGGCACTAGGGACATTGAAGTTCCTGCCCTGTGGGCCTGATTGAGGAGTTAAGACAGTTAATGCCAGAAATTGCGCTGCGATCATCATTAGCGCCTGCAACATATACAGTGCAGAGCCCCTCCCACACACTCAAGGGTTCAACATTAGCCATCACCCTGTCCCTCGAGAAACTCATCCACACACACTTACACACACAGACACACACACACGCGCGCGCACACACGCTTGCATTTGCCCCGTTTGTGCTTGCTTACTTTCCTCCCACAGGTACAGCTAGTCCTCAGCACACGCTGAGAGTGCTCAGCTTCCTGAAGAACTCTCCAGACACCAGAGAGAGACAGCAGAATCCAAAAACAAACAGGGAAGGTTTCAGATAAGCCAATGGCCAGAGGTAGGCAAAATAACACTTCCAACATAAATCAGGACATCATGACTTCACCAACAAACCCCAAAATCGATGGATACACCAATTTAGCAGAAGCACAGGAAAATGATTTTAAAGCCATGCTTGCCCAATTATTTGAGGCTCATAAGGAGGAAATGAACAAGTCTTTCAAAGAGATGGCCAGTCAATTGGACGCAAAGAAAGAAGAAATAGACAATATCCTTAAAGAAATACAGGCAAACATAGCCAAACAAATAGATACACAAGTAGAGGAAAAAATAGTGGCATATAAGAAGGAAATGAAAAAAGAAATAGAGGCCATCGTAGAGAGACAGGAATCCAAATTCAAACACATGAAAGAAATGGTGCAAGGCATGAAAACAGAATTAGAATCAATAAAGAAAACACAAAATGAGAAAACCCTTGAGCTAGAGAACTTGGAGAAAAGATCAGGAACCACAAAAGTAAGCATCACCAACAGAATACAAGAGATGGAAGAGAGAATCTCTGGAGCTGAAGACACACTTGCAGAAATGGATACTTCTCTCAAAGAAAAAGTAAAATCAGAAAAGTTCCAATCACAAAATATCCAAGAAATCAAGGATGCTATGAAAAGACAAAATCTAAGAATAATAGGAATTCACGAAAAAGAAGACTCCAGACTCCAAGGACCAGAAAATATTTTCAAAAAAATCATAGAAGAAAATTTTCCCAACTTAAAGAAAGAGATGTCTATAAATATACAAGAGGCCTACAGAATTCCAAATAGACTAGACCAGAAAAGAAACACATCACGTCACATCATAGTCAAAACACTAAATCTACAGAACAAAGAAAAGATATTAAAAGCAGCAAGGGAAAAAGGCCAAGTAACATATGAAGGTAGACCTATCAGAATCACACCGGACTTCTCATCAGAAACTATGAAAGCCAGAAGGGCCTGGGCAAGTATCATGGAGACTCTAAGAGATCACAAATGTCAACCCAGACTACTATACCCTGCAAAGCTTTCAATCAACAAAGATGGAGAAAACAAAATATTCCATGACAAAACTAAATTTACACAATGTCTACAAAGCAAACCATCCCTACAGAAGATACTAGAAGGAAAACTCCAATCCAATGAAAACAAATTCACCCAAGAAAACAGGGCATACAGATAATGTCCCAACAAAAATGAAAAGAAAACAAGCAATGAAACAGGGTTAGATCATCGACTCCATTACAAAAGCAACTAACGTGCATTGGTCACTATTACCTATCAATATCAATGGACTCAGCTCACCAATAAAAAGACACAGGCTAACAGATTGGTTTCAGAAACAGGATCCAACATTCTGTTGCATCCAAGAAACAAACCTATGCAACAAAGACAAACACTACCTCAGAGTAAAGGGCTGGAAAACTGTTTTTCAAGCAAATGGTTCCAGAAAACAAGCTGGAGTAGTCATCCTAATATCTAATAAAATAGACTTTCAACCCAAGTTAATAAAAAAAGATAAGGAGGGCCACTATATTCTCATCAAAGGAAAAATCCACCAAGAGGACATCACAATCTTGAATATCTATGCCCCAAATACAAGAGCACCGACATTCATAAATGAAACATTATTAAAACTTAAATCATACATTGATCCTAATACCTTAATAGTGGGAGACTTCAACACTCCACTCTCACCAAGGGACAGGTCAACTAGACAGACACCAAATAGGGAAATAAAAGCACTCACAGAATCCCTAAATCAAATGGACTTAATAGACGTCTACAGATCATTTCACCCAAACTCAAAAGAGTGCACCTTCTTTTCAGCACCGCTTGGAACCTTTCCCAAAATAGACCATATAGTGGGCCACAAAGCAAGCCTCAACAGATACAAAAGTATTGAAATAATCCCCTGTATACTATCTGACCATCATGGACTAAAGCTCGACCTCAACAACAACAGAAAAAACAAAAAGCCGACAGGCACATGGAAATTGAACAACTTACTACTCAATGACAGCTGGGTTAAGGAAGAAATAAAGAAAGAAATGAAAGACTTCCTAGAATTCAATGAAAAGGAAGGCACAACATACCCAAATGTATGGGACACATTGAAAGCAGTGCTCAGAGGAAAATTTATAGCACTAAGTGCCTGCAAGAAGAAATTCGTAACATCACATACAAACAACTTAATGTCCCAACTGAAAACCCTAGAAAAAAAAGAAGCAGATACACCCAAGAGGAGCAGATGGCTGGAAATAATCAAACTAAGGGCGGAAATCAATCAACTAGAAACAAATAAAACTATCCAAAGAATCAATGAAACAAAAAGCTGGTTCTTTGAGAAAATCAACAAGATAGACAAACCCTTAGCCAAACTAACTAAAAAGCAGAGAGAAACTATCCAGATCAGCAAAATCAGAAATGAAAATAGGGACATAACCACAGACAGTGAGGAAATCCAAACAATTATTAGGTCATACTACAAAAGCCTATATGCCACAAAATTTGAGAATCGAAATGAAATGGATAATTTTCTTGAAAGATTCCATCTACCAAAACTAAGTCAAGATCAGGTAGAAAGACTGAATAGCCCTATATCTCCCAAGGAAATTGAAGCAGTCATTAACAGTCTCCCCTCCAAAAAAAAGCCCTGGACCAGATGGCTTCAGCGCAGAATTGTACAAGACCTTCAAAGAGGTGATAACTCCAATTCTTCTCAAGGTATTCCACGAAATAGAAACAGAAGGAACACTACCAAACTCATTCTATGAAGCCATAGTCACCTTAATACCTAAACCACATAAAGACCCAACAAAAAAAGAGAACTTTAGGACTATCTCTCTTATGAACATTGACGCAAAAATACTCAATAAAATACTTGCAAACCGAATCCAAGAACACATCAAAGATATCAACCACCATGACCAAGTAGGCTTCATCCCAGGCATGCAAGGGTGGTTCAACATATGGAAATCCATCAATGTAATCCACTACATAAACAAACTGAAGGAGAAAAACCACATGATCATCTCCTTAGATGCTGAAAAAGCATTTGACAAAGTCCAACACCCATTCATGTTTAAAGTCTTGGAGAGATCAGGGATACAAGGCACATACCTAAACATAGTAAAGGCAATATATAGCAAGCCTATAGCTAACATCAAACTCAATGGAGAGAAACTTAAATCAATCCCACTGAAATCAGGGACAAGACAAGGCTGTCCATTGTCCCTATATCTCTTCAACATAGTACTTGAAGTCCTAGCCAGAGAAATAAGACAACTAAAGGAGATCAAGGGGATACAAATTGGAAAGGAAGAGGTCAAAGTCTTACTATTTGCAGATGATATGATAGTATACATGAGCGACCCCAAAAATTCAACCAGAGAACTCCTTCAGCTGATAAACACCTTCAGCAAAGTGGCAGGATACAAAATGAACTAAAAAAAAAATCAGAAGCCCTCCTGTATACCAAAGACAAAAAGGCTGAGAAAGAAATTAGGGAAACAATACCCTTCACAATAGCCACTAATAACATAAAGTACCTTTGTGTGACTCTAACCTAGCAAGTGAAAGACCTGTTAGAGAAAAACTTCAAGTCTCTGAAAAAAGAAATTGAAGAAGATATCAGAAGATGGAAAGATCTCCAGTCTCATGGATTGGTAGGATTAACATTGTGAAAATGACCATACTGCCAAAAGCAATCTACAGATTCATGCAATGCCCATCAAAATACCAACTCAATTCTTTACAGACCTGGAAAAAAAGATTCTCAGCTTCATATGGAGAAACAAAAAACCCAGAATCTCCAAAACGATCCTGTACAACAACAGATCATCTGAAGGTATCACCATCCCTGATCTCAAGCTGTACTACAGGGCAACAGTAATAAAAACTGCATGGTATTGGCATAGAAAAAGAAAGGAGGATCAATGGAACTGCATAGAAGACCCAGAAATAAACCCACGCACCTATGAATACTCAATATTTGACAAAAACCAAATCCATTCAGTGGAAAAAAGACAATATCTTCAACAAATGGTGCTGGACCAACTGCAGAAAAATGAAAATAGATTCATATTTATCACCCTGCACAAAACTAAAGTCAAAGTGGATGAAGGACCTCAACATAAAACCAGATACTCTAAATCAATTGGAAAAAAAAATAGTGGGGAAGAGCCTAGAACTCGTTGGCACAGGAGAAAACTTCCTGAACAGAACACCAACAGCACAGGCTCTAAGAGCAGCAATCAATAAATGGGACCTCATGAAACTGAAAAGCTTCTGTAAAGCAAAGGACACTGTCATCAAAACAAAACAACTGCCTACAGATTGGGAAAGAATCTTCACTAACCCTTTATCTGACAGAGGACTAATATCCAGTATATACACAGAACTAAAGAAGCTGAAAAGCAGCAAACCAATTAATCCAATTAAAAAATGGGGAAAAGAGCTAAACAGAGAATTCTCAACAGAGGAATATCGAGTGGCAGAGAAACACTTAAAGAAATGCTCATCCTCATTAGCCATCAGGGAAATGCAAATCAAAACGACCCTGAGATATCACCTCATGCCCATCAGAATGGCCAAGATGAAAAACGCAAGCAACAACATATGCTGGAGAGGTTGTTGAATAAGGGGAACACTCCTCCACTGCTGTTGGGAATATAAATTAATACAACCACTCTGGAAAGCTATCTGGCACTTTTTAAGACAATTAGGAATAGTGGTTCCTCAAGACCCAGCTATACCACTGCTAGGTATATACCCAAAGTTTGCTCAAGTACACAAAAGGGATACTTGCTCAACCATGTTTATAGCAGCTTTATTTGTAATAGCCAGAACCTGGAAACAACTCAGATGTCCATCAATAGAAGGATGTGTTCAGAAATTGTGGTATTTCTACACAATGGAATACTACTCAGCAATCAAAAAGGAAGAAATCATGAAATTTGCAGGCAAATGGGATCTAGAAAAGATCATTCTGAGTGAAATATCCCAGAAGGAGAAAGACAAACATGGTATATACTCACTTATATAGACCTATAAGATATGATAAACATAATGAAATTTATACACCTAAAAAAAGATAATCAAGAGAGCAGACATGGGGTAAGATGATCAATCCTTGTTTAGAAAGACAGATGGGATGTTCATTGAATGTATGACAGAAGTCTAATGAGCACATCTGAAAGACACTAGCAGTGTTTTCAAAGCAAAGACTCATGATCAAACCTTTGGCAGAGTACAGGGAATCATAAGAAAGAAGGGGAGTTAGTCTGATAAGGAAAGGATAGGAGCTCCACAAGGACCAAACGTATCTGGGCACAGGGTCTTTTCTGAGAAGACATTCAACCAAGGACCATGTATGGATACAACCTAGAACCTCTGCTCAGATGTAGCCTGTGGTAGCTCAGTAACCAATTGGTTTCCCAAGTGAGGGGAACAAGTAATATTTCTAACAGGAACTTAATGACTGGCTCTTTGGCCTCTCCACCCCCCAAGGGAGGAGTAGTCCTGTTAGGCCTCAGAGGAGGGCTCTGCAGCCAGTTCTGAAGATACCTGATAAAACAAGATCAGATGGGGAGGAGGTCTTTCCCTATCAGTGGACTTGGAAAGGGGCAGGGTGGAGATGAGGGAGGGAGGGAGGGACTAGGAGGGAATGAGGGATCGGGACAAGGCTGGGATACAGAGTTAATAAAATGTAACTGATTAGAAAAAAATAAAATAAAATAAAGAAATTTATTTATTTATTTCACATCGCATCTTAATGGCAGCCATGTCCCTACTCTCCTCATGGTTCCTCATTTCCTCTTCCCCATAACCCTTTTCTCCTACTTCACATTAAGAAGAACCCACCCTATGCTCCCCCTCCATCTCATTAAGACACACCAGGACTGATATCCTCTTTTCCACTGTGGCTTGTAGAAGAAGTTCAACTAGGGGAAAGTTACTGAAGAATAGACAACAGAGTCCTTGTTAGTAAAACTCACACCTCTTTAGAGCAGCATGATTGCCTTAGCAAGTAGGTAGTGTAAAAGGACTCACAAAACTGCAGTAGGCCTTTTATTCAACCTCTCCCCCCTTGTAATCCATTTTCTGTCATTGCTGTTATTGATGATGATGCTCTTCAGCAGGAATGCTCTGTCCTCAAGTCAGGTGATCAATGAGTCAGCAACAGAATTCATGTCAGTGTCAGAACCTATTCCCATTACTAGGGAAACATCTTGGATTTTGAGCTGCCATGGGCCACCTCAGAGTTGGGGTTATAGATTATAGCCATGAATGGCCCTTGGTAGGAGTATCAGTTACACAAAAACCTCTGTACAAAGATATTTTGGTTCTTTTGCCTTCCTTGTGGAGTTCCTCTCCAAATGTTACTATATCCCTCAATTATTTTAAGGTTTTCTGCACTCTGCCCAAAGATTGGTTATGAATCTCAGCATCTTCTTTTGAATAGTGCTGGGCAGAGTCTTTCAGAGGCCATTTGTGGTACACTCCTTTCCTGTTTTCTTTTTTCTCCTTCTTCATATTACCATTCCATTTCTCTTCTGAGTGTTGATTAATCATTGTACCCTGGGTAGTCCTCCTTGATTAACATCTTTATGTGGACTGATTGTACTATGTTTATCCTACATTATATGCCTAGTTTCCTCTTATGAGTGAGTATCATTGTGTGTGTGTTTCTGCTTCTGGAATACCTCATTTAGGATGATATTTTATAGACCCCACCATTTCCCTGAAATATTCATTATTTTTTAATTGATGAGTATTATTCAAGCTGAAAATATACCACTATTTCCTTTCCTCCAATGGGGAAGATATGTTTTTTTTTTTTTTCATCTAGTTTTTGGCTATTTATGAATAATGCTGCTATGAACATGTTTGAGCAATATCCTTGTTGTGTACTTGATCACATATTCAATATATGCCTAGGAGGGTTATAATTTGATCTTGAGAAATTGTTATTTATTATGGTCTATGAAATCACCAGATTCATTTCTAAAGTAGTTATACAAGATGACATTCCAACCAGCAATGGAGGGGTGTTTTCCTTTTTCCACATTCTTTCAGCACGTTTTGTCTCTTGATTTTTTAATGTCATTTAGGTATTTTGCTGTATTTTTTTTTTTTTTTTTTTTTAGTTTCTATTCTGGATGTAAATCCTTTGCCTTATAAATACCTAGAAAAGAATCTTCCACATTCTACCTGTTTTCATTTCTCCACGTTGGCTCTTTGCTTAACTGTACATAAACTAAAATACTTTCATGAAGTCCCACATGTCAGCACTTATTTTTGGTATATCTGTTCCTTTTCCTGAAAAGCCATTCCACTATGCAGTTTTCAGCAGTGAAGGCTACTAGTACATGGGTTTAAGTTGACTGAAAGTCTCTTGTAGCTGGCTGTCAACCATACCAGGTTTTCATAATTTCTGTGTAGCCATGATCTTTTCTCAGGGCGGATGATTAAGCAAATGCCCATGTGCACATTTGGCATATTTAAATCTAGCCATTGATTTCAGAATAAGAATCCTATTGGTTTGTTTGATTGTGTTTGGTCTGATTACTAGAAGACCTGTCATGTATACATGGGTAAAGCTTTCTCAACACACAGGAAGCACTCCTTCCCTTGAAGACCATGCCTTCAGAATCCCCCCTCTATATTGCCCAGAATTTCTGTGCTGTAATCTAGAAGAAGACCACTGTCACTGTTGCTTGGAGAAACTACCACCACTTCAAGCCTATTATCCCTCATTAACAAGCATCCTAGAATATTCATGCAAATTTAAAAATAGAGTTTCTCTGGTTAGGCATGATCTGATTTAAAAAAGTTTCATAGAAGCAACAGACAAGACAGGGATATGACACAACTCTTAGTGATACCATTCTATTCATCAGAGAGGTTAACACACACACACACACACACACACACACACACACATATATACAAACATGCCTGAACTAACATGAATCATGCACCTACCTTTGCTGATTTTTGGTAATTGAGACCTACTTGGTTTTTCCTACAGAATCAGTTGTCCTTATCTGTGTCTAGTCTGTGATGTGTCCTCTATATTCCACAGTCTCTGCCTACTGTGGCCTTGCTTCTTGACTCTGTGTGGTATAGCTTGATGTTGAGGAAAAAAAAGCTTATAATAGACACACATGAAAACACACATATGCATAAGAATGTACACATACACAAACATGCAGGCACAAGCACAGCAACACAAAGACAGACACCCTAACAATCAGGGCCATGTTTGGGAAACTAAGGATCAAAAAAAAAAAAAAAGCCTACATTTAATTTGCTCTTTGTCCCACATTTAATCTCTTAATGATTGGCTTGTGATGGATTCTTGGTGAGGTAAACTACATGAAAATGCAATTGTAAATATTCATTGAGTAATAGGGTTCATAATGATGAAATCATTTGCATTTAGAAATAAGAGTTTATGTAAACTTTTAAGTAAGATTTATTATATAGCCCTAGAAATGTTTAGAGAAGTGAATAGTTATTTCATCTGATCTTTCTTTGATCCTGAAGATGAACATGATAGAAAGAAAGAGCTTTGTCACAACATGCATATTTCTGACGCCTATATGCATATTATATACTCAACACAACAGTTCAGATACCTAGAGAGGTTAATTGACAGGTACTTGATGTTCCAGAAATAATAGTTCAATGTCTACCTCGCTACAAGCATACATATATTCATAGATTAAACATGGATCAATGGCTAGAAAGAGGGATACACATACATATTGATGTTATACAGATAGTTGCAACATAACTACCTGCCTATGTAAATAGATAATAGATTAGAAGTCAGATTTAATGGTAAACTAGAAATTAAAAACACAGTACCTTTAACTTCATGAACATACACTTAGCATTAATTACTACACCTAATTAAGATTAAATGAGTGCACATTTAGATTTCAGAGTTGTACACCAACAAAAACACAAAGAAAAAGAAATTAAAAAATAAAACAACAACCTCAATGTTCAATTGATAAACAAAGATTTGCTTAGTAATAAGTCTGTCCATTATTCCAGGGTATATTCAAGAAATACACTCTGAAAGCCTTCTTCACTCTATGTAACTGCTTCAGTTATTACCATGTACCAACTTATACTTAAATTCTACTAGATAGGAGTGCTACTAGAGTTATTTATGATTATGAAGATATATAGCCACACAACCTCTGTTTAAGAATGCAGACTTTAAAGACACAACTACAGTAAAAAAAAATAAAAATCTTCCAAATAAGATCAAAGACACTGTCAGCAAGTGAAAACACTGAACACAAAATCATGGAAAAATATATACACATAAAATATATATTCATGTGAATACTGCTTATTGTGTGAATACTGTTTAAAATATTTACATTTGTAAACTAGAATTACATAACAGTATGTCTTTGAAACAGAAGGGAAAAATATAGGCAATCATTGTGTTTTCCAAATAAGCTGAAAATGTGAAAAAAATAAGCATTTGGTTGCTGGTTTGAATGACATTAGATGAATCTTGGAGCAACATTCCAAGATTGCGGTGGGATGTGCTAGACTTGATAGGCCAGAAATTTTGCATTCAAACACAAAGGTCTGTACACTTAAGTTGGGACCACTCCAGTAATGATGAATGTCATGAACATGATGACTGCTCTTCCAGGCTCTTCTTGCTGTTTTTGACATAAACCTGAGAAAATGAATATTATATTGTCAGTAAGGCAAATCCCCAGATCTTTGGCCACATTGTGTAAATATGGATTCTCTTTTAGCATAGTGGAATAGTATGATACCTGCTAGGTCAGAAGTTAAAATAGGCTTCCTTTAAGAAAAAGGAAGTTCTGGAATTCCCTTGATTAGAAGTAGCGGTGTTTGAAAAACCCAGTAGTCAGAATATTTGTATGAAACACTTGGTTAATGTGTGCACAATTGAAGGACTCATAATGAGAAGACATATGTCCCCAAAACTACTCAGAGTCTTAGTGAGAGACTAGATCAGTGGGTCAGAAGTAAGAAGTCTCAGGTTTGCCAACAGACAAGGTGATTGAATGAAATTCCAACAGCCACGGAGAAAGCACATGGCTTTTATGGTTACAGGGGAAATATTTGAAATCCTCTTGCAGAATGTGGGTAAACATGTGATGGGTAAGCTAGCATGTTGAATTTGGTAGAATTGAAATTTGCTAACTGTCTCCTTCACATGAGGTCAGAGACCCAACTACCTCATGGATTAGCTATCATTGCAGTACTGTCTTATCAAATTTCAGCTCCTCATCAGTAACTAAAATGTCTCTACACTGTAGTAAAAGTGGTGCCAAGTCAGGCAGAACTCTGCGTATTTGTCGAAAAGTCTGGATGAAAGTCCAGTGCTGGTTTTCATTATCCAGCATATGTTCAGCTGCTCTGGAATAGGAGTGAATGATAGGGACCACATCATTTGGCTTTCTGTGTTGAAGTAGGGATCTGTGTTAATGGGCTCTACTTTCTACTCTTCTACTTTGTTACTTTAAGCCTGTGTTTATTGAGGTAACTTTAGATGTAGAAAAATATTCTAGGGCCTAAAGTTTAAGTGGAGAATATATATATATATATATATATATATATATATATATATATGCCCTGAAACAGAAGAATACAGTGTGAGGAGTCCCTCTTTGGTTGATAATGCATCCTGGAAGACCACCTAAATGAAATAAGGAGACATATGTTCCCCCTGGGAAAAGCAGACACAGTAGATTGGTAGACCATGGTTCACAACAAAAGGATCTGAACCGTGATTACACTGTTCTAGTAATTCCATTCCCATGGAGGCATATTTAGAAGGTTTGAGAAGGTTTGGATATTGAGGAGGGTAGGTATCTTTTTACCACAGGTGTGTCAAAAATCACAGTATCAGAGGAAAAAAAAGAGGAATTGTTGGGGGGATACATGGACAGTGGGGATGGTCTAAAATCTGCTTCATGAAAGAGGATTCTTTTGGGTATCTGACTTCTTTGGGAGGGGTGCAATATATCCAAATTCTCTGTAGACACAAGAGGAATTCTTCCTATGTGGACAGGTAATAGATAAAACTAAAACTCTAAAGCAGATTGATGAGAGAGTGGCTACCCAGAATTTCATGAAATTGCTTCAACCTGTATATGTCATATACCTGAAGCCCTACTGAGCAAAAGCTGCAGTTTGATTGATAGCTTGAGATTATATTGTTCTCCTGACATTTGCTGCTTCATTAGCTGCAAAATCAAAATCACAGTCTACACCAAACATCTTCTGAATGTCTGTGACAGCCATGACAGCCGCTTTAGAAGTGTTCTAAGATTCTACAATGCAGGAGTCTATGGATCTGTGTTTTCCTCCAATATATATTCATCCATATATTCCTATGCATGTAGGAAGGAAGAAACCAGAATGAAGACAGAATTTACACTCACCCTGGCACTCTGTAGTTTGGTGTCTCATTTCTCTATGTTCTGACACCATCTTGTACAAAACAATTTTTCTGGAGACTCTGATTAAAAATTGTAACTATAAAATCACCTGGACATATGGTTTATAAGTAGGATTTCCTTGCTAACACCTGTCAATTCTGGAGAATTCTTGATTGTAAGTGCCTACATCTGTTTATGAAACATTGGGTAAGTGTCTGGGTTCATTCGTACAGAAGTAAAAGGACAGGTATGCCCTTTTTCAAATAATTAATATGGCAGTATCCATTTGAATACAGTGAAATGTGGAAGCAAGCAGGTCATAAGTAGACTTTCTGATATATTTGTGAAAATTTTATCATATACCTCTCTCTGGGAGAGGCTTAAAACTTTTGACTATGCTTTGTTCAATAACAAAAGAAAAACATTTTCCTGTGCATAACACATAAAAACCTTGTGGTGCAGAGGAAGGTATGGTACTACCTGATCACCCAGCAATACTTTTTCATTTTAGAGTATACACATATTCTATGGGCCTGGGAAAAATTGCTGCATTCATCAACAGGAAAAAATGGTAACTTTTGGGTACAAGAAATACTTTGGTCAGATTAAATAAGCCTATGGCCCATTTCTTCAGAGTGGTAATGACTTACACTGTATGAAGCAAGAAGAAGGTTGGAAAGAATCTTACTCAGTTGTGAATAGAGCAGCTATATATAGTCAGTACAGCAAGATCTGTAGAAACCTCAACAAGTGAAGGTAGGCCTGGCATCTCCCTTGTGAAAAGCAGGATATTTTAAGGTCTATTTGGGTATAAGAAGTGGATTTTCCAGCCCTCTAGACAGAGGGAACATGGAAAAGTCTTTCTGAATAAAAGAGTAGTGTGTGAGGCAGCAAAAAACTGAGGGAGAAGCACAGAATCAACTTTATGAAACGAGATATTTTCAGAAATCTTAGCCACAGTGCAAATTTAAGGGGTACAGCAAAAAGGAGTATTTCACTTTCATATGAGGTATGGATGTTAAGAACTGTTATGTAGCAGTATAAAGTTAGAGCCTCCTTAATGTCAAAGGCAGCAATTTTTTTTGTAACAGATGTTTTATAACTGGAATTGGAGTTTGGGACCTGAACTCAGGCTCTCTCAGTCCTATGGCTAAGATATTTTTTCCACTTGGTTACAGACAGTACATTGGACATATCAGGTAGAGAAAGTAATGCTCTAAAGCAATGGTGCCAGAGTAAAAGATTGAAGCAGATTTAGAGTAACAAATTAACAAACTCACAAAACCCTTAACCTTAAGGATAGCAGATGATCTCAGCCTAATTTGTGTAATGGAGGAAGGACTACATTGTATTTAACATCTTCAGTCATACCTTGGTAAGCCTAATGGCAATCCTATTATTATTCATGAGTCAGGACTGTCAGCCTCCATAGGCTCTTGAAGCTTATCATCAGATACATGGCTACAAGCATGCAGGATGTTATCTCTTCATTTTAGTGACTAGAACAAAGGACAGATGACCTAAGTTTCAGGCTCTTTGAAATCAGAGCATAGTGAATGGAAATTCTGTGGGTTAGGAATGGATTTTGCTAGAGACCATGGGTAGAGGGAAAGGATTAAGGAGACTCACCATCAAAGGGGTATTATTAGAAGCCAACATGATGTGGGGAATGATCTGTGGGACTGAAACTGGTCTCCTTGATTAAAAGAAAAATTCTTAGATTCCTTTAGTAAAATGCAGGCATTATCAGGATTCATCATACACACCGAGAGAAGGTCTGGGCTATATATTACTATTAAGAATGGTATGAAGGCCGCTATCACCAAAGTCAATATCTGATGTCCCTTGAACAAAGGAGGGGTGATTTGAGATACCTTTAAAATAGGCACAGTTCAAAGAGCCTATATCCCTAGGTGAAAATTTTGGGTGGTTCCTGAACTACATGGCTTTGAACAAAAATGCCTGGCCATGGATAACAAAAGAGCAAGATCTAACCACACCATGGTGCAAGTAGAAAACACCTAGCTAATCATGGGTAGTGGGAAGATGATATGTCATTATGTTATTTACTTTTAACTCCTCTCACTATTTCCCACTATCCATATGTTGCATCGACTTTGGTGACAACTCTAAAAAGCAATCAGAACACTCTTTTCAGAAAATAAATGGTTGTCTGATTTGTTAAGTTCCTTCAAGTGTATATTCATTTGTGCAAGTCTATAAAATAATGATGAAAACTTTGGTTTTCTGAAAACCAACTGCTAGACATTGGCATGCTAAAATGTCAATTATATATAGATTTTGATATTCTGTCTTCTGACCTACACCCAAAATTCTGTGAGGTCAATTGTTTGCAATGCTGTTTCCTGGCAATGGTAGTAAAAGGGATTGGTTCTACCCTTATATGCATTTAAAATTAAAGTGTAATTTTCTTTGGAAAGAAGAGGATACACTTGTTGCTTCAATGGCCAGAGGCTACATTTATAACAACCTATGAGAATAGATTGCAATAATTAGAACCTCTTGGACAAAGAGGTTCTTTGTTCATCACCGTGGCATGGGGCTAAAACTCTTTGGCAGGAATAAAACTCTGTAGCTGCTGTGCTGAAGGAGGTCATCATAGTTTCCTTGTGCACTACACTGAACTAAATGTGAATGCAACTGATTCTTTCTTCTGCAGACAAAGTGGTAAATGGCTTAATTGTTCTGAGGCCATATTCATCAGAAGGGAAATGACTCTGTTCATAGTATCACAAATTTCGATGGTGTTTGTGTAAAATGCATACTTGATACAAAGTTGTAGGCCTTTTCTAAGGACTGAGGTCTGCAATTCAATTCAGTGAACTAAAAAAAAGTAATCTAACTTAGGATTAGAACAAGACCTTTGCCCCATATGAGAAAAAGAAAATTTTGAAACCTTTTTGGGAAAAGGTGTGAGATTTCCAAAGTTATGTGTCAAAGGTGGTAAATGCCATTCAACATTCTCTTTGAAAATGAGTCTACTTGCTACCTTAATCAGTCGGGGAAGGTTGCATTACTGTTCTTTAGCTTCCACTCTTCTATAGGTTGGAGAAGTTTCATATTTTGTGCTGAGTTTACAAGAGTTTAGGAAACATCCTCAGCCATCTTCAAACAGCCTGGGTGGCTATCTATGGCTACTTATCCTTCTTCAGTTTGTCTTTGTGTGTCCATATATGGGCAGCAGCTAGAAAGACACATGATTTCTAGTTATAATTGGATGAGCATTACACAGGATTCTGCTTGTAAATCTACCTCATACTTCCTGGATACTGAAATCAGTGCAGAGCAATGGGAAGAAACAAAGGCTTGAATATTTGAGTATATATTGAGTATATATGGTAGTTGTAGGTAATTCAAAGACACAACAGGATGTGTGAGAGTTCATGAATTTATACTGCAAGGAATGGCACAGTATTATTCAAATGAGTATGTCCAATATTACCTTGGATTAAGAGTAGTGAGTTTCCTGTCATCAAAGATGATGCTTCAGATCCCCTCTTGTACAGTTGGGTAATGTCTAAGTCCACATTGTTAATGGAGGAAAGAACCAAGGCCTCCTCTACCCCAGGCTAGTTGTCATGACCACCTCAATGAACAAGGGCAGTTTTGAGGTACCTTGGAGACAGGCAAGTTCTGAGAACCTCTTAACAGAATGGAAATTTCTGAGACCACATTCACAATGGAGTGCTCACACATGTCTTGGTTTGAGGTGAGTAGCACTATCCAGATTTGGCAAAATAGGAATATCCATTGACCTCTGCTCAGATTGGGAAGCCTGTGGCATATCTTAGGTTTTGGAGGAAGTGTCTGGTTCTGTTCATGAGCTTCCAATTATATTTCTGAATACAAGCATATATATAATGGGTGCATTCTTTAAGTCTCTAGGCTATTATCATAACTATCTTCCAACATGGTAAGTCATGCACCCCTTATATATATGATTGTATTCAGAAATATAATTGGAAGCTCATGAACAGAACCAGACACTTAAATCTGAAGTATTCTTATGAAAAGTGCCATGTGAGAGACATGAATAGATGGGAATCTCCAGTGATTCTTTAGTCATATAATGGGATCTGCAACCTCATACTGAATAGGACAGATGCCTGAGATATCCATTGCACACAAGGTCTAATTTGAGAGCCTACTCAATATAATTAGATTTCCAAGATCCTCTTCTGCAGAAACTGAATGTCTGAAATATCTTCTTGGATTTAAATAAACTGTTGGTTCACAAACTTATTTAGAAGATTGGAATGTGTAATATTGTTTAGCGCAGAGTGCGAAGAATAAGGGCTACTTGTTCACAGAAGGAAAAAAAAAGTAGATTCAGGGTGTAAAAACAGGATATATAAGTATCACTTACAAAATAAATATTTTAGGGCCTAATAGGCCAGTGGTGTATATGACAATCCCAGCCCTAGCAGAGATCTGACATTCTATTCAATATAGGAAAAAGAAATGTGCTAACTTTGGGAAGGAGGAAAAAAAAAAACAAAAAACAGCCCCAGTGCAAGGAATGAAAACTCTTGAAAAAGGGAAAGTGACACTATCTCCTAAGCAGAGGGTGAAGATCCCACACATATTCTGGTGAAGAAAATATCTCTCATACCTTACACAGGGGGAGAACATTCCCATCAAAGACCTTTTAAGTTTTATATCATCATTGTTTGTGTTCATTCTGGGAGAGATGAGGCAGCAACTTATCCCTTCTTCCAAAGTAGTGGATAAGTGTCCATGGCTAGGTTGCTTCCTTTAGTGTGCGTTTCAGCAGTCAAGATCCAGGCAAAAATGTTGAAGTTAGCCATTTCTATTGAATGACCTGAAGAGAGATTGCACAGCTTCTCTCCTCTGATTGCTAAACTTGTGCTAAGAGAACTTAAAGCAGAGTGGACTGGAATTCCTGGATGTTTATAGAGTGAGTCTCTCATAGAAATGAAGATAATCTCTTTGGTATGAAACTACTCTGGCCCTATGAGGGAAGGTCATAGGCATGATTCTTGAAAAGGCAATTGCTGGGAGGGCATAGCAGCACAGGAATTTACCAGAAATCCTTAGGAATAAACAAATCTCTTAGTTTACCTTGGAAATTGGAAGAACATGCAGAAATATCTTATTGGATCCAAACATGTTCACACCTTACAGTAATCATGTAATACTGTGACTCTGGGGCACACTTGCCAACAATTACCACACTTTTCTCTTATATTTAATTGGTAATCCCTGACTCTGCTTGTCATCCACCACAGAGGTGAGAACAATAAAGATGGGTTTTCTCATTTATGGTGATAATATGAAAGATAAAAAGTTTTCAATGAGGACTTAGATAATTGCCATCATATCCCTGGATTTCAGTTCAGTTTGGTCTTCCTTATTTTTGGTCATTTGGGCATGCCCAACCACCCAAGTCAGAGGGAAGATATTAATAACACCTAGAGGGTTCTATGTGCGGAGGTAGATTCTCTGAGGAAATCATTGTTATGGGGTGTTGAGAAAAAGAGGAACATCTAAGTTAGTTTTCATGTCAGTGGTGTCTTCTGTAGCTTCCCAAAACAGAAGGATTTTTATAAATCCCCTGATGTGAAAGGATTTGTACAGAGTTTGCAAGTTATAAAAAAAAAAGTAGTTTAGCCAAGTTCCTTGACAGACTATATATTTCAGAGTTTCTTATCTGCATCATTGTAGAAGCTTCAGTTCAGCTTGGTTTGAAGGACAAACCTTGGAACCATTTATTTGGAAAAACATTTTAAGGCTTACTCCCTATTTTCTGGAAGGAGCATAGACCTATTCAATGAATGCTGAAGCCTACTTTGGACAAATGGAAATGTTCTTTGATTTTGTAAGAAGGACTGTGTACCATGGCAAGTGGGGAAGTTCAAAACCAATTTGACAGAAAGACTAATGCTTAAAGCATGCAAAATCCAAAGAAAATTGACTACCATAACTCATGAGGTCTTAGCATTGCCTCAGATTCTAAGTCTTCTTCACTGTCTAGGAATGCCATGTCTTCAACTGAATATGCAAAATACCAAGCATCAAAATCAGAATTGATAAACAGCTTGATTGGGTGTTTTGGAATGGTTGCCTCATCAGAATTGTGTTGAACCAAAATCCAAGTGGGACTGATAATTTCACACCACATCTGGTGATTTTATTCAAGGGGCATGGATTTCTAGAATTTGCCTCACTTTTTTGAAATCTGTGAAATCTAGGCCAAGGGCCATTGCAGTCTGGTCAGGGGGTAAGCAGCCCCTTTGCCTTTGCTTTGAGGGTAATGTTCTGAGAGCCCTTTGTGTCAAAATCAAAATTTTAAGGACTCAGCCATCCAGAGATAAAAAAGACCAAGATTTGCAAAGGAGAAGGATAATTGGAAAAATTGTGCTAAAGGAGAATATCCCAGTTTACCTTCATAGAGAGGGTAGGTCTAGGTACACCATGTCTTGATGTCTGTGGAGAACTCGAGAAAATTTTTATCCCTTAGCAGTCCACTACAGGTTTGGTAGCAATCTTTTGAGTCTTCTGACTACTTGGATAATAGTCCCAGGATCTGTTCCTTACTTTACCTTTACGGTTAGCAAGACATGAGAGGGCATGGAGAATAGGTACATTTCTGGTGAACATTATAAAGACAAAGGGCCTTGGACCCAAGGTGAGGTTTATCTTCATTGACAAGCAGGACATATATCTAGAGTATACTCAGAATTCTTTGGTTGCCCAAAATGAATTTCTTAGCCAATACTGGGAGAGGGAGAAGCTCTGGTCCATCTTACTTGACTGGGAAACCTGAGTTGGACATGAAAAGAAAGAGAAGCCCCTATGTTTCCTTGGCCACAAAGAGTCAGTCTCAAAGGACACTTCACATTCAATGACTGAGAAAAAAATCCTCAGTCACATGTCATTTCTGTAGCTAGATATATCATTGGACCGTGGATCAGATAATTCCAGTCAACTGAGAGTACGACTAAAAACTTTGTTCAAAGACAGTACAATACAACAGCAGCAATAACATGGATGTCTTCCTTGACAGTATCCAGGGACTACTGTAGTTAGAGAAAATAAATCTATGGATCTCTTTTGAAACTGTTCCAGGACAGTTTCAGTCCTCTGTTAGTCATTGGTTATATTAGGTCTGAGGGGCATATATAAATATAATGGACTTATAAGCTTAGGGATGTAAACTTTTCTTGTTCTAAAAGATAATTCTCAATACTTTGTATGACTTTGTAGAAATTCTTCTGCTCATTGATTCCAAAAGACATATATTTCACAGGTTCTTGGGAATTTGGTGACATCTGAGGCCACTTGATCCTCTATTTATATGCGTCAGGACAACTTGAGTCACTGAGGATGGCAGTTATAACCTTGTTGAGCAGTGTATGTTTGAGGTCCATTTAGATAGTGAGTGACTGTATTAGGTTCCCTGATTTTCAAAGATTTATGTATGATTTGTTTATGACCTGTTGACAAATGTGGAAATTGTGAAGCCCATGACATTAAGCATCAGATTTAAAACACCATCAACTTATTGGTGAAAAATGTGAGGCATATTTTTTTTTCTATACATATAAGACTGAGGGTACTTGAGTTATCGTGGGAAACTCTGAAGGCTGCTGATTTTAAATAGGGACATGTCAGAAGCCCCAATTGTCAACAGTATTTGGGTTATCTGTGGTTCTGAAGTGTTGAGTCTAAATGCTACTTGAGAATTAGTGGCTGATATTTTGATTCCTGGATTGCAAGACATATGCCTGAAGCTCTTTGAGGTTTGAAAAGTGAAATCCCTCCTGGCTCTGAAGGAATAAGTATGAGCCTCTTTGTCCTATATACAATTTGTTGTATCCATGGATAGAATGAGAAAGTTTTAGGCACCAACAAACAAACAATATTATGTGAATAATGTTCCTTAGAGGCACAAAGTGTCATATTGTGTTAGGGAAAGGAGGGGAAGAACACATGTCACTTTGGGGATTAGAGAATGCCTGAGTATTTCTTGATCTGAGATATATATATATATATATATATATATATATATATGTGTGTGTGTGTGTGTGTGTGTGTGTGTGTGTGTGTGTGTATGTATGTATATATATATGTGTGTGTGTGTGTATATATATTTACAATATATGTATATTGTAAGTCTGGAAGGTCAGATCAATCTCCAAATGAAAGGAGGCAGCTTCCAAGTATGTTGAATGAAAAATTCAGCTGAAAAATGACAAAAATACACAAAATGACATGGTTTCTTCTTTCTGCTGACCAAGCTTAAGGCACACATTCTGGGTTTGGGGGTCTGCTGACTATTCAAAAGCCCAGGCACATTAGGCACATTGTTCCTATTAATTGGACAGAAGTCATTAGGTCAGTATATGAGAATAAGAACCACTCAGGGCACTTTCGGCACAGGGAGTTGTTTTGTCAGCCATTAGGTTAGATAGATTATGACTAGAGTCACACCAGTCAGAAGAAGCTTAGTTAGTCTTTCTGAGATATTAATTCTACAGCATTTTTTTTGTTGGTAAAAATTGTGAGTTCTTTTTCATCAGTGTGTAACAGCATTGCCTTTAGTCAGAGAGCCTAACCAAATCTTCATTGTCCATCTTAGGGTTTACAGAATGACATAGGTAGGCTTGGCTCATGGTTGATGAGTAGGAAAAGTTTTAAACTCCACTGTTCATATGAACAAAGTGTGAAAAATTTTGTGGCTGCCTATGGTTTGCATAAATGCATGGTAAAATAAGGAGGGCTCAGGCTCCCCTCTTGAGATGGACTGTTTTAGAAGTTCCATTTGACTGAGGTGGAAGTTCTGATTTCTCCTTGGCCATAAGGGGTAGGCTGCAGGCTTCCTAGGGAAGAAGGCAAAGAAGATATGATATGCTCTTGTTTAGAGGACACTTGTTTTCAGAGAACTCTTTTCTGACAAGTAGAGTTTCTGAGGATTAGGTTGTAGTTTAGGTTATATAAGAGGCTCTCTCTTTCATATGGAAACCTTCTGAAGGTTTCTTTAACACTGTGAACATTGCTGATTTCACTTTCTTGAGAATATAAATGTGAGAGGCCATGTTCAGACTGAGAAGTTCTGATAACTACTTTATGAGTGATGTTAGAACTCCAATTCCCTTTTTGAAGTGAGATCCTCTTGAGGCCACATGACATCAACTGTGAATATCTGTATTCTCCAAAGACAAAGAATTACACAGAAGGGCCCCGTATTCATGCCAGAACTCTGTTTCTCTCTCTTGGTAAGAAAGAGAAGATCTCATGTCTCTTAGTGATATGGTACATCTTACTTTTTCTTGGATTGCAAGGAATGATGTGGACTTTCCTTGTAGAATTGCTGCATATATGAGTCCCCATTGGACTGGAATTAGAGCCATGCACTCCCCTTTGGTACAATAGCTTCTCTCTGTCTTCTATAGCACATGCATGTTTCTAGTCCTTGTCCATAGAATCCAGGTGTCTGTCATTCACTTGGGGAGATGAGCAAGGTTTAACACCCCCATGGGGACTGTCTTCATCTGCAGAGGGCTTTAAGTCTTCTTGTTCTGCAGGTAAAGTTTGGGTGGCTCCTTGGGTAAAAAGGGCATGCCTAGGATATTTCCTAATAAAAGAAGTATGTCTACGTGTCCCATATAGAGAGGCAGAATGACTAATTTTCTCTTCATGAATTAGAGGGTTTCCAACACTCATCTCTGTAGAGATGGAGGGTGCTATGCTGTCTTGTTCTATTGTATTCTGACCCCTTTTAGCAGATGAAGCATATATGAGCACTCTTTTTGATGAAGTGAATAGTTTGCAGCACACACATTGTGAATGGGAATCTTGAAAATCTGGTTTGCCAGAGAGGCACTCTGTTGATTTATTTATTTACTTTTAATTTTATTAATTATTATTATTTTATTTTATTTTTTATTTTTTAGTTTTGGAAGGTGTAGGGCTACCTCAGGGAGAGGGAGGACTTCTGACACTCCCAATGAGATATTGAGGATCTACAAAATGCCATGGCATAAGCAGAAATGTAAAGGCACCCACTGGGCTCAGTTTTAAGTCTTGCACACCTTTTGTAAGAAGCAGAATTCCTTTGCCCCTTTTTCAAAGACTCACAAACTTTTCAAATTTCATCTGTCCACACAAACTTTGATCTTGTATACTTTTTTTCAAAATAGAATGTTTGGTGCCACTTCATGGGGATGGAAATGGACAGCATCTGAGATCTTCTTTAGGAGATGTACCAGATCTGAAGGTCAATTCTAATGGGAGTGACACACTCCTTCTTTGAGTTGAGGTAGAACTTGAGTCCTTTTTGACATACTTGAGAAATGTGTGCCTACTTAAGCAAAACAAGTACCTTTTAACCCACTGAGTTCTGAAAAAGAATATCTAATAACCCTTTCAGGAAATGGCATATTTCTCAATATCCTTGTGGTAGAATTAGAGAGCCTATGGCTTATTTTGGTATAAGAGAATGTCCTAGACAGTCGTCATGGGCAGTGGGAGGAATAGATTCTCCCTGTGCACAGATGGACAGCCCCAAAAACTCTTTTGAAAAGGAAGGTCCCTCAGTTTCCTGGGTAGATGGCCTGAGTTCTACAGGCCCTGGGCATGGTTTACAATATTCCAGAGTTATTTGGAGAGGTGTTCATGTTCTCAGAATCGCTTGGTCACATACTGAAAGGCTGTGCACACCTTCATGATATTTAAAAAGGCCCTGAGTAAATGGCACAGATGGAATAGTTTTCAGGGTCTGTGAAATAGATTCTGAAGACTTGCAATTGGCTTGGGTAGATGCCAAAGTTTTTAATATCTCTGGAGTAAGTGTTATAGATTGCAGAATATGCACTGAGGAAGGTGGAAATCCAAGGGAACAATGGGCAGATAGTGATTGTTCTATCATCTCATGGGGAACACATGATATATCTAGAGTGCTTTGGATACATAGTAATGTTCTTACTTCTCACAGGGAAGATTCAGAAAGTACAAGATCTGGTGAATCAGAGGATGAATATCTTAAAACCTCTTATTTCAAAAAAGGTCCTACAGCTTCTTGGGATGGCCAGAGAGGGATGGGTGATCCCTAGAGCATATGATGATAGATCAGAGGATTCTTGCATTGATATAAACAGTGCCAGATGCCATTGTGTAGACAATGGATTTTCTCCATTATTTTGCAGAGGTGGTGAATCTTGAAGAGTCACCTTTGCATTGGCAGATATTTTCTGAAAATCTTGATCTGTTAGCCAACTTCTTAGCAGCCTATTTGAGATAGAGCAGATTTCACAGACTTTTGGGCAGATGTGTAAGAGTCCAGAGTTTTCTGGGGCAATGTTGGTGCTCCTAGTATCCCTTGGTCAGATATGAAAGGCCCTACAGTACATTGAGCATTTATCAGTGACACTTTAATAAATGCCAAATTTTGTAGAAGATGTCAAAGATTCTGAAGCAATGTGAACAATTAGAGTAAGCCCTGGGGATTTTGTGCTGAGAGTGATTGTCTCACTCTTCTTTGGATGTATGGCAAATTTCCTGCATTCCATTCCTGAGGTGATGGCTGTCCTAGAGTCAGTTGGGCAGGTGTAGCCATTTTCACCTGCCATTTTGGTAAACAATGTACCAGAGATCCTGGTCGAGATGGCTTCATTCCCAGAGACCCTTGTGAAGTTGGTGTACTAGAAAATCTGGTGCATGATGAAGATTCTAGAGACTTCTTTGAAGATATGAGAGTCCCAAATCAGTTTGACAGAACAGGACAGACCTCACCACATTGTATAGGGTAGAAGCAAAAACTTCTGGAGATCCTGAAGCAGATATCAAATTTGCTACAGGCCATTAGCTAGACAGAGCAGTTTTGAGTATTACATGGAGAGGTAGGGGCAGCAATGTAAATGGACCCTTAACAAATTGGCAAAATCCAACACTTTCCAAGGAAATAAACCAGAGTACTTGATCATCTTGTGTGTATGGCAAAGGTGCAGTATTGCCCTTCAAAGCAGGTGAATATTTCAGAGCCCCTAGGGCAGATGTGCATGTTCTTTGACCTGGTTCAGATAGGGGACATCTCTAAGACAATGACACAGGTAGAGATGCTCCTAAATCCATTTGGGCAGAGGAAGAAGATCCTGGAATCCCTGAAGGATATAGTGTCTTTCCTAAACTCCCTGGTGAGGAGTTGGATATACCTAGCCTGCCACCTGCACAGGTCGAAAGTTGCAGAGTCCCCTTAGAAGACAGGAGAGGTTTTACAGCTTCTTGAATGTCTAACTAAAGTTTTTCACTAACTTTAACAGAAAAGGAAATTTTCAAAATCCCTGAGGCAGATGATGTAGTTTCAAGAACCTCTTGTCCAGATAAAGAGATTACCATGTGCCCTTTTGAAGAATTCATAGATTTATGAGCAATTGAAACAAAAGGACCTGTATGTTGAACCCTTTGGAAAGATGGAAATCACCCATGAGATCCTTGGGAAGAAAGAGAAGGTCCTATAACCCCTTGTTTGGATAAAGAAATTGGCATATGACCTGTGGAAATGGCATAGAAACCAAAGAATTTGAAGCTTTTCAATCTGCTGGTTGAAAACTTGGCCAAACTGCAAAGACACAAGAGGATCCTGGCAAGTAGGACAAGGTCCTACAGTACATTGTGTACTTGTGGAGAGACTAAAAGTGCCTTCTCTTGATACAGAAAATTCCAAAACACTGAGATGAAAGGAAGGAACTCAAATTTTCCTGCATAAAATGGAAATTACCCTAGGAACTTATTCATATTCAGCATGACATACAGTAGCTTTACAGTTTTTTTTTTTTTTTCACACCTGGTGCAGATAATGAATATCCTGGAAGTTCCCAGCATGTGACAGAGCTTTTAGAGACCATTGTATCAAATTCAGTTTCCTCTTTCTTTTGCACATGTTAGTATAATCCTTAGACAAGGTAGCATTTGCTGTATATGCAAATGTACTCTCTGCAGAAGAGTACTCTGTATCTCTATCTGGTGTGTGTGTTGGAAGATTTTTATGTGACTTAGCAGAAGGATAGTGTCTGAGACTCAACTGTTTATATGTGGGCTGTCCCAGATTGCCTTCTGTAAAAAGACAGGAACCTGCAGATCCTTGAGCACAATGAGAATTTGATTGACTCCCTTGTTCTAAGGTGATAAGTCTCAGAGGCTCTGAAGCACAAGTTTGATATGCTGAAATTGCTACTCTTGATGAAGACTCCAAATTCCCTTATATAAGTAGTGGTTGTGTATGACTCCTCTGTGTAGATTTTTGTGTTTCTAGGACTGGAGTGGAAGATGACAGGGGAAGTTGACATCCTGTGGAAGATCTTGAATGTCCCAAAATGGTCTGGGCAAATATTAGAAACTCTAAATAATCAGATGCCATGAACACTGATGCTGAATCACCTGGAGCATGTGCTGAGAGTCACCTTGGCACTATGTTGAATGTTCAAGGCTTTCTAGGACCAGGGACAGATAGAGTTCTTTCCATGTTTCCTCTGACATGTTATAATTGTACAGTATTTTTTTGGTTAGGGTGTGCCATTTCCAGATTGCTCAAAGAAGAATCCAAATGATCACAATGTTCTTGGAAAATAAAAATGGACTCAGGATGCTTTGTGCACATATGGATATTTCCTGTCGCCCACCGAAAAGTAAGAAAATGTAGAAGTTTTCTGGGAACCTGTAATGCATGTAGCATATATCCCAGTCGCTGGGGAAAATGGCAAATATCCTAGAGTGTTTTTTTTTTCAGACTGGGAAGGGTCAACAAATATTGGTAGAGATGTTGGATGCTGAAGAGCATTTGGGGCTGACTCAAGTACTTTGAGGTATCTGGGAAGAAACACAAAGTTTTATAATTCCTTGACTTGAGAGTGATGCTAATTAGGGAGTCCCTTTTAGAGATAAAAGTAGTCCCAGAGGCTTTGAGAGGAAAGCCTCGACAGGCCCTTCTGCAGTATGAGAGTTTCTTAAATTCCCTTCTGCAGATAAGGAAATTTACAGAGGGCTTCTCTCAGATGGCAAAGAAATTAAGCGATTTCCTTATTTTGTGTAGACACCAGAGGTGCTGGAGTTGACTGCAAAGGTCTCATGTCTGGTTCTGCAGATGGGGACTCTTCCAGTGTAGCTAGTGAATATAAGAAATGCATCCCAGTGTCAGCAGCAGATGGAGAAAATCCAAGAGTTCCTTGTGTAGATTTGAATCTGTTCAAAATCCCTTCTACTGGTAAGAGAGATCACAAAGATGCTTGAGCAGATTTCAAATATAGTGGAATTGTATGTGTTGATGCGGGAAGTCCTGAACATGACCAGTAACAGATTTCAAACTTCCAGTGGTACCTTTTGTAGATCCAGAATCTTCTGGAGTGCTTTGGAAAGATGATAACTGTTGAGGAATGCTCAGAAAAATTTTTGCATGTTTCTAGTACTTTTTGGAGAAGATGTTAAAGTTTGTAGAGAGCTTTGATTAGATTGTACTGTATATTCCTTTGCCTGGGATGACATGGAAATTTTCATATGCCCCTGTGCTGAGAACAAAATTACTACAATCCTTGTAGTACACAGGAGATATTCTTAGCACCAGGTGGACATGGTGAATACTCTTCAAACCCTGGTGAAGAGAAGGCACATTTCTGAGATTTTTGGCTAGAGAGAAATTCTCTGGTAAGCCTAAGTGAAGATGCTGAGTGTGGTACCATATTTTGGGTAGATAGGTAAAGTTTCAGAGACTCCTTGGGGCAGTTAAATATTTTGAAGCCTTTTGAGAAGATTAGACCTTTCTTGCAAGCCTTGTCAACATGTTCCCAAACCGAGAATGTGTGCCTTAAACTTGGTCAGCAGAAAAAAAGAAGCCATGTCATTTTTGTGTATTTTTGTCATTTTCACCTGACTTTTTCAGTCAACCTAGATGGAAGCTGTCTTCTTGAATTTGGATATTGATCTGACCCTCCAGGGTTACAATATTTGGATATTTTAGATTCCCATTAAGATTGGACCAGGAAATGTTCAGGGCTTCTCTAATCCCCAAACTGAATCTTGTTCTTCCCCTGCTTTCCCTAACAAAGTATGACACTTTGTGCCTCTGAGGAACACTGTCCTCAAAATTCTGTTTGTTTGTGGGTGCCTAACACTTTCTCATTGTATCCATGGATACTCCAAATTTTGTATAGGACAAAGGTGCTCATACTTATTCCTTCAGAATAAAAAGGGATTTCACTATTTCAAACCCCTGAAGGGCTCAAAGGGCTTCTGTTATATGCCTTGTAATCCAGGAATCAAAATGTCTGCCACTAATTCTCAAACACCATTCAGACTCAGCACTTCAGAACTATAGGTCATTCAAACTACTATGGAAAAAAGGAGGGCTTTTGACCACTTTCTTTAGAATCACAAGCCTTCAGAGTTTCCCCGAATAACTCAAATACCCTCAGTCTTATTTGTCTAGAAAAAATATGCCTCACATTTTTCACCAATAAGTCAAGGGTGTTTTAAATATGCCTGCTTAATATCATGGGCTTCACATTCTCCTCAGTGTTCAGAAAGTCATAAAAAATTTTCTTTTCAAAATTTTGAACCTCATACTTCCCAAATGGACCTCAAACATACAATGCAGAACAAGGTTATAACTGGCATCCTAGTGACTGAAGTTGACCTGACACATATGTCTAGAGGATCAAGGGTCCTCAGACTGCACCAAAGTCCCAAGAACCTATCAAATATAAGTCTTTTATAATCAATGAGGAGTAGAATTTCTACAAAGTCATAACAAGGCTTGAGACTTAACTTCTAGAACAAGGACAGTTTACATCCCTAAGCTTATAAGTCCATTAATATTTAGATATGTCCCCATAGACCTAATATAACCCATGACTGACACCATACTGGAACAATTTCAGAAGAGATCCTTAGATTTATTTTCTCTAACTACAGTAGCCCTTGACTATGTCAAGGAGGACAACCATGCTGTTGCTGCTGCTGTATTGTACTGTCTTTGAACAAAAGATTTAAGATGTCCTCTCGATTGACTGGAGTTGTCTGATCCATGGTCTAATGATATATCTAGCTACAGAAATGACCATGTGACTGATGTTTTTTTTTTTTGTTTGTTTGTTTGTTTGTTTTTTTAAGACATTTAATTTAAGTGTCCTTTGTGACTGACTCTCTGTGGCCAAGGAAACATAGGAGCTTCTCTTTCTTTTCATGGACAACTCAGCTTTTCCTGTCAAGTAGGAGTGACCAGAGCTTCTCCCTCTCCCATTACTGGCTAAGAAATTCACTTTTGGCAACCAAGGAAATCTCAGAGTACTTTAGATTCATGTCCTGTTTGTCAATGTAGACAAACCTCAGTATGTGTCCAAAGCCATTTGTCTTTATAGTATTCACCAGAAATGTACCTATTCTCCATTTCTACACATGTCTTGCTTATCCCAAGTAAAAGTAGAGAACAGATCCTGGGACTATTATCCAAGTTGTCAGAAGAATAAAAAGATTTCTACCAAGCCTGTAGTGGACTACTAAGGGATAGGAATTTACTCAACTATCAAAGCATATGCTTCGACTTATGTCCAACTGTTGGGCAGAGGGCATGGAATCTTATGAAAGAAGTGGGAAATAGTAGATCTGGAGAGGACAGCAGCTCCACAAAGAGAGCAACAGAACCAAAAATTTTGAACACAGAGATCTTTCAAGAAACTCATATTCTAACCAGGCACCATGCATGCAGATAACCTAGAATCCCTTCACAGATGTAGCTCATGGAAGTTCAGTGACCAAGTGGGTTCTATAGTAATGGGAACAGGGACTGCCTCTGACATGAATGAATTGCCCTGCTCTTTGATCTCTACCCCCTGAGAGGGATCAGCCTTACTAGGGAACAGAAAATTATGATGTAGCCACTCCTGTGGAGATCTGATATCCTAGGATCAGAAGGAAGAAAAGGAAGACCTCTCCTCTCAGTGGACTTGGGGAGGGGCATGTGTGTAGAAGAGGGAGGAAAAGTGAGAGTAGGAGGGGAGGAGAGAGTGTTTAATATGGATAAAAAGTGAATAAATTGTAAAAATTAAACTTAATTTTTAAATTTAATTAAAATTAAAATTAAAAATTAAAAAAAAAATCCAAGGCATATATCCAAAAATGTTCAAATATACAAAAAGAACACTTGTTTGATCATGTTCATAGCAGGTTTTTTTGAAAGAGCCAGAACCTGGAAACAATACAGATGTCCCCCAACTGAGGAATAGATACAGAAATTGTGGTTCTTTTCCACAATGGAATGCTAGTCAGACATTAAAAACAAAGGCAGCATGAAGTTTACAGGCAGAGAGTGGAAACTAGGAAAGATCATCATGAGTGAGGTCACCCAGAAGCAGAAAGACACACATGGCACATACTCACTTATAAGTTGATATTTGACATATAATATAGGATAAACATACTGACATTTGTACACCTAAAGTATTTCAGCAAGGAGGACGACCCTTTGCAAGATGTTCAATCCTCATTCATAAAGGCAAATTTAAAGGACACCTGAAGAAGGAGACAACAGGATACAGGACAGGAAGCTACAAAAGAGTGCTTCTGAAAGACCATACTCAGCAGATAGATGCTGAGACTCACAACACATTTTTATTTTCATCATCAGAATTCAAATTTGGTAAGTGGACTCTATCAATAAAATTGTTAATTTCATGTAGATATTTAAATTTTGTGGCATATAGTCATTTGAATTAGGATTACTGATTATTTTTTCGGTTTCCTCAGGGCCTGACATTAATAACTACTGATTTTGTTAATTTGGAAAGTGTCTCATTACCTTCTAGTTAGATTGTCTAAGGCTCAGCTTATCTTACCGATTTTCTCCAAGAAGCACCTCTTTGTTTCATTTTGTTGATAATTTGAATGGTTCTTTTTCTCCTGCACTGACCTAGAAAGGCAAATGCTGCATGTTCATAGCTGAGGTTCCTTGTATCAAATAATTCTATGTGAATACATTACCTGGAATAATTACAGAAACCAAAATGTTAAAATATTTTTCAAAATAAAAACAAGAAAATGAATAAGGAACAAGCAAGATGCAGGTAATCTGAAAATGGTAAAAGGAAAACAGTGGCTTTAGTTTGGATGGAGTGTGATATAATAGGAGGAGAAGTATAACATAATAAGGAAACATATTTGCTTCACCTTTGAGGTTCTCTCTAGCGACCTACTCTCCTAGAGAGTGTCTGCATATTCCTTCCCGTTTGTACCTTCATTTATGCCATTAAGTTGCTTGTAAAAGATGTCTCCAATATGAAGGCACTTAGTGATATCAACTTTTCATTTAGTACTGCTTTTACTGTGTTCCACAATTTTCAATACTATGTGCCTTCATTTTCACTGAATACTAGAAAATTTTTAATTTCTTTATTTGTTCCCTGACCCTTTTTTCATTGAGCAAAAAAATGTTTAGTTCCTAAGAGTCTGGAGGCTTTTTAAATTTCTGTTGTTGTTGAGGTCTAGCTTTATTGCATGGTGGTCTAATAGACTCCAAGGGGTTATTTCCATCATCTTATATATGTTAAATCTTCCCTTTTGAATGACTACATGGTCAATTTTCAGAAGCATTCCATGTGGAGATGAAGAGAAGGGTAAATTCTTTGTATTTGGTTCAAAATTTCTCTCCATTTCTGTTGATTCCATTTCATTCATATCATATGTTAGTGTCCTTTTTTCTTGCTTAATATCTATTGAATTAAACTGCCTCTTTTGAGAATGGAGTGTTAAGGTATCCCACTTTTAATGATTAAGGAACTATGTACCTTAAGCTTTCTTAATGTTATTTTACAGGTGTTTGTCCTTGTATATGGGGCATGGTTGTTCAGAATTGAGATTTAATCTTGGTGGGATTTTTCTTTGATGTTTATGATAAGTCCTTTCTTGCCTCTTTGGATTAATTTTGGTGGAAATCCTATTTCATTAGATATTAGGATAGTGACTAGAGCTTGCTTTTCTGTGTCCTTTATGTTGGAAAACATTTTTTTAAAATACATTTTAATTTCAGGAAATCAGTATCATTGTGGCTGAGGTGTGCTTCTTCTATACAGAAGAAATATGGATCCTCAGTACAAGTCCAATCTTTTAGTCTTTGTCTTGGGTTGTTGTCTCTATGCTTATTCAGGGAAATATAAATGACAAGTGACAGATATGTCATTTAGTTTTTAATGTTGTTTGTAGAAGTGTTTTTGTTTGCATATTTGTTTTTTGTTTTGTTTTGTTTTGTTTTGTTGAGGTTATTTATATCATTTTTTTTGAGAGGGAGGGAAGGTATGGAACAAGCAGTTAACTTCCTTGTGTGGAAGATTTCCTTCTAGTACCTTCTGTAGGGTTGGGTTAGTTCATCAATATTACATAAATGTGTCTCTGTCATGGAATATAATGTTTTCTGCACCAATTGTGATTCGAAGTTGTTCACTGTAAAGTTGTTTGGACTGGCATGTTTAGTCTCTTTCCATTGGCTATTGCTTGGCACAATGATCAACACCCATCAATATGTTCACCACTGTCATGGACTCATATTTCTTTTGTTAATTACTTGAGTGCAAACTTTCTTTTCATTTATTCACCTGTCTGCTCTTTGGAAGCCTATGCTTCACAACCCCAACTTTTGCTATGAAAAACTCTGTTTCTGCCAACTGGGACATCCAGCCAAAGGGCATGCACTTAATTGTGCATTTTAGATTCCTATCTGAAAAGAAAAAATCCCTCATATATATATGACTGTATCTATGGATATCTATACCTTGGAGTCCTTCCTTTCTGCTGCTTGGCTTTCAGTAACTATGCACTATGTCCATGTATGAGCAGGCGTTGTGGAGTTAGAAAAAGACAATAACTGTCATCAGTCACTTACATGAAAGCTGCACAAAAGAAATTCTAGCCTGAGTCCATAGGCGGGTTGCAAACCCAGGTCTTCCACACCTAAAATAAACACCCTCATCCCTACCCCAGTCTCAGATTGTTTTATCCTTGTATTTGACGAGGAGTGGATCAGCAATTCCCAAGAGAGGGCTTCAAACTTGCAAGCAGCTTTCATGAGCAAAGTGTAGGAGGCTCTGGGTTAGCAAGTTTGAAAGATTCTTTACTGCGAAAATCCATAGAACTCACATTAAATATTGTGAAGAATACGTTGAAGTTACAAAGTGGAATGCATGAAAGATGGCGTATTTGTAAAGTTGTGCACCATCCGGTTCTTTGCATTTTGAGTGTGTGTTATGGGGAAAGTGTGCTGCTTTGACCCACTACACCACGACCAAGTTCTTTTCAAAACTTCTATTTGGGGGAATGCCTTTTCTCTATAATTCGCCCTCTTGATTGAAAATTATACTATTTATAGGCAACTTTATAAATTACAGGAGATCAATAAATATATACAGACAGGTAGAGTGTTGAAGCCAAACCCCATTTTAAAATTAGTATCTGGGAGGCAATAAGAATGAGACTGTAGGAATTGACATTGCATCTATTTGATGTGTCAAACACTGATAAATCATCTCCTCGGATTATCTAATTTAATACTCACAAGAACTGTTGTTTTACATTACAGACAAGAAACCAGAGCCTGATGAAGTGTCTTTTGTAAACAATAAGTAATTATCACAAAAAAACATCTAATCAACAAAAGGCAGAGGCAGGGCTTTCACTCATTGACCTAATAGCAATTTAATATTAAATATATTAAATCTCTATATTATATTAAATAACCAACTTATCAAATCCCCTCCTTCTTGTACTTCTATTTGGCAAGCTGCCATGCAGAACTAAAAATAAACTAACTGCAACAGTAATTATCTTTCATGTAAAATGCTGAATTAGCATGAAGTAATGTTGAATCATTAATTCCTTATATGTACTGAAAAAATATATATAACAACTAAATGTTACCAAATGATTTATTGTGATCGGTGCTAAATTACAATGTATATGAAATGGAGTTATTATGGAAACACATAAAAATAGTTAACTATTTTTGTAATTATATTCACACAAGAATCTGAAATATTTTTCTGTTCTGCCTTTTAAAATATATCTACAGAATTACTTTTGTATTTTTTGCCACACAACTTTACAATACTGATACCGCACCTGTATCATCTACCCTACCATAAGAATAAAATAAAATATGAAAGCAGTTAATATAAAATTATTTCTTTCCATAACCATCAGTAATTCCAAAGAAAATCGTTTGTTACCATTGGCAGTGAGGATGCATGGTAGTAATTGGCATTGCAGATTTTACATACATAGATTACATGTATAAATACACCCATGTGTTGCTCAAGCTATTGTTCCATCTGTAGGTGTTTGCCTTTTGAGATGACCAATGATTGCCAAAATGCTGTGCCATTCTACTGGGACATTGGTAGTATTCTTTACCATGTTTCTCTCAAAAGATCAAATACATAAGAAAGAAATACAGCAGGCTAAGCTCTACAAGGTTACAAAGCAAGGTAAACAGCTAAGTTATCAGTCACAGCACTTTATGTATTTTTGCTATTCACAGACTGCAGACTCTTGTTGAATATCTGAGCTGCTGGAAATTGCTGACATGTAGACATGCATTCATGTGAGTCCATAATTAATGATGTTTATACTGTAATAAGCACATTCATTTTTAACACCATTAAGTAAACAGATTCCTTTAGGGCTTGAGCTAAATCTGCTATCACAATTATACACAAAAAAATAAAATAAAAAATACTGTAAACAAGTTGACATTACACGTATGTACAAGCAAACTGCATTGGAAAAAAGAGGAGGTAATTTCAATGGGTGTAACTTGATATATATATATATATATAAATGTGCAAAAAACTGACCCACCATCAAATGCCTCAATGAGGTCAGCAAAAAAAGAACATGAGCAAGGCCCCTGTCAGTCACCACTGGGTGTTAGTTCCAGCAAGATTCAGACGATGCTTCCACGTGTGGTGACATCACATTGAAAGCATCAGAGACAGACGCAAGGAGAGAGACGGTAATCCCTGCTGAGTGTATCTGCAGACCCCCCAGGCAGCCTGTTCATCACAGCTCAGAACCGAGAAGGGTCCAGAGTGATGTGGATACTATTCAAACAACTACATTTGTTTTGAAGGAATTGTTGTTGTTTATTGAGCCCTACTTAGTGCTCTGCTAGTTATAGAGGATGTAGGAAATGAGAACTTAATTCTATCAAACATCTCACCAGCAAAAAGATCTTGTGGACTTGGCTGAACACTATTCCCAGTCTAAGGGGTGTCCCATGGGACCCTGATCTCAGGAACTTCTGACAGGACGCTCTCGTAAGTCATTGTCTCCCTGTGTTTTTAATGGGATACCATTCCAAAATTGATGGATCGAGTTCCTCCTAGCAGAGACAGTAATGACCAAGGCTGATACCCCCACTTCCCCACCCTGCATGCTTTCCAAAACTACATTGCCATATTAGTCTCTAAATTAAGTAGAACATATTAAGAAAATCTCTCATGTTCAGTTTCATTAAAAAAAATTAAAAATGAACAAATGGAAGAAAACTGCAAGGGAACTCAAAGAGAAAATGATGGAAAACTTTCTTTCCTTTCCAAAATTTTGGGAACAATAATTAAAGGAAGTTCTTATACCTCATTAAAACATTTGATTAAAAAGCATAAAGAAAAGTTTTGTTGTTGTTGTTGTTGTTTTCTCAAGACTTCAGGACCATACCTGCAGATGGCTATGGAGTTGAATTGCTCACTTGTGTGCCCAGGTATCTGATTCTGTGGACACTCCCGATAGGTCCCCAGGACAGGGAAACTTGCTCTATCAACTGAGCTCTAGCTTGGGAAGCAGACTGTCTTTGAAGGGTCAGGCTTATGTGCTTACAACCTGATGTCAAGAAGCACTGGGGAAGCTTGCATAGGTTAACTTCAAACACCTCTCACATTCTCCCATGATTGCCAAAGCACTTGACTCTGGCTGAGAAGAGAGTGTACCTTTTTGTCCCAAATTGGACATTTTGCTCTTCTGTCTATACAAAAACATGTTGGTCGTGCTTTCTTTTCACTTGAAAATTCTCTTCCTTCCCTGAGCAACCTTTTGGTGCTTGCATAAACAGGGTGAAAGAGAGAGAGTAGAGAATTTTCAGTTATCACTTCAGTTATCACTGCAGATTTGGCAACTATTTACAATATGCATATTTTCAACTGATTGCTGTAACTTCGAAATAATTAAAGAGATATGCGACTCCACTCAGAAGTGCAGGCCACACAGACCCCATGAACCAGGAGAGGACAATTCAACCAGCAGGTGAGTGAAATAGCACTGGGCTGTAACCAGTGAGTTTGGGCTGTCATTTCAATTTTCTTTTTTTCTTAAAAATAGCCAAATGATCCTTCCCATCTGCTGTACTCTACACACCTGTGGTTTCAAGGTTTTTTATGTCATTTTACCATGGCATCTTAAGCAGTATATGATTGGGTAAATCATGACAATATCAATAGAGGTCATATTGGCATCTCATGACAGTCATGGATGAGCACCTGTGGGCATGAAGAAGGTAGCAGGATTGATGGCAGTGGGTTTCTGGAGTTGGACTTGAGGAGAGCCCAATACTGGGTCAAATACTCTTTAGACAGTTAGTAATTTGCTGTTCCTCACAGGAGGGACACAAACACAGTGTGAGATTCTTATATGTATTAGATCTTTACTCTGAGATAATTTCTTTCCTTATACCAACAGTAGCCACCACTGCATCAAGGAAGGCAGAATCCATGGCAATAGGAATCAATCATTTTGGATAGGTATGCCATACATAGGACATTTCCATGGCCTCAAAATTTGGGAGTGTTAAATTAATGCAGTGAGAGAAGATATTCAGTAAAGGGAACAATTGTTGACTATTGTTTGGATTGCAAGCTAGTGTAGCTACTTTCAAAATCAGTGCAGAGCAAAATACAATCCTACCAGAGGATCCAGCAATACTACTTTTAGCATATACCAAAATAGCTTGACATCCTTCTTCACAGACAGTTGATTACCCATTTTCATTGTAGCTCTATTCACAATGACTAAAAAATCTAAAGAACATTAATGTTCCATGTGACAAACTAGTAGTTGAAATGTGGAACACAGAAGCTATGAAATCCTCTTTCCTAATTAAAAAAAAAAATCATGAAATTTACCAGTTGATGCAATGAACTGGAAAAGATAAAATTGACTGTGGTAAACTGACCCAGAAAGCTAAGGATCATTCCATGTGAATACTCAAACTGGAATAATTACAGAAACCAAACTATTAAAAGTTTTTATATTAAACTAAAACCAACAAAATAGAGAGGAAACAAGCAATCTATAAATAATCTAAAAAGAGAACTAGAACAATAGGGGTTTTAATTTGGGAAGGAGAAGGATATAAATAGAAAGAGAAGTTAAACATAATAAGGATGTGTGAAATGATATTAGGTGTCATACCACTCAAGTTAGGGTGAACTGGCCTTGCCCATATTCTGGACAGCATGGAAGAATTCTACCTGAGGTCCTGGGAGTGGGAGACCTACCCATGCCCCTCACTGGCTTCAGCACTTGAATGAGCTTGCCCCACACCCTGCATTGGAAGTGCAGATGTGTTGGCCATAGTGGCTGCAGCAGACCAAATCAGACCAAATCAGCTATGACACAGGTCCAGATCCAGGATTTTGAGTTAACTCATCTGTGAACTGCAATTGTGTATGAGGGGGCCATTCCTGCGGACATTTTTAAGAAAAGCTTGTTGGACAAAGGGTAATATTATGTGAAGATATAAAGGGGACACTTTATATCTTCCACAGAAAGAAGTTTTGCACGTTTTTGCGTGTGTTGGGTGGAGTGGGAGGATGGTACTGCAGAAGGATGAGGTCTGGGTTGCGTGATGTGAAACTGGCAAAGAATCAGTTTCTAAAAACTGTTAAAACAACATTACCTGTCTACGTTAAAATACATTATATCATGGTGTGCATGTCTGTTTGTTTGTGTATGTGCATGTGTGTGTGGTTAATTAAATAGCAGTGTTTTTTTTTTCCTTAAGGGAGTTGACAATGGTCACCTGAAGTACCATAGATGATCTAAAAACACACCAATAGCCTAGGAGGTCATATCAACCGATATGTATTAATATACATACTACACATGGAATGGCACTAGAGTTGTAACTGCAAAGTGGTATATATGGGAATGTTAAAAGAGAAAAAAATGGAAGAGGGCAGTCATATATTTGTATTATATTCTCAAAAAATTACACCAGATGAGCCAACATTGTTTACAGCACATTTCTAAACCATAAGATAGTGTTCATTTTGTAAGTCAAGGATAGAGCAGAAAAATTGCTGAGGGTGATTATTCATAAAGTGTCACCAGTCTGGGTGCTTTGAACATTGCCTGAATAAGGACAAAACCAGGAAACAAGACAACATGAAAATGGAAAAGCTCACTAGGTCTGAGTCCCTACAAAAAGAACTACAGCAAACTAGGGCAGAAGTAATCTACCCCAGGGGTGAACACAAAAATTTGATACTCAACACCAAATGCAGAACACTGGAAATGTATATAGGCAGTAACATATGAACTTATCTAATTATATTTATTATGTATGTAATATCTAATATTGCAAATATATGTTTAAAATGAAATTCATTTATATGTATAGATATATGTTATATCTATATCTCTATGTACTATATGTTATCTCTATCTATCTACATATATATATATAGCATAAATATTTTCCAAATTAAGCAGGTTTTGAATTTATTTATGTTTTTACTACAAACAGGTAGCCTTCCTATCCTTATTGAGTGAGCCTTGAGAGTCATCATTGAACCTAACTCATTGTTTAGACCTACTCAAAACATAAAAAAAATAAAAAAGGAAGACATTCTCTTTGATGGTGGCTCCACAGAACTGTCTGGTTGTAATGTGTCATTATCACATGACAGGTCAAAACATTCAATCAACATTTCTTATACCAGTGTGTATGCAGCAAATTGTTCAGAGCAACCTAGCTGTAATTATCATCAACATTCTCCTGGGAGCAGATGTTGCTTTTGTAATTATGGGTAAAACTGATTCCTGCTAAGGTCTGGTGCTTCCTGTGACCATACTTTTCCTTAACTTAACTGTGGGGAAATTCAGCTGTGCCTCCTTGCAAAAGGTGATCCTAGATGACAGCTTAATATCCTCCCCCAAAATAAAATAAGCATCTTATGTAGACAGAGGAGGAAACTGGATGGGACAGGTGCAACTGAGGGGGCTGTGGTTGTGTATTGGGGATCAAGTATTGGATGTGGAAGGGGACTGGAAGAAAATAAAAATATGTAGTGGTGCAAGTCCAGGTCAAGGGAGGCTCCTAGGGGTCTAAGAAGATGACCCAGCTGAAACACTTAGCAGCAGGGATAAGGAGCCTGAAGTGGCTACTTTCTCTACCAGTTGGGAATACAAATGGAGCAAGGGAGACATCAACTGACTCACAAAACTTCAACCCATAATTTGTCCAGCCTGGAAGAAGTGTAAGGACAAAGATGGAACAGATTGTGGAAATGAATAACCAAAGACTAGCCCAACCTGAGACCTACCCCATGTGAAAGAGCCAATCTTGACACTATTAATGATGCTCTGCTGTGCTTTCAGTTAGGAGACTGGCATAAATGTCTTCTGAGGGGCTTTCCCCAACAACTAATGCAAATGGATGGGGAGACCAGGAGTGTCATGGATTCTACACAAATTTTTACAGTCAAATGGCTTGGGCCTTTGGTGGAATCACAGAGACTGAACTACCAACCAAAGAGCATGTGTGGATTGGTCATAAGCCCCATGTACAATTTATCAGAAATGTAGCTTGTTCTTCATATGGTTCCCCCAACAACTGGATCAGAGACCTTTTCTAACATTGATACTTCTATTTTAATCCAATTCCCCTTACCAGGAAGCCTTGTCTGACCTCTGTGGGAGAGGATGAGCCTAGTTCTGCTGCGACTTAATGTGCCAGAGCATGGTGGCATCTCCTTCTGTGAAGATAAGTAGAGGAGACGTGAGGGAAGAGGAAGTATGAAGGGTGACTGGGAGGAGAGGAAAGGGAGGCTACAATCAGATTGCAAAGAATAAAATAAATATAAATAAAAAAATATAAAATTTATAATTTTTTATTTTATAAAAATAAAAAAATAAATAGAATGTAATAAAAAACAACAAAGGAACAATAAATAGAAATAGAAATAACAATAACAAGGCTCAGAGAGACTGGCATAACAAAAATGGAACCAATATGGTTTTGAGCTAGCTTGTCTAAATATATGATACCAGTATGTAGTTGATATTCTTTTGAGACTCAGAAGAGTAGGGGTGGGTGAATGCCTGACTCTTTTTTTACTAAATACATCTTATTCATTTACTCACATATTAGTTTATTTTTTGTTTGTTAGTTAGTTTGTTTGAGATAAACAAACATTGTTGTTGTTTTTTTTTTTTTTCTATTTAGTTTTGGCTGTTCTGGACAAAGCATGAAGACCAGGATGACCTCAAGCTCAGCAGAGAATGTCAGTCTTTTTTTCACCTTCTCAGGCATGGGTAACAAAAGATGAGCCCAGTTTATTTTTGATGGTAGGCTCTAAGGAAGATGGACTGGTTTCAGTACTCATTTAGTTGCTTACTCCTGCACTCTGGAACCATGAAAGGAATTGGAGCTTCTTTGTCCTTGGTCCCTTTCAGATCCTTCATGGGATCCAGGCTCTTGTTGCTGACTGAGGTCTTTATGGGAACAATGAGATGCCTCAGGCTTCCTGTAGTTAGAAAGTTGGTGCTTTGAAATCCCTGGTCTTCATAAGGCTGTGAGTACCTGAACTTGTGCATAGTGGGGTAGAAGATTCAGGGTAGTGATCCATAATGCACCCCCATTGCCTGCCATGGTCCTGGGATTGCAGGCCTGTTCAACAATGCAGGCTCCCCTCTCTATCTTTTAGTGACTTTGGCTACTTGTTTCTCTATATTGTTGATTTTCTCAAAAAAAAAAAATCTCTGTGTCATTGACTCTTGATATTGTTCCTTGTTTCTTTTTTCTTATTGATTTCAGTCTTCAGTTTGATTCTTTCTTGCCATCTATTCCTCCTGAGTGTTCTTTTTTGTTTTAGAACTCTAAGGTGTGCTGCTAAATTGTTGATATGAGAACTTCACATTTATTTAGTGTAAGTACTTAAAGTTACACTTTAAGTTTAAAGATACTTAAAGTTTCCTTTTAGTATCACCTTCATTTGGTCTCACAATTTTGGTAATGTTGTGGATTTGTTTTCATGTATTATAGAAAATCTTGTATTTATTTTTGCCATCCTTCAATAGAAAAAAAAATTCATTACTTCATAGGCTTTCTGCTATTCCACTTGATGAAATCCAGTTTTAATCCATTGTGGTGTGATAGGATATAGGGTATTATTCCAATTTTCTTTTGTCTATTAAATATGTTTTGTGACTAAATATGTTGTCAGTTTTGTAAAATATTTCATAATGTGTATTCTCGTAAGTTTATGTGAAGCCATCCATAGATATCAGGTTGGTCTCTTTGATTTTTAAGCCTTTTAGCTCCAGTAGCTGTCTTTAATTTCAGACCAGAAGAGTTGTTCATTGGTGAGGGTGGTGTATTAAAATCTTGCAGTCACAATGTGTAAGAAGAAATGTTATTTAAGCTTTAATAATATATCTTTTTAAAATGTTGGTGCCCTTTCCTTTGGGCTACAGATTTTATTCCCTGAAGCTTCTTTATATATTTCATTTCTTTTTGGTCTATTAATTGCTCGTATCTTTCTCTTGTAAATAATTTTGATTGAAGAATATTTTGTTGGCTATCAGAATAACTAGAGCAGCTTGTATCTTAGGTGAAATTGTTTAAAAAACGTTTTCCAATTCTTTACTGTGAGGTTATCTTTGCTTTTGACATTTGTTTCATATATTCTGCAGAATAATGGTACCCTGCTTTCATTTCTATATTTTGGAATTTGTTGTAATTATCATTATTTCCATTTCTTAAATTCCATTGTTAGTTCAGTTTCCCCTACCTCAGCTGCTCTGGGACTTGCTTGCCTTCTTTCCTGTCTCCCAGATCAAATCCTCTAAAATTTTCCTTCAAAGAGGGGCAGTCTTCCCAGTGATATCAACCAAATATGATATAACAAGTTACAATGAGATTAGTCCAAATAACCTCATACCAAATATGAACAAGCACCCCAGTAGTTAGAACTAAGTACCAAAAACAGGTAAAAGAGTCAGAGATTCCCCCACTCCTACTCTTTGGAGTCCCAAAAATAAAATTAAGCTACACACTGGTATCATATATTTAGACAAACTACCTCAAAACCACCTTCTTCTGTACAGTTTGGAGGTGTTATGTTCCCTTGTTCTTTTTGATTCTTTTGCCCTTCGGTTCTGAAATGAAAGCTTGAAGGTCACCTTGGTCAGAGGGGGCCTTTTAATTTTGGTTGAAGTAGATGAGGAATTTCTATTTATATCCTTCTTCTTTTCAAATTAAAACTCCCATTTCCCTAGAAATCCCTTCAGATCACTTGTGTCTTATTTGTTCCCTCTTTAATTTCTTGTTTTTTTAATGTAACTACAAATCTTTCCATTTCTAAGCATCTGTAATTATTAAAGGTTATATATTTAGGTAGGATGCTTTTGTCATAGGAACTTCACATAAGTACATTCGCCATTAGGCTTTCTGGGTCAGTGGATCACAGTAAATTTGAACTTTTCTAGTTCAATGTATTACCAGACAAATTTCATGATTTTTATTTTTCAGATAGATAGAATTTTATATTATATATCAAATTTTCACTCCTGGAACAATTACTTTAGGTTTCTCAGCTCATGTGAATAGAGCTGCAATGAAAATGGCTAAGAAACACTCTATGGAAAAGGATGGTAAGCCGTTGGGGTACATATCAAAGAATAGTATTTATTTATTTATTTATTTATTTATTTATTTATTTATTTTCACTTTACAAGATGAATGCAGCCACATCCCTACTCTCCTCCTGATTCTACCTTTCCTCTTTCCCATATGCCTCCTCCCCTAGTCCACATTAAGAAGAATCCACCCTATGCTTCCCCACCACCTCAACAAGACACATCAGGACTGATATCCTCTTCTCCACTGTGGCTTGGAAAGGAAGTTCAACTAGGGGTAATTTATTAAAGAATAGATAACAGAGTCCTTGTTAGTCAAACTCACACCTCTTTAGAGCAGTATGAGTTCATGATTGCCTTAGAAATTGGGGAGTGTAAAAGGACTCCCAAAACTGCAGTAGGACTTTCTTTCAAATTCTCCCCTGGTACTCCATTTTCTTGTTGTTGCTGTTGTTGATGTTGATGCTCTTCACCACTCTAAACTGAGTAAGACAAATGAAATCTCAAGGTTGTCTTTAATTGCAATCTGCTAACTATTGAGAGAAAGTAACATATTTTGAGTTATTCTTTGGTATTTTTTTCACAATTTGACATCTCTGATCATATTCCTGGCTCATATTTTTTTAATATTTTAGGTCATATTTACAATATTTATCCCTTATATTTCTCCTGGTGAAATTCCAATTGACCACTCCTGAAGCTCCTTCAAAATGATAGGGACAACTTTTTAATCATATAATTATTTTATACTCATTACACATTATTCAAATTGTATGCCACCTGTAGCCACATTTATCATTTTGTCCCCATTCCAAAGTCCCTCCCTTTTCTCCTCCCATGCCCTTCTCCATGTCCACTGATGGGGGTGTTGTGCCTCCACTTCTGTCTGAACCTAGAGTATCAAGACTCATCAGGACTGGCTGCATTGTACTTCTTGTAGCAATGACATGAATGCTCTGTCCTCAAGGCAGGTGATCAATGAGTCAGCAACAGAATTCATGTCAGTGTCAGAACCTATTCCCATTACTAGGGAAACAACTGGGTTTTTGAGCTGCCATAGGCTACCTCAGACTTGGGGTTATAGATTATACCCATGAATGGCCCTTGGTAGAAGTATAAGTTTCACAAAAAACTCTGTACAAAGATATTTTGGTTCTTTTGCCTTCCTTGTGGAGTTCCTCTCCAAATGTTACTATATCCCTCAATTGTTGTAAGGTATTCCGTACTCTGCCCAAAGATTGGTTATGAGTTTCAGCATCTTCTTTTGTATAGTGCTGGGTAGTCTTTCAGAGGCCATCTGTGGTACACTCCTTTCCTGTTTTCTTTTTTCTCCATCTTACTATGACCATCCCATTTCTCTTCTTAGTGATAATTGAACATCTCACCTTGAGTAGTCCTCCTTGTTTAGCATATTTTTTTTCAATGCAGTTTATTCAGGAACCTTGAACAATCATCTGACCCTGGGGAAAGCCAGCCCACAGCTTAAATAGCCTCTGGGTAGCCAACCCCACCGTGCCATGTGGGCAGTGCAGATAGGTCCACATACATGAAAGCAAGCCAGATCTTCAGCCTTAGCCAAATGTGGAATTGTTCGTGACAGAGAGCACTCACCATCGGGAAGGTGGAAGGTGGAAACCAGCTCCATCTTTAAGGCATAGCATTCCGCAGCTCTCTACAGTTCCTCCTTTTTGTTTTAGACGCATCAGGCAAGAGTAGAGGTCTGATCTCTGATATTAGAAATAAATTGGGACTTTGTACTGATGTTCATTTAGGTGTCATCCACCCAAAGAGCATCAGACCCGTCCCATACCTTTTTCTCAGAGGCGGGACCTGGGGCATCAACCCGCATGCTATCAGACATGCTCTTCTCTGGGTCCAAAGTGGCTGACCCTGAGTGCAGAGCTTAGCCTCGCATCCTGAACGTAACATTTTAGCTTTTTATGGTAGCCAACCATGTTTGGGGAGACTGTCCTGCTTCAATGGCTATAAAGGCCTGAATGGTCATGGCTGCATTACTCTGTTGCGAGACTCTAATCTTGCATATACACCACAGGCAAACCAAGGGGACCAACACCAGAAGGCCTGCTAACACTCCCATGCCCGCCCATTCCTTCAAATGATTCATGGCTGCAGCAATCCATGATGATAATCCTGTGGCTAGTCCTGCGTCCACTCTGGTAGAATTATTTAAGAACCTTAAAGGTCTTTCAAAAGTGGAGGAAAATATGGAGTTAGTCCATTTAAATGGAGCACGTCTCGCCCCTGGGGGCAATGGTCTCCTGAACCTACTCAGACCTCGGACACCACCACTGCTAGTTCTAGAACTGATGCAGGATGTTCCAACGAGGGGGTTAAGGCTTCTCATAATATTTCCTATAAAACCACACCTATTTGTTTATATCCCCCATTTTTATTCATTATTAGCCAGATAGAACCAAGTAATTGTGGTAATGATACTTGCTTTTTTGCCCAATGCTGGAATGCTAGTGAATTTCGGTATGCCCTAGTTACTCGCGTGCCTCGCTGGGTGCCTGTGCCCGTTGATGCCCTCATGCTATGACTCTCTTCAGACAGAAAAGGGATCTTGGAACTACAGCCACCATTGTTACTGCCATCTCATTGGCGGCTGTTGGAGCTACCACCACGGCATTAGCTATGAGTCGTACTGTACAGACTGCTCAGACCCTGAATAATCTTTTAGCCAATGTAGCCTTAGATGTACAAAAAGGAATTAATGCTCAACTAAAAGGAGGCTTGATGGTGTTCAATCAGAGGATTGACCTCTTGCAGGAGCAAATTGATACCCTATGGCAAATCGCTCAACTTGGCTGTCAATGAAAGTATGCTGGACTTTGTGTCACTAGCATACAATATGAGAATTTTTCCCGTGCTACAAATCTGTTTAAACAATTGTCTAGCTATATTTTAGGTAATTGGACTGGAGAATTCGATACTACGATGGAGCAGCTGTGAGTGGCCATTGTCACGGTAAATTCTTCTTTAACATCTTTATGTGGACTGATTTTACTATGTTTATCCTACATTTTATGACTAGTATCCTCTTATCAGTGTGTATATATATTGTGTGTGTTTCTGCTTCTGTGATACGTTATTAAGGATGATATTTTCTAGACCCCGAAATTTCCCTGAAAAATTCATTATTTTTTTTAAATGCTGAGTAGTTTTCAATGTGAAAGTGTACCACTATTTCATTTCATCCAATGAGGGAGATATATTTTTTAATAATTTTTCTGGCTATTTATAAATAATGCTGCTTTGAACATGTTTGAGCAAGCATCCTCGTTGTGTACTTGAGCACATATTGGATATATGCCTAGGATTGGTATATCTGGATCTTGAGGAATTGCTATTTATAATAGTCTAAGAAATCACCAGGCTGATTTCAAAAGTACTTTTACAAGATGAAATTCCAAATAACCATAGAGTGGGGGTTTCCTTTCTCTACATTCTCTCATCATGGTATTTGTCACTTGATATATTTTTTTAATATGTCATTTAGTCAGTCTCTATTCTGGAAGTAAATCCTTTGCCTTATAAATAGCTTGAAGTGATTCTTCCACATTCTATATGATTTAACTCCTCCAGGTTGCCTGGTTTCTTGATTGTACATATTTAAACTAAAATACTTTCATGAAGTCCCACATGTCAGCATTAATTTGTGGTATATCTGGTCCATTTCCTGAATAGCCATTACACTATGGGGCTTTCAGCAGAGAAGACTACTTGTACATGGGTTTAAGCTGATAGAAAGTCTCTGATAGCTGGATGTCAACTATACTAGGTTTTCAAAATTTCTGTGTAGCGAGGATCTTTTAACAGGATGGATGATTAAACAAATGCCCATGTGCATATCTGGCATACTTAAATCTAGCCATTGTTTCCAGAATAAGAATCTTTTTTAGGTTTTTTGACTGCTTTTTGTCTGATTACCAGAAGATCTATCATTTATACAATGATAAATCTTTCTCAACCCACAGTAAGCTTTCCTTACCTTGAGGACCAAGGCTTTAAAATCCCCCCTGTATATTGCCCAGAATTTCTGTGCTGTAATCTATAGGAAGAGTACTCTCACTGTTGCTTGGAGACACTACCACCACTTCAAGCCTATTGTCCCTCACTAACAAGCATCCTAGAAGACCCATGCTAGTGTATGAAACAGAGTTTCCATGGGTTACTCTGGTTCGAAAAAGTTTCATAGAAGCAAGAGCCAAGGCTGGGATATGCCACAACTCATAGTCATACCAATCTATTCATCAGAGAGGTAAAGACACACACACACACACACACACACACACACACACACATATATATTATATGTATATGTATATATATATATAATATATATATATATATACACACAAACTTGGCTGAACAAACATGAACCTTAAACCCACCTTTCTTGATTTTGAGTAACTGAGACCTACTTGGTTTTTCTACAGTACCTGTTGTCCTTACTTTGTCTACCCTGAGATGTGTCCACTAAATTCCACAGTGTATGCCTACTGTGACTTTGTTTCTTGATTCTCTGGGGCATATTTTAATGTACAAAAACAAAGAGCTTATATTAGACACATTTGAACACATGAAAATACACATATGCATAAGATTGCACACAGACACAGACATGCAGGCAGAAGCACAGCAACACAAAGACAGATGCCATAACAATTAGGGCATGTTTGGGAGCCTAAGAATGAAAAAAAGGCAGATGAAATTCTCTCTTTGTCCCACAATTAACCTCTGATTGGCTTCTGATGGATTCTTGGTGAGGTGAACTACATAAAAATGTAATTGTAAATATTCACTTAGTAATAGGGTTCATAATGATGGTATCATTTGCATTTAGAAAGAAGAGTTTATGTAAGTTTATGTAAGTTTTGTAAGAGTTTATGTAAGTAAGATTTACTATCTAGCATTAGTACTGCTTAGATATGTGAGTAGTAATTTCATTTTATCTCTATTTGGTCCTCAAGATGAACATGATTGAAAGAAAGAGAGTTGTCACAACATGATCTCCTGACTCCTATATGTATATTATAAACTCAACACAACACTTCAGATAGCTAGAGAAGTTAACTGATAGGTATTTGATGTTCAAGAAATAATAGATAGTTGAATGTCTACCTAGCTATGGATCAACGGGATGGACATACAGACTGATGTTATACAGATAGTTGCAACATAAGTACCTACCTTTGTAAATTGATGATAATTAGAAGTCAGATGTAATAATAAACTAGGTATTAAAATCATGGTAGCTTTAACTTCATAAACATACACTGAGCATTAATTATTACACCTAATTAAGATCAAATGATTGGAAATTTAAACTTCAGAGTTGTCCAACAAAACAAACAAAAAGAAAAAGAACTTAAAAAAATAAAACAAAACCACAATATTAAATTCATAAACAATTTTTTGTTTAGTAATAAGTGACATGGACTAGCCCGTTTGGGTTTCCCAAGTCCACTGGAAAATCAGAGGTTTGGATATCAGGAAGGCACAGTTTCAGACAAGTGACAGACAGGGTCCGCACCAATGAGTGATTCTGTTGCAATTTAAGTGAAGTCTAGCTAATAATTTTATAGTGATTTAATAAGAAAGCAACTTAAATTTTGCATGCTTCCCAGAACATTTGGACTTTTACCAAGGATACAAAGTTTATATTTTAACCGGAAAGTGCAGCTAAGTGTAAAGAAATGCCCACAAGAAATCTTGGCCTAAGAACTTTCTGATCAACACCAACAAGAAACAAAAACCTCAAATTGTGGCTTCATTATCACTGATGAGTGAAGACGAAAGTCAGGAGCTGTAATATTCCCCCTAGCCCATTAAAATACATGCCAAAGCCTTTTTCTATATTACAGTCTAAATACACCTTGGTCAATCATCCTTCCATATGTCTTGCTAAAGATTTATAAACTTCCTTAGAAACAAGATGCCAAAGGGAGGCATGCTCAAGCCTGCTGTACTTGCTTATGCAATTTTTTTCTAAGAAGGAGCCCAATATTTCTTTTTTTATTCTTGTAATGCGTTCTGATATGAATCTGATTCATTACTTTTTTAAAGAATTTTCTTCTTCCATTCTATTCTTGTTAAAGCTTTTAATAATTTACAAAAAAAATATATTTCCTTTAATAGTTAGTTGCGCTGTCTATGGAATCATAGAGAAAATCAAAAGGCTCATTAATCCAATCTTGCATCTGAGAAAACAGGATTTCTAAAGTAAGGTTCTTTAGCTTAGATGGCCAGAGGGAACATCCAGGGACTTCCAGGGAGCTGAATCTCATAGGAAACTTGTATCCTAGTCTTAGAAGCATAATATTATTCTTATATAGCACATTTTAATGTTCACATAGACTCTGTAGTTAGTGTGGCAAATAAGTCTGTCCATTGTTGCTGGCTGTATTCAGTAAATACACTCTGAAATCCTTCTTCACTCTATGTAACTGCTTCAGTTATTACCATGTACCAACTGATACTTAAATTAAAATAGATAGGACTGTTACTGGAGGTATTTATGATGCTGAAGATATGTAGCCACACAACCTGAGCTCCAGAATACAGCCTTTAAAGACACAACTACAGTAAAAAAAAATCTTCCAAATAAGATCAATGAAATTGCCAGCAAGTGAAAAACTGAACAATGCACAGGAAAATGTATACACATACAATATATATTCATGTGAATACTACTTATAGTTTGCATACTGTTTAAAATATTTACATGTGTCAACTAGAATTACATAACAGTATGTCGTTGAAACAAAGGAAAGAAGATAGGCATTCATTGTATTTTCCAAATCAGCCGAAAATGTGAAAAACTTAAGCTTTTGGTTGCTGGTTTGAATGCCAGTAGATGAAACTTGGAACAACATTCCAAGAGTGTACTGGGATGCTATACCTGACAGGTAGAACTTTCGCACTCAAATACAAAGGTCTGTACACTTAAGTTGGCACCTCTTCAGTAATGATGAATGCAATGAACATAATGACTGCTCTTCCAGGCTCTTGCTGTTATTGACCTAACCTAACCTAAACCTGAGGAAATGAATATTATATTGTCAGTAAGGAAAATGCCAAAATCTTTGGCCACATTAAATATGGGTTTTCTTTAAGCATAGTGGAATAGTGCAATATCTCCTAGGTCAGAAGATAATATAGGCTCCCTTTGAATAATGCTGTTACTAGGGCGACACCACACAATAAAAATAAGGAAGGTATGGAGTTCCCTTGATTAGAAGTAGTGGTGTTTGAAAAACCCAGTAGTCAGAATATTTGTATGAAAAACTTTGATAATGTGGGAGCAATTGAAGGACTCATTATGAGAAGATGAAGGTCCCCAAAACTACTCAGAGACATAGTGAGAGACTAGATCAGTGGGTCAGATGTGAGTGGTCTCAGGCTAGCCAACAGACCAGGTGAAGAAATGAAACTCCAAAAGCCATGGAGAAAGTGCAAGGCTCTCATTGTTACAGGGGAAATATTTGAATTTCCTTTGCAGAATGGAGGTAAAACATGTGGTTGGTAAAGTAGCATGTTAAGTTTGTTAGAGTTGGCTATTGCAAACTGTCTCCCTCTCATTAGGTCATTGTCCCAAACTACCTCATAGAGTACCTGTCATTGAAGTATTGTCCTATCAAATTCAGTTCATTTTCAGGAACTAGAATGTATCTTTACTGTAGTGAAAGTGGTGCCAAGTCAAGCAGAACTCTGAGTAGTTGTTGAAAGGCCTGGATGGAAGTCCAGTGCTGGCTTTCTTTCTCAAGCATATGTTCAGCTGCTCTGAAATAGGTGGGAATGATGGGGACCACATCATTTTGATTACTGTCTTGAATTAGGGATCTGTGTACATGGGCTCTACTGACTACTCTTATATTTTGGTACTTAAGCCTGTGCTTCTTGAGGTCCCTTTAGGTGAAGACAAATAATTGAGGGCCTCAGGTTTTAGTACAGAATATGTGAGTGTCCTGAAACAGAGATATACATCTTGAGGAGTCCCTCCTTGGTCAATAACAGATCCTGGAATACTAACTGGATGAAATGAGGAGATATGTGTTCCCTTGGAAAAGCAGAGACATTAGATTGGTAGACGATAATTCACAACAGAAAGATCTGAACCATGATTATATTGTTCTAATAATTCCATTCCTGTGGAGATATATTTAGAAGTTCTCAGAAGCTTTGGATATTGAGGAGGGAAGGTATCTTTTTACACATACATTTCAAAAATTCCAGTGCTCAAAAGTGGAATTGTTGGGGAATACATGGGCAGTGGGTATAGTCTAAAATCTGCTTCATGAAAGAGAATACTTTTGGGTATCTGACTTCTTTCATAGATGCAGTAAATCCTAATTTCCTGTAGACAAAATAAAAATTCTTTCGATGGGACAGATAATAGATATAAGAAACTCTAAAGTATATTGATGAGGGAGTAGCTACCCAGAATTTCATGAAATTGGCTCAGCCTCTCTAGGTCATATTCCTGCAGCCCTACTGAGTAAAAGCTGAAGTTTGATTGATAACTTGAGATTATATTCTTCTCCTGGCACTTGCTGCTTCATTACCTCCAAAATGAAAATTACAGTGATCTTAGGCTCTCTCATTCCTATGGCTCAGATATTGTTCCCACTTTGCTACAGATGGTATATTGGAAATATCATGTAGAGAAAGTGATGCTCTAAAGCAATGGTGCTCAGGAGTACAAGTCTGAAGCAGATTTGGTATAGCAAATCAACCAAGTCACTAAAACCTTAACCTTAGAAAAGACAGATAATCCCAGCCCAATTTGTGTAGTGGAGGAAGGACTACATCATATTTAACATCTTCATTCATACCTTGATAAGCCTAATGGTGATCCTATTATTCATGAGTCAGGACTGTCAGCTTTCAAGGGCTCTTGAAGCTCATCATCAGATACATAGCTACAAGCATGCGGAATGGTACCTGTTCATTTGGGTGACTAGAACGAAGGACAGATGACCTAATTTTTAGGCACTTTGAAATCAGAGCATAGTGAAATGAAACTCTGTGGCTTATGAATGGATTTGCCTGGCGGCCATGGATAGAGGGAAAGGGTTAAGGAAGCTCACCATAAAAGGAGTATATTAGAAGCCAACATGAATGTTGGGAATGATACTGCTCTCCTTGATTAAAATGAAAATTTGAGATTCTTTTAGTAAAATGCAGGAATTCTCAGATTCATCATACACTCAGAGAGAAGGTCTGGGCTATATATTACTACTAAGGGAAGAGTGGCATGAAGGCCACTATCACCAAAGTCAGTATCTGATGTCCCTTGAACAAAGGATGAGTATTTTGAGATATCTTTAGAACAGGCAAAGTTCAAAGAGCCTTTATTCCTAGGTTAATTTTTGGGTGGCCTCCTGAATGAACTACTTGGTTTTGAATGAAAATGCTTGCCTATATGAAACAGAAGAGAAAAATCTAGCCACACCATGGTACAAGTGGAAAACATCTTACTAATCATGGGTAGAGGGAATATGATATGGCATTGCATTATTTATTTCCAACTCTTCTCACTATCTCCAAGTATCCATATGTTGCATAGATTTGGGTCACATGTGTACGAAGAATTCTGAACACACTTCTCAGAAAATAAGTGGTGTCTGAATGACAATTCAGACAATGTTCCTTCAAGTGTACATTTATCTGTGCAAATCTATTAAATAATGATGAGAAGTTTGCTTTTCTGATAACCAAATGCTAGGCATTGGCATGTTAACATGCAAATTAGATTTAGATTTCAATATTTTGTCTTCTGACTTACAATCAAAATTCTATGAGTTCAGTTGCTTGCATTTCTGTTAGCTGGCAATGGTGGCCAGAGGGATTGGTACTATCCTGATAAGCATTTAAAATTCAAGTGTAAGTTGTCCACAGAAAGAAGAGGATACACTTGTTGCTTCAATGGCCAGAGGCTACATTTATAACAACCTATGAGAATAGATTGCAATAATGAGAACCTCTTGTATAAAGAGGTTCTTTGTTCATCACTGTGTCATGGGGCAAAAATTCTTAGGCAGGATTAAAAACTCTGTATCTGCTGTGTTGAAGGAGGTCATCATAGTTTCCTTTTGCACTACACTGGACTACACATGAATGCAACTAATTCTTACTTCCACAGCAAGAGTGGTAAATGCTTAAAATTTCTGAGGCCATATTCATCAGAAGGGAAATGAGTTAATCCTTTGTTCATAGGATCACAAATTTTGAGGGTCTTTCTGCATAACACATACTTGATACAATATTGAAAGTCTTTTCTGAGGACTGAGGTCTGCAATTCAATTCATTGAAGTAAAAGAAGTAAGGTAAATTAGGAATAGAGGAAGACCTGGGCCACATATGAGAAAGAAAAAAAAAAATTGAAACCTAGTTGGGAAAAGGTGTGTTTTTTTTTCCCAAAGGAATGGGTCAGAGGTGGTAAGTGCCATTCAACAATCTGTTTAAACATGAGTCTCCCTGCTACCTTATTCAGTAAGAGAAGGTCCTATCACTGTTCTTTAGCTTCCACACTTCTATAGGTTGAAGTTTTATATCTTGTGCTGAGTTTGGAAGATTTCAGGAAACAACCTGAGTCATCTTCAAACAGCCTGGGTGGCTCTATCCATGGCTACTTCTGCTTCTTCAAGTCATCTTTAGGTGTCTGTATATGGGCAGCAGCTAGAGAACCACATGACATCTAGTCATAAGATGGATGTGCATTACACAGGATCCTGCCTGAAAATCTACCTCATACTTCCTGAACACTGAAACCAGTGCAGAGAAATGGGAAGACACCATGGCTCGAATCTTTATTCATTAGAGTATATATGGTGTTGTAGGTAATTCAAAGACACAACAGGATGCTTAGAGCTCATGAATTTATACTGCAAGGAATGGCACAGTATTATTCAAATGAGCATGTCTAAAATTACCTTGGAATAAGATTAGTGTTTTTCCCCTGGTATAAGATGGTGCTTCATATTCCCTCTTGTACAGTTGGGTAATGTCTAAGTCCACATTGTTAATGGAGGAAAGAACTAAGGTCTCCTTTGTGCCAGGCTAGTTGTCAAGATCACATCAATAAACAAGGGAAGTTTTGAGTTACCGAGGAAGCAGGGTAGTTCTGTGAACCTCTTCTCAGAATGAAAAGTTCTGAGACCAAATTCACAATGGAGTACTCACACAAGTCTTGGTTGGGGTTGCTAGAACCATCCATATTTGGCAGAATAGGAATATCCATTCAAATCTGCTCATATGGGAAATTTCATGGAATATCTTAGGTTTTGGAGGAAGTGTCTGGTTCTGTTTACTAGCTTCCAATAATATTTCCCAATACATACATGCATCTATTCAATGTATTCTTTAAGTATCTAGGCTATTATCAGAACTGTCTTCCAACATGGTAAGTGCTTCTACAAATACTGATGATGGCACAACTTAGATGCAGATGTCATGAGATCTGATTTCTTGTTTCAAACTTGTGCTCTATTATCTAAAAATGGTTGGTAGGAAGATACAACTGGTTGCCTGTAATCTTAGATGGGGGTGGGATGTTAAAACTGAAGTATTATAAAAAGTGCGATGTGAGATGCATGAACACATAGAAATCTCCATTGGTTCTTTAGTCATATAATGGGTTCTGCACCCTCATAGTGAAAAGGATGGATGCGCAATATATCCATTGTACACATAGTCTAATTTGAGAGTCTACTCAGTATAATTAGCTTACACAGAACCCATTCTGTGGAAACTGAATATCTGAAATATCTTCCTTGATTTAGACTGACTGTTGGCCCACAACCTTATTTGTAAGATTGGAATGTGTAATACTGTTTAGTGCAGAGTGCAATGAATAAGGGCCACTTTTTCTGAGAAGGAAAAAATGATTCAGAGGGTAGCAATAGGACTATATAAGTACCACATTACACAAAATAAATATTTTAGGGCCCAATAGGGAGGTGGCATGTAGGACAGTCCTAGTCCTAGCATGGATCTGACATTCTGTTCAATATAATGGGAAAATAAATATGCTAACTTTCGGAAGGAGGAAAAATATCAGCCCGAGGGCAAAGAATGAAAACTGTTGAAAAGGGGAAAGTGACACTATATCCTAAGCAGAGGGTGAAGGTCTCACACATACTCTGGTGAAGAGAATATCTCTCATACCTTAAGCAGAGGGGGAACATTCCCATCAAAGACCTTTCAGAGATTTATATCTTCATAGTTTTGTGTTCATTCAGGAAGAGATAAGACAGAAACGTATGCCTTCTTCCAAAGCAGTGGATGACTGTCCCTGTCTAGCTTGCTTCCTCTAGTTTGTATTTCAGTAGTCAAGATCCAGGCAGAAATGTTGAAGTCATCCATTTATATTCAATGACCTGAAGGGAGATTTCACAGTTTCTCTCTTCTGATTGCTAAACTTGTGCTATGAAAACTTAAAACAGTTTGGACTGGAATTCCTGGATGTTTATATAGTCAGTCTCTCATGAAAATGAAAATGACCTATTAGGTATTACACTATTTTGGCATGTGTCATAAGTTCAAAGGCATGATTTTTGAGAAGTAGATTTTTTGGGAGGGTATATGAGCACAGGAATTTACCAGAACACCTTACTCAGAAGATGAATCTCTTAGGTTACCTTGGAAATTGGTAGAACTTGAAACAATAACTTATCAGGTCCAAACATGGTCACAGCTGAGAATGAATGTGTATTCTGGGACGCTGGGGAATACTTGCCAAAAAACAGCACACTTTGCTCTTATATTAAGTTGGTAATAACTGACTATGTTTCCTCCACATACATGTCATCAACAAGAGAAGTAAGACCATCAAAATTCGGGTTTCACATTTAAGGTGATAATCTGAAATGTAGAAAGTTTTCATTGAAGACTTATAGATATTTGCAGTCATATCCCATGACTTCAGTTCAGTGTGGTCTTCCTTAACTGTGTTCATTTGGCCATGCCCCACTACCCAAGTCATAGGGAAGACATTAAGAACACCTAGAGGTTTCTATGTGTGGAGGTGGAATCTCTGAGGAAAATATTGTTATGGGGTGTTGATTTAAAGTTTTGTTGAGAAAAAGATGAACATCTGAGTGAATTTTCATGTCAGTGTCCTGGTCTGTAGGTTCCCAAATCAGAAGATTTTGTATAGATCCCCTGAAGTGAAAGGGTGTGTACAGAGTTTGCATTAAAAAGAAAAAAAAAACAAAACAAAACAAACAGTTTAGTCAAGTCCCTTGACAGACTATATACTTCAAAGTTTCTTATCTGCATCATTTTGGAAGCTTCAGTTCATCTTGGATTGAATGACAAACCTTGGAACCATTTTCTTAGAAAAAAGTTCCAACACTTACTCCATAGTTTCGGGAAGGAGAATGGACCTACTCAAACACAATGAATGCTGACGCCTACTTTGGACAAATTAAAATGTTCTTTGATTCTGTAGGAAGAATGACTGTGTGCCATGGCAAGTTGGGAAGTTCAGAAGCCCATTTGACAGAGAGACTAATGCTTGGAGCATGCAAAATCCAAAGAAAATTGACTACCATAACTCATGAGGTCTTAGCATTGCTTCAGATTCTAATTCTTCTTCACATTCTAGGAATGCCATGTCTTCAGCTGAATATGCAAAATACCAAGCATCAATATTAGAATTGATAAAAAGCTTGATTGGGTGTTTTGGAAAGGTTGCCTCATCAGAATTATGTTGAACCTACCAAAATTAAGTGGGACTGATAATTTCACACCACATCCTTGATTTTATTCAAGGGGCATGGCTTTCTAGAATTTGCCTCTCTTTTTTGAAATCTGTGAAGAACTATACTAACGGCCATTGCAGTTTGTTTAGAGGTGAAGCAGCCCCTGTTCCTTTGCTCTGAGGTTAATGTTCTGAAAGCCCATTGTGTCAAAAACAAAACTTTAAGGACTCAATCATCCAAGGATAAAAAAGACTGAGATTTGTAAAGGAGAAAGATCATTGGAGAAATTGAAGTTTACATTCATAGAGAGGGGAGGTCCAGGTACTCCATGTCTCCATGTCTGTAGAGAACTTGAGAAAATCCCTATCCCTTAGTAGTCCACTATAGGCATGGTAGCAATCATGTGATTCTTCAAAAACTTGAATAATAGGCTCAGGATCTGTTCCCTTCTTAAACATAGGAGAAGCAAAAAAAATGAGTTGTCATGGAGAATAGGTAAATTTTTGATGAACACTATAAAGACAAATGGCCTTGGACCCAAGCTGAGATTTGTCTTCATTTACAAACAGGACATGAATCTAGAGTACTCTGAGGATTCTTTGGTTGCCAAAAGTAAAATTCTAAGCCAATAATGGGAGAGGGAGAAGCTTCAGTTTCTCTTAATTGACTTGAAAACCTGAGTTGTCCATGAAAAGAAAGAGAAGCTCATATGTTTCCTTGTCCACAGAGAGTCAGTCTCAAAGGACACTTCACATTCAATCTCTGGGAAAAAAAAAAAAACTCACTCACATGGTCCTTTCTGTAGCTAGATATATCATTGGACCATGTATCAGACAATACCAGTCAAGAGATAACACCTAAAACCTTTTGTTCAAAGACAATACAATACAGCAGCAGCAACAGCATGGATGTCCACCTTGACAGTAGTCAAGGGCTACTCTACTAGTTAGAGAAAATAAATCTAAGGATCTGTTCTGAAATTGTTTGAGGATGGTGTCAGTCTTCTGGTTATATTAACCCATGACTAACTAATATAGTTTTGAGGGGCCATATCTAAATATTAATGGAGTTATAAACTTAGGGATGTAAACTGTCCTGGTTGTAGAAGATAAGTCTCAAGCCTTTTTATGACTTTGTAGAAATTCTACTGCTCATTGATTCTAAAAGGCTTGTATTTGACAAGTTCTTTGGACTTTGGTGAAGTCTGAGGCCCCTTGATCTTCTAGTCATATGTGTCAGGAAATCTTGAGTCACTGAGGATGGCCATTATAATCTTGTATAACTTTGTTGTGCAGTGTATGTTTGAGGTCTGTTTGTGCAGTGAGTGACTGTATGTCGTTTCCCGGTTTTCAAAGGAATGAGTTGTGTATGACCTGTTGAACCCTGGAGAAAATGTGAAGCCCAACATATTAAGCAGTCAGATTTAAAACACCCTCAATATACTGGTGAAAAATATTAGGCATATTTTTTTTTCTAGACAGATAAGAATGAGGGTACTTGAGATATCAGAGAAAACTCTGAAGGATCCTAGTTCTAAGGGATATGTCAGAAGCCCCCTTTTTTTCCATAGAATTTCGGATGATCTCTGGTTCTGAAGTGCTGAGTCTGTATGCTGTTCAAGAAGTAGTGGCCGACATTTTTATTCATGAATTGCAAGCCATATGCCTGAAGGCCTTTGAGCCTTTCAGGGGTTTGAAATATTGAAGTCCCTCCTGGTTCTGAAGAAATAAGTATGAGCCCCTTTGTCCTATACACAATTTGGAGTATCCATGGATAGAATAAGAAAGTGTTAGGCACCCCCAAACAAACAGTATTTTGAGGACAATGTTCCTCAGAGGTACAAAGTGTCATACTGTGTTAGAGAAAGCAGGGGAAGAACAAGATTCAGTTTGGGGATTAGAGAAGGCTTTAACATTTCCTGATCTGTTCTTCATGGGAATCAAGAACATCCATATATTGTAAGCCTGGAAGGTCAGATCAATCTCCAAATGCAAGGAGGCATTTTCCAAGTAGGTTGACTGAAAAATTTGGATGAAAAATGACAAAAAAAAAATACACAAAAATGGCATGGGTTCTTCTTTTATGCTGATCAAGTAAGGCACACATTCTAGGTTTGGGGCCCTGATGACTACTGTAAGGCCCTGAGACATTAGGCCCATTGTTCCTGTTCACTGGACAGAGATTATGATATCAGTGGATCGGAATAAGAAGCACTCTGAGCCCCTGAGGCAGAGGGATTTGTTTTGTCAGCCATTAGGATAGATAAAGTATGAATACAGTCAAACCATCAGAGAAGCATAGTTAGTCTTTCTGAGGTATATATTCCATAGCATTTTCTTATAGGTAAAAATTGTGAGTTCTTCTTCATCAGTGTGTAACAACAGAATTGCCTTAATCAGAGAGACTAACCAATGTTTCATTGTCCATTTGAGGCTTCTAGGAATTACATAGGTAGGCTTTGCTGATGGTTGATGAGTAGGAAAAGTGTTAAACTCCATTGTTCATATGTACATAGTGTGAAAAAATATGTGGCTGCCTATGTTTTTGCAAAAATGCCATGGTAAAAATAAAGAGGGCCCAGGCTCCCCTCTTGAGATGGGCTGTTTTAGTAGTTCCATTTGACTGAGCTGGAAGTTCTGATTCCTCCTTGGTCATAAGGGGTAGGCTGCAGGCTTCCTATGGCAGAAGTCGAATAAGATCTGATATGCTCTTGATTAGAAGACACTTTTGTTTTCTGAAAGCTCTTTTGTGACAAGTAGTGTTTCTGAGGCTTAGGTTGTAATTTGGTTTATGTCAGAGGTTCTCTCTTTCATATGGGAAACTTCTGAATCTTCCTTAAACACTGGAGACTTTGCTGATATTACATTCTTGAGAATATAAAAGTGAGAGGCCATGTTCAGACAGAGAAGGTCTGATAACTTCTGTAGGAGAGAAGTTAGAACTCCAGCTCTCTTTTTGCAGTGAGACCCTCTTGAGCCCACATGACAGCAAATGTGTGTCCTCCAAGGAGGGAAGTATTATAGAGGGACCTCATATTCATACCAGAATGTGATTTCTTTCCCTTGTTAAGAAATAAAAAATCTTATATCTGCTAGAGATATGGTATGTGTGAATTTTCTTGGATTGCATGGAATGATGTGCCCTTTATTTGTGTAATTGGTGCATATATGAGTCCCCTATGAACTGGAATTAGAGCCATGGGCTACCCTTTGGCACATAGTTTCTGTCTCTCTCCTACAGCACATGCATGTTTCAATTCCTTGTCCATAGAATCCAGTTGTCTTTCATTTGCTTGGGAAGATGAGCTAGGTTTGACCCCCCAATGTGACTGTCTTCATCAGCAGAGGGCTTCTTGTTCTGCAAGTAAAGTTTGGGCGGCTACTTGGGTATAAAGGACATGCCTTGGTTTTTTCCTACTAAAAGAAGAATGTCTGAGTGTCCAATGGGGAGAGGTAGAATGTCTAAGTTTCTATTCATGAATTGGAGAGATTGCAACATTCTTCTCTGCATAGATGGAAGGTGCTATGTTGTCTTGATCTTTTGGTTTCTGACCTCTTTTGACAGAAGAAACATATCTGAGCCCTCTCTTTGATGAAGTGAATAGTTTGCAGCAAACACATTCTGAATGGGAATCTTGAAAATTTGTTTAGCTAGACAGGCGCTGTGTCAATTTATTTATTTATTTACTTATTTATTTATTTAGTGTGCATATTGAAGGTGCCTGGCTAGCTCAGGGAAAGGGAGGACTTCTGAGACACTCCCAATGAGATCTTGACATTCTGCAAAATGCCAAGGCAGAAGCCAAAATGGAAAGGCACCAAATGGGCTCAGTTTTAAGTCTTGCACACCTTTTGTAAGAAATGGAATTCCTTTCCTCATTTTTGGAAGAATGTCAAACTTTTGAACCTTCATTTGACTGCACAACTTTGATCTTGAATACTTCTTCAAAATAGAATGTCTGGGGCCACTTCATGTGGATGGAGATGGTTAGCATCTGAGATCTTCTTACAAAGATGTACTAGATCTGAAGATCAATTCTAATGATGTTGGGAGTGACACACTCCTTCCTGGAGTTGAGGTAGAAATTGAGTCCTTTTTGACATACTTGGGAGATGTGAGCCTACTTAAGCAAATCTATTTTAATCCATTGAGTTCTATTTAAAAAAATGTTGAAAACCCATTCAGGAAATGGCATATTTCTCAATATCCTTGTGGCAGAATTAGAAAGCCTAGGGCATATTTTGGTATGAGGGAATGTCCAGACAGTCTTAATGAGCAGTAGGAGATTTAAATTCTCCCTATACACATATGGATAGACCCAAAAACTCTTTTGAAAAGGAAGGTCCCTCAGTTTACTGAGTAGATGGACTGAGTTCTAGTGGCCCTGGGGATGGTTTACAATATCCCAGAGTTTTTTGGTGAGCTGTTGATGTTTCCAGAATCTGTTGGTCACATACAGACCGACCCAGCAAACCTTCATGATATTTTAAAAGTCCCTGAGTAACTGGCACAGATGGCACATGTTCCAGAGTCAATGAAATAGACTCTGAAGACTTTCAGTTGGCTTGTGTAGATGGTAGAGTTTCTAAAATCTCTGGAGTGAGTGGTAAAGTTTCAGAATATACACTGAAGAAGGTGGAAGTCCAAGGGAACCTTGGGCAGATAGTGCGTGTTCTATCATCTCATGGTGAACACATGATATATCTAGATTTCTTCTGATACATAGTGATGTTCTTACTTCCCCCAGGGAAGACTGAAAAATTATAAGATATGCTGAGCCACAGGATGAATGTCCTAAAACTTCTTGTTTTAAACAATGTCCTTCAACCTCTTGGCATGGAAAAGAGGGATGGCTGATCTCTAGAGCAGTTGATGAAAGATCAGGAGATTCTTGTGCTGATAGAAAGATTGCCAGATGCCTTTGTGTAGACAATGGCTTTCCTCCATCATTTTGCTGAGTTTCCCTTGCACTGGAAGACATTTTCTGAAAACCTTTATCTGTTGAGAAGTGCTTAACAGCCATATTTGAGATGGAGCAGATTTCAACACTGTTGGGCAGATTTGTTAGTGTCCATATTTTCCTGGGTCAATGTTGGTGGTCCTAGTATCCCTTGGTCAGATATGAAAGGCCGTACAGCACATTGAGCATTTATCAGTAACTCTTTAATGAATACCAAAGTTTATAGAAGATGTTAAAAATTCTGAAGCCATATGAACAATTGGTGAAAGCCCTGGGATTTTTTGCTGAGAGAAATTGTCCCACTCTTCCTTGGGTAAATGCCAAATTCCCTGCATTCGATTCCTGAGATTCTGGTTGTCTTAGTGTCAGTTGGGCAGGTGTAGCCATTTTCACATCCTGTTTTTGTAAGCAATGTACCAGAGAACTTGGTCCAGATGGCTTCATATCAAGAGATTCTTGGCAAGTTGGTGTAGGTTCTAGAAAAACTGGCACATGATGAAGATTCTAGAGACTTTTTTGAAGATGTGAGAGCTCTAGATCATTTTAACAGGACAGGGCAGGCCTCGCCACATTGTAGATGGTAGAAGCAAAACCTTCTAGAGATCCTGAATCAGATAGCAAATTTGCTACAAGCCATGGTCTAGACAGAGCAGTTTTGTGTTACCTATGTGGAGGTTGGGGCAGCAATTTAAATTGTCCTTTGACAAATTGGCAACATCCCACACTTTCCTGGGAATTAGATCCGAGTCCTTGATCATCTTGAGTTATGGCAAAGGTGCCCTTTAAAGCAGATGAATATTTTAAACCCCTCTGGCAGATGTGCATGTTCTTTGACCAGGTTCAGATACGGGAGTTCGCTGAGACAATGAGACAGGTAGAAATTATCCTAAATCCATTTGGGCAGAGGAAGAAGGTCATAGAGCCACTGAAGGATACGGTTACGTTACCAAACTCCCTGCTGAAGAGTTGGATATACCTGGCATGCCACCTGCACAGGTGGAACCTTGTAGAGGCCTTTTGGAAGATAGAGGTTTTAAAGATTCTTGAATGGTCTTGAAACAATTTTAACATATATGGAAATTTCCCAATTCCCTGAGGCAGATGATGTACCATAAAGTCCCATCAATTGTTCACAGGGCTTGTCCTGATAAAGAGATCACCATGTTCCATTTTGAAGAATGTGTAGATTCCTGAGCAATTGAAACAGCTGGTACTGCACATTGAACCTTTTGGAAAGATGAAAAACACCCAAGAGATGCTTTTGAAGAAAGAGAAGTTCCTTTATCACAGTGTTCTGATAAAATAATTGACACATGACTTTTGGAAAATGGCATAGATTCCAAATAATGTGAAGCTGTTCAATCTGCTGATTGAAAACTTTGGCCAGACTGCAAAGACACAAGAGGAACCTGGCAAGGACAAGGTCCTAGAGTACCTTGTGTAGGTGTGGAGAATCAAAAACTGCCTTCTCTTGATACAGAAAATTACAAAACACTTAGAGATGAAAGTAAGAAATTCAAGTTTTCCTGCATAGAATGGTAATTTCCCCAGGCACTTCTTCATATCTGCATGACCTACAGCAGCTTTAGAGTTGTTTTTTTTTCCTACATCTTGTGCAGATGATGAATATCCAGGAAGATCCCAGCATGTGGCAGAGCTTTTAGAGACCCTTGGGGCAATTTCAGAGATTCTTCTTTCTTTTGGGTATATTGAGTATAATCCTGAGACAAGGGAGTGGTTGGGTATGTGCAAATGTACTCTATGCAGAAGAGGACACTGTGTCTTTACCTGGTGTGTGTGTTGGAGGTTTTAAATGCCATTTGGCATATGGAAAGAGTCAGAGAGTCCTGTGTGTATATGTGGGCAGTCCCAGAGTGCCTTCTGTACATAGACAGGTATCTGCAGTCCCTTGAGCACAGTGAGAATTTGCTTGACTCCCTTGTTCTAAGGTCATAAGTCTTAGAGTCTCTGGAGCACAAGTATGATATTACTCAAGTTGATACTCTTGATGAAGAAGGCTCGAAATTTCCTTCTAAAAATTGTGATTGTGTATAACTCCTCTGTGTTGATTGTTGTGTTTCTAAGTCACCAGTGGAAGATGACAGGGAATGTTGATGTCCTGTGGAAGAACTTGAAGGTTCCAAAAAGGTCTGGGCAGATATCATAAATTCTAAAGGATCAGAATCAGTGAACACTGTTGCGAATCAACTGAAGTATGTGCAGAAAAACTCCCCTAGGCACTATGTTGAATGGTCAAAGCTTTCTATTTTGTGAGACAGATGGAGCCATTTCCATGTTTGCTCTGACATGTGACATTTGTCCATTTGTTTGGCTAGGATGTGATATTTCCAGATTGTTTGAGGAAGAATCTAAAAGATCACAATGTTCTTGAGGGATTAAAAATGGAAGCAGTGTGCTCGCTCGGTGTACATATGGATATTTCCTGTGGCCTACCTATTAGTAGGAAAATGGAGAGGTTTTTGGAAACTGCAAAATATGTAGCATATATCCCAGTCCCTGGGGAAAATCGCAAAGATCCTAGTGTGTTTTGTTCAGATTGTGAAGAGTCAACATATATTGGAAGAGATGATGGATGCTGATGAGGAAATGGGGGCTGACAAATAAGTTCTTTGATGTATCTGGGAAGAAACACCAAGTTTTATAGCTCCTTGACTTGAGAGTGATGCTGATTAGTGAGTCCCTTTTAAAGATAAAAGTCATTCCAGAGGCTATGAGAGGAAAGGTGGATGTTCCACATGCACTTTTGCAGCGTAAGTGTTTCTTAATTTCCCTTCTGCAGATAAGGAAATTTGTAGATGACTTCTACAGATGACAAAGACACTAAGCACATCTGAGAATTTTGGTTAGACACCAGAGGTGCTGGAGTTGCCTGCAAAGGTCTGGTTCTGCAAATGGAGACTGTTCCAGTATAGCTAGTGAAGATGAGAAATGTACTCCAAGGTCATCAGCAGATGGAGAAGTGCATACAGGACCCTTGTGCAGATTTGCATTTTTCGAAGTTGTTCCTACTGGTAAGTGAGATCACAAAGATGCTTGAGCAGATTTCTAAGATAGTGGAATTGTCTGTGCTGAGGTAGGAAGTCCTGAATATGCCCAGGAATGGATTTGAAACTTCCAGTAGTACCTTTTGTAGATCCAGAATCATCTACAGTGCTCTGGAAAGATGATAACTGTTGAGGAATGCAAAGAAAAGATTTGCATGTTTCTAGTACTTTTGGAGAAGATGTTGAAGTTCCTAGGGACCCTTCATCATATTATTCTGTATGCTCCTTTGCCTGAGATGACATGGACATTTATAGAGGGCTCTATGCTGAGAGCAAAATTTCTAGAGTACCTGGAGTATACAGTGGATATTCCTGCACACTTGGTGATATGGTGAATGTTCTTCAACCCCTGGTGAAGAGAAGGCTCATTCCTGAGGTTTTTGGCTAGATACAAAAGGTCTGGTAGGCCTTGGTGAAGAAGATGATGTGGTACTGTATTTTGGGGAAATGGGTAAATTTTAAGAGCCTCCTGGTGACAGTTAAATATTTTTAATTTTTTTGAGAAGATGACACTTATCTTACATTCCCCAGTTCAGATGTGGCTAATTTTAGAGACACTTTGATGGACAAGGAAGGCCCCAGAGCTCCTCCCAGAGATTAACAGGATTTTGAAATTTCTTGTGTCAATAAAGATATTCAAAGAGGCTTTGGATCAGATGGCAAAATCCAGAAAAGCACCTGGGCATTTTGGGCAGACCCTTGAGGCCCTGGATTTGATGTCAAATATCCCATAGAATTCCCCACATTTATGAAGTCTCATGATATAACTTGCACAAATAAGAAATGCCTTCCAGTGCCCTGGCCTGATGGAGAAAATCCTACAGAGTCTAGGAAATATTTGGGCATTTTCAGAGTCCCTTTGCTGATAGGCAATGTCCCACAAGCTCTTGACGAGACTGAGAAGAGCATGGAGTTAATTTTTCAGATGCAGATAGACCCGTTCTCTCTGCTGCTGATGGGGATGTGCCTGCTGACTCTCGGACATTTGGAGAATTGTTGTGTTTTTCTGGAACTGCTCTATGAGGGGCTGATGTTTGTGTAGTCCTGTCACATTTAGCTGACTGTGGAGTATGCACAACAGTCTCTGATGACATGCAAATTTTAATAATCCTCTGGGTGGATTGTAAAGGTCCTAGATAATGTTGGCCAGATGAGAAAGGTTGTACAGATCCTTGGATTAATGCATATCTTCTAGATTCTGTACATGATGACGGCAAAGCTCCTCTAGACCATGGATCAGATTGAGAAGATCCCACCTCCTCCCCCACACTTGCAAATTGGCCCAAGGTACTCTGGGTATGTTTGCATTTTCTAAAACCCTTGTGTAATGTGCTGAATGTCCTAGAGGGTTTTGAATTTATGAGAAAGAGCTATGCACAAGCAAACTTCTCTCTGCATTTCTGGAAATTTCCTTAGGCTCTTGAGAGGGTAGTAAAGGCCCTAAAACCTCACAGGTAGATAGGGGATGTTTTTGAACACCTCGTTCAGGTGGTGAATATTCCAACTTCTCTGGAATGAAGAGTAAATATTTGTGAGAGTGGTGGCTAGACATGAAAAGTCCAGTAGCCCTTGGAAATTATGCTAAATTTTGTACAGTATATTATGTTAATGTAGAATGTCTGTGACCCTCTTGGGAAGAAGTGTTGTGGTTTAGAACATTTTAAGAAGATGGCCCAATTTCAATATTGTCTTCTTCAAGTGTGGACCATTTCAGAGACCCTGGGATTGATAATGAAGTTGCCACAGCCACATGAGCACTTGGCCAAGATGCCAAATTTCCTTCTGCATGCAAGGAAAATTCAAGGGGAACTTGGGCAGGTGATGCAAAATCTAATTTCTGCTGTGTACTGTCCTTATAACCTACAGTCCATGAAGTAGAAGACAAATGTACTTCAGTTCCTTGTGCAGTTATCTGAGTTCACAAAGTCTTTTTTGCATTACCGGAAATGGGTCGAGGCACCATAATAGATGGTGATAGTTCTAGGGAACCCGGTACTTGTGCATTCATTTCCAGTGTCCTTTTTTAATATAGGCAAGTTCCCACTGCTTTTTGCAAAGATAGGGGAGGGCCTTGGACTTGCCTGTGTCAGTGAGGAATGTCTCACAGTCTCTTAGGCATGAATCCATGTTCCCTTCGAACTTGGAACACATTGGAACATTCCCAAATATTTGAGGCTGAAGACAATGTTTATGTGTACACTGAACAAGCTTGGAGGCTCCCAGGTTTTTTTGTTTTTTGTTTTTTTTTTTTTGGAAGATGATGAAATGTTGAAAAGTCTGTTGGTTATATGGTAAGGGCTCCAGAGTTCCCTGAGTAGGTATGTGGTTTGCTAGGGAGGAAATGATCTACATCCCATGGAATATATACTAGATTCTTGGTCATATTATGAATGTCCTGTACCTTTTGGAGGAAATATTGAGGGTGAGTAGTCCCTTGGACAGATGGAGAAGTATCCCGAGATTCTACCATACGTGACAAGAGACCTAGATTCTTTTGGAAAGATGCTGAATGTTTGAGAGACTCTGGAGTAGTAGACAAATAACACAGAATTTTCTGGATAGGTATAAAATGTTCCAGGTTTCCTGGATTACATAGCACAGTTGAGAGAAGCCCTGCAATAATTTGGGGATGTTTTGGAGCACCTGGTACAGAGGATGGTTCAACAATACCTGCGAAAGAAGTTTTTTTTTTTTTTTTTATTCTTTGTGTAATTGAAGAATAAAAGAATAAAAGCTCTTCTGATACAGAAGAGCTTCTGTTCCAGATGGTGCATGTTTCATCATTCTTTGAAGAGATAGAGTACCTCTACAACACTTTTGAAAAGTAGAAGTTTTCATAAGTATCTAGTCACATGGCAAATTTTTTAGAGTTCTCATATCTGATATGGGCTGCGTCAGAGCCCCTATAAGAGATAGACCATGTTTTTCAGCCCCTCGTATAGATGGCAACATTGCAGGCTTAATAAACAAATGAGGAGCAGATCATAGAACTCCATGGTACATGTTGATGATCCTACAATCCCCTTACTGATATACACATTTCCAGATTATCTTCTTCTGAATGAAATTTGATCCCTTTTCTTTGCCTAGAGGCCAGAATTTGTAGTGAATCTTGTGCCAGTGGCAACATTTCAAGAGCCCTTTGTGAAGGTAGCATAGGTGCCAATTTAGGGAATTGTCTGAATTCACTGGAAATAATAGAGAATGCACAAGAGACTGGAGCAGAATGACACATTCCTGATTTCCTTGAAAGAGACAATGCTTCCACAGGTATTACCACAAGTTTCAAATACTCATGACACTATTTGGAAGATGGGTGAATTTCCACTCCAAAATGGGATTATTCAGAATGTTCTAGAGACTCTTGATTTTATGCTGAAGGATCCAAATTACCTTGATATCATATGGAGAGTATCAGTAGACATTGGGCAGAAAGTAAATGTTCTAGTTCTCCTGGTCCAGTTTGAGAAGGCTCCAGAACTGATGATTTGTATCCACACCTTTTAGGTGAGGACCTGATTTTCTTTTTTTTTTTTTTTTTTTTTTTTTTCTTTTTTCTCTCAGGCTTTTTTTTCTATTTTTTAAAAAATTTTCATCAATTACACTTTATTCATTCTGCATCCCTCCATAAGCACCTCCCTCCTCCCCTCCCAATTACACCCTCCCTCCTCCCTCTGCATGCATGCCACTCCCGAAGTCCACTGACGGGAGGTTCTCCTCTCTCTTATCTTAGTCTATCAGTTCACATCAAAAGTGATTGCATTGTCCTCTACTATGGCCTGGTAAGGCTGCTCCCGCCCCCAAGGAGGAGGTGATCAAAGAGCAGGCCAATCAGAGTATGTCAGAGGCAGTCCCTCTTCACATTACTATGTAACCCAATTGGACTCTGAACTGCCCTGGGCTACATCTGTGCAGGGGTTGTAGGTTATCTCCATGAATAGTCCTTGGTTGGAGTATGAGTCTCTGGGAAGTTCCCTGTATTCAAATTTTCTGGTTCTGTTGCTCTCCTTGTGGAGACCCTGTCCTCTACAGCTCTTATTATTTCCAAGTTCTTACATAAAATTCTCTTCACTTTGCCCAAAAGTTGCCCATCAGGCTCAGCATCTGCATTGATAGTCTGTAGGGCAGAGGCTTTCAGAGGCCCTCTGTGGTAGGTTCCGAGGTTGTTTCCTGTTTTCTTCTTCTTCTGATTTCCATCCTCTTTGCCTTTCTGGATGGGGATTGGACATTTTAGTTAGGGTCCTCTCTCTTGCTTAGTTTCTTTAGATGCACAGGTTTTAGTGGGTTTGTCCTATGTTGTATGTCTATATGAGTGAGTATATACCATGTGTGTCTTTCTGCTTCTGGGACAACTCACTCAGGATGATCCTTTCCAGATCCCACCATTTACCTGGAAATTTCATGATTTCTTTATTTTTCATTGCTGAGTAATATTCCATTGTATAGTTGTACCACAATTTCTGCATCCATTCTTCAGTTGAGGGACATCTGGGTTGTTTCCAGCTTCTGGCTATTGCAAATAAAGCTGCTAAAAACATGGTTGAGCAAATGTACTTTTTTTGTACTTGAGCCTCTTTTGGATATATGCCCAGGAGTGGTATGGCTTTTTTTTATTGTTAATTACACTTTATTCATTTTGTATTCCCTCATAAGTCTCTCCCTTCTCCCCTCTGGATCCCACCCTTTCTCCCCTTTCTGCATGCATGCTCCTCCCAAAGTCCACTGATAGGGGAGGTCCTCCTCTCCTTCCTTCTGATATTACAGATCAGTCTAACAGATCACATCAGGAATGGCTCAATTGTCTTCTTCTGTGGCCTGGTAAGGCTGCTCCCCACTCAGGGGGAGGTGATCAAAGAGCAGACCAATCAGTTTATGTCAGAGGCAGTCCCTCTTCCCATCACTATGTAAACCACTTGGACACTAAACTGCCATGGGCTACATCTGTGCAGGGGTTCTAGGTTATCTCCATGAATAGTCCTTGGTTGAAGGATGAGTCTTTGGGAAGTTCCCTGTGTTCAAATTTTCTTGTTCTTTTGCTATCCTTGTGGAGTTCCTGTCTTCTCCAGTTCTTACTATTTCCCACTTCCTACATAAAATTCCATTCACTCTGCCTGCCTGTTGACCATCAGGCTCAGCATGTGCTTTGATAGTCTGCAGGGCAGAGGCTTTCGCCCTCTGTAGAAGGTTCCTAGGTTGTTTCCTGTTTTCTTCTTCTTCTGATGTCCATCCTCTTTGCCTTTCAGGATGGGGATTGAGAGTTTTAGTTAGGGTCTTCTCTTGCTTAGTTTGTTTAGATGTACCGATTTTAGTATGTTTATCCTATGTTGTATGTTTATATGAAGGAGCATATACCATGTGTGTCTTCTTACTTTTGGGACAACTCACTCAGGATGATCCTTTCCAGGTAGCACCATTTACCTACAAATGTCATTATTTCCTTATTTTTCATTGCTGAGTAATATTCCAATGTACAGGTGTACCACAATTTATGCATCCATTCTTCAGTTGAGGGGCATCTGGTCTGTTTCCAGCTTCTGGCTATTACAAATAAAGCTGCTACAAACATGGTTGAGCAAATGTCCTTTTTGTGTACTTGAGCCACTTTTTGATATATGCCTAGGAGTGGTATGGCTGGATCTTGAGGAAGTGCTATTCTTGGTTGTCTGAGAAAACGCCAGATTGATTTCCAGAGTGGGTGTACAAGTTTGCATTTTCACCAGCAGTGGAGAAGGGTTCCCCTTTCTCCACAACCTCTCCAGCATGTGTTGTCACTTGAGTTTTTGATCTTGGCCATTCTGATGGGTCTAAGGTGAAATCTCAGTGTTGTTTTGATTTGCATTGCCCTAATGGCTAATGAGGTTGAGCATTTCTTTAAATGCTTCTCTGCCATTCAATATTCCTCTACAGAGAATTCTCTGTTTAGCTCTGTTCCCCATTTTTTAAGTGGATTACTTGGTTTGCTGCTTTTCAGCTTCTTTAGTTCTTTATATATACAAGATATGAGTCCTCTGTCAGCTAAAGTGTTGGCAAAGATTCTTTCCCAATCTATAGGCAGTCGCTTTGTTTTGATGACAGTATCCTTTGCTTTACAGAAGCTTTTTAGTTTCAGGAGGTCCCATTTACTGATTGTTTCTCTCAGAGCCTTTGCTGTTGGTATTCTGTTCAGGAAGTTCTCTCCTGTACCAATGAGTTCTAGGGTATTCCCCTCTTTTTTTTTCTAGCCTATTTAATGTGTCTGGTTTTATGTTAAGGTCTTTGATCCACTTGGACTTCAGTTTTGTGCAGGGTGATAAGTATGGATCTATTTGTATTTTTCTACATCCAGTTTGACCAGCACCATTTGTTGAAGATGCTATCTTTTTTTCATTGTATGGATTTGGCATCTTCGTCAAAGATTATGTGTCCTTAAGTGTGTGGGTTTATTTCTGGGTCCTCTGTTAGGTTCCATTGATCCACCATTCTGTTTCTATGCCAGTACCATGCAGTTTTTAAAACTGTTGCTCTATAGTACAACTTAAGATCAGGGATGGCGATACCTCCAGAAGATCTTTTGTTGTAGAGGTTTGTTTTAGCAATTCTGGGTTTCTTGTTATTCCATATGAAGTTGAGAATTTTTCTTTCCAGTCTGTACATAATTGTGTTGGTAATTTTATGAGAATTGCATTCAATCTGTGGATTGCTTTTGGTAAGATGGCCATTTTTACTATGTTAATCCTGCCAAGCCATGAGAATGGGAGATCTTTCCATCTTCTGTTATCTTCTTCTAATTCTTTCTTCAGAAACTTGAAGTTTTTTCAGACAAGTCTTTGACTTTCTTGGTTAGGGTTACTCTGAGGTACCTTATGTCATTTATGGCTATTGTGAACTGTGTTGTTTCTGTGGAGCCATGACCTTTTCTCAGTGTGGATGATTAAGCAAAAGCCCAGGTGCACATTTGGCATACTTAAGTCTAGCCATTTTTTCCAGAGTTGTCACATGTTCCTCTGACTCCTATATGCATATTACATACTCAACACCACACTTCAGATAGATAGAAAAGTTAATTGATAGGTACTTGGTGTTCGAGAAATAATATATAGTTGAATGTCTACCTAGCTACAAGCATACACATATTCATAAATTAAACATGTATCAATAAATAGAAAGAGTGATGCACATACAAACTGATACTATACAGATAGTTGCAACATAACTACCTACCTTTGTAAATTGATGATAGATAAAAGTCAGATATAATGATAAACTATACATTAAAAACAGGACACTTTTAACTTCATGGTACCTATTTATTTTGTTGACTAGAATGAAAAACAAATGACCAAATTTTCAGGCTCTTTGAAATCAGAGAAAAGTGAAATGAAATTCTTTTTGTTATGAATGGATTCTGCTAGTGGCCATACATAGAGGGAAAACATTAAGGAGCCTCATCATCAGAGGGGTATATTAGAATCAAACATGAATATGAATAATGATCTGCTGTGACTGATGATATTGGTCTCCTTCATTAAAATAAAAATTCTGAGATTCCTTTAGTAAATGCAGGTATTCTCAAGATTCATCATACACACAGAGTGAAAGTTGGGGCTATATATTACTACTAAGAGAAGAATGGCATGAAGGCCACTATCACCAAAGTCAATATATGATGTCTCTTGAACAAAGGAGGGGTGATTTGAGATATCTTTAGAACAGGCACAGTTCAAAGAGCCTATATCCCTAGGTAAAATTTTGGGTGGCATTCTGAATTACTTGGTTTTGAATGAAAAGGACAGGTTATGTATAACAGAACAGCTAGATCTAGCCACACCATGGTGCAATCAGAAAACACCTAGCTAATTATGGGTACTGGGAGGATGATATGGCATTACATTACTTATTTCCAAGTCTTCTCAGTATTTTCCAATATCCATATGTTGCATAGGCTTGGGTGACAAGTCTAAAAAGAAATTAGAACACTCTTCTCGGGAAAATAAGAGGTTGTCTGAATTGTTATGGTCTTTCAAGTGTATATTCATTTGTGCAAATCTATTAAATAATGATGAGAACTTTTATTTTCTGAGAAACAAATGCTAGGTTTTGGTATGCTAACATGCCAATTAAATTTAGATTTTGATATTCTGTCTTCAGACCTACAAGCAAAATTCTGTGAGGTAAATTGGTTGCAATGCTGTTTAGTGGCAATGGTGGTGAGAGGGATTGCTACTATCCTGATATGCATTTAAAATTCAAGTGTAAGTAGTCCTTGGAAAGAAGAGGATACACTTGTTGCTTCAATGGCCAGAGGCTACATTAATAACAACCTATGAGAATAGATTGCAATAATGAGAACCTCTTGGACAAAGAGGTTCTTTGTTCATCATTGTGACATGGGGCTAAAACGCTTAGGCAGGAATGAAAACTATGTATCTGCTGTGTTGAAGGAGGTCATCATAGTTTCCTTTGCACTACACTGGACTACACATGAATGCAACTGATTCTTACTTCTACAGAAGGAGTGGTAAATGGCTTAAAAGTTCTGAGGCCATATTCATCAGGAGGAAAATGAGTTAATCCTCTGTTCATATGATCACAAATTTGGAGGGTCTTTCTGTAAAGTACATGCTTGATAAAATTTATAGGCCTTTTCTAAAGACTGATGTCTGCAATTCAATTCAGTTAAGTAAAATAAGTAAGGTCACATAGGAATTGAATAAGAACTGAGTCCCATAAGATAAAGAGAAAATTTTGAAACCTAGTTGGGAAAAGGTATGGAATTTCCAAAGGTATGGATCAGAGGTGGTTATGGCATTCAACATTCTGTTTGAACATGCATCTCCCTGCTATCTTCTTCAGTCAGGGATGGTCCCATCATTGTTCTTTAGCTTCCACACTTCTATAGGTTGGAGAAGTTTTTCGTCTTTAACTGAGTTCAAGAAGTGTTCAGGAAACAACCTGTGCCATCTTCAAACAGACAGAGTGGCTGTCCATGGCTACTTCTGCTTCTTCAGTATGTCTTTATGTGTCCATATATGGGCAGGACCTAGAGAGCCACATGATTTCTACTCATAAGATGGTTGAGAATTACACAGAATCCTGCCAGTAAATGTACTTAATATTTTCTGGAGACTGAAACCAGTGCAGAGCAGTGGGAAGAAAACTAGGCTTGAATCTTTATTCTTTATAGTATATATGGTGGTTGTTGGCAATTCAAAGACACAAGAGGATGCTTGAAAGTTCATGAATTTGTACTGCAAGGAATGGCACAGTATTATTCAAAAGAGCATGTCTAATATTACCTTGGAATAAGAGTAGTGAGGTTCCTGTGGTCAAAGATGGTGCTTCAGATTCCCTCTTGTACAGTTGGGTAACTTTTAAGTCCACATTGTTAATGGAGGAAAGAACTAAGGCCTCATTTGCACAAGATTGGTTGTAATGACCACAATAATAAACAAGAGATTTTGAGGTACCTTGGAGACAAGGGAGTTCTGAGAACCACTTCTCAGAATGGAAAGTTCTGAGACCACATTCACAGTGGAGTACTCACAGATGTCTTGGTTTGGGGTGGTTAGCACCATCCATATTAGGCAGAATAGTAATATCCATTCACATCCCCTCAGATAAGGAATCTGATGGGGTATCTAGGTTTTGGAGGAAGTGTGTAGTTCTGCTTACTAGCTTCCTAGAATATTTCCCAATAAAAGCATGCATATGTTGAGTGCATTCTTTAAATATCTTGGCTATTATCATAACTATCTTCCAAAATTTAAGTGCTTCTACAATGACTGAGGATGCCCCAACATTAATGGAGATGGCATGAGATCTGTTTTCCAGTTTCAAACTTGTGCTTTATTATCTGAAAATGGATGGTACTAAGATCCAGCTAGATGCCTGTAATCTTAAATCAGGGTGGAATGTTAAACCTGAAGTATCCTTTTGAAAAGTGTCATGTGAGATGCATGAACAGATAGGAATCTCCAGTTATTCTTAAGTCATATAATGGGATCTGCCTCCTCATAGTGAAAAGAATGGATGCTGGAGGTATTCATTGTACACAGAGACTAATTTGAGAGCCTACTCAATATAATTAGACTACACTGAACCCATTCTGGAGAAACTGAACGTCTGAAATATCTTGTTCTATTTAGACAGACAGTTGGTCCACAAACTTATTTAGGAGATTGTAATGTGTAAAACTGCTTAGTGCAGATTGCGATGAATAACAGCCACTTGTTGAGGAGGAAATAAAAAAGATTCAGAGGGTTTCAATAGGACTATGTAAGTACCATATTAAACAAAATAAATATTTTAGGGCCCAATAGGCAGGTAGCATGTAGGACAAAGCTATTCCTAGCAAAGTATGTCATTTTGTTCAATATATTGTGAAGAAATATGCTAAATTTGGAAAGGAGAAAAAAATCAGCCCCAGTGATAGGAATAAAAACTCTTGAAAAAGGGAAAGGGACACTCTCTCCTAAGCAGGGTGAAAGTCCCATACATACTGTGGTGAATAGAATGTCCTCATAACTTACAAAGGGGAGAACATCCCCATCAAAGACATTTCAGAATTTTATATCTTCATAGTTTTTGTTCATTCTGGAAGAGATGAGGATGCAAGTTATGACTTCTTCCAAAGCAGTGGATGACTGTCCCTCTTGTTTACATTTCAGCAATCAAGATCCAGGCAGAAATGTTGAAGTTATCCATTTCTATTAAATGACCTGAAGGGAGATTGCAAAACTTCTCTCCTTTGATTGTTAAACTTGTGGTATGAGAACTTAAACCAGAGTGGTCTGGAATTCCTGGATGTTTATATAGCAATTCTCTAATGAAAATGAAAATGACTTGTTTGTTATGAACCTACTCTGGCCATATTTGGGACAGTCATAGGCATAATTCTTTAGAAGGAGATTTCTTGGGAGGGTGTAGCAGCATAGGAATTTACCAAAATCCCTTAGGCAGAAGATGAATCTCTCTTTTCTTTTTCTTATCAGTTACATTTTATTAACTCTGTATCCCAGCCATGTCTTGATCCTTCATTCCCTACCAGTCTCTCCCTTCCTCCCTCATCTCCACTGTGCCCCTTTCCAAGTCCACTGATGGGGGGGACCTCCTCTCCATTCATCTGATCTTGTTTTATCAGGTATCTTCAGGACTGGCTGCAAAGCACTCCTCTGTGGCCTAACAAGACTGCTCCTCCCTTGGGGGTGGAGAGGCCAAAGAGCCAGTCATTGAGTTCCTGTTAGAAATAGTCCTTGTTCCCCTCACTTTGGAAAACCAATTGGTTACTGAGCTACCACAGGCTACATCTGAGCAGAGGTTTTGGTTATATCCATACATGGTCCTTGGTTGAATGTCAGTCTCAGAAAAGACCCTGTGCCCAGATATATTTGGTCTTTGTGGAGCTTCTATCCTTTCCTTATCAGACAAACTCCTCTTCTTTCTTATGATTCCCTGTACTCTGCCAAAGGTTTGGTCATGAGTCTTCGTTTTGAAAACACTGCTAGTTAGAGTCTCTGAGACACTCTCAGAAGACTCCTGTCATACGTTCAATACACATCCCATCTGTCTTTCAAAATGAGGATTGATCATCTTACCCCATGTCTACTCTCTTGATTATCTTTCTTAGGTGTATAGATTACATTATGTTTATCATATTTTATAGGTCTATATAAGTGAGTGTATACCGTGTTTGTGTTTCTCCTTCTGGAATATTTCACTCAGAATGATCTTTTCTAGATCCCACCATTTGCCTGCAAATTTCATGATTTCCTCCTTTTTGATTGCTGAGTAGTATTCCATTGTGTAGAAATACCACAATTTCTGAACACATTCTTCTATTGATGGACATCTGGGTTGTTTCCAGGTTCTGGCTATTACAAATAAAGCTGCTATAAACATGGCTGAGCAAGTATTCCTTTTGTGTACTTGAGCAAACTTTGGGTATATGCCTAGCAGTGGTATAGCTGGGTCTTGAGGAAGCACTATTCCTCATTGTCTTAGAAAGAACAAGATAGCTTTCCAGAGTAGTTGTGCCAGTTTACATTCCCACCAGCAGTGGAGAAGGGTTCCCCTTTCTCCACAACCTCTCCAGCATGTGTTGTCACTTGAGTTTTTCATCTTGGCCATTCTGATGGGTGTAAGGTGATATCTCAGGGTCGTTTTGAATTGCATTTCCCTGATGGCTAATGAGGATGAGCATTTCTTTTTTTTTTTCAGAGCCAGAATGGCAATATTTTAATAGAATTCTGATGGTTAAACATCTAATACTGAAAAGTCGCTGTACACATATATAAAGCTAAGCCATATAAAACAGAAAGAAACACCATTTCATCCTGAAATTGACAAGGCAAGGGTGAGAAAACCCAGAAGGCAAAAGGAAAAGCCTTTAAGTTGGCAGTCCTTCCAAATGATAACCTTGCCAGTTGTCAATAGCGGAAGAAATTCTCCCTAGTTTGGTTGCAGAAAGTTTATAAGTCCATTGAGAGATGAGATGGATGAGCATTTCTTTAAGTGCTTCTCTGCCATTCGGCATTCCTCTACAGAGAATTCTCTGTTTAGCTCTGTTCCCCATTTTTTAATTGGATTACTTGGTTTGCTGCTTTTCAGCTTCTTTAGTTCTTTGTATATACAGGATATTAGTCCTCTGTCAGATAAAGGGTTAGTGAAGATTTTTTCCCAATCTGTAGGCAGTCGTTTCGTTTGGTCAGAGTGTCATTTGCTTTACAGAAGCTTTTCAGTTTCCTGAGGTCCCATTTATTGACTGTTGCTCTTAGAGCCTGTGCTGTTGGTGTTCTGTTCAGGAAGTTTTCTCCTGTGCCAAAGAGTTCTACACTGTTCAACACGGTTTTTTTTTTTTTTTTTTTTTTAAATTTATTTAGAGTATCTGGTTTTATTTTGAGGTCTTTGACCCACTTTGACTTTAGTATTGTTCAGGGTGAAAAATATGGATCTATTTTCATGTCTGCATGTAGACATCCAGTTGGTCCAGCACCATTTGTTGTAGATGCTGTCTTTTTTCCATTGAATGGATTTGGCTTCATTGTCAAATATCCAGCATTCATAGGTGTGTGGGTTTATTTCGGGGTCTTCTATGTGGTTCCATTGATCCTCCTTTCTGTTTCTATGCCAATACCATGCAGTTTTTATTACTGTTGCCCTGTAGTATAGCTTGAGATCAGGAATGGAGATACCTCCATCTGATCGGTTGTTGTACAGGATCGTTTTGGAGATTCTGGGTTTTTTGTTTCTCCATATGAAGCTGAGAATCTTTTTTTCAAGGTCTGTAAAGAATTGAGTTGGTATTTTGATGGGAATTGCATTGAATCTGTAGATTGCTTTTGGCAGGATGGCCATTGTCACAATTTTAATCCTACCAATCCATGAGCACAGGAGATCTTTCCATCTTCTGATATCTTCTTCGATTTCTTTCTTCAGAAACTTGAAGATTTTCTCAAACATGTCTTTCACTTGCTTGGTTAGAGTCACACCAAGGTACTTTATGTTATTAGTGGCTATTGTTGAGGGTGTTGTGTCCCTAATTTCTTTCTCAGCCATTTTGTCTTTGGTATACAAGAGGGCTTCTGATTTATTTGACTTGATTTTGTATCCTGCCACTTTGCTGAAGGTGTTTATCAGCTGAAGGACTTCCCTGGTTTAATTTTTGGGGTCGCTCATGTATACTATCATATCATCTGCAAATAGTGACACTTTGACCTCTTCCTTTCCAATTTGTATCCCCTTGATCTCCTTTAGTTCTCTTATTGCTCTGGCTGGGACTTCAAGTACTATGTTGAAGAGATATGGAGACAATGGGCAGCCTTGTCTTGTCCCTGACTTCAGTGGGATTGATTTAAGTTTCTCTCCATTGAGATTGATGTTAGCTATAGGCTTGCTGAACGTTGCCTTTACTATCTTTAGGTATGTGCCTTGTATCCCTGATCTCTCCAAGACTTTAAACATGAATGGGTGTTCGACTTTGTCAAATGCTTTTTCAGCATCTAAGGAGATGATCATGTGGTTTTTCTCCTTCAGTTTGTTTATGTGGTGGCTTACATTGATGGATTTCCGTATGTTGAACCACCCTTGCATGCCTGGGATGAAGTCTACTTGGCATGGTGGATGATATCTTTGATATGTTCTTGGATTCGGTTTGCAAGTGTTTTATTGAGTATTTTTGCATCAATGTTCATAAGAGAGATAGGTCTGAAGTATTCTTTCTTTGTTGGATCTTTGTGTGGTTTAGGTATCAAGGTGACTATGGCTTCATAGAATGAGTTTGGTAGTGTTCCTTCTGTTTCTATTTTGTGGAATAGTTTGAGGAGAATTGGAGTTAGCATTTCTTTGAAGGTCTTGTAGAATTCTGTGCTGAAGCCATCTGGCCCAGGGCTTTTTTGGAGGGGAGACTGTTAATGACTGCTTCAATTTCCTTGGGAGATAAAGGGCTATTCAGTCTTTCTATCTGATCTTGACTTAGTTTTGGTAGATGGAATCTTTCAAGAAAATTATCCATTTCATTTAGATTTTCAAATGTTGTGGCATATAGACTTTTGTAGTGTGACCTAATAATTGTTTGGATTTCCTCATTGTCTGTGGTTATGTCCCCAGTTTCATTTCTGATTTTGCTGATTTGGATAGTTTCTCTCTGCTTTTTCGTTAGTTTGGCTAAGGGTTTGTCTATCTTGTTGATTTTCTCAAAGAACCAGTTTTTTGTTTCATTGATTCTTTGGATAGTTTTATTTGTTTCTAATTGATTGATTTCAGCCCTTAGTTTGATTATTTCCAGCCTTCTGCTCCTCTTGGGTGTATCTGCTTCTTTTTTTTCTAATTTTTTCAGTTGGGCCATTAAGTTGTTTGTATGTGATGTTACGAATTTCTTCTTGCAGGCACTTAGTGCTATAAATTTTCCTCTGAGCACTGCTTTCAATGTGTCTCATAAATTTGGGTATGTTGTGCCTTCTTTTTCATTGAATTCTAGGAAGTCTTCAATTTCTTTATTTCTTCCTTAACCCAGCTGTCATTGAGTAGTAAGTTGTTCAGTTTCCATGTGCATGTCAGCTTTTTGTGGTTTCTGTTGTTGATGTCTAGCTTTAGTCCATGGTGGTCAGATAGTATACAAGGGACTATTTCAATCCTTTTGTATCTGGTGAGGCTTGCTTTGTGACCCAATATATGGTCTATTTTGGAGAAGGTTCCATGAGGTGCTGAAAAGAGGGTATACTCTTGAGTTTGGGTAAAAAGACCTGTAGATGTCTATTAGGTCCATTTGATTTAGGGATTCTGTGAGTGCTTTTATTCCCCTATTTTGTGTCTGTCTAGTTGATTTGTCCCTTGGTGAGAGTGGAGCGTTGAACTCTCCCACTATTAAGGTATTAGGATCAATGTATGATTTAAGCTTTAATAATGTCTCATTTATGAATGTCGTTGCTGTTGTATTTGGCGCATAGATATTCAAGATTGTGATGTCCTCTTGGTGAATTTTTCCTTTGATGAGAATATAGTGGCCCTCATCTTTTTTGATTAAGTTTGGATGAAAGTCTATTTTATTAGATATTAGGATGGCTACTCCAGCTTGTTTTCTGGAACCATTTGCTTGAAAAACAGTTTTCTAGCCCTTTACTCTGAGGTAGTGTTTATCTTTGTTGCATAGGTGTGTTTCTTAGATGCAACAGAATGTTGGATCCCCTTTCCATAACCATTCTGTTAGCCTGTGTCTTTTTATTGGTGAGTTGAGTCCATTGATATTGATAGATAATAGTGACCATGGCATGTTAGTTCCTTTTGTAATGGAGTCCGTGCTCTAACCCTGTTTCATTGTTTGTTTTCTTTTCATTTTTGTTGGGATATTATCTGTATGCCCTGTTTTCTTGGGTGAATTTCTTTTTGTTGGATTGGAGTGTTCCTTCTAGTATCTTCTGTAGGATTTCTTTGCTGTGTAGATATTGCGTAAATTTAGTTTTGTCATGGAATATTTTGTTTTCTCCATCTTTGTTGATTGAAAGCTTTGCAGGGTATAGTACTCTGAGTTGACATTTGTGATCTCTTGGAGTCTCCATGATACTTGCCCAGGCCCTTCTGGCTTTCATAGTTTTTGATGGGAAGTCCCATGTGATTCTGATAGGTCTACCTTCATATGTTACTTGGCCTTTTCCCTTGCTGCTTTTAATATCTTTTCTTTGTTCTATAGATTTAGTGTTTTGAGTATGATGTGACATGATGTATTTCTTTTCTAGTCTAGTCTATTTGGAGTTCTGTAGGCCTCTTGTATATTTATGGACATCTCTTTAAGTTGGGAAAATTTTCTTCTCTGATTTTCTTGAAAATATTTTCTGGACCTTGGAGTTTGGAGTCTTCTTTTTCATGAATTCCTATTATTCTTAGATTTTGTCTTTTCATAGCATCCTTGATTTTTTGGATATTTTGTGATTGGAACTTTTCTGATTTTACTTTTTCTTTGAGAGAAGTATCAATTTCTGCCAGTGTGTCTTCAGCTCCAGAGATTCTCTCTTCCATCTCTTGTATTCTGTTGGTGATGCTTACTGTTGTGGTTCCTGATCTTTTCTCCAAGTTCTCCAGCTCAAGGGTTTTCTCATTTTGTGTTTTCTTTATTGATTCTAATTCTGTTATCATTCCTTGCACTATTTCTTTCATGTTTTTGAATTTGGATTCCTGTCTCTCTACAATGGACTCTATTTCTTTGTTCATTTTTTTTATATGCCACTATTTTTTCCTCTATCTGTGTATGTATTTGTTTGGCTATGTTTGCCTGTGTTTCTTTAAGGATTTTGTCTTTTTCTTCTTTCTTTACCTCCAATTAACTGGCCAACTGTTTGAAAGATTTGTTCATTTCCTCCTTATGAGCCTCAAATAATTGGGCAAGCACGGCTTTAAAATAATTTTTCTGTGCTTCTGATGAATTGGAGTATCCATCGATTTTGGGGTTTGCTGGTGAAGTCATGAAGTACTGATTTATGTTGGAAGTGTTCTTTCACCTACTCCTGGCCACTGGCTTATCTGAAACCTTCCCTGTTTGTTTTTGGATTCTGCAGATCTGAGTAGTACTGTCTCTCTCTGGCATCTGGAGAGTTCTTCAGAAAGCTGAGAACTCTCAGCATGTGCTGAGGACTAGCTGTACAGGCAGGTCACTTGGCAGAGATCGTGGTATCTGGGCTCTCTGCTCTCTGGTTTGGCTGTGCTTCTTTGATGTCCTCTGCCAGTTCTGTGCTACTGTCATTGCCAGGTTCTGAGGTCTAACTGAAGCTGGAGATTTCAAGGTAGTCACGTCAGTAGGGATGGGGTAACCAGGCTCTCTGTTCTCTGGTTTGGCCCTGGTTAGTCTTAAACTGGAGGGCTGTTTTGCCCTGCCAGCTCAGTGCTGCTCCTCCCCCAGGTTAGAAAGTCCCGCTGTAACTGGATACTGGGTTGCTAGTCCTGATCCTTTCTGGGAAGTCCTGGGGCCTCTTCACTGTGCTCTCCTTGTTTGGGAGGCCCAGTGCCTGATGTGTCTAGGTTGATGTATGACGTTTCTGCCTGGTTTTGGTGAGAATATAGTGTATTCTCTGTCACTGTGGGATTGGGCTTGATGGTGATCCTGCTGAGCTAGTATGGCGTGTAGCAGACTCGGGCCCTGGGAGGATGGTGCAGCCACTGCATGAATCTGCGACTCCGGTACAAGTACTGCTGGCCTTTGCCTGCTGCTAAAGGGCTTGGAGCTCCGCCTCAGCGGCTGTATACCCTAGGCAGTTTTGTCTGAGCTGAGAAAGACGAGTCCACTGTGCTGCTGTGGTGAGGAGGAAGGAGTTCTGGGGGAGGGGAGTGCCGCGAGATCAAAGGATCGTTTCTCTCCTTCCCCAAACAAGTCCCCTCCTGACCTGAGACCAAAGTTTTCACCTCCTGCAATGTTCCCTGTTGTTTAGAAAGCCTCACCATTGTTTTCCTGGGTTAGAGGTCCTTCCATTCACCAACTCAGAAGTTCAGGTATTTCACGGCTCAGAAACCATGTGTGCTAGTCGCCATCTTGGCTCTGCCCCCCAAGATGAATCTCTTAATTTACTTTGGAAATTGGAAGAACTTGCAGCAATAGCTAATCAGGTCTAAACATGATCACAGCTGAGAGTAATCATGTATTCTGGGACTCTGTGGCATACTTGCTAATAATCAGCACACTTTGCTCTTACATTTAGTTGGTAATACCTCACTCTGTTTTCTCCTATCATCAACAGCAGAGAGGATAACTACAAAATTCTTTTTTTTTCTCATTTAAGGTGAAAATCTGAAAGGAAGAAAGTTTTCATTACAGACTTCAAGAACTGCAGTCATATCCAAGGACTTCAGTTCAGTGTGGTCTTTCTTAACTTTGGTCATTTGGGCATGCCCCACCATCCAAGTCATAGTGATGGCATTAAGAACACCTAAAGGTTTCTATGTGTGGAGGTGGATTCTCTGATGAAAACATTATAATGAGTATTGATTATGGTTTTGTTGAAAAAAGATGAATATCTGAGTGAGTTTTCATGCCAGTGGCCTGGTCTGTATCTTTTCAAAGCACAAGATTTTGTATAGATCCCATGAAGTGAAAGGGTGTCTACAGAGTTTGCATTAAAAAAAATAGTTTAGCCAAGTTCCTTGACAAACTATAAATTTCAGAGTTTCTTATCTGCATCATTTTGGAAGCTTCAGTTCATCTTGGAACCATTCATTTAGAATAAAGTTCTAAGGCTTAATCCATATTTTTGGGAAGGAGAATGGACTTATTCAAATACAAGGTGAAGCTTACTTTGGACAAATTAAAATCTTCTTTGATTCTTTAGGAATAAGGACTGTGTGCCATGGCAAGTGTGGAAGTTTGGAAGCCTATTTGACAAAGAGACTAATGCTTAGAATATGCAAAATCCAAAGAAAATTGACTACCATAACTCATGAGGTCTTAGCATTTCCTCAGATTCTAAGTTTTCTTTAGTGTCTAGAAATGCCATGTCTTCAGATGAATATGCAAAATACCAAGCATCAATATCAGAATTGTTAAACAGCTTGATTGGGTTTTTTGGAATGTTTGCCTCATCAGAATTGTGTTGAACCTACCCAATATAAGTGGGGCTGACAATTTCACAAAACAATCAGTGATTTTATTCAAGGGGCATGGGTTTCTAGAATTTTCCTCTCTTTTTTGAAATATGTGGAATCTATATCAAGGGCCATTGCAGTTTGTTCAAGGGTGCAGAAGAAATCAGAAGATGGAAAGATCTCCCATGCTCATGGCTTGGTAGGATTAACAGCAAAAAATGGCCATCTTACCAAAAGCAATCTACAGGCTCAATGCAATGTCCATAAAAATACCAACACGATTCTTTACAGACCTAGAAAAAAATTCTCAACATCATATGGAATAACAAGAAACCCAGAATTGCTAAAACAATCCTCTACAATAAAAGTTCTTCTGGCGGTATCTCCATTGCTGATCTTAAGCTGTATTATAGAGCAACATTAATAAAAAACTGCATGGTACTGGCATAGAAACAAAATAACAAAATGGTGGATCAATGGACCCCAACAGAGGACCCAGAGATAAACCCACACATGAATGGACACCTGATCTTTGACAAAATGCCAAAACCATACAATGGAGAAAAGACAGCATCTTCAACAAATGGTGCTCATGCAACTGGATGTCTACATGTAGAAAAGTAAAAATAGATCCATACTTATCACCCTGCACAAAAGTAAAGTCCAAGTGGATCAAAGACCTCAACATGAAACCAGACACATTAAATCCGTTAGAAAAAAAAGTGGGGAATATACTTGAACTCATTGGCACAGGAGACAACTTCCTGAACAGAACACCAACAGCACAGGCTCTAAGAGCAACAATTAAAAATGGGACCTCATAAACCATCTGTAAATCAACGGATACCATCATCAAAACAAAACAGCTGCCTACAGATTGGGAAAGAATCTTCACCAACCCTCTATTTGATAGAGGACTAATATCCAGTATATATAAAGAACTACAGAAGCTGAAATACAGCAAACCATGTAATCCAATTAAAAAATGGGGAACAGAGTTAAACAGAGAATTCTTTGTAGAGGAATATCGAATAGAAGAGATACACTTAAAGAAATGCTCAAACCTTTTTAGCCATCATTGAAATGCCAATAAAAACAACCCTAAGATTTCACCTTTCACCCATCAGAATGGCTAAAATCAAAAATTCAAGAGACAACACATTCTGGAGAGGTTATGGAGAAAGGTGAGCCCTCCTCCACTCCTGGTGGGAATGTAAACGTGTACAACCACTCTGGAAAACAATCTGGTGCTTTCTCAGACAACAAGGAATAGCACTTCTTCAAGACCCAGCCATACCACTCCTAGTCATATATCCAAATGAGGCTCAAGTACACAATAAGGACATTTGCTCAACCACGTTTGTAGCAGTTTTATTAGCAATAGACAGAAGCTGGATACAGCCCAGATGCCCCTCAACTGAAGAATGGATGCAGAAATTGTGGTACATCTACACAATGGAGTATTACTAAGAAATGAAAAATAAGGAAATCCTAAAATTGTAGGTAAATGCAGGGACCTGGAAAGGATCATCCTGAGTAAGCTATCCCAGAAGTAGAAAGACATGCACAAGATATAATCACTCATATAGGCATAACATAGGATTCACCTACTAAAAACTGTACATCTAAAGAAACTAGGCAAGAGAGAGGACCCTGACTAAAATACTCAATCCTCATCCTGAAAGGCAAAAGGTTTGGACATCAGAAAAAGATGAAAACAGGAAACAAGCTAGGAACCTGCTACAGGGGCCCTCTGAAAGCCTCTGCCCTGCAGACTATCAAAGCAGATGCTGAGACTATTGCCAACTATTGGGCAGAGTACATGGAATATTATGTAAGAAGTGGGAAATAGTAAGAGCTGGAGAGGAAGGGAACCATAGAAGGAGAACAACAGAACCAAAAAATTTGAACACAGGGATCTTCCCAGAGACTCATACATCAACCTAGGATTATTCATGGAGATAACAGAGAACCACGGCACAGATGTAGCACATGATAGTTCAGTGTCCAAGTTGGTTACATAGTAATGGGAAGAGGGACTGCCTCTGACATAAACTGATAGCCCTGCTCTTTGAACACCTCCCCCTGAGGGGGGAGCAGCCTTACAATGACACAGAAGATGACAATGCAGGCACTCCAGATGTGATTTGATAGACTAATATCAGAAGGAAAGAGAAGAGGACCTCCCGTATCAATGGATTTGGGGAGGAGCATGCATGAGGAAGGGCAATGGCTGGTCTGATAGGGAGGGCAAGAGGAAGGGACTTCTGGGGGAATAAAAAATGAATAAAGTGTAATTAATAGTAAAAAATAAAATAAAATAAAATATAATTGAGCATAAAAAAGAAAAAAAAATAAATTGGACAGAGGGGAATATCCCAGTTTACTTTTGTAGAGATTGGAGGTACAGGTACTTCATGTCTGCATGGCTGTAGAGAAGTCAAGAAAATCCCAATCACTTAGTAGTCCACTATAGGCTTGATAGCAATCTTTTGATTCTTCTGACAACTTGGGATAATAGTCCCAGAATCTGTTCACTACTTTAATTTAGGATCAGCAAGACATGAGTAGGCATGGAGAATAGGTACATTTCTGGTGAACACTATAAGGACAAATAGTCTTGGACCCAGGCTGTGACTGGAATTGTCTGATCCACGGTCCAATAATATATCTAGCTACAGAAATCACCATGTGACAGAGGGGTTGTTTCTCAGACATTGAGTGTGAAGTGTCCTTTGAGACTGACTCTCTGTGGCCAAGGAAACATAGGAGCTTCTCTTTCTTTTCATGGCCGCCTCAGGTTATCCAGTCAAGTAAGAGAGACTATAGCTTCTCCCTCTCCCATTATTGGCTAAGAATTTTACTTTTGGCAACCAAAGAATTGCCAGAGTACTCTAGATTCATGTCCTGTTGTTAATGAAGACAAATATCAGTTTGGGTCCAAGGCAATTTGTCTTTCTAGTGTTCACCAGTAATGTACCTATTCTCCATGCCCAATCATGTCTTGCTTACCCTAAGTAAAGTAGTGAACAGATCCTGGGCTTATTATCCAAGTTGTCAGAAGAATCAAAGGATTGCTACCAAGTCTATAGTGAACTACTAAGATATAGGATTTTTTTTTGAATTCTCTACAGACATGGAGACATGGAGTACCTAGACCTCCCTATTCTATGAAGATAAACTGGGATATTCCCATCTGCCCATTTTTTCCAATGATCCTTTGCCTTTGCAAATCTCAGTCTTTTTTATCCCAAGACAAATGAGTCCTTAACATTTTGCCTTTGACACAATGGGCTCTCAGAACATTACCTTCAGAGCAAAGGAACATCAGCTGTTTCACCACTGACCAAACTCCAATGGCTCTTGGTATAGATTTCACAGATTTCAAAAAAGAGAGGCAAGTTCTAGAAACCCATGCCCCTTGAATAAAATCAACAGTTGTGGTGTGAAATTATCAGTCCCACTTAATTTTGGTAGGTTCAACACAATTCTAATGAGGCAACCATTCCAAAATACCCAATCAAGCTGTTTATCAATTCTGATATTGATGCTTGCTATTTTGCATATTCAGCTGAAGACATGGCATTCATACACCAGAAAGAAGACTTAGAGTCTGAGGCAATGCTAAGACCTCATGAGTTATGGTAGTCAATTTTCTTTGGATTTTGCATGCTCTAAGCAGTAGTATCTCTGTCAGATGGGCTTCCAAACTTCTCAACTTGCCATGGCACACAGACGTTCTTCCTAAAGAATCAAAGAACAATTTAATTTGTCCAAAGTAGGCTTCAGCATTTATTGTGTTTGAGTAGGTCTATTCTCCTTCCTGAAAATATGGAGTAAGCCTTAGAACTTTTTTCTAAATAAATGGTGTCTCATTCAAAATAAGATGAACTGAAGCTTCCAAAATGATGCAGATAAGAAACTCTGAAATATATAGTTTGTCAAGGAACTTGGCTAAACTAATTTTTTTTTTAATGCAAACTCTGTACACAATCTTTCACTTCATGGCATCTATACAAAATCTTCTGCTTTGGGAAGCTATAGACCAGCCCACTGTAATGAAAACTCACTCAGATGTTCATCTTTTTCTCAACAAAACTTTAAGTTAACCCCCCATAACAATGTTTTCCTCAGAGTATCCACCTCGAAACATAGAAATCTCTATGTGTTTTTAATGTTTTTTATATGAATTCAGTGGTGGGGTATGCCCAAATGACCAAAGTTAAGGAAGACCACACTGAACTGAAATCCTGGATTATGACTGCAAATATCTAAGTCTTCAATGAAAACTTTCTATCATTCAGATTATCACCTTAAATGAGAAACCCCACCTTTCTTGTTCTCACTGCTGCTGTTGATGACAGGCTTGTGGTGGAAACAGAGTCAGGGATTACCAACTAAATGTTAGATGAAAATGTGCTTATTGTTGAAAAGTATGCCAAAGAATCCCAGAATACAAGTTTACTCTCAGCTGTGACCATGTTTGGACCTGATAAGCTATTGCTGCAAGTTCTTCCAATTTACAAGGTAACTTAAGAGATTCATCTTCTTCCTAGAGGGTTATGGTAAATTCCAGTGCTGCTATTCCCTACCAACAAATCTCCTTCTCAAAGATCATGCCTTTGAACTTTCCAAATATGGCCAGAATAGTTTCATACCAAACAGGTCATTTTCATTTTCATGAGATTCCCACTCTATATACATCTAGGAATTCCAGCCCACTCTGGTTTAAGTTCTCATACCACAAGTTTAGCAATCAGAAGAGAGAAGTTTTGCAATCTCCCTTCAGGTCATTCAAGAGAAATAGATGACTTCAACATTTCTGCCTGGATCTTGACTACTGAAATACAAACTAGAGGAAGCAAGCTAGACAGAGACAGTCATCCAGTACTTTGGAAGAAAGCATACATTTCTGTCTTATCTCTTCCTGAATGAACACAAAACTATGAAGATATAAATCTCTGAAAGGTCTTTGATGGGAATGTTCTCCCTCTGCTTAAGGTATGAGAGATATTCTCTTCACCAGAGTATGTGTGAGACCTTCACCCTCTGCTTAGGATATAGTGTCACTTTCCCCTTTTCAACAGTTTTCATTCTTTGCCCTCGGGCTGATATTTTTCCTCCTTCCGAAAGTTAGCATATTTATTTTCCCATTATATTGAACAGAATGTCAGATCCATGCTAGGACTAGGACTGTCCTACATGCCACCTCCCTATTGGGCCCTAAAATATTTATTTTGTGTAATGTGGTACTTATATAGTCCTATTGCTACCCTCTGAATCTTTTTTCCTTCTCAGAAAAAGTGGCCCTTATTCATTGCACTCTGCACTAAACAGTATTACACATTCCAATCTTACAAATAAGGTTGTGGGCCAACAGTCTGTCTAAATCAAGGAAGATATTTCAGATATTCAGTTTCCACAGAATGGGTTCTGTGTAAGCTAATTATACTGAGTAGGCTCTCAAATTAGACTATGTGTACAATGGATATATTGCGCATTCATCCTTTTCACTATGAGGGTGCAGAACCCATTATATGACTAAAGAACCAATGGAGATTTCTATGTGTTCATGCATCTCACATCGCACTTTTTATAATACTTCAGTTTTAACATCCCACCCCCATCTAAGATTACAGGCAACCAGTTGTATCTTCCTACCAACCATTTTTAGATAATAGAGCACAAGTTTGAAACAAGAAATCAGAACTCATGACATCTGCATCTAAGTTGTGCCATCATCAGTATTTGTAGAAGCACTTACCATGTTGGAAGACAGTTCTGATAATAGCCTAGATACTTAAAGAATACATTGAACAGATGCATGTATGTATTGGGAAATATTATTGGAAGCTAGTAAACAGAACCAGACACTTCCTCCAAAACCTAAGATATTCCATGAAATTTCCCATATGAGCAGATGTGAATGGATATTCCTATTCTGCCAAATATGGATGGTTCTAGCAACCCCAACCAAGACTTGTGTGAGTACTCCATTGTGAATTTGGTCTCAGAACTTTTCATTCTGAGAAGAGGTTCACAGAACTACCCTGCTTCCTAGGTAACTCAAAACTTCCCTTGTTTATTGATGTGATCTTGACAACTAGCCTGGCACAAAGGAGACCTTAGTTCTTTCCTCCATTAACAATGTGGACTTAGACATTACTCAACTGTTCAAGAGGTAATCTGAAGCACCATCTTTGACCACTTACTAATCTTATTCCAAGGTAATATTAGACATGCTCATTTGAATAATACTGTGTCATTCCTTGCAGTATAAATTCATGAATTCTCAATACTCCTTTTGTGTCTGTGAATTACCTACAACCCCCATATATACGCTAAAGAATAAAGATTGAAATCTGGGTTTCTTCCCACTGCTCTGCACTGGTTTTAGACTCCAGAAAATATGAGGATTTACAGGCAGGATAATGTATAATGCTCATCCATCTTATGACTAGAAATCATGTGGCTCTCTAGGTGCTGCCCATATATGGAAACATAAAGACAACCGAAAGAAGCAGAAGTAGCCATGGATAGCCACCCTGGCTGTTTGAAGATGGGTCAGGTTGTTTCCTGAACTCTTCCAAACTCAGATCAAGATATAAAACTTCTCCAACCTATAGAAGAGTCGAAGCTAAAGAACAGTGGTGGGACCTTCCCTGACTGAATAAGGTAGCAGGGAGACTCACGTTGAAACAGAATGTTGAATGACATTTAATACCTCTGACAGATACCATTGGAAAACCCACACCTTTTCCCAACTAGGTTTCAAATTTTTCTCTTTCTCATATGGGACCTAATTCTGCCTTTATTCCTGTTACCTTACTTCTTTTATACTTCACTGAATTGAATTGCATTCCTCAGTCTTTAGAAAAGGCCTACAACTTTGTATTAAGTATGTATTTTACCAAAAGATCCTCAAAAATTGTGATCCTATGATCAGAGGAATAACTCATTTCCCTTCTGATGATTATGTTCTCAGAACAATTAAGCCATTTACCCCTCTTTCTGTAGAAGTAAGAATCAGTTGCATTCATGTTTAGTCCAGTGTAGTGCAAAAGGAAACTATTATGACCTTCTTCAATACAGCAGCTGTAGAGTTTTTATTCCTGCCTATGAGTTTTAGCCCCATGCCAAAGTGATGAACAAAGAAACTTTTTGTCCAAGAAGTTCTCATTATTGCAATCTATTCTCATAGATTGTTATAAATGTAGCCTCTGGCCACTGAAGCAACAACTGTATCCTCTTATTTCCAAGAACAACATACATTTGAATTTATATTGCATATCAGGGTAGTACTAATCACTCTTACCACCATTTTCAGGAAACAGCATTGCAACCAATTGATGTCACAGAATTTTGGGTGTATGACTGAAGACAAAATATTGAAATCTAAATCCATTTGCACGTTAGCATGCTAATGCCTTGCAGTTGGTTGTCAGAAAACCAAAGTTTTCATCATTATTTTATTGATTTACACAGATGAATATACACTTGAAGGAGCATAACAATTCAGATAACCACTTATTTTCTGATAAGAGTGTTCTGATTTCTTCTTAGACTTGTCACCCAAGTCTATGAAACTTATGGATAGTGGGAAATAGAAGAGTTGGAAGTAAGTAATGTAATGCCAAATCATATTCACACTACACATGATTAGCTAGCTTGCACCATGGTGTGACTACCTCTTCCTCTTCTGTCACACATGGCCAGGCATTTTCATTCAAAGCCAGTGAGTGCAGGACACCACCCAAAAATTTACCTAGGTTTGTAGGCTCTTTGAACTGTACCTGTTCTAAAGGAATCTTAAATCACCCCTGCTTTGTTCAAGGGACATCAGATATTGGCATTCATTCCATTCTTCTCTTAGTAGTAATATATAGCTTAGACCTTCTCTCTGTGTGTATGATGAATCTTGAGAATGCCAGCATTTTACTAAAGCAATCTCAGAATTTTCATTTTAATCAAGGAGAGCAGTGAGAAAAGACCTACAGCTCAATCCCCATGTTCATGTTGGCTTCTAATATACCCCTCTGATGGTGAGCCTCTTTAATCCTTTCCCTGTACCCCTGGCCACTAGCCAAATCCATACATAACCCAAATAGTTTCATTTCACTATGTTCTGATTTCAAAGAACCTGAAACGTAGGTCATCTGTCCTTTGTTCGAGTCACCAAAAAGAAGAGGTAATATCATGCATGCTGGTAGCCATGTATCTGATGATAAGCTTCAAGAGCCCTTGGAGGCTGACAATCCTGACTCATGAATAATAATAGGATTGCAATTAAGTGTACCAAGGTATGACTGAAAATGATAAATATGATATAGTCCTTCCTCCACTAAACAAATTAGGCTTTGATTTTTTTGTTATTCCTAAGTTAGGTGTTTTGTGACTTTGTTAATTTGCTTCTCCAAATCTGCTTGAGTCTTCTACTCCTGAGCAACATTGCTTTAGAGCATCACTTTCTATACATGGTATGTCCAATATACCATCTTGTAGCCAAGTGGGAACGATATCTGAACCTTAGGATTGAGAAAGCCTGAGATTATGGTGATTTTTATTTTGGAGCTAATAAAGCAGCAAGTGCCAGGAGAATGATATAATCTCAAGCTATCAATCTAACTTCAGCTTTTGCTCAGTAGGGCTGCAGGTATATGACATAGAGAGGCTGAGGCAATTTCATGAAATTCTGGGTAGCTACTCTCTCATCAATCTGCTTTAGATTTCTTTTATCTATTACCTGTCCCTATACAAAGTATTCCTCCTGTGTCTACATGGAATTTGGATTTACTGCACCTACAGAAAGAATCAGATACACAAATGTATCCTCTTTCAAGAAGAAGATTTTAGAATATCCCCAATGCCCATGTATTCCCCAACAATTCTTCTTTTGAGCACTGTTATTTCAACATGCATGTGTTAAAAAGAGACATTCCCTCCTCAATATACAAAGCTTCTTAGACATTCTAAATATGCTCCATGAGAATAGAACTATAGAATAATGTGATCTCAGTCCAGATATTTCTGTTGTGAACCATGGTCTACTAATCTACTGTCTCTGCTTTTCCAAGGGAACACATATCTCCTCATTTCACCCAGGTCTCCTCATTTCACCCAGGTGGTATTCCAGGATGCATTAGTGACCAAGGAGGGACTCCTCACACTGTATTCCTCTGTTTAAGGAAACTCACATATTTCCCACTTAAACCTGAAGCCCTAGAATATTTTTAGACACCTAAAGGTACCTCCAGAAAAACAGGCTAAAGTACCAAAGTCAAAGAATAGCAAGTAGAACTCATAAACACAGATCCCTGCTTCAGGACATAATGCAATATGATGTTGTCCCCATCATTCACACCTATCTCAGAGCTGCTGAACATATGCGAGAGAATGAAAACCAGCAGTGGATTTTCATCCAGGCTTTTTGCTAATAATCAGAGTTCTGCCTGACCTGGCATAACTTTAATTACAGTGGATAGACATTCTAGTCCCTGATGAGGAGATGGAATTTGATAACATAGTACTGCAATGATAGCTACTCTAAGAGGTAGATTGGGACACTGACCTTATGTGAGGAAGACAGTTTGCAATTTCCAATTCTACCAAACTCAACATGCTAGTTTCCCCATTACATATTTACCCCCATTCTTCAAGGGATTTCAAATATTCCCACTTTAACCATGAGAGCCTGTGCCTTCTCCATGGCTCCTGGAGTTTCATTTCTTCACCTTGTCTCTTGGCAAGCCAGAGACCTCTCACATCTGATCCACTGATCTAGTCTCTCACTAAGTCTCTGAGTAGTTTTGGGGAAATTTGTCTTCACATTATGAGTCCTTCAATTGTGCACACATTAACCAAGTGTTTTTTACAAGTATTTTGACTACTGGGTTTTTCAAACACCACTACTTCTTATCATGGAAACTCCAGAACTTCCTTTTTTCATTTTGTGGTATCTCCCTAGTAACAGCATTATCCAAAGGGAGCCTATTTGAACTTATGACCTAGCAGGTATCATACTATTCCACTATGTTAAAAGAGAACCCATATTTACACAATGTGGCCAAAGATCTTGGCATTTTTCTTACTGATAATATAATATTCATTTCCTCAGGTTTAGATCAAAAAACAGGAAGAAGTGCCTGGAATATCAGTCATCAGGTTCATCATTACTGGAGTGGTCCCAAACAGACCTTCCTGTTTGAATGCAAAAGTTCTGGCCTGTCAAGTTTAACACATCCCACCATACTCTTGAAATGTTGTTCCAAGATTCATATACTGGCATTTAATACATCAACCAAATGCTTAAGTTTTTCACATTTTCCACTTATTTGGAAAACACAATGAATGCCTATCTTCTTTCCTTTTGTTCCAAACACATATGGCTATGTAATTCTAGTTTACAAATGTAAATATTTTAAATAGTGTTCACACAATTATTAGTGTTCACATGAATATATATTATATGTGTATACATTTTCCTGTGCTGTGTTCAGCATTTTCACTTGCTGACATTTTCATTATTCTTATTTGAAGATTTTATTTTTTTAATGTAGTCATTTCTTTAAAGGCTCTATTTTAAAGCTGAGGTTGTGTAGCTAAATATCTTCAGCATCATAAACACCTCCAGTAGCAGTCCTATCTTGTAGAATTTAAGTATCAGTTGGTACATGGTAATAACTGAAGCAGTTTCATAGAGGGAAGAAAGGTTTCAGAGTGTATTTCCTGAATATAGCCAGCAACAATGGACAGACTTATTTGCCACACTAACTCAATAGTCTGTGTGACTATAAAAATGTGCTATATAAGCATAAAATTATGCTGCTAAGACTAGGATACACTTTCTTCGGGAATCAGTTTCCTGGAAGTCCAAGGATGTTCTCTCTGGTTATACAAGCTAAAGAAACATACTCTTGAAATATTGTTTTCTCAGATGCCAGATTGGATTAATGAGCCATTCAATGTTTTTCTATTTTTCCTGGTACAGCACAACTCACTATTCAAGGAAATACATCTTTGTTAGATTATTAAAAGAATAGAGTGGAAGAAGAAAAATCTTAAAAGAAGTAATGAATCAGATTCAGAATCAGAAAGCATTACAAGAAACGAAAAATAAATAATGAGCAACCTCTTAGGGAAAAAAATAAGCAAGTAAAAAATGTTTTGGCAGGCATTTGACTTGGATCAGAGGACTATTACAGCTCCTGACTTTCCTCTTCAAAGGTCAGTAATAATGATATCACAGTTTGAGGGGTTTTGTTTGTTTGTTTTTTGGTTTTGTTTTGTTTTGTTTTGTTTTTTTGCATTGATCAGAAAGTCCCTAGGCGAAGTTTACTTGTGGACATTGTTTTACGCTTAGATGCACTTTTGAGTTAAAACATTAAATTTGTATGCATGGTAAAAGTCTAAATGTTCTGGCAATCATGCCAATTTTAAGGTCCTTCCTTATAGAATCCCTATAAAATTATTAACTTGACTTCACTTAAATTGCAGCAGAATCACTCTTTGTTGTGGTCTCTGTTACTCACCTGAAACTGTGCCTTCCTGATATCCAAACCTCTGATTCTTTTGTGGACGTGGGAGACCAGACTGGCCTGGTCCATGTCACTTATTACTAAACAAACCTTTGTTTATCAATTGAACTTTGTGGTTTTGTTTTATTTTTTATTTTATTATTTCTTTGTTTGTTTGGTGGACAACACTGAAATTTAAATTTCCAATGATTTGGTCTTAATTAGCTGTAGTATTTAATGCTCAGTGTATGTTTATGAAGTTAAAGGTACCATGTTTTTAATATCTAGTTCATCATTAGATCTGACTTCTATCTATCATCAGTTTATTAAGGTAGGTAATTATATTGGAACTATCTGTATAACTTCATTTTGTAAGAGCATCCCTCTTTCTGTTGAACCATGATTAATCTATGAATATATGTATACTTGTAGCTAGGAAGATATTCAACTCTCTATTATTTCTCAAATATCAAGTACCTATCAATTAACCTCAAGCTATGTGAAATATTGTCTTGAGTATATAATATACTCATATGTGTCAGAAGAACATGTTGGGACAACTCTCTTTCTATCATTTCATCTTCAGGATCAAAATGAGATCAGATAAAATTACTACTTTCTTATCTAATCAGTACTAACGCTATATAGTAAATCTTAAAAGATTACATAAACTCTTGTTTTTAAATGCATATTATATCATCATTATGAACCCTATTATTCAATGGATATTTACAATTATATTTTTATGGGGTACACCTCACCAAAAATCCATCATAAGCCAATCATTCAGAGGTTTAATGCTGGACAAAGAGAGAATTACATCTAGGCTTTTTTTTTAATCCTTACACTCCCAAACATGGCCCCAATTTTCATGGTGTCTATCTTTGTGTTGCTGTGCTTGAGTCTGCATGTCTGTGTCTGTGTGCATTCTTAAGCATATGTGTGTTTTCATGTGTTCATGTGTGTCTAATATAAGCTCTTGGTTTATGTACATCAAGCTATGCCCCAGAGAATCAAGAAGCAAGACCACAATGGACATAGACTGTGGAATTTAGGAGACACATCTCAAAGTATACATACATAAGGACAACTGGTTCTGTAGAGAAAACCAAGTAGGTCTCAATTACTCAAAAACAGCAAAGTTGGGTGCACCATTCATGTTTCTTTAGGTGAGTCTTTATATATATATATGTGTGTGTGTGTGTGTGTGTATGTGTGTGTGTGTGTGTGTGTGTGTGTGAGTTTACCTCTCTGATGAATAGAATGTTATCACTATGAGTTGTGGCATATCCCAGCCTTGGCTCTTGCTTCTACTTAACTTTTTTGAAACAGATCAGCCCTAACTCAAGGAAACTCTGTTTCATACACTAGCATGGATCTTCTAGGATGCTTGTTAGTGAGGGAGAATAGGCTTGAAGTGATGGTAGTGTCTCCAAGCAATAGTGAGAGTGGTCTTCCTCTAGATTAAATCCCAGAAATTCTGGGTAATATAGAGGGGGGATTCTGAAGGCTTAGTTTTCAAGGCAAGGAAAGCTTATTGTGGGTTGAGAAAGCTTTACCCTTGTATACATGATAAATCTTCAGGTAATCAGACAAAAAACAGTGAAACAAACCAATGAGATTCTTATTCTGGAAATGAATGGCTAGACTTAAGTATGCCAAAAGTGCACATGGGTATTTGCTTAATCATCCACCCTTAGAAAAGATCATGGCTACACAGAAATTCTGAAAACCTGGTATACTTGACAGCCAGCATTACAAGAGATTTTCTAACAGCATAAATCCATATACAAGTAGTCTTCTCTGCTGAAAACCCCATAGTGGAATGGCTTTTAGGGATAAGGACCAGATATTCCACAAAATTATTGCTGACATGCGGGACTTCATGAAAGTATTCTAGTTTATATATGTACAGTTAAGAAACCAGGCAACCTGGAGAAATGAAATCAGATAGGATGTGGAAGATTCTCTTCTAGGTATTTATAAGGCATAGGATTTACATTCAGTATAGAGACTGACTTAAAAAAATAAAACAGCAAAATACCTAAGTGACATATTAAAAAAAAAATTAAGTGACAGCACATGCTGAGACAATGTGGAGAAAGGAAACCCCCCTTCCATTGCTGTTTGGAATTTCATCTTGTAAAACTACTTTCAAAATAAGTATGGTAATTTCTTAAAGCATTATAAATAGCAATTCCTCAAGATCTCATTTTAGCACTCCTAGGCATATATCCAATATCTGCCCAATTACAAAACAAGGATACTTGCTCAAACATGTTCATAGCAGTGTTATCATAAATATGCAGGAAAGGGAAAAAAAAACATATCTCCCTCATTGGAGGAAAGAAATAGTGGAATATTTTCACATTGAATACTACTCAGCAATTAAAAAAATAATAAATATTACAGGCAAATGCTGGGGTCTAGAAAAGATCATCCTCAGTGAGGTATCCCAGAAGCAGAAATACACACACAACATATACTCACTGATAAAAGGAAACTAGGCATAAATTGTAGGATAAACATAGTAAAATCAGTGCACATAAAGATGCTAAACAAGGAGGACTACCCAGGGTAAGATGATCAATCAACACTCAGAAGAGAAATGGGATGGTCATATGAAGAAGGAGAAAAAAAGGAGTGTACCATAGAGGGCCACTGAAAGACACTACCCAGCACTGTACAAAAGAAGATGCTGAGACTCATAACCAATCACCAGAGAGAGTACAGAATATCTTACAACAATTGAGGGATATAGTAACATTTGGAAAGGAACTCCACACGGGGAGCAAAATAACTAAATATATGTGTACAGGGGTCATTTCTGAAACTGATACTCCAACCAAGGACCATTCATGGGTATCACCTCAAACCTCAGCTCTGAGGTAGCCCATGGCAGCTCAGAATTGGTCCAAGGTGTTTCCCTAGTAATGGGAACAGGTTCTGACACTGACATGAATTCTGTTGCTGACTCATTGATCCCCTTACTTGAGAGCAGAGCATTTCTGTCAGGCTACAAAGGAGTACAATGCAGCCAGGCTTGATGAGACCTGATAATCTAGGTATGAACAGAAGGGGAGGCACACCTCCACCATCAGTGTAATGGAGAAGGGAATGGGAGGAGAAAAGTGTGGGATTTTGGAATGGGGACAGAATGATGGAAGTTCCTACAGATGGCATACAATTTGAATTATATGTAATAAGTATAAAAATAATTAAATAATTAAAAAGGTGTCCCTATAATTTGAAGGAGCTTCAGGAGTGGTATATGGGAATTTCCTCAGGAAAAATGTAAGGGATAAATATTGTAAATATGACCCAAAAAGACTTAAAAACTATGAGTCAGGAATGTGATCAGAGATGTCAAATGATGAAAATATATTCTAGAATAACTCAAAGTATGTTCCTTGCCCTCAGTAATTAGTCGAATGCAATTAAAGACAAACTTGAGATTTCATTTGTCTTACTCAGTTTAGAGTTGTGAAGAGCATCATCATCAACAACAGCAACAACAAGAAAATGGAGTACCAGGGGAAAGAGTTTGAATACAAGTCCTACTGCAGGTTTGGAAGTCATTTTACACTCCCCACCTGCTAAGGCAATCATGAACTCATGCTGTTCTAAAGAAATGTGAGTTTGACTAACAAGAACTCTGTGGCCTATTCTTCAACAACTTAACTGTAGTTGAACTTCCTCTACAAGCCACAGAGGAGAGGAGGATATCAGTCCTGATATGTCTTGATGAGCTGGTGGGGAAGCATAGGGTTGGTTCTTATTAATGTGGAGTAGGGGAGGAGGGATATAGGGAGGAGGAAAGGAGGAATCAGGAGGAGTGTAGGGACATAGCTGCCTTCAGGATGTAAAGTGAAATAAATAAATAAATAAATAAATAAATAAATAAATAAATAAATAAATTTCTCTGTGTTTCTATGAAAAACAATTTTTACTGGATCAATGTACAATTGGATATAGAGTAAACAATGGGACCTGACCACTAATTTGATCAGAATTTGAATTAATGTCCAAAGTAGTATTAGAACAAAGAAGTTAACTGGGGCACCAAATGACCATAGACTGATGTGATTATTATTAAGGCCTTTCTCTTGCTCTCTTGGAGTCTGTTGTTGTTTGTTTTCAACCATGTGAAGATGTATTATTTTCTTCAACATCATCATTATTATTATTATTCATATTTTCTTTAGCACTTAACATAAAAAGAAGAGGTTTTCTTTCCCAAACCCTGACATAATTTCCTTTATTTCAAGATTAGTATTTCTAAGCATCTTCATTTTCATAAAACCACTTCCTCAAGAGAATATTAAGAACATTTTGATATTTCTGAGCCCTTGATCACTCAGTCTTTGCAGTTTGGAAAACATCAGAAACACATGTTTTGTCAAATTATTAGTACATACCCACAAAGTAGTCTAAAGGTTTGGTAAATATTGCTGATATACTGATGAATTAATTCACAACACAGAACAACTTGGTTATAAGTTTTTGAAATTATCCAAGTTTATCCACTTATAAGTTCTCCTCATCCCAGTATAAATCATCTTGTTTTCATCCCTTTATAAATTCTTTAGTGTTAGCCTGCCCTCAGAAAGAGTGAGTGATGTCTTTGCTGGGCTATCTGGTTCCTTAGTACAAGGTTTGTATGTTCACATATTCAATTGTTTGTTTTACGGAAGCGACAGCTTAACAACACCAAGTTGTTAACACCATTTCTGGTAATTAGGAAGGACAGCCACAGGGCATGCATATAATTATTAACTCTATATTCCTATCTCAAAAGATAAATTTCCACATATACCCTTTTCCAGTACAACAAAGCCTTGGAAGTTGGCATGAGTGAGCAAAGGTCAAAATGACTATATGTTTCTGGAACCAGATGCCTGGATATGGTTAGGTAACTACTGTCCTATAAGTTGCTTCTGAGAGAAAACTCTTGGTGTCTGGTTTCCTCCCTCCACCTGTGTGTTTTTAGCTATCCATTTCTTTTTAACCACAGCATCTTTGGCAGCCCTGAGTTTGGAATATCACATAAAGTTAATAATCCCCATTGGCATCTAATGACACTCATCAATGAATACCTATAGGCCATGTTCAGGCAAGAAGGGAGCACTATTGCTTGCGTGGATTTTTGAAATTGGGCTTCAGAGTGGTCCAGTAAGGGGTCCTGGTCCTGGTTATATAATCATTAGAGAGTTAGTAACCTAATGTTCCCAAATAAAAGCTTGAAATAAATTGTAGAATATTGTGTGTAAGATGTTAACTCAGATTTCATTTATTTTTTTTTTACACTAGTAGTACCCACCAAAGCATTAAGAAATGAGACAAAACCTTTGTAACAGGGTTCAGTCATTTGGATAGTTATGTCATAGAGTGTTAGCATGGTCCCAATATTAGGGAGTACTGATGTTCATTAAAGGGAATATTTGCTCACTGTTGTTAGGAAGGAAAACTCATGTAGACACTCTGTAAATCAGTGTAGATTGTTCTGAACAGTAAAACACAAATCTTACCGATGCCCCAGTTATACTACTCTTTGGCATATACCCAAAGGGCTTGCTATCCTTCTCCACAGAGAGTTGCTTAGCAATTTTCATTACAGCTTTATTCACATGGGCTAAGAAATTAAAAGTACCTACTCAGACCTTGGACACCACCACTGTTAGTTCTAGAACTGATGCAGGATGTTCCAACGAAGGGGTTCAGGCTTTTCATAATATTTCCTATAAGCCCACAACTATTTGTTTATATCCCCCATTTTTATTCATTATTTGCAAGATAGAGCAAAGTAATTGTGGTAATGATACTTGCTTTTTTTTTTTTTTCAATGCAGTTTATTCAGAAACCTTGAACAATCCTCGGACCCTGGGGAAAGCCAGCCAACAGCTTAAATAGCCTCTGGGTAGCCAACCTAGGCGTGCCACGTGGGCAATGCAGATAGGTCCACATACATGGAAGCAAGCCAGATCCTCAGCCTTAGCCAAATGTGGAATTGTTCCTGACAGAGAGCACTCACCATCTGGAAGGTGGAAGGCGGAAACCAGCTCCATCTTTAAGGCATAGCATTCCGCAGCTCTCTACAGTTTCCCCTTTTTATTTTAGACACATCAGGCAAGAGTAGAGGTCTGATCTCTGATATTAGAAATAAATTGGGACTTTGTACCGATGTTCATTTAGGTGTCATCCACCCAAAGAGCATCAGACCCGCCGATACCTTTTTCTCAGAGGCGGGACCTGGGGCATCAACCCGCATGCAACCAGACATGCTCTTCTCTGGGTCCAAAGCGGCTGACCCTGAGTGCAGTGCTTAGCCTCGCATCCTGAGCATAACATTTTAGCTTTTTATGGTATCCATCCATGCTTGGGTCAAATGTCCTGCTTCAATGGCTGTAAAGGCCTGAATGATCAAGGCTGCATCACACTGTTGTGAGACTCTTATCTTGCATATATACCACAGGCAAACCAAGGGGACCAACACCAGAAGGCCTGCTAACGCTCCCATGCCCGCCCATTCCTTCAGATGATTCATGGCTGCAGCAATCCATGATGATAATCCTGCGGCTAGTCCTGCGTCCACTCTGGTAGAATTTACTGTGACAATGGCCACTCTCATTGGCTCCATCGTAGTATCGACTTCTCCAGTCCAATTACCTAAAATATACCTCGACAATTGTTTAGACAGATTTGCAGCACAGGAAAAATTCTCATGTAATATGCTAGTGACTCAAAGTCCAGCATATTTTCATTGACAGCCAAGTTGAGCGATTTGCCATAGGGTATCAATTTGCTCCTGCACGAGGTCAATCCTCTGATTGAACACCATCAAGCTTCCTTTTAGTTGAGCATTAATTCCTTTATGTACAACTAAGGCATGAGCTACATCGGCTAAATGATTGTTCAGAGTCTGAGCAGTCTGCCCAGTATGACTCATGGCTAGTGCCCCGGTGGTAGCTCCAACCGCCGCCAATGAGATGGTAGTAACAATGGTGGTTGTAGTTCCAAGATCCCTTTTCTGTCTGAAGAGAGTCATAGCATGAGGGGCATCAACAGGCACAGGCATGCAGTGAGGCATGCAAGTAACCAGGGCATACCTAAATTTACTAGCATTCCAGCATTGGGCAAAAAAGCAAGTATCATCACCACAATTACTTGGCTCTATCTGGCAAATAATGAATAAAAATGGGGGATATAGACAAACAGGTGTGGGCTTATAGGATATATTATGAGAAGCCTTAACCCCCTCGTTGGAACTCCCTGCATCAATTCTAGAACTAGCAGTGGTGGTGTCAGAGGTCTGAGTAGGTTCAGGAGACCATTGCCCCCAGGGGTGAGACGTGCTCCATGCCAATTGACTAACTCCATGTTTTCCTCCATTTTGAAAATCATTTAAGGTTCTTAAATTATTTTTCTCCCTTTTTTAAAAAAATTTTTCATCAATTACACTTTATTCATTCTGCATCCCCCCATAATCCCCTCCCTTCTCCCATCCCAGTCCCACCCTCCCTCCTCCCTCTGCTTGCATGCCACTCCCCAAATCCACTAATAGGGGAGGTTCTCCTCTCCTTTCTGATCTTAGTCTGTCAGTTCACATCAAAAGTGGCTGCATTGTCCTCTACTATGGCCTGGTAAGGCTGCTCCCCCCCCAGAGGGAGGTGATCAAAGAGCAGGACAATCAGAGTATGTCAGAGGCAGTCCCTCTTCACATTACTATGTAACCCAATTGGACTCTGAACTGCCCTGGGCTACATCTGTGCAGGGTTTCTGGGTTATCTCCATGAATGATCCTTGGTTGGAGTATGAGTCTCTGGGAAGTTCCCTGTGTTCAAATTTTCCTGTTCTGTTGCTCTCCTTGTGGAGATCCTGTCCTTTCCAGCTCTTACTATTTCCCAGTTCTTACCTAAAATTTCATTCACTCTGCCCAACAGTTGCCCATCAGGCTCAGCATCTGCTTTAATAGTCTGAAGGGCAGAGGCTTTCAGAGGCCCTCTGTGGTAGGTTCCTAGGTTGTTTCCTGTTTTCTTCTTCTTCTAATGTCCATCCTCTTTGCCTTTCCGGATGGGGAATGGACATTTTAGTTAGGGTCCTCTCTCTTGCTTAGTTTCTTTAGATGCACAGGTTTTAGTGGGTTTGTCCTATGTTGTATGTCTATATGAGTGAATATATATCATGTGTCTTTTTGCTTCTGGGACAACTCACTCAGGATGATATTTTCCAGATCCCACCATTTACCTTCAAATTTCATGATTTCCTTATTTTTCATTGCTGAGTAATATTCCATTGTGTAGATGTACCACAATTTCTACATCCATTCTTCAGTTGAGGGGCATCTGGGTTGTTTCCAGCTTCTGGCTATTACAAATAAAGCTGCTATAAACATGGTTGAGCAAATATCATTTTTGTGTACTTGAGCCTCTGTTGGATATATGCCTAGGAGTGGTACAGCTAGATCTTGGGGAAGAGCTAGTCCTACATCTCTGAGAAAGTGCCAGATTGATTTCCAGAGTGATTGTACAAGTTTACATTCCCACCAGCAATGGAGAAGGGTTCCCCTTTCTCCACAACCTCTCCAGCATGTGTTGTCACTTGAGTTTTTGATCTTGGCCGTTCTCGTGGTTGTAAGGTGAAATCTCAGGGTTGTTTTGATTTGCATCTCCCTAATGGCTACTGAGGTTGAGCATTTCTTTAAGTGCTTCTCTGCCATTCGGTATTCGTCTCCAGAGAATTCTCTGTTTAGCTCTGTTCCCCATTTTTTAAGTGGATTACTTGGTTTGCTGCTTTTCAGCTTCTTTAGTTCTTTATATATACAGGATATGAGTCCTTTGTCAGATAAAGGGTTGGTGAAGATTCTTTCGCAATCTGTAGGTAGTCGCTTCGTTTTGATGAAGGTGTCCTTTGCTTTATAGAAGCTTTTCAGTTTCCCGAGGTCCCATTTATTGACTGTTGGTCTTAGAGCCTGTGCTGTTGGTGTTCTGTTCAGGAAGTTTTCCCCTGTACCAATGAGTTCTAGGGTATTTCCCACTTTATTTTTTTTCAAGCCGATTTAATGTGTCTGGTTTTATGTTGAGGTGTTTGATCCACTTGGACTTCAGTTTTGTGCAGGGTGACTAGTATGGATCTATTTTCATTTTTCTACACGTAGACATCCAGTTAGACCGGCACCATTTGTTGAAGATGCTATGTTTTTTCCATTGTATGTTTTTGGCGTGATTGTCAAAGATCAGGTGTCCATAAGTGTGTGGGTATATTTCTGGGTCCTCTGTTTGGTTCCATTGATCCACCATTCTGTTTCTATGCCAGTACCATGCAGTTTTTAAAACTGTTGCTCTATAGTACAACTTAATGTCAGGGATGGAGATCCCTCCGGAAGATCTTTTATTGTAGAGGATTGTTTTAGCAATTCTGGGTTTCTCTTTTATTCCATATGAAGTTGAGAATTTTTCTTTCCAGGTCTGTAAAGAATTGTTTTGGTAATTTGATGGGCATTGCATTGAATCTGTAGATTGCTTTTGGTAAGATGGCCATTTTTACTATGTTAATCTTGCCAAGCCATGAGCATGGGAGATCTTTCCATCTTCTCATATCTTCTTCTAATTCTTTCTTCAGAGATTTGAAATTTTTTTCATACAAGTCTTTGACTTCCTTGGTTAGGGTTACTCCAAGGTACCTTATGTCATTTGTGGCTATTGTGAAGGGTGTTGTTTCCCTAATTTCTTTCTTAGCCCCTTTGTCTTTTGTATACAGGAGGGCTACTGATTTTTTTGAGTTAATTTTCTATCCGGCCACTTTGCTGAAGGTGTTTAGCAGCTGTAGGAGTTCCCTGGTAGAGTTTTTGGGGTCACTCACGTATACTATCATATCATCTGCAAATAGTGATAATTTGACTTCTTCCTTTCCAATTTGTATCCCCTTGATCTCCTTCAACTGTCTTATTGCTCTAGCAAGGACTTCCAGCACTATGTTGAAGAGATATGGAGAGAGTGCGAAGCCTTGTCTTGTCCCTGATTTCAGTGGGATTGCTTTAAGTTTCTCTCCATTCATTTTGATGTTGGCTATAGGCTTGCTGTATATCGCCTTTACTATGTTTAGATATGTGCCTTGTATCCCTGATCTCTCCAATACTTTGAACATGAATGGATGGATTTTGTCAAAGGCTTTTTCAGCATCTAGGGAGATTATCATGTGGTTTTTTTTCTTTCAGTTTGTTAATATGGTGGATCACATTGATGGATTTCCATATATTGAACCACCCCTGCATACCTGGGATGAAGCCTACTTGGTCATAGTGGATAATATCTTTGATGTGTTCTTGGATTCGGTTTGCAAGTATTTTATTAAGTATTTTTGCATCAATGTTCATAAGGGAGATTGGCCAGAAATTCTCTTTCTTTGTTGAGTCTTTGTGAGGTTTAGGTACCAAGATGACTATGGCTTCATAGAATGAATTTGGTAATATTCCTTCTGTTTCTATTTTGTGGAATAGTTTGAAGAGAATTGGTGTTAGCTCTTCTTTGAAGGTCTGGTAGAATTCTGCGCTGAAGCCATCTGGTCCTGCGCTTTTTTTGGATGGGAGACTTTTGATCACCTCTTCTATTTCTTTGGGGGATATAGGACTATTTAGTTGATTTACCTGGTCCTGATTCAGCTTTGGTAAGTCAAATTGATCAAGAAAATTGTCCATTTCATTTAGATTTTCAAATTTTGTGGCATATAGACTTTTGAAGTAAGTCCTAATGATTGTTTGGATTTCCTCAGTGTCTGTAGTTATATCCCCCTTTTCATTTCTGATTTTGTTGATTTGGGTGGTTTCTCTCTGCCTTTTAGTTAGACTGGCTAAAGGTTTGTCGATCTTGTTGATTTTATCAAAGAACCAGCTCTTGGTTTCATTGATTCTTTGAATTGTTTTATTTGTTTCCAATTGATTGATTTCAGCCCTGTGTTTGATTATTTCCAGCCGTCTACTCCTTCTTGGTGTGTCTGCTTCTTTTTTTTCTAGGGTTTTTAAGTGAGCCATTAAGGTGCTTGAATGAGCTGTCTCGAATTTCTTCTTGAAGGCACTTAGTGTTATGAACTTTCCTCTTAGCACTGCTTTCGTTGTGTCCCACAAGTTCGGGTATGTTGTGTCTTCATTTTCATTGATTTCTAGAAAGACTTTAATTTCTTTCTTTATTTCTTCCCTGACCCAGCTGTCATTTAGTAACAAGTTGTTCAGTTTCCATGTGTGTGTAGGCTTTTTGTTATTTCTGTATTGTTGAGGTCCAGCTTTATTCCATGGTGATCAGACAAGAGCTTATTGGGATTATTTCAATCTTCTTGTATCTGTTGAGGCTTGCTTTGTGACCCACTATATGGTCTATTTTGGAGAAGGTTCCATGAGGTGCTGAGAAGAAGGTAAATTCTTTTGTGTTTGGGTGTAAAGTTCTGAAAATGTCTGTTAGGTCCATTTGATTCATGACCTCTGTCAGAGACATTGTTTCTTTGTTTAATTTCTGTTTTGTTGACCTGTACTTTGTTGAGAGTGGGGTGTTGAAGTCTCACACTACTAGTGTGTGGGGATATATGTGTGGTTTAAGTTTTATCAATGTTTCTTTCACAAATGTGAGTGCCCTTGTATTTGGGGCATAGATGTTCAGGATTGTGATGTCTTCCTGGTTGAATTTTCCCTTGATGAGTATGAAGTGTCCTTCCCCATCTCTTTTGATTAATTTTGGGTGAAAGTCTATTTTATCAGATATTAGATTGGCTACTCCTGCTTGCTTCTTGGGTCCGTTTGCTTGGAAAGTCGTCTTTCAACCCTTTACCCTCAGGTAATGTCTATCTTTATGTCTTAGGTGTGTTTCTTGTATACAAGAGATTGCTGGGTTTTGTTTATGTATCCATTCTGTTAATGTGTGTCTTTTTATTGGAGAGTTGAGTCCATTGATGTTTAGAGAGATTAATGACCAGTGGCTGTTAGATCTCTTGATTTTGATGTTGGCTGTGGTCATACGGTTGTGTGCTTGGTTGCTTTTTGTTTTACTGAAGTGAGGTTATTTATTTCCTGTGTTTTCTTGAATGTAGCTAGCTTTCTTGGGTTGTATTTTCCCTTCCAGTGTCTTCCCTAATGTTGGATTTGTTTGTAGGTATTGTTGAAATTTGTTTTTGTCATTGAATATCTTGTTTTCTCCATCTTTGAGGACTGAGAGTTTTGCGGGGTATAGTAGCCTGGGCTGACATTTGTGTTCTCTTAGGGTCTGCATGATATCTGTCCAGGCCCTTCTGGCTTTCATAGTCTCTATTGAAAAGTCAGGTGTGATTCTAATGGGTTTGCCATTATATGTTACTTGGCCTTTTTCCCTTGCAGCTTTTTGTATTTTTTCTTTGTTCTGTATACTTAAGGTTGTGATTACTATGTGACGGGAGGATTTTCTTTTCTGGACAAATTTGTTGGGTGTTCTGTAGGCCTCATGTATTCTAACTGGCCTCTCCTTTAGCTTGGGGAAATTTTCTTCAATGATTTTGTTGAAAATATTTTCTGGGCCTTGGAGAAGGGAGTCTTCTTTTTCCTCTATACCTATTATTCTTAGGTTTTGTCTTTTCATATTGTCTTGCATTTCCTGGACGGTCTGTGTCAGGAATTTTTCAGATTTAACATTTTCTTTGACAGATACATCGATTTCTTCCATTGTATCTTCTACACCTGAGATTCTGTCTTCCATCTCTTGTAGTCTGTTGGTTATGCTCATCTCTGTAGTTCCTGTTTTCTTCCCTAGATTCTTCCTTTCCATTATTTCTTCCATTTGTGTTTTCTTTAATTTTTCCAGTTGTATCTTCAAGTCTTGAGTTGTTTTATTTACTTCCATCACCTGTCTGATTGTACTTTTCTGTTTTTCTTTTAGTTCCTTCAACTCTGTTTCTATCATTTCATTCAGTGTTTTAAGCATTTCCTTTCTAAAGGCCATAAACTGTTTGGCTACAGCTTCCTCTATTTCTTTAGAGATGGCAATATTCTGTTTGAGTTTAGCTTCCTCTATGTCTTTACGAATCTCATTTGTTTCCTTTGTTATCATCTTCATGAGCATACTTGTTAGGTCATCTTCTTGGATTTCTGTTATGGTGGGGTGCCCAGGGCTACTTGCCCCTGGGTAACTGGGTTCTGGAGATGCCATATTGCTCTGTCTTTTGTTGCTTGAGCTTTTACGCTGGCCTCTACCCATTGTGTGATCTTAGGTGTTTGGGGTTATTTTCTGGTGGTTCCTGGGGATCCTGTGGTGGAGAGAATCCCCTTTGCAGAAAGCTGGTTTTTCCTGAAGGATGTCTTCTCAGCTTTTTGGGTATAGTCCCTGGATGGCTGGTGTTTTTTCAGGAGTTGCTCACCTCAGGATATAGACCTGAGTGGTAACTGTGGTCTTTGTTAGTTGAGAGGGTTCTCCTCTCACCCAGGGAAGTCCTGAGGGCAGCTGCCCTGTTTCTGGGTTTCTTGTTGTAAATTTAATGATCAGCTGCTGTGACCCAGTTGGACATCAGGCACGCCTCAACTGTTTGTGCCTGTGTCTGGAGCACAGCTGAGTGCTGGCGCCTCGGCCCCACTAGACTGCTAGACTTTTTCTAGGGAAGGATTGGGTGATTTAGGTCAGTACAGTTTCCTTCCTTCCCCGTGGATTCTCTGGAGACACGGACTCCCAGTGTCTTTTTTTGCCCTGGTGCACACTGCTCAGTGTCCGCCAGCTGGCTGGCCGCAGTAACTGCCTGTGCCTGGAGCACAGCTGTGTGATGGCGGCTCAGTCTCTGCCAGCTGTCTGGTGCTCAGAATCTTCCTGTGTCTGCCTTTGTGGCTTTTGGGAGCCTGAGTGCCTCCCTAAGCTGGGTAATTTTCCGGGGACCTTTTCAGGTTGGGGGTGAGCTGAGTGCTCTGAGATCAGACCCACCATTTCTATCTCTGGCGGTTAATCAGGCGTGCAGGCAGGCAGGGCTCTGTGCTGGAACCTGGGTCCTAGGCTCTGGCTCTGGGCTAGCTCCTGGGGTGCCCATGGAACCCGCCCAAGTCTTTTACAGGGGATGTCTGGGTGACCTAAGGCTGGTCCCAATCGTTTCCTGTATGCTGGGGTTATCTCTCGACTGAAAATTCCAGTCTCTGATAGTGTGGTGCACACGGTTCAGTCTGGACCGTGACCAGAGACACTGGCTTGTGGGTCTGGGCTGGGGCTTGGGCTGATGGCCGGCAGCCAAGCATCTGGCGGAACCTGTATCTCTTCTCTGGTTTAGCAGGGTGAGTTAAAAACTGATTGAATCCCCCACCGTGGGGTATCCTCTCACCTGGGAAACACAATGACTGTGTTTTATGGCCGAGAGTTCTGATTGCTGGTCACTGTGCTGATCCTGCTGTGCTACTGCTCAGAATGAGTGTCCTCCCGGCACCACCATCTTGCCACCCCCCCAATCAACACCTCCAATCTCTACAGAAGAAGTTGTGGTACTACATCAGAGAACCTGAGTCATTCCACCTCTCTCCATGGGACACCCAGATATACTATTTCCTCCAGGAAAAAAAAAAAGACATGGACCTTAAACCTAAGGAGCTAAGGAAACTTCTGCAGACCAAGAAGACTTCAAGCCTTCTCCAGATGGAGACAGATCCCATGCGGTGTCAAACCTTGCTCAAATCCCCAACTGAATGAAAGAGACCTGGACTTTAATAAAGAGTGCGTAATACTGTGCTTTCTGTCAGAGAGCAAGAGAGAGAGAGAGATTTCATGTGACAAATGGGTTCCCAGGCCTCTGTTTCCTATCTGATGGGGATTCATATATTGCAATAAATTCCAAATGCAATGACCAAAACCTTCCCTGCTATCCAAGGTATAGTGAGACATGTAATATATCCAGTTGAGTTGAGATCTTCTCTTTCTTACCCAGTGGGAGTCACAGCCTTCTAGTATGTATATGAGCCATGCCCTGTGTAATCCTTCTGCTCTTGGACACCACAGATAATCACATGTAGCCCAATTCAATCTGCAAAAGGGAGCTTTAGTTATAACATTTTGCCTAAAGAAGTTATCAGACCTTCTCCATCTGAACAACAGAGACTCACACTTTCAATTTCTCAACAAAGGGAAAAACATAAATGCCCCCAGTTTTCAAGGCAGAATCATAATGTTACAGTGTAAAAGAGAGGGTCTCTTACAAAACTCATGTAACAAAGTAGGCTGAAGAAATGTCCCTTGTACCAAAAGGTATGGAGAAATTTGTCCTGAAAGCAAGAGTACAGTAGACCTTTGAATTCTGCCTCAGGAAATGTCACTCAAGCATACCACTTATGAAAAAGAGATATGGGACATTGGGTCAGTCAAATGGAACCTCTAAAGCATCCTATCTCAAGAGGACAGCAAGGGCTCTACTTTCTTTTATCATGCCAACTTTAGATCTTGTAATCCATGATCCAGCCTCCCATACCTCCCATGCTCAAGTGAACAACAGTTTTTAGAACTTTAACTTATCATCAACCATATGCCAGTTCTACTACTTCACACCCTAGCTGCCTAAGATGCAAAATGAGTTATCAGATAAGATCTTCTACCAAAAGGAAGACAGCTGTTCTCTTCTGATTAAAAGTAGCTAGTGATTACTTCCTAGAACATGCTATATAATTTATTCTCCTTAAGGGACATTTTGGGGAAGAGAGAATGCAATATTGTGGTGAATAGCTTGCATCTTATCTCAGAAGCAGAGTATATGAAACTCAGAATTTGAAGAGCAGAATTGAAACTGAAGGAAGAAAATTGGCAGTAAGTCTTCCTGAACAAAAGGAAACATCATTTGAACTGACCAAATTTAGATTCTTGTCAGCAGCTGACTTTGCTGAGGACAACTAGTAGAGAACAATCAAACTCCTTTCACGTCCTCATTTTTTGCCTTCCTCATCTTCAGTGGAGCTAGCTGACTGTGCCAGATTCTCAGCATAAAACTCACTGCATGGTGATGAGACAGCAGAAGCAGTGCCCCTTGATCCTCAGCAGAGGCTTCCAGCTGTACCCCATTTCCAGGTCCTTAATCTGTGGTACCAGCCTTCTGAGTCCAGGGCACATGGTTGCAAACCCCTGAGTCCCATATCCTGGACCATTTGAAAGTACACCGCAAAAAAAAAAAAAAAAAAAAAGTACACCGCATGGAGTCCCAGCCAGTAAATGTATGTGCCACCAAACCCTTAGTGGAGTTCAGCCACTGGACCAGAGACCAAATCTGACAAACTTCTCAAACAAGACAGGTATACTAGGTTAGACACATCTCCTTGCCTTTCATTGGGGAGCAAGCCATTAACACATGTACATTTTGGAAGATGTTTCATATGCTATTCCTGACAGCTCTCCTTTGTGTCTAACCTTGATCAGAATCTTTCACTTCAAAAAGGAGTTCGATCCGAAGGCAGCAGATTTCCAGCAGTGTGTGCATTGCCATCCAATTCCAAAGCTTTGAAAAAATAAAATAAAATAAACAGGTGGTGTTGCCAGATAGGATGCCAGGCACCAGTAGAATTATATTCTAAGCAACACATAGAGCAGCTTTTGGAAAACAGGCATTGGGCTTTTGGAGTGTGAGGGTCTTGAACAGTGACTGCTTCTCTTTGTCCGCACTTTACAATCATTAGCCACCCCACCGCTGGAGAATCTTATTTGGTAAATCAGCAGGGCTTGGGCTGGTAACTAGGGCTAACATGTATAGCCCAAGTTGAAAACTAGTGATCCAGATAAAGGAAGGTTACCTGAGTTCCAAAGCAATTCAATAAACAAAGAGAAGAGTGTTTATTGTAGATATTGTGCTTTGGTAGATCCCAATAAAATGAAAAAGTGAGTTTCATAGAAAGAGTACAGTGAGGCCAACAGCACAAAGCATGCAAAAAGAAAAGCTAAGAATGAAGATTAGAGAGTCATCTGGCATAAGAGCTAGGAACATCTTTCTTGGAATGCACAGTTTTTGTTCCAGTACCTGTTGGTAAGTTCAATGATACCTCAATGTTTCCTTTTGAATAAATAGAGCTGGGAACTCTATATAGAATTTAGTCTAACACACAGATTCAAATAGAGGTGGATCTAAATATTTGGTGTGGAGTAAGTCCCCTTGAAGTATTATTATTACATTTTCTACAGTCAGGTCATAAAGTAAATAAATTAATTAAATTTGTAAAAGAAACAATAAAAATAGAACAATTTAATAAAAAAACAACAAAGAAACAATAAACAATAATAGAAAAAAACAAGGCTTACAGAGACTGGGGCAACAAAATGGAGCCAATATGGTTTTGAGGTAGGTTGTATAAATATATGATACAACTGTGTAGCTTAGTGTTCTCTTGGGAATCCAAAGAGTAAGGGTGGGGGATTTCTGACTCTTTTAATTTCTTTTGGTGTTCATTTCTAACTACTGGGTTTCTTCTTCTCCTTTCAAACCACTGGGTTGCATGTTCACACTAGGTGAGGTTATAGTCTCATTGTTACTTGTTATACCATATTTGGTTGAAATCACTGGGAAGTCTGCCCCTCTCTGAAGGGGAAATTTAGAGGATTTGATCTGGGGAAAAAGGAGAAGAGGCAAGGAAGTCCCAGAGCAGCTGAGATAGGCACAAATGAACAAACAATGGAATGTAATAAATGGAAATAATGATAATTACAACAAAGACCAAAATATACAAATGAAAACAGGGTACATCCATCTGCAGAATATATGAAACAAATGTCAAAAGCAACGATAACCCTAACCTCAGAGTAAAGAATTGGAAAAGGTTTTCAAACAAGTTCACCTAAGAAGCAAGCTGCTGTAGCTATTCTGAGAGCCAACAAAATATCCTTCAATCAAAATTATTTACATGAGAAAGATATTAGGAGTTAATACACAAAAAAGAAATATATATATGTATATATATAATATATATATATATATATATATATATATATATATATATATAAAGAAGTTTCAGTGAATAAAATCTGTAGCCAAAATGCAAGGGTATCAACTTTTGTAAAAGATTATAAAAGCTTGAATAACACATTTTCTCTTACACATTGTGATTGCAAGGTTTTAATACACCACCCTCACCAAAGAATGGCTCTTCTGGCCAGAAATTAAAGACAGCTATTGGAGCTAACAGGCTTATAAATAAAAGAGACCAAGCAAATATCTATATTTGGTTTCACATAAACATACAAGAATATATCTCCTCAACACATTATAGAATATTTTTATAAAACTGACCATATATTTAGTCACAAAACAAGTATTAATAGACAAAGAAAAATTGAGATAACACCCTATATCCTGTCACACCACCATGGATTAAAACTGCATTCATCAAGCAAAACAACAGAAAGGCTATGAAGAAATGAAAATTCTCTCTATTGAAGGATAGCAGAAATAAATACAGGATTTTCTATAATACAGAAAAATGAATCTACAACACCAACAAAATTGTGAGACCAAAGGAAGGTGATACTAAAAGGAAAGTACTTACACTAAATAAATGTGAAGTTTTCCTATCAGCAATATAGCAGCACACCTGAGAGCTCTAAAAGAAACATAAGGAGGAGCCCTCAAGAGGAATAGATGGCAAGAGAGATCCAACTGAAGACTGAAATCAATAAAAAAGAAACAAGGAACAATATCAAGAGTCAGTGACACACAGAGTTCATTCTTTGGGAAAATCAATAATATAGAGAAACTAGTAGTGAAATTCACTAAAAGATAGAGAGGAAAGCCTGCATGATCATACAGGCCTGCAATCCCAGGATCCTGGAAGGCAATGGGGGTTCATTATGGATTACTACCCCACTAAGCACATGTTCACATACTCAAAGCTTTATGAAGACTAGAGATTCAAAAGAACCAGCTCTCTTACTAAAGAGAGCCTGAGACATCTCATTATACCTATAAAGACATCAGTCCACAAAAAGCACCCGGATCCTATGAAAGATCTGAAAGAAATCAATAAAAAAAGCTGCAATTCATTTCATGGATCCAGAGAGCAGGAATAAGCCAAAAAATGAGTAGTGAAACCTATCCATTTGCCTTAGAGTCTACCACCATTAAGAGACTGGCTTCATTTATTTTTTTTACCCATGACTGATAAGGTGAAAATAAGACTAACTTTGTCTGCTTAGCTTGAAGTCAGCCTGCTCTTCATACTCTGTCCAGAACAGCCAAATCTACATAGAAAAAAAACAATGTTTGTTTGCCACAAACAAACAAACAAGCAAAAATTAATCTAATAAGTGAGTAAATAAATAATATTTATTTATTAAAAAGAAGAAATAGAGAGAATGCCAAAATGAATATAGGGGCTTGAATATAACCCTTCTGGCCTTGGAGTCCGCAAATATGCACTTTTATCCCCATAATCACCACAATTGATCCCACTGCAAAAAAATGAGCTGGGGTTCTAAACACTCCCATAAAAAATGTATCAGATATTTTGAGTCTGACCAATGTGCACCCACAGTTTTGTAATATCACCAAAGACATATCCAGAAAACAAAACTGCTGAAGGAAACCTTTCAATGTGTGCAACAAGCAAACCAAATGAGTTAGAAAAATAAAATCTCCATCAGTATCCTAAATTTTTCACAGTGGATGGGATCCAAGATAGAGGCAATCAGCAGGCAAGATTTCTGAGAGGCAAAGGATTTTAAACTATGAAATTGGAGAGTGGATGGGCAATTGAAAGTAGAAAAGTTGACATTGTGGTGTCCTGAATTAAAGGTGACTTCACAGGAACAGAAAATCAGATATCCTTTTCACTCGGTATAGTGAGGGGGATTTCCATTGGACATGATTTCTTCAGCCTTGTAGGGAGCCTACCCACAGCATCGATGAGACTGAGTACATAACTCACTGCCAGAAGACCAAGAAAAGCAGAAGTGAGGCTCCTGGTTCCTTGGTGGCAGCTGCCAACTCTATCCGCCTGCTGGTTTCATATCCACAGTACAGTCCTCATGGACCCATGTTTGAGAGTGTCCATATGGATTCTTCAGGGCTTCCCAACCAGTATCTGTATAGTGGCAATCCCTCATGCCAAATATCCAGATCTATAGCCACCAAAGTCCAGCACAACTACAAAACTATACAGGTACACCAGGCACCAGGACACCTAGGTGTGATTACTTCCCAATAGGTACCTGGGCACTCCAGTTCTGCAGTTTTAGCTGTACTTCCTAATTCAGTGGCTGCAGCACCACTGAGCTGACTGAGATCATTCTGCCACATTTGACTAAGCAAGTCCAAACTGGCCAGTAGAGAATAGGAGGAACCACTGTGCTTTAAAATTGGACATGCTAGAGAGTGAAAGCAACCTCAAATGCACACAGTTCCCAAGATTCTGGGTGTCTCTAAGCTAGCATCCCATCATCAGATCTTTTCCACCCACACATCCACTGTTGGAAACACAGTCTTTCTTGGGACATTAAAGCCACTGGTATGTGTATCTACCAGTGGAGTTTAGGAAAATAACTCCTAGATCTCGGTTAGAGACTCATACAAGTAGCCAGCAGGCCACTGACATACTCAAGGACTTTGCATCTGCTATCATCACCATTACTTGCAAAATAACTTTAGTGCCTGGGACCACTTCATTGCCTGCAAGGAGCATGTTGCTCACACTGAAGTCCTCCACATTCTCTAGCACCCTGTCCCTCGGGGCTCACTTCCACTCAAAAGCCTTCCCACATTCATCTTCCTGTGCCCATGGACGTTCCAACACCGGTCCAGCTGATTGATAAACACACATGCTTAAAGCCCTGGACCTCTCTCATCATCCTGAATAAGTCTCTAGCCTCCAGAGATAGATGTCACCAGTCTGAATTGTAGAATCCAAGAACAAATAGAAGGTTACAGGTAAGCAAATAACCTGAGCTCTGCAAAAGAACACATCCAAAAAAATCAGGACATTATGGCTTCACCAGCAATCCCACCAAATCAATGGATACTCCAACTCAACAGTAATACAGGAAACTGTATTTAAAGATATGTTTCTCCAATTATCAAAGACACATAAAGATGAAACAAACAAATTTCTTGAAAAAATTGCCAAAGAAATGGAAGCAATTATGTGGAAATGAACAAAGCTCTTAAAGAAACAAAGGCAAATAAAGAACAACAAGTAAAGATACAAGTGGTACATAAAGAACATACACAAATAGTGATATATAGAGAATATAAGGACAAAAAATACAGCCCATCATTCAGAGACTGGAAGCCTCATTCAAACAAATGAAGGGAATGGTGCTAGGCATAAAAATGAATTAGAATCAATAAAGAAAACACAAACAGTGAAAACCTTGATCTGCAGAATTTACAGAAAAGATCAGGAACCTCAAGGAAAGCATCACTAACAGAATAGAAGAGATGGAAAAGACTATATGGTGCTGAAGATACACTTGCAGAAATTGATACTTTCCTCAAAGGAAAAGGAAGATTGAAAAAGTTCCAAACAGAAAACATCCAAGAAATCAAAGACACAATGAAAAGGCAAAATCTAAGAATAATAGGAATTGATAAAAGGAAAGAGTTCAGGATCCAAGGTCCAGAAAATATCTTCAAGAAAATCAGAGAAGACAACTTTTCCAACTTAAAGAAAAAGATGTTCCCTAAACATACATGAGGTCTATAGAATACCCAATAGATTAGACAATAGAAATTCCTCACCTCACATCCTAGTCAAAACACTAAATCTCTAGAGAAGTTTTCAATCAACATAGATGCGGAAAACAAAATATGCCATGACAAAACTAAATTTAAGTAACTTTTACATAGTAAAGTATTCCTACATGAGAACCCAGAAGTAAAACTCCAATCCAAAGAAAACAGCTATTCCAAAGAAAACATAGGACACAGAAAATTTTGGACAAAAATAGTACTCCTACTCCTATTAATAATAATAATAAAGGGGGGAGGATGGGACTGGGAGGGGAGGAGGGAGGGGTGTATGGGGGATACAAAATGAATAAAGTGTAATTAATAAAAGTTAAAAAAAAATAAAAAAAGGCCTTTATGGTGTTTTGGAAGAAAAGAGTACATAATTTTCTGAAGAGCATCATCATGGTAATTAGAAAATTTAACAGTGAAGTTTGCCTTAAAATCCAAATTTAAAATATGGAATAATTCAGTAATAGACTATATATAATCAAAGCAAAGAGGATTTAATATCCGAATCCCTCCAATTCATTTTTAATTTAAAAAATCAACTGAAAATCAATTATGCCATTCTTTGTGTTCCCACTGTATTAGTACAAAGTACACAATGGTGAATATGGCATATATGCCATGTCTGAGTAGCAATCTGTCTCCTGTGTTAGCATTCTGTTCTCTGACCTTTCACTTTGTGCAATGGAGGATGGGCACAAATGTTAATATCTTGGTGAAAAGATAATTCATTATTCCATTTGTGAAGATGAGAATATTAGACACTCAGACAGCCAATCATTCTGGGAACTAAAGAAAGCCTTAAGCTCTGGCAGTCAATACAACATACCTGACTCTCACTCACACTATCTGCAAATGCAGTAGTGGTGACAGTGTCAGGGGAAACAAAAATGATAGAAGGCTGTGGTTGTAGGAAAGTTGAATATCCATGCTAAAGAGGCAGCAAGACAAACCTAACATTTGCTGTCCTGCCAGACTTTCCTAATCAGACCAGTCCAAGGTAGGATTTGAAAATAATTTTAAGGATATGTCCTTAAAATTATTTCTGCATTGTCCTCCAGCCTGTAGCTTAACCTGGAAAATACCCAGTGTCTTTTCAATGAGCATTTGATCTCTGACAAGGATCAAATGTGTGGTCTGTGTTTCCTAACCACGTGAATGTACAAGAATTAACAACATCCAAGTACCATGCATGGAGATAACCTAGAACCCCTGCACAGATGTTGCCCATGGCAGTTCAGTGTCTAAGTGGGTTCCATATTAATGGGAACAGGGAATGCTTCTGACATGAACTGATTGGCCTGCTCTTTGATCCCTGAGGGGGGAACAGCCTTACCAGGCCACAGAAGAAGACAATGCAGCCACTCCTGATGAGACCTAGCAGACTAGGATGAGAAGGAAGAAAAAGAAACCCTCCCCTACCAGTGGACTTGGGGAGGGGCATGCATGGAGAAGGGTCCTCGGAGGAAGGGAAGGATTGGGAGGGGAGGAGAGAGGGAACTAGAGGGGGGATATAAAGTAAATAAAGTGTAATTTAAAATAAAAATTAAAAAAAAAACAAGCAAAAAAACAGAAGTCATGTTCATTTGTCACTATTATCTATCAACATCATTGGCATCAACTCTACAATAAGAAGACACAGGCTAACAGAATGGGTGTGCAACTGCATCCAACATTCTTATGCATCCAAGAAACACACCTCTGCAAGTATGATAAATAATAGTTCAGAGTAAAGGGTTGGAAAATATTTTTCAAGCAAATGATACCCAAAAAACAATTGGGCATACCCCTGCTAATATTCAAAAATAACGATGAGGGGCACTGCTTTCTCATCAAAGGAAAAATCTACCATGAGGACCTGAACACCTATGCTCCAAACACAAAAGAGCCTTCATTAGTAAATGAAACATTATTAAAGCTTAAATCATACATCTATCACACCGCCTTAAGACTTGAACATCTCACTCTCAACAAGGAACAATTCATCTACACAGTTCATCTACACAGTAGGTAAATAGGGAAAGAAAGGCATTTAAGAGGCCCTAATTTAAATGGAACAAACATATGTCTGCAGAACTTTTCATCCAAACTCCTAGGAGACAATTTTCTTTTCCACACTTCATAGAACCTTCTCCAAAAGAGACCACATAGTTGGTCATAAAGCAAACCTCAACAAATTCAAGAAGATTGAAATAATCCCCTGTACTCTATTTGACCAACATGAACTAAAGCTGGACCTCAACAACAATAGAAATAGCAAAACCCTACATGCTCATGGAAACTGATCAAATTACTACACAATGACAACTGGGTAAAGGAAAAAAAAAGAAATTAAATACTTCCTAGAATTTAAAGGACATGAAGGCAAAACATACCCAAATGTATGGAACAAAATGAAAGCAGAGTTCAGAGAAAAATTCACAGCACTAATTCTTTCAAGAAGAAATGTATAACATCTCAGAGAAGCAACTCAATGGCCCAACTGAATGCCCTAGAAAAAGGAAGAAGAAGAAGAAGAAGAAGAAGAAGAAGAAGAAGAAGAAGAAGAAGAAGAAGAAGAAGAAGAAGAAGCAGTTACAACTAAGTGGAGCAAATGGCTGCTAATAATCCAACTCAGGGCACAAATCAATAAATAGAAATAAATAACTATTAAAATAATTAGTGAAACCAAGAGCTGGTCCTTCTCTATGAAGAAGATAGCCAAACCCTTAGACAAACTAATTAAGTGGCCTGAGAGAAACTATGGAAGTGAGCAAAATTGGAAATGAGAAGCTGGACATAACTACAGACCTGGAGGAAATCTCAACAATAATTAGATCATACTACTAAAGCCTATATGCCACCAAAATTGAAAATCAAAACTAAATGGATAATTTTCTTGATAGATTCCATACACTAAATTTCAGTCAAGATAAGTTAGAATGATAAAATAACTGCCTATCCCCCAAGTAAATTATAGAAGTCATCAGCAGTCTCCCTCAAAAAACAAAACAAAACAAAAAATTCCTAGACCAGATGGTTTGAGCACAGGATTATACCAGACATTCATAGCAGTGGTAATTCCAATTCTCTTCAAACTGTTGCACTAAATATCAACAGAATGAACATAACAAAACTCATTCAGTGAAGCCACAGTCAGTTTGATACCTAAAGCACATAAAGACTGAACAAAAAAAAAGAAAATTTCAGACCTATCTCTCTTATGAACATTGATGCAAAAAATACTCAAATAAATAATTGCAAACTGAATCCAAGAACATATAAAATATATCCTCCACCATGACCAAGTAGGCTTATTCCCAGGCATTCAAGGGTGTTTCAATAAACGTAAATCCATCAATTAAATCCACCATATAAACAAACTGAAGGAGAAAATTCTCATGATCATCTCTGTAGATGCTAAAATAGCATTTGACAAAATCCAAAAATCATTCATTCCTGGAGAGATTAGGGATAGAAGGCACATAAAGCAACATCAAATTCCATGGAGAGAAATATAAATCAACCTCACTGAAATCACAGAAAAGGACAGGCTGCCCACTCTCCCTATCTCTCCTACACAGTACTTGAAATCATAGCAAGCACACTAAAACAAATAAAGCAATAAGATCATGGGCATATAGTATGGAAAGAAATATGTCAAAGGTTCCCTCTTCCCAGATGACATGATACTACATATGAGTGACCCCGAAAATTCAACCAAAGAACTCCTTCAGCTGACAAACACCTTCAGCAAAGTGGCTGAATACAAAATTAACTCAAAATAATCAGAAACCCACTTGTACACCAAATACAAAGGGCAGAGAAGAAAGGAATGAAACAACACTCTTCACTAGAGCCACTAATAACATAGTACTTGGTTTGACTCTAACCCAGCAGGAGAATGTCCTCTTGAAAAAAGTAATTCAAATCTCTGAAGACAGAAATGGAAGGAGATATCAAAAGATGGAAAGATGTCCCATGCTCATGGATCCATAGGTTTAACATAGAGAATATGTCCATTGTTCCAACTACAGATTCAATGAAATTCCCATCAACACAATTCTTTACAGATATTGAAATAAAAATAATCAAATTCCTATGGAGAAAAAAAAAATCCAAAGAATTTCCAAAATGATTCTGTGCAACAACAGGTCATCTGGAGGTATCCCCATCCCTGACCTCAAGCTGTAGTACAGAGCAATTGAAATAATGCTGGTTGGTATTGGCTTAGAAGCAGAAGGTTGGATCAAAGGAACTGAATAGAAGACCGAGAAATAAACACACATGTCCAAAAAATACTTAAATTTTGAGAAAGAGGCCAAAACCATTACAGAAAAAAGACAGCATCTTCACAAATTTGTTCAATTCCAACTGGATGTCTATGTGCAGAAAAATGAAAATATATCCATATTCATCATCCTGCCCCAAACTAAAGTCCAAGTGGAACAAAGACCTCAACAATACCCCAGATATTCTAAATCAGTTAGATGAAAAAGCTGGGGAAATCCTACAGCTAATTGGCACAGGAAACATCTTCCTGAACAGAACACCAAAGGCACAAACTCTAAGAGCAACAATTAGTAAATGGTACCTCACGGAACTGTTAATATTTGTAAAGCAAAACACACTGTCATCCAAACAAAACAAGAGCCTACACATTGGGAAAGGATCTTCACCCAATCTATATCTGACAGAAGGCTGCTATTCAGAATATATAAAGAACCAAAGAAGTAAAAAAATAAAAAAATAAAAAATAAAAATAAATCAAGCAATCTAATAAAAAATGGGCACTCAGCAAAACAGAGAATGTTCTGAAGAGGAATATAGAATGATTGAGAAACACTTATAGAGAGGCTCCTAAGCATCCACAGAAAAGCAAATCAAAATGATTCTGATATTTCGCCTTATCTCCATCGGAATGGCTAAAAGCAAAAACTCAAGTGACAAAACATGCTGGAGGTTATGAAAATGGGGGAACCCATCTCCATTGATGGTCAGAATGTAAATTTTTACAACCACTTTGGAAATATCTCTGGGAGATTCACAAACAATTATGAGTACTGCTTCCTCAAAACCAGCTATCCCATTCCTAGGCATATATCCAAAAGATGCTCAAGTACTCAAACACATTTGCTCATCCATATTTGTGGCAGCTTTATGTGTAATAGCCAGACCTAGAAGTAACCCAGATATCCATCAAAAGAGGAAAGAATACAGAAATCATGGTACTTTTACAATTAAATCCAAGGAAATCATGAAATTTGCAGACAAATTGTGGGATCTAGAAAAGATCATCCTGAGTGAAGTATTCCAGGAGTAGAAACACCCACAGTATATACTCATTTATATGTGGGAACTAGAACTATAAGATAGGATAAACAGACACAAATCTGTACCCCTAAATAAGATCAACAAGAAAGAGGATCCAAGGTACTATGATCAATTGTCACTTAGAGAAACCAATGGGATGGACATTGGAAATAGGAGAAAACAAGTAACAGGACTGGAGCCTACCAAAAAGGGCCTCTGAAAGACTCTACCTAGGAAGGTTTTAAAGCAGATGCTGATACTCATAACCAATCTTCAGCAGACTACAGGGAATCATATGAAAGAAAAGGACCTTTCTCATTCAGCTAGGAGGCTCTAAGAGGTACCATTTCAACACTGTACAAGCTCATGTGTTGGTGTAAATGTGACTTGAGAGCATGGTCTTGCAAGCACCCTATGCCATTACTAATCCCTCTGCTCCTTCCACAATCCCTTCACCTGGACTGTGACTGTGGGCAACAGATCAGCTAGCTCTCTTGACCATAGGGAAGTCGGTCCTCAGCGTCCCTCCATTCAGAAAGCTTGTGTGTTGCCCTGCTGCTGCATACAAAACCAGCCATGAGAGGCAGACAAGGACTGGCACGTGTAGGCTGGAGGACACACATTGTAAGTGCCTCCTTCTAGCTTTATTTGACTCATGAGTCCAACGGTCACTTGAATTCTGTAAGTTGTTCCCTTTGACAGGTTCACAGATCTCAGAAAGTAGAGCTGCTCTTCTAACTGATTGATGATTACCACTGCTTGCAGACAGTCATCTTTGGCATGTACATTAGCTGGCCCTAGCTAGGGGTAATGGCCAATTTCTCTATATCTCATATAACTTTTTTGAAGTTGTTTTATTTTCAATTTACATCTCGGTCATACTTCCCTCCATCCTCTCTTCCTTTTGCCCTCTTCTGCACCCTTGTCTCTGACCCACCCACGCCCATGTTCTTTCATCAAAGTGTAAGAAGTAGCATGAGGACTGATCACTCAATTTCCTTATCGTCTAAATGTTCAAATGTGTGGAGAAAGGTCAGGAAGCCTCAGCCCTGAGGTTCAATTCTGAGTTTAAATCCCAGTACACCCAGCCTCCATGGTCTGGAAACCCCTTCAATGTGCCCCAGCCTCCATGGTCTGGGATGCTCTTTAGTGTCCACCAACCTCCATGGCATTGTTCTACCTTAAGTTTGCTCCAACTTGAGTATGATGTCTCACTCCAATGGGGCAAGTACTTTAGCAGCAGCAAACATCTGGATTTTGCATCAAAGGGCATCATTCCCCAACTAGGCACACATCCAGCTGCTCAAAGCTATGTGAAGGCCAGAGATTCCATAGAATGGAAACTCTTAGCGCAGTGAGCCTGCAGCACCTCCAAGCTCTTGTAAAGTCTTTAGATATGAAAACCTCCCAGAACTACATGAAGGAACTGAAAGAGATCAAGAAAAAGGAAGTTCCAAATCCTTTCAAGGTTCCAGATTGCAGTAGTAAGACACTGAGAATAGAAATGGGTACATCTGCCTTAGATCCTGCCACCAAAAAAGAGACTGGTCTCATCTATTTTGCACATGCCTGAGAAGGTGATACAAAACAAAACAAAACAAAAACATAAAACAAAAACTAACTTGGTCTTCTGAGGTAGAAGATCCTGTGGACTCAGTGGCTGTGCAATCTTCTGCATATTCTTCTACTGAACAGACTGAACTGGTAATTTCCCCACATACTTAAGGGTCCCTAAAGCATTTCCTATCTAAACAAGGAGATCTGGGATCTTGCTCTTTTTTCAATGAGGTTCATGGATTTTCCATATCCACCCAAAATGATATAGGACTAACCAAATCTGATAAGCAGGCTCAAAGGCATTTCAAATCTGTCCAGAAATTCCAAGAACCTCCCCATTGTGCTGGAGGGAAATTCATATATGCCTCCTCTTCCTGAGGGGGATTCAAAACAGCATCTTCTACCCAAGCATTCTCCAATTTTTCCAAATCTCCAGAACGGTTTATAGACCAGAACACTCTCATCAAGCAGACCTCTAATGGACCCCAGTGGAGAAAGTAGTCTCCAAGCCTTCTCTAACAGGACATTTCATTGATTTATCATTTTCCCCACATTCCACATCTTTTCAAGAGTGTTTATCACCATTGAAATCTCTCAAGGGGTCCAGAAATTTGGTTCCTTTCAGGAAGACTTCCAAATACGTTTCCCCTCTCTGAAAATGGACACTATGCAATTCACTTCTAGTAAAGTAAACATGGGTCCTAACCCTGCTGACCAAGGAGATGTCAGAATTTCCCAGTTAAATCAAGAGGGCTTTAAAAGACTTCCATCATTAAATGCCTAATCCAAGCACAGCTCCCCAAAGGAGACCCTGAGTGCTCAAATATGCACAAGCAGAAATAAAAGTTTCCCCATGTACATAACCAGATCTAAAACCTTTGCCCTCTTCAGAATGGGCTCTTGATAGTTCCACACATACACAGGAGGTGGGAGGATCTCTCGATTCTGCCCAAGCAATTCTTATTCTTTCAATAAACACAAAAAAGGGATCTATCAGGTTCATCATCTCCCACAGTAGTTCTGAATCAATCCCATTCTGTAAAGTCAGTTCTATGATTGTCAACATCTACAGAAATGTGTCAAAGAAATATTGCCAAACTTGTGCTTCCCCATGAATGGAGATTATATATATATATATATATATATATATATATATATATATATATATATATGAAAATGCAGATTTTGAAATGGGCGTTTCTATTAAAAAAGGATATTGAGAGATATTGGTCCCTCTTAGCAAGGGGAATCCACAGGGTCCTTATCAGATGAAGAGGACTTCAACTATTGCCCAAAAGCCAAAAGGGCCCTCTTGGTTTATCAGCACTCCCAAAACAGACAAATATATGTCACAATACTCCAACAGAGCCTTGCAGATTCCACATCTCTAAGGGGGGCTGAGGAAATCCAAACTTCCCAACCAACCGAGGCATCAATAGAAATCTTTGCAAATGTCAGACAGGCTCTTGTATTTTACAAATATACCTCAGAGTTACTATGATATAAAAAATGTATCCCAGACCCTCTGAGTACTACCCAATCTCAGAAAGGGACTGTGGGACAGGATAAATTTACAAAAGGGTATCATGCCAAGTCCACCCATTTAGCAGTGGCTCTTGGATGTGGCACATCTACAAAAGATGTTCTAGGACATAGCCTGTTTATGCACACAGATCTGGATGTGACCGTTCATGATAAATGTGCTAGGGAATGGGAAACGTGTTCACAATGTTACACTACACCATCCTGCACATGTACAGAAGGAGATTTCTTAGATTCTACCAGAGCACAAATCCATGTAGGAGTTTCCCCAAATTCACAGATGTCTGTGGGAAGTTCCCTATATCTCCAAAATATCAGAAATCTCTCACAAATACAGAAGTTACTATAGACCCTTCCCCATCTGTCCAAAGGGATGTCATGTGTTCCACATACCCACAACTATTTCCACTACTCATGTCAAAAACTTCAAAGTCTGTGAATTCTACCTTATGTGCCAAAGGGTCAGTGGAATCTCTTTTGTCTGTACAGCTAGTACTGGAACCTGAGACCTCTAATCAAAAGTCATCATACACTTCCTCATCTGAAGAAAATGTTCTTGGAAATTACACAAGTAATCAAAGAGGTATAATAAAGTCCCTACCTGCCCTTAAGGTAGGTAGGGACTTTATTATGCTCACATATGCCCATGAAGCTGTAGGAAATTCCAAGCTTACACATGAATCTCTATTAACTTCCTCTCATCCTGAAGCCACAGACAAAACTTACATATATCCTCAAGACACCTCAACATGTTCAACATTTGGGGGAGATTCCCTAAGATCTACCAAATCCAAACACTGTGCTGTACAATCTTTCCCTCCTACAAAGGAGTGTTTTTTGAATAGCCCTTCTCAGGGGGGAGAAATTAGGCATGCCTCCTCTTAACAAGTAGGACCCAGACATCTCATTTTTACCAAAAAGAGGTTAAGAGTTGATCCATTAGAACAAATGGACTTCAAAACTTTCCCAGACAAGAAAGACACCTTCAACAACCTCTCTTTTGCAAAAAAGTTGACTTTATCTTCTTCTGCTTCAAAAGAAACAGCCACAACTCTTCCACAGGAGAAACACACACATTCCATACATTTTTGAAAGCCCATCAAATTCCACATCTGGCCAAGCAGCTGTGAAAGGTTGCCAGTCTACTTAATGGACTCCTGGACAATCCATATCATCCAAGAGGCCCCAGGGCCTACTGTGTCTACCCCACATGGTCTAGAAATTTCAACATCTGCCTTGGGAATTCAAAGAAATTCTTCAACTCTGTCAAGCACTACAGTACTTTTCCCCCTAACTCAAAGTGTTCCATCACTTTTTAAATCTGACTTAGGAGCTGAAGAATATTCCCTATCTGCAACTGGATCTATGAGAAAGTCCCCATGTGAACATGAACCTCTGGGATTTGTACCACAAGAGGACCTGATATTTTCTGAATCTTCCAGAGCATCCAAAGACCCTTCTGCTTTCTATCTTCTTGCTGGAGAACATTTATAACCTTCCCTAGCATCTCCAGCCTTTGAGTTGCAAGAACCTGTACAGTCTGGTCAGGATCCTGTGGGAATTGTCTCACCTGTATAAAAATGTCTTAGATATTTGCCACCTGCTTCAAATGCTGTGGGATGTTCACTCTCTGCCCAAAGAGATCAAGAAGTGTCCACCTTAGAAAAAGTGACTACCTGTACCTTGGTTGCTGCTGAAGTGGGTCTATAAACCCTCTTTCTTGTCAAAGAGCTATAGGGCATTTTCAATGTACCGAAGATGCTTTAGGATATTTTCCCTCCAGTGTAGGAGTTCTTAAACATTCCCAAATGGATCTGGAGACTGATAAATTCTTGACATATGTAAGAGCATCTCTTGTAAACTGGCCCTTGCACTCTATGTTTGTAGAGAGTTCTGCAACAGTTGTTTTACAGTCTTCTTTATTTTCTCCAAGGGCTCTTTTATATCTTGTACATACAATTATTGCCACAGAGCCCCCAAACCTTCCTATATCTGCTCTCGGACAACTGTAACTTCTACTATCTACATAAAAGACTCCACAACATTCGAGATCGAATATAGAAACACTTCAACATTCCCAAATTAACCAGTGGTCTCAAGACTGCTTTACATCTGCCCATGAGACTCTTGAAAAGTTGTCATCTAACTATAAGTTGGTAAAAGTTGGTCATGAGAAAGTTGATTTGAAAACCTCTTTATCTGCTCCAATGAATCTTGAACACAGGCTACCTGTTAAAGAGCCCAAACCACTGCCATATATGTACCTGTTTCTCTGGGTCATTCACTAAATCTCTAAAAAATGAAAAAAAAATATGTGGAGCCTTTTTCACTAGGAAATGTGGCATCTTGCCTATCTGCCAAGGGGGAACTCAAAACTGGGATACATTCACAGATTGTTCTGGAATCTATCCCAAGTATTTCAGGGAATCTAGAAGATTTGTCACATGCATTAAAACAGATGAGAATTTCCTCCTTAACAAATGAGACATCAGAGCTTTCAGAATGTGATGAGGGGGTTGTGGAATCCTCTGCCTCAGCATAGAAACTCTAGGATTGATGTCCCTTACCCAAAAGTCTAGACAATTTCTTATTGGAACAAGTATTCTTACAATTGTACTCAACTGCTCAAGTAGCAGTGGAGATTTTTCTTTCTCCCAAACAGGCTGTGGAACTGTCCAAACTCATCAAATATACAGTAAAAACAAATAATCTCTGGAAATGCTTTGACCCCTTCTACTTCTTCACCTGTTACATCTCCTGTAGGAACAGTAGAGAAAGGAATCTTGCCCTCTGCTATACATTCAGGCTTTCCCACAGAGACTTTGGGAACTTTCTCATCAGGTCAAGAATCTCCTCATGGCCAACGGGCAGGCAGAGTGAATGGATATTATGTAGGAAGTTGGAAATAATAAGAACTGGAGAGGACAGGAACTCCACAAGGAGAGCAACAGAACAAGATAATTTGAACACAGGGAACTTCCCAGAGACTCATACTCCAACCAAGGACTATTCTTGGAGATAACCCAGAACCCCTGCACAGATGCAGCCCAGGGCAGTTCAGAGTCCAATTGGGTTCCATAGTAATGTGAAGAGGGACTGACTCTGACATAATATGATTGGCCTGCTCTTTTATCACCTCCCCCTGGGGGGGGGAGCAGCCTTACCAGGCCATAGTAGAGGACAATGCAGCCACTTTTGATGTGAACTGATGGACTAAGATCAGAAAGGAGAGGAGAACCTTCCCTATCAGCGGACTTCGGGAGTGGCATGCATGCAGAAAAAGGAGGGAGGGTGGGATTGGGAGGGGAGGAGGGAGGGGCTTATGGGGGGATGCAGAATGAATGAAGTGTAATTGATGAAAAATTAAAAAAAGGGAAAAATAATTTAAGAACGTTAAATGACTTTCAAAAGTGGAGGAAAACATGGAGTTAGTCAATTTACATGGAGCATATTTCACCCCTGGGGGCAATGGTCTCCTGAACCTACTCAGACCTTGGACACCACCACTGCTAGTTCTAGAACTGATGGAAGATATTCCAATGAGGGGGTTAAGGCTTCTCATAATATTTCCTATAAGCCCACACCTGTTTGTTTATATCCCCCATTTTTATTCATTATTAGCCAGATAGAGCCAAGTAATTGTGGTGACAATACTTGCTTTTTTGCTCAATGCTGGAATGCTAGTAAATTTAGGTATGCCCTTGTTACTCGCATGCCTCACTGGGTGCCTGTGCCCATTGATACCCCTCATGCTATGACTTTCTTCAGACAGAAAAGGGATCTTGGACCTACAGCCACCATTGTTACTGCCATCTCATTGGCGGCTGTTGGAGCTACCACTGTGGCATTAGCCATGAGTCATACAATGCAGACTGCTCAGACCCTGAATAATCTTTTAGCCAATGTAGCTCATGCCTTAGATTTACAAAAAGGAATTAATGCTGCTCAACTAAAAGGAGGCTTGATGGTGTTCGATCAGAGGATTGACCTTGTGCAGGAGCAAATTGATACCCTATGGCAAATTGCTCAACTTGGCTGTCAATGAAAGTATGCTGGACTTTGTGTCACTAGCATAGAACATGAGAATTTTTCCTGTGCTGCAAATCTGTCTAAACAATTGTCTAGCTATATTTTAGGTAATTGGACTGGAGAATTCGAAACTACGATGGAGCAGCTCAGAGTGGCCATTGTCATGGTAAATTCTACCAGAGTAGACGCAGGACTAGCCATAGGATTATCATCATGGATTGCTGCAGCCATGAATCATCTGAAGGAATGGGCGGGCATGGGAGTGTTAGCAGGCCTTCTGGTTTCTGATTGCATGCGGGTTTATGCCCCAGGTCCTGCCTCTGAGAAAAAGGTATCGGACAGGTCTAATGCTCTTTGGGTGGATGACACCGAAGTGAACATCAGTACAAAGTCCCAATTTATTTCTAATAAAAGAGATCAGACCTCTACTCTTGCCTGATGCGTCTAACACAAAAAGGGGCAACTGTAGAGAGCTGCGTAATGTCGTGCCTTAAAGATGGAGGTGGTTTCCGCCTTCCACCTTCCCGATGGTGAGTGCTCTCTGTCACAAACAACTCCATATTTGGCTAAGGCTGAGGATTTGGCTTGCTTCCGTGTATGTGGACCTATCTGCATTGCCCACATGGCACGCTGGGGTTGGCTACCCAGAGGCTATTTATGCTGTGGGCTGGCTTTCCCCAGAGTCAGATGATTGATCAAGGTTCCTGAATAAACTGCATTGAAAAAAAAAAAAGAATCTCAAGAGAATCTCAAGGTTCTTTGCTATCTGCCACAGAAAGTTTAAAATGGTCACCCTGTGCAACAGACACACTGGAACCTTCTCCATATAACACCCTAGAAACTTTAATAGCTACCAAAAGGCCATTCCTCGTTGCTAAATCAGACACTATCACCTGCCCTTTTGCTCAAGACCTGGGAGAATCTCTTATATCTGAAGAGGGGATTTGCTATTATCAACATGTGATCAAGTTTTTTTTTTAATTTTATTAATTACACTTTATTAATTTTATATCCCCCCATAAGCTCCTTTCTCCTCCCCTCCTGAACCCACCCATCCTCACCTTTCTGCATGCATAGCCCTCCCCAAGTCCACTGATAGGGGAGGTTCTCCTCTCCTTCTTTCTGATATTAGTCTATCAGTTTTCATGAAAAGTGGGTGCATTTTCCTCTTCTGTGGCTGGGTAAGGCTGCATCCTTTCAGGGGGAGGTGATCAAAGAGGAGGCCAATAAGATTATGTCAGAGGCAGTCCCTCTTCCCATTATTATATAACCCACTTGGACACTGAACTGCCATGGGTTATATCTGTGAAGGGATTCTGTGTTATCTCCATGAATAGTCCTTGGTTGGAGTATGAGTCTCTGCGAAGTTCCCTGTGTTTAAATTTTCTTGTACTCTTGCTCTCCTTGTGGAGTTCCTGTCCTCTCCAGCTCTTAATATTACCCACTTCTTACATAAAATTCAATTCACTCTGCCTGACAGTTGGCCATCAGGCTCAGCATCTGCTTTGATAGTCTTCAGGGCAGAGGCTTTCAGAGGCCCTCTGTGGCAGGTGCCTAAGTTGTTTCCAGTTTTCTTCTTCTTCTGATGTCCATTATTTTTGCCTTTCAGGATGGAGATTGAGCATTTTAGTTTGAGTCCTCAGTCTTGTTTACTTTCTTTAGATGCATAGATTTTAGTAGGTTTGTCCTATGTTGTATGTCTATATGAATGAGTATATACTGTGTGTGCCTTTTTGCTTCTGGGACAGTTCACTCAGGATGATCCTTTCCAGGTCCCACCATTTACTTGCAAATTTCATGATTTCCTTAGTTTTCATTGCTGAGTAATACTCCATTGTATAGATGTACCACAATTTCTGCATCCATTCTTCAGTTGAGGGGCATTGGGTTGTTTCCACTTCTGGCTATTAAAAATAAAGCTGCTACAAACTTGTTTGAGCAAATGTCCTTTTTATGTACTTGGGCCTCTTTTGGATATATGCCTAGGAGTGGTATGGCTGAATTGAGGAAGTGCTATTCCTAGTTGTCTGAGAAAGAGCCAGATTCATTTCCAGAGTGGTTTAACATGTTTACATTTCCACCAGCAGTTCTCCTTTCTCTACAACCTCTCCAGCATGTGTTGTTACTTGAATTTTTGATCTTGGCCATTCTTATGGGTGTGAGGTGAAATCTCAGGGTTGTTTTGATTTGTATTTACCTGATGTCTAATGAGGTTGAGCATTTCTTTAAGTGCTTCCCTGCCATTCAATATTCTTCTACAGAGAACTCTCTGTTTAACTCTGTTCCCCATTTTTTAAGTGGATTACTTGGTTTGTTGCTTTTCAGCTTCTTTAGTTCTTTATATATACTAGATATGAGTCCTCTGTCAGATATAGGGTTGGTCATGATTCTTTCCCAATATGTAGGCAGTTGCTTTGTTTTGATGATGGTAACCTTTGTTTTACAGAACCTTTTCAGTTTCAGATGTCCCATATATTGATTGTTGCTGTTGGTGTTATAGAGCCTGTGCTGTTAGTGTTCTGTTCAGGAAATTTTGTCCTGTACCAATGAGTTCTAGGGTATTCCCCACTTTTTTTTCTAGCCAATTTAATGTGTTTGGTTTTATGTTGTGTTCTTTGATCCACTTGGATTTCAGTTTTGTGCAGGGAGATAAGTATGGAACAATTTTTATTTTTATATATGTAGTCATCCAGTTGGACCAGTACCATTTGTTGAAGATGCTGTCTTTTTTCCATTGTATGGTTTTGGCGCCTTTGTCAAAGATCAAGTGTCCATAAGTATGTGGGTTCATTCCTGGGTTCTCTGTTTGGTTCCATTGATCCCCCATTCTGTTTCTATGCCACTACTATTCAGTTTTTAAAACTGTTGAGCTATAGTTCAACCTAAGATCAGGGATGGAGATACCTCCAGAAGATCTCTAATTGTAGAGGAGTGTTTTAGCATTTCTGGGTTACTTGTTATTCCATATGAAGTTGAGAATTTTTCTTTCCCAGTCTGTAAAGAATTGTGTTGGTAATTTGATGGGAATTGCATTGAATCTGTAGATCTCTTTTGGTAAAATGGCCATTTTTACTATGTTAATCCTGCCAAGCCATGAGCATGGGATATCTTTCCATCTTCTCATATCTTCTTCTAATTCTTCCTTCAGAGACTTGATTTTTTTTCATACAAGTCTTTGACTTCCTTGGTTAGAGTTACTCCAAGGTACCTTATGTCATTTGTGGCTATTGTGAAGGGTGTTGTTTTCCTAATTTCTTTCTCAGCCCTTTTGTCTTTTGTATACAGGAGGGCTACTGATTTTTTTGAGTTAATTTTGTATCTGGCCAATTTGCTGAGGTTGTTTATCAGCTGTAGGATTTCCCTGGTAGAGTTTTTGGGGCAAGTATTGATAATTTGACTTTTTCCTTTCCAATTTGAATCCCCTTGACCTCCTTCCACTGTCTTACTGCTCTAGCAAAGACTTCCAGAACTATGTTGAAGAGATATGAAGAAAGTGGGCATCCTTGTATTGCTCCTGATTTCAGTGGGATTGCTGTAAGTTTTTCTCCGTTCAGTTTGAGGTTTGCTATACGCTTGCAGTATATTGCCTTTACTATGTTTAGATATGTGCCTTGTATTCCCTGGTCACTCCAATACTTTAAACATGAATGGATGTTGGATTTTGTCAAATGCTTTTTCAGCATATAGGGAGATTATCATGTGTTTTTTTTTTTTTCTTTCAGTTTGTTAATATGGTGGATCACATTGATGGATTTTTCAAGTTTCTTTATAACCATTGGTATCTACCTCAGGTGCTATGGCAACTTTCATAGCTTCTTTCTTTGTACAAGATATGATAAAGCTGTCTATATCTTCATCAGGTACCATCGAAATTTGGCCATCTTCTGCGACCTCGCATTTAAGCATTATGATCATGTGAAGTAACTTACCATTGGTTCATGAAGAACACATAAATTTTCTGTCCCATCAAAGTTTCTAGGAATGAGCAAATCTGAACAAGGGGCTATAGAAAATTTGCTATTTGCTCTAGTGGCCATCAAATTTCCAACTTGTTGTAGGAAGGCTTGTAAAATTTCACATACCTCATTAACCATCTATCACAGATGCCTTCAGACCTTGTCATGTTAAATAGGAAACTGAAGAATCTTTTCTCTGTTCCATAGAAAATAAAAAAAAAAAAAACAGCAGCTACACCAGGGCCTGAGGAACTTTTTCTAACTTGCCCATGTAGTCCAGAGTCTTTGCCACCTACAAAGTTGCCTCTGAAATCTTTCCTATCTGCCCATGAAACTCTCTGTCCTTTTCCACCCACCGTAGAGGCTATAGAACTTTCCAGATTAACACCAGGTATCCTAAAGTCATTCAGATTTTCCCAGAGAGACCTAACATATTTGTCCTCTATAGAACAGGGAGTTAAACATTCCATATCAGCCAAATCTATTAAGAGAACCAGGTACTCACAGAAAAGATGTGGGGAGAAATCATCAGCTGACCCATGTATTCTGGAGCTTTCTCAATCTGGACCAGGAGATCTAGAACAATTATGTTCTGCACAATGGCCTCTGAAACTGTACATATGCTCTCAAGGCAATTTGGATCCTTCGGCATCTAACCAAGAGTCTCTAGAACATTCTAAATCTTGTTGTGGAGAGGAAATTCACCCATCTTTGAAAAAGTGTCATGAGTATTTGAAACTTGTAGTGGTGCCTGTGGAAGCATTTTCTCTTTCAGGGATATCTGTTATGACAACTCAAGAAAATTTGCCATCTGACCAGAGACATATGAAAACCTCTGCTTTTCAGAAGTGTTATAGAGATTCTGTATCTCTGAAAGGAATGTTGAAACAGGCATGATCTAGTACAGAAGCTCAGAGTCTTTCTGCACCTACACAGAGAATAAAAACAACAACAACAAAACTTTTCTTGTCTTCCCCAGATATTGTTAAACCATCCTCTGTACCGGATGCTCCAAAATATCCCCAAATTACTGCAGGGCTTCTCTCAACTGTGCTATGTAATCCAGGAAACCTGGAACATTCTATGCCAATCCAGCAAACTCTATGTTATTTGTCTACTACTCTAGGCTATGTAGAACATCCATCATCTTCCCAAAGAAATCTATGTCTCTTGTCATACATGGTAGAATCTCAGGATACTTCTCCATCTTCCTAAGGGACCACATGCCTTTTGATATTTCCTCCAAAACATACAGGACATTCATGATATGACCAAGGGGCTTATATATATTCCATAGGATGTAGACCACTTGCTCCATAGTAAACCACATACCTGCTCAGAGAACTCTGGAGCCTTCTCCATATAATCAACAGATTTTTCAACATTCATCAACTTCCAAAGTGAACCTGGGACCCTCCAAGCTTGCCCACTGCACACATAAGCATTTGTCTTCAGCCTCAGATATTTGGGAAATGTTGCCATATGTCCCAAGTTCTATGGGAACATGGGTTTATGCCCAAGAGACGCTGGGATTTTCCTCACTAACACAGGCAAGTCCAGGCCCTCCCCTATCTTTTCAAAAAGCTGTGGGAAGTTGCCTATATTTAAAAAAAATGTCCCTGGAACTGAATGCAGCAGCACAAGTTTCCTTAGAACTATCAACATCTTCTCTGGTGCCTCGACCCATTTCAGTTAATGCAAAAGATACAATGGGACCTCAGGTAAATGCACAAGAAACTGAAGAACATTTGGCTTCTACTTCAAGGACTCTAGGTTATAAGGACAGTGTACAGCAGAAATTAAATTTTTCTTCACCTTCCCCAGTTCCCCTGAAATTTTTCTTGCATTCAGAAAGAAGTTTGTCATCTTGGCCAATTGCCCATGTGGATCTGGGACCTTCATTATCATTCCCAGAGTCTCTGAAATTGTCCACTCTTTAGGAAGACACTGTTGAAATTGGGCCGCGTTTTAAAATGTTTTAAAACACAAGGCTTCTTCCCAGGATGGTCACAGACTTTCTCCATTAACACAACACACTGCATAATATTAAATATATTTTCCAAGGGCTACTGGACCTTTCATTTCTACCCACCAATCTCAAGATATTTACTCTTTACTCAAGAGGAGGTGCAACATTAACCACCTGCACCAGGTGCCCAAACACATCTACTATCTACCTGTGAGGTTGTAGAGCCACTATCTTCTCAAGAGAAAGTTAATTTGCAGAAATGCCGAGAGAACTTTGCTTTTGTGTAGCTCTTTTTCATCATGATGAAACCCTGTAGGACATCCAGCACATTCCACAAGAAGTTTGGAAAAAGCAAAGATATCCAGAATACCTTGTGCCATTTTAAAAGTATGGGAGAGGATATGGGATCTTCTCAATCTGATCCAGGCTCTAGAGCAGATTTGCCATCATCATGTACAGAAGCTGGAAGATATGCATCAATCCAAGGATCTACACAACAATTTCCCATCTGGCTAATGTTGTCTAGTACCACCCCAATCCAGCAAGGGAATTCTTAAACTTTGCATGTCATCCCAGGCTATTGTGCATACAACATGCTCACCTGAATGTGACAGGGCTCCAAAAACCTCAGCATCTTATCCAGCAATTCCAGAAATATACAACAATTCTCCACATATCCAACAGTCAGCAGACACATCCCCATCATCTTCAGAGAGTAAGGGTCTATCTGCATCTGCCAAATTGACTCTATCCTCTTCTCAATCTGGTCAAAACCTTGTGGGACATTGCCTATCAGCAGAAGGGGTTCTGAAAATGTCCACATCTTCCTAGATTCTCTAGATTCTTCTCCATCTGGCCATGGCACTGGGAGACATTTCTAACCTATGCAAGTTCATCAGTAGACTCCATATCTGCTGGAAAGTCCATGGGACATTTGACATCAACTCCAGGATCTCAAGGTTGTACCTAAAATGGCCAGGTGCTTTTTGGGTCTTTGCCATCTTATCCAAAGACTTATTGGCACAAGGAATTCCAAGATATTGTTCATCACTGAGAGGGGCACTGGGGCCTTCTATTTCCATCCAAGTGTCTCTAAAATTGGCCACATATGAACGAGGGAATGTAAGAACACTGTAATCTTCTCAAAAGGCTTCAAAATATTTAACTGCCACCAGGAGGCTCTGAAACTTTACCCATCTCCCCAAAATACAGTACCACACTCAACGTCTTCCCAAGTCCTAACAGACCATTTCTATCTAGCAAAAAAATCTCAGGAATGTGCCTTCTCTTCACCAGGGCTTGAAGATCTTTAACCATGTCATCTGGTGCTCAGGAATATCCTCTTTGTACTCCAGGGGCACTAGTAACTTTGCTTTCAGCTCAGAGGCTTCTGAAAATTTCCATGTCATTCCAGACAAAGGAGCATGTGGCACAATCTGATTAAGGGTCCTTATAAACTTCAACATCTTTTCCAAAGGTACTCAAAACATGCATTTTTTTTTTTCTGTGCCTTCCTTCACAGTTATCATCTTTTCAGAGCACTAGATGATTCTGGTTCTACAAAAGTTACCAATAGCAGTTTCAAATCTGTTCTTGACCATGATCTGGACGTCCTGCATCAGCACATACATTTCCACTCTTTTTGAAATCTGTTCAAGCATCATTGTGATCTCATTTACCAACAGGAATGACTTTGAAAAGATGCATATCTGCACAAGAAACTCTAAGCTCTTCTCCATCTGCTGCTGACTCTGGAGTGCATTTCTCATCCTCACTAGCTTTACTGGAAGAGTCTCCATTTGCAGAACCAGATATGAGACGTTTTCAGTCAACTCCAGTGACTCTATTGTCTACCCAAAATATTCAGATGCACTTAGAGTCTTTGCCATCTGAAATAAGTCCTCTGCAAATTTCCTTATCTGAAGAAGGGAATTTAAGAATCTCTCATTCTGTAGAAGGGACTGTGCAACATATTCCTTAGATGTACAAAAAGGAATTAATGCTCAACTAAAAGGAGGCTTGATGGTGTTCATTCAGAGGATTGACCTCCTGTAGGAGCAAATTGATACCCTATCGCAAATGGCTCAACTTGGCTGTCAATGAAAGTATGCTGGACTTTGAGTCACTAGCCTACAACATGAGAATTTTTCCTATGCTGCAAATCTGTCTAAACAATTGTCTAGCTATATTTTAGGTAATTGGACTGGAGAATTCGATACTACAATGGAGCCAATGAGAGTGTCCATTGTCATGGTAAATTCTACCAGAGTGGACGCAAGACTGGCCACAGGATTATTATCATGGATTGCTGCAGCCATGAATCATCTGAAGGAATGGGCGGGCATGGGAGCATTAGCAGGCCTTCTGGTGTTGGTCTGCCTGTGGTATATATGCAAGATTAGAGTCTCACAACAGTGGAATACAGCCATGACCATTCTGGCCTTTACAGCCATTAAAGCAGCACAGTCTCCCCAAGCATGGTTGGCTACCTTAAAAAGCTAAAATGTTACACTCAGGATTGAAGGCTAAGCACTGCACTCAGGATCAGCTGCTTTCGACCCAGAGAAGAGCAAGTCTGATTGCATGCGGGTTGATGCCCCAGGTCCCGCCTCTGAGAAAAAAGGTATCTGAGGGGTCTGATGCTCTTTGGGTGGATGACACCTAAATGAACATCGGTACAAAGTCCCAATTTATTTCTAATATCAGAGATCAGACCTCTACTCTTGCTTGATGCGTCTAAAACAAAAAGGGGGAACTGTAGAGAGATGCGTAATGCCATGCCCTATAGATGGAGCTGGTTTCCCGTCTTCCACCTTCCCGATGGTGAGTGCTCTCTGACACAAACAACTCCACATTTCGCTAAGGCTTAGGATCTGGCTTGCTTCCGTGTATGTGGACCTATCTGCATTGCCCACGTGGTACGCTGGGGTTGGCTACCCAGAGGCTATTTAAGCTGTGGGCTGGCTTTCCCCATGGTTATATGATTGTTCAAGGTTCCTGAATAAACTGCATTGAAAAAAAAAAAGAAATACTTTCAAAATGCTTGGAGAATATGGATATTCCAAAGATTCTTAAATAATAAATATTCTTGAAAATTTCTCTCTGATACAAATGAGGAACTTTATTCTTGATCCATGCTGATTTTGCTGAATATAAGCATTTCTGTCTTAAAAGCAAAACAACAAAGAGTTTAAATGTTCCCCAGCATGCCTGAAATTAATCTAGTGGTTTAAAATAAAACAGTGAAAATGTAAAAAAAAAATCTTTCATGCTGCAGAAGGGTGTGGAGAACATGCTCCTTTCCTCTCAAAGCCTCTGGGACTACTTTTATCCCTAAAAGGGACTCCCTAATCAGCATCACTCTCAAGTCAAGGAGATATAAATCCTTGTGTTGCTTCCCAGATACCTCCAAGAACTGATCAGTCAGCCTCACATTCTCATCAGCATCCATCATTTCTTCCAATATTTGTTGACCCTTCATAATATGAACAACAACAACAACAACAAAAACACTCTAGGTACTTTGGAATTTCCACAGGGACTGGGATATATGCTACATGTGTTACAGGTTCCCAAAATTTCCCCATTTTCCTACTTTTAGTTGGGACAGAGGAAATATGCATATGTGCAAAGAGCACACTGCGTCCATTTTTATTCCCTCATGAATATTGTGATCCTTTAGATACCTCCATGAACATTCTGGAAACATTACACCCTATTACACCCTATCCAAACAAATAATGTCCAATTGTCACATGTCAGAGGAAACATGGAAATGGCCCCTTTTGTCCCATGCCCTAGAGAGGCTTGACAATTCAACATAGTGCCAAGGGGACTTTCAGCAGATTCTCCAGGTCATTCAGCACCAGTGTTCAGTGCTTCTGATCCTTCACAATTTATGATATCTCCCCAGACATTCTTGGAACTTTCAAGATCTTTCCTAGAAAGTCAAAATTCCCTGTCATCTTCTACTAGTGTCCTAGAAACACAACAATCTACACAGAGAAGTCATACATAATCACTACTTATAGAAGAAAATTTGGAGCCTTCTTCATCAAGAGTAATAACTAAAGCATATCAAACTTGTGCTCCATAGACTCTGATATTTATGACCTTAGAATAAAAGAGTCAAGGAAATTTTCATTTTGGTCAAGGACCTGCACCATTCCTATTTATCTACAAAAGGCAATCTGGGACTGCCCACATATACACACAGGACTCTCAGACACTTTCCAACTGCCCACTGGCATTCAAAACCTCCAACACACACACCAAGTAGAGACACAAATCTTTTTCTGCATAGAGTACATTTGTACATACACCAACTACTCACTTGTCTCAGGATTATACCAAACATGGCCAAAAGAAGGAAGAAACTCTAAAATTGACCCAAAGGTCTCTAAAAGCTCTTCCACACACTGGGATATCCCAGGATATTCATCATCTGCACAAGGTGTAGGGAAAAATATAATGATTAGAAAGAAACCTCTAAAGCTAGTGTAAGTCATGCAGAATATGAAGAAGTTCCTGGGAAAGTTACCATTCTATGCAGGAAAACTTGAATTCCTTACTTTCATCTCTAAGTGTTTAGGAATTTTCTGTATCAAGAGAAGGCAGTATCTTCTTCCTCTGCACAAATGGATTTAGGAGCATCTCCACCTGTTGCTTTGTCTCAGAGATCTCCCCTATTTGAACCTGGTCAAATAACATGCACATCTGCCTGAGGGGCTCTGAAATATTCACCTGCTTTGAAGGGAACATGAACAAGTCTTCAAAAAACTCTGAGATATTATAAACCATCCCCAGAGCCTCTGGAACTCAGGCCATCTGCCACTGAAACTGAGGGACCTTATTTTCAAAAGTATGTTTGGGAATGTCCATCTGTGTACAGGGAGAATGTATTCTTCTGACTGCTAATGAAGACTGTCTGGGACATTCCCTTATACCAAAATAAACCCCAGGCTTTCTAATTCTTCCACAAGGATATTGAGAAATATGTCATTTCCTGAAGGGGTTATCATATTCTTTTTCAGAACTCAATGGGTTAAAATATATATACTTAAGTAGGCTCACATCTCCCAAGTATGTCAAAAAGGACTCAAGTTCTACCTCAACTCAACGAAGGAGTGTGTCATTCCGAACATCATTAGAATTGACCTTCAGATTTAGTACATCTCCTAAAGAAGATCTCAAATGCTGACCATCTCCATCCACTGACATGGCACCAGATATCCTATTTTGAAAAAAAGTATAAAAGATCAAAAGTTGTGCAGTCAGATGAAGGTTCAAAGTTTGCCATTCTTCCAAAAAGGGGAAAACAAATTCCATTTCTTACAAAAGGTATGCAAGACTTAAAATTGATTCCTGTGGGTGACTTTCCATTTCATCTTATGCCATGGCATTTTGCAGACCTTCAAGATCATATTTGGAGTATCTCAGAAATCAGTACTGTCCCTGAGGTAGTTCTACACCTTCCAAATCTACAATAAATGATTTAATAGATAGATAGATAGATAGATAGATAGATAGATAATTAAATATATCAACAAAGCTCCACTCTTATAAACTATATTTTCAAGATTCCCATTCAGAATGTGGGTGCTGCAAACTATTTCCAATATCAAAGAGAGGGCTCAGATATGCTTAATCTGCGAAAGGGGGTCAGGAAACAAAAGAAGAAGAGAGCATACCACCTTCCATCTCTTCAGAGAAGTATGTTGAAATCTCTCCAATTCATAAGGAGAAATTTAGACATTTTGCCTCTCCCCATGGGGTACTCAGACATTCTTCTTTTAGTAGGAAAAAAAAAAAAAAAACAAGGCATGGCCTTTATACCCAAGGAGCAACCCAAACTTTACCTGCAGAACAAGTAGACTTCAAGCCATCTGCAGATGAAGAAAGTCCCCATGCTTGTGTCAAACCTTGCTCATCAACCCAAGCAAATCACAGACAACTGGATTCTATAGACAATGAGTTGAAACATGCATGTACTGTAGAAGAGAGACAGAAGCTATGTGCCAAAGGGGAGCCCATGGCTCTACTTCCAGTCCAAATGGGACTCATATATGCACCACTTCCACAAAGAATGGCCACAATATTCCATGCAATCCAAGAAAAAAGTCAGACATACGATATCTCTAGCAGACATGAAATCTTTTCTTTCTTACTAAGGGAGAGAAACATGATGAATATGGGGCCCTTCTGTGTAATAATTCTGTCCTTGGAGGATATTCACAGATATTCACAGTTGGTGTCATGTGGGCTCAAGAGGATCTCATTGCAAAAAGGGAGCTGTAGTTGTAACCTCTCTCCTAAAGAAGTTATCAGATCTTTTCCGTCTGAACATGGCCACTCACTTTATTTCTCAAAAAGTGACATCCGCAATGTTGCCAGTGTTTAAAGAAGCCTCAGAAGGTTTCATATGAAAGAGAGAGCCTATTACATAACCCAAATTACAACCTAAGCTTCAGAAACACTCCTTTTCACAAAAGAGCTTTCAGAAAACAAGTGTCCTCTAATTAAAAGCATATCATACCTTCTTAGACTTCTGGCCTAGGAAGCCTGGAATCTACTTTTTATGGCCAAGAGGAATCACAAATTCCATCTCAATAAAATGGATCATCCTAAAGCATCCCATCTCAAGAGAGGAGCCTGGGCCCTCCTTATAATTTCCATGGCAATTTTGAAAAAAAATAGGCAACCCCATAATTTTCACACTCTCTCCATATGAACAAAGCCTGCCTATGTCATTTCTAGAAGTCTCAATAGGACAATGAAGCATTGGTTAGGCTCTCCGATTAAGGCAACACTTTTGTTACACACTGATGAAGAAGAACTCACAATTTTTACCTATAGGAAAACACTATCGAATTTATTCAGCTGAAAATATGGCATTCCTAGACAGTGAAGAAGATTTAGTACATGAGGCAATGCAAAGACCTCATGAGTTATGGTAGTGAATTTTCTTTGGATTTTGCATGCTCTAAGCATAAGTCTCTCTGTCAAATGGGCTTCTGAACTTCCCCACTTGCTGTGACACACAGTCCTTCTTCCTACAGAATCAAAGAACTTTTCTGTTTGTCCAAAGTAGGCTTCAGCATTCATTATTCATTTGAGTAGGTACATTCTCCTTCCTGAAAATATGTGATAAACCTTAGAACTTTTTTCTAAGTAAATGGTTCCAAGGTTTGTCATTCAACCCAAGATTAACTGAAGCTTCCAAAATGATGCAGATAAGAAACTCTGAAATATATAGTCAGTCAGGGACTTGGCTACTTTTTTTTTTTAATACAAACTCTGTACACACTCTTTCACTTCTGGGGATCTATACAAAATCTTTTGTTTGGTAAGCTACAAACCAGGCCACTAACAAGAAAACTCACTCAAATGTTTATCTTTTTCTCAACAAAACTTTAAATCAACACCCCATAACAATGCCTCAGAGAATCCACTTCTGCACATAGAACCAACTAGGTGTTGCTAATATCTTCCTTCTGAATTCGGTGGTTGGGCATGCCCAAATGACCAAAGTTAAGGAAGACCACAATGAACTGAAATCTTGGGATATGACTGCACATATCTAAGTCTTCAATGAAAACCTTCTACCTTCAGATTATCAACTTAAATGAGAAACCCCATCTTTTCTGTACTCACCTCTGATGTTGATGACAGGCTTGTGGAGGAAACAGAATCAGGGATTACCAACTAAATGTAAGAGCAAAGTGTGTTAATTGTTGGCAAGTGTGCCTCAGAAACCCGGAATACAGTAGTCCTCTCAGCTGTGACCATGTTTGGACCTGATACAATATTGCTGCAAGTTCTTCCAATTTCCAAGGTAACCTAAGAGATTCATCTTCTGACTAAGGGGTTCTGGATAATTAGTGTGCTGCTTCACCATCCCTACAAATCTCCTTCCCAGGAATCATGCTTATGATCTTCCCACATATGGCCAGATTATTTTCATAACAAACAGGTCATTTTCATTTTTATGAGAGACTTCCTATATAAACACCTAGGAATTCCAGTCCACGCTGGCTTAATTTCTCATAGCAGAAGTTTAGCAATAGTAGGAGAGAAGTTGAGCAATCTCCCTTCAGGTCATTCAATAGAAATGGATAACTTCAACATTTCTGCCTGGATCTTGCCTACTGAAATCCAAATTAGAGGAAGCAAGCTAGCCAGGAACATTCACCCAGTCTTTTGTAAGAAGGAATAATTTTCTCCCTCATCTCGTTCAGAATGAACAAAAACTTTGAAGATATAAAACTTGGAAAGGTCTTAGATGGGAATGTTCTCCCCCTGTTTAAGATACCAGGGACATACTCTTCAGCAGAGAATGTGTGGGACCTTCATCCTCTGCTTAGGAGATAGTGTCCTTTTCCCTTTTTCAAGAGTTTTCATTCCTTGCACTGGGGCGGATTTTTTCCCTCTTTCCCATAGTTAGCATATTTCTTCTCATTTTATTGAACAGAATATCAGATCTTTGCAAGGGCTAGGATTGTCCTACATTCCACCAGCCTATTGGGCCTTAAAATATCTATTTTGTGTAATGTGATTCTTATATAGTCCTATTGCTACTCTCTGAATCACTTTTCCTTCTCTGAACAAGTGGTCAATATTCATCACACTCTGCACTAAACTGTATTACACATTCCAATCTTCAAAACGGGTTTGTGGATCAACTCTTTGTCTAAATCCAACAATATTTCAGACATTCAGTTTCTCCAGAATGGGTTCTGTGTAATCTAATTATATTGTATAGGCTCTCAAATTAGACAGTGTGTAGAATGGATATCTTGGACATCCTTCCTTTTCAATATTAGGTTGCAGAACCCATTATATGACGAAATAATCACTGGAGATTCCTTTCTATTCATGCATCTCATATGACACTTTCTATAAGAATACTTCAGATTTATAATTCCACTACCATCTAGCATTACAGGCAACCAGTGGGATCTTACTACCATTCTTTTTTAGATAATAGAGCACAAGTTTGAAACTAGAAATCAGATCTCCTGCCATCTACATCAAAGTTGGGGCTTCATCAGTACTTGTAGAAGCACTTACCATATTGGGAGATAGTTATGATAATAGCCTAGATACTTAAATAATGTACTCAAGTATGCATGATTGTACTATGAAATATTCTTGGAACCTAGTAAGCAAAACTGGACACTTCCACCAAAACCTAAGATATCCCATGACATTCCCCTTTTGAGCAGAGGTGAATGGATATTCCATTATGGCAAATATGGATGGTGCTAATAACCCCAATCAAGACATGTGTGAGTACTCCATTGTGAATGTGGTCTCAGAACTTTTTATTCTGAGAAGAGGTTCTCAGAAATCCCTTGACTACAAGGTACCTCAAAACTTCTCTTGTTTATTGAGGTGGTCATGACAACTTGCCTGGCCCAAAGGATGCCTTAGTTCTTTTCTCCATTAACAATGTGGACTTAGACATTAACCAACTGTACAAGAAGGAATCTGAAGCACCAACTTTGACCACAGGAAACTCATTACTCTTATTCCAAGGTAATATTATACATGCTCATTTGACTATTACTGTGCCATTCCTTGCAGTATAAATTCATGAACTCTCAAGCATCCTGTTGTGTCTTTGAATTACCTACAACCACCATATATACTCTAAAGAATAAAGATTCAAGCCTTGGTGTCTTCCCATTGCTCTGCACTGGTTTCAGTGTCCAGGAAGTATGAAGTAGATTTACAGGCAGGATCCTGTGTAATGCTCATCCATCATATGACTAAAAATGATGTGGGTCTCTATCTTCTGCCCATATATGGATACATAAAGACAACCTGAAGAAGAAGAACTAGCCATGGACAGCCACCCAGGCTTTTTGAAGATGGCTCAGGTTGTTTTCTAAACTCTTCCAAACTCAGCACAAGACATAAAACTTCTCCAACTTTTACAGGAGTGGAAGCTAAGAACAGTGATGAGATCTTCCCTGACTGAATAAAGTAGCAGGTAGACTCATGTTCAAACAGAATGTTGAATGACACTTACCACCTCTGATCCATACCTTTGGAAAACCCATACCTTTTCCCAACTAGGTTTCAAAATTTTCTCTTTCTCATATGGTGTTCATATCTTCATCTATTCCTAAGATAGCTTACTCCTTTTACTTCCTTGAATTGAATTGCAGACCTCAGTCCTTAGAAAAGGCCTACAACATTGTATTAAGGATGCATTTTACCGAAAGACCCTCAAAATTTGTGATCATATGAACAAAAGATTAAATCATTTTCCTTTTTATGAATATGGCCTCAGAACAATTAATCCATTTACCACACTTTCTGTAGAAGTAAGAATCGCTTGCATTCACGTGTGGCCCAGTGTAGTACAAAAGGAAATTATGATGACCTCCTTCAACACAGCAGATACAGAGATTTTATTCCTGCCTCACAGTTTTAGCCCCATGCCACAGTGATGAACAAAGAACCACTTTTTCCAAGAGGTTCTCATTATTGCAATCTATTCTCATAGGGTGTTATAAATGTAGCCTCTGGCCATTGAAGCAACATGTGTATCCTCTTCTTTCCGTGGACAATTTACACTTGAATTTTAAATGCATGTCAGGGTCATACCAATCCCTCTGACCACCATTGCCAGGAAACAGCATTGCAACCAATTGACCTCACAGAATTTTGGATGTAGTTCATAAGACAGAATATCAAAATCTAAATCCAATTTGAATGTTAGCATGCCAATGCCTAGCACTTGGTTTTCAGAACAGCAAAGTTCTCATCCTTATTTTATACATTTGCTAGATGAATATACACTTGAAGGAGGATAATAATTCAGACAACCACTTATTTTCTGAGAAGAGTGTTCTTAATTCTTCTTAGACTTTTTACCCTTGTCTATGCAACATATGAATAGTGAAAAAATAGTAAGAAGATTTCTAAGTAAATAATGTAATTCCATATCATCCTCAAGCTTTCCATGATTAGCTAGGTGTTTTCTACTTACATCATGGTGTGGCTATATCTTGCTCTTCTGTTAAAAATGGCAAGGCATTTTCCTTGAAAGCCAGGTAGTTCAGGATGCCACCCAAAAATATACCTAGGGATATAGGCTCTTTGAACTGTGCCTGTGCTAATGTTATCTCAAAACCCCCTTCTTTGATCATGGGACATCAGATATTAAATTTTGTGATAGTGACCTTCATGCCATTCTTCTCTTTTTAGTAATATATAGCCCAGACTCTCTCTCTCTCTCTCTTCTCTCTCTCTCTCTCTCTCTCTCTCTCTCTCTCTCTCTCTCTCTCTCTGTATGATGAATCTTGAGAATGCCTGGATTTTACTGAAGGAATTTCAGAATTTTCATTTTAATCAAGGAGACCAGTATTAAAATTCCCACAGATCATTCCCCACATGTTGGCTTCTAATATAACCCTCTGAATGTGAGATTCCTTGATCCTTTTCCTTTACCCATGGCCACAAGAAAAATCCATTCATAACTCACTGAATTTCATTTCACTATGCTCTGATTTCAAAGAGCCTGAAACTTAGGCCATCTGTTCTTTGTTCTAGTCACCAAAATTAAGAGATACCATCATGCATGCTTGTAGCCATGTATCTGATGATAAGCTTCAAGAGCCTTTAGAGGCTGACAGTCCTTATTCAAGAATAATAATAACATCATCTTTAGGCTTATGAAGGTATGACTGAAGATGTTAAATATGTTGTAGTCCTTCCTCCACTACACAAATTAGACCTTGATTATCTGTCATCCCTAAGGTTAAGTGTTTTGTGACTTTGTTAATTTGCTACTCTAAATCTGCTTTAGTCTTGTACTCCTGAGCACCATTGCTTTTGAGCATCACATTCTCTACATGATATGTCCAATATACCATCTAGAGACAAGTGGGAACAATATGTCAGCTACGGGACTGAGAGAGCCTGAGATCATGGTGATTTTTATTTCTGAGCTAATGAAGCAGCAAGTTCCAGGTGAATGATATAATCTCAAGCTATCAATCAAATTCAGCTTTTGCTCAGTAGAGCTGCTGGTATATGACATAAAGAGGCTGCAGCAATTTCATCAAATTTTAGGTAGCTACTCATAAAACAGTCTGCTTTAGAGTTTCTTATATCTATTACCTGTCCCCAAAGAAAGAATTCTTGTGTCTACAGGGGATTTGGATTCACTGCACCTACCGAAAGAAGTGAGATACCCAAAAGTATCCTGTTTTGTGAAGCAAATTTTATACTATCCCCACTGCCCATGTATTCCCCAACAATTCCTCTTTTGTGCACTGGAATTTTTGATGTGCATTTGGTAAAAAGATACCTTCCCTCCTCAATATCCAAAGATTCTCATAACATCTAAATTTTCCTCCATGGGAATGTAATTACTAGAACAAGGTAATCACAGCTCAGATCCTTTGCTTATGAAACATGGTCAACCAATCTACTGTCTCTGCTTTTCAAAGGGAACACATATCTCTTCATTTTATCCAGGTGATCTTCTAGGATGCGTTATTGACCAAAGAGGGACTCCTCACAATGTATTCCTCTGTTTGAAGGCACTCACATATTCCCCTCTTAAACCTGAGGCCCTAGAATATTTTTCATCACACAAAGGGACCTCCAGAAACATGGGCTTAAAGTCCCAAAGTCCAAGAGTTGCCAGGAGAGCCCATAAACACAGATCCTTGCTTCAAGACAGAAAGCAAAATGATGTGGTACCCATCATTCACACCTATTCCAGAACAGCTGAACATATGCTTTAGAAGGAAATCCAGCACATGACTTTCATCCAGGCTTTTTGAACAATACTCAGAATTCTGCCTGACCTGGCCAAACTTTCACTACAGCAGAGAGGCATTCTATGTCCTGATGAGGAGCTAGACTTTGATAAGACATTATTGCAATGATAGCTACTCCATGAGGTAGATTGAGACACTCTCCTTATGTGAGGGAGACATTTTCCAATTCTACCAAACTCAACATGGTTGTTTACCCATCACATGTTTATCGCCATTCTGCAAGAGGATTTCAAATATTTTCCCTATAACAATGAGAGCCTTGTGCTTTCTCCATGGCTCTAGTAGTTTTATGTCTTCACCTTGTTTGTTGGCAAGCCTGAGACCTCTCACCTTTGACCCACTGATCTTGTCTCTCACTAAGTAACTGAGTAGGGGGACATTTGTCTTCTCATTATGAGTCCTTCAGTTGTGCCCACATTACCCAAGTTTTTCATACAAAAATTCTGAATACTGGGTTTTTCAAACACCACCACTTCTTATCAAGTGAACTCCAAACCTTCCTTTTTTATTTTGTATATTCTTCCTATTAACAACATTATCCAAAGGGAGCCTATTTTCACTTCTGACCTATCAGGTATCATACTATTCCACTATGCTAAATGAGACCCCACATTTACACTATGTGGCCAAAGATCTGGGCATTTTCCTTACTGAAAATATAATATTCTTTTCTATAGGTTATGTCAAAAAGAGCAAGAAGAGCCTGGAAGAGCAGTCATCATGTTCAGGAATTCATCATTATTTGAGTGGTCCCAACTTAAGTGTACAGAACTTTGTGTTTGAATACAAAAATTCTGGCCTGTCAAGTCTAGCACATCCCACCACACTCTTGGAATGTTGTTCCAAGTTTCATCTACTGGCATTCAAACCAGCAACCAAATGCTTCAGTTTTTCCCATTTTCAGCTTATTTGGAAAACACAATGAATGCCTAACTTTCTCCCTTTTGTATCAAAGACATAATTCTATGTAATTCTACTTTACATATGTAAATATTTTAAAAAGTATTCACACAATAAGCAGTATTCACAAGAATATATATATTTTATTTGTATACATTTTCCTGTGCTGTGTTCAGTTTTTTTGTTTCTTTTTTTTTTCTTACTTGCTGACAGTTTCATTGATCTTATTTGGAAGATTTCTTTTTTTACTGTATTTTTGTCTTTAAAGGCTGTATTATAAAGCTGAGGTTGTGTGGCTAAATATCTTTAGCATCATAAATACCTCCAGTAGCAGTCCTATCTAGTAGAATTCAAGTATCAGTTGGTATATGAAAATAAATGAAGCAGTTACATAAAGTGAAGAAGTGTTTCAGAGTGTATTTCCTGAATATAGCCTGCAACAATGGACAGAGTTATTTACCACACTAATTACAGAGTCTATGTTAGCATAAAATGTGCTATATAAGCATAAAATTATGCTGCTAAGTTGAGGAGACACCTTTGCTATGGGAATCAGCTCACTGGAAATCCATGAATGTTCCCTCTGGCCTTGTAAGCTAAAGAAACATACTCTAGAAATAATGTTTTCTCAGATGCAAGATTGGATTATGAGCCTTTTGATTTTCCTTTATGATTCCTGGTATAGCACAACTAACTATTCAAGGAAATATATCTTTGGTAGATTAGTAAAAGCTTTAACAAGAATAGAGTGGAAGAAGAAAAATCTTGAAGTAATGAATTAGATTCAGTATCAGAAAGCATTACAAGAATAGAAAAAGAAAAATTGGCACCTTCTTAGGAAAAAATTGCATAAGCAAGTACAGCAGGCTTGAGCATGCCTCCCTTTGACGTCTTGTTTATAAGGAAGATTTTAAATCTTTAGGAAGACACATGGGAGGATGGTTGATCACTGTGTATTTAGGCTTTATTGTAGAAAAAGAATTTGGCAGGTACTTGACTTGGTTCCAGGGACTATTACAACTCCTGACTTTCCTCTTCACTAGTCAGTGATAATGAAACCACAGTTTGAGGTTTCTGTTTCTTGTTTGAGTTGATCAGCAAGTTCCTAGGCCAAGATTTCTTGTGAGCATAGCCTTACGCCTAGCTGCACTTTCAAGTTAAAACATAAACTTTGTATCCTTGGTAAAAGTATAAATATTCTGGGAAGCCTGCCACATGTAAGGTGCTTCCTTATGAAATCACTGTAAAATTATTAGCTTGACTTCAGTAATAATATAGCTGAATAACTCTTCTTCAGTGTGGACTCTGTCTGTCACACTCCTGAAACTGTGCTTTTCTGATATCCAAAATTCTGATTCTCCACTGGACATGGGGAACCCAACTGGGCTGCTACATGGCACTTATTACTAAGCAAACCTTTGTTTAACAATTGAACCAATTTTTCTTTGTGTTTGTTTTGTTGGACAACTCTGAATTTCAAATGTTCAATCATTTGATCTTAATTACGTGTAGTAGTTAATGCTCATGTTTATGAAGTTAATAGTACTGTGTTTTTTTTCTCTTTTTTTGATTTTTATTTTTTAATATTAATCACATGTTATTTACTTTGTAACCCAGCCATAGCCCCTTCCCTCCTTCCCTCCCATTACCACCCTCCCTCCCTCCCTCATCTCCTCCCTGTCCCTTTCCAAGTCCAACTGATAAGGGAGGACCTACTCCCCTTCCATCTGACCCTAGTTTATCAGGTTAGTTACTTTTCTTATCACTGTTACCAAACGCTTGACAAGAAGCACCTTAAGGTAGGAAAGCTTTTGGCTCACCCGTGGAGGCCACAGTCCATCACAGCAGGGAATATACTGAGATAGGAATGGCTTACATGCAGCTAGGTGGATCAAAGAAACAGAAAAGTCATCGAAAAGTGAAGCTGGCCTACAATTGTCAGGCCATGCCCCTAACATAAATGAAACACATCCAAAACATTTCTCAATCTTGAAAAATGGCACTGCCTTTGAGTTTCACAAGTTTGAGCAGTAAGCTGTGGAAGCCATGTGACACAACAGGAGCTGTTATTCATTGACTTACATTGGGAGCTCCCTGCCCCCAATTCACTTGTTGAAGTTATAGAGCACAGTAATTCAGAAGGTGAATGTATTTGGACATAAGATCTTTAAAATGACAGTAATATTCAAATGAGATAGGGAAGGTCCTAATCTGTTACAACCTTATGTAGACTTATTTCGGTCATAGTCCAGCAAGCTCTATCTGCAGCTCATGGTAGTTACATTATCATGTTCCCACTTGCTTAGATAACTTATATTCCTACCAAGCATTCTTTTTTCCCACACCCTTGCAAGCATTTGCTGCATATTGCTTAATGATGGCCATTCTGATTGGAGTGATCTGGAATCTCAATATAGTTATTTTTTTATCAAGTTTATTCAGGAACCTTGAACAATCATCAGACCCTGGGGAAAGCCAGCCCACAGCTTATATAGCCTCTGGGTAGCCAACTCCAGCATGCCATGTGGGCAATGCAGATAGGTCCACATACATGGAAGCAATCCAGATCCTCAGACTTAGCCAAATGTGGAGTTGTTTGTGACAGAGAGCACTCACCATTGGGAAGGTGGAAGGCAGAAACCAGCTCCATCTTTAAGGCACGGCATTACGCGGCTCTCTACAGTTCCCCCTTTTTGTTTTAGACCCATCAGGCAAGAGTAGAGGTCTGATCTCTGATATTAGAAATAACTTGGGAATTTGTGCTGATGTTCATTTAGGTGTCATCCACCCAAAGAGCATCAGACCCGTCCGATACCTTTTTCTCAGAGGCAGGACCTGGGGCATCAACCTGCATGCAATCAGACATGCTCTTCTCTGGGTCGAAAGCGGCTGACCTGAGTGCAGTGCTTAGCCTCGCATCCTGAGCATAACATTTTAGCTTTTTATGATAGCCAACCATGCTTGGGGAGACTGTCCTGCTTCAATGGCTGTAAAGGCCTGAATGGTCATGGCTGCATTACGCTGTTGTGAGACTCTAATCTTGCACATATACCACAGGCAAACCAAGGAGACCAACACCAGAAGGCCTGCTAATGCTCCCATGCCCGCCCATTCCTTCAGATGATTCATGGCTGCAGCAATCCAAGATGATAATCCTGTGGCTAGTCCTGCGTCCACTCTGGTAGAATTTACTGTGACAACGTCCACTCTCAGCTGCTCCATCATAGTATCGAATTCTCCAGTCCAATTACCTAAAATATAGTGAGACAATCGTTTAGATAGATTTGCAGCACAGGAAAAATTCTCATGTTGTATGCTAGTGACTCAAAGTCCAGCATACTTTCATTGACAGCCAAGTTGAGCCATTTGCCATAGTGTATCAATTTGCTCCTGCACGAGATCAATCCTCCGATTGAACATCATCAAGCCTCCTTTTAGTTGAGCATTAATTCCTTTTTGTACATCTAAGGCATGAGCTACATTGGCTAAAAGGTTATTCCGGGTCTGAGCAGTCTGCACAGTATGACTCCTGGCTAATGCCACGGTGGTAGCTCCAACAACCGCCAATGAGATGGCAGTAACAACGGCGGCTGTAGTTCCAAGATCCCTTTTTTGTCTGAAGAGAGTCATAGTGTGAGGGGCATCAATGGGCACAGGCACTCAGCGAGGCATGCGAGTAACCAGCTAGTAAATTTACTAGCATTCCAGCATTGGGCACTTCTATCCATCATCAATTTACAAACGTAGGTAATTGTGTTGCAAATATCTGTATAAAATCAGTCTTTATGTGCATTCCTCTTTCTATTAGTTTATCCATGTTTAATCTATGAATATATGTATGCTTGTAGCTAGGTAGATATTCAAATATCTATTATTTCTAGAACATCAAGTACCTATCAATTAACCTCTCCTGCTATCTGAAGTGTTTTGATGAGTATATAATATGCATATTGGTGCCAGAAGAACATGATGTGACAACTCCCTTTCTTTGTATATGCTCATCTTTAGGATCAAAGATCAGAAGAATTTACTACTCACTTATCTAACCAGTCCTAAGGCTATATAGTAAATCTTACTTAAAGGATTACATAAACTATTATTTCTAAATGAAAATTGTATCATCATTATGAACCCTATTACTTAATGAATATTTACAATTACATTTTTACGTGGTTCACCTCACCAAAAATCCATCATAAACCAATCATTCAGATGTTAATGTGGGACAAAGAGAGAATTTCATCTAGGTTTTTTTTTTCTCATTCTTAGGCTCCCAAACATGGCTCTGATTGTTATGTGTCTATCTTTGTGTTGCTGTGCTTGTGCCTGCATGTCTGTGTCTGTGTGCATTCTTATGCATATGTGTGTTTTCATGTGTCCATGTGTGTCTAATATAAGCTCTTTGTTTCTTTACATCAAGCTATGCCCCAGAGAGTCAAGAAACAATGTCACAGTGGGCATAGACTGTAGAATTTATGGGACACACCTCAGAGTAGACATCGATAAGGACAAGTGGTTTTGTAGAAAAAACCAAGTAGGTCTCAATTACTCAAATTCATCAAAGTTGGGAGTTGGGTACATTGTTCATGTGTGCTCAGGCAAGTTTGTGTGTGTGTGTGTATATATATATATATATATATATATATACAAATAACAGCAATAACAGTGTGTGTGTGTGTGTGTGTGTGTGTAGTTTTACCTCTCTGATGAATATATTGGTATCACTAAGAGTTGTGGCATATCCCAGCTTTATTTATTGCTTCTATGAAATTTTTTTGAACCAGTTCAGGCCTAACTCAAGGAATTTGTGTTTCATACACTAGCATGGATCTTCTAGGATGCTTGATAGTGAGGGAGGCTTGGAGTGGTGGTACAGTCTCCAAGCAACAGTGAGAGTAGTCTTACTCTAGTTTACAGCACAGAAATTCTGGAAAATATAGAGGGGTGATTCTGAAGGCTTGGTCCTCAAGCCAAGGGAAGCTCCCTGGGAGTTGAGAAAGATTTACCCTTATATACGTTATAGATCTTCTGGTAATCAGATATAAAGCAGTCAAACAAACTGACAAATTTCTTATTCTGGAACAATGGCTAGACTTAAGTATGCCAAATATGCACATGGGCATTTGCTTAATCATTCACCCTGAGAAAAAAGATGTTGTCTACACAGAAATTCTGAAAAAGTAATATAACTGACAGCAAGCTACAAGAGACTTTCTATCAGCTTAAACTCATGTACAAGTAGTCTTCTCTGCTGATAACCCCATAGTGGAATGGCTTTTCAGGAGAAGGACCAGATGTTCCACAAAATTAGTGCTGAAATGAGGGACTTCATTAAAGTATTTTAGTATATAAATGTACAGTTAAGAATCCAGCCAATGTGGAGAAATTAAATCCGATTAAATGTGGAAGATTCTCTTCTAGGTATTTATAAGATAAATGATTTACATCCAGACTAGACACTGACTTACAAAAAAACAGCAAAATACTTAAATGATATATTAAAAAATATCAAGTGATAATAAGTGCTGAGAGGATGTGGAAAAAGGACCCCCCCACTCCATTTTTTTTCCTACATGTAGATATCCAGTTGACCAGCACCATTTGTTGAAGATGCTATCTTTTTTTTCCATTGAATGGTTTTGGTGTCTTTGTCAAAGATCAGGTGTCCATAAGTGTGTGGGTTTATTTCTGGGTCCTCTGTTCAGTTTCAATGATCCACCATTTTGTTTCTATGCCAGTACCATGCAGGTTTTAAAAGTTTTGCTCTATAGTACAACTTAAGATCAGGGATGGAGATACCTCTAGAAGATCTTTTATTGTAGAGGATTATTTTAGCAATTCTGGGTTTCTTTTTATTCCATATGAAGTTGAGAATTTTTCTTTCCAGTCTGTAAAGAATTGTGTTGGTAATTTGATGAGAATTGCATTGAATCTGTAGATTGCTTTTGCTAAGATGGCCATTTTTACTATGTTAATCCTGCCAAGCCATGAGCATGGGAGATCTTTCCATCTTCTCATATCTTCTTCTAATTCTTTCTTCAGAGACTTGAAAATTTTTCATACAAGTCTTCCACTTCCTTGGTTAGGGTTACTCCGAGGTACCTTATAAAGCCTTTCTCTTGCTCTCTTGGAGTCTGTTGTTGTTTGTTTTCAACCATGACAAGATAATTATTTTCATTATCATCATTATTGTTATTATCATTAATATTTCCTTATCACTTAACATAGAAACAACAGGTTTTCTTTTCCAACACCAGACAGAATTTCATTTATTTCAATATTAGTTTTTCTAAATCTCTTCAATTTTATAGGACTACTTCCTCAAGAGAATATAACCAACATTTTGATACTTCTGGGCCTTTGACCACCCTGTCTTTGCAGTTTGGAAAACATCAAAAACACATGTTTTTTCAAAGCATTAGTACATACCCACAAAGTAGTCTAAGTGTTTGGGTAATATTTCTGGGGTACTGATAAATTAATTAATCAGAACAACTGGGTTATAAGTTTTTGAAATTAGCCAAGTTTCATCCACTTAGAAGTACTCCTCATCCCATTATAAATCTTCTAATTTTAATCAGTAACAGTGAGTGTTGTCTTTGGTGGACAGTCTGGTTATTTAGTACAGGGTTTGCATGTTCACATATTCATTTGGGTGTTTTTCAGAAGCCTCAGCTTGACTACCCCAAGTTTTGCAATGGAAAAGTCCATTTCTGACAATTAGGAAGGGCAGCCACAGTGCATGCATATAATTATTAACTCTATATTCCTATCTCAAAAGATAAATCCCCACATATATCCTTTTCCAGTACAACAAAATCTTGAAGGTTTGCATTAGGGAACAAATGTCAAAATGACTGTATGTTTCTGGAACCAGATGCCTGGATATGGTTAGTTAACTACTGTCCTACCAGCTGTTTCTGAGAGAAAACCCTTGCTCTCTGGTCTCCTCCCTCCATCTGTGTGTTTTTAGTTATCTATTTTTAACTACAAAATCTTTGGCATCCCAGGTTGGGCATACCTCATAACATTAATAGGCTCCATTGGCATCTGATGACACTCTTTAATGAAAACCTTTAGGCCAACATCAGGCCAATGCCTGATTGCGGGCATTGGATATCTGAATTTGGACATCAGTGTATTACAATAAGAGTTCCTGGTCCTCGTCATATAATCATTAGGGAGTTAGTGGCCTAGTGTTAACAGATGAAAGCATAAAATAAATTGTGGGATATTGTGTGTAAGATGTTAACACAGATTTCATTTATTTTTATTTGTTTTAGACTAGAAGTACCCACCTCAGCATTACAAAATGAGATCAAACATTTGGCAATAGGGTTCAATCTTTTGCATAATTATGTCATAGAATGTTAGCATGGTCCAAATATTAGAGAGTACTGAGTTCGGGGGAGAGGAGATGTTCAATAAAGGCAACATTTGCTCACTGTTGTTAGGAAGGACAACTCATGGAGACACTCTCTGTATCAGTGTAGAGTATTCTGAACAGCCAAAACCAAATCTTACAGAGGACCCATTTATACTCCTTCTTGGGATATACCCAAAGGGCTTGCCATTCTTCTCCACAGACAGTTTCTTTGCCATTTTCATTGCAGCTCTATTCACATGGGCTAAGAAATCAAAAGTAGATAAATGTTCCATGAGTGGAAATTTGATATATTACCAAATCCTATTTATCTGTAAAGTGAAATTATGATTTTTGCCTGTTAATATATTGAAATAAAAATATCAATTTTAGTGTGATCCACTCACCCAGAAAGTCTAATGTCTAATGTACTTTGTGAAGTTCCTATCTAAAAAGCATTCAACCTGAATATATAAACTTTAAGAATTACAGAACCTTTAAAATTGAAAGATTTTTAGTTACATTAAAACCAAGAAATTAAAGAGGTAACAAAGAAGACACAAGTGATCTGAAGAGATTTCTAGGACAATGGGAGTTTTAATTTGAAATGGAGAAGGATATAAATAGAAATTCCACATCTACTTCAACCAAAATGAAAAGTCCCCCACTGAGCAAGGTGACCTTCAAGCTTTCAATTCAGAACCAAAAGGGGAGAAAATAAAAAAGAACAAGGGAACATAACACCTCCAAACTGTACAGAAGAAGGTGTGGGACTACTCAGTAAGAGAATCTCAGTCATTCCACCTCTTTCCATGGGACATCCCTACATAATATTTCCACAAGAAAAAAAGGACATAAAAAAAGGACATAGCCCTTAAACCTAAGGGCCCACCAAAACTTCTCCTGCAGAACAAGAATACTTCAACCCCTCTCCAGATGGAGACAGATCCCATGGTGGGTCAAACATTGGTGAATATCCCAATTTAATGAAAGAAACCTGGGTTTTAATACAGAGGACTTAAATCCTGCACTTTCTGTCAGAGAGAGAGAGAGAGAGAGAGAGAGAGAGAGAGAGAGAGAGAGAGAGATATGTGGAGATAATTCATGTGCCAAAGAGATGCCCAGGCCTCTGCTTCCTGTCTGAAAGGATTCATAGATTGCAACAATTCCAAACGAAATGGCCACATCCTCCCCTTCTATACAAGGTATAGTGAGGCATGTAATATATCCAGCTGACCTGAGATCTCTTTCTTACCAGGTGATAGTCACAGCCTTCCAGTATGTACATGAGCCTTGTACTGTGTAATCCTTCTTCTCTTGAACACCACAGATAATCACATATATTCCCATGCCATCTGTAAGGGATCCCATTGCAAAAGGGAGATTTAGGTATAACCTCTTCCCTAAAGAAGCTATTGGACTGCATCTATAAAAAAAAGGGAGAACTGTAGAGAGCTGCGTAATGCCATGCCTTAAAGATGGAGCTGGTTTCCAACTTCCACCTTCCCGATGGTGAGTGCTCTCTGTCACAAACAACTCCACATTTGGCTAAGTCTGAGGATCTGGATTGCTTCCATGTATGTGGACCTATCTGCATTGCCCACGTGGCATGTTGGGGCTGGCTACCCAGAAGCTATTTAAGCTGTGGGCTGGCTTTCCCCAGGGTCAGATGATTGTTCAAGGTTCCTGAATAAACTGCATTGAAAAAAAAAAGAAGCTATCAGACATTCTCCATTTGAACATTTTTTTGATTCACACTTTCAATTCCTCAAGAAAGGGAAAAACATAAATGTCCCAGTTTTCAAGACAGAATTATAAAAATTACATTGTAAAAGGGAAGGTCTCTTACAAAACCCATGTATCATACTGGACTACAGAAATATCCCTTGTGACCAAAAGGTATATAGAAATTTGTCCTGAATTCAAGAGTACAAAAGACCTTTGAATTCTGCCTTAGGAAATGTCACTCAAGCATACCACTTATGCACAAGAGACATCAGACATTGGGTCAGTCAAATGGAACCTACCACCGTGGCATTAGCCAGAGTCATATTGTGCAGACTGCTCAGACCCTGAATAACCTTATAGCCAATGTAACTCATGCCTTAGATGTACAAAAAGGAATTAATGCTCAACTAAAAGGAGGCTTGATGTTGTTCAATCGGAGGATTGACCTCCTGCAGGAGCAAATTGATACACTATGGCAAATCGCTCAACCTGGCTGTCAATGAAAGTATGCTGGACTTTGTGTCACTAGCACACAACATGAGAATTTTTCCTGTGCTGCAAACCTGTCTAAACTATTGTCTAGCTATATTTTAGGTAATTGGACTGGAGAATTCGATACTACGATGGAGCAGCTGAGAGTGGACATTGTCATGGTAAATTCTACCAGAGTGGACTCAGGACTAGCCACAGGATTATCATCTTGGATTGCTGCAGCCATGAATCATCTGAAGGAATAGGCAGGCATGGGAGTGTTAGAAGGCCTTCTGGTGTTGGTCTCCTTGGTTTGCCTGTGGTATATGTGCAAGATTAGAGTCTCACAACAGCGTAATGCAGCCATGATCATTCAGGCCTTTACAGCCATTGAAGCAGGACATTCTCCCCAAGCATGGTTGGCTATCATAAAAAGCTAAAATGTTATGCTTAGGATGCGAGACTAAGCACTGCACTCAGGGTCAGCCTCTCTGGACCCAGAGAAGAGCATGTCTGATTGCATGCGGGTTGATGCCCCAGGTCCCGCCTCTGAGAAAAAGGTATCAGACGGGTCTGATGCTCTTTGGGTGGATGACACCTAAATGAACATCGGTACAAAGTCCCAATTTATTTCTAATATCAGAGATCAGACCTCTACTCTTGCCTGATGGGTCTAAAACAAAACGGGGGAATTAGAGAGCTGCGTGATGCTGCACCTTAAAGATGGAGCTGGTTTCTGCCTTCCACCTTCCCGATGGTGAGTGCTCTCTGTCACAAACAACTCCACATTTGGCTAAGGCTGAGGATCTGGCTTGCTTCCATGTATGTGGAACTATCTGCATTGCCCACGTGGCATGCTGGGGTTGGCTACCCAGAGGCTATATAAGCTGTGGGCTGGCTTTCCCCAGGGTCTGATGATTGTTCAAGGTTCCTGAATAAGCTGCATTGAAAAAAAAAATGGAACCTCTAAAGCATACTGTCTCATGAGGGGATCATGGGCAGTGTTTCTTTTATCATGGCATCTTTACATGTTGTTATCCATGAGCCAGCCTCCCATTCCTCCCATGCTCATGTGAACAACAGAGTTTAGAACTTTAACTTCTCATCAACCATCTGCCAATCCTACCACTTCACCCATTAGCTGCCTAAGATGCAAAATGTGTCATCAGATAGGATCTCTGAGGAAAAGCAAGGCAGGTGTACCCATCTGATTACGAGCAGCCTAGAAGAACATGCTCTACAATTTATTCCCCTTAAAGGACACATCGTGGGTAGGAGAATGCAATATGGTGGTGAATAGCTTGCACCTTATCTGAGAAGCAGAGTATCTGAAACTCAGAATTTGAAGAGCAGAGGGGCAGCTGAAGCAAGAAAATCTGCATAATTCTTCCTGAACAAAAGGGAACATCATTTGAACTGATACAATTTAGATTCTTATCAGAAGCTGACTTTGCTGAGGACAGGGAGTAGCAAAGATTAAAACTGCTTTGACTTCCCCATTTTTTGCCTCCCTCCTCTCAGTGGAGCCAGCTCACTGTGCCAGAGACTTGATATAAAACTCACTACATGGGGATGAGAAAGCAGAAGCAGGGCTCCTTGAACCTCAGCAGAGGCTTCCAGATGTACCTGATTTCTAGGTCCTTGATCTGTGGTACCAGCCTTTCAGGAACCAGGCTGTGGTACCAGCCTTCCAGGTCCATGACATGTGGTTGCAAACACCTGAGTGTCATGTCCAAGAGCATTTGATAGTACCCAGAAGGGCCTCCCAGCCAGTGGATATATGTGCCACCAAACCACTTAGAGGTGGTCAGCCATCAGACTAGAGACCAACACTGACAAACCCCTCAAACAAGACAGGTACACCAGGGAAGCCACTTCTCCTTGCCATTCCTTGGGGAGCAAGACATTCACACATGTTCATTTGGGAAGATGTTTCATATACTAACCCTGACAGCTCTAATTTATTACTGCCTTCCCCTAACCAGAATCTTGTACTTCCAAAGGGAGTCCTTAAAAGGGAGTAGATTTCCAGCAGTGCCTGCATTGCCATCCAATTCCAAAGCTTAGAACAAACAAGCAGTGTTGCCAGATAGGATGCCAGACACCAGTGGAAATTTCTCTAAGCTACACATAGAGTTACTTTTGGAAAACAGGCAATGTGCCATTGGAGTGGGAGGGTCTTGAGCAGTGGCTGCTACTTTTTGTCTGCACTTTGCAATCATTGGCCACCCCACCCCTGGAGACTTTGATATGGTCAATCAGCAGGCCTTAGGCTGGTAAATAGTGCTAACATGTATAGCCCAACCTGAAAATTAATGATTCAGATAAAGGAAAGTGAGCTGAATTCCAAGCAATTCAATAAACAAAGAGAGTAGTGTCTGTTGTAGCTATTGTGTGTTGGTAGATACCAATAAAATGGAAAAGTGAATATCAGAGAAAGAGTACAGTGAGAACCAAGGGCACACAGCAGGCAAAAAGAAAAGCTAAGAATGAAGATTAGAAAGTCACCTGGAGTAACAGCTAGGAACATCTGTCTTGGAATGCAAGGGTTTGTGGACCATTAACCATTGGTAAGTTCCATGATGTCTCAATGTTTCCTTTTGAATATATAGAGGTAGGAATTCTATATAGAATTTAGATAAACTAACAGATTCAAATTGAGGTGGATGTAAGTATTTGGTGTAGAATAAGTCCTCTTGAAGTATTATTATTATATATTCTGCAATCAGGTCATAAAGTAAATAAGTGAATAAAAAATTTAAAAGAAACAATAAAAATAGAACAATTTGATAAAAAAGGAACAAAGGAACAATAAACAGTAATAGAAATAACAAGGCTTACAGAGACCAGGGCAAGAAAAATGGAGCAAATATGGTTTGAAGGTCGGTTGTCTAAATAAATGATACCTGTTTGTAGTTTATTCTTCTTTTTGGGACTCCAAAGAGTAGGGGTGGGAGAATCTCTGCCTCTTATCACTACTTTTGGTACTCATTTATAACTACTGGATTGATCCTTCTCCTTTCTAACTACTGGGTTGCTTGTTCATACTTGGTTGAGGTTATTTGGACTAGTCCAATTGTAACTTGTTATACCATATTTGGTTGAAATACCTAGGAGGTCTGACCCTCTCTGAAGGGAAAATTTACAGGATTTGTTCTGGGGGAAAAGGAGAGAAGGCAAGGAAGTCTCAGAGTAGTGGAGGTACAGGAAACTGAACTAACAATGGAATGTAAGAAATGGAAAAAAAGATGATTATAACAAAGGCCAAAACATAGAAATGAAATCAGGGTCCAGCCTTCTGCAGAATATATGAAATAAATGTCAAAAGCAAAGATAACCTAGCCTCAGAGTAAAGAATAGGAAAAGGTTTTTCAAACAAGTTCACCTAAGAAGCAAGCTGCTGTAGCTATTCTAATAGCCAAAAAATGTCCTTCAATCAAAATTATTTACAAGAGAAAAATATGAACAGTTAATACACATAAAATAATATATATATATATATACATATATATATATATAAAGTAGTTTCACTGAGTAAAATCTGTAGCACCAATTTTTGTAAAAGTTATATTATTAAGCTCGAATAACACATTTTTGCTTACACATTTTGACTGCAAGATTTTAATACACCACCCTCACCAATGAACAGCACTTCTGGCCAGAAATTGAAGACAACTACTGGACCTAACAGGCTTATAAATCAAAGAGACCAAACCGATATCTATAGATGGTTTCACATAAACATACAAGAATATATCTCCTCAAAGAGTATGGAATATTTTATAAAACTTACCACATATTTAGTAACAAAACAATTCCTAATAGATGAAAGAAAATTGAAATAACACCCTGTATCCTATCAAACCACCATGGATTTAGACTGGATTTCATCAAGTGAAACAGCAGAAAGCCTATGAAGTCATGGAAACTCTCTCTATTAAAGGATAGCAGAAATAAAAACAAGATTTTCTATAATACATGAAATCAAATCCACAACATTACCAAAATTGTGAGACCCAATGAAGTTGATAATAAAAAGAAAACTGTATAACGCTAAGTACTTACACTAAATCAATGTGAATTTCTCATATCAGGTATTTAGCAGCACACCTGATAGCTCTAAAACAAATTGAAGTTGGAACACTCAAAAGGAATAGATGGCAAGAAAGAATCAAACTGAGCACTGAAATCAATAAAAAAGAAACAATTAAAAATATCAAGAGTCAATGACACAGAGAGTTGTTTCTTTGGGAAAATCAACATTATAAAGAAACAAGTAGCCAAAGTCACTAAAAGATAGAGAAGGAAGCCTGCATTTTCAAATAGGCCTGCAATCCCAGGACCCTGGCAGGCAATGGGTTTGCATTATGGATCACTACCAGGGATTTTCCACCACAGTGAGCACAAGTTCAGGTACTCAAAGCCTTATGAAGACCAGAGATAAAAAAGAACTAGCTCTCTTATTACAGAGAGCCTGAGACATCTCATTGTTTCCATAAAGACCTCAGTCAGCAACAAGAGCTTGGAACCCATGAAGGATCAGAAAGAGACCAAGAAAAAGAAGCTCCAATTCCTTTCATAGTTCCATAGTTCAGGAGTAAGCAAATAAATGAGTAGTGAAACTTGTCCATTTGCCTTAGAGCCTACCACCAAAAACAGACTGTGCTCATATTTTTTTACCCATTCCTGAGAAGGTGAAAAAATACTGAATTTGTCTGCTGAGCTTGAGGTCTGTCTGGTCTTCATATTTTGTCCAGAAGAGTCAAGGCTACATAGAGGAAACCAATGCATGTTTGTCTCAAACAAACAAACAAACAAACAAAAATTAATCAATTAAGTGATTAAATAAATAAGATGTATTTACTAAAAACAATAGAGAAAATGCCCAAATGAACAGAGTGCATTGAATAAAACCCTTCTGGCCTTACAGTCCAAAATTACTCCCATTTAGCCCCTTACTCACTCAAAATGATCCTCCTGGAAAAAAAAAAAAAAAAAAAAAACAAAAAACAAACAAACAACAACAAAAAAAACAAAAAAAAACTGGAGTTCTAAACTCTCCCATAAAGCATGTATCAGATGTGTTCAGTCTAACCAATATGTACTCACAATTTTGTATTCTCACCAAAGACACATCCAGAAAACAAAACTGCTGAAAGAAACCTGGCAAAGTGTGCAACAAGCAAAATGAATGAATTAGAAAAAGAAAATCTCCATCTTTATCCTCAATTTTACACTGTGGATGGGATGCAAGATAGAGGCAACCAACAGGAAAGGTTTCTGAGAGTTAGAGGATTTTTAAACTTTGAAATTGGAGAGTGGAAGGGCAATTGAAGACAGAAAGTTGACATTGAGTCTTCCTGAAAGAAAGGGGACTTCACAAGAGCAGAGAATATTTAGATTCAGGTCAGGTGTGAATTTCACTGTGAATAGACAGGGGGATTTCCATTGCACATGACTTCCTCATCCTTGGGGGGAGCCTACTCACAGCATCAGTGAGACTGAGCACAGAACACACTGCCTCAAGACTAAGAACAGCGGAAGTGAAGTGGAGCTCCTGGTTCTTCTGTGGCAGCTGCCAACTCTACCCCCCCTGCTGGTTACATATCCACAGTACAATTCTCATGCACCCCATGTATGAGAGTGGACATGTCGATTATTCAGGGCCTCCCAGCCAGTAAGTGTATAGTGGCAATCCCTCATGCCAAAGAGCCAGATTTATAGCCACCAAAGTCAAGCACAACTCACACATGTACACCAGGCACCAGGCCACCTAGTTCTGAGGACTTCCCAATAGGTACCTAGACACTCCAGTTCTGCAGCTGTAGTAGCTGTAGCTGTACTTCATAATTCAGTGGCTGCAGCTCCACAGAGAAAACTGAGTTCATTCTGCCACATTTGACTCAGCAGGTCCAAACTGGCCAGTAGAGAATAGGAGGAACCACTCTGCCTTAAAATTTGACTTTCTAGAGAATGAATGCACACTCAAATGGCCACAATGGCCCTGGTCTTTGTAACGCACAGTATAGTTTAGAAAAATAACTTCTAGAACTAAGTTAGAGACTCTTACAAGTAGCCAGTAGGCCATTGACATACTCAAGGAATTTGCATCTGCTATCATCACCAGTAATTGCAATAACTTTAGTGGCTCAGACACCTTCAGTGCTTTCAAGGAGCCCCTCCCTCACACTGAGATCTTCTACATTCTCTAGCAAGCTGTCCCTCAGGGCAACTTTCACTCAGAAGCTTTCCCATATTCATCTTTCTGTGCCCATGAATATTCCACCCACTGGTGCAGCTGACCAGCAACACACATGCTTAATGTCCTGGACCTCTCCTCATCTTCCTGAAGAATTCTCCAGGCTCCAGAGAAAGATGGCACCAGTCAGAATTGGAGAATTCAAGAACAAACTGAAGTTTACTGGTAAGCAAATAGCCAGAGGTCTGTGAAAAAACACATCCAACAAAAATCAGGACATCATGGCTTCACCAGCAGTCCCTCCAAGTCAATGGATACTCCATCTCATCAGTAATATAGGAAAATGAGTTTAAAGATATGCTTCTCCAGTTATTAGAGACACATAAACAGGAAACAAACAAATTTATTAAAAAATGGCACAGAAATGGAAGCAAATATAGTGGAAATGAATAAAGCTCTCAAAGAAACAAAAGTAAATAAAGAACAACAATTAGAGACACAAGTGGTATATAGAGAATAAACACAATTAGTGGTATATAGAGAATATAAGTAAAAAAATAATAATAATACAGCCCATCATTCAGAGACCAGAAGCCTCATTCAAACAGATGAAGGGAATGGTGTCAGGGATAAATGTGAATTAAAATCAATAAAGAAAACACAGTGAAACCCTGGATCTGAAGAACTTATAGAATAGATCAGGAACCACAAGGAAAGCATCAATAACAGAATACAGGAGATGGAAGAGAGAACATCTGGTGCTGAAGATACACTTTCAGAAATTGATACTTCCCTCAAAGGAAAAAGAAGATTGGAAAATTCCCAACAGAAAACATTCAAGAAATCAAAGACACAATGAACAGGCAAAAATCTAAGGATAATAGGAATTGATAAAAAGGAAGAGTTCAGGATCCAAGGTACATAAACTATCATATAGAAAATCATGGAAGAAAATTTTCCCAACTTAAGGAAACAGATGTCCATAAACATACATGAGGCCTATAACACACCCAATAGCTTAGACAAGATTAGAAATTCCTAACCTCACATCCTAGTCAAAATCTCTAGATAAGCTTTCATCAACATAGACACAGAAAACGAAATATGCCATGACAAAACTGAATCTGAGAATTTTTTTAACTTCATTTTATTTTATTTTATTTTATTTTATTTTATTTTATTTTCAATACAGTTTATTCAGGAACCTTGAACAATCCTCGGACCCTGGGGAAAGCCAGCCCACAGCTTAAATAGCCTCTGGGTAGCCAACCCCAGCGTGCCACGTGGGCAATGCAGATAGGTCCACATACATGGAAGCAAGCCAGATCCTCAGCCTTAGCCAAATGTGGAATTGTTTGTGACAGAGAGCACTCACCATCAGGAAGGTGGAAGGCGGAAACCAGCTCCATCTTTAAGGCATAGCATTCCACAGCTCTCTACAGTTCCCCCTTTTTGTTTTAGACACATCAGGCAAGAGTAGAGGTCTGATCTCTGATATTAGAAATAAATTGGGACTTTGTACCAATGTTCATTTAGGTGTCATTCACCCAAAGAGCATCAGACCCGTCCGATACCTTTTTCTCAGAGATGGGACCTGGGGCATCAACCCGCATGCAACCAGACATGCTCTTCTCTGGGTCCAAAGCAGCTGACCCTGAATGCAGTGCTTAGCCTCGCATCCTGAGCGTAACAAATTTTTACATAGTAAAGTAGGCCTACATGAGATCCCAGAAGGAAAACTCCAATCCAAAGAAAAGAGCTATTCCAAAGAATACACAAGACAGAGATAATTTTCTACAACAACAACAACAACAAGAATAATAAAAGAAAATAAGCAATGAATCATAGTAAGAGAACCAACTCCACAATAAAAAGAACTAACAATCATTGGTCACTATAATTTATCAACATCAATGGCATCAACTCTCCAGTAAAAAGACAAAGACTAACAGAATGGGTGTGCAAACTGCATCCAACATTCTCATGCATCCAAGAAACACACCTCTGCAAGTAAGATAAATACTAGGTCAGAGTAAAGGGCTGAAAATGTTTTTCAAAGAAATGATACCCAAAAGACAATTGGGAATAGTCCTGCTAATAGCTAATAAAATAGACTTGCCACAAAAAGTAATCAAAAACAACAAAGAGGGGCACTGCATTCTCATCAAAGGAAAAAATCTACCATGAGGTCATTCCAATTCTGAACATCTATGCTCCAAACACTAAAGTGCCTACATTGGTAAATGAAACATTATTAAAACTTAAAACACACATCCATCAAAACACCTTAATAATTGGAGACTTGAACACCTCACTATCACCAAAGAACAGATTATCTAGACAGTAGGAAAATAGGGAAATAAAGGCACTTAAAGAGGCCCTAATTTAAACAGAACTAAGAGATGTCTGCAGAACTTAAAAACAAAAACTCAAAAGAGAACATCTTTTCAACACATCATGGAACCTTCTACAAAAGAGAGCATATATTTGGTCACAAAGCAAGCCTCAACAAATACAAGAAGATTGAAATAATACCCTGAACTCAGTTTGACCAACATGAATTTAAGCTGGACCTCAACAACAAATGAAAAAGCAAAAAGCAAAAGTGTACATGCTAATGGAAACTGATCAAGTTACTACTCAATGACAGCTGGGTTAAGGAAGAAAAAAAAAGAAAGAAATTAAATACTTCCTAGAATTCAAAGGAAATGAAGGCAAATTATACCCAAATATATGGAACACAAGGAAAGCAGAGTTCAGAGAATCATTCAAAGCACTAATTACTTTCAAGGAGAAATTTATAACATCACATACAAGTAACTTAATGGACAAAATGAAAGTCCTAGGATAAAGAAAAAGAGGAGGAGGAGGAAGAAGAAGAAGGAGGAGGAGAAGGAGGAGGAGAGGAGGAGGAGAAGAAAAAGGAGAAGAAGGAAAAGAAGAAGCAAGCAGAGCAGAGGGCTGGAAATAATCTCAGGGCTGAATCAATTAATAGAAACAAATAACTATTTAAATAATCAGTGAAAACATGAGCTGGTCCTTCACTATCAACCAGATGGCCAAACCCTTTGACTAACTAAGTGGCTTGGAGAAACTTTGTAAGTGAACAAAATCAGAAATGAGAAGTGGGACATTACTACAGACTTGGAGGAAATCTCAACAATAATTATGTCACATGACTAAAGCCTGTAAGTCACCAAAATTGAAAATCTAAACTAAATGGACAATTTTCTTGATACATTCCATATACCAAATTTTAGCCAAGATCAGGTAGAATGATTTAATAACTACATATCCCACAAGTAATATGAACAAGTCATCAACAGTCTCCTTCAAAAAACAAAACAAAACAAAAAATCCCTGGATCAGATGGGTTGAACACAGGATTCTACCAGACCTTCACAGAAGTGGTAACTCCAATTCTCTTCAAACTATTGAACAAAATAGAAACAGAAGAAACATTGCCAAACTCATTCAGTGAAGCCACAGTCACCTTGAAATGAAAAACACAGAAAGACTGAACAAAGAAAGAGAATTTCAGACCCATCTCTCTTATGAACATTGATGCAAAAAATACTCAATAAAAAAAATTGCAAACGGAATCCAAGAACACATAAAAGATACCCTCCACTGAGACCACGCTGGCATCATTCCAGGCATTCAAAGGTGGTTCAATAAATGTAAATCCATCAATTAAATCCACTATATAAACACACTGAAGGAGAATAACCACAGGATCATCTCTGTAGATGCCAAAATAGCATTTGAGAAAATCCAACACCCATTCATTCTTGGAGCGATCAGGGATACAAAGCACATATAGCCAACATCAAATTCAATGGAGAGAAATATAAATCAACCCCCATGAAACCACAGAAAAGGACAGCCTGCCCCCTCTCTCCATATTTCTTAGACACCATACTTGAAGTACTAGCAAGAACACTATGACAAGTAAAGCAATAAGATCAAGGGGATACAGTATGGAAAGAAATATGTCAAAGGTTCACTCCTTCCAGATGGCATGATAGTACATATGAGTGACCCTCAAAATTCAACCAAAGAACTCCGTCAGGTGACAAACACCTTCATCAACGTTGCTGAATACAAAAATAACTCAAAATAATCCGAAACCCACTTGCACACCCAAGAAAAAAGGGCTGAGAAAGAAATGATGGATACAACACCCTTCACAACAGCCAATAATAACATAGTGCTTGGGGTGACACTAACCCAGCAGGACAAAGTCCTGTTAAAAAAATAATTCAAATCTCTGAAGACAAAATTGAAAGAGATACCAGAAGTTGGAAAGATCTTCCGTGCTCATGGATCCATAGGATTAACATAGAGAAAATGTCTATTCTGCCAACTACAGATTCAACGGAATTCCCATTAACACAATTCTTTAGAGACATTGAAATAAACATGATCAAATTCCAATGAAAATAAAAAAGAATTTCCAAAATGATTCTGTGCATCAACAGGTCATCAGGAGGTAGCCCCATCCCTGATCTCAAGCTGAAATCCAGAGCAATTAAATAAAAACTGCTTGGTATTGTCATAGAAGTAGAATGGTGGATCAATGAAACTGAATAGAAGACCCACATGCCTACAAATACTTGATTTTTGGGAAAGAGGCCAAAACCATTAGATAAAAAAAGACAGCATCTTCACCAAATTGTGCACCTCTTAATGGATGTCTACCTGTAGAAAAATATATCCAAAAGATGTTCAAGTTCACAAGGACATTTGCTCAACCATATTTGTGGCAGCTTTATGCGTAATAGCCAGACTTGGAAGTAACCCAGATATCTATCAAAGGAGGAATGGATACAGAAATCACAGTACTTTTACACAATGAATTACCTTCAACAATTAAACCGTAGGAAAACATGAAAATTGCAGACAAATGGTGGGATCCAGAAAAGATCATCCTGAGTAACTTATTCCACGAGTAGAAACACACACAGTATATACTTACTTATAAGTGGGATATAGACATTTAAGATAGGATGAACAGACTCAATTCTCACTTAGAAAAACCATGCATGAGGACGGATCACTCAATTTTCTTATAGTCTAAATGTTGAGAAGCGTGGAGGAATACTAGGAACCTCAGCCCTGAGATTCAATTCTGAGTTTAAATCCCAGTACACACAGCCTCCACGGCTTGGATCTCCCTTCATTGTGCCCTAGCCTCCACGGTCCGGGAAGCCCTTTAGTGTCCCCCAAACTCCATGGCCTGGTACTCCCTTAAGGTTGCCCCAACTTGAGTATGACCCCTCACTCCAATGGGGCAAGTACTTGTGAAGCAACAAACATCTGGACTTTTCACCAAAGAGCATCATTCACCCAAGTAGGCACAAGTCCAGCTGCTCAAAGCCATATGAAGTTCAAAGATTCCATAGAACACAAACTAATCTTAAGGCAGAGAGCCTTCAGTGCCTCAAAGCTTTTTAAAAGACTTTAGACAGTAAAATTTCCCAGAACGAAATGAAGGAACTGAAAGAGATCAAGGAAAAGAAATTCCAAATCCTTTCAACGTTCCAGAATGCAGTAGTAAGCCACTGAGCAGGGAAACGGGTCCATCTACCTTAGAGCCTGCCACCAAAAAGAGAATGTCTCATCTATTTTGCACATGCCTGAGAAGGTGACAAAAAGACTGACTTGGTCTTCTGAGGTAGAAGATTCTGTTGAATCAGTGGCTGTGCAAACTTCTGCATATTCTTCCACTGATCAGTAAAGACTGGTAATCTCCCTACATATTCAAGGGTCCCTACATACTTCCTTATCTAAACAGGAAGCAATGGGATCTTGCTCTATTTTCCATGAGGCTCAGGACAACAACACAAGGGATCTGGGACTAAAAAAATCTGATCAGGGGGCTTAGGGGCATTTCAAATCTGCCCAGAAATTCAAAAAACCTCCCACTTGTTCTGGAGGAAAATTCATACATGCCTCCCCTTCCAGGGGGTGATTCAAAAACAGCATCATCTACCCAAACAGTCTCCATTTTTTCCAAATCTACTGAAAGGTTTTTAGAGCAGACCACTCTCCTCAAGCAGACATCAAATGGGCCCCATTAGAGAAAGAAGGCTCCAAGCCTTCTCTAAAAGGGCATCTCATTGATTTATCATTTTCCCCACTTTCCACATCTTTCAAGAGTGTTTAACACCCTTGACAGCTCTCAAGGGCATTAGAATGGTTTCTCTCAGGAAGACTTCCAAATATGTTTTAACCCTCCCAAAAAGGACACTATGCAATTCACTTCTAGTAAAGTGAACTTGGATCCTTACCCTTCTTATCAAGGGAGTGTCAGAATTTCTGAATTAAACCAAGAGGGTTTTAAAACCCTCTTCCATCATTAAAGAATGATCTCAGATCTCTAACATACCAAAAGGGCCTAAACCCAAGCATAGCACCCCAAAGAATACCATCATTGCTCAAACATGCACAGGCACAAATAAAAATTCCTCCATATATGTCACCAAATAAAGGACCTTTGCTCTCTTCAGAATGGGCTCTTGAGATTGCTCCACATACACAGGAGGTGGAAGGATCTCCCAAGTCTGTCCAAGCAAGTCTTGTTCTTTCAATAAACACAAAGAAAGGGATGTATCAGCTTAGCCATCTCGCCCAGTGGTTCTGAGTCCATTCCATTCTCTAAAGTTTGGTTTATGATTGTCCACATCTACAGAAAAGCATCAAATGAATATTGCCAAACCTTGGCTTCCCCATGAATGGAGATTCAAAAAATCAGCTATGAAGGGGGAGAACGGCATTTCTATTCAAGGAGGATATTGAGAAATGGTCCCTCTGAGCAAGGGGAATCCACAGGCTCCATATTAGACCAAGAGGACTTCATCTATCACCCACAAGCCAAAAGCGAACTCTTGAATGTCAGCACTACCAAAATGCAGGTTCCTCATCTCTCAGGGGAGCTGAGAAAATCCAACCTGCTGGACCACCCCAGGCCTCAATAGAAATATTTGCAAATGTCAGACAGGCTCTTGGAATTTCTAAATATACATCAGAGTTACTACATATCAAAAATCTATTCCAGACCTCTGAGTACTACACATTCTCAGAAAGGGATTATGGGACAAGATACATTTACAAAAGGGGATTAAGCACTGTCTCTTGGATGTGGCACATCTATAACAGATGTTCTAGGACATACCTGTTTACACACACAATTTTGGATGTGCCCATTCATGATAAATGCTCTAGGAGAAGGGACACATGTTCACAAGATTACAATACAGTATCCTGCACATCTACAGAAGGGGATTCCTGAGATTCTACCAGATTCTACCAGAGCACATATCCACATAGGAGCTTCACAAAATTGACAAGAGGCTGAGAAATCCCTATATCCCCAATAGATTCAGAAATCTCTCACAAATGCAGAAAATACTATAGACCATTCCCCATCTGTCCAAAGGGATGTCATGCCACAACAATCTCCACAAGGCCTGTCACATACTCCAGAGTCTGTGAATTCTGCCTTATGTGACAAAGGGTCATTGGAATCTATTTTGTCTGTAAAGCTAGTTCTGGGACCTGGCACTTCTAATCAAAAGGTATTATACCGTTCCTCATCTGAAGAAATTATTCTTGGAACTTCCACAAGTAATCAAGGAGGTCATAAATTCCCTACCTGCCCACAAGATTCTTAGACTCCTCACATGTGCCCATATAGCTCTAGGAAATGCCAAGACTACACATGATGCTCTATTAACTTCCGCTAATTCTGAAGCCACAGTCAACACTTGTATATATGCCCAAGACACTTCAAAATGTTTCTCATCTGAGGGAGATTCCCTAAGATATACCATGTCCAAACACAGTGCTGTATAATCTTCTCCATCTACAAAGGAGGGTGTTGTAAATAGCCCTTCTGGCGCCCATCTTATTCCCAAGTAGGCCCCAGACATCTCATTTTTACAGAAAAGAGGTTAAGAGTTGATCCTTCAGAACAAGTGGACTTCAAAACTTTCCCAGCCAAAAAAGAAACTATCAACAACCTCTCTTTTTCAAAAACGTTGGGTTTATTTTCTTTTGCTTCAAAAGAAACAGCATAGCCACGTCTTCTCCACAGGAGAATCACATACCTTCCATTCCTTTACAAAAACTCCATCAAATGTTCCACATCTGGCCAAGAAGCTGTGAAACATTTCCAATGGACTGAAGGGACTCCTGGACAATCCATATCATACCAAGGGGCTCCAGGGCCTACTGTGTCTACCCCACAGGGTCTAGAAATTTCAACATCTGCATTGGGATTTCAAGGAAATTCTTCACCTCTGTCAAGCACTCCAGTACTTTTTCCCCTAACTCCAAGTCCTCCATCCCTTTCCAAATCTAGCTTAGGAGCTGAGGAATCTTCCCGATCTGCACATGGGTCTGAGGGAAAGTCCACTTGTGCACACAAAACTCTAGGACTTGTACCACAAGAGGACCTGACATTTTTCCTATCTTCCAGAGCTTCTAAAGACCCTTCTGTTTCGAATCTTTTTGCTGGAAAATATATATCACCTTCACTATCATCTCCAGTAAGATCAGCATCTTATGAGTTGTACCTAAGAACTTCGCCAAATGTCCATAGGTCTTGGAAACACTCACCATCTTCCCCAAGAAATCTGTGTTGTTCCAATCTACCCTTGGAAAAATACAACCTTTGGAATCTTCCAAAGGGATTCCTGAACATTTCCATCTTCAATAGGATATTCAGGACATTTACCCACCTCGCATTGGAACTCAAACATCTGTTATTAGCAAAAGTAATTTCAGGACATTTCCCTCTGGAAATAGAACCTTATTCATGCTCAACTGGTGTTAAAGGATCTTTGGATTTGCAAAGGCCTCTGAAATTTTCCTCAGTTACTCAGACTGCTGCTGCTATTTTTCAAACTATTCAGGGGACTGTAGGACTTTTGTTATCATTCTCCAGCAAAATGGGAACTTTCCAGTGTGTAAAATAGACACTAAATCCTTTGACATTAGCACAAGCTGTTCTTGATATTTCCCCTTGAGGCCCAAGGGCTTCTGGACAATTACCAGTGGCTCTAGAGCTTTCATTCCTTTCTCCATCATCTCAGGAAACTCGATAATTTTTGCCACATGATCACTGGGGTCTAGCAGTATCTCAATATTTCTCAGGGACCAGACCTTTGATTCCAGAGTGTAAGATTTTGCCCTCACTCCCAGGAGCAGTGAGATATTCTTCATCTTCACAGCAGACTCTAGAACTCTCAACACCTACACAGGGAATTCTATGACATTCTCTTCCTGGTCCAGATGATATGTCATATTCCCTTTCTTCAAAAGGGATCCTAGGATTCCTGCCCACATTATGAGTGGATAAGGGAATCTATATATCTACACTGGAATCTGCAAGACATTTCAAATGTGCCTTAATATTGCAAGAACCTGTCCACTCTGGTCAGGATTCCGTGTGAATTTCCTTACCTGTACAAAAATGTCTTAGATATTTGCCCCTATTTAAAGGCTGTAGGACTTTTACTCTCTGCCCAAAGAGATCAAGAAGTGTCTACCTTAGAACAAGTACCTACCATTCCCTTGGAAGTTGCTAAGGTTTCTCTGATAAACTGGTCCTTTCCAAAGAGCTATAGGGAATTTCCAATGTGCCCAGGATGTTTTAGGATATTTTTCCTCTGCTGTAGGAGTTCTTAAACATTCCCAATATGATCTGAAGACTGGTAAATGCTTGAAATATGCAAAAAAAAACTCCTGATAACTGGCCCACTTGCTGTATGTTTGTAGAGAGTCCTGCCACAGGTGGTCTGCAGTCTTCTTTATTTTGCCATGGGCTTTTGAACATACAATTATTACCATAGAGCCCACAAACCTTTTTACATCTGCTCTAAGACACCTGGAACTTCCACTCTTTACCTAAGAGACTCCAGAATATTTGAGACCCAATGTAGAAATTCTTGAACATTCCCAAATTAACCAGGGGTCTCAAAACTGCTTGACAGCTGCCCATGAGACTCTTGAAAAGTTGTCATCTAACTCTAAGATGGCAAAAGTTGGTCAAGACAAAGGTGGTCTGCAAACCTCTGTATCTGTTCCAATGCATCTTGAATACAGGCTACCTGCTAAAGAGCACAAAGCAGTGGCTATATCTGCTATACCTGTTTCTCTGGGTCATTCACTTACTCTCCAAAAAAATGCTTAATTATTTTTAGCCTTTTTCACTAGGATTCTAGAATCCTGCCAAACTGCCAAAGTGGGACTCAGAACTGGTACACCTTCACAGATTGTTCTGGAATATATCTCAAGTATTTCAGGGAATCTAGAAGATTTGTCACATGTATTAAAATATATAAGACTTTCCTCATTAACAAATGAGGCACCAGAGCTTTCACAATGTGCTGAGGGGGTTGTGGAATCCTCTCCCTCAGCAACAGAAAATCTAGGATTGGTGGCCCTTGACCCAAAGTCTTTAGAAAATTTATTTTTTGGACACAGATCCTTGTACTTGTAGTCACTCTCGCCAGAAGCAGTGGAGATTTTTCTTTTTACCAAAGGGGATGTGAAACTGTACAAACCCACCAAAGATATAGTAAAAGAAAATCATCTCCCAAAATTCCTTGACACGTCCTACTTCTTTGCCTCCTATTTCTTCTATAGGAACAGTAGAGAAAGGAAGCCTGTCCTCTGCTCCACATTCACTCTTTCACACAAGAGACTTTGGGAACTTTCTCATCTGGTCAAGAATCACAAGGTTCTTTGCTATCTGCCATAGAAGGGGCAAACTTGTCACCTTGTGTAACAGATAAACTGTAACCTTCTACATCTAACCCACAGGCCCAAGATACTTTAGTATCTAATAAACGGCCATTGCAAATTTACATACCTTCCCAACAGACTCTGTTTCATTTGCCATATTTGGTAGATGATGTAGAACATTTGTTTATTGCCACAGGGAATGCTCAACTACTAGCAAACAAAATGTTCTTGGCCATCTGTCAACAAGAGGTAAGGCTGTGGGATCTTCTCTCTGTTTTTTTTTAATTTAATTTTCACATTACTTACATTTTGTTAATTCTGTATCCCTGCTGTATCCCTCATTCACTCCCCAATCCCACCATCCCTCCCTCCTCTTCTCCCTGCCCCTTTCCAAGAACACTGATAGGGGAGGACCTCCTCCCCTTTCATATGACTCCATTTTGTCAGGTATTTTCAGGACTGTCTGCAAAGTCCTCCTCTGTGGCCTAACAGTACTGCTCCTCCCTTGGGAGGTGTGGAGGTCAAAGATCCAGTCATTGAGTTTATGTTAGAAATAGACCCTGTTGCCCTTACTATGGGAAACCAATTGATTACTGAGCTATCACAGGTCACATCTGAGCAGAGGTTCTAGGTTTTATCCTCTCACAGTCTTTGGTTGAGTGTCCATCTCAGAAAAGACACTGTGCCCAGATATGTTTGGTCCTTGTGGAGCTCCTATTCTTTCCACTTCAAACTCCCCTTCTTTCATATGATTCCCTACACTCTGCAGAAGGTTTGGTTATGAGTCTTAGTATCTACTTTGCAACAGTGCTAGGTAGAGTCTTTCAGATGCTTTCTGTGGTAGACTCCTGTCATACATTCAATGCATATCCCATTTGTCATTCTAAATGAGGATTGATCATCCTACCCCATGTCCGCTTTCTTGATTATCTTCTTTATTTGTATAGATTTCATTATGTTTATTACATCTTTTAGGTCTATATAAGCAAGTATATTCCATGTTTTTCTTTCTCCTTCTGGGATACTTCACTCAGAATGATCTTTTCTAGATCCCACCATTTGCCTGAAAATTTCATGATTTCCTCTTTTTTGATTGCTGAGTAGTATTCCATTGTGTAGATGTACCACAATTTCTGTATCCATTCCTCAGTTGATGGACATCTGGGTTGTTTCCAGGTTCTGGCTATTACAAATAAAGCTGCTACAAACATGGTTGAGCAAATGTCCTTATTGTGTACTTGAGCAAATTTTGGGTATATGCCTAGCAGTGGTATACCTGGGTCTTGAGGAAGCACTATTCCTAATTGTCTGAGAAAGTGCCAGATTGACTTCCAAAGTGGTTGTACCATTTTACATTCCCACCAGCAATGGAGGAGGGTTCCCCTTTCTGGACAACCTCTCCAGCATGTGTTGCCACTTGAATTTTTCATCTTGGCCATTCTGTGTGTAAGGTGAAATCTCAGGGTTGTTTTGATTTGCATTTCCCTAATGGCTAATGAGGTTGAGCATTCCTTTAAGTGTTTCTCTGCCTTTTTATATTCCTCTACAAAGAATTCTCTGTTTAGCTCTGTTCCTCATTTTTAAGTGGATTACTTGTTTTGCAGCTTTTCAGCTTCTTTAGTTCTTTATATATACTGGATATGAGTCCTTTGTCAGATAAAGGGTTGGTGAAAATTCTTTCCCAATCTGTAGGCAGTTGCTTTGTTTTCATGACTGTGTCCTTTGCTTTACAGAAACTTTTCAGTTTCATGAGGTCCCATTTATTGATTTTTGCTTTTAGAGCCTGTGCTGTTGGAGTTCTGTTCAGGAAGTTGTCTCCTGTGCCATGAGTTCTAGGCTGTTCCACACTTTTTCTTCTAACAGAATTAGTGTATCTGTTTTTATGTTGAGGTCTTTGATCCACTTGGACTTTAGTTTTGTGCAGGGTGATAAATGTGGATCTATTGTCATTTTTCTGCATGTAGCGATCCAAATAAAGACTGGCACCATCTGTTGAAGATGTTATCTTTTTTCCATTGAATGGCTTTGACTGCTTTGTCAAAAATCAAGTATTCATAGGTACAAGGGTTTATTTCTGGGTCTTCTATCCTGTTCCATTGATCCCCCTTTCTGTTTCTATGCTAATACCATGAAGTTTTTATTACTATTGCTCTGTAGTACAACTTGAGATCAGGGATGGAGATACCTCCAGATGATCTGTTGTTTTACAGGGTTTTTTTTTTTTTTTTTTTTTTTTTTTTTTGAGATTCTGGGTTGTTTTGTTTCTCCATATGAAGCTGAATCTTCTTTTCAAGGTCTAAAAAGAATTGTGTTTGTATTTTATGGGAATTGTCTTGAATCTGTAGATTGCTTTTGGCAGGATGGCCATTTTCACAATGTTAATCCTACCAATCCATGAGCACAGGAGATCTTTCCATCTTCTGAGATCTTCTTCAATTTCTTTCTTCGGAGACTTGAAGTTTTTCTCAAACAGGTCTTTCACTTACTTGGTTAATGTCATCCCAAGGTACTTTATGTTAATAGTGGCTATTGTGAAGTGTGTTGTTTCCCTAATTTCTTTCTTGGCCCTTTTGTCTTTTGTGTACAGGCAGGCTTCTTCTTCTTTTTTTTTTTTTAATTGATTTTGTATCCAGCCACTTTGCTGAAGATGTTTATAGCTGAAGGAGTTCTCTGGTTGAATTTTTGGGGTCACTCATGTATACTATCATCATTTGTGAAAAGTGACACTTTGACCTCTTCCTTTCCTATTTGTATCCCCTTGATCTCCTTTAGTTGTCTTATTGCTCTGGCTAGGACTTCAAGTACTATGTTGAAGAGATATGGAGAGAGTGGGCAGCCTTGTCTTGTCCCTGATTTCAGTGGGATTGATTTAAGTTTCTCTCCATTGAGTTTGATGTTGGCTGTAGGCTTGCTGTATATTGCCTTTACTATGTGTAAGTATTTGCCTTGTATCCCTGATCTCTTCGATACTTTAAACATGAATGGGTGTTGGACTTTTTCAAATGCTTTTTTGGTGTCCAAGGAGATGATCATGAGGTTTTTCTCTTTCAGTTTTTTATGTGATGGATTACATTGATGGATTTCTCTATGTTGAACCACCCTTGCATGCCTGGGATGAAGCCTACTTGGTCATGTGGATGATATCTTTGATGTGTTCTTGGATTTGGTTTGCAATTATTTTATTGAGTTTTTTTGCATCAATATTCATAACAGAGATAAGTCTGAAGTTTTATTTTTTTGTTGGGTCTTTGTGTGGTTTGGGTATCTAGGTGACTGTCGCTTCATAGAATGACTTTGGTTATGTTCCTTTTGTTTCTATTTTGTGGAATAGTTTGAGAAGAATTGGTATTAGCAGTTTTTGGAAGTTCTGGTAGAATTCTGTGCTGGAACCATTGGGCCCAGGGCTTTTTTTTTTCCCTGTGGGATCTTCTCAATCTAACCTAGTATATACAGACTTTTCTTCATTTGCACAGGGTATCATTCCTCATTGCTAAATCAGACCCCATCACCTTCCCCTTTTGCTAAAGACCTGCAAGAATCTCTTAAATTTACCAAGGGATATTGGGATGATTGACATCTGATCAAGTTTCATTTGTAACATTGGCATCTACCAAAGGGGCTGGGGGAACTTCAATATCTTCTTTCTCTGTACAAGATATGATAAAGCAGGAACCATAGCACTTTTGCCATCTTCTGAGACCTAAGCATCTAAGCACTATGATCAGGTGAAGAAAATTTCTATTGGACCATTTAGATCACAAAAGTTTTCTGTTTCATCAAAGGGTTCTAGGAATGAGCAAATCTGCACAAGGGGCTTTAGAATATTTACCATCTGCTCTAGTAGCCATCAAATTTCCAACCTTTCATGATAAGGCTAGTAAAATTTCTCTATCTACCCAAGATCAAGTACCTCATTCACCATCTATCACAGATGCCTTCAGACCTTGACATCATAAAAAGGAAACTGAAGAATTTTCCTCTGTTCCTTAGAAAAATTCAAAAGAACCAGTATCTTCACTAGGGGCTGAGGAACATTCTGTAGCTTGCCCATGGCCTACAGACTCTTTGCTACCTAAAAAGGAGGTTCTGAAATCTTTTCTATCTGCCCATGAATCTCTATGTCCTTTGCCACCCACCTTAGAGGTTGTAGAACTTCCCAGATTAACAGCAGGTATCCCAATACCATTGAAAATTTCCCAGAGGGACCTTAGACATTTGTCCTCTATAGAACAGGCAGTAAAGTATTCTATATCAGCCAAAGCTATTAAATAACTAGGTCCGCACCAAAAAAGTTTGGGGAGAAATCATCAGCTGACCTATGTGTTTGGGAGCCTTCTCTATCTGAACCAGGAGATCTAGAATATTTACTTTCTGGCCAATGTCCTCTGAATCTTTCCATATGCTCTCAAGGGATTTTGGATACTTCATCATCTAACCAAGATTTTTCTAGAACATTTTGAATCATCCTGTGGTGAATTGGAAATTCACCCATCTTTCAAAAAGGGTTATGAGTATTTGAAACCTGTGGTATTGCCTGTGGAAGCATTATCTCTTTCAGGGAAATTAGTAATATCTCATTCTGCTCCACAGTCTCTGGTATATTTTCCATTTTTTCAAGTGGCTTCAGACACTTCCCTAAATTTGGCATCTATTCTACCTTCACAAAGGGCTCTTGAAATATTGCCACCGGCACAACAGCCCTAGAAATTCTGGCCACTAGACAGAGGAAAGTGATCAAATTTCCTGGAAGCTGGAAGATAAACATCAATCCAAGGATCTGCACAAAATTTTCCCATCTGGCCAGGGTTGTCTAGCAACTTCACAATCCACCCACCCTTAAACTTTGCATATCATCCCAGGCTATTGTGCATATATCACGGTCACTGCACCAGAAGCCTCAGTACCTTATGCAGCAGTTCCAGAACAATACAGCAATTCTCCACATATCCAAGTGTCACCAGGCATATCCACATAAGTTACAGAGAGTAAGAGTCTATATGAATATGACAAATTGACTCCATCCACTTCTCCATCTGGTCATCATTCAGAAGAAGATAATCTGGAAAAGTCTATATCACTGCAGGGGAGATAGGAGCATCAGCATGTACCATGGGGTTCTAGGATATGCTCCACATGCGAATATGAAGGCTGCAATGTTGCCATCTACACAAGGAGCTTAGAAACATTGTCTGTCTCCTAAAGGGTATCTGGGGTAGCCCATATCTGATATGACAACTATAGAAAATTTGCCATCTGTTGAGAGACTTCTTATAGAGATTCTCTATCTCTGTAAGGAATGCTGAAATAAGCACCATCTGATATAGAAGCTCTGAGTCCTTCTACACATACGCAGATAATAAAAACAACAACAAAACATTTCTTGTCTTCCCCAGGTATTATTAAACCATCCTCTCTACCAGGTGCTCCCAAACATCCACAAATTACTGCAGGGTTTCTCTCAACTGTGCTTTGTAATCCAGGAAACGTGAAACATTATATGATGATCTGTGTTATTTGTCTACTACTAGTCCAAGGTCTCTAGAATATCCATCATCTTTCCAAAGGAATATAGGTCTCTTGCCATGCATGGTAGAATCTCAGGATATTTCTCCATCCATCCAAGGGACTACACGTGCTTTAATATTTCCTCAAAACTTACAGGACATTCACAATATGACAAAGGATATCATATATATTCCATGGGATGTAGAATATTTGCTCCGTAGCCAACCACATACCTACTCAGAAAACTCTGGAGCATTTCCCATATAATCAACAGATTTTACAACATTCATCATCTTCCAAAGAGAACCTGGGACCCTCCAACCTTGCCCAGTGCACACATAAGACATTGTTGAAACTAGGCCATCTGCTCAAAATATTTTAAAACACAAGACTTTTTTAGAGGAGGGTCACATACTTTCTCCATTAACATAACATACTGTACAATATTCAGTATATTTTCCAAGGGCTACTGGACCTTTCATGTCTAGCCACCTATCTCAAGAATATTTACTGTTCACCTCAGAAGAGGTACAATATTCACCACCTGCACCAGGTGCTCAAAAACATCCACTATCTATGTGTGAGCATTTACTATCTTCTCAAGAACCTAAGGAAATTTTCAGAAAAGCAGAGAGAACTTTGTTTGTTCATATCTCTTTCTCATTATGCTGAAACCCTCTAGGACATTCAGCACATTCCACAGGAGGTTTGGAAAATGAAAACATACCCAGAGTACCTTGGGCTATTTTGCAAGTGTGGGGAGGATGTGGTATCCTCTCAGTCTGAGAAAGGGTCTAGAGCACCTTTGCCATCATCATGTAGAGAAGCTGGAAGGTAAGCATCAATCCAAGAATATGCACAACAATTTCCCATCTGGCCAAGGTTGTCTAGCAACTTCACAATCCACCCACCCTTAAACTTTGCATGTCATCCCAGGCTATTGTGCATATATCACACTCAATGCACCAGAAGCCTCAGCACCTTATCCAGCAGTTCCAGAACAATACAACAATTCTCCATATATCCAAGAGTCAGCAGGCATATCCCCATTAGTGATAGAGAGTAAGGGTCTATATGAATCTGCCAAATTGACTCAATCCTCTTCTCCATCTGGTCAAGAGCTTGTGGGAGATTGCATTTTAGCAGAATGGACTCTGAAAATGTCCAAATCTTCCCTAGATTCTCTAGGATATTCTCCCTCTGTGCATTTCTAATCTATGCAAGCTACGTCAGGAGAATCCATATATCTAGGGAAGTGTATGGTACATTTGAAATCAAATCCAGGACCTCAAGGGTGTACCCAAAATGCCCAGGTGCTTTTCAGTACTTTGCCATCTTATCCAATGCCTCTTTGAATAACATTATTGACACAAGGAATTCCAAGATCCTATTCATATCTGAGAGAGGTTCTGGGGTCTTCCATATTCATCCATGTGTCTCTAAAATAGCCTCTTCTGAACTGGGGACTGTAAGAATGGTGTCATCTTCTCAAAAGGCTTCAAAATATTTAACTGGCACCAGGAGGCTCTAAAACTTTACCCATCTCACCAAAATACAGTACCACACTCATCATCTTCACCAAGGGCTACCAGACCATTTCTATGTAGCCAAAAAACTCAGGAAAGTGCCTTCTCTTCACCAGGGCTTTAAGAACATTCACCATATCACATGGTGCTCAGGAATATCCTCTGTGTACTCCAGGGACTCTAGCAACTTTTCTCTCAGCACAGGGGCCTATGAAAATTTCAATGTCATCCCAGGCAAAGGAGCATACAACACAATCTGATGAAGGTCCCTACAAACTTCAACATCTTCTCCATAATTATTAGAATCTTGCAAAATCTTTTCTGAATATTCCTCGACAGTTATCATCTTTCCTGAGCACTGTAGATGATCCTGGGTCTAAAAACGGTACCACTGCAAGTTTCAAAGCTGTTCCTGGCCATGTTCAGGATGTCCTGCCTCAGCACATACAATTTCACTAGTTTTGAAATCTGCTCAAGCTGCTATAAACATGGTTGAGCAAGTGTCCTTTTTGTGTACTTGAACAAACTTTGGGTATATACCTAGCAGTGGTATAGCTGGGTCTGGAGGAAGCACTATTCCTATTTGTCTTAGAAAGCGCCAGATAGCTTTCCAGAGTGGTTGTACCAGTTTACATTCCCACCAGCAGTGGAGGAGGGTTCCCCTTTCTCCACAACCTCTCCAGCATGTGTTATCGCTTGAGTTTTTCATCTTGGCCATTCTGATGGGTATAAGGTGATATCTCAGGGTCGTTTTGATTTGCATTTCCCTAATGGCTAATGACGTTGAGCATTTCTTTAAGTGTTTTTCTGCCATTCGATAGTCTTCTGTCGAGAATTCTCTGTTTAGCTCTGTTCCCCATTTTTTAATTGGATTACTTGGATTGCTGCTTTTCAGCTTCTTTAGTTCTTTGTATATACTGGATATTAGTCTTCTGTCAGATATAGGGTTAGTGAAGATTCTTTCCCAATCTGTAGGCAGTCGTTTTGTTTTGATGACGGTATCCTTTGCTTTACAAAAACTTTTCTATTTGTAATAGCCAGAACCTGGAAACAACCCAGATGTCCATCAACGGTGGAATGGGTACAGAAATTGTGGTATTTTTATACAATGGAATACTACTCAGCAATCAAAAAGGAGGAAATCATGAAATTTGCAGGCAAATGGTGGGATCTAGAAAAGATCATTCTGAGTGAAATATCCCAGAAGGAGAAAGACAAACATGGGATATACTCACTTATATAGACCTATAAGATATGATAAACATAATGAAATCTATACACCTAAAAAAGATAATCAATTGAGCGGACATGGGGTTAGATGATCAATCCTCATTTAGAAAGACAGATGGGATGTGCATTGAACGTATGACAGGAGTCTACTGAGCGCATCTGAAAGACTCTAACTAGCAGTGTTTTCAAAGCAAAGACTCATGACCAAACCTTTGGCAGAGTACAGGGAATCATAAGAAAGAAGGGGAGTTAGTCTGATGGGGAAAGGATAGGAGCTCCACAAGGACCAAATATATCTGGGCACAGGGTCTTTTCTGAGACTGACATTCAACCAAGGACCATGTATGGATATAACCTAGAACCTCCACTCAGATGTAGCCTGTGGTAGCTCAGTAACCAATTGGTTTCCCAAAGTGAGGGGAACAGGGACTATTTCTAACAGGAACTCGATGACTGGCTCTTTGGTCTCCCCACCCCCGAAGGGAGGAGCAGTCCTGTTAGGCCACAGAGGAGGGTTTTGCAGCCAGTCCTGAAGATACCTGATAAAACAGGATCAGATGAATGGGGAGGAGGTCCCCCCCCATCAGTGGACTTGGAAAGGGGCACGGTGGAGATGAGGGAGGGAGAGAGGGAGGGACTGGGAGGGAATGAGGGCTCGGGACACGGCTGGGATACAGAGTTAATAAAATGTAACTGATAAAAAAAAATAAAAGAAAAAAAGAAAAAAAAAGAAAAAAAAAAGAAATCTGCTCAAGCATCTTTGTGATCTCACTTACCAGCAGAAGTGACTTTGAAGACATGCAAATCTTCACAGGGAACTCTAGGCTCTTCTCCATCTGCTTCTGACCCTGGAGTGCATTTCTTATCTTCACTAGCTATACTGGAACTTTATCCATTTTCAGAACCAGATATGAGACCTTTGCAGTCAACTCCAGAGACTCTGGTTTCTACCCCAAATACTCAGATACACTTAAAGTCTTTGCCATCTCAGAGAAGTCCTCTGCAAATTTCTTTATCTGCAGAAGAGAATTTAAGAAACTCTCATGATACAGAGGGTCCTGTGGATGTTCTTTTCCTCTCAAAGCCTCAGGGACTAATTTTATTTATAAAAGGGACTCCCTACTAAGCATCACACTCAAATAGAGAAGCTGTAAAACATTGTGTTTCTTCCAATATATCTCCAAGAACTTATCAGTCAGCCCCACATCCTCATCAGCATCCATCATTTCTTCCAATATTAGTTGATCCTTAACAATCTGAAAAAAACACTCTAGGATCTTATTCATTATCCCCAGGGACTGGAATATATGCTACATGTGTTACAAGTTCCCAAAATTCTGCCAATTTCCTACTTGTAGGTGTACCACAGGAAATATCCATATGTGCACAGAGCACACTGCATGTATTTTTATTCCCCCAAGACCATTGTAATCCTTTAGATTCTTCTTTGAACAATCTGGAAACATAACACTAGTACCAAACAAATGTTGAAAAATTGTCACATGTTTGAGGAAACATGGAAACATCTCCACCTGTCCCATGACCTAGGGAGCCTTGACCATTCAATGTTGTGCCAAAGGGACTTTCAGTACATGCTCCAGGTGATTCAGAACCAGTGTTTACTGCTTCTGATCCTTTAGACTTTACAATATCTACCCAGACCTTTTTGGAACATTCAAGATCTTCCACAAGAAATCAACATTCCCTGTAATATTCCACTAGTGTCCTAGAAACACAATAATCTACACAGGAGTCATACACAATCATTACTCCTGGAAAAGGATTTTGAGCCTTCTCCATCAAGAGTAGCAACTTCAGTATATCAAAATTCTGCTCCAGAGCCTCTGAGACTTATGACCTTTGAATAAGAAAGTCAAGCAAATTTTCACTGTGCTCAAGGACCTGTGCAGGTTCCTGTCTATCTACAGAAGGCAATCTGGGACTGTCTACATATACACACAGGACTCTAAGACTCTTTCCATCTGCCCAATGGCATTCAAAACTTCCAACACAAACACCAGGTAGAGACAAACAGTCCTCTTTTGCATAGAGTACATTTGCACATACACCAACTACTCCCTTGTCTCAGTATTATACTCAAAATGCCCAAAAGAAGGAAGAAACTGTGAAATTAACCCAAGGGTCTCTAAAAGATCTGCAACATGCTGGGATCTTCCAGGATATTAATCATCTGCACAAGGTTTGGAAAAAGAAAACTCTGTTGTAATTCATGGAGAATATGAAGAAGTTCCTGGGGATATTACCATTCTATTCAGGAAACCTTGAATTCCTTACTTTCATTTCTAAGTGCTTTGTTATATTCCATACCAAGAGAAGGCACATTTGGTCTCTCCACACATACAAAAGCTACTCTAGGACCTTGTACATCTTGCTAGGATCCTCTTGTGTCTTTGCACTCTGCCTAACATTTTCAACCAGCAGATCTAACAGCTTCATATTCTTTGGAATCTATGCCATCTTCAAAAGGTCATGTGTCAATTTCTTTATATGAACAATGGGCTATAGGACCTCCTCTTTCTTCAAAAGGAAATCTTAGTTGTTTTCCATCTTTCCTAAAGTTTCAACATACAGCTCCATCTCTTTAATCTTTCAGGAATATATGAATTCTTCAAAAGGGAACATGTTAATCTCTTTATCAGGACAAAGGACTCTTGAACCTACATCATCTATTTCAGCAACTTGGGAAATTTCCATATCTGTTATAGATAGTTCAAGACCTTTGTTAGCCACTCAAGAAGTGGTAAAATCTCTCCTGTCTTCCAAAGAGCCTCTGCAAGTTTCCACCTGTGCAGGTGGCATGGTAGGTATATCCATCAATTCACCAGGGAGTTTGTTAATGTCAACATATTCTTCAGTGACTCTAGGATCTTATTCCTCTGCCCAAATGAAGTTATGAGCATCTCTATCTGTCTCACTGTCTCAGAGATCTCCCCTATCTGAACTGGGTCAAAGAACATGCACATCTACCTGAGAGGCTCAAAAAAAAATTCACCTGCTTTGAAGTGCAATAACACACCTTTGACATACACTCAAGAAGATAAAGGACTCAGGTTAATTCCCTGGAAAGTGTGAGAATTTGCCAATTTGTCAAAGGACCATATAAATTGCTGCCACCACCTACCCACGGAGAAACCAAATCTGCTCTGTCTAGCTCATGAACTATAGCAAACTTGCTATCTGCTTCAAGATCTCTAGGATGCTTTGCTTCTACAATCTACCATGTGGTGAGCCTGCCCTGTGCTATCAAAAGGTTCTAGGACACTCACATCTTCAAAAATTCTCTAGAATCTTCATAATGTGCTAGATTTTCTAGAACCTACACCAAATTCCCAAGAATATCTGGGAAAGAAGCCGTCTTGAACAGATTCTTTGGTACATTGCCTACCAACACAGGTCGTGAAAATGGCTACACCTGCCCAACTGACTCTAGGACATCCATCATCTCAGGGATAGAATGCAGGGAATTTGGCATTTACCCAAGGAAGTGTGGGAAAATTGCTCTCAGCATAAAGTCCCAGGGCTTTCACCAATTGTTCACAGGGCTTCAGAATCTTTGGCATCTTCTATAAACTTTGGCATTTATTAAAGAGTCACTGATAATGCTCAATAACCTGTAGGGCTTTTCATATCTGACCAAGGGATATTAGGACAACCAACATTGCTCCAGGAAACTCTGGAATCTTACCCATTTGCCCAAGAGTGTGTGCAGTCTGCTCCATCTCAAATAGGACTGTTAAGAACTTGGCTAAAAGATCAAGGTTTTCAGAAAATGTCTTCCAGTGCAAAGGTTCAAACTTAGAAAAATGATGGAGGAAAGCCATTGTCTACACAAAGGAATCTGGTGCACTTTATATCAACACAAGAATCTTCTGTTCTTTCATTTTCTGCTCTAGGGATTTACCTATCCCTCTTTGCCATCCCAAAAAGCTGTAGAAAATTGTGTGAATCAAGAAGTTTTAGGACATTCATCTTCTGACTCAGAATATCTTGTAATTTCTGATTATTCCCTGGGGGAAGTAAGAACATCACTATGTATCAAAAACACTCTAGATATTTCATGTGTTCCCCATGGGATGAAAGAACATTCATTATCTGCCCAAGTTTTCCTTGGACTTTCACATTCTTCAGTGTATATTCTGCAAATTTTACCATTTACTCCAGAGATATTAGAAAGTTTGTCATCTACCAAAACCAATTGCTAGTCTTCAGAATGTATTTCACAGACTCTGGAACCTGCACCATCTGTGCCAGTTACTCAGGGACTTTTGAAATATCATGAAGGTTTGCTGGGCCTCTCTCTTTCTGACCAAGAGATTCTGGGAACTTCAACAGCTTTTCTAAAACCTGTGATATTGTAAACAATCCACAAGGTCTCTAGCCATCTCCCCAGGATCCTGAGGGACCTTCCTTTAAAAAAAAGAGTTTTGGGGACTGTCCATCTGTCCACAGGGAGAATTTATTTCTCCCACTGCTCATGAAGACTGTCTGGGACATTCCCTTATAATAAAATAAGCCCTAGGTTTTCTAATTCTACCACACGGATATTGAGAAATATGCCATTTCCTCAAGGGGTTATCAGATATTCTTTTTTTTTTTCAGAACTCAATGGGTTAAATTATATTTGCTTAAGTAGGCTCACATCCCCCAAGTATGTAAAAAAAAGACTCAAGTTCTACGTCAACTCAATGAAGGAGTGTGTCACTCCCAGAATTATTAGAATTGACCTTCAATTCTAGTACATCTCCTAAAGAAGATCTCAGATGCTGACCATCTCCATCCACATGAGGTGGCACTATTTATTCTACTTTGAAGAAGTAAGCAAGATCAAAAGTTTTGAGATCAGATGAAATTACAAAAGTTTGCCATTCTTCCAAAAATGGGAAAGGAATTCCGTTTCTTAAAAAGGTGTGCAAGACTTAAAACTATGCCCAATGGGTGCTTTCCATTTTGGCTCGTGCTATGGCATATTGAAGATCCTCAAGATTTCATTAGGAGTGTCTCAGAAGTCCTCCCATTCCCTCAGGTAACCCTACATCTTCCAAATTTACAATAAATAAATAAATAAATAGATAGATAAATAAGTAAATAAATCAGAAGAGAGCTTCTCTGGCAAACCAGATTTTCATGATTCTCATTCAGAATGTATGTGCTGCAAACTATTCCCTTCATCAAAGAGGGGTCTCAGATATGCTTCATCTGCCAAAAGGAGTCAGAAAACAAAAGAAAAAGAGAGAATAGCACCTTCCATCTCTGCAGATTATAATGTTGACATCTCTCCAATTAATGAAGTGAAACTTAGACATTCTGCCTATCCCCATGGGACTCCCAGACATTCTTCTTTTATCAGGAAAAAAAAAAAAAAAAAAAACAAGGCATGACCTTTACAAGAAGCCACAAACTGTACCTGCAGAACAAGTAGACTTTAAGCACTCTGCAGATGAACACAGTCCCCATGGGGTTGTGAAACCTTGCTCATCTACCCAAGTGAATGACAGACAACTGGTATCTGTGGACAAGGAATTGAAACATGCATGTGATTTATAAGAGATGCAGAAGATATGAGTCCAGTGGGTGCCTCTCCATTTTGACTTCTGCCATAGCATTTTGCACATCCTCAAGATCTCTTTGGGTGTGTCTCAGAAGTCCTCACTTTCCCTGAGATAACCCTATACCTTATAAATCTACAATAAATAAATAAATAAATTGATAGATAAATAAAAAATAAACAAATTAATAAATAAATCAACAGAATGCCTCTCTGGGAAACCAGATTTTAAAGATTCCCATTCAGAATGTGTGTGCTGCAAACTATTCGCTTCATCAAAGAGAGGGCACAGATATGCTCCATCTGCCAAAAGGGGCCAAAAACCAAAATAACAACAGAGCATAGCACTGTTCATCTCTACAGAGAAGAATGTCAACATCTCTCCAATTCATGAAGAGAAACTTAGACATTCTGCCTATCCCTATGGGACACCCAGACATTCTTAGTAGGCAAAATCCAAGGCATAGCCTTTATACCCAAGGTGCCACCCAAACTTTATTGTAGAACTAACTGGAAGACTTCAAGCCTTTTGTAGATGAAGACAATCCCCATGGGGATGTCAAACCTTGCTCATCTCCCAAAGCAAATGACAGACAACTGGATTTTGTAGACAAGGAATTGAAACATGCTTGTGCTGTTTAAGAGAGACAGAAGCTATGAACCAAAAGGGAGCCAATGGCTCTACTTCCAGTCCAAATGGAAATCTTATATGCACCAGTTTGACAATGTAAGGTCACAACATTCAGTGCAATCTGAGAAAATGTAAGACATGCCATATCTCTAGCAGACATGAGATCTTTTCTTACTAACCAAGAGAGAAACAACATTCTGGTATGAATATGGGGCTCCGCTTTGTCAGCTTTGTAATCTTTCTTTCCTGGGAGGACACAGATATTCACAGTTGGTGTCATGTGCATGCAGAGGATCTCATTGAAAAAAGGGAGCTGGAGTTCTAAACTCTCTCCTAAAGGAATTATCATACCTTCTCAGTCTGAACATGGCCTCTCATTTTATATTCTCAAGAAAGTGACATCAGCAATGTTCCCAGTGTTTAAGGAATCCTCATAAGGTTTCCATATGAAAGAGAGCGCTTCTTATATAACCCATATTACAACCTAAGCTTCAGAAAAACTACTTGTCGAAAAAGAGCTTTCAGAAAACAAGTGTCCTCTAATCAAGAGTATATCAGACTGTCTTTGACTTCTGCCCTGGGAAGTCTGAAGCTTACCCCTTATGGCCAATGAGAAATCAGAACTTCCTGCTCAGTCAAATGGGAATTCTAAAGCAGCCCATCTCAAGAGGGGAGCCTAGGCCCACCTTATTTTTACCATGGCATTTAGGCAAAAACCTAAGCAGCCACATAATATTTCACACTAGGTCCATTTGAACAATGGAGTTTAAAACTCCACTGTGTTGGTTTGAGACTGACTCTTTGTGGCCAAGGAAGCATAGGAGCTTCTCTGTCTTTTCCTGGCCAACTCATGTTTTCCAGTCAAGTAAGAGAAACCAGAGCTTCTCCCTCTCCTATTATTGGCTAAGAAATTTACTTTTGGCACCCAAAGAATCCTCAGAGTACTCTAGATTCATTTCCTGTTTGTCATTGAAGACAAATCTCAGCTTGTGTCCAAGGCCATTTTCTTTATATTGTTCACAAAAAAATGTACCTATTCTCCATGCCCACTCATGTCTTCATTTTTCTAAGTTAAAATAGGGTATAGATCCTGGGCCTGTTATTCAAGTTGTCAGAAGAATAAAAAATTTGCTACCAAGCCTACAGTGAAATACTAAGGGATAGGGATCTTCTTGAGTTCTTTACAGACATGGAGACATGGAGTACCTGGACCTCCCCTCTCTAGGAAGGCAAACTGAGATATTCCCCTCTGCCTAATTTTTCCAGTGATCCTTATCCTTTGCAAATCTTGGTCTTTTTTAATCAATGGATGACTGAGTCCTTAAAATTTTGCCTTTGACACAATGGGCTCACAGAACATTACCCTCAGAGCAAACGAACAGGGACTGCTACACCACTAAACAAAGTGCAATGGCCCTTGTTATAATTTTCACGAACTTCCAAAAAGAGAGGCAAATTCTAGAAACAAATGTCCCTTGAATTAAATCACCAGATATGGTGTGAAATTATCAGTCCCACTTAATTTTGGTAGGTTCAACAAAATTCTGATGAGGAAACAATTCCAAAACACCCAATCAAGCTGTTTGCCAATTATGTTATTTATGCTTGGTATTTTGCATATTCAGCTGAAGACATGGCATTCCTAGACTGTGAAGAAGACTTAGAATCTGAGGGAATGCTAAGACCTCATGAGTATGGTAGTCAATTTTCTTTGGATTTTGCATGCTATAAGCATTAGTCTTTCTGTCAAATGGGCTTCATCTTTCCTCCCTGCATGGCACACAGTCCTTACTACAGAAACAAAGAACATTTCTGTTTGTCCAAAGTAGTCTTCAGCATACATTGTGTTTAAATAGGTCCATTCTCCTTCTCAAAAATATGGTTAAAGCCTTAGAACTTTTTTTCTAAATACATGGTTCCAAGGTTTGTCATTCAACCCAAGTCGAACTGAAGCTTCCAAAATAATGTAGATAATAATCTCTGAAATATATAGTCTGTCAAGGGACTTGGCTAAACTATTTTTTTTAAATGCAAACTCTATACACACGCTTTCACTTCAGGGGATCTATGTAAAATCTTCTGCTTCGGGAAGCTACAGAACAGGCCACTGACATGAAAACTCACTCATATGTTCATCTTTTTTCAACAAAACTTTAAATCAACATCCCCAAACAATGTTTTCCTTAGAGAATCCACCTCCGCACAGAGAAACCTCTAAGTGTTCTTAATATCTTCCCTCTGACTTGGGTGGTGGGGCAATCCCAAATCACCAACGTTAAGGAAAATTACACCGAACTGAAGTCCTGGGATATGACTGCAATTATCTAAATCTTCTATGAAAATTTTCTACCTTTCAGAGTATCAACTTAAATGAAAAACTCCATCTGTGTTGTTCTTGCCTCTGCTGTTGATGACAGGCTTGTGGAGGAAACAGAATCAGGGAATACCAACTAAATGTAAGAGCAAAGTGTTCTGATTTTTGTCACGTATGCCTCAGAAACAGGTTTCCTCTCAGCTGTGACTATGTTTGGACCCGATAAGATATTGCTGCAAGTTCAGCCAATTTCCAAGGTAACCTAAGAGATTCATCTTCTGCCTATGGGTTCTGGTAATTGTCTGTGGTGCTATTCCCTCCCAACAAATCTCTTTTTCAAAAATCATGCCAATGACCTTACCACATATGGCCAGCATAGTTTCATACCAAACAGGGCATTTTTGTTTTCATGATAGAATTGATATATACACATTAGGAATTCCAGTAAACTCTGGTTTCAGTTCTCATAGCAAAACATTAGCAATGGATAACTTCAACATTTTTGCCTGGATTTTGACTGCTGAAATGCAAACTACAGGAAGCAAGCTAGCCAGGGACAATTATCCACTCCTTTGGAAGAAGGCATATGTTGCTTCCTCATCTCTTCCAGAATGAACAAAAAAATGAAGATATAAAACTCTGAAAGTTCTTTGATGGGAATGTTCTCCCCCTGTTTAAGATATGAGGGACATTCTTTTCACCAGAGTATGTGATGGACTTTCACCCTCTGCTTGGGAGATAAAATACGTTTTCCTTTTTCAAGAGTTTTCATTCCTTGCACTAGGGCTGATTATTTTCCTCTTTCCCAAAGTTAGCATATTTATTCTCAATATATTGTACAGAATACCAGATCTTTGCTAGGGCTAGGACTATCCTACATATTGGGACATAAAGTATTTTGTGTAATGTGGTATTTATATAGTCCCTTTGCTACTCTGAATCTTATTTTCTTCTCAGAACAAATGGCCCTTATTCATCACACTCTGCACCAAATAGTATTACACATTCCAATATTCTAAATAAGTTTGTGGACCAACTATCTTTCTAAATCCAGCAAGATATTCAGACATTCAGTTTCTCCAGAATGGGTTCTGTGTAAGCTAAGTATATTGAGTAGACTCTCCAATTAGACTCTGTGTACAATGGATACTTTGGCCATCCATCCTTTTCACTATGAGGTTGCAGATCCCATTATATGACTAAAGAATCAATGGAAATTGCTATTTGTTCATGCATCTCACCTTTGCACATTTTAAAAGAATAATTCATATTCAACACCCTCCCCTTTCTAAGATTACAGGCAACTAGTTGGATCTTACTAACATCCGTTTTTAGATAATAGAGCACAAGTTTGGAACTGGAAATCAGATCTCATGCCATATGCATCAAACTTGAGGCATCATCAGTACTAGTAGAAGCACTTAACATGTTCAAAGATAGTTGTGATAATAGCCTAAAGACTTCAAAAATTCACTCAACTTATGCATGCTTGTATTGGGAAATATTCTTGGAAGCAATAAGCAGAACCAGACAATTCTGCCAAAACCTAACATATCCCATTAAATTACCCATCTGAGCAGAGGTGAATGGATATTCCTATTCTGCCCAATATGGATGGTGCTAATCACGCCAACCTAGACATGTGTGAGTACTCCATTGTCAATATGGTCGCAGAAGTTTCCATTTGAGGACAGGTTCATAGAACTCCCCTGTAGTCAAAGTATCTCAAAACTTCCCTCCTTTATTGATGTGGTCATGACAACTAGCCTGGAAAAAAGGAGGCCTTAGTTCTTTCCTCCATCAACAATGTGGATTTAATCATTACCCAACTGTACAAGAGGGAATCTGAAGCACCATCTTTGAACACAGGAAACTCACTAATCTTTTTCCAAGGTAATATAAGACATGCTCATTTGAATAATACTGTGCCATTCTTTGCAGTATGAATTCATGACCTCTCAAGCATCCTGTAGTGTCTTTGACTTAGGTACAACCACCATATATACACTAAAGAATAAAGATTCAATCCTTGTTTTCTTCACATTGCACTTCACTGGTTTCAATCTCCAGGAAGTATGAGGTAGATTTACAGGCAGGATTTTATGTAATGCTCATCCATCTTATGACTAGAAATCGTGTGGCTCTATAGCTTCTGCCCATATATGGAAACATAAAACAACCTGAAGAAGCAGAAGTAGCCATGGACAGCCACTCAGGATTTTTGAAGATGGTTCAAGTTGTTTCCTGAACTCTTCCAAACTCAGCACAAGATATAAAACATTTTCAAGCTATGGAAAAGTGGACAGCCACTGGACATTAATCTCTCTCAATATTAATGGACTTAATTCTCCAATAAAAAGACATAGACTAAAAGAATGGTTGTGTAAGCAAAACTCAGCATCTGTTGTATACAAGAAACACACCTAAGTCACAAAGATAGACATTACCTGAGGGTAATGGGATGGAAGAAGGCTCTCCAAGCAAATGGATGCAAGAAGCAAGCAGGAGTAGCCATTCTAATATCTGATAAAATAGACTTTCAACCAAAATTAATCAAAAGAGATGGAGAAGGACACTTCATACACATCAAGGGGAAAATTCCGTCAAGAAGACATCACAATCCTGAACATCTACACCCCAAATTCAAGGGCAACCACATTTATGAAAGAAACATTGATAAAATTTAAACCACATATAGATCCCCACACACTAATAGTGGGAGACTTTGACACCCCACTCTTAACAAAGTACAGGTAAACTAAACAGAAATTTAAAAATAAAGAAACAATATCTCTAACAGAGGTCATGAATCAAATGGACTTAACAGACATTTAAGGAACCTTACACCCAAACAAAACAGAATTTACCTTTTCTCAGTACCTCATGGAACCTTCTCCAAAAGAGACCACATAGCTGGTCCAAAAGCAAGCCTCAACAGATACAAGAAGATTGAAATAATCCCTTGTATCCTGTCAGATCACCATGGAAAAAAAAAGCTGGATCTCAATAATAACAGAAATAGCAAAAAGCCTACACATACATGGAAACTGAACAACTTGCAACTAAAAGAAAGCTGGGTCAGGGAAGAAATAAAGAATGAAACTAAAATCTTCCTAGAACTCAATGAAAATGAAGACACAACATACCCAAACTTGTGGGACACAATGAAAGCAGTGCTAAGAGGAAAGTTCAGAGCATTAAGTGCCTTCAAGAAGAAATTTGAGACAGTGCATTCAAGCAACTTAATGGCTCACATAAAAACCATAGAAAACGAAGAAGCAGACACACCAAAAAGGAGTAGGTGGCTGGAAATAAACTCAGGGCTGAAATCAATCAATTAGAAACAAATAAAACAATTCAAAGAATCAATGAAACCAACAGCTGGTTCTTTGAGAAAATCAACAAGATTGACAAACCCTTAGCTGAGCTAAGGCTAAAAGGCAGAGAGACACCACCCAAATCAACAAAATCAGAAATGAAAAGGGGGACATAACTACAGACAATGAAGAAATCAAAATTAGGACTTACTTCAAAAGTCTACATGCCACAAAATTGGAAAATGAAATGTACAATTTGCTTGATTGATTTGACATACCAAAGCTTATCCAGGATCAGGTAAATCAATTAAATAGTCCTATATCGCCCAAAGAAATAGAAGCTGTCATTAAATGTCTCCCAACCAAAAAGAGCCCAGAACCAGATGGCTTCAGCACAGAATTCTACCAGACCTTCAAAGAAGAACAACACCAATTCTCTTCAAAATATTCCAAAAAATAGAAACAGAAGGAACATTACCAACCTCATTCTATAAAGCCACAGTCACCTTGGTACCTAAAACACACAAAGACACAACAAAGAAAGAGAATTTCAGGCCAATCTTTCTTATGAACATTGGTGAAAAAACACTTAACCAAATGTTAGCAAAACGAACACACGAACACATCAAAGATGTGACCCAACATGACCAAGTAGGCTTCATCCCAGATATGCAGAGGTGGTTCAATATAAGGAAATCCATCAATGTGATCCACCATATTAAAAAATTGTAAGAAAAAACACCACATGATAATCTCTGTAGATACTGAAAAAGCATTTGACAAAATTTAACATCCGTTCATGTTTAAAGTATTGGAGAGATCAGGGATACAAGGCACATACCTAAACATAGTAAAGGCAATATACAGCAAGCCTATAGCCAACATTAAACTGAACAGAGAGAAACTTAAATCCATCCCACTGAAATCAGGAACAAGACAAGGTTGCCCACTCTCTCCATATCTCTTCAACATAGTTCTGGAAGTCCTTGCACAGCAATAAGACAATTGTAGGAGATCAAGGGGATACAAAGTGGAAAGGAAGAAGTCAAATTATCACTATGTGCAGATGATATGATAGTATACATGAGTGACCCCAGAAACTCTATTAGGGAACATTTACATGTGATAAACACTTTCAGCAAAGTGGCCTAAAACAATCCTCTACAATAAAAGATCTTCTGGAGGTATCTCCATCCCTGATCTTAAGTTGCACTATAGAGCAACAGTTTTAAAAACTGCATGGTACTGGCATAGAAACAGAATAGTGGATCAAAGGAACCGAAAAGAGGTCCCAGAAATAAACCTGCACACTTATGGACACCTGATCTTTGACAAAGACGCCAAAATCATACAATGGAAAAAAGAGAGCATCTTCAACAAATAGTGCTGATCCAACTGGATGTCTACATGTAGGAAAATGAAAATAGAGCCATACTTATTACCCTGCACAAAACTGAAGTCCAAGTGGATCAAAGACCTCAACATAAAACAAGACACATTAAATCAGGTAGAAAAAAAAGTAGGAAATACCCTAGAACTCATTGGTACAGGAGCAAACGTCCTGAACAGAACACCAACAGCACAGGCTCTAAGAGCAACAATCAAGAAATGGGACCTCAAGAAACTGAAAAGCTTCTGCATAGCAAAGGAGACTATCACCAAAACAAAGCAACTACCTACAGATTGGGAACGAATCTTCACCAACGCTTTAGCTGACAAAGGACTCATATCTAGTATATATAAAGAACTAAAGAAGCTGAAAAGCAGCAAAGGGAGTAATCCACTCAAACAATGGGAAACAGAGCTAAACAGAGAATTCTCTGTAGAGGAATACTGAATGGCAGAAAAGCACTTAAATAAATGCTCAACCTCATTAGCAATTAGAGAAATATAAATCAAAACAACCCTGAGATTTCACCTTACACCCATGAGGATGGCCAAGAACAAAAACTCAAGTGACAACAAATGCTGGAGAGGTTGTGGAGAAAGGGGAACCCTTCTCCACTGCTAGTGGGAATGTAAACTTGTACAACTACTCTGGAAATCAATCTAATGCTATCTCAGACAACTAGGAATAGTGCCTCCAAAAGAGGCTCAAGTACACAAAAAAGGACATTTGCTCAACCATGTTTGTAGCAGCTTTATTTGTAATAGCCAGAAGCTGGAGAAAACCCAGATGCCCCTCAACTGAAGGATGGATGCAGAAATTATGCTACATCTACACAATGGAATATTACTCAGCAATGAAAAATAAGGAAATCATGAAATTTGCAGGTAAATGGTGGGACCTGGAAAGGATCATCCTGAGTGACTTTTCTCAGAAGCAAAAAAACACACATGGTATATACTCACTCATATAGACATACAACATAGGACAAACCCACTAAAACCTGTGCATCTAAAGAAACTAAGCAAGAGAGAGGACCCTAACTAAAATATCCAATCCCCATCATGAAAGGCAAAGAGGATAGACATCAGAAGAAGAAGAGAACAGGAAACAACCTAGTAACCTACCACAGCGGGCATCTGAAAGCCTCTGCCCTACAGACTATCAAAGCAGATGCTGAGCCTGATGGGCAACTGTTGGGCAGAGTGAATGGAATTTTATGTACAAACTGGGAAATATTAAGAGTTGGAGAGGATAGGTTCTCCACAAGGAGAGCAACAGAACAAGAAAATTTGAACTCAGTGAACTTCCCAGAGACTCATACTCCAACCAAGGACTATTCATGGAGATAACCCAGAACCCCTGCACAGATTTAGCCCAGGGCAGTTCAGAGTCCAATTGGTTTACGTAGTAATGTAAAGAGGGACTGTCTCTGACATGAACTGACTGGCCTGCTCTTTGATCACTTCCCTCTGGGGGGGGGGAGCAACCTTACCAGGCCACAGTAGAGGACAATGCAGCCACTTTTGATGTGAACTGATGGACTAAGATCAGAAAGGAGAGGAGAACCTCCCGTATCAGTGGACTTGGGGAGTGGCATGCATGCAGAGGGAGGAGGGAGGGTTGGAGTATGAGGGGAGGAGGGAGGAGCTTATTGGGGGATGCAGAATGAATAAAGTGTAATTGATGAAAAATCTTAAAAAGGGGGAAAATACTTCAAGAACCTTAAATGACTTTCAAAATTGGAGGAAAACATGGAGTTAGTCAATTTACATGGAGCACATCTCGCCCCTGGAGGCAATGGTCTCCTGAACCTACTCAGATCTTGGACACCACCACTGCTAGTTCTAGAACTGATGCAGGATGTTCCAATGAGGGGGTTAAGGCTTCTCATAATATTTCCTATAAGCCCACACCTGTTTGTTTATATCCCCCATTTTTATTCATTATTAGCCAGATAGAGCCAAGTAATTTTGGTGATGATACTTGCTTTTGCTTTTTTGCCCAATGCTGGAATGCTAGTGAATTTCGTTATGCCCTGGTTACTCCCATGCCTCCTTGGGTGCCTGTACCCATTGATGCCCCTCACACTATGACTGTCTTCAGACAGAAAAGAAATCTTGTAACTACAGCTGCCATTGTTACTGCCATCTCATTGGCAGGTGTTGGAGCTACCACCATGGCATTAGCCATGTTTCATACTGTGCAGAATGCTCAGACCCTGAATAATCATTTAGCCAATGTAGCTCATGACTTAGATGTACAAAAAGGAATTAATGCTCAACTAAATGGAGGCTTGATGGTGTTCAATCAGAGGATTGACTTCGTGCAGGAGCAAATTGATACCCTATGGCAAATCACTCAATTTGGCTGTCAATGAAAGTATGCTGGACTTTGTGTCACTAGCATACAACATGAGAATTTTTCCTGTGCTGCAAATCTGTCTAAACAATTGTCTAGCTATATTTTAGGTAATTGGACTGGAGAATTTCATACTACGATGGAGCAGCTGAGAGTGGCCATTCTTATGGAAAATTCTACCAGAGTGGATGCAGGACTAGCCACAGGATTATCATCATGGATTGCTGCAGCCATGAATCATCTGAAGGAATGGGCGGGCATGGGAGCATTAGCAGGCCTTCTGGTATTGCTCTCCTTGGTTTGCCTGTGGTGTATATGCAAGATTAGAGTCTCACAACAGTGTAATGCAGCCATGATCATTCAGGCACAGCCATTGAAGCAAGACAGTGTCCCCAACCATGGTTGGCTACCATAAAAAGCTAAAATGTAACGCTCAGGATGAGAGGCTAAACACAGCACTCAGGTTCAGCCACTTTCGACCCAGAGAAGAGCATGTCGGATTGCATGCAGGTTGATGCCCCAGGTTCCGCCTCTGAGAAAAAGGTATCGGACAAGTCTGATGCTCTTTGGGTGGATGACACCTAAATGACCAATGGTACAAAGTCCCAATTTTTTTCTAATACCAGAGATCAGACTTCTACTCTTGCCTGATGCGTCTAAAACAAAAAGGGGGAACTGTAGAGAGCCGCGTAATGCCGCTCCTTAAAGATGGAGCTCTTATCTGCCTTCCACCTTCCAGATGGTGAGTGCTCTCTGTCACAAAAACTCCACATTTGGCTAAGGCTGAGGATCTGGCTTGCTTCCATGTATGTGGACCTATCTGCATTGCCCACGTGGCACGCTGGGGTTGGCTACCCAGAGGCTATTTAAGCTGTGAGCTGGCTTTCCCCAGGGTCAGAAGATTGTTCAAGGTTCCTGAATAAACTGCATTGAAAAAAAAAATTAGTATCCCTCCTTTTGTATACAAAAGACAAAAGGGCTGAGAAAGAAATTATGGAAACAACACCCTTCACAATAGCCACAAATGACATAAGGTGCCTCGGAGTAACCCTAACCAAGGAAGTCAAAGACTTCTATGAAAAAAATTTCCAGTCTCTAAAGATAGAATTAGAAGTAGATATGAGAGGATGGATTGATCTCCCATTCTCATGGCTTGGCAGGATCAACATAGTAAAAATGTCCATCTTACCAAAAGCAATCTACAGATTCAATGCAATTCCCATCGAATTACCAACACAATTCTTTACAGACCTGGAAAAAAATTCTGAACTTTATATGAAATAAATAGAAACCCAGAATTGCTAAAACAATCCTCTACAATAAAAGATCTTCTGGAGGTATCTCCATCCCTGATCTTAAGTTGTACTATAGAACAACAGTTTTAAAACCTGCATGACACTGGCATAGAAACATAATCGTGGATAAATGGAACCCAACAGAGAACCCAGAAATAAACCCACACACTTAAAGATACCTTATATTTGACAAAGATCCCAAAACCATACAATGGAAAAAAAAGATAGCATCTTCAATAAATTGTGCTGGTACAACTGGATGTCTACATGTAGATAAATAAAATAGATCCATACTTATCACCCTGCACAAAACTGAATTCCAAGTGGATCAAAGACCTCAACATAAAACAAGACACATTAAATCGGCAAAAAAAAAAAAAAAAAAAAAAAAAACAGTGGGAATACCCTAGAACTCATTGGTACAGGAGAGAACTTCCTGAACAGCACACCAACAGCACTGGCTCTAAGAGCAACAATGAATAAATGGGACCTCAAGAAACTGAAAAGCTTCTGCAAAGCAAAGGACACTGTCATGAAAACAAAGCTACTGCCTACAGATTGGGAAAGAATCATGACCAACCCTTTATCTGACAGAGGACTCATATCCAGTATACATAAAGAACTAAAGAAGCTGAAAAGCAGCAAACCAAGTAATCCACTTAAAAAATGGGGAAAAGAGCTAACCAGAAAATTCTCTGTAGAGGAATATCGAATAGTACAGAAGCACTTAAAGAAATGCTCAACCTCATTAGCCATTAGGGAAATGCAAATAAAAACAACCCTGAGATTTCACCTTACACCCATGAGAATGGCCAAGATAAAAACTCAAGTGACAACACATGCTGGAGAGGTTGTGGAGAAAGGAGAACCCTTCTCTACTGCTGGTGGCAATGTAAACTTGTACAGCAACTCTGGAAATCAATTTGGTTTGATTTCTTTCTCAGAAAACTAGGAATAGCGCTTCCCCAAGATCCAGCCATACCACTCCTAGGCATATGTCCAAAAGAAGCTCAAGTACACAAAAAGGACATTTGCTCAACCATGTTTATAGCAGCTTTATTTGTAATAGCCAGAAGCTGGAAACAACCCAGAAGCACCTCAACTGAAGAATGGATGCAGAAATTGTGGTACATCTAGACAATGGATTATTACTCAGTAATGAAAAATAAGGAAATCATGAAATTTGCAGGTAAATGGTGGGACCTGGAAAGGATCATTCTGAGTGACTTTTCCCAGCAGCAAAAAGACACACATGGTATATACTCACTCATATAAAAATACAACATAGGACAAACCCACTAAAACCTGTGCATCTAAAGAAACTAAGCAAGAGAGAGGACCCTAACTAAAGCGGTCAACCCCATCCTGAAAGGCAAAGAGGATGGACATCAGAAGAAGAAAACAAGAAACAACCTAGGAACCTTCTAGAGAGTGCCTCTGAAAGTCAGAAGAAGAGAACAGGAAACAAACTAGGAACCTACCACAGAGGGCCTCTGAAAGCATCTGCCCTGCAGACTATCAAACCAGATGCTGAGCCTGATGGCCAACCATTGGGCATAGTGAATGGAATTTTATGTAAGAAATGGGAATTAGTAAGATCTGGAGAGGACAGGGTCTCCACAAGGAGATCAATAGAACAAGAAAATTTGAACATAGGGAACTTCCCAGAGACTCATACTCCAACCAAGGAATATTCATGGAGATAACCTAGATCCCCTGCACAAATGTAGCCCATGGCAGTTCAGTGTCCAAGTGGGTTACATAGTAATGGGAAGAGGGACTGCCTCTGACATAATCTGATTGGCCTGCTCTTTGGTCACTTTCTACTGAAGGGGGAGCAGCCTTACCAGGCCACAGTAGAGGACAATGCAGCCACTTTTGATGAGAATGATAGACTAACATCAGAAAGGAGAGGAGAGCCTCCTCTTTCAGTGGACTTCTGGAGTGGCTTGCATGCAGAAAGGGGTGGGAGGGAGGGATCGGGAGGAGCTTGTGGGGGATTACAAAATGAATAAAGTGTAATTAATAAAATAATAAGAGAATAAAATAAAATTGAAATTCAATAAAACAAAGTATTGACAAAAGAAAAAAAGAAGAGTGGAAGATAAAGAACAGTGATGGGACCTTCCCTTACTGAATAAGGTAGCAGGGAGACTAGTATTCAAACAGAATGTTGAATGGCACTTACCAACTCTCTCCCATAATTTTGGAAAACCCACACCTTTTCCCAACTAGGTTTCAAAATAAATTTTCTCTTTCTCATATTTGGCCCAGGTCTTTCTATATTCCTTAGTTACCTTACTTCTTTTACTTCACTGAATTGAATTGCAGATCTCAGTCCTTAGAAAAGGACTACAACTTTATATCAAGTATGTATTTTACAGAAAGACCGTCAAAATTTGTGATCCTATCAACAATGGATTAACTTCTTTCCCTTCTGAGGAATATGGCCTCAGAATAATTAAGCCATTTACCAAATTTCTGTAGAAGTAAGTATCAGTTGCATTCACGTGTATTCCAGTGTAGTACAAAAGGAAACTCTGATGAACTCTTTCAACACAGCAGCTACAGAGTTATTCCCATAGAACAGTGATGAACAAAGAACCTCTTTGTCCAAGAGGTTCTCATTATTGCAATCTATTCTCTTAGGTTGTTATAAATGTAGCCTCTGGCCATTGAAGCAAACAGTGTATCCTCTTCTTTGCAAGGACAACTTACACTTGAATTCATAGAAAGAGTATTGTGAGGCCAAAGGCACACAGCATGCAAAAAGAAAAGCTAAGAATGAAGATTAGAAAGTCATCTGGCATACGATTTACGAACATCTGTCTTGAAATGCATGGGTTTTGGACCAGTCACCATTGGTAAGTTTCATGATGTCTCAAAGTTTCCTTTTGAATAAATAGAGCTGGGAATTCTATATAGAATTTAGATAAAAATACAGATTAAAATAGAGGTGGATCTAAGCATTTGGTGTAGAGTAAGTCCCGTTGAAATATTATTATCACATATTCTGCACTCAGGTCATAAAATAAATAAATGAATGAAGATTTTAAAAAGAACAATAAACATAGGAAAAATATTAAAAAACAACAAAGAACAATAAACAGTAATTCAAATAACAAGGCTAACAGAGACTGGGGCAACAAAAATGGTGCCAATATGGTTTTGAGTTAGGTTGTCTAAATACATGATATCCGTGTGCAGCTTAGTGTTCTTTTGGAACTCCAAAGAGTATGAATGGGGGAATGTCTGACGCTTTTACCTGCTTTTGGTACTCATTTCTAACTACTGGGTTGCTTCTTCTCCTTTCTAACCAGCAGGGTTGCCTGTTCGTACTTGGTATGAGGTTATTTGGACCAGTCCCATTGTAACTTTTTATACCATATAGAAATCACTGGAAAGTCTGCCGCTTTCTGAAGGGAAACTTTAGATGATTTGATCTGGGAGGAGAAAAGGCAAGGAAGTCCCAGAGCAGCTAAAGTAGGGGAAACTGAAATAACAATGGAGTGTAAGAAATGGAAATAATGATAACTACAACAAAGACCAAAATATAGAAATGAAATCAGGGTCCATCCTTCTGCAAAATATATGAAACAAATGTGAAAAGCAAAGGTAACATAACCTCAGAGTAAAGAATTGGAAAATATTTTTCAGACAAGTTCACCTAAGAAGCAAGCTGTTGTAGCCATTCTGAAAGCCAACAAAATATCCTTCAATCAAAGTTGTTTACAAGAGAAGATATTAGCAGTTAATACACCAAAAAAAAAAAAAAAAAAAGATATAAAGAAGTCTCAGTGAATAAAAACTGTAGCCCAAATGCAAGGGCAGAAACTTTTGTAAAAATATATTATTGAATAGTTTATAAAACTGCTCACATATTTAGTCACAAAACAAATCTTAATAGACAAAAGAAAATTGGAATAATACCCTATATCCTCTCACACCACCATGGATTAAAACTAGATTTCATCAAGCAAAACAGCAGAAAGCCTATGAAATCATGGAAACTCTCTCTATTGAAGAATAGCAGAAATAAATATAGGATTTTTATAATACATGAAAACAAATCTACAACATTACCAAAATTGTGAGAAACAATGAAGGTGATACTAAAAGTAATGCTGTAACTCTAAGTACATACATTATATATGTATGTATATATGTGAAGTGATCATATCAGCAATTTAGCAGCACAACTGAGATTTCTAAAACAAAAAGGAGGAACACTCAAGAGGAATAGATGATCAGAATGAATCAAACTGAAGACTGAATTCAATAAAAAAGAAACAAGGAACAATATTAAGAATTGATGACAGGGAGAGTTGTTTCTTTGGGAAAACTAATAATATAGAGAAACAATTAGCCAAAGTCACTAAATGACTTTGCTTTGTCTTAGAGGCCTGCAAGCCAGGACCCTGACAGGCAATGAGGGTGCATTATGGATCACTACCTGGGATCTTCCAATGCACTAAGCACAAGTTCAGGTACTCAAAGCCTTATGAAAATCAGAGATTCAAAAGAACCAGCTCTCTTACTACAGAGAGCCTGAGACATCTCGTTGTTCCTTTAAAGACCTGAGTCAGCAAAAGTTCCCAGATCTCATAAGGATTTGAAAGAGACCAAGGAAAAAGAAGATCCAATTTCTTTCATGGTTCAAGAGTGCAGGAAGAAGCAACTAAATGAATAGTGAAACCAATCCATTTGGTTTAGAGCCTACCAAAAAGAGACTGGCCTCATCGATTTTGCCCATGCCTGAGAAGATGAAAAAAAGACTGACTTTGTCTGCTTTGCTTGAGGTCAGCCTGGTTTTCATACTGTGTCCAGAATGGCCAAAATTACACAGAGAAAACCAATGTTTGTTGTCTCAAAGAAAGAAAGAAACAAACAAAAATTAATCAAGTAAGAGAGTAAATAAATAAGATGTATTTACTAAAAAAAAAGATATAGAGAGAATGCCCAAATGAATATGGGTTATTGAATAAAACCCTTCTGTCCTTGGAGTCCACAGATACTCACATTTAGCCCCATACTCACTCCAAATGATCCCACTGAAAAAATGAGCTGGAGTTCTAAATTAACCTATAAAGAATATATTAGATGTTTTCAGTCTGACCAGTGTGAACTCACAGTTTTGTATTTTCACTGAAGACATATCCAGAAAACAAAACTACTGTAAGAAACCTGAAAAAGTGTACAACAAGCAAACCAAATGAGTTAGAAACATGAAATCTCCATCAGTATCCTAAATTTTACACTGTGGATGGAATCCAAGATAGAGGCAACCAGCAGGCAAGGTTTCTGAGAGGGAGAGGATTTTAAACTCTGAAATTGGAGACTGGATGTGCAATTGAAAGCAGAAAATTAATATTGTGGCTTCCTGAAAGAAAGGGGATATCACTGGAGCAGGAATATTTAATTCACAACAGGTCTGGGATTTCACTGGGAACAGAGAGGGGGATTTCCATTTTACATGACTTGCTCCTCCTTGGGGGAGCCTACCCACAGCATCAATGAGGAGGAGCACAGAACTCACTGTCTTGAATCCAAGAACAACAGAAGTGGGCATCCTTGTTCCTCGGTGACAGCTCCCAACTCTACCTGCTGTTGGTACCACATCCACAGTACAATCCTTTTGGACATCATGTCTGAGAGTGGCCATATAGATTCATCAGGGCCTCCCAGCCAGTGAGTGTATAGTGGCAATACCTCATGCCAAATAGGCACTTGTATAGCCACCAAAGTCCAGAGCAACTACAAAATCACACAGGTGCACCAGGAACAAGGCCACCTAGGAATGAGGACTTCCCAATAGGTACCTGGACACTGCAGTTCTACAGTTGTAGCTGTGCTTCCTAATTCAGAGGCTGCAGCACCACTGAACTGACTGAGTTCATTCTGCAACATTTGACTCAGCAGGTCCAAACTGTAGAGAATAGAAAGAACAACTGTGCTTTAAAATTTGCTCTGCTAGAGAGTGAATGCACCCTCATGCCCTCAGTGCAAAAAATCCTGGGTATCTCTAAACTGTAGAAAACTCATTGTTTATTGGGACATTGAAGCCCCTGGTCTCTGTATCTACCAGTGGAGTTTAGGAATATAACTCCTAGATCTCAGTTAGAGAATCTTACAAGTAATCAGTAGGTGACTGACATAATCAAGGAATTCACTTCTGCTATCATCACCAGTACTTGTAAAAACTTTAGTACCTGGGACCCCTTCAGTGCCTGCAAGGAGCCCCTCCCTCACATTGAGATCCTCTACATTCACTAGCACCCTGTCCCTTGGGGCTCACTTCCACTCAGAAGCATTTGCACATTCATCTTTCTGTGCCCATGGATATTCCACCCACTGGTACAGCTGATTCAGCAACACAATTGCATAAAGCCATGGACCTCTGTCATCTTCCTGAAGAATTCCCCAGACACCAGATATAGATGTCACCAATCTGAATTGTAGAATCCAAGAACAAACTGAAGGTTACAGTTAAGCAAATAATCAGAGGTCTGCAAAAGAACACATCCAACAAAAATCTGGACAGCATGGCTTCACCAGCAATCCCAACAAATAAATGGATACTCCAACTCATCAGTAATGCAGAAACTGAGGTTAAAGATATGCCTCTCTAGTTATTACTGACACATAAAGAGGAAACAATCAACTTTCTTAAAAAAAAAAACAAAACATTGCCACAGAATTGGAAGCAAAGAAAGTGGAAATGAACAAAGTTTTCCAAGAAACAAAGGCAAATAAGAACAACAAGTAGAGACACAACTGGTATATAAGAATATACAGAATCAGATTGTGAGCCAAGATGGCAGTGCCAGGAGAGCACTGCATCTGAGAAGTGGGCCAACACTATGCAGCGACCAGGAGACTGAACTCTGGGCCATGAAACTACAGTGATCATGTTTACCAGGTGAGGGGAGGCTCCCACGGTGTGGGAATTGGTTGGGTGCACTCTTGCCTGCCGAGCCAAAACCCGGAAGAAATCCCAGGTAACGTGGGCATTGGGTCTCCTGGCTGAAAAGGCTGCGTGTCCAGATCACTTTCCCAGACTGATCAGTGAGCACAAAGGTGCCTGAAACTGGGAGTCCCAGTCGCAAGAAAACCTCACAGGGAAGCAAAGTTGCAAGTCTGATTAAGGGTTACCCAGTCTTTCTACGGAAGGTCTCACAAACAGCGGGTACCCACCGCCATAGCAACTGATCTCACACCATGTTGAGAACTGTGCGCCCAGCTTACCAGTACAGAGGAACAGTGTGCCCCAGTGCAACAGGGACTGGGAACCCATGCCTGGAGAGGGCCCCAAAGGGAAGGAGGAAACCGTGCTGCTGTGGTCACCTAGGCCATGCCTGGGGAAAGTCTAAAGGACTGCAGATCGCAAACACCCAGCCAACACAGATCCAGGCCCAAGCAGGGAGCACAGAGATATTGGGAACCCAGCCCCCACAGAATAGCAGGCAAATGAATGCTCCGCCAGCCCAGAGGCCTGCTTTGTACCAACTACTCCTTACAGACAGAACTGTGTGCCCCAAGACACCAGAGTCTTAGAGTCACTGTCTGGAGAAACCCTCACAAGGAACAAGGAACAAAGCAAAGGGAACGGACTTAGGCAACCCAGTCTATCCCCAGAAAAGGTCCCACAGACTGACCCAACCCAGGGAACTGCTGTACCCTACATAACCTACTGTTACCAGGAGAGCAGCACTCACCCACCACAGATTACCTCTTGGGTTCTGGGGCACAGAGCCCCAACCTCAGACCTACAAAAGACCGGGAACCCTGAGATCAAACCCCAGATACTGCTCCAAGGAGCAACCAGTTATCCCTAACAAACCTGACCAAACCACAGGAAACACAGGTTACAGCAGCTGATCACTAAATTTACAGCAAGAAACCCAGAGGGAAGGCAGCTATTGCAAGGACTTCTCCCAGTGAGAGGAGAGCCCTCTTGACTAATCAGGACCACAGTTACTGCCCAGGTCTCTATGCCTGAGGTGAGTTGTAGCAACTCCTGAAACAACGGCCATCCAGTGACTATCACCAAAAAGTTAAGAAGGCTTCCTTCAGGAAAAAACATCTTCCTGCCAAAGGGATTCTCTCCACTACAAGACTACAGGAACAACCAGAAACTAAATTCAAACAACTAAGAAATCCCAATGGGTAGAGGACAGCATAAAAGTTCAACCAAGAAAAGCCAGAGTAATATGGCATCTCCAGAACCCAGTTATCCAGGGGCAAATAGCCCTAGACAGTGCAGCATAACTGAAATTCAAGGAGATGACCTAACATCTATGCTCATGAGGAAGATAACAGAGGAAACAAATAAAATATGAAAAGAAATACAGGAAGCTGCAGCCAAACAGTCTGTGGACTTTAGAGAGGAAATGCTTAAATCACTGAATGAAATAAAAGAAACAGTGGATTTTTCAAACAAACAGCTGAAGGAATTCATGGAAAAACATGAAAATATAGTCAGACAGGTGAAGGAAACCAAAAAAAAAATAGCTCAAGTCCTGAAGATACAATAGGAAAAATTAAAACAAAACACACAAACGGAAGAAATTGTGGAGAGAAAGAACTTAGGGAAGAAAGCAGAAACTACAGAGGTTAGCATAACAAATAGGCTACAAGATATGGAAGAAAGAATCTCAGCTGTGGAACATACAATGGAAGAAATAGATGTATCTGTCAAAGAAAATGTTAAATCTGAAAAATTCGTGAAACAGACCGTCCAAGAAATTCAAGACAACATAAAAAGACAAAACCTATGAATAATAGGAATAAAGGAAAAAGAAAATTCCTTGTAACAAGGCCCAGAATATATCTTCGACAAAATCATTGAAGAAAATTTCCCCAACATAGACGAGAGGCCAATAAGAATACAAGAGGCCTATAGAACACCCAATAAATTAGACCAGAAAAGAAAATCCTCCCACCACATAATAATCAAAACTGTAAGTATACAGAACAAAGAAAAAATACTAAAAGCTGCAAGAAAAAAAGGCCAAGTAACATAAAATGGCAAACCCATTAGTATCACTCCTGACTTTTTCAACAGAGACTATGAAAGAGAGAAGGGCCTGGAAGGATATCATGCAGACCCTAAGAGAACACAGATGTCAGCCCAGGCTACTCTACCCAGCAAAATTCTCAGTCCTCATAGACGAAGAAAACAAGATATTCAATGACAAAAACAAATTTCAACAATACCTACAAACAAGTCCAGCATTAGAGAAGACACTAGAAGGGAAAATACAACCCAAGAAAACAAGCTACATCCAAGAAAACACAGGAAATAAATAACCCCACTACAGTAAAACAAAAAGCAACCAAGCACACAACTGTATGACCACAGCCATTATCAAAGTCAATGGATTTAACAGCCACTGGTCATTAATTTCTCTCAATATCAATGGACTTAATTCTGCAATAAAAAGACACAGACTAACAGAATGGAAGTGTAAACAAAACCCAGCAATCTGTTGTATACAAAAAACACACCTAAGTCACAAAGATAGACATTACCCTAGGGTAAAGGGTTGGAAGACAGCTGTCCAAGCAAATGGATGCAAGAAGCAAGCAGGAGTAGCCATTCTAATATCTGATAAAATAGACTTTCAACCAAAATTAATCAAAAGAGATGGGGAAAGACACTTCATACGCATCAAGGGAAAATTCCAAAAAGAAGACATCTCAATCCTGAACATCTATGCCTCAAATACAAGGGCAACCACATTTGTGAAAGAAACATTGATAAAACTTGAACCACAGATAGGTCCCCACACACTAGTAGTGGGAGACTTCAACACCCCACTTTCAACAAAGGACAGGCCAACTAAACAGAAATTAAACAAAGAAACAATATCTCTAACAGAGGTCATGAATCAAATGGACCTAACAGACATTTACAGAACCTTACACCCAAACACAAAAGAATTTACCTTCTTCTCAGCACCTCATGGAACCTTCTCCAAAATAGACCACATAGTTGGTCATAAAGCAAGCCTCAACAGATACAAGAAGATTGAAATAATCCCTTGTATCCTGTCTGATCACAATGGAATAAAGCTGGACCTCAATAACAAGAGAAATAGAAAAAGCCTACACATACATGGAAACTGAAAAAAATTTGCTACTAAATGACAGATGGGGCAGGGAAGAAATAAAGAAAGAAATTAAAATTTTTCTGGAACTCAATGAAAATGAAAACACAACATACCCAAACTTGTGGCACACAATGAAGACAGTGCTAAGAGGAAAGTCCATAGCACTAAGTGCCCTCAAGAAGAAATCAAGACAGCACATTCAAGCAACTTAATGGCTCACTTAAAAACCCTAGAAAAAGAAGAAGCAGACACACCAAAAAGGAGTAGATGGCTGAAAATAATCAAATTCAGGGCTGGAATCAATCAATTAGAAACAAAACAATTCAAATAATCAATAAAACTAAGTGCTGGTTCTTTGAAAAAATCAACAAGATAGACAAACCATTAGCCAAGGTAACTAAAAGGCATAGAGACACCACCCAAATCAACAAAATCAGAAATGAAAAGGGGACATAACGACAAACACTGAGGAAATTCAAACAATAAATAGGACTTACTTGAAAAGTTTATATGCAACAAAATTTGAAAATTTAAATGAAATGGACAATTTTCTTGATCGATTCCACTTACCAAAGGTAAATCAGGACCAGGTAAGTCAATTAAACAGTCCTATATCCCCCAAGGAAAAAGAAGCAGTTATCAAAAGTCTCCCATCCAAAAAAAGCCCCGGACCTGATGGTTTCAGCTCAGAATTCAACCAGACATTCAAAAAAGAGCTAACTCCAATTCTCTTCAAACTATTCCACAAAATAGAAACAGAAGGAACATTACCAAACTCATTCTATGAATCCAAGGTCACCTTGGTACCTAAAACACACAAAGACCCAACAAAAAAAAAAAAGAGAGAGAGAGAACTTCAGGCCAATCTCCCTTATGAACATTGATACAAAAATACTGAACAAAATAATCAGAAACCAAATACAAGTACACATCAAAGATGTCATCCACCATGACCAAGTAGGCTTCATCCCAGGTATGCAGTTGTGGTTCAATATATGGAAATCCATCAATGTGATCCACCATATTAACAAACTAAAAAAAAAAAAAAAAAACAAAAAACAAAAAAAACAAAAACACATGATAATCTCCCTAGATGCTGAAAAGCAGTTTACAAAATCCAACACCCATTCATGTTTAAAGTATTGGAGAGATCAGTAATACAAGGTACATATCTAAACATAGCAAAGGTGATATACAGCAAGCCTATAGCCAATATCAAAGTGAACAGAGAGAAACTTAAAGCAATCCCACTGAAGTCAGGGACAAGACAAGGCGGCCCAGTCTCCCCATATCTCTTCAAAATAGTTCTGGAAGTCCTTGCTAGAGCAATAAGACAGTTGAAGGAGATCAAGGGGATACAAATTGGAAAGGAAGAAGTCAAATTATCACTATTTGCAGATGATATGATAGTATACATGAATGACCCCAAAAACTCTACCAGGGAACTCCTACAGCTGATAAATACCTTCAGCAAAGTGGCCAGATACAAAATTAACTAAAAAAAAAAAAATCAGTATCACTCCTGTATACAAAATATAAAAGGGATGAGAAACAAATTAGAGAAACAACACCCTTCACAATAGCCACAAATGACATAAAGTACCTTGGTGTAACCCTAACCAAGTAAGTCAAAGACTTATATTAAAAAAAAAAAAATTCAAGTCTCTGAAGAAAGAATTAGAAGAAGATATGAGAAGATGGAACAAACTCCCATGCTGATGTCTTTCCAGTATTAACATAGTAAAAATGGCCATCTTACCAAAAGTAATCTACAGATTTAATGCAATTCCCATCAAATTGCCAACACAATTCTATTTTTCTCTTTTCTTTTTGAATGCAGTTTATTCAGGAACCTTGAACAATCATCTGACCCTGGGGAAAGCCAGCCCACAGCTTAAATAGCCTCTGGGTAGCCAACTCCAGTGTGCCACGTGGGCAATGCAGATAGGTCCACATACACGGAAGCAAGCCAGATCCTCAGCCTTAGCCAAAGATGGACTTGTTTGTGACAGAGAGCACTCACCATCAGGAAGGTGGAATGCGGAAACCAGCTCCATCTTTAAGGCACAGCATTACACAGCTCTCTACAGTTCCCCCTTTTTGTTTTAGACTCATCAGGCAAGAGTAGAGGACTGATCTCTGATATTAGAAATAAATTGGGACTTTGTACCAAAGTTCATTTAGGTGTCATCTACCCAAAGAGCATCAGACCCCTCAGATAACTTTTTCTCAGAGGGGGGAACTGGGGAATCAACCAGCATGCAATCAGACATGCTCTTCTCTGGGTCGAAAGCGGCTGACCCTGAGTGCAGTGCTTAGCCTCAAATCCTGAGCATAACATTTTAGATCCCATGTTTGGGGAGACTATCCTGCTTCAATGGATGTAAAGGCCTGAATGATCATGGCTGCATTACGCTGTTGTGAAACTCTAATCTTGCATATACACCACAGGCAAACCAAGGAGACCAACACCAGAAGGCCTGCTAATGCTCCCATGCCCAACTATTCCTTCAGATGATTCATGGCTGCAGCAATCCAAGATGATAATCCTGTGGCTAGTTCTGAGTCCACTCTGGTAAAATTTACCATGACAATGGCCACTTTCAGCTGCTCCCTCATAGTATCGAATACTCCAGTCCAATTACCTAAAATATAGCTAGACAATTGTTTAGACAGAGTTGCAGCACAGGAAAAATTCTCATGTTGTATGCTAGTACAACACAATTCTTTACAGACCTGGAAAGAAAAATTCTCAACTTCCTATGGAATAACGAGAAACCCAGAATTGCTAAAACAATCCTCTACAATAAAAGATCTTCTGGAGGTATCTCCATCCTTGATCTCAAGCTGTACTATAGAGCAACAGTTTTAAAAACTGCATGGTACTGGCATAGAAACAGAATGGTGGATCAAAGGAACCAAACAGAAGACCCAGAAATAAACCCACACACTTATGAACACCTGATATTTGACAAAGATGACAAAACCATACATTGGAAAAAAGATAGCATATTCAACAAACTGTCCTGGTCCAACTGGATGTCTACATGTAGAAAAATGAAAATAGGTTCATACTTATCACCCTGCACAAAACTGAAGTCCACGTTGATCAAAGACCTCAACATAAAACAAGACAAATTAAATCAGGTAGAAAAAATAATATGGGTAATACCCTAGAACTCATTGGTACAGGAGAAAACTTCCTGAACAGAACACCAACAGCACAGGCTCTAAGAGCAACAATGAATAAATGGGACTTCAAGAAACTGAAAAGCTTCTGCAAAGCAAAGGACACAGTCATGAAAACAAAGCTACTGCCTACAGATTGGGAAAGAACCTTCACCAACCCTTTATCTGACAGAGGACTCATATCCAGTATATATAAAGAACTAAAGAAGCTGTAAAGCAGCAAACCAAGTAATCCACTCAAAAAATGGGGAAGAGAGCTAAACAGAGAATTCTCTGTAGAGGAATATTGAATGGCAGAGAAGCACTTAAAGAAATGCTCAACCTCATTAGCCATTAGGGAAATACAAATAAAAACAACTCTGAGATTTATCTTTACACCCATGAGAATGGCCAAGATTAAAAACTCAAGTGACAGCACATGCTGGAGAGGTTGTGGAGAAAGGGAAACCCTTCTATACTGCTGGTGGGAGTGTAAACTTGTACAACCCCTCTGGAATTCAATCTGGCGCTTTCTCAGACAACTAGGAATAGTGCTTCCTCAACATCCAGCCATACCACTCCTAGGCATATACCCAAAAGAGGCTCAAGCACACAAAAAAGGACATTTGCTCAACCATGTTTGTAGCAGCTTTATTTGTAATAGCCCGAAGCTAGAAAGAGCCCAGGTGCCCTTCAACTGAAAAATGGACGCAGAAACTGTGGTAAATCTATACAATGCAGTATTACTCAGCAATGAAAAATAAGGAAATCATGAAATTTGCAGGTAAATGGTGGGACCTGGAAAGGATCATCCTGAGTGTGTTGTCCCAGAAGCAAAAAGATACACAGGGTATATACTCACTCATATAAACATGCAACATAGAATAAACCCACTAAAATCTGTACATGTAAACATACTAAGCAAAATAGAGGACGCTGACTAAAATGTTCAATCCCCATCCTGAAAGGCAAAGAGGATGGACATCAGAAGAAGAAGAAAACAGGAAACAACCTAGGAACCTGCCACAGAGGGCCTCTAAAAGCCTCTGTCATGCAGACTGTGAAAGCAGATACTGAGTCTGATGGCCAACTGACAGGCAGAGTGAATGGAATTTTCTGTAAGAAGTGGGAAATAGTAAGAGCTGGAGAGGACAGGAACTCCACAAGGATAGCAACAGAACAAGAAAATTTGAACACAGGGAACTTCCCAGAGACTCATACCCCAACCAACTACTATTCATTGGAATAACCTAGAAACCTGACAATGCAGCCACTTCTGATGAGAACTGATAGACTAAGAACAGAAAGAAGGAGAGAAGGACCTCCAGTATCAGTGGACTTGGAGAGAGGCATGCATGCAGAAAGGGGGGGGTGGGACCTGGAAGGGAGGAGGCTTGTGGGGTGATACAAAATGAATAAAGTGTAATTAATAAAATTAAAAAAATAAATAAAAACTGCTTGGTATTGGCAAAGAAACAGAAGGTTGGATCAATGGAACTGAATAGAAGACCCAGAAATAAACACACATGCCTAAAAATACTTGATTTTTGAGAAAGAGGCCAAAGTCAGTAAATATAAAAAAAAAAAAAAAAACACACAGCATCTTCCTCAAATTTTGCAGCTCCATCTTGATGTTTACATGCAGAAAAATGAAAATATATCCATATTTTTCACCCTGCCACATATTAAAGTAGAAATGGAACAAAGACCTCAACAACACACCAGATACTCTAAATCAGCTTGAAGAAAGTGCTGGGAAAAGCCTAGAGCTTATTGGCACAGGAGACATCTTCCTGAAAGCAAAGCACACTGTCATCCAAACAAAACAAGAGCCTACATATTGGAAAAGGATCTTCACCAAATCTATATCTGACAAAAGGCTGCTTTTCAGAATATATAAAGAACTAAAGAAGTAAAAAAATCAGTAAATCAAGCAATCTAATAAAAAATGAGTACTCAGCAAAACAAAGAATTTTCTGAAGAGGAGTATAGAATGGTTGAGAAACACTCATAAAGATGCTTCTAAGCCTTTCTCTCAAGCATTCTCTTTCTAAGCATTTCTCTTTTTGTCAAAGAAAGACAAATCAAAATGACCCCGAGATTTCACGTTATCTCCATAGGAATGCCAAAGAACAAAAACTCAAGTGACAAAATATGCTGGAGTTTATGGAAATGGGAGAACCCTGCTCCATTTCTGGTAGGAATATAAACTTTTACAAGCACTTTGGAAATCAATCTGGTAGGTTCTCAAACAATTATGAGTACTGCTTCTCAAGAACCAGCTATCCCATTCCTAGGCATATATCCAAAAGTTGTTCAAGTACAGAAGGGCATTTACTCAACCATATTTGTGGCAGCTTTATGCATAATAGCCAGAGCTGGAAATAATCCACATATCTATCAAAATGGAATGGACACAAAAATTATATTACTTTTAAACAATGAATAATTTTCAACTATTAAACCCATGGAAATAATGAAATTTGCAGTCAAATGGTGGAATCTAGAAATGAACATCCTGAGTGAAGTATTCCAGGAGTAGGAAGACCCACAGAATATATTCAATTATAAGAGGGAACTAGACCTATAAAGATAGGATAAAAAGACTCACATCTGTACACGTAAATAAAATAAAAAAGAAAGAGGACAGAGGGTAATATGATCAATTCTTACTTAGAAAAAACAATGGGATAGACATTCGAAATAGGAGAAAACAAGTAACAGGACAGGAGCCTACCTCAAAGGGCCTCTGAAAGACTCTACCTAGCAGTGTATCAAGCAGATGCTTAGACTCAAAACCAATCTTCAGCAGGGTACTGGGAATTATATTGAAGTTGTTTTATTTTTAATTTTATTTCACTCAATTTGCATGCCTGTCATAGTTTCCTCCCTTCTCTCTTCCTTTCGCCCTCTCCTGCACCCTTGTCCATGTTTCCCTAACTGTGTTCTACTCTTACCCAACCAACCCCATGTTCTTTCACCAAATCATAAGAAGTCCATGGCCTGGGACACCCTTTAGTGTCCCAAAACCTCCATGGCCTGGGCTTCCCTTAAGGTCACCCCAACTTGAGTATGACCTCTCACTCCAATCTGGCAAGTACTTGAGCAGCAACAAACATCTGGACTTTACACCAGAGGGCATCATCTGAAGTAATTGTTCTTGGAACTTCCACAAGTAACCAAGGAGGTCTAATAAAGTCCCTACATGCTCACAAGGCTCTTAGAGGTCTCACATGTGCCCATGAAGCTATAGAAAATGCCGAGCCTGCACATGAAGCTCTATTAACTTCCCTCATTCTGAAGCCACAGTCAACACTTGTATATATACCCAAGACACCTCAACATTTCCCCATCTGAGGGAGATTCCCTTAGATCTACCTCTAACACAGTTCTGTACAATCTTCCCCATCTACAAAGGAGGGTTTTGTGAATAGCCCTTCTCAGGGGGGGAAAATTAGACACACAACCTTTTCCTAAGTGGGCCCCACATATTTCCTTTTACTAAAAAGAGGTTAGAAGTTGATCCTTCCAAACAAGTAGATCCTTCCAAACAAGTAGACTTCATAACTTTCCCAGCCAAGGAGGACACTTTTAACAACCTCTGTTTTGCAAAAAGGATGAATTTATCTTCTTCTGCTTCAAAAGATACAGCAATAGTAACAACTCCTCCACAGAAAAATCACACACCTTCCATACATTTCCTAAAGTCCATCAAATGTTTCACATCTGGCCAACCAGCTCTGAAACGTTGCCAATCTAATCAGGGGCCTCCTGGAGAATACATATAATCCCAAGAGGCCAAAGGGCTTACATTGTCTACCCCACAGGGTCTAGAAATTTCAACATCTGTCTTGCGAATTCAAGGAAATTCTTCACCTCTGTCAAACACTACAGTAATTTTTCCACTAACTCAAAGTCTTCCATCACTTTCCAAATCTGAATTAGGAGCTGAGGAATCTCTGAACCTCTCTGAACCTGGGACTGAGGGAAAGTCCACATGTGCACATAAATCACTAGGACTTGTATCACAAGAGGTCCTCACATTATCTGTATCTTCCAGAGCATCTAAAGACACTTTTGCTTCCTATCTTCATGTAGGAGAACATTTATCCCCTTTCCTAGCATCTTCAGTAATATCTCGATCTAATAAAGAGTACCTAAGAATGTCACTAAATGTCTGTAGGTCTTGGAAACACTCACCATCTGCCCCAAGAAAGCTGTGTTGTTCCAATCTACCCTGGGAACAATTCAACCTTTACAATCTCCCCAAGGGTTCCTGATCATTTCCATTTGCACTAGGATATTCTGGACATTGGCCCCACATCTCAGTGGAACTCAAAAATCTCTTATTAGCAAAAGTAATTTCAGGATATTCCCTCCAAGATCAAGAGCCTCTGGAAATAGAACCTTCTTCATGCTCAACTGGTGTTAAAGGATCTTTGGATTTGCAAAGGCCTCTGAAAATTTCCCCAGTTACTCAGACTACTGATGGTATTTTTTCCAACTCTCCAGGAGGCTCTAGGACTTTTGTAATCATTCCCCAGCAAAATGGAAACTTTTCAACTGCACAAGAGATGCTAAAACCTTTGCAATCAGCACAATATGCTCCTGAAATTTATCCTCTGGGCCAAAGGGTTCCTGGACACTTACCAGTGTCTCCAGAGCTTTCATTCATTTATCCATCAACTCAGGAGACTCCATTATTTTTGCCACATGATCACTGGGCTCTAGAAGTATTTCAATATTTCTCAGGGACCCAAACTTTGATTACATCTACCCAATGTCAATACAAATGTCCATCAGTCTCAGAACAGAGTGTAAGATCTTTGCTCTCTCTCCAAAAAGCAGTGGGATATTCTTCATCTTCACAACAGACTCTAGAACTCTCAACACCTACACAGGGGATTCTAGGACATTCTCTACATGGTTCAGGTGATATGGCACATTCCCTTTTCCAAAGTCATCGTAGGTCTCCAACCCACAACAAGGGATAAGGGAATCTATTTTGAGACCCTGGGCTCTACAAGATATTTCACAGGTGCCTTAGTGTTGCAAGAACCTTTGCTTTCTGGTCAAGATCCTGTGGTAATTTCCTTACCTGTATAAAAAAGTCTTAGATATTTGCCACCTGCTTCAAAGGCTGTGGGACATTCATTCTCTGACCAAAGAGATCAAGAAGTGTCCACCTTAGAAAAAGGAACTACCAGTCCCTTGGAAGCTGCTGAAATGGCACTGATAAACTCTTGTTCTTGCCAAAGAGATATAGGGAATTTCAAATATGCCCACGATGTTTTAGGACATTTTTCCCATGGTGTAGGAGTTCTTAAACATTACAAAATGGATCTGGAGACTGATAAATACATAACATATGCAAGAGCACCTCCTGGAAACTGTCCCTCTCACTGTATGTTTGTAGAGAGTTCTGCCACATTTGGTCTGCAGTCTTCCTTATTTTCTCCAAGGGCTCTTCAACATACAATTATTGCCACAGAGTCCCCAAACCATCATATATCTGCTCTAGGACATCTGGAACTTCCACTCTCTACCCAAGAGACTCCACAACATTTGAGACCTAATATAGGATCCCGGGAACATTCCCAAATTAACCAGGGGACTCAAGACTGCTTGACATCTACCCATGAGACACTTGAAAAGTTGTCATCTAACTCTAAGATGGTAAAAGTTGGTTATGACAAAGGTGGTCTGCAAACCTCTTTATCTGCTCCAATGGATCTTGCACACAGGCTGCTTGCCAAAGAAGTGCCTACATGTGCAGCTGATTTTTCTGGGTCATTCACTAACTCTCCAAAAAATGCCAAATTATTTGGAGCCTTTTTCACTAGGAAATCTGGAATCTTGCCAATCTGCCAAGGTGGGAATCAGGACTGGGACACCTTCACAGATTGTTCTGGAATCTACCCCAAGTATTTTAGGGAATCAAGAAGATTTGTCACATGTGATAAAAGATATGAGACTTTCCTCATTAACAAAAGAGACACCAGAGCTTTCACAATGTGCTGAAGGGCTTGTGGAATCGTCTTCCTCAGCAACAGAAACTCTAGGATTGATGGTCCTAGTCAAAAATCTTTAGACAATTTCTTATTGGGACAAGGATCCTTACAATTGTAGTCACCCTCACAGGAAGCATTGGAGATTTCTCTTTCTACTGAAGATGCTTCAGACCATGCCATTTTAAAGAGGAAACTGAAAAATCTTTGCTCTGTTCCTTAGAAAATTCAAAAGAACCAGAATCTTCAAAAGGGGCTGAGGAACCTTCTTGTAGTTTGCCCTTGGTAGAATCTTTACTACCTACATAGGAGCCTCTGAAATCTTTCCTATCTTCTCATGAAACTTTGTGTCCTTTCCAGCCACACTAGAGGATGTAGAACTTCCAAAAATAACACCAGGTATACCTACTCAAAAGAAAATTTCCCAGAGGGATCTCAGATACTTGTCCTTTATAGAACAGTCAGTAAAACATATTCTATATCAGCCAAATCAATTATGAAAACCTGGTCCTTACTGAAAAGGTGTGAGAGGAATCATCAGCTGACCTATGTGGTCTGGAGCGTTCTCAATATTGACCAGGATTCTAGAACATTTACTTTCTGCCCAATGGCCTCTGAAACTTTCCATATGCTCTCAAGGGATTTTGGATCCTTCAGCACCTAACCAATGTCTATAGAACATTCTGAATCATCCTGTTGTGGAGTGGAAATTCACCCATCTTCCAAAAATGGGTCATGAGTCTTTGAAACCTACAGTAGTGCCTGTGGAAGCATTTTCTCTTTCAGGGAAATCAGTAATGTCTCATTACTCCACAGTCTCTGGTGCATTCTCCATTATTTCCAGTGACTTTAGCCACTTCCCAAATTTGGCACCTATGCTACCTTCACAAAGGGCTCTTGAAATGTTGCCACTGGCACAAGAGTCCATAGAAATTCTGGCCTCTAGCAATGGAAAATAATTGTTTTCATTCAAAAGAAGATAATCTGGAAAAGTCTCTATCAGTGCAGGGGAATGTAGGCCTTTCAGCATGTACCATGGGCCTCTAGGATCTGCTCCTTAAACGAATATTCAACCTGAATTGTTGCCATCTAAACAAGAGGCTGAGAAACACTGTCTGTCTCCTAAAGGGGCTCTGGGGCAGGCCATAACTGATACCATGACTCCAGAAAATCTGCCAGCTGAGCTGAGAATTATGAAAACTTCTGCTTTTTGGAAGTGTTATAGAGTTTCTCTATCTCTGCAAGGAATGCTGAAACATGCACCATCTGGTACAGAAGCTCTGAGTCCTTCTTCACAAACAGAGATAATAAGAACAACAACAACAAAACCTTTTTTGAACTTCCCCTGGTATTGTTAAACCATCATCTGCACCAGGTGTTCCAAAACATCCCCAAAGTACTGCAGGGCTTCTCTCAAATGTGCTATGTAATCCAGGAAACCTGGAACATTCTATACCAAACCAGCAAACTCTTTGTAATTTGTATACTACTCCAGGGTCTCTAGAACATACAACATCTTTCCAAAGGAATCTAGGTCTATTGTCATGCATGGTAGAATCTCAAGATTCTTCTCCATCTGTCCAAGGAACTACATGCTCTTTTATGTAGTCTATAGGACATTCATAATATGACCAAGGATCTCATATATATTCCATGGGATGTAGAATAAACTACATACCTACTCAGGGAACTCCAGAGCCTTCACAATATAATCAACAGACTTTAAAACATTCATCATCTTCAAAAGAGAACCTGGGACCTTCCTATCTTGCCCACTGCACACATAAGCATTTGTCTTCAGCCTCAGATATTTGGGAAATGCCACCATGTGCCCAAATTCTATGGGAACATGGGTTCATGCCCAAGAGTCTCTGGGACTTTCCTCACTAACACAGGCAAGTCCAGACCCTCCCCTACCTTTGCAAAAGGCTGTGGGAACTTGCCTATATTCAAAATGGACCCTGGAACTGAATGCACCAGCACAAAGTTCCCTAGAACTATCACCATCTACTCCTGTGCCTCAACCTATTTAGGTTAATGCAAAAGATACCTTGGTACCTCACATAACTGAACAAAGAACTGAAGTACATCTGGCTTCTACTTCAGGGACCCTAGGTTATAAGGACAGTGCACAGGAAAGTTCCCCTGGAATTTTCCTTGCATGCAGAAGGAAATTTGGCATCTTGGCTAAGTGAGCATGGGACCTTCATTATCAGTCCCAGGGTCTCTGAAATGGTCCACACTTGAAGAAGACACTATTTGAAACTGGGCCATCTCAAAATGTTTTAAAACACAAGACTTCTCCCAAGAAGGGTCACAGACTTTCTAAATTAACACAACATACTGTACAATATTCAGAATATTTTTTCCAGGGCTACTGGACCTTTAATGTCCAGCCACCATTCTCAAGAATATTTACTCTTCACCCCAGAGGAGGTGCAACATTCACCACCTGCACCAGGTGCCTGAAAAAATCCAATATCTACATGTGAGGTTGTATACTATTATTTACTATTTTCTCAAGAGCCTAGAGAAAATTCCAGAAATGCAGAGAGAACTTTGCTTTGCTTTGCGTAGCTCTTTCTCATCATGCCAAAACTGGACTAGGACTTTCAGCATATTCCTCAGGAGATTTGGAAAATGTAAACATACCAAGTACCTACGGCCATTTTGCAAGTGTGGGTGAGGTTTTGGGATCTTCTCAATCTGATCCAGGGTCTAGAGCAGGTTTGTTATCATCATCAAGTACAGAAGCTGGAAGATATGCATCAATCCAATGATCTGCACAACAATTTTCTATCTTGACAAGGTTGTCTAGCACCTTCACAATCCACCCTGAGGATTCGAGGATTCTTAAACTTTGCATGTCATTCCAGGCTATTGTGCCTACATCATGCTCACCTGAATGTTACAGGGCTCCACAAACCTCAGTATCTTATCCAGCAGTTCCAGAAAAAAACACAACAATTCTCCACATATCCAAGAGTCAGCAGGCACATCCCCATCAGCTACAAAGAGTAAGGGTCTATCTGCATCTGCCAAATTGAATCCATCCTCTTCTCAAGAATTTGCGAGACATTAACTGTCAGCAGAAGGGACTCTGACAATGTCCAAATCTTCCGTAGACTCTCTAGGATCTTCCTTCTCTGGCCAGGACACAGGGAGGCATTTCTAATATGTGCAAGCTACATCAGGACTCTATTTCTGTGGAGAAGACTATAGGACATTTGATGTCAAATCCAGGACCTCAAGGGTGTACCCAAAATTCCCAAGTGCTACTGGGGACTTTGCAATCTGATCCAAAGCACGTTTGAACATCCTTATTGGCACAAGGAATTCCAAGATCCTGTTCATCTCTGAGAGGTGCTCCAAGTGTCTCTAAAATGAACCACATCTGAACTGGAGACATTAAGAATGGTGTCACCTTCTCAAAAGTCTTGAAAAATATTTAACTGCCACGAGGAGGCTCTAAAACTTTACTCATCTCCCCCAAATACAGAAACATATTCATCCTCTTCACCAAGTCCTATTAGACAATTTCTATCTAACCAAATATCTCAGGAATGTGCCTTCTCTTCACCAAGGCTTGAAGAACATTCACCATGTCATCTGGTGCACAGGAATATCCTCTGTGTACTCTAGGAACTCTAGCATCTTTACTCTCATTGCAGGGCCCTCTGGAAATTTCTATGTCATCCCAGGCAAAGGAGTATACAGCACAATCTGATGAAGGGTCCCTACACACTTCATCATATTCTCCAAAAGTACTAGAAATATGCAAAACATTTCTGAAAGTTCCTTTCAAGTTATCATCTTTCCAGAGCACTGTAGATGATACTGGATCTACAGAAGGTAGCACTGGAAGTTTCAAATCTTTTCCTGGAATAGTTCAGGACTTCCTGCATCAACACACACAATTCCACTATTTTTTAAATCTGCTCAAGCATCTTTCTGATCTCACTTACCAGGAGTAGTGACTTTGAAAAGATGCAAATCTGCATAAGGAACTCTAGGTTCTTCTCCATCCACTGCTGACCCTGGAGTGCATTTCTTATCTTCACTCGCTATCCTGGAATAGTCTCCATTTTCAAAACCAGATATTAAACCTTTGCAGTCAACTCCAGAACCCCTGGTGTCTACCCAAAATACTCAGATGTCCTTAGTGTCTTTGCCATCTGAGAGAAGTCCTTTGGGATTTTCCTTATCTGTATAAGGGAATTTAAGAAACTTTCATGATTCAGAAGGGCCTGTGGAACATGCTCCTTTCCTCTCAAAGCCTCTGGGACTACTTTTATCTCTAATAGGTATCTCTAATACTCCCTACTCAGCATCACACTCAAGTCGAGGAGCTATAAAACTTTGTGTTTCTTCCCAGACACCTGCAAGAACTTACCAGTCTGGACCACATCCTCATTAGCATCCATCATCTTTTCCAAAATTGATTGACCCTTCACAATCTGAACAAAACTCTCTAGAATTTTTGATATTTTTCTCAGGGACTGGGATATATGCTACATGTGTTACAGGTTCCCAAAACTTCTCCATTTTCCAACTTATATGTAGGACAGAGGAAACATCCACATGTGCACAGAGCATACTGCATCCATTTTTATTCTCACAAGAACATTGTGATCCTTTAGATACTCCCTTGAACAATCTGGAACATCATACCAAAGCCAAACAAATGTTGGAAAATCGTCACATGTCAGAGGAAACATGGGAATAGTTCCAGATGTCCCATGCTATAGAGAGCCTTGACTATTTAACATAGTGCGAAGGAGAATTTCAGCACATGCTCCAGGTGATTCAGCACCAGTGTTCACTGCTTCTGATACTTTAGAATTTATGATATTTGCCCAGAACTTTTTGAAACATTTAAGAGCTTCCATAGGAAGTCAACATTTCCTGTCACCTTCCATGCCTGTCCTAGAAACACAACAATCTTCATAGAAGAGTCATACACAATCACATCTTATAGATGGGAATTTGGAGACTTCTCCATGCAGAGTAGCAACTTCATTATATCAAAATTGTGCTCCAGAGCATCTGAGACTTATGACCTTAGAACAATGGAGTCAAGCAAATTCTCACTGTGCTCAAGGACATGCAGGTCCTGTCAATCTACAGAAAGCAATCTGAGACTACCCACATACACATACAAGTCTCTCAGACACTTTCCATTGTCCCAGTGGTATTCAAAACCTCCAATACAGACACCAGGTAAAGACACAGTGTCCTCTTCTGCATAGAGTACATTTGCATACACACCAACTACTCCCTTGTCTCAGTATTATACCCAACATGCCCAAAAGAAGGAGGAAACTCTAAAATTGACCCAATGGACTCTAAAACCACTGTCACACACTGGGATCTTCCAGGATATTCATCATCTGGAGAAGATGTAGAAAAAAATACTCTAAAGCTGCTGTAAGTAATGCAGAATATGAAGAAGTTCCGGGGGAAATTACAATTCTATGCAAGAAAACTTGAAATTCTTACTTTCATCTCTAAAGTTTTTGGAATTTTCCATATAAAGAGAAGGAACTTTTCGACTCTCCACATACACACAAGGTATTCTAGGACTTTGTTTTTCTTGCCAGGATCCTCTTGTGTCTTTGCTGTATGGCCATCTTTTTCAACCAGCAGATCGAACAGCTTCATATTCTTTGGAATATGCAATCTTCCAAAGGTCATGTGTTAATTTCTTTATCTGAACAAGGTTCCATAGGATCTTCTTTTTCTTCAAAAGGAGGTCTTGGGCGTTTTCCATCTTTCCAAAAGTTTCAATATACAGGTCCATCTGTTTCAATCGCTCAGGAATCTATGAATTCTTCAAAAGGGAAGATGGTAATCTTTATATAAGGATAAAGAACACTTGAATCTACATCATCTGCCTCAGGAATCTGGGCAATTTCCATATCTGTTAGTTAGTTGAAGACCTTTGTTTGCCATTCAAGGAGCTGGAAAACCTCTCCTGTCTTCCAAGGGGACTCTGTAAGTTTCTACCTGTGCAGTTGGCAGGCTAGGTGTATCCAAGTCTTCACCAGGGAGTTTGGGAATGTTATCATATTCTTTTGTGACTCTAGGAGGTTTGTCCTCTGCCCAAATTGATTTAGGAGCATCTCTACCTGTCTCATTTTCTCATAGATCTCCCCTATCTGAACTGGGTCAAAGAACATGCACATCTGCTCAAAGGACTTTGAAATATTCACCTTCTGTGAAGTGCAATACTGCATCTTTGCCAAACACTCATGATGATCAAGGACTAAAGGCTAATTCCCTGGAAAGTGTGGGATTTTGCCAATTTGTAAAAGTACCATTTAAATTGCTGCCCCCACATCCCCATGGGGAACAAAAAAACTGCTCTGTCTAGCTCATGGCCAGTAGAAAATTTGCTATCTGCTTCAGAATATCTAGGATATTTTGCATCTACCATCTACAATGTGGTGAGACCTACCCAGTCCTGTTAAAGTGATCCAGGACTCTCACATCTTCAAAGAAGTCTCTAGGATCTTCATCATATGACAGTTTTTTTAGAAGCTACACCAAATTCCAAAGAGTATCTGGCAATGAAGCCATCTGGACCAGGTTCTTTGGTATATTGCTTAGAAAACTGGAAGGTGAAAATGGATACACCTTCCCAACTGACTCTAGGACAAGCATCATCTCAGTAATGGATTCAGGGAATTTTGAATTTACCCAAGGAAGAGTGGGACAATTGCTCTCAGCATAAAGTCCCAGGGCTTTCACCAATTGTTCACATGGCTTCAGAATCTTTGACATCTTCTATAAACTTTGGCATTAAAGTGTCACTGATAAATGCTCAATGTTCTGTACACACTTTCATATCAGATCAAGGGATACTAGGACCACCAACATTTCCCAGGAAACTCTGGACTATTTCACATCTGCCCAATATCTGTGAAATCTATTCCATCTCAAATAGGGCTGTTAAAAACTTTGCTAACAGATCAAGGATTTCAGACAATGTCTTCCAGTGCAAATGTTCACACCTCAGCAAAATGCAGGAAAGCCATTGTCTACACAAAGACATCCGATACTGTTTATATCAGTACAAGAATCTCCCGATATTTCCTCATCTGCTCTAGGGCTCACCCATTCCTCTGTGCCATCCCAAGAGGCTGGAGAACATGGTTTAAAACAAGAGGATTTAGGATATTCTTACTCTGCCTCAGCAGATCTTGTACTTTCTGAGTCTTCCCTGGGAGAAATAAGAACATCACTATGTATCAAAAGCACTCTAGATATACTGTGTGTTCCCCATAAGATGATAGAACATTCACTATCTGCCCAAGGTTTCCTTGGATTTCCACCTTATTCAGTGTATAGTCTGCAAAATTTACCACATACTCCAGAGATTTTAGAAACTTTGCCATCTTCCCAAGACAATTGCAAGTCTTCAGAATCTATTTCACAGACTCTGAAACCTGTGCTATCTGTGCCAGTTACTCAGGGACTTTTGAAATATCATGAAGGTGTGCTGGATATTTCTGTATGTGAACAACACATTCTGGGAACTTCAACAGCTCTCCAAAAAAAAAAAAAAAAAAAAAAAAAAAAAAACTCTTGGATATTGTAAACCATCCTCAGGGCCTCTAGAACTCAGGCCATCTACCCAGAAAACTGAGGGACCTTCTTTTTCAAAAGTGTTTTTGGGAATGTCCATCTGAGCACAGGGAGAATTTATTCCTTTCACTGCTCATGAAGACAGTCTGGGACATTTCCTTATACAAAATAAGCCCTAGGCTTTCTAATTCTACCACAAGGATATTGAGAAATATGCCATTTTTCGCAAGGGGTTATCAGATATCATTTTTCAGAACTCAAGGTGTTAAATTATATTTCCATAAGTAGGCTCACATCTCCCAAGTATGTAAAAAATGACTCAAGTTTTACCTCAACTCAACGAAGGATTGTGTGACTCCCAACATCATTAGAATTGACCTTCAGATCTAGTACATCTCCTAAAAAAGATCTCAGATGCTGACCAGCTCCATCCACATGAGGTGGCACCAGACATTCTATTTTGAAGAAGTTTACAAGATCAAAATTGTGTGGTCAGATGAAGGTTCAGATGTTTGCTATTCTTCCAAAAAGGGGAAAGGAATTCTGTTTCTTAAAAGAGGTGTGCAAAACTTAAAACTTAACCCAGTGGGTGCCTTTCCATTTTGGCTTCTGCTATGGCATTTGCAGATCCTCAAGATATCATTGGGAGTGTCTCAGAATCCTCCATTTTCCTGAGGTAGTCCTACACCTTTCAAATATACAATAAATAAATAAATAAATAAATAAATAAATAAAAAAGATAAATAGATAGATAAATAAACAAATAGATAAGTAAATAAATCAACAGAGCACCTCTCTAGCAAACCAGACTTTCAAGATTCCCATTCAGAATGTGTGTGCTGCAAACTCTTCCCTTCATCAAAGAGGGGGCTCAGATATGCTTAATCTGCCAAAATGGTCTGAAAACAAAAGAAAAGGAGAGAATAGCACCTTCTATCTCTGCAGAGAAAAATGTTGAAATCTCTCCAATTCATGATGCAAAACTTAGATATTCTGCCTCTCCCCACTTAACTCCCAGACATTCTTCTTTAGTAGGAAAAAAAAGGGATGGCCTTTATACCCAAAACCACCCAAACTTTACCTGCTGAACAAGTAGACTTCAACCACTATGCAGATGAAGACAGGCCACATGGGGGTGTCAATCCTTGCTCATCTCCCCTGGTGAATGACAGACAACTGGATTCTGTGGAGAAGGAATTGAAACATGCATGTGCTGTAGAAGAGAGACAGAAGTTGTGTGTTGAAGGGGATCCCATGGCTCTACTTCTAGTCCAAATGGGACTAATATATGCACCAATTCCACAAGGAATTGCACCATTCCATGCAATCCAAGAAAAAGTCAGACATACCATTTCTCTAGCAGACATGAGATCATTCCTTTCTAACCAAATGAGAAAAACAGCATCATTGGATGAATATGGGGCCCTTCTGTGTAATCTTTGTGTCTTTGGAGAACATAGATATTCACAGTTGGTTTTATGTTAGCTCAAGAGGATCTGACTGAAAAAAAAAGAGCTGGAATTCTAATGTACCTCCTAAAGAAGTTATCATACCTTCTCAGTATGATCATGGCCGCATCTCACTTTTCTATTCTCAAGAAAGTAACATCAGCAATGTCCCCAGTGTTTAAGGAAGCCTCAGAAGGTTTCCATATGAAAGAGAGAGCCTCTTACATACCACATTACATCCTAAGCCTCAGAAACACTACTTGTCACAAAAGAGCTTTCAGAAAACAAGTGTCCTCAAATCAAGAGCATTTCAGACCTTCTTCACCTTCAGCCCTAGGAACCTTTCAGCCTACCCATTATGGCTAAGGAGGAATCAGAACTTCCAGCTCAGTCAAATGGAACTTCTAAAGCAGCCCAGCTCAAGAAGGAAGCCTGGGCCCTCCTTATATTTACCATGACATTTTCACAAAAATCATAGGCAGCCACATAATTTTTCACATTATAACCACATGAACAATGAGTTTAAAACCTTTCCTACTCATGAGCTACCAGCAAATCCTATCTATGTCATTCCTAGAAGCCTCAGATGGACTATGAAGCATTGGTTAGGCTCTCTTATTAGGGATTACACACTGTTGTTACACACTGATGAAGAACTCACAATTTTTACCTACAAGAAAATGCTACGGAATATATACCTGAGAAAGAATAACTATGCCTCTTCTGAGGTTTGAATCTAGTCATACTTTATCTAACCTAATGGCTGACAAAACAACTCCCTCTGCCTAAGGTGCTCTGAGTGCTTCTCATTCTAATCCAATGAACAGGACCAATGTGTCTGATATGTCAGGGATTTGGAGTAGTCAGCAGAGCCCTGAACCCAGAATGTGTGGCTTGCATGGTCAGCAGAAAAGAAGAAGTCATGTCATTTTTGTGTATTTTTGTCATTTTTCAGCTGACTTTTTCATTCATCCTACATGGAAGCTGCCTCTTGCATTGGGAGATTGAACTGAACTTCCAGGCTACCAATATGTGGATGTTCTAGATTCCCATGAAGATCACAAGAGGAAATGTTCAGGCCTTCTCTAATCCCCAAATTGAACATTGTTTTTCCCCTGCTTTCCCTAAAACAGTATGACACTTTGAACCTCTGAGGAACATTGTCCTCCAAATATTCTTTTTTTGTGGGTCCCTAATATTTTCTTATTCTATACATGGATACTCATAATTGTGTATAGGACAAAGGGGCTCATACTTATTCCTTCAGATCCATGAAGGATTTCACTTTTTCAACTATCTGAAGGGCTCAAAAGGCTTCAGGCATATGTGTTGTAATACAGGAATCAAAATGTTGACCACTAATTTTCCAGCAGCATTCAGACTCAGGTCTCCAGAACCACAGATCATCCAAACTACTATGGAGAAAAGGGGAATTCTGACCTGTCCCTTTAGAATCAGGAGTCTTCAGAGTTTTCCCTGATAACTCAAGTCTTATCTGTCAAAAAAAATTATGCCTCATATTTTTCACCAATAATTTGGGGGTGTTTTAAATCTGACTGCTTAATATCATGGCCTTAACAATTTCTCCAGAGTTAAACAGGTTATGCACAACTTTTTCCTTTGAAAACCAGGGAAACTCATACAGTAACTCAAATGCCCAAATGTACCTCAAACATTTGGTTTGAGGCACAACAAGGTTATAGAAGGTTATAACTGCCATCCTCAGGGACTCAAGTTGTCCTGACACATATGAATAGAAGATCAAAGTGCTTCAGACTTCACCAAAGTCCCAAGAACCTGTCAAATATAAGACTTTTAGAATCATTGAGCAGTAGAATTTCTACAAAGTCATAGCACAGCTTAAGTCTTATCTTCTAGAACGAGGACATTTTGCATCCCTAAGCTTATAACTCCAATAATATTTAGAAATGCCCTCTCAAACTAATATAACCCATGACTACATGAGATATGACATTGCCCTCAAACAATTTCAAAAGAGGTCTTTAGATTTATTTTCTCTAACTATAGAGTTGACTACTGACTAGGAGGACATCCATGATGTTGCTGTTGCTGTATTGTATTGTCTTTGAACAAAAATTTTTAGTTGTCCTCTCATTTGACTGGAATTATCTGATCAATGGACCAATGATATATCTACATACAGAAATTACTGTGTCACTGAGGGTTTTTTTTTTTTCCAGACATTGAATGGAAGTATCATTTGAGACTGTCTCTCTGTGGCCATAGAAATATAGGAGCCTCTCTTTCTTTTCATGGTCAACTAAGGTTTTCCTGTCAAGTAAGAGAGACCAGAACTTCTCCATCTCCTATGATTGACTGAGAAATTCACTTTTGGAACACAAAGAATCCTCAGAGTACTTTAGATTCATGTCCTATTTGTCAACGAAGACAAATCTCAGCTTGGGTTCAAGGCCCTTTGTCTTTCTAGTGTTCACCAGTAATGTACCTATTCTCCATGCCCACTCATGTCTTGAAAGTAGGGATCATATCCTGGGCCTATTATCCAAGTTGTCAGAAGAATCAAAACATTGCTAACAAGCCAATAGTGGACTACTAAGAGATAGGAACTTTCTTGAGTTCTCTACAGACATGGAGACATGAAGTACCTGGATCTCCCCTCTCTAGGAAGGTAAACTGGGATATTCCATTCTGCCCAATTTTTCCAATGATCCTTATCCTTTGCAAATATCTGTCTTTTTTATCCATGGATGACTGAATCCTTAAAATTTTGCCTTTGACACAATGGACTCACAGAACATTACCCTCAGAGCAAAGGCACAGAGGCTTCTTCACCCCTGACCAAACTGCAATGGCCATTGGTCTAGATTTCACAGATTTCAAAAAAGAGAGGCAAATTCTAGAAACCAATGCCCCTTGAATAAAATAACCTGATGTGGTGTGAAATTATCAGTCCCACTTAATTTGGGTAGGTTCAACAGAATTCTGATGCGGCAACCATTCCAAAATACCCAATCAAGCTGTTTATCAATTATGTGTTGGAGACGAGCCCTAAGAAACTTCTGACCTTTTCTCATTCCCCCAACCCTGCTGCACCTGATTGACCAACATTCTGCTTGACAGTTGCAGAAATGTGCTAACTGTACCATGACTTCTCAAAATAACCGATAAATGTTCCATGTCCCTGGGCCAAGAAGATTTTGTAACTTCCACCCTGCCCCTCCCTGAGTAAGAAGATTCTACAGTGCGATTTTCCACCCTGCCCCTCCCTGAGTAAGAAGGCTCTACAGTGCGCTTTTCCAACCTACCCCTCCCTGAGTAAAAAGGATTCTACATTGTGCTCCTCCCTCGCCCCGCCCCTATCTAAGGTTGGCCTTAAAAGACTGCTTCAGTACAATAAAATTTGACTCTTGACAAGTGCACATTTGCTTAAGTCCATTCTTCTCTCTTGCCTGTTTTTCTTTCAGGCCTGGTCCTCTTCGAAGACCCCACAAATTACTAGTCCTGCAGGTGGGTACAATTATGATATTGATACTTGGTATTTTGCACATTCACCTGATGGCATTTCTAGAGGTGAAGAAGACTTAGAATCTGAGGCAGTGATAAGACCTCATGAGCTATGGTAGTCAATTTTCTTTGGATTTTGCATGTTCTAAGCATTAGTGTCTCCATCAAATGGGCTTCCGAACTCCCCCACTTGTGATGGCATTCAATATTTCTTCCTACAGAATCAAAGAACATTTCATTTGTCCAAAGTAGGCTTCAGTATTCATTGTGTTTGAATAGGTCCATACTCCTTCCTGAAAATATGGAGTAAGCCTTAGAACTTTTTTCCTAAATAAATGATTCCAAGGTTTGCCATTCAACCCAAGATGAACTGAAGTTTCCAAAATGTTGCAGATAAGAAAGTCTGAAATATATAGTCTGTCAAGGAATTTGGCTGAACTATGTTTTTATGCAAACTCTCTACACACCCTTTAACTTCAGAGGATCTATAGAAAATCTACTGCTTTGGGAAGCTACAGACCAGGCCACTGACATGAAAACTCACTCAGATGTTCATCTTTTTCTCAACAAAACTTTAAATCAACATCCCATAACAATGTTTACCTCAGAGAATCCAATCCACACATAGAAATCTCTATGTGTTCCTAATATCTTCCCTCTGACTTGGGTAGTTGTGCATGCTCAAATGTCCAAAGTTAAGGAGGACCACACTGAACTCCAGTCCTGGGATATGACTGCAAAGTCTTCAATGAAAACTTTCTATCTTTCAGATTATCACCTTAAATGAGAAACCCCATCTTTGTTGTTCTCACCTCTGCTGTTGATGACATGCTTGTGGAGGAAAGAGAGTCAGGGATGACCAACTAAATGTAAGATCAAAGTGTGCTAATTGTTGACAAGTATGCCCCAGAGTCCCAGAATCCAGGTTTACTCTCAGCTGTGACCATGTTTGGCCCTGATAAGATATTGCTGCAAGTTCTTTTAATTTCCAAGGTAACCTAAAAGATTCATCTTCTGCCTAAGGGGTTCTGGTAAATTCCTATGCTGCTATTCCCTCCCAACAAATCTACTTCTCAAGAATCATGCCTAGGTCCTTCCCATGTATGGCCAGAGTAGTTTCATACCATTTTCATGAGAGACTCCCTTTATAAACATCCAGGATTTCCAGTAAAATCTGGTTTAAGTTCTCATAGCATAAGTTTAGCAATTAGAGGAGAGAAGCTGTGCAAACTCTTTTCAGGTCAATCAATAGAAATGGATAACTTCAACATTTCTGTCTGTATCTTGACTGCTGAAATGTAAACTAGTGGAAGCAAGCTAGCCAGGGACAGTCATCCACTCCTTTGGATGAAGGTTTAAGTTACTGCCTCATCTCTACCAGAATGAACACAAAATATGAAGAAATAAAACTCTGAAAGTTATTTGATGGGAATGTTCTCTCCCTATTTAAGATATGAGGGACATTCTCTTCACCAGAGTATGTGGGTTTCATTCACCCTCTGCTTAGGAGATAGGGTCCCTTTTCTATTTTTCAAGAGTTTTCAGATTTTTTTTCCTCATTCCCAAACTTAGCATATTTCTTCTCATTATATTGAACAGAATATCACATCATTCCTTGGCTATGATTGTCCTGCCACCTGCCTATTGGACCCTAACATATTTATTTTGTGTAATGTGGTACTTATATAGTCCTATTGCTACCCTCTGATTATTCTTTATTTTTTCCTCCTCAGAACAAGGGGCCATTATTCATCGATTCATCACACTCTGCACTAAAGTGTATTAACTTTGCAATCTTAAAAGATTGTGAACCATCTATCTGTCTAAATCCTACAAGATATTTCAGACATTCAGATTTTTCAGAATGGATACTGTGTAATCTAATTATATTGAGTAGGCTCTCAAGTTAGATTCTGTGAACCATGGATATCTCGGGAATCCATCCTTTTCACTATGAGGTTGCAGAACTCATTATATGAATAAAGAATAAATGGAGATCCCTATCTTTTCATGCATCACACATGGTACTTTTATAAGAATACTTCAGATTTGTGAGATTATACAGGCAACCATGTGGGTCTTACAACCATCCATTTTTAGATAAATAGAGCACAAGTTCTAAACCAGAAATTAGATCTCATGACATCTGCATCAAAGTTGGGGTATCATCAGTACTTGTAGAATCACTTACCATGTTGGAAGATAGTTATGATAACAGCATAGAGACTTAAAGAATGCACTCTACCTCTACGTATGCATGCTTGTGTTGGGAAATATTCTTGGAAGCTAGTAAGCAGAACTTCTTCCAAAACCTAAAATATCCCATGAAATTCCCCATCTGAGCAGATTTGAATGGATATTCATATTCTGCCTAATATAGATGGTGCTAATCACCTCAACCAAGAAATTTGTGAGTACTCCATTGTGAATGTGGTCTCAGAACTTTCCATTCTGAGAAGAGGTTCTCAGAACTCTTCTGTTTCCAAGGTACCTCAAAACTTCCCTTTTTATTGATGTGGTCATGACAACAAGCCTGGTGCAAAGGAGGCCTTAGTTCTTTCCTCCATTAATGATGTGGACTTAGACATTACCCAACTGTACAAGAGGGAATCTGAAGCACCATCTTTGACCACAGGAAACTCACTACTCTTATGCCAAGGTAACATTAGACATGCTCATTTGAGTAATACTGTGCCATTCTTTGCAGTATGAATTCATGACCTCTCAAGCATCCTGTAGTTGTCTTTGAATTGGGTACAACCACCATATATACACTAAAGAATAAAGATTCAATCCTTGTAGTCTTCACATTGCACTGCACTGGTTTCAGTCTTCAGAAATTATGAGGTAGATTTACAGGTAGGATTTTATGTAATGCTCATTCATCTTATGACTACAAATCATGTGGCTCTCTAGCTGTTGCCCATATATGTAAACATAAAGACAACCTGGAGAAGCAGAAGTAGCCATGGACAGCAGCCACCCAGGCTGTTTTATAGATGGCTCAGGTTGTTTTCTGAACTCACCAAAGTCAGCACAAGATATAAAACTTCTCCAATGTATAGAAGAAAGGAAGCTAAAGAACAGTGATGGGACTTTCCATGACTAAATAAGGTAGCAGGTAGACTCATGTTCAAACAGAATATTGAATGGGACTTACCACCGCTGACCCATACCTTTGGAAAACCAACACCTTTTCCCAACTTGGTTTCAACATTTTTCCTTTCTCATATGTGGCCCAGGTATTCCTCTATTCCTAAGTTACCTTACTTCTTTTATTTCATTGAATTGAATCGCAGACCTCAGTCTTTAGAAAAGGCTTACAACTGTGTATCATGTATGTATTTTATAGATTTATTTCAAAAATTGTGATCCTATGAACAGAGGATTAACTCATTCACTTGCTGATGAATATGGCCTCAGAACAAATATTCCATTTACCATTCTTTCTGTAGAAATAAGAATCATTTGCATTCACATGTAGTCCAGTGTAGTGCAAAAGGAAACTATGATGCCTTCCTTCAACATAGCCGCTACTGAGTTTTTAACCTGCCTATGAGTTTTAACCCCTTGTCACAGTGATGAACAAAGAACCTCTTTGTTCAAGAGGTTTCTCATTATTGCAAACTCTTCTCATAGGTTGTTATAAATGTAGCCTCTGGCCTGAAGCAACAAGTTTATCCTCTTGTTTCCAAGGACTACTTCCACTTGAATTTTAAATGCATATCAGGGTTACCAATCCCTCTGACCACCATTGACAGGAGCATTGTAACCAATTGACCTCATAGAATTTTGGATGTAGCTAAGAAGACAAACTATCAAAATCTAAATCTAATTTGCATGTGGTCATGCCAATGCCTAGCATTTGGTTGTCAGAAAACTAAAGTTCTCATCATAATTTTATAGGTTTGCACAGGTGAATATACACTTGAAGGAGCAAAACAATTCAGACAGCCACTTACACTCTGAGAAGAGTATTCTGATTTCTTCTTATATTTGTCACCCAAATATATGGATAGTGGGAAATAGTGAGAAGAGTTGCAAGTAAATAATGTAATACCAATTCATCCTCCCACTACCCATAATTAGCTAGGTGTTTTTAGCTTGCACTATGGTGTGGCTAGACCTTGCTCTTCTGTTACATATGGCCAGGCATTTTCATTCAAAGCCAGGTATGCTACCCAAAAATTTACCTAGAATCATAGGCTCTTTGAACTGTGCCTATTATAAAGATAACTCAAATCAACCGTCCTTTTTTCAAGGGACATCAGATATTGATGGTGATAATGGCCTTCATGCCATTCTTCTCTTAGGAGTTATATATAGCCCAGACCATCTCTCTGTGTGTATTATGAATCTTGAGAATGCCATCATTTTACTAAAGGAATCTCCAAATTTTCATTTAAATCAAAGAGGAGAGTATCAACAGTCCCACAGATCATTCCCCACATTCATTTTGGCTCCTATAATCCTCTGATGATGAGCCTCCTTAATCATTTCCCCCTACCCGTGGCCACTAGCAAAATCCATTCAAAACCCACAGAATTTCATTTCACTATGCTCTGCTTTCAAAGAGCCTGAAACTTAGGTCATCTGTCTTTTGTTCTAGTCACCAAAATGAAGAAGTAACATCCTGCATGCTTGTAGCCATGTATCTGATGATAAGATTCAAGAGCACTTGGAGGCTGACAGTCCTGACTCAGGAATAATAATAGGATCACCATTAGGCTTACCAAGGTATGACTGAAGATATTAAATATGATGTAGTCCTTCCTCCACTACACAAATTATTCTGGGATTATCTGTTATCCCTGAGGTTAAGGGTTTTATGACTTTGTTAATTTGCTACTCTAAATCTGCTTCAGTATTTTACTCCTGAGCACCATTGCTTTAGAGCATTACTTTCTCTACATGATATGTCCTATATACCATCTGGAGCCAAGTGGGAACAATATCTCAGCCAAAGCACTGAGAGAGCCAGAGATCATGGCGATTTTCTTTTTTGAGATAATGAAGGGAAAGTGCCAGGAGAATGATATAATCTCAAGCTATCAATCTAAATTCAGCTTTTGCTCAGTAGGGCTGCAGATATATGACATAGAGACAATTTCATGAAATTCTGGGTAGCTACTCTCTCCTCAATCTAGTTTAGAGTTTCTTATATGTATTACTTGTCCCCATAGAAAGAATTCCACTGTGTCTGCAGGGAATTTGGATTTACTGCACCTAACGAAAAAATTCAGATACCCAAAAGTATTCTCTTTCATAGAGCAGATTTTAGACTATCCCCACTGCCCATGTATTCCCCAAAAAATTCCTCTTTTGAGCACTGGGATTTTTTACCTGCATGTGGTAATGCGATTCCTTCCTTCGTCAATAACCAAAGCTTCTCAGAACTTCTCATTATGCATCCATGTGATTGGAAATACTAGAACAATGTAATCACAGTTCAGACCCTTCTGTTGTGAACCATGGTCTACCAATCTACTGTTTTTTTCTTTTTCAAGTTAACACATACCTCCTCATTTCATCCAGGTGGTCTTCCAGGATGCGTTATTGACCAAGGAGGACCTCCTCACACTGTTTCAGGGCACTCATATATTCTCCACTTAAATCTAGGGTCTTAGAATATTTTTCTACACCAAAAGGGACTTCTAGAAACTCAGGCTTAAAGTACCAAAGTCCAAGAGTAGCAAGTATAGCCCATGAAAATATATCCCTGCTTCGAAAAATAAAGCAAAATGAAGTGGTCTCCATCATTCCCAGTTCTTCTAGAGCAGCTGAACATATGCTTGAAAATGAAAACCAGCATTGGACTTTCATCCAGGATTTTCGACAAATGATTAGAGCCCTGCCTGACCTGGCACCACTTTCACTACAGTGGAGAGACATTCTAGTTCCTGATGAAGAGCTTGAATTTGATAAGACAGTACTGCAATGATAGCTCCTCCATGTTGCAGATTGGGACATTGACCTCATGTGACGGATACAGTTTGCAATATCCAATTTTAGCAAACTCAACATGCTAGTTTCTCCTTCACATGTTTACCTCCATTCTGCAAGGGGATTTCAAATATATCCCCTGTAACCATGAGATCCTTGTGCTTTTCCATGGCTCTTCGAGTTTCATTTCTTCACCTTGTCTGTTGGGAAGCCTGAGAACTCTCACCTCTGACCCACTGATCTAGTCTCTCACTAAGTCTCTGAGTAGCGTTGGGGGTATTTGTCTTCTCATTATGTGGCCTTCAATTGTGCCCACTTTATCCAAGTGTTTCATACAAATATATGGTCTACTAGGTTTTTCAAACACCAGTACTTCTAATCAAGGGAACTCCAGACCTATATGGAGTGTGAGTATGTACTGTGCGTGTCTTTTTGATTCTGGAACAACTCACTCAGGATGATCCTTTCCAGGTCCCACCATTTACCTGCAAATTTCATGATTTCCTTATTTTTAATTGCTGAGTAATAGTCCATTGCATAGATCTACCACAATTTCTGCATCCATTCTTCAGTTGAGGCGCATCTGGGTTGTTTCCAGCTTCTGGTTATTACAAATAAAGCTGCTACAAACATGGTTGATTGAATGTCCTTTTTGTGTACTTGAGCCTCTTATGGATATATGCCCAGGAGAAGTATGGCTGGATCTTGGGGAAGCACTATTCCTAGTTTTCCTGGAAAGCACAAAGTATCCTTTGCTTTGCAGAAGCTTTACAGTTTCATCAGGTCCCATTTAGTGATTTTTTTTTTCTTACAGCCAGTGCTGTTGGTGTTCTGTTCAGGAAGTTTTCTCCTGTACCAATGAGTTCTAGGGTATTCCCACTTTTTTTTTTCCAGCCGATTTAATGTGTCTGGTTTTATGTTAAGTTCTTTGATCCACTTGGACTTCAGTTTTGTGCAGGTTAATAAGAATGGATCTATTTTTATTTTTCTAAATATACACATACAGTTGGACCAGCACCGTTTGTTGAAGATGCTATCTTTTTTCCATTGTATGGTTTTAATGTCTTTGTCAAAGATCATGTGTCCAAAAGTGTGTGGGTTTATTTCTGGGTACTCTGTTCAGTTCCATTGATCCACCATTCTGTTTCTATGCCAGTATCATGCAATTTTTAAAACTGTTGCTCTATAGTACAACTTAAGATCAAGGATGGAGATACCTCCAGAAGATCTTTTATTGTAGAGGATTGTTTTAGCAATTCTGGGTTTCTAATTATTCCATATGAAGTGGAGAATTTTTTCTTTTTTTTCTATTTTTTATTTGTTTCACAATAATTCATTATATATTTTGATTGAAGCCCTTTCCATCAAACCTCCCAGTCCCACCCTCCCTACCTTTTCCCTCTATACTCTTCCCATAGTCCACTGAAAGGGGGAGTTCTCCTCCCCTGACATCAGCTCACAGCTTACAGAATTTTTCTTTCCAGGTCTGTAAAGAATTGTGTTTGTAATTTGATGGGAATTGCATTGAATGTGTAGATTGCTTTTGGCAAGATGGCCATTTTTACTATGTTAATCCTGCCAAGCCATGAGCATGGGAGATCTTTCCATCTTCTCATATCTTCTTCTAATTCTTTCTTCAGAGACTTGAATTTTTTTTTTTTACACAAGTCTTTGACTTCCTTGGTTAGGGTTACCCCGAGATACTTTTTTTTTTTCAATGCAGTTTATTCAGGAACCTTGAACAATCATCTGACCCTGGGGAAAGCCAGCCCACAGCTTAAATAGTCTCTGGGTAGCCAACCCAGGTGTGCCATGTGGGCAATGCAGATAGGTCCACATACATGGAAGCAAGCCAGATCCTCAGCCTTAGCCAAATGTGGAATTGTTCATGACAGAGAGCACTCACCATCGGGAAGGTGGAAGACGGAAACCAGCTCCATCTTTAAGGCACAGCATTCCGCAGCTCTCTACAGTTCCCCCTTTTTGTTTTAGACGCATCAGGCAAGAGTAGAGGTCTGATCTCTGATATTAGAAATAAATTGGGACTTTGTACCGATGTTTACTTAGGTGTCATTCACCCAAAGAGCATCAGACCCGTCCGATACCTTTTTCTCAGAGGCAGGACCTGGGGTATCAACCCGCATGCAATCAGACATGCTCTTCTCTGGGTCCAAAGCGGCTGACCCTGAGTGCAGTGCTTAGCCTCGCATACTGAGCATAACATTTTAGCTTTTTATGGTATCCAACCATGCTTGGGGCGATTGTCCTGCTTCAATGGCTGTAAAGGCCTGAATGATCATGGCTGCATCACACTGTTGTGGGACTCTAATCTTGCATATATACCACAGGCAAACCAAGGAGACCAACACCAGAAGGCCTGCTAATGCTCCCATGCCCGCCCATTCCTTCAGATGATTCATGGCTGCAGCAATCCATGATGATAATCCTGTGGCTAGTCCTGCGTCCACTCTGGTAGAATATATTGTGACAATGGCCACTCTCAGCTGCTCCATGGTAGTATCGAATTCTCCATTCCAATTAACTAAATTATAGCTTGACAATTGTTTAGACAAATTTGCAGCATAGGAAAAATTCTCATGTTGTATGCTAGTGACTCAAAGTCCAGCATATTTTCATTGACAGCCAAGTTGAGCGATTTGCCATAGGGTATCAATTTGCTCCTACACGAGGTCAATCCTCTGATTGAACACCATCAAGCTTCCTTTTGGTTGAGCATTAATTCCTTTATGTACAACCAAGGCATGAGCTACATTGGCTAAACGATTATTGAGGGTCTGAGCAGTCTGCCCAGTATGACTCATGGCTAATGCCCAGTGGTAGCTCCAACAGCCGCCAATGAGATGGTAGTAACAATGGTGGCTGTAGTTCCAAGATCCCTTTTCTGTCTGAAGAGAGTCATAGCCTGAGGGGCATCAACTGGCTCAGGCACCCAGTGAGGCATGCGAGTAACCAGGGGAAAACCTAAATTTACTAGCATTCCAGCACTGGGCAAAAAAGCAAGTATCATTACCACAATTACTTGGCTCTATCTGGCTAATAATGAATAAAAATGGGGGATATAGACAAACAGGTGTGAGCTTATAGGAAATATTATGAGAAGCCTTAACCCCTTCGTTGAAACATCCTGCATCAGTTCTAGGACTAGCAGTGGTGGTGTCCGAGGTCTGAGTAGGTTCAGGAGACCATTGCCCCCAGGGGCGAGACGTGCTCCATGCCAATTGACTAACTCCATGTTTTCCTCCACTTTTGAAAGTCATTTAAGGTTTTTAAATTATTTTTCCCCTTTTTTAAAAATTTTTCCTCAATTACACTTTATTCATTCTGCATCCCCCCATAAGCCCCTCCCTCCTCCCCTCCCAGTCCCACCCTCCCTCCTCCCTCTGCTTGCATGCCACTCCCCAAGTCCACTAATAGGGGAGGTTCTCCTCTCCTTTCTGATCTTAGTCTGTCAGTTCACATTAAAAGTGGCTGCATTGTCCTCTAGTATGGCCTGGTAAGGCTGCTCCCCCCCAGAGGGAGGTGATCAAAGAGCAGGCCAATCAGATTATGTCAGAGGCAGTCACTCTTGAAATTACTATGTAACCCAATTGGACTCTGAACTGCCCTGGCCTACATCTGTGCAGGGGTTCTGGGTTATCTCCATGAATAGTCCTTGTTTGGAGTATGAGTTTCTGGGAAGTTCCCTGTGTTGAAATTTTCTTGTTATGTTGCTCTCCTTGTGGAGACCCTGTCCTCTCCAGCTCTTACTATTTCCCAGTTCTTACATAAAATTCCGTTCACCTGCCCAACAGTTGCCATCAGGCTCAGCATCTGCTTTGATAGTCTGAAGGGCAGAGGCTTTCAGAGGCCCTCTGTAGTAGGTTCCTAGGTTGTTTCCTGTTTTCTTCTTCTTCTGAAGTCCATCCTCTTTGCCTTTCAGGATGGGGATTGGACATTTTAGTTAGGGTCCTCTCTCTTGCTTAGTTTCTTTAGATGCACAGGTTTTAGTGGGTTTGTCCTATGTTGTATGTCATTTGTGGCTATTGTGAAGGGTGTTGTTACCCTAATTTCTTTCTTAGAACTTTTCTCTTCTGTATACAGGAGGGCTACTGATTTTTGAGTTAATTTTGTAGCAGGCCACTTTGCTGAAAGTGTTTATCAGCTGTAAAAGTTCCCAGGTAGAGTTTTGGGGTCACTCATGTATATTATCATATCATCTGCAAATAGTGATAATGTGACTTCTTCCTTTCCAAATTTTATCCTCTTGATCTCCATCAAGTATCTTTTTGCTCTAGCAAGGACTTCCCGAACTATGCTGAAGAGATATGGAGAGAGTGGGTAGCCTTGTCTTATCCCTGATTTCAGTGGGATTGCTTTAAGTTTCTCTCCATTCAGTTTGATGTTGTCTATAGGTTTGCTGTATAGGTTTGTTGTTTGTATTTTGTAAATGTCTGTTAGGTCCATTTACATTTAGATATGTGCCTTGTATCTCTGATCTCTCCAATACTTTAAACATGAATGGATGTTGGATTTTTTAAAATGCTTATTCAGCATCTAGGGAGATTATCATGTTTTTTTTTTTTTTCCTTTAAGTGTTAATCACATTGATGGATTTCTATATATTGATCCACTCCTGCATACATGGGATGAAACCTACTTGATCATGGTGGATGATATCTTTGATGTGTTCTTGTATACGGTTTGCGAGTATTTTGTTCAGTATTTTTGCATCAATGTTCATAAGGGAGATTGGCCTGAAGTTCCCTTTTTTGTTGGGTCTTTGTGAGGTTTAAGTACCAAGGTGACTGTGGCTTCATAGAATGAGTTTGGTAATGTTCCTTCTGTTTCTATTTTGTGGAATAATTTGAAGAGAATTGGAGTTAGCTCTTTTTTGAATGTCTGGTAGAATTCTGAGCTGAAACCATCCGGTCCTGGGCTTTTTATTGATGGGAGACTTTTGTTGACTGCTTCTATTTCCTTGGGGGATAGAGGACTATTTAATTGATTTACCTGGCCCTGATTTAGCTTTGGTAAGTGGATTCAATCAAGAAAATTGTCCATTTCATTTAACTTTTCAAGTTTTGTTGCATATAGATATTTGAAGTAAGTCCTAATAATTGTTTGAATTTCCTCAGTATCTGTAGTTATGTCCCTCTTTTCATTTTTGATTTTGTTTATTTGGATGGTGTCACTCTGCCTTTTAGGAAGCTTGGCTAAGGGTTTGTCTATCTTGTTGATTTTCTCACAGAACCATCTCTGGGTTTCATTGATTCTTTGAATTGTTTTATTTGTTTCTATTTGATTGATTTCAGCCCTGAGTTTGATTATTTCCAGCCGTCTGCTCCTTCTTAGTGTGTCTGCTTCTTCTTTTTCTAGGGTTTTTAAGTGAGAAATTAAGTTGCTTGAATGCACTGTCTCAAATTTCTTCTTGAAGGTACTTAGTGCTATGAACTTTCCTCTTAGCACTGCTTTCATTGTGTCCCACAAGTTTGGGTATGTTGTGTCTTCATTTTCATTGAGTTTTAGGAACATTTTAATTTCTTTATTTATTTATTCCCTTACCCAGCTGTCTTTTAGTAGCAAGTTTTTCACTTTCCATATATGTGTAGGCTTTTTCTATTTCTGTTGTTATTGAGGTCCAGCTTTATTCCATGGTGATCAGACAGGATACAAGGAATTATTTCAATCTTCTTGTATCAGTTGAGGATTGCTTTATGAACAACTGTGTGGTCTATTTTGTAGAAGGTTTGATGAGGTGCTGAGAAGAAGGTAAATTCTTTTGTGTTTGGGTGTAAGGTTCTGTAAATGTCTGTTAGGTCCATTTGATTCATGACTTGTGTTAGAAATATTGTTTCTTTTTTTTAAATTTCTGTTTAGTTGACCTGTCCTTTGTTGAGAGTGGGGTGTTGAAACCTCCCACTATTAGTGTGTGGGGAATAGTTTTGGTTAGTGTCACTCCAAGGTACTTTATGTTATTACTGGCTATTGTGAAGGGTGTTGTTTTCCTAATTTTTTTCTCGGCCCGTTTGTCTTTGATATACAGGAAGGTTTCTGATTTTTTTGAGTTAATTTTGTATCCTGCCACTTTGCTGAAGGTGTTTATCAGCTGGAGGAGTTCTCTGGTTGAATTTTTGGGGTTGCTCATATATACTATCGTATCATCTGCGAATAGTGACACTTTGACCTCTTCCTTTCTAACTTGTATCCCCTTGGTCTCCTTTAGTTGTATTATTGCTCTGGGTAGGACTTCAAGTACTATGTTGAAGAGGTATGGAGTGAGTGGGCATCCTTGTCTTGTCCCTGATTTCATTGGCATTGATTTAAGTTTCTCTCCATTGAGTTTGATTTTGACTATAGGCTTGCTGTATATTGCCTTACTATCTTTAGATATGTGCCTTGTATCCCTGATCTCTCAAAGACTTTAAACATGAATGGGTGTTCAACTTTGTCAAATGATGGTAAGTGGATTCAATCAAGAAAATTGCATCTGAGGAGATGATTATGTGGTTTTTCTTCTTCAGTTTGTTTATGTGGTGGCTTACATTGATGCATTTCCATATGTTGTACCACCCTTGCATCCCTGGGATGAACCCTACTTGTTCATGGTGGATGATATTTTTGATGTGTTCTTGGATTCGGTTTGCAAGTATTTTATTGAGTATTTTTGCATCAATGTTCATAAGAAAGATAGGTCTGAAATTCTCTTTTTTGTTGGGTCTTTGTGTGGTTTAGGTATCAGGGTGACTGTCACTTCATAGAATGAGTTTGGTAATGTTCCTTCTGTTTCTATTTTGTGGAATAGTTTGAGGAGAATTGGTGTTAGCACTTCTTTGAAGGTCTGGTAGAATTCTGCGCTGAAACCATTTGGCCCAGGGCTTTTTTTGGAGGGGAGACTGTGAATGACTGCTTCAATTTCCTTATGGGTTATAGGGCTATTTAGTCTTTCTACCTGATCTTGACTTAATGTTGGAAGATGGAATCTATCAAGAAAATTGTCCATTTCATTTAGGTTTTCAAATTTTGTGGCATATACGCTTTTGTAGTATGACCTAATGATTGTTTGAATTTCCTCAGTGTCTGTAGTTTTGTCATCCTTTTCAACTCCGATTTTTTTTATTCCTTAGATTCTCTCTGCTTTTTAGTTAGTTTGACTAAGGGTTTGTTTATCTTGTTGATTTTCCCAAAGAACCAGCTTTTTGTTTCATTGATTCTTTGAATAGTTTTATTTGTTTCTAATTGATTGATTTCAGCCCTGAGTTTGATTATTTCCTGCTGTCTGCTCCTCTTGGGTGTATCTACGTCTTTTTTTTTCCCCTAGGGTTTTCAGTTGGGCCATTAAGTTGTTTGTATTTGATGTTATAAATTTCTTCTTGCAGGCACTTAGTGCTATAAAATTTCCCCTGAGCACTGCTTTCAACGTGTCCCATAAATTTGGGTATTTTGTGCCTTCATTTTCATTGAATTCTAGGAAGTCTTTAATTCCTTTTGTTATTTCTTCCCTGACACAGCTGTCATTGAGTAACAAGTTATTCAGTTTCCATGTTTGTGTAGGCTGTTTGTTATTTTTGTTGTTGAGGTCCAGCTTTATTCCATAGTGGTCAGATAGAATACAAGGGATTATTTCAATCTTTTTGTATCTGTTGAGACTTGCCTTGTGACCCACTATATGGTCTATTTTGGAGAAGGTTCTATGTGGTACTGAAAAGAAGGTAATCTTACTTAAAGGATAACATAAACTCTTATTTCTGAATGCAAATTATATCATCATTATGATCCAAATTAATCAGTGAATATTTACAATTACATTTTATGTGTTTCACCTCTAGAAGAATCCATCCTAAGCGTAACATTCAGAGTTTAAATTTGGGACAAAGAGAGAATTTCATCTAGCCTTTTTTTTTTTTTTTTTTTTTTTTTTTTTTTTTTTTTTTACTGTTAGGCTCCCAAACATGGCCCAGATTGTTATGATATCTGTCTTTGTGTTGCTGGGCTTGTGCCTGCATGTCTGTGTCTGTGTGGATTCTTATGCATTTGTGTCTTTTCATGTGTGTCTAATATAAGCTCTTTGATTTTGTACATTAAACTATGCCTCAGAGAGTCAGGAAGCAAGGTCACAATGGGCATAGACTGTGGAATTTAGGGTACACATCTCAGTGTAGACACAGATAAGGTGAACTGATTCTGTAGTAAAAAAACAAGTAGGTCTCAATTACTCAAAATCAGCAAAGGTGGGTACACGGTTCATGTTTGTTCAGGCAAGTTTGTGTGGTGTTACCTCTCTGATGAATAGAATGGTATCACTATAAGTTGTGGTATGTCCCAGCCTTTGTTCTTGATTCTACGAAATTTTTTTGAACTGGAGCAGGCCTATCCCAAGGAAACTCTGTTTCATACACTAGCCTAAAACTTCTAGGATGCTTGTAAGTGAGGGAAAATAGGCTTGAAGTGATGATAGTGTCTCCAAGCAATAGTGAGTGTGGTCTTCCTCTATATTACAGCACAGAAGTTCTGGGCAATATAGAGGGGGGATTCTGAAGGCTTGATCATCAAGGCAACAAATGCTCCTTGTGGGTTGAGAAAGCTTTAACATTGTATGACATATCTTCTGGTAATCAGACAAAAACAGTCAAACTAACCAACATGATTCTTATTCTGGAACAAATGGCTAGACTTAAGTATGCCAAATGTGCACATCAATGTGCTTAATCATCAACTCTGAGCAAAAATCATGGGTACACAGAAATTCTGAAAACCAAGTATAGTTGACAGCCAGGTACAAGAGCTTTTCTATCAGGTTAAATCCATGTACAAGTAGTCTTCTCTGCTGAAATCCCTATTGTGGAATGGCTTTTCAGAAAAAGGACCAGGTATACCATGCTGGATTTCATGGAAATATTTTAGTTTATATATGTACAGTTAAGAAACCAGCCAACCCGGAGAAATTAAATCAAATAGAATGTGGAATATTCTTTTCTAGGCATATATAAGGCTAAGGACTTACATCCAAAATAAAGACTGACTTAAGAAAATATACTAAAACAGCAAAATACCTAAATGACATATTAAAAAATATCAAGTGAAAATACCCGCTGAGAGAATGTGGAAAAAAAAAACCCATTACTCTTTGGCATGTCATCTTCTAAAACTACTTTAAAAATCAGTCTGGTTATTTTTTTAGACCATTATAAAGAACAATTCTTCAAGATCCAGCTATACCCCTCCTAGGCATATATCCAATATGTGCTCAAGTACACAATATTGACTATGCTCAAACATGTTCAAAGCAGCATTATTCATTAATAGCCAGAAAAGAATTAAAAAAAAAAAAAACAAACAAACATATCTTTCTCATTGGAGGAAAAGAAATAATGGTACATTTTCACATTGACTACTAATCAGCAATTAAAAAAATAATGAATATTTCCGGAAAATGGTGGTATCTAGAAAAGATCATCCTTAGTGAGGTATCCCAGAAACAGAAACACACATACAATATATACTCACTGATAAGAAGATAACAGGAATAAAATATAGGATAAACATAGTAAAATAAGTCCACATAAAGATACTAAACAAGGAGGACTACCCAGGGTAAGATGATCAATCAACACTCAGAAGAGAAATGGGATGGTCATATGAAGAAGGAGAAATAAGAAAACAGAAAAGGAGTACACCAGAGGGCATCTGAAATACTCTATCCAGCACTATACAAAAGAAGATACTGAGAATCATAACCAACTTTTGGGCAGAGTACAGAAAAGCTTACAACAATTGAAGGATAGAATAACATTTGGAGAGGAACTCCACAAGAGGAGCAAAAGAACCAAATATCTGTGTACAAACATCTCCTCTGAAACTGATACTACAACCAAGGACCATTCATGGGTACAACCTATAAACCCAACTCTGAGGTATCCTATGGAAGCTCAGAATCCAAGTGGTTTTCCCTAGTAATGGGAACAGGTTCTGACAATGACATGAATTCTGATGCAGACTCATTGATCACCCACCTTGAGGACAGAACATTTCTGTCAGACTACAGAGTACAATGCAGCAAGTCCTGATGAGACCTGATACTCAAGGATCAGACAGAAGTGGAGGCACCCCTCCCCATCAGTAGACATGGAGAAGGGCATAGGAGGAGAAAAGGGAGGGCCTTTGGAATGGTAACTGAATGATGGAAGTTGGGACAGCTGGCACACAATTTGAATAATTTGTAAGGAGTATAAAAATAATTATATAGAGCCAAGATGGCGCCACCAGGAGAACACCACATCTGAGAAGCAGGACAGCACTCTCCTTGCAGAGACCAGGAGACTGAACTCAGGGCCCTGAAACTACATCAATCATGTTTCCCAGGTGAGGGGAGGCTCCCAAGGCATGGGAATCGGTCGGGTCCACTCATGGCTACCCAGCCAGAACCTGGAAGAAATCCAGGTAACGCGGGCTTTGGGTCTCCTGGCTGGAGCCCCAAGCAGGCATGTCCCAATCACTTTCCCAGGCTGATCCTTGAGCAGAAGGGTACCTGAGTCGCAGGGGGACCCCACAGGGAAGCAAGGTTGCAGGTCTAATCGCGGGTCACCCAGTCTTTCCCCAGAAAGTCTCTGCCGCCATCACAGCCAAGCTCCTGCAGCGCACAGAGAGCTGCGCGCTCAGCTCAGTGGAACTGACAAGCTGCACACACCAGTACAACAAGGACTGGGAACACCTGTCCGGAGAGGACCCCATGGAGAAGGAAGAAACCGTGCTGCTGGGGTCACCTAGGGAAAGTCTAGTAGAATGCAGATCGCAAACAGGTGAGTTCAGCCAGCCATCACAGATCTGGTCCCAAACAGGGAGCACAGAGTGATTGGAAATTCAGCTCCCACAGACTAGCAGGAGGGCGCATGCTCCTGCAGCCCAGAGGTCTGCTTTGTACCAACTACTCCTTACATACAGAACTGAGTGCCCCAAGACACCAGAGCAATACTCACCCAAGACAGATTACCTCTTGGGTTCTGGGGCACAGAGCCCCAACCTTAGACCTACAAAAGACTGGGAACCCTGAGTTCAACCCCCAGATACTGCCCCAAGGGGCAACCAGTTATCCCTAACAAAACCGACCCAACCAAGGGAAACACAGGTTACAGCAGCTGAAAACTAAATTTACAGCAAAAATCCCAGAAGGAGGGCAGCTGTCTCCAGGACTTCTCCCAGTGAAAGGAGAGCCCTCTTGATTAATCAGGACCACAGTTACCACTCAGGTCTCTATGCCTGAGGTGAGCTGTAGAAACTCCTGAAAAACACCAGACATCCAGAGACTATACACAAAAAGCTGGGAAGGCTTCCTTGAGGAAAAACCATATTCCTGTCAAAGAGATTCTCTCCATGACAACAGTCCAGGAACAACCAGAAACTAAATTCAAACAACTAAGATAGCCCAATAGGTAGAGAACAGCATAAAAGTTCAACCAACAAAAGCCAGAGCATTATGGCATCTCCAGAACCCAGTTATCCAGGGGAAAATAGCCCTAGACACCCCAACATAAATGAAATTCAAGGAGACCACCTAACATCTATGTTTAAGAAGATGATAAGAGAGGAAACAAATAAAATACAAAAAGAAATGAAAGAAGCTGCAGCCAGAAAGTATGTGGCCCTTAGAGAGGAAATGCTTAATCACTGAATGAAATAAAAGAAACAGTGGATTGTTCAAACAAACAGCTGAAGGAATTGATGGAAAAACCTGAAAATAGAGTCAGACAGGGGAAGGACCAACAAAATAGCTCAAGGCCTGAAGATAAATTTGGAAAAATTAAAAAAAAGAGGAAGAAATTGTGGAGAGAAAGAACTTAGGGAAGAAAGCAGGAACTACAGAGGTTAGCATAACCAATAGGCTACAAGTAATTGAAGAAAGAATCTCAGGTGTGGAAGATACAATGGAAGAAATAGATGTATCTGTAAAAGAAAAGGTTAAATCTAAAAAATTCCTGACACAGACCGTCCAAGAAATTCAAGACTACATAAAACGACAAAACCTAAGAATAATAGGAATAGAGGAAAAAGAAGATTCCCTGCACCAAGGCCCAGAAAATATTTTCAACAAAATCATTGAAGAAAATTTCCCCAACTTAAAGGAGAGGCCAATAAGAAAACAAGAGGCCTAAAGAATAACCAATAAATTAGATCAGAAAAGAAATCCTCCCTCCACATAATAATCAAAATTGTAAGTATACAGAACAAAGAAAAAATACTAAAAGCTGCAAGAGAAAAAGGCCAAGTAACATATAATGGCAAACCCATTAGAATCACACCTGACTTTTCAACAGAGACTATGAAAGCCAGAAGCGCCTGGACAGATACCATGCAGACCCTAAGAGAACACAGAAGTCAGCCCAGGCTACTATACCCTGCAAAATTCTCAGTCCTCATAGACGGAGAAAACAAGATATTCAATGACAAAAAAAAAAATTTTCAACAATACCTACAAATAAGTCCAGCACTACAGAAGACACTGGAAGTTAAAATACAACCCAAGAAAACAAGCTACATTGAAGAAAACACAGGAGATAAATAACTCCACTACAGTAAAACAAAAAGCAACCAAGCATACAACCATATGACCACAGTCAACATCAAATTCAAAGGATCTAACAGCCAGTGGTCATTACTCTCTCTCAATATCAATGGACTTATTTCTCCAATAAAATACACAGACTAACAGAATGAATGCATAAACAAAACCCAGCAATCTGTTGTATACAAGAAACACACCTAAGTCACAAAGATAGAGGGTAAAGGGATGAAAGATGGCTTTTCAAGCAAATGGACACAAGAAGCAAGCAGGAGTAGCCATTCTAATATCTGATAAAATAGTCTTTCAACCAAAATTAATCAAAAGAGATGGGGAAAGACACTTTATACTCATCAAGGGAAAATTCAACAAAGAAGACATCACAATCCTGAACATCTATGCCCCAAATACAAGGGCACCCACATTTGTGAAAGAAACATTGATAAAACTTAAACCACACATAGATCCCCACACAATAATAGTGGGAGACTTAAAGACACCACTCTCAACAAAGGACAGGTCAACTAAACAGATATTAAACAAAGAAACAATATTTCTAACAGAGGTCATGAATCAAATGGACCTAACAGACATTTACAGAACCTTATACCCAAACACAAAAGAATTTACCTTCTTCTCAGCACCTCATGGAACCTTCTCCAAAATAGACCACATAGTTGGTAATAAAGCAAGCCTCCACAGATACAAGAAGATTGAAATAATCCATTGTATCCTGTCTGATCACCATGGAATAAAGCTGGACCTCAATAACAACAGAAATAGCAAAAAGCCTACACCACATGGAAACTGAACAACTTGCTATTAAAAGATAGCTGGGTCAGGGAAGAAATAAAGAAATTAAAATCTTCCTAGAACTCAATGAAAATGAAGACACAACATACCCAAACTTGTGGGACACAATGAAAGCAGTGCTAAGAGGAAAGTTCATAGCACTAAGTACCTTCGAGAAGAAATTTGAGACAGTGCATTCAAGCAACTTAATGGCTCACTTAAAAACCCTAGAAAAAGAAGAAGCAGACACACCAAGAAGGAGCAGACGGCTAGAAATAATCAAACTCAGGGCTGAAATCAATTAAATAGGAACAAATAAAACAATTCAAAGAATCAATGAAACGAAGAGCTGTTTCTTTGAGAAAATCAACAAGATAGACAAACCCTTAGCCAAGCTAACTAAAAGGCAGTAAGACACCATCAAAATCAACAAAATCAGAAATGAAAAGGGAGACATAACTACAGACACTGAGGAAATCCAAGCAATCATTACGACTTACTTCAAAAGTCTATATGGAACAAAATTTGAAAATTTAAATGAAATGGACAATTTTCTTGATCTATTCCACTTACCAAAGCTAAATCAGGAACAGGTAAATCAATTAAATATCCTATATCCCCCAAGGAAAAAGAAGTAGTCATCGAAAGTCTCCCATCCAAAAAAAGCCCAGGACCTGATGGTTTCAGCTCAGAATTCTACCAGACATTCAAAAAAGAGCTAAATCCAGTCCTCTTCAAACTATTCCACAAAATCGAAACAGAAACAACATTACCAAACTTATTCTATGAAGCCACAGTCACCTTGGTACCTAAACCTCACAAAGACCCAACTATAAAGGGAACTTCAGGCCAATCTCCCTTATGAACATTGATGCAAAAATACTCAATAAAATACTCACAAACCATATAAAAGAACACATCAAAATAACATCCACCATGACCAAGTAGGCTTCAACCCAGGTATGCAGGGTTGGTTCAATATACAGAAATCCATCAATGTGATCCACCATATTAACAAATTGAAAGAAAAAAAAAAAACACATGATAATCTCCCTAGATGCTGAAAAAGCATTTGACAAAATCCAACATCCATTCATGTTTAATGTATTGGAGAGATCAGGGGTACAAGGCACATATCTAAACATAGTAAAGGCAATATACAGCAAACCTATAGCCAACATCAAACTGAACAGAGAGAAATTTAAAGCAATCCCACTGAAATCAGGGCCAAGACAAGGCTGCCCACTCTCTCCATATCTCTTCAGCATAGTTCTGGAAGTCCTTGCTAGAACAATAAGACAGTTGAAGGATATCAAGGGGATACAAATTGGAAAGGAAGAAGTCAAATTATCACTATTTGCAGATTATATGATAGTATACGAGAGTGACCCCAAAAACTCTACCAGGGAAATTTTACAGCTGATAAACACCTTCAGCAAAGTGGCCTGATACAAAATTGACTCAAAATGTCAGTAGCCCTACTGTATACAAAAGACAAAAGGGCTGAGAAGAAATTAGGGAAATAACACCCTTCACAATAGCCACAAGTGACATTAGGTACCTCAGAGTAACCCTAACCAAGGAAATCAAAGACTTGTAAGAAAAAAATTCAAATCTCTGAAGAAAGAACTAGAAGAAGATATGAGAAGATGGAAAGATCTCCCATGCTCATGGCTTGGCAGGATTAACATAGTAAATATGGCCATCTTACCAAAAGCAATCTACAGATTCAATGCAATGCCCATCAAATTACCAACACAATTCTTTACAGACCTGGAAAGAAAAATTCTCAACTTCATATGGAATAACAAGAAACCCAGAATTACTAAAACAATCCTCTACAATAAAAGATCTTCTGTAGGTATCTCCATCCCTGATCTTAAGTTTTACTATAGAGCAACAGTTTTAAAAACTGCATGGCACTGGCATAGAACCAGAATGGTGGATCAATGGAACCAAACAGAGGACCCAGAAATAAACCCACACACTTATGGCCACCTGATCTTTGACAAAGACGCCAAAACCATACAATATAAAAAACATAGCATCTTCAATGGTGCTGGTCCAACTGGATGTCTACATGTAGAAAAATGAATATAGAGCCATACTTATCACCCTGCACAAAACTGAAGTCCAAATTGATCAAAGGCCTCAACATAAAACGAGACACATTAAATCAGCTTGAAAAAAAAAAGTGGGAATACCCTAGAACTCATTGGTACAGGGGAAAACTTCCTGAACTGACAACAACAGCACAGGCTCTAAGAGCAACAATCAATAAATGGGACCTCATGAAACTGAAAAGCTTCTGTAAAGCAAAGGACACTGTCATCAAAACAAAGCGACCAACTACAGATTGGGAAAGAATCTTCACTAACCCTTTATCTGATATAGGACTAATATCCAGTATATATAAAGAACTAAAGAAGCTGAAAAGCAGCAAACCAAGTAATCCACTTAAAAAATGGGGAACAGAGCTAAACAGAGAATTCTCTGGAGAGGAATACTGAATGGCAGAGAAGCACTTAAAGAAATGCTCAACCTCACTAGCCATTAGGGAAATGCAAATCAAAACAACCCTGAGATTTCACCTTATACCCATCAGAATGGCCAAGATCAAAAACTCAAGTGACAACACATGCTGGAGAGGTTATGAAGAAAGGGGAACCCTTCTCCCCTGCTGGTGGGAATGTAAACTTGTACAACCACTCTGGAAATCAATCTGGTGTTTTCTCAGACAACTAGGAATAGAGCTTCCCCAAGATCCAGCCATACCACTCCTAGTCATATATCCAAAAGAGGCTCAAGTACACCAAAGAGAAATTTGCTCAAACATGTTTGTAGCAGATTTATTTGTAATAGCCAGAAGCTGGAAACAACCCAGATGCCCCTCAACTGAAGAACAGATGCAGAAATTGTGGTACATCTACACAATGGAATATTACTCAGCAATGAAAAATAAGGAAATCAAGTAATTTGCAGGTAAATGGTGGGATCTGGAAAGGATCATCCTGAGTCAGTTGTCCCAGAAGCAAAATGACACACATGGAATATACTCACACATATAGACATACAACATAGGACAAACCCACTAAAACCTGTGCATCTAAAGAAACTAAGCAAGAGAGAGGACCCTAACTAAAATGTCCAATCCCCATCCTGAAAGGCAAAGAGGATGGACATCAGAAGAAGAAGAAAACAGAAAACAACCTAGGAACCTACCACAGAGGGCCTCTGAAAGCGTCTGCCCTACAGACTATCAAAGCAGATGCTGAGCCTGATGGGCAACTGTTGTACAGAGTGAATGGAATTTTATGTAAGAACTGGGAAATAGTAAGAGCTGGAGAGGACAGGGTCTCCACAAGGAGAGCAACAGCAGAAGAAAATCTGAACACAGGGAACTTCCTAGAGACTCATACTCCAACAAAGGACTATTCATTGAGATAACCCAGAAACCCTGCACAGATGTAGCCCAGGGCAGTTCAGAGTCCAATTGGGTTACATAGTAATTTCAAGAGGGACTGCCTCTGACATGAACTGACTGGCCTGCTCTTTAGTCACCTCTTCCTGAGAGGGAGCAGCCTTACCAGGCCATAGTAGAGGAAAATGCAGCCACTTTTGATGTGAACTGACAGACTAAGATCTGAAAGGAGAGGAGAACCTCCCCTATCAATGGACTTGGGAGGGTCTTATGGGGGGATGCAGAATGAATAAACTGTAATTGATGAAAAATTAAAAAAAGGGAATAAATAATTTAAGAACCTTAAATGACTTTCAAAAGTAGAGGAAAACATGTTGTTAGTCAATTTACATGGAGCATGTCTCGCCCCTGGGGGCAATGGTCTCCTGAACCTACTCAGACCTTGGACACCACCACTGGTAGTTCTAGAACTGATACAGGATGTTCCAAGGAGGAGGTTAAGGCTTCCCATAATATTTCCTATAAGCCCACACCTGTTTGTTTATATCCCCCATTTTTATTCATTATTAGCCAGATAGAGCCAAGTAATTGTGGTAATGATACTTGCTTTTTTGCCCAGTGCTGGAATGCTAATTAATTTACTAGCTGGTTACTCACATGACTTGCTGGGTGCCTGTGCCTGTTGATGCCCCTCACGCTATGACTCTCTTCAGAGAGAAAAGGATCTTGGAATTACAGCCGCCATTGTTACTGCCATCTCATTGGCGGCTGTTGGAGCTACCACCGCGACATTAGCCATGAGTCATACTGTGCAGACTGTTCAGATGCTGAATAACCTTTTAGCCAATGTAGCTCATGCCTTAGATGTACAAAAAGGAATTAATGCTCAACTAAAAGGAGGCTTGATGGTGTTCAATCAGAGGATTGACCTCATGCAGGAGCAAATTGATACCCTATGGCAAATCACTCAACTTGGCTGTCAATGTATGCTGGACTTTGAGTCACTAGCATACAACATGAGAATTTTCCCTGTGCTGCAAATCTGTCTGAACAATTGTCTAGCTATATTTTAAGTAATTGGACTGGAGAATTCGAAACTATGATGGAGCAGATGAGAGTGGCCATTGTCAGGGTAAATTCTATCAGAGTGGATGCAGGACTAGCCACAGGATTATCATCATGGATTGCTGCAGCCATGAATCATCTGAAGGAATGGGCAGGCATGGGAGCATTAGTAGGCCTTCTGGTGTTGGTCTTCTTGGTTTGCTTGTGGTATATATGCAAGATTAGAGTCTCACAACAGCGTAATGCAGCCATGACCATTCAGGCCTTTATAGCCATTGAAGCTCGACAGTCTCCCCAAGCATGGTTGGCTGCCATAAAAAGCTAAAATGTTATGCTCAGGATGTGAGGCTAAGCACTGCACTCAGGGTCAGCTGCTTTCGACCCAGAGAAGAGCAGGTCTGATTGCATGCAGGTTGATGCCCCAGGTCCCGCCTCAGAAAAAGTTATCTGAGGGGTCTGATGCTCTTTGGGTGGATGACACCTAAATGAACATCAGTACAAAATCCCAATTTATTTCTAATATCAGAGATCAGACCTCTAATCTTGCCTGATGCGTCTAAAACAAAAAGGGGGAACTGCAGATAGCTGTGTAATGCCGTGCCTTAAAGATGGAGCTGGTTTCTGCCTTCCACCTTCCTGATGGTGAGTGCTCTCTGTCATGAACAACTCCACAGTTGTCTAAGGCCAAGGATCTGGCTTGCTTCCATGTATGTGGATCTATCTGCATTGCCCACATGGCATGCTGGGGTTTGCTACCCAGAGGGTATATAAGCTGTGGGCTGGCTTTCCCCAGGTCAGATGATTGTTCAAGGTTCCTGAATAAACTGCATTGAAAATAATAATAATAATAATAGTTATATAATTAAAAAGTTGTCCTTGTGATTTTGCAGTAGATTCAGGAGTGGTATATGGGAATTTTATCAGGATAAAAGTAAAGAATGAATGTTGTAAATAAGACCTAAAAGGATTAAAAAAATATGTGAGAGGAATATGATCAGAGATGTCAAATGATGAAAAAAATATGTAAGAATAACTCAAAATATGTTCCTTGCCCTCAGAAATTAGAGGGTTGCAATTAAAGACAACCTTGAGATTTCATTTGTCTTACTCACTTTAGAGTGGTGAAAAGCATCATCATCAAAAACAGCAACAACAATAAAATGGACTACCAGGGGAGAGAGTTTGAATAAAAGGCCTATAGCAAGTTTTGAAGTCCTTTATACTCCCCACTTGCTAATGCAATCATGAAGTCATGCTGCTCAAAAGAGGTGTGAGTTTGACTAACAGGGACTCGGTTGGCTCTTCTTCAATAACTTACCCCTAGTTGAACTTCCTCTACAAGGCACAGTAGAAAAGAGGATATCAGTCCTGATGTGTCTTGATGAGCTGGTGGGGGAGTATAGGGTGGGTTCTTCTTAATATGGAGTTGGGGAGGAGGGATATGGGGAAAAAAAAGGAGGAATCAGGAGGAGATTAGGAACATGGCTGCCTTCAAGATGTAAGTAAAATAAATAAATAAATAAGTAAATAAATAAATAGATTTCTGTTTGATTCTATGAACGACTATTTTACTGAATCAATGTACAATTGGATAGAGTTTAAACAGTGGGGCCTGACCAGTAATTTAATCAGAATTTGAATTAAAATCCCAAGTAGTATGACAGCAAAGAAGTTAACCAGGGGACCAAATGAGCATAGACTGATGTGATTATTTTATAAGGGTTTTCTCTTGGTTGCTTGAAGTCTGTTGTTGTTTCTTTTCAATGATATCAAGATATATCATTTTCATCAGCAACATTATTTTTATTAATAATATTTTCCTTAGCACTTAACATAGAAACAACAGGTTTTCTTTCCCAAATCCAGACATAATTTCCTTCATTTCAAGATTTGTATTTCTAAGCCTCTTCAGTTTTATAGAACCACTTCCTCAGAAGAGTATAACCAACATTTTGATACTCCTGGACCCTTGATCACCCTGTCTTTGAAGTTTGGAAAATATCAGAAACACATGTTTTGTTCAAGCACTAGTACATATCCCCAAAGTAGTCTAAAGGATTGGGTAATATTTCTGATATACTGATAAATTAATTCATAAGGCAGAACAACTGGCATATATATATTGGAAATTAGTCAAGTTTCATCCACATATGAGTCCTCTTCATCCCAGTATAAATCCTCCTGTTTTCATCCCTTTATAAATTCTTTAGTGTTGGCCTGCCCTCAGTGACAGTGAGTGTTGTCTTTGGTGGACAGTCTGGTTACTTAGTACAGCGTTTGCATGTTCACATACTCATTTGTGTGTTTTTCCTGAGCCTCAGCTTAACAACACCAAGATTTGCAATGTAAAAATCCATTTCTGGCATTTAGGAAAGGAAGCCCAGGACAGGAATAAGTATTATCTCTATATCCGTATCTCAAAAGATAAATTCCCACACATATCCTTTTACAGTATAACAAAACCTTGGAAGTTTGCATGAGTGAGCAAAGGTCAAAATGACTATATGTTTCTGGAACCAGATGCTTGGATATGGTTAGTTAACTATTGTCCTACCAGCTGTTTCTTATAGAAATCCCTTGCTCTCTGGACTCCTCCCTCCACCTGTGGGTTTTTAGCTTTTTAACCACACCCTCTTTCCAGCCCCGAGTTGAGTTGAATTTATCAGGTAAAGTTAGTAGGCCTCATTGGCATCTAATGACACTCATCAATGAAAACCTGTATTCCATTATCAGGCAAGAAGGGAGCAGGATTGATGGCAGTGGATTTCTGAAATTGGACTTCAGGGTGGTGCAGTAAGGGGTCCTGGTCATGGTCATATAATCATTAGAGAGTTAGTGGCCTAGTATACCCAGATGAAAGCCTGAAATAAATTGTGTGTAAGTTGTTAACCATAATTTCATTTTATTTTATTTATTTATTTATTTTGGTATACTAGCAATACCCCCCACAGTATTAAGAAATGAAATCAAAGTTTTGGCAACAGGGTTCAATCATTTGGATAGTTGTGTCATAGGGTGTTAGCATTGTCCCAATATTATGTTGTACTGAGTTTGAGGGAGAGTAGATGTTCAGTAAAGGGAATATTTGCTCACTGTTTTTAGGAAGGAAAACTCATGGAGACACTCTGTAAATCAGTGCAGAATATTATGAAAAGTGAAAAACAAATTTTACAGATGACCCAGTTATACTATTCTTTGGCATATACCTTAAAGGGCTTGCCATCCTTCTCCACAAAGAGTTGCTTATCCATTTTCATTGCAACTCTAATCACATGGCTAAGAAATCAAAAGTATATAAATATTCCATGAATGGAAATTTGATAAATATATCATCAAATCCTAATTATTTAATACCCTTCCTCCTCTCTATGTTTCTTCCTCACCTGTACCTTTGTCACTGTTTTCCCTAACTGTGTTCTACTCTGATCCACCCACCACCACGTTCTTTCACCAAAGTGCCAGAAGTAGCAAGAGGACTGGTCACTCAATTTCCTTATAGTCTAAATGTTCAAAAGTGTGGAGGAAGGACATAAAGCCTCAGCACTGAGGTTCATTTCTGAGTTTAAATCCCTGTACACCCAGACTCCACAGCCTGTTACCTCCTTCAATGTGCCCCAGCCTCCACAGACTGGGATGGCCTGGATCTAAGGTGTCCCCCAACCTCAGTGGCCTGGTACTCCTTTAGGGTTGCCCCAACTTGAATATGACCCCTCATTCCAATGGAGCAAGTATTTGAGCTGCAACAAACATCTGGACTTTACACCAAAGGGCATCATTCACCCAACTAGGCACAAGTCCAACTCCTCAAAGCCATATAAAGTCCAGAGATTCCATAGAAGGGAAATACTTATGGGTAGAGAGCCTGCAAGTGCTTCTAAAGACTTTACACAATAAAATGTCCCAGAACTACATGAAAGAACTGAAATAGGTCAAGCAAAAGGAAGTTCCAAATCCTTGCATGGTTCCAGAATGCAGTAGTAAGCCACTGAGCAGGGAAACTGGTCCATCTTCATAAGAGCCTGCCACCAAAAAGTGACTGGTCTCATCTCTTTTGCACATGCCTGAGAAGGTGAAAAGAAGACTGGCTTTGTCTTCTGAGGTAGAAGAACCTGTGGACTCAGTGGATGTGCAATCTTCTGCATATTATTCCACTGATAAGAGTGGACTGGTAATCTCCACACATATTCAAGGGTCCCTAAAGCCTTCCCTATCTAACCAAGGTGCTTTGGGGTCTTGCTCTTTTTCCCATGAGACTCATATATTTTTCCATAACCACCCAAGGAGATCTGAGACTAGCCAAATCTGATCAGGGGGTTCAGGGGTATTTCAAATCTGCCCAGAAATTCAAAAAAACTCTCTTTTGGGGTGGAGGCATATTAATGCATGCCTCCCCTTCCAGAGGAGGATTCAAAAGATAATCCTCTACCCAAGCAGTCTCCCCAAAAGGTTTTTAGACCAGAACACTCTCATCAAGCAGAACTCCAATGGACCCCATAATAAAAAGATGTCTCCAAGTCTTCTCTAACAGGGAATCTCATTGATTTCTCATTTTCCCCATCTGTTCCAGAGTATTTAACAACATTGACAGCTTTTGAGGGCTATCAGAAAGTTGGTTCCCCTCAGGAAGACTTCCAAATATATTTCCCATCTCTCAAAAAGGACACTATGCAATTCACTTCTGGTAAAGTGAACTTGGGCTCTGACCCTCCTGACCAAGAAGGTGTCAGAATTTCCCAATTAAACCAAGCTGGCTTTAAAAGACTTCCATCATTAAAGAGTGTTCTCAGAGCATCTCTAATGTACCAAAAAGGCCTAAACCCAAGAACAGCACCCCAAAAGAGACCATCATGCACAATCAGAAATAAAAAAAATTCCCCATGTGCATCATCAGGTCAAGGACCTTTGCCCTCTTCAGAATGGGCTCTTGAGAGTTCCACACATACACAGGAGGTGGGAGGATCTCCCGAGTCTTCCCAAGCAAATCTTGTTCTTTCAATAAACACAAAAAGGAATCTATCAGCTTCACCATCTCCCCCAGTGGTTCTGAGCCATTCCATTCTGTAAAGTAGGTTCTACTATTGTCCAAATCTACAGAAATCTGTGAAAGGAATATTCCCAAACCTGTGCTTCCCCATGAATGGACATTCAAAAAATCAGTTATGAAAAGGGAGAATGGGCATTTCAATTCAGGAGGATATTGAGAAATGGTCTCTCTGAGCTAGGGGAATCCACAGGTTCCTTATTAGACCAAGAGGACTTCAAAAATTGCCCACATGCTGAAAGAGGCATCTTGACTTGTCAGCACTCCCAAAACAGGAAAATATGTGCCCCAATCTCCAAGAGAGCCTTGCAGGTTCTTCATCTCTCAAGGGATTTAGAAAATCCAACCTCACTGATTAACCCATGCATCAACAGAAATCTTTGCAAAAGTCAGACAGGCTATTGGAATTTCTAACTATATATCAGAGATACTAGGATATCAACAATATATCCCAGAATCTCTGAGTACTACCCAATCTCAGAAAGTGAATGTGGGACAGCATCCATTTAGTAAGCCAATCATGCCAAGTCCACCCATTTAGCACTTGGGTGTGGCACATCTATAAAAGTTGTTCTAAGACATAGCCTGTTTACACACACAGTTTTGGATGTGCTCCATTGATGATAAATGGACTAGGGGAATGAACATGTGTTCATAGGTTACACTACAGGATCCTTCACATTACAGAAGGGGATTCCTTAGATTCTACCAGAGCACAAATCCACATATGAGTTTCCCAAAATTCATAGTAAGACGTTGGAAGTTCCCTATATTCCCAAGAATATCAGAAATCTCTCACAAATGCAGAAAATGCTATACACAGTTCCCCATCTGTCCAAAGGGATGTCATGCTTTCTACATGCCCAAAATTACCTCCACCACTCCTGTCACATACTCCAAAGTCTGTAAATTCTACCTTTTGTGTTAAAGGGTCATTGGAATCTACTTTGTCTGTCCAGATAGTTCTGGAACCTGACACCTCTAATCAAATTTATCATCCTATTTCTCATCTGAAGAAATTGTTCTTGGAACTTCCACATGTAATCAAGGAGGTTTCCTAAAGTCCCTACATGCCCACTAGGCTCTAAGACCTCTCACATGTGCCCATGTGGCTCTATGAAAGTCCAAGCCTACACATGAATCTCTATTAAATTCCCCTCATTCTGAAGTCACAGGCAAAACTTGCATATATGCCCAAGACACTGCAAAATGTTGCCCATCTGAGGGAGATACCCTAAGATCTACCATATGCAAACACAGTGCTGTACAATCTTCTCCATCTACAAAGAAGGGTTTTGTGAATTGCTCTTCTCAGGGAGGAGAAATTAGGCCCCCACACTCTTTCCAAGTAGGCACCAGACATCTCATTTTAATGAAAAAGAGGTTAAGAGTTGATCATTCAGAACAAGTGGACTTTATATTTCTCCCAACCAAGGAAGACACTTTCAACAACCTGTGTTTTACAAAAAGGTTAAATTTATATTCTTCTGCTTCGAAAGAAACAGCAATAGCCACAGAAGAATCACACACATTGCATATCTTTACAAAAGCACATCAAATGTTTCACATCTGGCCAAGCAGCTGTGAAAGGTTGCCAGTCTACTTAATGGACTCCTGGACAATCCAAATCATCCCAAGAGGCACCAGGGCCTACTGTTTCTACCCCACATGGTCTAAAAATTTCAACATCTGCCTTGGGAATTCAAAGCAGTTCTTCACCTCTGTCAAGCACTACTCACTGTCCCCCTAACTCAAAGTGTTCCATCACTTTCTAAATCTGACTTAGGAGCTGAAGAATATTCCCTATCTGCAACTGGATCTAAGGGAAAGTCCCCATGTGAACATGAAACTCTAGGATTTGTACCACAAGAGGACCTGATATTTTCTGAATCTAAAGACCCTTCTGCTTTATATCTTCTTGCTGGAGAACATTTATCACCTTCCCTAGCATCATATGTCTGCAGGTCTTGGAAAGACTCACCATGTGCCCAAATAAGTCTGTGTTATTTTCAAACTACCCACGGAACAATACAACCTTTACAATATCTCCAAGAATTTCAGGAAACATTTCAATTTCCCATGGAACTGAAACATCCCCTGTTAGCAAAAGGAATTTCAGGACATGCCCTCCCTGTTCAGGAATCTCAGGAAACAGAAGCATCTTCATGCTCAACTGTTGTTAAAGGATCTTTGGAATTGCAAAGGCCTCTAAAATTTTCCCCTGTTACTCAGACTATTGCTGGTATTTTTCCCACTATCCAGGGGGCTTTAGGAACTTTTTTATCATTACCAAGTAAAATGAGAATTTGCCAGTCTGCACAAGAAATGCTAAAAGCTTTGCCATCAGCACAAGCTGCGCTGAAAATTTTCCCTTCTGGCTAAAGGGCTCTTGGACAGTTGCCAGTGGCTCATTCCTTTCTCATCCATCTCAGGAGACTAGATAATTTTTGCAACATGATCACGTGAGTCTAGGAGTATCTCAATATTTCTCAGGGACCCAAACTTTGATTACATCTACCCAATGTCAACACAAAAGTCCATCAGTCTCAGAACATTGTGTAAGATCTTTACCCTCTCTCCAAGGAGCAGTGGGGTATTCTTCATCTTCACATCAGACTCTAGAACTCTCAACACCTACACAGGGAATTCTAGGACATTCTCTACCTGGTCCAGGTAATATGGCACATTGCCTATCTTCCAAAGGGATCCTAGGACCCCTGCCCACATTAGGAGTGTGACAAGGGAATATACTTACCTACCCTGGTATCTGTAAGACATTTCACAGGTGCCTTAGAGTGACAAGAACCTGTGCTATCTGGCCAGGATCCTGTGGGAATTTCCTTACCTATATAAAAAAGCCTTACATATTTTCCACTTGCTTCAAAGGCTGACAGACACTCACTCTCTGCCCAAAGAGATCAAGAAGTGTCCACCTTAGAAAAAGTTACTACCAGTATGTAGAAAGCTGCTGAAGTGGTTCTGTTAAAACCTGGTTCTTGCAAAAGAGCTACAGAGAATTTCAAATGTGCCCAAGATGCTTTAGGACATTTTTTTTCCTCCAGTGTAGGAGATATTAAACATTCACAAATGCATCTGAAGAATGATAAATGCTTGAAATGTTGAAATATGCAAGAGGATCTCTTGAAAAGTGGCCCTCTCACTTTATATTTGAAGAGAGTTCTGCCATAGTTGATCTGCAGTCTTCCTTATTTTCTCCAAGGGCTCTTGAACATACAATTATTGGCAAGGAGCAACCAAACCTTCCTATACCTACTATAGGAAACCTGGAATTTCCACTCTCTACCCAAGAGACTGCAGAACATTTGAGACCCAATATAGGAACACTAGAACATTACCAAATTAACCAGGGTTCTCAAGACTACTTGACATCTGCCCATGAGACACTTGAAAGGTTGTCATCTAACTCTAAAAGATGGTAAAAGTTGGTCATGACAAAGGTGGTCTGCAAACCTCTTTATCTGCTCCAAAGAATCTTGAACACAGGCTACCTGTTAAAGAGCCCAAATCAGATGCCATATCTGCACCTGTTTCTCTGGGTCATTCACTAACTCTCCAAAAAATGCCAAATTATTTGGAGCCTTTTTCACTTGGAAATCTGTAATCTTGCCATTCTGCCAAGGTGGGACACAGAACTGGGACACATTCACAGAATATTCTGGAATCTATCCCAAGTATTTCAGGGAATCTAGAAGATTTGTCACATATGTTAAAACATATGAGACTTTCCTCATTAACAAATGATACACCAGAGCTTTCAAAATGTGCTCAGGGGCTTGTGGATTCCTTTCCCTCAGAAACAGAAACTCCAGGATTGATGTCCCTTGCCACAAAGTCTTTAGACAATTTCTTTTTGGGACAAAAATACTTATAATTGTAGTCACCCTGGCAAGAAGCAGTAGAGATTTTTCTTTCTACCCCAGGGGCTGTGGAATTGTCCAAACCCACCAAAGATACAGAAAAAAACATCATCTACTAAAATGCCTTGACACCTCCTACTTCCTTACCTCCTACTTCTCCTGCAAAAATAGTAGAGAAAGGAATCCTGCCCTCTGCTCCACATTCACTCTTTCACAGAGAGACTTTGGGAACTTTCTCATCTGGTCAGGAATCTCAAGGTTCTTTGGTGACAAAGAATGTTTAAAATGGTCACCTTGTGCAACAGATGCACTAGAACCTTCTCCATCTAACCCACAGGCCCAAGAACATTTAGTAGCTACCAATGGACCATAGCAAATATACAAACCTTCCCAATAGACTCTGTTTCATTTGCCATGTTTGTTAGATGATGTAGAACATTCCTTTATTTCCACAGGGAATGCACAACTACTAGCAAACAAAATGTTCTTGGCCATCTGTCAACTAGAGATAAGGCTGTAGGATCATCTCAATCTAGCCTAGTTTTTACAGACTTTTCTTCATTTGCACCAGGGTATCATTCCTCATTGCTGAATCAAACCCCATCAACTTCCCCTTTCACTCAAGACCTGCAAGAATCTCTTATATCTGAACAAGGGATATTGGGATGATCTACAACTCATCAAATTTCTTTAGCACCTTTGGCATCTATGGCAAGGTCTGGGTGAATTTCCATATCTTCTTTCTCTGTACAATATATGGTAAAGCTGTCTAAATCTTCATCAGGAACTGTAGCACTTTTGCTATCTTCTGAGACCTCAGCATCTAAGCATTACGATCAGGTGAATAAATTTTCCATTGGGCCATGAAGATCACATAACTTTTCTGTATCATCAAAGGGTTCGAGGAATGAGCAAATCTGCACAAGGGGATTTAGAAAATTTTGAATCTGCTCTAGCAGCCATCAAATTTCCAACTTGTCGTGAGAAGGCTAAAAAATTTCTCTATCTGCCCAATGTGCTTTGCTTGGGAGCAAATGTTCTACATCCCATGGAATATATATGAGATCCTTGGGCCGCTATCTACCTGTGGATAGAGCCTTTGTAGAGCCTTTACTATGTTCTCAAGAGCCTAAGGAAGTTTCCAGAAATGCATAGAGAACTTTGCTTGTGCATAGCTTTTTCTAATCATGAAAAAAAAAAAAAAAAAAAAAAAAAAAAAAAAAAAAAAAAAAAAAAACTCTAGGATATTCAGCACATTTCACAGGAGGTTTGGGAAAATGCAAACATACACAGAGTTCCTTGGGCCATTTTGTGATTTTGTGACTGGGCTCCAAAAACTTCACCATCTTACCGAGCGGTTTGAGAAAAACACAACAATTCTCCACATATCCAAGAGTCAGCAGGCACATCCCCATCAGCTGCAGAGAATAAGGGCCTATCTTTACCTGCCAAATTTACTCCATCCTCTTCTCAATCTTGTCAAGAGCTTGTGGGACATTTAATATAAGCAGAATGGACTCTGAAAATGTCCAAATCTTTCTTAGAATCTCTAGGATCTTCTCCATCTGGACAGGTCACTGGGAGGCATTTCTTCTCTGTGAAAGCTACTTCAGGAGATGCCATATATGTGGGGAAGTCTATGGGACATGTGAAGTCAAATCCCAGTACTTTTTGGGAGTTTGCCATGTGATCCAAAGCCACTTTGAATATCCGTATTGGCACAAGGAATTCCAAGATCCTGTTAATTCTGAGAGGGGTTTCTGTATCCATCCAAGTGTCTCTAAAAGTACCCACATCTGAACAGGGAACTTTAAGAACTATGCCATCTTCTCAAAAGTCTTCAAAATATTTAACTGCCACTAAGAGGCTCTTAAAATTTACCCATCTCCCCAAAATACAGCACCACACTCACAATCTTCACCAAGGCCTACCAGATCATTTCTATATAGCCAAAAATCTCAGTAATGTGCCTTCCCTTCACCAGGGTTTGAAGAATATTCATCATGTCACCTAGTGCACAGGAATAGCATCTGTGTACCCCAGGGACTCTAGCAACCTTGCTCTCAGTGCAGGGGCTTCTGAAATTTTCCAGGTCATCCCAGGCAAAGGAGCATAAAGCACAATATGATGAAGGATCCCTACAAACTTCAACATCTTCTCCAAAAGTACTAGAAATATGCAATTTTTTTACTGAGAGTTCCTTGAAAGTTATCATCTTTCCACTGCACTGTAGATGATTCATGATCTACAAATGATAACAGTGGACATTTGGCATTTGTTCCTGGCCATATTCAGGACTTCCTGTGTCAGCACAAACAATTACACAATCTTTGAAATCTGCATAAGCATCTTTGTGTTCTCACTTACCAACAGGAGCGACTTTGAAAAGATATAAATCTGCACAAGGAACTCTAGGCTTTTCTCCATCTGCTGCTGACCCTGGAGTGCATTTTTCATCTTCACTAGCTATATTGTAACAGTTTCCATTTGCAGAACTAGATATGAGACTTTTGCAGTCAACTCCAACACCTCTAATGTCTACCCAAAATACTCATCTGACATCTGAGAGAAGTCCTCTGCGATTTTCCTTATCTGCAGAAGGGAATTCAAGAAACTCTCATGCTGTAAATGGCCTGTGGAACATGCCCCTTTACTCTCAATTCCTCTAGGAATAATTTTATCTCTAAAAGTGACTCCCTAATCAGAATCACTCTCAAGTTGAGGAGCTATAAAACTTTGTGTTTCTTCCCAGATACCTCAAAGTACTTATCAGTCAGCCCCACATTTTCATCCCCATCTATCATCTCTTTCAGTATTTGTTTTTCCTTCAAAATCTGAATAAAACACTCTAGGATCTTTGCTATTTTCCCGAGGGAATGGGATATATGCTACATGTATTACAGGTTCCCAACACTTCTCCATTTTCCTACTTGTAGGTAGGCCACATAAAATGTCCATAAATGTCTGTTCAGTGCACAGAGCCCACTGAATCCATTTTAATTTCCCCAGGAACTTTGTGATTCTTTAGATTCTTCCTTGAACAATCTGGAAACATCACACCCTAGCCAAACAAATGTTGGACATTTGTCACATGTCAGAGGAAACACGGAAATTGCTCCATCTGTCCCACACCCTAGAGATCCTTGACAATTCAACATAGTGCAAAGGGGACTTTCAGCAAATGCTCCAGATGATTCAGCACCAGTGTTCACTGCTTCTGAACCTTTAGAATTTACAATATCTGCCCAGACCTTTTTGGAACATTGAAGATCTTCCACAGGACGTCAACATTCCCTGTCACCATTCACTCCTGTCCTAGAAATATAACAATCTACACAGAGGAGTCATACACAATCACTACTGAGAGAAGGGAATCTGGAGCCTTCTCCATCAAGAGTAGCATGTTCAGTATATCAAACTTTTGCTCCGGAGCCTCTGAGAGTTATGACCTTAGAAATAGGGAGTCAAACAAATTCTCACTGTGCTCAAGGACCTGCAGGTTCCTGTCAATCTACAGAAGTCAATCTGGGACTGCCCACATATACACACAGAATTCTCAGACTCTTTCTATCTACCCAGTGGCATTCAAAACCTCCAACACACACATACCAGGTAGAGACACACAGTCTTCTTGTGCCTAAAGTACATTTTCACATACACCAAATACATCCTTGTCTCAGGATTATACCCAACATGCCCAAAAGGAGAAAGAAACTATGAAATTGACCCCTGGGACTCTAAAAGCTCTTCCACACTCTGGGATCTTCCAGGATATTCATCATCTACACAAGTTGTAAAAATAAATAAATAAATAAATAAATAAATAAATAAATAAATAAATAAAAACTTTAAAGCTGTTGTAAGTCATGCAGAATATGAAGATGTTCCTGGGGAAATTACAATTCTATGCCGTAAAACATGAATTCCTTACTTTCATCTCTAAGTGTTTTGGAATTTTCCAAATCAAAAGAAGGGACTTTTGGTCTCTCCACACCTACACAAGGTATTCTAGGACTTTTTTTTTTCCAGTATTCTCCTGTCTTTGCACTCTGGCCAACTTTTTCAACGAGCAGTTTGAACAGTGTCACATTCTTTGGAATCTATACCAATTTCCAAAGGTCATGTGTCAATTTCTTTCTCTGAACAATGTGCTATAGGACTTTTTCTTTCTTCAAAAGGATATCTTATATGTTTTCGATGTTTCCAAAAGTTTCAACATACATGTCCATCTGTTTCAAATGCTCAAGAATCTACTAATTCTTCAAAAGGAAACATGGTAATCTCTTTATCAGGGCAAAGGACTGTTGAAACTACATCATCTGCCTCAGGGACTTAGGAAATTTCTATATCTGTTAAAGTTAGTTCAAGACCATCCTTAGACATTCAAGAAGCTATAAAACCTCTCCTGTCTTCCAAGGAGCCTCTGCAAGTTTCCACCTGTACAGGTGGCAGCCTAGGTATATCCAACTCTTCAGCAGGGAGTTTGGGAATGTCACCATATACTTCAGTGAATGTAGGATCTTCTTTCTCTGCCCAAATGATGTTTGGAGCATCTCTAACTATCTCATTATCTCGCAGATCTCCCCCCTATCTGAACATGCACATCTGTCCCAGGCACTCTGAAATATTCACCTGCTTTAAACTGCAATACAGCACCATTGCCATACAGTCATGATGATCAAGGACTCAGGGGTAATTCCTTGGAAAGTGTGGGATTTTGCCAATTTGTCAAAGACCATGAAATTGCTGCCCCCAAGGGGAACTCAAAAGTGCTCTGTCTAGCACATGGCCTGTAAAAATTTTCCTATCTGCTTCAGGATCTCGAGGACATTTTGCTTCAACCCTCTACACTGTGGTGAGGCCTGCCTTGTCCAGTCAAAATGATGTACAACTCTTACATCTTCAAAGAAGTCTCTAGAATTTTCATCATGCTCCAGATTTTCTAGAACCTACCCAAGAGTATCTGGGAATGAAGCCATCTTCCAAAAAGGGGTAAAGGAATTCCATTTCTTACAGAGGTGTGCAAGGCTTAAAACTGAGCCCAGTGGGTGCCTTTCCATTTTGGCTTCTACCATGACAATTTGCAGATCCTCAAGATCACTTTCGGAGTGTTAAAGAAGTCCTCCCATTCCTTCAGATAACCCTACAACTTCCAAATCTAAAATAAATAGATTAAATATTTAATTAATTAACACAGTGCCTCCCTGGTAAACCAGATTCTCAATATTTCCCTTCAGAATGTTTGTGCTGCAAACTATTACCTTCATAAAAGAGATGGCTCAGATATGCTCCATCTGCCAAATGGGGCCAGAGACCAAAAGAACAACAGAGCATGGCACCTTCCATCTCTACAGAGAAGATTGTTGAAACTACTCCAATGCATGAAGAGAAACTTAGACATTCTTCCTCTCCCCACGGGACACACAGACATTCTTATTTTAGTAGGAAAAAAAAAGAAAACAAAAAACAAGGCATTGCCTTTATACCCAAGGTGTCCCCAAACTTTACCTGCAGAAAAAGAAGACTTTAAGCCCTCTGCAGATGAAGACAGTCCCCATGGTGGTGTGAAACCTTTCTCATTTCCCCAAGCAAATGACATACAACTGGATTCTATGGACTAGGAATTGAAACATAGATGCGCTTTAGAAGAGGGACAGAAGCTATGTGCCAAAAGGGCACCCATAGTTCTACTTAAAGTCCAAATGTGAATCATATATGCACCAATTCAACAATGAAAGGCCACATCATTCAATGCAATCCAAGAAAAAGTCAGTTATACCATATCTCTAGCAGACATGACATATTTTCTTTCTTACCAAGGAGAGAAACAGCATTCTGGTATGAATATGGGACCCGCCTTGGAGGACACAGACTGTTAGTGTCATGTAGGTTCAAGAGGATCTCACAGAAAAAAAGGGAGCTGGAGTTCTAACCTCTCTCCTAAAGAAGTTATCTGACCTTCTCAGTCTGAACATGGCCTCTCACTTTATATTCTCAAGAAAGTGACATCAGGGATGTTCCCAGTGTTTAAGGAAGCCTCAGAAGGTTTCCATATTTAAGAGAGAGCCTCTTCCATAACCCACATTATAACCTAAGCCTCAGAAACACTACTTGTCACAAAAGAGCTTTCAGAAAAGAAGTGTCCTCTAATCAAGAGCATATCAGACCTTCTTCGACTTCTGCCCTAGGATGCCTTCAGTTTACCCCTTATGGTCTAGGAGGAATCAGAACTTCCACCTCAGTCAAATGGAACTTCTAAAGCAGCCAATTTCAAGAGGTGTGCCTGGGGCCTCCATATTTTTACCATGGCATTTATACAAAAACATAGGCAGCCACATAATTTTTTCACACTATGTCCATATGAACAATGGAGTTTAAAACTTTTCCTACTCATCAACCATCAGCAAAGCCTACCTATCTCATTCCTAGAAGCCTCAGATTGACAATGATACATTGTTTAGGCTCTCTGATTAAGGCAATACTGTTGTTACACACTGAGGAAGGTGGACTCACAATTTTTCCTACAAGAAAATGCTATGGAATTTATATCTCAGAAAGACTATGCTACTTTGGATGGTTTGACACTAGTCATACTTTATCTAACCTAATTTCTGACAAAACAACTCCCTCTGCCTAAGGTACTCTAAGTGCTTCTCATTCTGACACATTGACCTCATGACCTCTGTCCAATGAACAGGGACAATGTGCCTGATGTGTCCAGAATTTAGAGTAGTCAGCAGGGCCCCAAACCCAGAATGTGTGGCTTGCTTTATCAGTAAAACAGAAGAAACTATGCCGTTTTTTTGTCATTTCCCACTGAATTTTTCATTCAATCTATGTGGAAGCTGCCGCCTTGCATTTGGAGATTGATCTGATCTTCCAGGCTTACAATATATGGATGTTCTAGATTCCCATGGAGATCAGATCAGGAAATGTTCAGGCCTTCTCTAATTTCCAAACTGAATCTTCCTCTTCCCCTGCTTTCCCTAACACAATATGACACTTTGTTCTTCTGAGGAACATTGTCCTCAAAATACTGTTTGTTTGTGGGTGCCTAACACTTTCTCATTCTATCCATGGATACACCAAATTGTGTAGAGGACAAAGGGGCTCATGCTTATTCCTTCAGAACCAGGAGGAATTTCACTTTTTCAAAACCCTGAAGGGCTTAAAGGGATTCAGGAATATGCCTTGTAAATCAGGAATCAAATTGTTGCCCACTAATTCTCAAGCAGCATTCAGACTCAGCACTTCAGAACCACAGATCATCCAAACTGCTATGGAAAAAAAAAGAGGACTTCTGACCTGTCCCCGTAGAATCAGGAGCCTTCAGATTTCACCCTGATAACTCAAGTACACTCATTCTTATCTGTCTAGAGAAAAAAAAATATGCCTCACATTTTTCACCAATCAGTTGAGGGTGTTTTAAATCTGACTGCTTAATATCATGGGCTACACACTTTCCCCAGTATTCAACAGGTCATACACAAATCTTTCCTTTGAAAACCATGAAACCTCATACAGTCACTCACTGCCCAAATGGACCTCAAACATACACTGCACAACAAGGTTATACAAGATTATAACTGTCATCCTCAATGAATAAAGTTGTCCTGACACATATGACCAGAAGCTCAAGGGGCCTCAGACTTCACCAAAGCCCGAAAAACCTGTCTAATATGTCTTTTAGAGTCAATGAACAGTAGAATTTCAACAAAGTCATAACAATGCTTGAGACTTATTTTCTATAACAAGGACATTTTACATCACTAAGCCTATAACTCCATTAATATATAGAATTGCCCCCTCAAAAGTAATATAACCCATGACTAACAGACTACTGTCACAGTCCTGGAAGAATTTCAGAAGAGATCCTAAGATTTATTTAATCTAACTAGTAGAGAATCCCTTGACTACTGTCAAGGTGAACATCAATGCTGTTACTGCTGCTGTATTGTACTGTCTTTAAACTATTTTTTTTTAGTTATCCTCTCACTTGACTGGAATTGTCTTATCCATGGTCCAATGATATATCTAGCTACAGAAATTCCCATGTGACTGACAGATTGTTTATCAGACATTTAATGTGAAGTGTCCTTTGAGAATGACTCTCTGTGCAGGAGCTTCTCTTTCTTTTCATTGCCAACTCGGGTTTTCCACTCAAGAAAGAGCTTCTCCCAATCCCATTATTGTCTGAGAAACTCACTTTTGGCAACCAAAGAATCCTCAGAATACTCTAGATTAATGTCTTGTTTGTCAATGAATACAAATCTCAGATTGGGTCCAAGTCCATTTGTCTTTATAGTGTTCACCAGAAATGTACCTATCTCCATGCACACTCATGTCTTGCTTATGGTAAGTTAAAGTAGAGTACAGATACTGGGCCTATTATCCAAGTTGTCAGAAGAATCAAAGGATTGCTAACAAGCCTATGGTGAACTACTAAGGTATAGGAATTTTCTCAAGTTCTCTACAAACATGGAGACATAGAGTACCTGGATCTCCCCTCTCTACAAAGGTAAACTGGGATATTCCCCTCTACCCAATTTTTCCAATGATCTTTCTCCTTTGCAAATCTTGGTCTTTTTTATCCACAGATGATTGAGTCCTTAAAATTTTGCCTTTGACACAATGGGCTCTCAGAATATTACCCTCAGAGCAAAGGAACAGGGGCTGCCTCACCCCTGACAAAACTACAATGGCCCTTGGTATATATTTTACAGATTTCAAAAAAGAGAGGCAAATTCTCGAAACCCATGGCCCTTTAATAAAATCACAAGATGTGGTTTGAATTTATCAGTTCCACTTAATTTTGGTAGGTTCAACACAATTCTGAGGAGGCAACCATTCCAAAATAACCAATCAAGCTGTTTATCAATTCTGATACTGATGCTTGGAATTTTGCATATTTAGCTGAAGACATGGCATTGATAGACTGGGAAGAAGACTTAGAACCTGAGGCAATGCTAAGACCTCATGAGTTATGGTAGTCAATTTTCTTTGAATTTTGCATGCTCTAAGCATTAGTCTTTGTGTAAAATGGGCTTCTGAACTTCCTCACTTGCCATGGCACACAGTCCTTCTTCCTACAGAATCAAAGAACCTTTACATTGGTCTAAAGTAGGCTTGAGCATTTATTTTGTTTGAATAGGTTCATTCTCCTTCCTGAAAATATGGAGATAGCCTTAGAACTTTTTTTCTAAATAAATGTTTCCAAGGTTTGTCACTCAACCCAAGATGAACTGAAGCTTCCAAAATGATGCATATAACAAACACTGAAATATAAAATCTGTCAGCAAACTTGGCTAAAGTATTTTTTAATGCAAACTCTGTACACACCCTTTCACTTCAGGAGATATATACATAATCTTCTGCTTTGGGAAGCTACAGACCAGGCCACTTAAATGAAAACTCACTAAGATGTTCATCTTTTTCTCAAAAAACTTTAAATGAACGCCCTATAACAATGTTTTCCTCAGAGAATCTACCTCCTCACAGGTAACCCTCTAGGTGATCTTAATATCTTCCCTCTGATTTGGGTGGTGAGGCATGCCCAAATGACCAAATTTAAGGAAGACCACACTGAACTGAAATTCTGGGATATGACTGCAAATATGAAAGTCTTCAATGAAAACTTTTTCCCTTTCAGATTATCACCTTAAATGAGAAACCTCATATTTGTTGTTCTTGCCTCTGCTGTTGATGACAGGCTTTTGGAGAAAACAGAGTCAGGGATTACAAACTAAATATAAAAGCAAGTGTGCTGATTGTTTGCAAGTATGACCCCAAGTCCCAGAATGCAGGTTTACTCTCAGGTGTGACCATGTTTGAACCCAATAAGATATTACTGCAAGTTCTTCCAATTTCCAAGGTAACCTAATAGATTTATCTTCTTTCTAAGGGATTCTGGTAAATTCCTGTGGTGCCATACCATCCCCAAAATTTCCTTCTCAAGAATCATGCTTATGACCTTCCCACATATGGCCAGAGAAATTTCATACCAAACAGGAAATTTTCATTTTCATGAGAGACTCTCTTTATATACATACAGGAATTCCAGTCCAATATGGTTAAAGTTCTGATAGCACAAGTTTAGCAATCAGAGGAGAGAAGCTGTGCAATCTCCCTTCAGATCATTCAATAGAAATGGACATGCTCATTTGAGTAATACTGTGCCATTCCTTGCATTATAAATTCATGAACTCAAAAGCATCCTCTTGTGTCTTTGAGTTACCTTCAACCACCACGTATACTCTAAAGAATAAAGATTCAAGCCTTGGTGTCTTCCCATCACTTTGAACTGGTTTCAGTCTCCAGGAAGTATGAGGTAGATTTACAGGCAGGATCCTGTGTAATGCTCATCCATTTTATGACTAGAAATCATGTGGCTCTCTAACTGCTGCCCATATATGAACACATTAAGACTGCCTGAAGAAGCAGAAGTAGCCATGAACAGCCACCCAGGCTTCTTGAAGATGGCTCAGGTTGTTTCCTGAACTCTTCCAAACCCAGCACAAGATATAAAACTTATTCAATGTATAGATGATTGGAAGCTAAAGAACAGTGATGGGACCTTCCCTGACTGAATAAGGTAGCAGGAGACTCATGTTCAAACAGAACGTTGAATGGCACTTACCACCTCTGACCCATACCTTTGGAAAACCCACCTTTTCCCAACTAGGTTTCAAAAATTTTTCTTTCTTATAGGGGGCCCAGGTCTTCCTCTATTCCTAAGTTACCTTACATCTTTCATTTCACTGAATTTAATTACAGACCTCAGTCCTAAGAAAAGGCCTACAACTTTGTATCAATTATGTATTTTGCAGAAAGACCCTCAAAACTTGTGAATATATGAACAGAGGATTAACTCCTTTCCCTTCTGATGAATATGGCCTCAGAACAATTAAGTCATTTACCATTCTTTCTGTAGAAGTAAGAATCAGTTGTATTCATACTTGAAGGAGCATAACAATTCAGACAACCACTTATTTCCCGAGAAACGTGTTCTGATTTCCTCTTAGAACTGCCACCCAAGTCTATGCAACATATGGATAGTGGGAAATAGTTAGAAGAGTTGGAAGTAAATAATGTAATGCCAAATCATCCTCCCACTACCTATGATTAGCTAGGTGTTTTCCCCTTGCACCATGGTGCACCATGCTCTTCTGTTACATATGGCCAGGCATTTTCATTCAAGGTCATGTAGTACAGGATGCCACCCAAAAATTTACCTAGGGATATAGGGCCTTGAACTGTGCCTTTTCTAAAAGTATCTCAAATCACCCCTTCTTTGATCATGAGACATCAGATATTGAATTTGGTGATAGTGACCTTCATGCTATTCTTCTCTTAGTAGTAGTATATAGCCCAGACATTCTCTCTGTGTGTATGATGACTCTTGAGAATGCCTGAATTTTACTAAATGAATCTGAGAATTTTCAATTTAATCAAGGAGATATTGATTAAATCAACAGTTCCACAGATCAATCCCCACGTTCATGTTGTAATATACCCCTCTGATGGTGAGCCTCCTTAATCCTTTCCCTCTACCCATGGCCACTAGCAAAATCAATTCATAACCCACAGAATTTCATTTCACTATGCTCTTATTTCAAAGAGCCTGAAACTTAGGTCGTCTTTCCTTTCTTCTAGTCACCAAAAAGAAGAGGTAACATCCTGCATGCTTGTACTATATATCTAATGATAAGCTTCAAGAGCCCTTGGAAGCTGACAGTCCTGACTCATTAATAATGATAAGATTGCCATTAGCTTACCAAGGTATGACTGAAGATGTTAAATATGATGTATTCCTTCCTCCACTATACAAATTAGTCTGGGATTATCTATCATCCCTAAGGTTAAGGGTTTTGTGACTTTGTTAATTTGCTATTCTAAATCTGCTTCAGTCTTCTATTCCTGAGCACCATTGCTTTAGAGCATCACTTTCTCTACATGGTATGTCCAATATATACCATCTGGAGCCAAGTGGGAACAATATGTCAGCTATAGGACTGAGTGAACCTGAGACCATGGAGATTTTGATTTTGGCGCTAATGAAGCAGCAAGTACCAGGAGAATGATATAATCTCAAGCTATCAATGAAACTTCAGCTTTTGCTCAGTAGGGCTGCAGGTATATGACATAGATAGGCCTAGGCAATTTCATGAAATTCTGGGTAGCTACTCTCTCCTCAATCTGGTTTAGTGTTTCTTATATCTATTACCTGTCCCCATAGAAAGAATTCCTCTTGTGTCTACAGGGAATTTGGATTAACTGCACCTACTGAAAGAAGTCAAATACCCAAAAGTACCCTCTTTCTTGAAGCATAGTTTAGATTACCCCCACTGCCCATGTATTCCCCAACAATTCCTAATTTGAGCACTGGGATTTTCGACCTGCATGTGGTAAAAAGATACTTTCCCTCCTCAGTATCCAAAGCTTCTCAAACCTTCTAATTATGCCTCCATAGGAATGGAATTACTAGAACAATGTAATCATGGTTCAGATCTTTTGGTTTTGAACTATGGTCTACCAATATGCTATCTCTGCTTTTACAAGGAAATACATATCTCCTCATTTCATCCAGGTGGTCTTTCAGGATGCTTTATTGATAGAGGAGGGACTCCTCACACTGTATTCCTCTTTTTCAGGGCACTCAGATATTCACCACTTAAACCTCAGGCCCTGGGATATTTTTGTTGACCTAAAGGGAACTCAAGAAACAGAGGCTTGAAGTACCAAAGTCCAAGAGTAATGAGTAGAGCCCATAAACACAGATCCCTGCTTCAAGACAAAAAACAAAATTATGTTGTCCCCATCATTCACACCTATTCCAGAGCAGCTGAACATATGCTTGATAATAAAATCCAGCACTGGAATTTCATCCAGGCTTTTCCACAAATAATCAGAGTTATGAATGAAATGGCTCGACATTCATTACACCTGAGAGATATTCCAGTTCCTGAGGAGGAGCTGGAATTTGAGAAATCAGTACTGAAAAGAGAGCTACCCCATGAGGCAGATTGGGACACTGACCTCATATGAGAGAGACAGTTTATAATTTCCAATTCTACCAAACTAAACATGCTAATTTACCCATCACATGTTTACCTCCATTCTGCCAGAGGATTTCAAATATTTCCTGTGTAACCATGAGAGCTTTGTGGTTTCTCCATGGTTCTTGGAGTTTCTTTTCTTCACCTTCTCTGTTCGAAAGCCTGAGACCTTTCACCTCTTAGCCACGGATCTAGTCTCTCACTAAGTCTCTGAGTAGTTTTGGTTCATTTGTATTCTCATTATGAGTCCTTCAATTGTGCCCACATTAACGAAGTGTTTCATACAAATAATCTGACTACTGGGTTTTTCAAATACCACTACTTCTTATCAATGCAACTCCAGACCTTCCTTTTTCATTTTGTGATGTCACCCTTGTAACAGTATTATCCAAAAGGAGCCTACTTTAACTTCTGATCTAGCAGGTATCAAACTATTCCACTATGCTAAAAAAGAAACCATATTTACTCCATGTGTCCAAAGAGCTGGGCATTTTCCTTACTGACAATATAATATTCATTTCCTCAGGTTTAGGTAAAAAAAAAAAAAAAAACAGCAAGAAGAGCCTGGAAGAGCAGTTTTTATGTTCTTGGCATTCATCTTTCCTGAAGTGATTCCTACTGAAGTGTACAGAACTTCGTGTTTGAATGCAAAAGTTTTGGCCTGTCAAGTCTAGCACATCCCACCACACTCTTAAACTTTGTTTTAAGTTTCATCTACTGGCATTCAAACCAGCAAACAAATGCTTAAGTTTTTCACATTTTCAGCTTATTTGGAAAACACAATGAATGCCTATCTTTTTCCCTTTTGTTTAAAAGGCATACTGCTATGCAATTCTAGTTTACAAATGTAAATATTTTAAACAGTATTCTCACAATAAGCAGTATTCACATGAATATATATTTTGTGTGTATACATTTTCCTGTGATGTGTTCAGTTTTTTGCTTGCTGACAGTTTAATTGATGTTATTTGGAAGATTTTGTTTTTTACTGTAATTGTGTTTTTAAAGGCTGTATTCTAAAGCTTAAGTTTTGTGGCTAAATATCTACAGCATCATAAATACCTCCAGAAGCACTCCTATCTAGCAGAATTTAAGTATCAGTTTTTACATATAACTGAAGCAGTTACATAGAGTGAAGAAGGGTTTCAGGGTGTATTTCCTGAATATTTCCAGCAACAATGGACAGACGTATTAGCCACACTAAATCCAGAGTCTATGTGAGCATAAAAATGTGCTATATAAGAATGAAATTATGCTGCTAAGAATAGGAGACATGTTTCCTATGGGATTCAGCTCCCTGGAAGTCGCTGGATATTCACTCTGGCCATCTAAGCTAAAGAAATGTACTCTAGAAATCCTGTTTTCTCGGATGCAAGATTGGATGAATGAGCCTTTTGCTTTTTCTCTATGATTCCTGGTATACCAAAATTAACTATTCAAGGAAATATATCTGTGGTAGATTGTTAAAAGCTTTAGCAAGAATAGAATGGAAGAAGACAAACCTTAAGAGAAGTAATGAATCAGATTCAGAATCAGAAAGCATTAAAGAAGAGAAAAAGAAATAATGAGGTCCTTCTTAGTAAAAAAAAAAAAAAAAACAGCATAAGCAAGAACAGCAGGTGAACAGCAGGCTTGAGCATGCCTCTATTTGGCTTTTTGTTTCTATGGGCGATTACAAATTTTTAGCAAGGCATATGGGAGGATGTTTGACCAAGGTGTATTTAGACTTTAATGTAGAAAAAAGACTTTGGCAGGTATTTGACTTGGCTAGGGGACTATAACAGCTCCTGACTTTCCTCTTCACTAGTCAGTGATAATGAAACCACAGTTTTATATTTTTCTTTCTTTTTTGTATTGATCAGAAAGTTCCTAGGCCAAGTTATCTTGTGGGCATTGTTTTATGCTTAGGTGCACTATCAAGTTAAAACACAAACCCTGTATCTTTGGTAAATGTCTAAATATTCTGGAAAGCATGCCGCTTGTAAGGTGCTTCCTTATGATATCACTATAAAATTATTAGCTTGATTTCAGCAAAATTGCAGCAGAATTACTCTTCAGTGTGGCCTCTGTTTGTCACTTGCCTGAAACTGTGCCTTCCTGATATCCAAAACTCTGATTCTCCAGCGGACATAGGGAATCCACCTGGGCTGATTTGTGGCACTTATTCCTAAACAAACCTTTGTTTATCAATTGAATATTGTGTGGTTTTTTTTTTTTTAATTTCTTTTACTTTTTCTTTGTTTTTGTTTTGGTGGACAACTCTGAAGTTTAAATGTCCAATCATTTGATCTTAATTAGGTTTAGTATTTAATGCTCAGTGTATGTTTATGATGTTATAGGTACTGAGTTTTTAATATCTAATTAACCATTACATCTGACTCCTATCTATCATTAATTTACAAAGGTAGGTAGTTGTGTTGCAACTGTCTATATAACATCAGTCTGTATATACATCCCTCTATCTATCCATTTATCTATGTTTAATCTTTGAATATATGTATGCTTGTAGCAAGGTAGACATTCAACTATCTCTTATTTCTCAAACATCCAGTACCTATCAATTAACCTATCTAGCTATCTGAAGTTTAGTTTTGAGTATATAAAATGCATATAGGAGTCAGAAGAACATGTTGTGACAACTCTATTTCTATCATGTTTATCTTGAGGATCAAAGAGAGATCGATTAAATTACTACTCATGTATCTAACCAGTCCGAAGGCTATATAGTAAATCTTACTTAAAGGATTACATAAACTCTTATTTCTAAATGCAAATGATATAATCATTATGAACTCAATTACTCAATCTGTATTTACAATTACATTTTTATGTGGTTCACCTCAGCAAAAATTCCTCATACATGAATCAATCAGAGGTTAAATATGGGACATAGAGAGAATTTTTTTTATTTTTTTATACGTTACATTTTATTAACTCTGTATCCCAGCCATGTCCCAATCTCTCATTCCCTCCCAGCCCCTCCCTCCCTCCCTCCCTCATCTCCACCGTGCCCCTTTCCAAGTCCACTGATAGGGGGGACCTCCTCCCCATTCATCTGATCCTGTTTTATCAGGTATCTTCAGGACTGGCTGCAAAGCCCTCCTCTGTGGCCTAAAAGGACTGCTCCTCCCTTCGGGGGTGGAGAGACCAAAGAGCCAGTCATTGAGTTCCTGTTAGAAATAGTCCCTGTTCCCCTCACTTTGGGAAACCAATTGGTTACTGAGCTACCACAGGCTACATCTGAGTGGAGGTTCTAGGTTATATCCATACATGGTCCTTGGTTGAATGTCAGTCTCAGAAAAGACCCTGTGCCCAGATATATTTGGTCCTTGTGGAGCTCCAATCCTTTCCCCATCAGACTAACTCCCCTTCTTTCTTATGATTCCCTGTACTCTGCCAAAGGTTTGATCATGAGTCTTTGCTTTAAAAACACTGCTAGTTAGAGTCTTTCAGATGCGGTCAGTCATACATTCAATGCACATCCCATCTGTCTTTCTAAATGAGGATTGATCATCTTACCCCATGTCCGCTCAATTGGTTATCTTTTTTAGGTGTATAGATGTCATTATGTTTATCATATCTTATAGGTCTATATAAGTGAGTATATTCCATGTTTGTCTTTCTCCTTCTGGGATATTTCACTCAGAATGATTCTAGATCCCACCATTTGCCTGCAAATTTCATGATTTCCTCGTATTTGATTGATTCTATTGTATAAAAATACCACAATTTCTGTACCCATTCCACCGTTGATGGACATCTGGGTTGTTTCCAGGTTCTGGCTATTACAAATAGAGCTGCTATAAACATGGTTGAGCAAGTGTCTTTTTTGTGTACTTGAACAAACTTTGGGTATATACCTAGCAGTGGTATAGCTGGGTCTGGAGGAAGCCTAGTTGTCTTAGAAAGCACCAGATAGCTTTCCAGAGTCGTTGTACCAGTTTACATTCCCACCAGCAGTGGAGGAGGGTTCACCTTTCTCCACAACCTCTCCAGCATGTGTTATCACTTGAGTTTTTCATCTTGGCCATTCTGATGGGTGTAAGGTGATATCTCAGGGTAGTTTTGATTTGCATTTCCCTGATGGCTAATGAGGATGAGCATTTCTTTAAGGGTTTTTCTGCCATTCAATATTCCTCTGTTGAGAATTCTCTGTTTAGCTCTGTTCCCAATTTTTTAATTGGATTACTTGGATTGCTGCTTTTCAGCTTCTTTAGTTCTTTGTATGTACTGGATATTAGTCCTCTGTCAGATAAATGGTTAGTGAAGATTCTTTCCCAATCTGTAGGCAGTCGTTTTGTTTTGATGATGGTATCCTTTGCTTTACAGAAACTTTTCAGTTTCATGAGGTCCCATTTATTGATTGTTGCTCTTAGAGCCTGTGTAGTTGGTCTTCTGTTCAGGAAGTTGTCTCCTGTGCCAATGAGTTCTAGGCTGTTCCCCACTTTTTTTTCCAATTGATTTAGGGTATCTGGTTTTATGTTGAGGTCCTTGATCCACTTTGACTTTAGTTTTGTGCAGGGTGATAAATATGGATCTATTTTCATTTTTCTGCATATAGACATCCAGTTGGTCCAGCACCATTTGTTGAAGATGCTGTCTTTTTTCCATTGAATGAAATTGGCTTCTTTGTAGCATATTGAGTATTCATAGTTGTGTGGATTTATTTCTGGGTCTTCTATGCGGTTCCATTGATCCTCATTTCTGTTTTTATGCCAATACCATGCAGTTTTTATTACTGTTGCCCTGTAGTACAGCTTGAGATCAGGAATGGAGATACCTCCAGATGATCTGTTGTTGTCCAGGATCGTTTTGGAGATTCTGGGTTTTTTGTTTCTCCATATGAAGCTGAGAATCTTTTTTTCAAGGTCTGTAGAAATTGAGGTGGTATTTTGATGGGAATTGCATTGAATCTGTAGATTGCTTTTGGCAGTATGGCCATTTTCACAATGTTAATCCTACCAATCCATGAGCACGGGAGATCTTTCCATCTTCTGATATCTTCTTCAATTTCTTTCTTCAGAGACTTGAAGTTTTTCTCAAACAGGTCTTTCACTTGCTTGGTTAGAGTCACCCCAAGGTACTTTATGTTATTAGTGGCTATTGTGAAGGGTGTTGTTTCCCTAAATTCTTTCTCAGCCTTTTTGTCTTTGGTATATAGGAGGGCTTCTGATTTTTTTGAGTTGATTTTGTATCCTGCCACTTTGCTGAAGGTGTTTATCAGCTGAAGGAGTTCTCTGGTTGAATTTTTGGGGTCGCTCATGTATACTATCATATCATCTGCAAATAGTAAGACTTTGACCTCTTCCTTTCCAATTTGTATCCCCTTGATCTCCTTTAGTTGTCTTATTTCTCTGGCTAGGACTTCAAGTACTATGTTGAAGAGATATGGGGACAATGGACAGCCTTGTCTTGTCCCTGATTTCAGTGGGATTGATTTAAGTTTCTCTCCATTGAGTTTGATGTTAGCTATAGGCTTGCTATATATTGCCTTTACTATGTTTAGGTATGTGCCTTGTATCCCTGATCTCTCCAAGACTTTAAACATGAATGGGTGTTGGACTTTGTCAAATGCTTTTTCAGCATCTAAGGAGATGATCATGTGGTTTTTCTCCTTCAGTTTGTTTATGTAGTGGATTACATTGATGGATTTCCGTATGTTGAACCACCCTTGCATGCCTGGGATGAAGCCTACTTGGTCATGGTGGTTGATATCTTTGATGTGTTCTTGGATTCGGTTTGCAAGTATTTTATTGAGTATTTTTGCGTCAATGTTCATAAGAGAGATAGGCCTAAAGTTCTCTTTTTTTGTTGGGTCTTTATGTGGTTTAGGTATTAAGGTGACTATGGCTTCATAGAATGAGTTTGGTAGTGTTCCTTCTGTTTCTATTTCGTGGAATACCTTGAGAAGAATTGGAGTTATCACTTCTTTGAAGGTCTTGTATAATTCTGCGCTGAAGCCATCTGGTCCAGGGCTTTTTTTTGGAGGGGAGACTGTTAATGACTGCTTCAATTTCCTTGGGAGATATAGGGCTATTCAGTCTTTCTACCTGATCTTGACTTAGTTTTGGTAGATGGAATCTTTCAAGAAAATTATCCATTTCATTTCGATTCTCAAATTTTGTGGCATATAGGCTTTTGTAGTATGACCTAATAATTGTTTGGATTTCCTCACTGTCTGTGGTTATGTCCCTATTTTCATTTCTGATTTTGCTGATCTGGATAGTTTCTCTCTGCTTTTTAGTTAGTTTGGCTAAGGGTTTGTCTATCTTGTTGATTTTCTCAAAGAACCAGGTTTTTGTTTCATTGATTCTTTGGATAGTTTTATTTGTTTCTAGTTGATTGATTTCAGCCCTTAGTTTGATTATTTCCAGCCATCTGTTCCTCTTGGGTGTATCTGCTTCTTTTTTTTCTAGGGTTTTCAGTTGGGACATTAAGTTGTTTGTATGTGATGTTACAAATTTCTTCTTGCAGGCACTTAGTGCTATAAATTTTCCTCTGTGCACTGCTTTCAATGTGTCCCATACATTTGGGTATGTTGTGCCTTCCTTTTCATTGAATTCTAGGAAGTCTTTCATTTCTTTCTTTATTTCTTCCTTAACCCAGCTGTCATTGAGTAGTAAGTTGTTCAGTTTCCATGTGCCTGTCGGCTTTTTGTTTTTTCTGTTGTTGTTGAGGTCGAGCTTTAGTCTATGGTGGTCAGATAGTATACAGGGGATTATTTCAATACTTTTATATCTGTTGAGGCTTGCTTTGTGGCCCACTATATGGTCTATTTTGGGAAAGGTTCCATGCGGTGCTGAAAAGAAGGTGTACTCTTTTGAGTTTGGGTGAAACGATCTGTAGACGTCTATTAGGTCCATTTGATTTAGGGATTCTGTGAGTGCTTTTATTTCCCTATTTGGTGTCTGTCTAGTTGACCTGTCCCTTGGTGAGAGTGGAGTGTTGAAGTCTCCCACTATTAAGGTATTAGGATCAATGTATGATTTAAGTTTTAATAATGTTTCATTTATGAATGTCGGTGCTCTTGTATTTGGGGCATAGATATTCAAGATTGTGATGTCCTCTTGGTGGATTTTTCCTTTGATGAGAATATAGTGGCCCTCCTTATCTTTTTTTATTAACTTGGGTTGAAAGTCTATTTTATTAGATATTAGGATGGCTACTCCAGCTTGTTTTCTGGAACCATTTGCTTGAAAAACAGTTTTCCAGCCCTTTACTCTGAGGTAGTGTTTGTCTTTGTTGCATAGGTTTGTTTCTTGGATGCAACAGAATGTTGGATCCTGTTTCTGAACCAATCTGTTAGCCTGTGTCTTTTTATTGGTGAGCTGAGTCCATTGATATTGATAGGTAATAGTGACCAATGCACGTTAGTTGCTTTTGTAATGGAGTCGATGATCTAACCCTGTTTCATTGCTTGTTTTCTTTTCATTTTTGTTGGGACATTATCTGTATGCCCTGTTTTCTTGGGTGAATTTCTTTTCATTGGATTGGAGTTTTCCTTCTAGTATCTTCTGTAGGGATGGTTTGCTTTGTAGACATTGTGTAAATTTAGTTTTGTCATGGAATATTTTGTTTTCTCCATCTATGTTGATTGAAAGCTTTGCAGGGTATAGTAGTCTGGGTTGACATTTGTGATCTCTTAGAGTCTCCATGATACTTGCCCAGGCCCTTCTGGCTTTCATAGTTTCTGATGAGAAGTTCGGTGTGATTCTGATAGGTCTACCTTCATATGTTACTTGGCCTTTTTCCCTTGCTGCTTTTAATATCTTTTCTTTGTTCTGTAGATTTAGTGTTTTGACTATGATGTGACGTGATGTGTTTCTTTTCTGGTCTAGTCTATTTGGAATTCTGTAGGCCTCTTGTATATTTATGGACATCTCTTTCTTTAAGTTGGGAAAATTTTCTTCTATGATTTTTTTGAAAATATTTTCTGGTCCTTGGAGTCTGGAGTCTTCTTTTTCGTGAATTCCTATTATTCTTAGATTTTGTCTTTTCTTAGCATCCTTGATTTCTTGGATATTTTGTGATTGGAACTTTTCTGATTTTACTTTTTCTTTGAGAGAAGTATCCATTTCTGCAAGTGTGTCTTCAGCTCCAGAGATTCTCTCTTCCATCTCTTGTATTCTGTTGGTGATGCTTACTTTTGTGGTTCCTGATCTTTTCTCCAAGTTCTCTAGCTCAAGGGTTTTCTCATTTTGTGTTTTCTTTATTGATTCTAATTCTGTTTTCATGCCTTGCACCATTTCTTTCATGTGCTTGAATTTGGATTCCTGTCTCTCTACGATGGCCTCTATTTCTTTTTTCATTTCTTTCTTATATGCCACTATTTTTTCCTCTACTTGTGTATCTATTTGTTTGGCTATGTTTGCCTGTATTTCTTTAAGGATATTGTCTATTTCTTCTTTCTTTGCGTCCAATTGACTGGCCATCTCTTTGAAAGACTTGTTCATTTCCTCCTTATGAGCCTCAAATAATTGGGCAAGCATGGCTTTAAAATCATTTTCCTGTGCTTCTGCTGAATTGGTGTATCCATCGATTTTGGGGTTTGTTGGTGAAGTCATTATGTCCTGATTTATGTTGGAAGTGTTATTTTGCCTACCTCTGGCCATTGGCTTATCTGAAACCTTCCCTGTTTGTTTTTGGATTCTGCTGTCTCTCTCTGGTGTCTGGAGAGTTCTTCAGGAAGCTGAGCACTCTCAGCATGTGCTGAGGACTAGCTGTACCTGTGGGAGGAAAGTAAGCAAGCGCAAAGGGTGCAAATGCAAGCGTGTGTGCGCGCGCGTGTGTGTGTGTCTGTGTGTGTAAGTGTGTGTGGATGAGTTTCTCGAGGGACAGGGTGATGGCTAATGTTGAACCCTTGAGTGTGTGGGAGGGGCTCTGCACTGTATATGTTGCAGGCGCTAATGATGATCACAGCGCAATTTCTGGCATTAACTGTCTTAACTCCTCAATCAGGCCCACAGGGCAGGAACTTCAATGTCCCTAGTGCCCCTCTGTTTCCTAAAGTGGGCATGTGCGTTTGAGGGGGGCTCAATGCCTGGCTTCTGATTTAGAAAGATCCAGGATCTGGGGAACTGCAGATTCTCAAGTGTGCAATCACTTACAGGCAGGTCTCTTGGCAGAGGTCTTGGTATCCTGGTCTCTCTGCTCTCTGGTTTGGCCCTGCTTCTTTGATGTGTTCTGCCAGTTCTGTGCTGCTGTCACTGCCAGGTTCTGAGGTCTTGCTGCAGCTGGAGATTTCAGGGTGGTCACTTCAGCACGGATGGGGTAACCAGGCTCTCTGTTCTCTGGTTTGGCCCTGGTTAGTCTTAAACTGGAGGGCTGTGGTGCCCGGCAGTTCAGTGCTGCTCCTCTGCCACGTCCCGCTGTAACTGGAGACTGGGTTGCTAGTCCCAATGCTTTCTGGGAAGTCCTGGGATCTCTTCCTTGTGCTCTCCAAGCTTGGGAGGCCCAGCACCTGGTGTGTCCAGGTTGTATGATGTTTCTGCCTGGTTTTGGTGAGTATATAGCGTATTCTCTGTCACTGTGGGATTGGGCGGGCCGTACTGTCAGTGATGGCCATCCTGAGGAGCTACTATGGTGTCTAGCAGATTCGCTGTGCGAATCTGGGACTCCGGGACATGTACTGCTGGCTTTTGTCTGCCACTAAAGGGCTCTGTCTCAACAGCTGTATTCCCAGGCAGTTAAGTCTGCACTGAGAAAGATGAGTCCGCTGTGCTGCTGTGCTGAAGAGGAAGGAGGTCTGGGGGAAGGGAGTGCCGCAAGAACAAAGGATTGTTTCTCTCCTTCCCCAAGCAAGTCTCCGGGTGACCGGAGGCCAAAGTTTTCACCTCATGCGATGTTCCCTGGTGTTCAGAAAGCCTCGCTGTGGTTTTCCTGGGTTGGGGGTCCTTCCATTCTCCATCTCAGAAGATCAGGTATCCCACCGCTCAGAAACTGTGTGTGCTAGTCCACATAGAGAGAATTTTATCTCACCTTTTTTTCATCCTTAGGCTCCCAAACATGATTCTGATTGTTATAATGTCAGTCTTTGTGTTGCTGTGGTTGTGCCTGCATGTCTGTGTCTGTGTACATTCTTGTGCACATGTGTTTTTATGTGTTCATGTTTGTCTCATATAAGCTCTTTGTTTCTGTACATCAAGCTATGCCCCAGAGAGTCAAGAAGCAAGTCCACAGTGGGAATAGGTGGTGGAATTTATGGGACATGTCTCAGAGTAGACACAGATAAGGACTACTGGTTTTGTAGGAAAAAACAAGGAGATTTCAATTACTCAAAATAAACAAAGGTGTGTGCATTGTTCATGTTTGTTCAGGTAAGTTTATGCATATGTGTGTGTGTGTGTGTGTGTGTGTGTGTGTGTGTGTCTTTACCTTCCTGATTAATAGAATGGTATCACTATGAGTTGTGCATGTCCCAGCCTTGGCACTTTCTTCTATGAATCTTTTTTTTTTTTGAACTCACATCAGGCCTAACCCAAGGAAACACTATTTCATACACTAGCATGGATATTCATGATGCTTGTTAGTGAGGGAGAATAGGCTTGAAGTAGTGGTGGAGTCTCCAAGCAACAGCGAGAATGGTCTTCCTCTATATTACAGAACATAAATTCTGGGCCATATAGAGGGGGGATTCTGAAAGCTTGGTCCTCAAGGGAAGGAACACTCCCTGTTTGTTGAGAAAGCTTTACCCATGTATACATGGGAGATTCTTTTAATCAGACAAAAAGCAATCAATCAATCAAACAAACAAGTTTCTTATTCTGGAAACAGTGGCTAGATTTAGGTATGCCAAATGTGCACATGAGCATTTGCTTGATCATCTACTCAAAGAAAAAGATCATAGCTACACAGAAATTCTGAAAACCTAGTACAGTTGACAGCCAGCTACCAGAGACTTTCTATCAGCTTAAACCCATGTACAAATAGTCTTCTCTGCTGAAAACCCCATAGTGGAATATCTTTTTGGTAAAAAAGATATACCACAAATTAGTGCTGACATATGGTACTTCATGAAAGTATTTTAGTTCATTTATGTACTGTTAAGCAACCAGCCAACCTGGAGAAATGAAATCAGATAGAATGTGGAAGATTCTATTCTAGCTATTTATAAGGCAAAGGATTTACATCCAGAATAGAGACTGACAAAAACAAAAAACAAAACAAAACAAACAAACAAACAAACAAAAAAACCAGCAAAGTACCTAAATAACATATGTGCTGAGAGGATGTGGATGAGGAGAAAGGAACCCCCCCCCCCCCCATGGCTGTTTGTAATTTCATCTGGTAACACTATTTTTGAAAGATTTCTGGTGATTTTTTTAGACCATTATAAAGAACAATTCCTCAAGATCCATCTATACCACTTGTAGGCATATATCCAATATATGCCCAAGTACACAACAAGGATGCTTCCTCAAACATGTTCATTGCACAGTTATTCATAAATAGCCAGAAAAGCATAGAAAAACATATCTCCCTCATTGGATGAAAGAAATAGTGGTACATTTTCACATTGAATACTCAGCATTTAAAAAAATAATGAATATTTCAGGGAAATGGTGGCGTCTAGAAAGGATCATCCTTAGTGTGGTATCCCTGAAGCAGAAACACACATACACAATATTTACTCACTTATAAGAGTATACTAGGAATATAATGTAGGATAAACATAGTAAACTCAGTCCACATATAGATGGCAAACAAGGAGGACTACCCAGGGTAAGATGATCAATCACCACTCAGAAGAGAAATGGAATGGTCATATGAAGAAGGAGAAAAAAAAAAGAAAACAGGAAAGGAGTATACCACAGAGGGCCTTTGAAAGACTCTACCCAACACAATACAAAAGAAGATGCTGAGACTCATAACCAAGCTTTGGGCAGAGTACAGAAAACCTTAAAAAATTGAGGGATATAGTAACATTTGGAGAGGAACTGAACAAAGGGGAGCAGAAAAACCAAAATATCTGTATACAGAATACTTTTCTGATACTGATACTCCAATTAAGGAACATTCATGGGTATCATCTAAATCCCAAGCTCTGAGGTAGCCCATGGCAGCTCAGCATCCAAGTTTTTTCCCTAGTAATGGGAACAGGTTCTGACACTGACATGAATTCTATTGCTGACTCATTGATAACCCAACTTGAGGACAGAGCATTCCTGTCAGGATACAGAGGAGTACAATGCAGCCAGTCCTGATGAGACTTGATACACTAGGTTCAGACTGAAGAGTCACACCTCTTCCATCAGTGGACATGGAGAAGGACATGGGAGGAGAAGAGGGAGGGACTTTGGAATGGGGACATAATGATGGAAGTTGCTACAGCAGGCACACAATTTGAATGATGTGTAATGAGTGTAAAATATTTATATAATTAAAAAGTTGTACCTATGATTTTGAAGGAGCTTCAGGATTGGTATATGGGTATTTCATCAGGAGAAATGTAAGGGATAAATATTGTAAATTACTCCTAAAAGATTAAAAAAATATGAGCCAGGAATATGATCAGAGATGTCAAATGATGAAAAATATACCTAAGAGTAACTCAGAATATTTTCCTTGCCCTAAGTAATTAGGGGAATCCAATTCAAGACAACCTTGAGATTTCCTTTGTCTTAATTAGTTTAGAGTGGTGAAGAGCTTCATCATCAACAAGAGCAACAACAAGAAAATGGAGTTCCAGGGGAGAGAGTTTGAATAAAAGCCTACTGCATGTTTGGAAGTTCTTTTACACTCCCAACTTGCTAAGGCAATCATGAACTCATGCTGCTCTAAAGGGGTGTGAGTTTTACTAACAAGGACTCTGATGCCTATTCTTCCATAACTTATCCCTGGTTGAACTTTCTCTACAAGCCACAGTGGAGAAGAGGATATCAGTCCTGATGTGTCTTGATGAATGAGTGTGGGAACATAGGGTGGGTTCTTCTTAATGTGGAGTAGAGGAGGAGGGATATGGGGAAGAGGAAAGGAGTAATCAGTGGGAGAGTAGGGAAATGGCTGCCTTTAAGATGTAAAGTGAAATAAATAAATAAATATCTGTGTGGTTCTATGAATAACTATTTTTACTGAATCAATGTACAATTGGATAGAGAGTTTAAACAGCATGAAGTGACCAGAAATTTACTCAGTATTTGAATGAAAGTCCCAAGTAGTATGACAGCAAAGAAGTTAACCAGGGGATTAAAAGAGCATAGACTGATGTGATTATTTAATAAGGCTTTTCTCTTGCTCCCTTGGAGTCTGTTGTTTTTGTTTGTTTGTTTGTTTGTTTGTTTTTTCAACCATGTCAAGATGTATTGTATTCACCAGCATCATTTTTATTATTATTATTATTTTCCTTAGTACTTAACATAGAAACAACAGGTTTTATTTCAAAAACCCAGACATAATTTTCTTTATTTCAAGTTTAGTATTTCTAAGCCTCTTTAGTTTTATAGGACAACTTCCTCAAGGAATATAACCAACATTTTGATACTTCTGGACCCTTGACTACCCTGTCTTTGCAGTTTGGAAAACATCAGAAACACATGTTTGTCAAAGCATTAGTACATACCCACAAAGTAGCCTAAGGGATTGGGTAATATTGCTGATATACTGATGAATTAATTCATGAGGCAGAACAACTGGGTTATAAGTGTTGGAAATTAGCCCAATTTCATCCACTTATAAGTCCTCCTCATCCCATTATATATCCTCTAATTTTCATCTCTTTATAAATTCTTTATTGTTGACCTGCCCTCAGTGACAGTGAATGTTGTCTTTGATAGACAGTCTGGTTACTTAGTACAGGGTTTGCATGTTCACATATTCATTTTTTGTTCTTCTGTACCCTCAGCTTAACAACCCCAAGATTTTAAATTGAAAAATCCATTTCTGGCATTTAGGAAGGGAAGCTACAGCACATGCATATAATTATTACCTCTATATTCTTATCTCAAAAGATGAATTCCCACATATATCCTTTCTAGCACAACAAAACCTTGGAAGTTTGCATGAGTGTGCAAAGATCAAAATGACTATATGTTTCTGGGACCAGATGCCTTTATATGGTAAGTTAGCTACTGTCCTAACAGCTCTTTCTTAGAGAAAACCCTTGCTCTCTCGTCTCCTCCCTCCACCTGTATGTTTTTAGATATCTATTTCTTTTTAACCACAGCATCTTTGGCAGCTCTGGGTTGGATATATCACATAACGTTAATAGGACCCTTTGTCATCAATAAATGACATTCATCAATAAAAATCATATGCCATCATCAACCCAGAAAGGAGCAGGATCGATGGGAGTGGATTTCTGAAATTGGACTTCATGGTGGTCCAGTAAGGAATCCTGGTCCTGGTCATATAATCATTAGAGAGATACTGGCCTAGTGTTCCCAGATGAAAGCATGAAATAAATTGTGTGTAATTGTGTGTAAGGTGTTAACCCAGATTTCATTTTTTTTTAGAATAGCAATACCCACTACAGCATTAAGTAATGAGACCAAATTTTGGCAACTGTGTCCAATCATTTGGACAGTTATGTCATAGAGTGTTAGCATGTTCCTAATATTAGGGAGGATTGACCAGTCTGTATTTCAGTGCAGATAATTCTGAAAAGCAAAAAAAAATCAAATCTTACAGATGACCCAGTTATACTACCCCTTGGCATATATCCAAAGGGCTTGCCATCCTTCTCCAGAGAGTGTTGCTTAGCCATTTTCATTGCATCTCTATTCACATGGGCTAAGACATAAAAAGTATATGAATGTTCCATGAGTGGAAATTTGATATATACTATCAAATCCTATATAACTGTAAAGAAAAATCATGAAATTTGCCTGTTAATACAATGAACTAGAAAAGATCAATTTAGTGTGATCCAATGAAGAAGAAAGGCTAATAATGAATGTACTTATGTGAAGATCCTATCTTCAAAGTATTCTACCAGAATACATAACCTTTAAGAATTACAGGTGCAGGGGGGCCAAGATGGTGGTACCAGGAGAGCACTGTGTCTGAGAAGCAGGACAGCACTCTCCATGCAGTGACCAGGAGACTGATCTCTAGGCCCTAAAACTACTGTGATCTTGTTTCCCAAGTGAGAGCAGGCTCCCACAGCATGGAAATTGGTTGGGTCCACTCTCAGGCCACCCAGCCAGAACCAGGAAGTGATTACAGGTAACATGGACTTTGGATCTCCAGGCTGGAGTTCAAACCTTTGGTTCTCGATCACTTTCCCAGGATTCTTGGTGGACACTAGGGTGCCAGAGACTGGGATTCCCAGTCACAAGAAAACCCCACGGAGAAGGAAAGTTATGAGTCTGAACACGGGTCACCCAGTCTTTCCCTGGAAGGTCTCACTGACCATGGATACCTGCCACCATAACAACTGAGCTCCTGCTGTGCGCAGACAGCAGCTGTGTGCCCAGCTCAAAATCCCTACTCCCTCTTCAGAGGAGGCAGGAGGCATCCAGCAGAACCTGCCACAGACCACATTGTCTGTACACAAACCGGAGATCAGGGCTGAGAAAACCCAATCCTTTCAGGCACTCCCCTGAGAAACAGAATGCTGCCAAAACCCTGCTGCAGCAAAATGGAAGGATAAAGAGGTCCACAGCGGCTTCACAGTGCCTGGACCCCAGTGCTGCCAGATGCTCCTAGCAAACAAACTTCAGCTAGGGATGTGGGACTGTGGTCATTCAACATGTCCTGAGACTCTCCTGCGTCCATCACAATAAGGTCTAGCACCAAGTCCTCACATTGGCAGCCCCCTAGCAGCCCTGGGAGAGAAACCACTGCTCAGGATCTGAGAAGTCCCAACCCCTTCTGGCACTCCCCTGAGAGCATGGCCATAAGGTTGCCCTAGCACTATAAGCTCTCAGAGAAATGACCATAAAAATTAAGGCAAACAAAGAAGAAATGAACAAAGATCTCAAAGAAATGTCCACACAAATGAAGGCAAATAAAGAAGAAATAAACAAAGCTCTCAAAGAAATACAGACAATTATAGCCAAAGAAGTAGAGGCACAATTAGTGATATATAGAGAGGAAATGGACAAAAAAAAAAAAATAGAAGTTGTCATTGAAAAGAAGGACTCCACATTCAAACAGATGAAGGAAATGGTGCAAGACAAGAAAACACAATTAGAATCAATAAAGAAAACACAAATAGAGAAAAAACAGGAGCTGGAGAACATAGAGAAAAGATCAGGAACTACAAATGTAAGCATCACCAACAGAATACAAGAGAAAGAAGAAAGAATCTCAGGAGCCGAAGATACACTTGCGGAAATAGACACATCTCTCAAAGAAAAAATAAAATCAGAAAAGTTCCAAACACAAAACATCTAAGAAATCAAGGACACCATGAAAAGACAAAACCTAAGAATAATAGGAGTAGAAGAAAAAGAAGACATCAGGCTCAAAGGTCTGGAAAATATTTTAAAGAAAATTATAGAAGAAAACTTTCCCAACTTAAAGAAGGAGATGGCTATAAACATACAAGAGGCCTACAGAACACCAAGTAGACTAGACCAGAAAAGAAATTCTTCATGTCACATCATAGTCAAAACGCTGAACCTACAAAACAAAGAAAAAATTCTAAAAGCAGCAAGGGAAAAAGGCCAAGTAACAAATGAAGGTAGACGTATCAGAATCACACCAGATTTCTCAACAGAAACTATGAAAGCCAGAAGTGCCTGGACAAAAATCATACAGTCCTTAAGGGACCACAGATTCCAACCCAGACTACTATACCCAGCAAAACTTTCAATCAACATAGACTGATAATTCAAAATGTTCCATAAAAAAACCAAATGTAAACTATACCTACATAGTAACCCAGTTCTACAGAAGTTACTAGAAGGGAAACTCCAAACCAAAGAAAATAACTACATCTAAGGAAACAGAGGAAATAGATAACTGCACACATACATACACACACACACACACACAAAAAAAAAAAAAAAAAAAGAATACAAGCAATGAAACTCACTGACACCACCAACCCCACATCAAAAGTAAGTAACAATTGTTGGTCACTAGTATCTATCAACCTCAACGGACTCAACTCCCCAATAAAAAGACACAGACTAACAGAATGGTTGCAGAAACAGGATCCAACATCCAAGAAACACACCTATGCAACAAAGATAAACACTACCTCAGAGTAAAACAGGCTGGAATAGCCATCCTAATATCTAATAAAATACACTTTCAACCCAAGTTAATAAAAAAAAATAAGGAGGGCCACTACCTTCTCATCAAAGGAAAAATCCACCAAGAGGACATCACAATTTTGAATATCTATGCCCCAAATACAAGAGCACCTACATTCGTAAATGAAACAATACTAAAGCTTAAATAACACATTGATCCCAATACCTTAATAGTGGGAGACTTCAACACTCCACTCTCACCAAGGGACAGATCAACTAGACAGAAAACAAATAGGGAAATAAAAACACTTACAGAGTCCCTAAATCAAATGGACCTAATAGACATCTACATATCTTTTCATCCAAACTCAAAAGAGTATACCTTCTTTTCAGCACCCCATGGAACCTTCTTCAAAATAGACCATATAGTTGCTCATAGAGCAAGCCTCAACAGATATAAAAAGATTGAAATAATCCCTTGTATTCTATTTGACCACCATAGACTAAAGCTGGACCTCAACAACAGTATTTGGTCATTTAGGCATGCCCCACCATTCAAGTCATAGGGAAAATATCAAGAACACCTAGAGGTTTCTATGTGTGGAGGTCTATTCTTGAGGAAAACATTGTTATGGGTATTGATTTAAGGTTTTGCTGACAAAAAGATGAAGATCTGAGTGAGTGTTCCTCTCAGTGGCCTGGTCTCTTGCTTCCCAATGCAGAAGATTTTGTATAGATCTCCTGAAGTGAAAGGGTATGTACAGTATTTGCATTAAAAAATAGTTTAGCCAAGTTCCATGACAGACTATATTTTTTCAGAGCTTCTTTTTTATTTATTTTTATTTATTAATTACATTTTACTTACTTGTATCCCCCGCCATGATGCTCTCCCACCTCCCATCCCAAACCCTCCCTTCCTCCACCCTCTTTATGCATGGGAGGACTTATTTTCCTTCCTTCTGATCCTAGTCCATTAGGTCTCATCATGAGTGCCTACATTGTCTTCATCTGTGGCCTGGTAATGCTGCTTCCCCCTCAGGGGGAAGAAATTAAAGAGCAGGCCAATCAGTTCATGTCAGAGATAGTCCCTGTTCCTATTACAATGGAACCCACATGGATACTGAACTGCCATGCGTTACATCTGTGCAGGGGTCTTTGGTTATCTCCATGCATAGTTCTTGGTTGGAATAGCAGTCCTGAGGGAAAGACCCCTGTGCTCAGATTTCTTTGGTTCTGTTGCTCTCCTTATGGAGTTCCTGTCCTCTCCAGATCTCACTATTTCCCACTTCTTTCCTAAGATTCCCTGCACTCTGCTTCTAGATTGCACATAAGTATCAGTATCTGCATTGAGAGTTTGCAGGGCTGAGAGTTTCAGAGGTCTTCTATGTCAGGCTCCTGACTTGTTCCCTCTTTTCTCCTTCCTCTGATGTCCAGCCTCTTTGCCTTTCTGGATAGCATTTAAGTCCTCCCTCTTGCTAAAGATTAGTTTCTTTAGGTGTACAGATTTTAGTAGGTTTATCCTATATTATATGTGTATATGAGTAAGTATATACCATGTGCATCTTTCTGCTTCTGGGATAGCTCACTCAGGATGATCCTTTCCAGATCCCACCATTACCTGCAAATTTCAAGATTTCCTTGTTATTATTGCTGAGTAATATTCCATTGTGTAGATATATCACAATTTGTGCATCCATTCCTCCACTGAGGGCCATGTGGGCTGTTTTCAGCTTCTGTCTATTACAAATAAGGCTGCTACAAACATGGTTGAGCAAATGTCCTTATTGTGTATTTGAGCAATGTTTGGGTATAGCTGGTATAGTGATATAGCTTAATTTTGAGGAAGCACTATTCCTAGTTCTCTGAGAAAGTACCAGATTGCTTTCCAGAGTAGTTGTACCAGTGTACATTTCCACCAGTATTGGAGGAGGGTTCCCCTTTCTCCACAACCTCTCTCGCATGTGTTGTCTCTTGAGTTTTTGATCTTAGCCATTCTGATGGGTGTAAGGTGAAATCTTAAAGTTGTTTTGATTTGCATTTCTCTGATGGCTAATGAGGTTGAGCATGTCTTTAAATGTTTCTCTGCTATTTGATATTCCTCTGCATAGAATTATCTGTTTAGTTCTGTACCCCATTTTTTAATTGGATTACTTGATTTTTTGCTGTTTAACTTCTTTAGTTCTTTATATATATACTTGATATTAGCCCTCTGTCAGATATTGTGTTGAAGATCTTTTCTCAATCTTTAGAATTTTATTTCGTTATGAGGAGAGTATCCTTTCCTTTAGAGAAGCTTTTCAGTTTCATGAGGTCCAATTTCTTGATTGTTGCTGTTAGAGCCTGTGCTATTGGTGATCTATTCAGGAAGTTGTCTGCTGTGCCAATGAGTTCAAGGGCATTCCCCACTTTTTTGTCTAAGTGGTTTAGTGTGTCTAATTTTATTTTGAAGTCTTTAAACCACTTGGACTTTCGTTTTGTGCAGGGTGATATGTATGGATCTGTTTGCATTTTTCTACATTTTTTACTTCCAGTTAAACCAGCACCATTTGTTGAAGATGCTGTCTTTTTTCCATTGAATGGATTTGGCATTTTGTCAAAAATCAGGTGTCCATAAGTGTGTGGGATTATATCAGGGTCTTCTATTTCATTCCATTGATCCACCAGTCTGTTTCTATGCTAGTACCATGCAGTTTTTAGTATTATTGCTCTGTAGTACAGCTTGAGATCAGGGATGCAGATACCTCCTGAAGATTTTGTACTGTAGAGAATTGTTTTAGCATTTCTAGGTTTCTTGTTGGTCCATATGATGGTGTGAATTTTTCTTTCAATATCTGTAAATAATTGTGTTGATATTTTGATGGGAATTGCATTGAATCTGTAGATTGCTTTTGGTAAGATGGCCATTTTTATTATATTAACCCTGCCAAGCCATGACCATGGGAGATCTTTCCATATTCTGATATCTTCTTCTAATTATTTTTTCAGAGACTGGAAATTTTTTCCATACAAGATTTTGACTTGATTGGTTAGGTTCATACCAAGGTACTTTATGTCCTTTGTGGCTATTGTGAAGGGAGTTGTTTCCCTAATTTCTTTCTCCTTGTCCTTTGTATACAGGAAGGCTACTAATTTTTTTGAGTTAATTTTGTATCCAGCCACTTTGCTGAAGATATTTATCAGCTGCAGGAGTACCCTGGTAGAGTTTTTGGGGTCACTCATGTATAGTATCATATCATCTGTAAATAGTGATACTTTGATTTCTTCCTTTCCAGTCTGTATCTCCTTCAATTGTCTTATTACTCTAGCTAGTGCTTCAATTACAATGTTGAAAAGATATGGAGAGACTGGACAATCTTGCCTTATCCCTGATTTCAGTGGGAATGATTTAAGTTTCCATTGAGTTTGATGTTGGCTATAGGCTTGCTGTATATCACCTTTACTATGTTCAGGTATGTGTCTTGTATCCCTGATCTCTCCAATACTTTAAACATGAATGGATGTTGGATTTTGTCAAATGCCTTTACAGCATCTAAGGAGATCTCGATCATGTGGTTTTTCTCCTTCAGTTTTTTTTTTTTTTTTTTTTTTTTTTTTTTTTTTTTTTTTTTTTTTTTTTTATGTGGTGAATTACATTGAAGGATTCCTGTATATTAAACCATCCCTGCATGCCTGGGATGAAGGCTACTTGGTTGTAGTGGATGATGTATTTGATGTGTTCTTGGATTCGGTTTGCAAGTATTTCATTGAGTATATTTACATCAATGTTCATGAGGGAGATTGGCCTGAAAATCTGTTTCTTTGTTTGGTCTTTGTGAGGTTTAGGTACCAAGGTGACCGTGGCTTCATAAAATGAGTTTGATAGTGTTCCTCCTGTTTCTATATTGTGGAATATTTTGAAGAGTATTGGTATTAGCTCTTCTTTGAAGGTCTGGTAGAATTTGGCACTGAAACCATCTGGCCCTGGGCTTTTTTTTTTTTTTTTTTTTTTTTTTTTTTTTTGCATGGTATTCTTTTGATGAAAGCTTCTATTTCCTTAGGGGATATAAGATTTTTTAATTGGTTTACCTGGTGTTGATTCAGCTTTGGCATGAAGAATCTGTCAAGAACATTGTCCATTTCATTTAGATTTTCAAATTTTGTGGTACATAGACTTTGGAAGTAAGACTTATTTATTGTTTGGATTTCTTCACTGTCTGTGGTTATGTCCCTCTTTTCGTTTTGGGTTTTGTTGATTTGGATAGTTTCTCTCTGCCTTTTAGTTAATTTGGCTAAGGGTTTCTCTATCTTGTTGATTTTTCTCAAAGAACCAGCTCTTGGTTTCATTGATTCTTTGAATTGTTTTATTTGTTTCTAATTTATTAATTTTAGCCCTGCATTTGATTATTTTCACATATCTGTTCCTCTTTGGTGTGTCTGCTTCTTTTTTTAGTAGGGCTCTTAAGTGAATTAAGTGAGCCATTAAGTTGCTTGCATGAGATGTTTAGAATTTTTTTTTGAAGGCCCTTAGTGGATGGATGAACTTTCCTTGTAGCACTGCTTTCATCGTGTCCCACAGTATGGGTATATTGTGCCTTCATTTTCATTGAATTCTAGGAAGTCTTTAATTCCTTTCTTTTTTTTTTCTTCTCTGACCTAGCTGTCATTTAGAAGCAAGTTGTTCAATTTCCATCTGTGTGTAGGCCTTTTGCCATTTTTGTCATTGTGGTCCAATTTTTAGTCCATGGTGATCAGATAGGATACAAGGAATTATTTCAATCTTCTTGTATCTGTTGAGGCCTGTTTTGTTACAACTATATGGTCTATTTTGGAAAAGGTTCCATGAGGTGCTGAGAAGAAGGTAAATTCATTTGAGTTGGGTGAAAGGTTCTGGAGATGTCTGTGAGGTCCATTTGATTCATGACCTCTGTCATAGTTATTGTTTCTATGTTTAATTTCTGTTTTGTTGACCTGTCCTTTGTTGAGAGTGGGGTTTTGAAGTCTCCCTCTATTAATGTGTGTGGTCTATGTGTGGTTTAAGTTTTATTGATTTTTCTTTCATAAATGTGGGTGTCCATGCATTTGGGGCATAGATGTTCAGGATTGTGATATATTCCTGGTGGATTTAATGCTTGATGTGTATGAACTGCCCTTCTCTATCTCTTTTGATTGATTTTGGTTGAAAATCTACTTCATTAGATATTAGGATGGCTACTTCTGCTTCCTTCTTGGGTTAATTTTCTTGAAGAACTGTCTTCCATTACTTTCCTTTCATGTAATGTATATCTTTGTGATTTAAGTTTTTTTCTTGTATGCAACAGACTGTTGGGTCTTGTTTACACATCCATTCTGTTAGTATGTTTCTTTTAATTGGAGAATTGAGTCCATTGATGTTGAGAGAGATTAATGACCAGTGGCTGTTAGATACTTTAATATTGTTGTTGGCCATGGTAGTGTGTTTGCGTGTTTGGCTTATTTGTTTTGCTGTAGTGAGGTTATTTATTTCATATGATTTCTTGAAAGTAGTTAGTTTTCTTGGGTTGTATTTTTCCTTCTAGTATCTTCTGTAATTCTGTAATTGTGTGTAGGTATTGTAGTAATTTGTTTTTGTCATGGAATATCTTGTTTTCACTGAGAGTTTTGTTGGGTACAGTAGCCTAGGCTGACATTTGTGTTCTTTTATGGTCTGCATGATATCTGTTTAGGACCTTCTGGCTTTCAAAGATTTTGTTGAGAAGTCAGGTGTGATTCTGATGTGTTCGCTATTTTACTTTACTTAGCCTTTTTCCCTTGCAGCTTTTAGTTTTTTTTTTCTTTGTTCTGTATACTTACTGTTTTGATTATTATCTGATGGAAGGATTTTCTTTTCTCTTCTAATTTATTAGGTGTTCTATAGGCCTCTTGTATTCTTATAGGCAACCCCTTAATGTCGGAGAAATTTTATTCAATGATTTTGTTGAAAATATTTTCTGGGCCTTGGAGGAGGAAATCTTCTTTTTCCTCTATTCCTATTATTCTTAGGTTTTGTCTTTTTATGTTTTCTTGGATTTCATGGATGGTTTGTGTCATGAATTTTTTAGTTATTATTTTCTTTGAGGGATACTTTGATTTCTTCCATTGTATCTTCCACACCTGAGATTCTTTCTTCCATCTCTTGTAGTCTGTTGGTTATGCTTAACTCTCTAGTTCCTGTTTTCTTTCCTAGGTTCTACATCTCCATGATTTCCTCCATTTGTGTGTGTGTGTGTGTGTGTGTGTGTGTGTGTTTTAATTCTTCCAATTCTATCTTCAGATCTTGAATAATGTCTGAATGACATTGTTTGAGGGTGGTGTCAGTCCTTTGTTAGTCATGGACTGTTATATTAGTTCTGAAAGGGCATATCTAAAAAATACTGGAGTTATAAACTTATGGATATAAACTGTCCTTTTTCTAGAAGATAAGTCTCAAGCCTTGTTATGCCTTTGTAGAAATTCTACTGCTCATTGATGCTAAAAAGACTTATATTTGACAAGTTCTTGGGACTTTGGTGAAGTCTGAGGCCCTTTGATCATTTAGACATATGGGTCAGGTTATCTTGTGTCATTAAGAATGGCAATTATATCTTTTCATAACCTTGTGTTGCAGTGTATGTTTGAGGTTCATTTGGGCTGTGAGTTGACTGTATGAGGTTTCGTGGTTTTCAAAAGAAAGATGTGTGTATGGCCTGTTGAACACTGGGGAAAGTGTGAAGCCCATGATATTAAGCATTCAGATTTAAAAAAACACAAAACTTATTGGTAAAAATATGAAGCATATTTTTTTTTCTAGACAGATAAGATGAAGGGTTATAGGGGGAAAGTCTAAAGTCACTGGTCAGAAGCCTTCTTTTTTCCATAGTAGTTTGGATGATCTGTGGTTCTGAAGCGCTGAGGGTGAATGCTGCTCAAGAATTAGTGGCTGACATTTTGATTCATTGATTACATGGTATATGAGAGAAGCCATTTGAGCCCTTCAGAGGTTTGAAAAAGTGAAATCCTTCCTGGTCCTGAAGGAATAAGTCTGAGCCCCTTTCTCCTATAAATAGTTTGGAATATCCATAGTATATAACATGAGAATTTTTCCTGTGCTGCAAATCTGTCTAAACAATTGTCGAGCTATATTTTAGGTAATTCGACTGGAGAATTCGAAACTACGATGGAGCAGCTGAGAGTGGCCATTGTCACAGTAAATTCTACCAGAGTGGACACAGGACTAGCCACAGGATTATCATCATGGATTGCTACAGCCATGAATCATCTGAAGGAATGGGCAAGCATGAGAGCGTTAGCAGGCCTTCTGGTGTTGGTCTCCTTGATTTGCCTGTGGTATATATGCAAGATTAGAGTCTCACAACAGTGTGATGCAGTCATGACCATTCAGGCCTTTACAGCCATTGAAGCAGGACAGTCTCCCCAAGCATGGTTGGCTACCATAAAAAGCTAAAATGTTACGCTCAGGATGCAAGGCTAAGCACTGCACTCAGGGTCAGCTGCTTTCGACCCAGAGAAAAGCATGTCTGATTGCATGCAGGTTGATGCCCCAGGTCCCGCCTCTGAGAAAAAGGTATCGGGCGGGTCTGATGCTCTTTGGGTGGATGACACCTAAATGAACATCGGTACAAAGTCCCAATTTATTTCTAATATCAGAGATCAGACCTCTACTCTTGCCTGATGTGTCTAAAACAAAAAGGGGGAACTGTAGAGAACTGTGTAATGCTGTGCCTTAAAGATGGAGCTGGTTTCCACCTTCCACCTTCCAGATGGTGAGTGCTCTCTGTCACGAACAATTCCACATTTGGCTAAGGCTGAGGATCAGGCTTGTTTCCATGTATGTGGACCTATCTGCATTGCCCACGTGGCACGCTGGGGTTGGCTACCCAGAGGCTATTTAAGCTGTGGGCTGGCTTTCCCCAGGGTCAGGTGATTGTTCAAGGTTCCTGAATAAACTGCATTGAAAAAAAAAAAAAAAGAAAAATAAGGAAATCATGATATTTGCAGGTAAATGGTGGGACCTGGAAAAGATCATCCTGAGTGAGCTGTCCCAGAAGCAGAAAGACACTCACGGTATATACTCACTCATATAGACATATAACATAAGATAAACCTACTAAAATCTGTACATCTAAAGAAACTAATTAAGAGAGAAGATCCTGATAAAATGCTCAATCCTCATCCCAAAAGGCAAAGAGGATGGACATCAGAAGAAGAAGAAAACAGGAAACAACCTAGAAACCTGCCACAGAGGGGCTCTGAAAGGCTCTGCCCTGCAGACTATCAAAGCAGACACTGAGACTTATGGCCAACTGTTGGGCAGAGTGCATGGAATTTTATGTAAGAAGTGGGAAGTAGCAAGCTTTGGAGAGGATAGGAACCCCACAAGGAGAGCAACAGAACCAGAAAATTTGAACACAGGGGTCTTCCCAGAGACTCATACTCCAACCAAGTACCAGGCATGGAGACAACCTAGAAACTCTGCACAGATGTAGCCCATGGCAGTTTAGTGTCCAAGTGGGTTACATAGTAATGGAAAGAGGAACTGCCTCTGACATAATCTGATTGGCCTGCTCTTTGATCACTTCCCCCTGAGTGGGGGAGCAGCCTTACCAGGCCACAGAAGATGACAATGCAGCCACTCCTGATGTGATCTGATAGATTAAGATCAGAAGGAAGGAGAGGAGGACCTCCCTTATCAGTGGACTTGGGGAGGGGCATTCATGAAGAAGAGGGAGGAAGGGTGGACTTGGGAGGGGAGGAAGGAGGGGCTTATGGGGAAATATAAAGTGAATAAAGTAAAATTAAAGAAATTAAATTAAATTTAAAAAAATGAGAAAGTGTTAGGTACCCCCACACAAACAGTATTTTGGGGACAACATTCCTAAGAGGCACAAAGTATCATACTGTGTTAGGGAAAGCAGGAGAAGAACAATATTCAGTTTGGGTATTAGAGAAGGCTTGAACCTTTCCTGATCTGATCTTCATGGTAATCTAGAATATCCATATATTGTAAGCCTGGAAAGTCAGATCAATCTCATAATGCAAGGAGGCAGCTTCCATGTAGGTTGAATGAAAAATTCAGCTAAAAAATGACAAAAATGACAAAAATGACAAAAATGACATGACTTCTTCTTTTCTGCTAACCAATTGAGGCACACATTCTGGGTTTGGGGCCCTGCTGACTACTCTAAAGCCCTCACACATCAGGCACATTGTTCCTGTTCATTGGACAGAGGTCATGAGGACAGTGGATCAGAATGAGAAGCACTCAGAGCACCCTAGGCAGAGGGAGTTGTTTTGTCAACCATTAGGTTAGATAAAATATGAGTGAGTCAAACCTTTAGAAGAAGCATAGTTAGTCTTTCTGAAGTATAAATTCAACAACATTATCTTGTAGGTAAAAATTGTGAGTTCTACTTCATCAGGGTGTAAGAACAGCATTGCCTGAATTAGGGAGCCTAACCAATGCTTCATTGTCCATCTGAGGCTTCTAGGAATGACATAGGTAGGCTTTGCTGATGGTTGATGAGTACAAAAAGTTTTAAAAATTGTGTGGCTACCTATCTTTGTGTGAAAATGCCATGGAAAAAATAAGGAGGGCCCAGGCTCCCCTCTTGAGTTCACCTGGTTTAGATATTCCATTTGACTGACCTGGAAGTTCTGATTTCTCTGGAGCCATAAGGAGTAGGCTGCAGGCTTCCTAGAGCAGAAATGGAAGAAGGACTAATATGCTCTTGATTAGAGGATACTTGTTTTCTGAAAGCTCTTTTGTGACAAGTAGGGTTTCTGAGGCTTAGTTTGTAATGTGGGTTATGTAAGAGGCTCTCTCTTTCATATGGAAACCTTCTGAGTCTTCCTTACACAGTGGGAACATTGCAGATGTCACATTCTTGAGAATATATAAGTGAGAGGCCATGTTCAGACTGAGAAGGTCTAATAACTTCTTTAGGAGAGAGGTTGAAACTTCAGCTCCCTTTTTGCAGTGAGATCCTCTTGAGCCCACATGACACTAACTGTGAATATCTGTGTCCTCCAAGGACAGAAGGATTAGACAGAGGGGTCCCATATTCATACCACAATGCTGTTTCTCTCCCTTGGTAAGAAAGTAAACATTTCTTGGATTACATGGAATGATGTCGCATTTCCTTGTGTAACTGGTGCATATATGAGTCCCCTTTGGACTGGAAGCAGAGCCATGGGCTCCCCTTTGGCACATAGCTTCTGACTCTCTTCTACACCACATGCATATTTCAATTCTTCGTCCATAGAATCCAGTTGTCTGTCATTTGCTTGGGGACATGAGAAAGGTTTGACACCCCCATGGGGACTGTGTTCATCTTCAGCAGGCTTTAAACGTTCTTGTTCTGCATGTCAAGTTTGAGTGGCTCCTTGGATATAAAGGCCAAGCCTTGTTTTATTTTTTTGTTTTTTTGTTTTGTTTTTGTTTTTGTTTTTGTTTGTTTTCCTATGAAAAGAAGAATGTCTGGGTAACCCATTGGGAGAGGCAGAATGTCTAAGTTTCTCTTCATGAATTGTAGTGATTTCAACATTCTTCTCTGCATTGATTGAAGGTGCTATGATATCTTGTTCTTTTGGTTTCTGGCCCCTTTTGGCAGATAAAGAATATCTGAGAACTCTCTTTGATGAAACAAATAGTTTGCAGCACACACATTCTGAATGGGGATCTTGAAAATCTGGTTAGCCAGAGAGGTGCTCTGTTGATCTATCTATCTATCTATCTATCTATCTATCTATCTATCTATCTATCTATCTATCTGAAGGTCAAATCTAATTATATAGGGAGTGGCACACTCCTTCCTTGAGTTGAGGTAGATCTTGAGTCTTTTTTGATGTACTTGGAAGATGTGAGCCTACTAAAGCAAATATATTTTAATACATTCAGTTCTGAAAAAAAATCTGATAAACCCTTCAGCAAATGGCATATTAATCAATATCCTTTTGATTGAATTAGAAAGCCTATGTCTTATTTTGGTATGAGGGAAGGTCCCAGACAGTATTCATGACAGTGGGAGGAATAAATTCTTCCTGTGCATAGATGGACAGTCCCAAAAGCTCTTTTGAATAGGAAGGTTCCTCAGTTTCCTGGGTAGATGGCCTGAGTTCTAGAGGCCCTACTGATTGTTTTCAATACACCAAAGTTTTTGCAGAGCTGTTGATATTCCAAGAATCTCTTGGTCACATACAGAAATACCCAGCACACCTTCATGATATTTTTTAAAGGCCCTGAGTAACTGTTACAAATGGCAGAGGTTCCAGAGTATGTGAAATAGATTCTGACGACTTGCAATTGGCTTGGGTAGATGACAAAGTTTATAATATCTCTGGATTAAGTGGTAAAGTTTGCAGTATATATACTGATGAAGGTGGAAGTCCAAGGAAAACTTGGACAGATAGTGAATGTTCTATCATCTCATGGGGAACACATGATATATCTAGAGTGCTTTTAATACATAGTTATGTTCCTTTTCCCCCAGGGAAGACTGAGAAAGTACAAGATATGCTGAGTCAGAGGATGAATGTCCTAAAACCTCTTGTTTCAAACAAAGTCTGACAGCCTCTTGGGATGGCAAAGAGGGATTGTTGATCCCTAGAGCAAGATGAGAAGAGTTCAGGAGATTCTTGTGGTGATATAAACAGCGTCAGATGCCTTTGTGTAGACAATGACTTTCCTGCATTGTTTTGCTGAGGTTGTGAACCTTTGCACTGGAAGACATTTTCTGAAAACCTTGATTTTATAGCAAAGTTCTTAACAGCCCTATTTGAGATGGAACAGATTTCATAAACTCTTGGGCAGATAAATAAGAGTCCAGAGTTTTACTGGGCAATGTTTATGGTAGTAGTATCCCTTGATCAAATATGAAAGGCCCTACAGCACACTGAGCATTTATCAGTGACACTATAATAAAAGTCAACATTTATATAAGATGTCAAAGATTCTGAAGCCCTGTGAAAAATTGGTGAAAATCTTGGGACTTTATGCTGACAGAAATTGTCTGAATCTTCCTTAGGCAAATGCCAAATTCACTACATTCCAATCCTGAGATGATGGTTGTCCCAGAGTCACTTGGTCAGGTGTTACCATTTTCAATTTCCATTTTGGTAAGCAATATACTGGATAACTTGATTCAGATAGCTTCATTCCCAGAGACTCTTGGGAAGTTGGTGTAGGTTCTAAAAATCTGGTGCATGATGAATATTCTAGAGATTTATTTGAAGATGTGAGATCCTAGATCATTTTGACAGGACAAAGAACGCCTCACCAAAATATAGAGGATAGGAGCAAAATGACCTAGAGATCCTGAAGCAAATAGCAAATTTGCTACAGGCCATGAGCTAGATAGAGCAGTTTTGAGTTCCCATTGGGGAGGTGGGGGCAGCAATTTAAATGGTCTTTGACTAATTGGCAAAATCTCTCACTTACCAGGAAATTACACCTGAGTCCTTGATCATCATGAGTGTATGGCAAATGTGCATTATTGCCATTCAAAGCAGGTGAATATTTCAGAGCCCTTTGGCAGAGATGATGTTCTTTGACCTGGTTCAGATAGGGGAGATCTCTGAGACAATGAGACAGGTAGAGTTGCTCCTAAATCAATTTGGCAGAGGAAGAAGATCCTAGAGTCACTGAAGGATATGATGACATTCCCAAACTCCCTGGAGAAGAATTGGATATAACTAGCCTGCCACCTGCACAGGTGGAAACTTGAAGAGGCCCTTTGGAAGACAGGAGAGGATTTAAAGCTTCTAGAATGGCTAACAAATGTCTTGAACTATCTATAACAGATATGGAAATCTTCCAAGTCCCTGAGGCAGATGATGTAGGTTTGTAGGTCTTTGTGCTGATAAAGAGATTACCATGTTTCCTTTTGAAGAATTCTTAGCTTCCTGAGAGATTGAAACAAATGGATCTGTATGCTGCACCTTTTGGAAAGATGGAAAACACCCAAGAGATCTTTTTGAAGAAATAGAAGTTCCTATAGCACCTTGTTCACATAAAGACGTTGAAGCATGGCCTTTGGAAGATGGCATAGATTCCAAAAATGTGAAGCTGTTCAATCTGTTGGTTGAATAAGTTGGCCAGACTTCAAAGACACAAGAGAATCTTGGCAAGAAAGACAAAGTCCTACAGTACCTTCTGTAGTTGTGGAGAGACAAAAAGTGCCTTCCCTTGTGTGGAAAATTACAAAACAACTAGAGAAGAAAGTAAGGAATTCAAGTTTTCCTGCATGACTTAAAGCAGCTTTAGAGGTTTTTGTTTTTGTGTGTGTTGAAGGTTTCAAATGCCATTTGGCAGATGGAAAGAGTCAGAGTCCTGTTTGTATGTGTGGGCAGTCCCAGATTGCTTTCTGTAGATAGACAGGAACTTGCAGTCCCTTGAGCACAATGAGAATTTGCTTGAGTCACTTGTTCTAAGGTCATAAGTCTCAGAGGCTCTAGAGCATAATTTTTATATACTCAACTTGCTACTCTTGATGAAGAAGGCTCCAAATTCCCTTCTTTAAGTAGTTATTATGTATAACTCCTCTATGTATATTGTGTTTCTAGGACACTAGTGGAAGATGACAGGGAATGTTGACTTCCTGTGGAAGATCATGAAGTTTCCAAAAAAGGTCTGGGAAGATGTCATAAATTCTAAAGGATCAGAAGCAGTGAACACTGTTGCAAAACACCTAGAATATATGCTGAAAATCCCCTTGGCATTATGTTGAATGGTCAAGGCTCTCTAGAGCATGGGACAGATGGATCCTTTTCCATGTTTGCTCTGACATGTGACAATTGTCCATTTGTTTGGTTAGGGTGTGATGTTTCCAGATTGTTCAATGAAGAATCTAAAGGATCATAATGTTCTTGAGAGATTAAAAATGGAAGAATTGTGCTCTGTGCACATATGGATATTTAATGTGACCTACCTACTAGAAGGAAAATGTACAAGTTTTTGGAAGCTGAAACACAAATACCTTATATTCCAGTCACTGGGGAAAATGGCAAAGATCCTAGAATGTTTTGTTCAGATTGTGGAAAGGTCAACAAATATTGGAAGAGATGATGGATGCTGATGAGGTAATGGGGGCTGTTGAATAAGTTTGATGTATCTGGGAAGAAACACAAAGTTTTATAGCTTCTTCACTCCAGAGTGATGCTGATTAGTGATTCTATTTTAGAGATAAAAATAGTCCCTGAAGCTATGACAGGAAAGGTGCATGTTCCACATGCCCATTTGCAGCATGCGAGTTTCTTAATTTCCATTTTGCAGTTAAAAAAATTTGCAGAGGACTGCTATCAGATGACAAAGACACTAAGCACAACTGAGAATTTTGGGTAGACACCAGAGGTGCTGGAGTTGCCTGAAAAGGTCCCATGTCTGATTCTGGAATTGGAGACTGTTCCAGTATAGCTATTGAAGATAAGAAATGCACTCCAGGGTCATCAGCAGATGGAGAAGAGCCTAGAGTTCCTTGTGCAGATTTGCATTTTTCAAAGTTGCTCCTGCTGGTAAGTGAGATCACAAAGATGCTTGAGCAGATTTCAAAGATAGTGGAATTGTGTGTGCTTATTAAGGAAGTCCTGAACATAGCCAGTAATGGATTTGAAACTTCCAGTGGTACCTTTTATAGATCCAGAATCACACTGCTCTTGAAAGATGATAACTGTCGACGAATGCTCAGAAAAGATTTGCATGTTTCTAGTACTTTTGGAGAAGATGTTGAAATTCATAGGGACCCTTCATTAGGTTGTGCTGTATGATCCTTTGCCTGGCATGACATGGAAATTTACAGAAGCCCCTGTGCTGAGAGCAAAGTTGGTACAGTACCTGGAGTACACAGAGGATATTCCTGCACACTATGTGACATGCTGAATATTCTTCAAGCCCTGGTGAAGAGAAGGGAAATTCCTGAGATTTTTTCACTAGATAGACAAGGTATGGTAGGCCTTGGTGAAGATGATGTTGATGCAGTACTGTATTTTGGGGAGATGGGTAAATTTTCAAAGCCTCCTGGTGGCAGTTAAAATGTTTGAATTCTTTTGAGAAGATGACACTGTTCTTACAGTCCCCAGTTCAGATGTGACTAATTGTTGAGACACTTGGATGGATGTGGAAGGCCTCAGAATCACTCTCAGACATTAACAGGATATTTGTATTGCTTGTGCCAATAAATACACTCAAAGAGGCTTTGAATCAGATGGCAAAGTCCTGAAAAGCACCTGGGGATTTTGGGTACACTCTTGAGGTCCTGGATTTGATGACAAATTTCCCATAGACTTCCCCACAACTATGAAGGTTCCTATGTAGCTTGCACAGATAAGAAATGCCTTCCACTTCCCTGGCTTGATGGAGAAGATACTAGAGAATATAGGGAAGATTTGTATATTTTCAGAGTCCCTTCTTCTGAAAGGCAATATCCCAGAAGTTCTTTACCAGATTGAGAAGAGGATGGAGTCAATTTGGCAGATGCAGATATACACTTACTCTTTGCATCAAATGGGGATGTGCCTGTTGACTCTTGGATATGTGGAGAATTGTTGTATTTTTCTGGAACTGGAGGATAAGGTGCTGAGGTTTTTGGAACCTGTCATATTCAGCTGAGAGTGTAGTATGCACAACAGCTTGGGATGACATGCAAAGTTTAAGAATCCCCTGGGTGGATTGTGAAGGTGTTCAACAACCTTGGCCAGATGCTTAAGGTTGTGCAGATTCTTGGATTAATGCATATCTTCCAGATTCCATACACGATGATGGCAAAGCTGGTATAGAACTTGAATCATTTTTGAAGATCCTCCATCCTCCCCGACACTTGCAAAATGGTCCTAGGTACTCTGGGTATGTTTGCATTTTCCAAAACTTTTGTGGAATATGCTGAAAGTCCTATATGGTTTAGGCATAATGAGAAAGAGCTATGCACAAGAAAATTTCTGCATTTCTGGAAATTTCCTTAGGCTCTTAAGAATATTAAAGGCTCTAAACCTCACAGGTAGATAGTGGATGTTTTTGAGCACCTGGTGCAGGTGGTGAATGCTGCACCTCGTCTGGGATGAAGAGTAAATATTCATGATATTGCTGGCTAGACATGAAAGGTCCAGTAGACCTTGGAAATTATACTGAATATTGTACAGAATGTTGAGTTAATGGATAAAGTCTGTGACCCTCCTGGGAAGAAGTCTTGTGTTTTAAAACATTTTTAAAAGATGGCCCAGTTTCAACAGTGTCTTCTTCAAGTGGAGACTATTTCAGAGACCCTGGGATTGATAATGAAGGTCCCACAGCCACATGAGCACTTGGCCATGATGCCAAATTTCCTTCTGCATGCAAGTAAATTTCGAGGGGAACTGAGGCAGGTGATGCAAAAACTAATTTCTGCTGTGCACTGTCCTTATAACCTACAGTCCCTGAAATAGAAGCCAAATGTAGTTCAGTTTATTATACAGTTACTGGTGGTCAAAATGTATGTTTTTCATTACCTGAAATGGGTGGAGGCACCATAGTAGATGGTGATACTTCTAGGGAACCCTGTGCTGGTGAATTCGGTTCCAGGGTCCTTTTTGAATATAGGCATTTTCCCACAGCTTTTTGCAAAGATAAGGGAGGGCCTTGTACTTGCCTATGTCAGTGAGGAAAGTCTCACAGTTTTTTGGGCATGAACCCATGTTCCCTTAGAATTTGGGACAAATGGCAGCATTTCCCAAATATCTGAGGCTGAAGACAAATGCTTATGTGTGCACTGGCAAGCTTGGAGAGTCCCAGGTTCTCTTTGGAAGTTGATGAAATGTTGTAAAGTCTGCTGATTATATGGTGAAGGCTCCAGTGTTCCCTGAATAGGTATATGGTTTGTTCTACATCCTTTGGAAAATATACAAGATTCTTGGTCATATTGTGATTATTCTGTAAGTTTTCAGGAAATATCAAAGGGCATGTAGGCCCTTGGACCGATGGAGACATATCCTGAGATTCTACCATGCATGACAAGAGACCTAGATTCATTTTGAAAGATGCTGGATGTTGTCAACATTCTGGAGAATTATGCAAATTACACAGTGTTTGCTGGATCAGCATAGACTCATCCAGGTTTCCTGGAATATATAGCGCAGTTGGGAAAAGTCATGCAGTACTTTGGGAATGTTTTGGAGCACCTGGTACAGAGTATGGTTTAACAATACCTGGGGAAGACAAAAAAAAGGTGTTGTTGTTGTGTTTATTCTCTTTGTAGGTGAAGACGAACTCAGAGCTTCTGTACCAGAAGGTTAATCTTTCAGCATACCTTGCAGAGATAGAAAATCTCTGTAACACTTCTGAAAAGCAGAAGTTTTCATAAGTGTCTGGTTAGATGACAAAATTTTAGAGTCATCTTTTCAGATATGGGTTGCCCCAGAGCCCCTTTAGGAGACAGACATTGTTTCTCAGCCCTTTGTGTAGGTTGCAACATTTCAGGCTTCATATACACATTCGGAGATGATCCTAGAGACCCTTTGCACATGCTGATGGACCTACAATCCCCTGCACTGATATAGACTTTTCCAGATTATCTACTTCTGAATGAAATTTTATCCCTTTCCTTTGGGTAGAGGTCAGAATTTCTAGGGTCTCTTGTGCCAGTGGAAACATTTCAAGAGCCTTTTGTGAAGGTAGCATAGGTGCCAAATTTAGGGAAGTGACTGAAGTCACTGGAAATAGTGGAGAGTGGAGAATGAACCAGAGACTGTGGAGCAGAATGAGACCTCACTGATTTCCCTGAAAGAGATAACACTTCCACAGGCACTACAGAAGCTTTCAAATAATCTTGACCCTGTTTGGAAGTTGGGTGAATTTCCACTCCACAACAGAATGACTCAGAATGTTCTACAGACTCTTGGTTAGATGCTGAGGGATCCAAGTCTGTTGAGAGTATATGGAGAGATTCAGAGTCCATTGGACAGAAAGTGAATGTTCTCAAACTCCTGTTCCAGATTGAGAAGGCTCCAGAACCCGTAGGTAAGCTGATGATTTCTTCCCCCACCTTTTCTGTGAGGACATGGTTTTCTTAAGAGATTTGGCTGATATAGAATGTTTTATTGCCTGTTCTATAGAGTGAAATTATCTAAGATACCTCTGGGAAAATTTCTTTGGCCTTGGGATACCTGGTGTTAATCTGGGAAGTTCTACCACCTCTAAAGTGGATGGCAAAAGACACAGAGTTTCATGGGAAAATAGGAAAGATTTCAGAGGCTCCTTTGTAGGCAGTTAAGATACTGGAGCCATGGGCAAGCTACAGAAGGTTCTTCAGCCCATGGTGAAGATACTGGTTCTTCTTATTTTTATAAGAAACAGAGCAAAGTTTCTTCAATTTCCTCTTAACAATGGGAAGGTCTGAAGGCATCTGTGATAGATGGTGAATGAGGTGCTTGACCTTGTGCAGATAGAGAAATTTTACTAGCCTTCTCAAGAAAAGTTGAAAATTTGATGGCAGCTAGAGCTAATGGCAAATTTTCTAAAGCCCCTTGTGGAGATTTGCTCATTCCTAGAAACTTTGATGAGGCAGAAAATTTATGTGATCTTCAAGACCTGATGGTAAATTCCTTCACCTGATTATAATGCTTGCATGCTGAGGTCTCAGAATATGTCAAATATGCTACAGTAACTGATGAAGATTTAGACAGCTTTATCAGATCTTGTACAGAGAAAGAAGATATGGAAGTTCCCCCATTCCCTGCTGTGGATGCCAGCTGTGCTAAAAAACTTGATCAGTTGTAGATCATCCCAATATCCCATTTTCATATATAAGAGATTCTCGAAGGTCTTGAGCAAAAGGGGAAGATGGTGCAGTCTGATTTAACAATGAGGGATGATACCCTGGTGCAAATAAAAAAAATTGTAGATACTAGGCTATATTGAGAAGATCCTACAGCCTTAACTCTAGTTGACAGATGGTCAATAACATTTTGTTTTCTAGTAGTTGTACATTCCCTGTGGAAATGAAGGAATGTTCTACATCATCTACCAAAGATGGCAAATGAAACAGATTCTGTTTGGAAAGTGTGTAAATTTGCAATGGCTCTTTGGTAGCTACAATATGTTGTTGGAATTATGGGTTAGATAGAAAATGTTACAGTGCATTTTTTGTACAGAGTGAATGTTTTACACCTTCTGTGCCAGATATCAAAGAATTTTGAGATTCCTGACCAGATAAGAAAGTTTACAAAGTCTCTGTGGGAAAGACTGAATGTGGAACAGAGGGCAGGATTCCTTTATCTACTGTACTCCAGGAGAAGTAGGAGGTAAAGAAATAGAAGGGGTCAAGGCATTTTGGGAGATTATTATTACTTTACTATATCTTCGGTGAGTTTGAACAGATCCACAGTCCCTTGGGTAGAAAGAAAAATCTCCACTGCTTCTTGCGAGGGTGACTACAATTGTAAGGATACTTTTTCCAATAAGAAATTGTCTAAACATTTTAGCTTTTTATGGTATCCAACCATGCTTGGGGAGAATGTTACGTTCAGGATGCGAAGCTAATGCGAGGTTAATCACTGCACTCAGGGTCAGCCGCTTTGGACCCAGAGAAGAGCATGTCTGATTGCATGCGGGTTGATGCCCCAGGTCCCGCCTCTGAGAAAAAGGTATCCGACGGGTCTGATGCTCTTTGGGTGGATGACACCTAAATGAACATCGGTACAAGGTCCCAATTTATTTCTAATATCAGAGATCAGACCTCTACTCTTGCCTGATGCGTCTAAAACAAAAAGGGGGAACTGTAGAGAACTGCGGAATGCCTTAAAGATGGAGCTGGTTTCTGCCTTCCACCTTCCTGATGGTGAGTGCTCTCTGTCACGAACAATTCCACATTTGGCTAAGGCTGAGGATCTGGCTTGCTTCCATGTATGTGGACCTATCTGCATTGCCCACGTGGCATGCTGGAGTTGGCTACCCAGAGGCTATTTAATCTGTGGGCTGGCTTTTCCCAGGGTCCGAGGATTGTTCAAGGTTCCTGAATAAACTGCATTGAAAAAAAAAAAAAGAAATTGTCTAACGACTGTGGACCAAGGGCCATCTATCCTAGAGTTTCAGTTGCTGAGGGACTGGATCCATAACCCTCTCAGCACAATAAAAAAACCCTGGTGTTTCATTTGTTAATGAGGAAAGTCTCATATGTTTTAACGCATGTGACAAATCTAGATTCCCTGAAATACTTGGGATAGATTCCAGAATATTCTGTGAATGTGTCCCAGTTCTGTGTCCCACCTTGGCAGAATGGCAAGATTACAGATTTCCAAGTGAAAATGGCTCCAAATAATTTGGCATTTTTTGGAGAGTTAGTGAATGACCTAGAGAAACAGGTGCAGATATGGCAGATGCTTTGGGCTCTTTAGGAGGTAGCCTGTGTTCAAGATCCATTGGAGCAGATAAAGAGGTTTACAGACCACCTTTGTCATGACCAATTTTTACCATTTTAGAGTTAGATGACAACTTCTCAAGAGTCTCAGGTGCAGATAATGAATATTCCTCACCTCTTAAGTCAGATTTGGATAGTGATATAGCACTTTGAGTTAGTGGAAAAAGTACTCTAGTGCTTGACAGAGGTGAAGAATTTCCTAGAATCCCCAAAGCAGATGTTGAAATTTCTAGACACTGTGGGGTAAACACAGTAGGTTCTGGGCCCTCTTGGGATGATATGGATTGTCTAGGATCCATTGAGTAGATTGGGAAGGTTTCACAACTGATTGGCCAGATATGAAATATTTGATGGGCTTTTGGGAATCTCCCTTAGATGCGGAACATATTGAGGTGTCTTGGGCATATATGCAAGTGTTGACTGTGTCTTCAGAATGAGGGGAATTTAATAGAGCTTCATGTGTAGGCTTGGCCTTTCCTAGACCTTGGTGGGCAAATGTGATAAGTCTAAGAGACTTGTGGGCAGGAAGGGACTTTTTTGGACCTCCTTGATTACTTGTGGAACTTCCAAGAAAAATTTCTTCAGATGAGGAAAGGGATGATAATTTTTAATTAGTGGTGTCAGGTTCCAAAAATAGCTAGACAGACAAATGAGACTCCAATGACCCTTTGGCACATGAGGTAGAATTCACAGACTTTGTAGTATGTGGCAGGAGTGGAGGAGAAAGTCATGGATATGTAGAAAGCATGACATCTCTTTGGACTAATGGGGAAGGTCTATAGCATTTTCTGCAACTGGCAGAGATTTCTGATTCTCTTGGGGATATAGGGAATTTCCCAAAGACACCTGTAAATTTTTGGAAGCTCCTATGTGGATTTGTCCTCTGGTAGAATTTAAGGAATCCCCTAATGTAGATGTGTAGGATGCTGTAGTATCACCTGGTGAACACGTGTCCCTTCCCCTAGCACATTTATCATGAATGGGCACATCCAAAATTGTGTGTGTAAACAGGATATGTCCTAGAACATCTTTTGTACATGTGCCACATCCAAGAGCCACTGCTAAATGGGTGGACTTGGCATGATCCCCCCCTTTTTTTGTAAATGTATCCTGTCCCACAGTATCTTTCTGAGATTGGATAGTACTCAGAGGGGCTGTGATAGATTTTTGATATCCTAGTAACTCTGATCTATAGTTAGAAATTCCAAAAGCCTGTCTGACATTTGCAAAGATTTCTATTGATGCCAGGGATGGTTGAAAGGTTGGTTTTTCTCAAACCCCCTGAGAGATGTGGAACCTGCAAGGCTCTCTTGGTGTATTGTGGCATGTTTGTCTGTTTTGGGAGTGCTGATAAGTCAAAAGGGACCTTTTGGGTTGTGGATGATAGAAGAATTCCTCTTGGTCTGATAAGGACCCTGTGTATTTCCCTTGCTCACAGGGACCATTTCTCAATATCTGCCTTGAATAGAAATGCCCATTCTTCCTTTTCTTAGCTGATTTTTTAATCTCCTTTCATGAGGAAACACAGGTTTGGGAATATTTCTTTGACAGTTTTCTGTAGATGTGGACAATCATACACCCGAGTTTACAGAATAGGATGGACTCAAAACCAATGGGGGAGATTGTGAAGTTGATAGATCCCTTTTTCTCTTTATTGAAATAACAATAATTCCTAGAGCAGACTTGGGAGATCCCCCCACCTTCTGTGTAAGTGTGGAAATCTCAAGATCCCATTTTGAATAGGGCAAAAGTCCTGGATCTGGTGATGTACATGAGAGAAATTTTATTTCTGCTTGTGTATGTTTGAGGAATGATGGTCTCTTTGGCTTGCTGTGTTTAGGTTTAGACCTTTTTGTACATTAAAGATGCTCTGAGAACATTCTCTAATGATGCAAATATTTTAAAACACTCTTGGTTTAGGGAAAAGCTGACAGCCCCTTGGTCAACAGGGTCAGGACCCAAGTTCACTTTGCCAGAAATGAATTACATAGTGTTCTTTTTGGGAGAGGGGAAACATATTTGGAAGTATTCCTGAGAGGAACCAACTTTCTCATACCCTTCAAGAGCTGTCAAGGTTGTTAAACACTCTTGAAAAGATGTGGAAAATTGGGACAATGATAAATCAATGACATGCTCTTTTAGAGAAGGCTTGGAATCTTTTTTTCTTTAATGGGGCCCATTAGAGGTCTGCTTGATGAGAGTGGTATGGTCTAAAAACCTTTTGGGGAGATGTGGAAAAATTGGAGACTGCTTGCCAAAGATGACTGTCTGCAAGCAGTGGTAAGCATTAATTATTTAGAAGAGCAGCTCTAATCTTTGAGATCTGTCAACCTGTCTGAGAGAACAGCTCACAGAATTCAAGTGACAGTTGGACTCACAAGTGAAGTAAAGCTCAAGGGAGGCACTTAGATTGTGTAGGCTACCTGTGCCAGTCCTTGTCTGCCTCGCCTAGCTGTTTTGTATGCAGCAGCAGGACAAACATACAAACTTTCTGAATGAAGGGATGCTGAGGACCCACTTCTTTATGGTCAAGAGAGTTAGCTAATCTGGTGACCATGGTCTCAGTCCAGGAAAAGGGACTGTGGAAGGAAAAAAAAAAGATTAGTAATGGCATAGGGTGCTTACAAGACTATGCTCTCAAGTCACTTTTACACCAACATATGATCTGGTACCGTGTTGAAATGGTACCTCTTAGAGCCTCCTAACTGAATGAGAATGGTCCTTTTATTCCATTTGATTCCCTGTACTCTGCTGAAGATTGGTTATGAGTCTCCGCATTTGCTTTGATACACTGCTAGGTAAAGTCTTTCAGAGGCCCTTGGTGGTAGGCTCCTGTCCTGTTACTGTTTTTTTTTCCTATTTCCAATGTCCATCCCATTTTTTTTTCTAAGTGAGAAGTGTTCACAGTATCCTGGGTCCTCTTTCTTGTTTATCTTATTTAAGTGTACAGATTTGCTTCTGTTTATCCTATCATATAGGTCTAGTTCCCACTTATAAGTGAGTATATACTGTCGGTGTTTCTACTCTTTGGAATACTTCACTCAGGATGATCTTTTCTAGATGCCACCATTTTTCTAAAAATTTCATGATTTCCTTTTATTTAATTGTTGAATAATATTCATTGTGTAAAAAGTACCATGGTTTCTGTATCCATTCCTCATTTGATAGATATCTGGGTTACATCCAGGTCTGGCTATTATGCATAAAGCTGCCACAAATATGGTTGAATAAATGTCCTTGTGTACTTAAACATCTTTTGCATATATGCCTAGGAATGGCATATTTGGTTCTTGAAGAAGCAGTACTCATAATTGTTTGAGAACCTGCCAGATTGTGGTTGTAAAAGCTGACATTCTTACCAGCAATAGAGCAGGCTTCCCCCATTTCCATAACCTCCAGGATGTTTGTCACTTGAGTTTTTGCTCTTAGCCATTCCAAAGGAGATAAGGTGAAATCTCAGGGCCAGTTTTTATTACATCTCTCTGGAAGCATAGGAACATCTCTATAAGTGTTTCTCAAACATTCCATATTTCTCTTCAGAAAATTCTCGGTCTTGATGAGTACCCATTTTTTTAATTAGATTGCTTGATTTATTGCTTTTTGACTTCTTCAGTTCTTTGTATATTCTGAATAGTAGTCTTCTGTCAGATATAGATTTGGTGTGATAGCTTTCCCAATATGTAGGCTCTTGTTTTGTTTGGATGACACTGTGCTTTGCTTTACAAATCTTTTCAGTTCCATGAGGTACCATTTACTAATTGTTGCTCTTAGAGTTTGTGCCTTTGGTGTTCTCTTAAGGAAGTTGTCTCCTGTGTCAATAAGCTCTAGGCTTTTCCCAGCATTTTCTTCTAACTGCTTTATAGTATCTGGGGTGTTGTTGAGGTCTTTGTTCTACTTGCACTTTAGTTTGGGGCAGGGTAATAAATATGGATATATTTTCCTTTTTCTGCAGGTAGACATCCACTTGGAGCTGAACAATTTGGTGAAGATACTGTCTCTTTTTTATTTAATGGTTTTGGCCTTTTTCTCAAAAATAAAGTATACTTAAACATGTGAGTTTATATCTGGGTCTTCTATTCAGTTCCATTGATCCACCCTTCTGCTTGTATGCCAATACCAAGCAGGTTTTATTTCTATTGCTCTGTACTACATCTTGAGATCAGAAATGAGGATACCTCCAGATGACCTGTTGTTGCACAGAATAATTTTGGAAATTCTTTTGTTTTTTTTTTTTTTGTTTTTTTTTTTTTTTTTTTTCAATGCAGTTTATTCAGGAACATTGAACAATCCTTGGACTCCGGGGAAATCCCGCCCACAGCTTAAATAGCTTCTGGGTAGCCAACCCAGGCGTGCCACGGGGGCAATGCAGGTAAATTCTACCGGAGTGGATGCAGGACTAGCCACAGGATTATCAACATGGATTGCTGCAGCCATGAATCATCTGAAGGAATGGGCGGGCATGGGAGTGTTAGCAGGCCTTCTGGTGTTGGTCTCCTTGGTTTGCCTGTGGTATATATGCAAGATTAGAGTCTCACAACAGTGTGATGCAGCCATGATTATTCAGGCCTTTACAGCCATTGAAGCAGGACATTCTCCCCAAGCATGGTTTGGATACCATAAAAAGCTAAAATGATACGCTCAGGATGCGAGGCTAAGCACTGCACTCAGGGTCAGCCACTTTGGACCCAGAGAAGAGCATGTCTGATTGCATGCGGGTTGATGCCCCAGGTCTTTTGGGTTTTTTATGTTGTTGTTGTTTTGTGGTTTTTTGTTGTTGTTGTTGTTTCTCCATAAGAATTTGATAATTTTTTATTTCTATGTCTGTAAAGAATTGTGTTGATATTTTGATGGGAATTTTCCATTGAATCTGTAGTTGACAAAAAGGCCATTTTATCTGTTAATTCTATGGATCCAAGAGCATGGGAGATCTTTCCATCTTCTGATATCTCCTTCAATTTCTGTCTTCAGAGATTTTAATTAATTTTTAACAGGACTTTCTCCTGCTGTGTTAGAGTCACTCCAAGTCTATGTTATGAGTAGCCATTGTGAAGGGTGTTGTTTGCATCATTTCTTTCTCAGCACTTTTTCTTGTGTGTACAAGTGTTTCTGATTATAATTTTCTATTATAGATAATAGAAATTTATAATAGAAAATTATAATTTTCTATTCAGCCCCTTTGCTGAAGGTGTTTGTCAATTGAAGGAATTTTTTGGTTTAATTGTGGGGTCTCCAAAAAAAAAGAGAACTTCAGACCTATCTCTCTTATGAATATTGATGCAAAAATACTCAATAATTAACTACTTGTAAACCAAATCCAAGAACACATCAAAGATATCATCCACCATGACTAAGTAGGCTTCATCCCAGGCATGCAAGGGTGGTTCAACAAATGGAAATCCATTAATGTAATCCACCACATGAACAAACTGAAGGAGAAAAACCACATTATAATCTCCTTGGAAGCCGAAAAAGCATTTGACAAAGTCCAACACCCATTTATGTTTAAAGTCTTGGAGAGATCAGGGATACAAGGCACATACTTAAACATAGTAAAGGCAATATACAGCAAGACTACAGCCAACATCAAACTCAATGGAAAGAAACTTAAATCAATCCCACTGAATTCAGGGACAAGACAAGGCTGCCCACTCTCTCCATATCTCTTCAACATAGATCTTGAAGTCCTAGCCAGAGCAATAAGACAACTAAAGTAGATCAAGGGGATACAAATTGGAAAGGAAGAGGTCAAAGTGTCACTATTTGCAGATGATATGATAGTATACATGAGTGAACCCAAAAATTCAACCACAGAATTCCTTCAGCTGATAAACCCATTCAGCAAAGTGGCAGGATACAAAATCAACTCAAAAAAATCAGAAGCCCTCTTGTACACAAAAGACAAAAGGGCTGAGAAAGAAATTAGGGAAAAAACACCCTTTACAATGGCCACTAATAACATAAAGTACCTTGGGGTGACTCTAACCAAGCAAGTGAAAGACCTGTTTGAGAAAAATTTCAAGTCTCTGAAGAAAGAAATTGAAGAAGATCTCAGAAGATGGAAAGATCTCCGTGCTCATGGATTGGTAGGATTAGGATTGTGAAAATGGCCATCCTGCCAAAAGCAATCTACAGATTCAATGCAATTGCCACCAAAATAACAACTCAATTATTTTCAGACCTTGAAAAAAAAATTCTCAGCTTCATATGGAGAAAAAAACAAACAAACAAACAAACAAACAAAAAAAAAAAACTAAACAGTGTTAGGACCAAAGCAGGAATGTTAGGAAGCATGCCCCTGTGAGCCTGTGGAGGTTACACACAGGTCCACAAATCATACCACGAGATCGGTTCACGTGGGAGGTATTAGGGGGTTACAGAGAGAGGGAGAGAGAAAGGAAGAGTCAGAGAGCTTTGGAAGAGTCAGAGACTTTGGAAGTCAATCTGGCGCTTTCTCAGACAATTAGAAATAGTGCTTACCCAAGACCCAGCTATACCACTGCTAGGCATATACCCAAAATTTGCTCAAGTACACAATAAGGACATTTGCTCAACCATGTTTGTAGCAGCTTTAATTGTAATAGCCAGAACCTGGAAACAACCCAGATGTCCATCAACTGAGGAATGGATACAGAAATTGTGGTATTTTTACACAATGGAATACTACTCAGCAATCAAAAAAGATGAAATCATGAAATTTGCAGGCAAATTGTGGGATCTAGGAAAGATCATTCTGAGTGAAATATCCCAGAAGGAGAAAGACAAACGTGGAATATACTCACTTATATAGACCTAAAAGATATGATAAACATAATGAAATATATATACCTAAAGAAGATAATCAAGAAAACGGACACTGGGTATGATGATCAATCCTCATTTAGAAAGACAAATGGGATATGCATTGAACTTATGACAGAAGTCTACCGCAGACAGCATCTGAAAGACTCTACCTAGCAGTGCTCCAAAGTAGATACTAAGACTCATAACCAAACCTTCAGCAGAGTTCAGGGAATCATATGAAAGAAGGGAAGTTTGATGAGGAAAGGATAGGAGCTCCACAAGGACCAAACATATATGGGCACAGGGTCTTTTCTGAGATGGACACTCAACCAAAGACCATGAGAGGATAAAACCTAGAACCTCCGCTCGGATGTGACCCATGATAGCTCAGTAATCAATTGGTTTCCCATAGTAAGGGGGACAAGGACTATTTCTAACAGCAACTCAATGACTGGCTCTTTGACCTCCCCACCTTTCAAGGGAAGAGCAGTACTGTTAGGCCACAGAGGAGGACTTTTCAGCCAGTCCTGAAAATACCTGACAAAACGGAGTCATATGAAAGGGAAGGAGGTCCTCCTCTATCAGTGTTCTTGGAAAGGGGCAGGGAGGAGATGAGGGAGGGAGGGTGGGTTTGGGGAGGGAATGAGGGATACAGTTGGGATACAGAAATAACAAAATGTAACTAATGAGAAAAATAAAATTAAAAAAAGCTGGATATTTAAAAAAATGTGGGGTCTCTCATATGTACTATCATGTTATCTAGGATGAGTGAACATTTGACCTATTACTTTCTGTACTGTATCCTCTTCATCGTATTGCTTTACTTGTTTAAGTGTTCTTGCTAGGACTTCAAGTAGTGTATAGAAGTGATATGGAGAGAGTGGGCCGCCTGTCCTTTTCTGTGATTTCAGTGGGAGTGATTTACGTTTCTCTCCAGTGATTATGATGTTGGCTATATATGTCTTGTATCCCTGATCTCTCCAAGAATAAATGGGTGTTCGAATTTGTCAAATGCTATTTTGGCATCTACAAAGATGATCATGTGGTTTTTCTGCATCTGTGTGTTTATATGGTGGATTTAATTGATGGATTTCTATTTATTGAACCTCTTGAATGCCTAGGATGAAGCCAAATTGGTCATAGTGGAGGATATCTTTTATGTGTTCTTGGATTCTGTTCTCAAGTATTTTATAGAGTATTTTTTTTTATCAATGTACAAAAGAGTGTTAGGTCTGAAATGCTCTTTGTTTGTTCAGTCTTAGTGCACTTTACTTATCAAGGTAATTGTGGCTTCATTGAATAAGTGTGCTTATGTTCCTTCTGTTTATATTTTGTGGAATAGCTTGAAGAGAATTTGACTCACCATTTCTATGAAGTTCTGGGAAAATGCTGTGATTAAACCATCTGGTCTAGGGATTTTTTTTTCTTTGTTTTGTTTTCTTTTGTTTTTTGAGGGAGGCTGCTGATGACTTCTTCAATTTACTTAGGGGATATGCAGTTATTTTTCATTCTACCTGATCTTGACTAAAATTTGTATATGGAATGTATCAAGAAAATTGTCCATTTAGTTTTGATTTTCAATTTGGTGGCATATAGGCTTTAGTAGTACGACCTAATTATTGTTGAGATTTCCTCCTGGTCTGTAGTTATGTCTCCCTTCTCCTTTCTGATTTTGCTCACTTCTATAGTTTCTCTCAGCCACTTAGTTTGTCTAAGGATTTGACTATCATGTTGATAGACAAGGATTAGTTCTCGATTTCACTGATTATATGAATAGTTGTTTATTTCTATTGATTGATTTCTGTCCTGAGTTTGATTATTACCAGCCATCTGCTCTGCTTGGTTCTTCTTCTTGTTCTTCTTTTTCTTGTTGTTGTTGTTGTTCTTCTTCTTCTTCTTCTCCTCCTCCTCCTGTTCCTCCTCCTCCTCCCCTGACTCCTCTGACTCCTCCTCCTTTTTCTTTTATTCCTAGGGCGTTCACTTGGGCCACTGAGTTGCTTATATGAGATGTTATAAGTTTCCCCTTGAAAGTAATTTGTGCTGTGATTTTTTTTTTTTCTGAACTCTGCTTTCATCGTGTTACATACATTTGGGCATATTTTGCCTTCATTTCCTATGATTCTAGGAAGTATTTAATTCCTTTCTCTTTTTTCTTCCTTAACCCAGCTGTCATTGAATGGTAATTTGATCAATTTCCATGAGCATGCATGCTTTTTGCTATTTCAATTGTTGTTGAAGTCCAGCTTTAGTTCATGTTGGTCAAATAGAGTACATGGGATTATTTCAATCTTCTTGTATTAATTGAGGCTTGCTTTGTGACCAACTATATGGTCTCTTTTGGAGAAGGTTTTCATGAAGTGTGGAAATGAAGATGTTCTCTTTTGAGTTTGGGTGAAAAGTTCTGCAGATAACTGTTAGTTCCATTTAAATTAGGGCTTCTTTAAGTGCCTTTATTTCTCTTTACCTACTGTCTAGATGATTTGTTCCTTTATGAGAGTGAGGTGTTCAAGTCTCCCATTATTAATGTGGTGTGACAGATTTGTGATTTAAGCTTTAATAATGTTTAATTTACCAATGTATTCACTTTTGTGTTTGGAGCATAGATGTTCAGAACTGTGATGTCTTCCTGGTAGATTTTTACTTTGATGAGAATGCAGTTCCCCTCTTTGTTGTTTTTGAGTACTTTTGGTTGCAAGTCTATTTTTATTATTTATTCATTTTTATTATTATTTATTTATTTTTATTAGCTATTAGCAGGGCTACACCCAATTGTTTTTTGGGTATCATTTGCTTGAAAAACGTTTTCCAGAACTTTACTCTGACCTAGTATTTATCTTACTTGCAGAGGTGTGTTTCCTACATGCGTAAGAATGTTGGATGTAGTTTGCACACCCATTATGTTAGCCTGTGTCTTTTTATTGGAGAGTTGATGTCATTGATGTTGATAGATAATATTGAACAATGAACACTAATTCTTTTTATTGCGGAGTTTCTGTTCTTACTGTGATTCATTGCTTATTTTATTTATAATAATAATAATATTATTATTGCAGAAAATTATCTCTTCCCTATGTATTCTTTGGAATAGCTGTTTTCTTTGGATTGGAGTTTTACTTCTGGGATCTCATGTAGGACTACTTTACTATGTAAAAATTACTTAGATTTAGTTTTGTCATGGCATAGTTTGTTTTCAGTGTTTGTGTTGATTGAAGGCTTCTCTCGAGATTTAGTGTTTTGACTAGGACGTGATGTGAGTTATTTCTATTCTTGTCTAAGCTATTGGGTGTTCTATAGGCCTCTTGTATGTTTATGGACATCTGTTTCTTTAAGTTGGGAAAATTGTCTTCTGTGATTTTCTTGAAGATATTATCTGGGCCTTGGATCCTGGACTCTTCATTTTTATCAAATTCTATTAGTCTTAGATTTTGGCTGTTCATTGTGTCTTTGAGTTCTTGGATGTTTTCTGTTTGGGACTTTTCCATTCTTCCTTTTCATTTGTGAGAAGTGTCAATTTCTGCAAGTGTACCTTCATCATGAGTTATTCTCTCTTCCATTTCCTTTATCTGCTTAGTGATGCTTTCCTTGTATTAATTTGAGGCTTGCTAAGTTCTGCAGATCCAGGACTTCACTGTTTGTGTTTTCTTTGTTGATTCTAATTCATTTTTATGCCTGGTACCATTCCCTTCATCTGTTTGAATGAGGCTTCTACTCTCTGAATTATTTTGTTCTTATACTTTCTATATACCACTAATTGTGTATATTCTTCTTTAATATTCATTATTTACTTAATATAAGAATGCTTTATCTGCATGTATACCTGCATGCAAGAAGAAGGCTCATATATTTTTTATTCTTTTTAGGTCATATTTACAATATATATCCCTTACATTTCTCCTGATGAAATTCCCATATACCATTCCTGAAGCTCCTTCAAAGTCATAGGCACAACTTTTTAATTATATAATTATTTTATACTCATTACTTATAATTCAAATTTTATGCCAAATGTAGCAATATCTATCATTCTGTCCCCATTCCTAAGAACCACCCTTTTCTCCTCCCTTGCCCTTCTCCATTACACTGAATGGGGAGCCTGTGTGCCTCCCCTTCTCTCTGAACCTAGAGTATCATGTCTCATCAAGACTGGCTGCATTGTACTCCTCTGTAGCCTGACAGGAATGCTCTGTCCTCAGGGCAGGTGATCAATGAGCCAGCAACAGAATTCATATCATTGTCAGAACCTGTTCCCATTACTAGAGGAACAACTTGGATTCTAAGCTGCCATGGGCTACCTGAGAGTTGAGGTTATAGGTGATACCCATGAATGGTCCCTGGTTGGAGTATCATTTTCAGAAATGACCTCTGTACACAGATATTTGGTTCTTTTCCTCCCCTTGTGTGTTCCTCTCCAAATGTTACTATATCATTAATTGTTCTAAGATTTTCTGTACTCTGCCCAAAGTTTGACTATGAGTCTCAGCAATTTTTTTTTATTTTTTTTCAGTTACATTTTAACTCTGTATCTCAGCTGTATCCTGATCCCTCATTCCCTCCCAATCCCATCCTCTCTCCCTCATCTCTACCCTGCCCCTTTCCAAGTCCAATGATGGGGGGGGGAACCTCCTCCCCATTCATCTGATCCTGTTTTATCAGGTATCTTCAGGACTGGCTGCAAAGTCCTCCTCTGTGGACTAACAGGACTGCTCCTCTTTTCAGGGTTGGGGAGGTCAAAGAGCCAGCCATTGAGTTCCTGTTATAAATAGTCCTTGTTCCCCTTACTATGGGAAAACAATTGGTTACTGAGCTACCAGGGGCTCCATCAGAGCAGAGGTTCTAGGTTATATCCATACATGGTCCTTGGTTGAATGTCAGTATCACAAAAGACTGTGCGCCCAGATATATTTGATATATTTGGTCCTTGTGGAGTTCCTAATATTTCCCCATCATACTAACGCCCTTTCATTAATATGATTCCCTGTAGACCTCTGAAGGTGAAGTTATGAGTCTTTTTATCTGCTTTGAAAATGCTGCTGGTTAGAGTCTTTCATATGTCTTCAGTAGACTCCTGTCATATGTTCAATGCACATCCCATATGCCTTTCTAAACAAGAATTGATCATCTTACCCCATATCTGCTCTCTTGATTATCTTTCTTAGGTGTATAGATTACATTATGTTTATCATATTTTATAGGTCTATATAAGTGAGTATATACCGTGTTTATATTTCTCCTTCTGAGATATTTCACTCAAAATGATCTTTTCTAGATCCCACCACTTGCCTGCAAATTTCATGATTTCCTCCTTTTTGATTGCTGAGTAGTATTCCATTGTGTAAAAATACTGCAGTTTCGGTATCCATTCCTCCATTGATGTACACAAATAAAGCTACTATAAACATGGTTGAGCAAGTATCCCTTTTGTGTACTTGAGCAAAGTTTGTGAATATACCTAGCAGTGGTATAGCTGGGTCTTGAGGTAGCACTACTCTTAATTGTCTGAGAAAGTGCCAGATTGACTTCCAAAGTGGTTGTATCAGTTTACATTCCTACCAGCAGTGGAGGAGGGTTCCCTTTTCTCCACAAGTGCTCCAGCATGTGTTGTCACTTGAGTTTTTCATCTTGGCCATTCTTATGAGTGTGAGGTGAAATCTCAGGGTTGTTTTGATTTGCATTTTCCTAATGGCTAATTAGATTGAGCATTTCTTTAAGTGTTTCTCTGGGTAGAGTCTTTCAGGGTCCTCTGTGGTACATTCCTTTCCTGTTTTCTTTTTTCTCCTTCATCATATGATTATCCCATTTCTCTACTGATTGTTGATTGATCATCTTACACTGTTTTGTCCTCCTTGTTTAGCATAATTATGTGGACTGATTTTACTATGTTTATCCTACAATTTATGCCTCGTATCCTCTTTTCAGTGAGTATATATATTGTGTGTGTGTTTCTGCTTCTGGAATAACTCACTAAGGATGATTATTTCTAGATCCCACAATTTCCCTCAAATATTCATTATTTTTTAATTGCTGAGTAATATTCAATGTGAAAATGTACCACTATTTCCTTTCCTCCAATGAGGGAGATAAGCTTTTATTATTCTTTTCTTTCTATTTATGAATTACACTGCTATGAGCATGTTTGAGCAAGTATCCTTGTTGTGTACTTGAGCACATATTGGATATATGCATAGAGTGGTATAGCTAGATCTTGAGGAATTGCTATTTACAATGGTCTAAGACATCACTAGACTGATTTTGAAATTAGTTTTACAAGATGAAATTCCAAACAGCAATGGAGGATGGTGTTTTCTTTCTTCACATTCTCTCAGCATGTATTCTCACTTGATATTTTTTAATATGCCATTTAGGTATTTTTTTAAGTCAGGCTCTATCTGGATCATTTGCCTTATAAATACCTAGAAGAGAATCTTCCACATTCTATCTGATTTCATTTCTCCAGGTTGGCTGGTTTCTTAACTCAACATATATAACTTTCATGAAATCCCACATGTCAGAACTATTTTTGTGGGTATATCTAGTCCTTATCCCCAAAAGCCATTCCACTATGGGGCTTTCAGCAAAGAAGAATACTTGTACATGGATTTATGCTGATAGAAAGTCTCTTGTAACGCTGGCTGTCAACTATACTAGGTTTTCAGAATTTCCCTGTAGCCATGAACATTATTCAGGGTGGATGATCAGGCAACTGCCCATGTGCACATTTGGCATATTAAAGTCTAGCCATTGTTTCCAGAATTAGAATCTTGTTGGCTTGTTTGACTGCTTTTTGTCTGATTACCAGAATATTTATCATGTATACAAGGGTAAAGCTTTCTCAACCCACAGGGAGTGTTCTTTGCCTTGAGGACCAAGCCTTCAGAATACCCAGTCTATATTGGCCAGAATTTCTGTGCTGTAATCCAGATGAAGGCCACTCTCACTGTAGCTTGGAGACACTAACACCACTTCCTATTCTTCCTCAATAACAAGTATCCTGGAAGATCCATACTAATGTATGAAACAGAGTTTCCTTGATTTAGGCCTTATCTGGTTCAAAAAGTTTCATAGAAGGAAGAGCCAAGGCTGGGATATGCCACAACTCTTAGTGATACTATTCTATTCAACAGAGATGTAAATTCACACACACACACACACAAATATATATATGGAGAGAGAGAGAGAGACTTGCCTGAACAAACATAAACTGTGCACCCACTTTTGTTGATTTTGAGTAATTGAGACCTATTTGGTTTTCTCTACAGAATCAGTTGTCCTTATGTTTGTATAGTGTTAGATGTGTCCCCTAAATTCCACAGTCTGTGTCTACTGTGACCTTGCTTCTTGATTCTCTGGGGCATAGCACGATGTACAGAAACAAAGCTTATATTTGACACACATGAACAAATTAAAAAACACATACTCATAAGAATGCACAGAGACACAGACTTGCAGGCACAAGCACTGCAACACAACAATAGACACCATAAAAATCTGGGCCGTGTTTGGGAGTGTAAGGATAAAAAAAAAAGCCTAGATGAAATTCTCTCTTTGTCCCACATTTAACCTCTGAATGATTGGCATCTGATGGATTCTTGGTGAGGTGAACAACATAAATATGTAATTGTAAATATTCATTGGGTAAAAGAGCTCATAATGATGATATCATTTGCATTTATAAAAAGAGTTTATATAATCCTTTAAATAAGATTTACTATATAGCCTTACTACTGGTTAGATTAGTAAGTAGTAATTTCATCTGATCTCTCTTTGATCCTGAAGATGAACATGATAGAAAGAAAGAGAGTTGTCACAACGTGTTCTTCAGACTCCTATATGCATATTATATACTCAACACAACACTTCAGATACCTATAGAGATTAATTGATAGGTACATGATAGTTGAGAATTAATAGATAGTTGAATGTCTGCCTAGCTACAAGCATACATATATTCATAGATTAAACATGGATCAAAAGATAGAAAGAGGGATGCACATACAGACTGATGTTATACAGATAGATGCAACATAACTACCTACCTTTGTAAAGTGATGATAGATAGAAGTCAGATGTAATTATAAACTAGATATTAAAAACATGGTCCTTTAACTTCATAAACATACAATGAGCATTAAATACTACACCTAATTAAGATGAGATGATTGGACATTTAAATTTTAGTGATTTTTACCAACACAAACACAAAGAAAAAGAGAAAGAAATTAAAAAAAATGAAACAAAACCACAATGTTCAATTGATAAAAGTTTGTTTAGTAATAAGTGCAGGGACCAGTCCAGTCTGGTTCCCTGTATCCACAATAGAATCAGATGTTTGTATATCAGGAAGGTACAGTTTCAGGGAGTGACAAGGACCACACTGAAGAGTGATTATGCTGCAATTTTAATAAAGTCAAGTTAATAATTTTATAGTGATTCCATAAGGAAGCACCTTAAAATTGGCATGCTTCCCAGAACATTTAGATTTTACCATGGATACAAAGTTTATGTTTCCATCCCTCATTCCCTCCCAGTCCCTCCCTCCCTCTCTCATCTCCACCGTGCCCCTTTCCAAGTCCACTGATAGGGGGGACCTCCTCCCCATTCATCTGATCCTGTTTTATCAGGTATCTTCAGGACTGGCTGCAAAGCCCTCCTCTGTGGCCTAACAGGGCTGCTCCTCCCTTCGGGGGTGGGGAGACCAAAGAGCCAGTCATTGAGTTCCTTTTAGAAATAGTCCTTGTTCCCCTCACTTTGGGAAACCAATTGGTTACTGAGCTACCACAGGCTACATCTGAGCGGAGGTTCTAGGTTATATCCATACATGGTCCTTGGTTGAATGTCAGTCTCAGAAAAGACCCTGTGCCCAGATATATTTGGTCCTTGTGGAGCTCCTATCCTTTCCCCATCAGACTAACTCCCCTTCTTTCTTATGATTCCCTGTACTCTGCCAAAGGTTTGGTCATGAGTCTTTGCTTTGAAAACACTGCTAGTTAGAGTCTTTCAGATGCTCTCAATAGACTCCTGTCATACATTCAATGCACATTCCATCTGTCTTTCTAAATGAGGATTGATCATCTTACCCCATGTCCGCTCTATTGATTATTTTTTTAGGTGTATAGATTTCATTATGTTTATCATATCTTATAGGTCTATATAAGTGAGTATATCCCATGTTTGTCTTTCTCCTTCTGGGATATTTCACTCAGAATGATCTTTTCTAGATCCCACCATTTGCCTGTAAATTTCATGATACAGAGTTAATAAAATGTAACTGATAAAAAAATAATAATAAAATAAAAAATAATAAAAAAACATTTTACACCAGATTAAAAAAAAATGTATTCAGTAGCCATCAGTAACATGTTCTGTAAATATCTTATTAGATCATTTTTTCCGTATTATAGTTTAATTCCTCTGTTTCTTTGATTTTTTTTTCCTGTCTGGATCCTCTATCGACTGACAAAATAAAGTACTCGGGTATAACTGGGGAAAAAAAAGACTACATATGAGTTAGAGATATCAATGTAATATGTCTGTATAATAAATATACTTTAGTAATGTATAGTCTATCTTCCTATTATATATGTTATTTCTCAATTACAGAGCTTTTGCAAATGTGTGATCCTTTAAAATAAATAATTGTATTAGAAAAAAAAAACAAAGTTTATGTTTTAACTTGAAAGTGCAGTGTAAAGCAATGATCAACACAAACAAGAAAATAATAATAATAATAATAAAAAAAAAACTCAAACTGTGGTTTCATTATCACTGACTAGTGAAGAGGAAAATCAGGGGCTGTAACAGTCCCCAAGCAAGGTCAAACACCTGTCAAAGTCATTTTCTACATTAAACTCTAAATACACCTTGGTCAACCATCCTCCCATATGTCTTGTTAAAGATTTATAATCTTCCTTAGAAACAAGATGCCAAAGAAAGGCATTCTCAAGCCTGATGTACTTGCTTGTGCTATTTTTTTCTTAAGAAGGATCTCATTTATTTTTCCTATTCTTGTAATGCTTTCTGATACTGAATCTGATTCATTACTTCTTTTAAGATTTTTCTTCTTACCTTCTATTCTTGTTAAAGCTTTTAATAATCTACCAAATATATATTTCCATGAATAGTTACTTGTGCTGTACCAGGAATCATAGAAAAAAATTAAAAAGGCTCATTAGTCCAATCTTGCATCTGAGAAAACAGGATTTCTAGAGTATGTTTCTTTAGCTTAGATGGCCAGAGGGAATATCCAGTGACTTCCCGGGAGCTGATTCCCGTAGGAAACATGTCTCATTGTCTTAACAGCATAATTCTTTGCTTAAATAGCACCTTTTTATACTCACATAGACTCTATAGTTAGTGTGTCAAATAATTCTGTCCATTGTTGCTGGCTATATTCAGTAAATACACTCTGAAACCTTTCTTCACTCTATGTAACTTTCAGTTATTACCATTTACCAACTGTTACTTAAATTCCACTAGATAGGAATGCTACTGGAGGTGTTTATGCTGCTGAAGATATTTAGCCACACAACCTCAGCGTTAAAATAGACCCTTTAAAGAAACAACTACATTAAAAAATAAAATCTTCAAATAAGATCAATGAAACTATCAGCAAGTGAAAAAACTGATCACAGCACAAGAATATGTATACATATACAATATATATTCATGTGAATAATAATTGTGTGAATACTGTTTAAAATATTTACATTTGTAAACTAGAATTAGATATCAATATGTCTTTGAAACAAAAGGAAAGAAGATAAACATTCATTGTGTTTTCCAAATAAGCCTGAAAATGTGAAAAACTTAAGTATTTGAATGCTGATTTGAATGGCAGTAGATGAATCTAGGAATAACATTCCAAGAGTGTGGTGGGGTTTGCTAAACTTGACAGGCCAGAACGTTTGCATTCAAACCTAAAGGTCTGTACACTTAAGTTGGGACAACTCCAGTAATGATGAATGCCATGAACATGATGACTGCTCTTCCAGGCTCTTCTTGCTATTTTTGATCTCAACATGAGGAATTTGAATATTACATTTTCAGTAAGGAAAATGCCCAAATCTTGGCTACATTGTGTGAATATGAGTTCTCTTTTAGCATAGTGGAATAGTATAATACTTGCTAGGTCAGAAGTGAAAATAGGCTCCCTTTGGATAATGCTGTTACTAGGAAGACACCACAAAATGAAAAAGGAAGTTCTGTGATTTCCTTGAAAGAAGTAGTGGTGTTTGAAAAACCGAGTAGTCAGAATATTTATATGAAACACTTGGTTAATGTGGGCACAATTGAAGGCTCATAATGAGAAGACAAATGTCCCCAAAACTACTCAGAGACTTAGTGAGAGACTAGATCAGTGACTCAGAGGTGAGAGGACTCAGGCTTGCCAACAGACACAGTGAAGAAATGAAACTCCAAGAGCCATGGAGAAAGCACAAGTCTCTCATGGTTACAGGGGAAACATTTGAAATCCTCTTGCAGAATGGAGGTAAATATGTGAAGGGGAACTAGCATGTTGAATTTGGTAGAATTGGAAATTGGAAACTGTCTTCCTCACATGAGGTCAGTGTCCCAATCTAACTCATGGAGTAGCTATCATTGCAGTACTGTCTTATCAAATTCCAGCTCATCATCAGGAAATGGAATGTTTCTCTGCTGTAATGAACGTGATGCCATGTCAGCCTCCAAGGGCTCTTGAAGCTTATTGTCAGACACATAGCTACAAGCATGCAGGATGGTACCTCTTAATTTTGGTAAGTCAAACAATGTACAGATGACCTAAGTTTCAGGCTCCTTGAAATCAGAGCATAGTTAAATAAAATTCTGTGGGTTTTGAATGGATTTGGCTATTGGCCATGGGGAGAGAGAAAAGAGAAAAGGCTCACCATTAGAGAGGCATATTACAAGCCAACGTGAATGTGGAGATTGATATGTGGGACTTTTGATACTTCTCCTCTTCATCAAAATAAAAAATTCTGAGATTCCTTTAGTAAAATGCAGTCACTCTCAAGATTCATCATACATACAGAGAGAAGGTCTGGGCTATATATTACTACTAAGAGAAGAATGGCATGAATGACAATATCACCAAAGTCAATATATGATGTCCCTTGAACAAAGAAGGGGTGATTTGAGATAACTTTAGAAAAGGCACAGTTCAAGGCCCTATATCCCTAGGTAAATTTTTGGGTGGCATCCTGTACTACATGACTTTGAATGAAAATGTCATGTGTAACAGAAGAGCATGGTGTAACCACACCATGGTGCAAGGGGAAAACACCTAGCTAATCATGTGTAGTGGGCAGATGATTTGGCATTACATTATTTACTTCCAACTCTTCCAACTATTTCCCACTATCCATATGTTGCATAGACTTGGGTGACAATCCTAAGAGGAAATCAGAACACTTTTCTCAGAAAATAAGTGGTTGTCTGAATTGTTATGCTTCTTCAAGTGTATATTCATCTCTGCAAATCTATAAAATAAGGATGAGAACTTTGGTTTTTGGACAACCAACTGCCAGGCATTGTCAATGCTAACATGCCAATTAGATTTAGATTTCAATATTCTGTCTTCAGACCTACACCCATAATTCTGTGATGTCAATTAGTTGCAATGCTGTTTCCTACAATGATGGTCACAGGGATTTCTACTGCCCTGATATGCATTAAAAATTCAAGTGTAAGTTGTCATTGGAAAGAATGACATACACTTGTTGCTTCAATGGCCAGTGGTTACATTTATAACCCCTATGAAAAGAGCTAGCAATAATGAGAACATCTTGAACAAAGAGGTTCTTCATTCAAAACTGTGGCATGGGGCAAAAACTCTTAGGCAGGAATAAAAATTCTGTAGCTGCTGTGTTGAAGAAGGTCATCATAGTTTCCTTTTGCACTACACTGGACTACACATGAATGCAACAGATTCTTACTTCTAGAGAAAGAGTGGTAAACGGCTTAATTGTACTGAGGCCATATTCATCAGAAGGGAAATGAGTTAATCCTCTGTTCATGGGATCACAATTTTTGAGTTTCTTTCTGTAAAATACATACTTAATAAAAAGTAGTAGGCCTTTTCAAAGGACTTCAATTCAATTAAGTGAAGTAAAAGAAGTAAGGTTACTTAGGAAAAGAGGAAGAAGTGGGCCCCATGTGAGAAAGAGAAAATTTTGAACACTAGTTGAGAAAAGGTGTGGGTTTCCCAAAGGTATGGGTCAGAGTTTTAAAGTGCCATTCAAGATTCTGTTTGAACATGAGTCTCCCTGCTACCTTATTCAGTGAGAGAAGGTCCCATCATTGTTCTTCAGCTTCCACTCCTCTATAGGTTGGAGAAGATTTATATCTTGACCTGAGCTTGGAAGAGTTCAGGAAACAACCATAGCTATCTTCTAAGAGCCTGGGTGGCTGTCCATGTCTACTTCTGCTCCTTCAGGTTGTCTTTATGGGTCCCTATATAGGCAGCAGTTAGAGAGACACATGATTTCTAGTCATAAGATGGATGAGCACTACACAGGATCCTGCCTGTAAATCTACCTTATATTTTCTAGAGACTGCAACCAGTGCAGGGCACTGGGAAGAAACCAGGCTTGAATCTTTATTCTTTATGGTATATATGATGGTTGTTGGTAATTCAAAGACACAAAAGGTTGCTTGACAGTTCATGAATTTATACTGCAAGGAATGGCACAGTAATATTCAAAAGAACATGTCTAATAATACCTTTGAATAAGACTAGTGAACTTCCTGTGGTCAAAGGTGGTACTTCAGATTCCCTCTTGTACAGTTGTTTAATGTCTAAGTCCACATTGTTCATGGAGGAAATAACTAAGGGCTCCTTGTGCCAGACTAGTTGTCATGACCACATTAATAAACAAGGGAAGCTTTGAGGTTCCTTGGAGACAGGGGAGTTCTGAAAACCTCTTCTCAGAATGTGGTTCTGGGACCACATTCACACATGTCTTGGTGTGGGGTGATTAGCACCATCTATATTTGGCACAATAGGAATATCAATTCACCTTTGCTCAGATCGGCATTCTCAGGGATATCTTAGATTTTGGAGGAATTGTCTGGTTCTGCTTACAAGTTTCCAAGAATATTTCCAAATACAAGCATGCATATGTTGACTGCATTCCTTAAATCTCTAGGCTATTATCATAACTCTCTTCCAACATGGTAAGTGTTTCTTCAATTACTGATGATGCCCCAACTTTGATGCAGATGGCATGAGATCTGACTTCTGGTTTCCAACTTTTTCTCTATTATCTAAAAATGGATGGTAGTAAGATCCAACTGGTAGTCTGTATTCTTAGATGGGGGTGGGATGGTAAATCTGAAGTGTTCTTATAAAAAGTGCCATGTGAGATGCTTGAACAGATAGGAATCTCCAGTGATTATTTAGTCATATAATGGGATATGCAACCTCATAGTGAAAAAGATCAATGCCCCAGATATTCATTGTACACAGTGTCTAATTTGAGAGCCTAACCAATATAATTAGACTACACAGAACCCATTCTGGAGAATCTGAATGTCCTAAATATCTTGTTGGATTTAGACAGACAGTTGGTCCACAAACTCATTTAAAATATTGGAATGTGTAATACTGTTTAAGGCAGAGTGCGATGAATGAGGGCCACTTTGTCTGAGAAGGAAAAAAAAAGATTCAGAGAGTATCAACAGGACTATATGAGTACTACATTACACAAAATAAAAATTTTAGTGCCCAATAGGCAGGTGGCATGTAGCACAATCCTAGCCGTAGCAAAGATCTGACCTTCTGTTCAATATTATGAGGAGAAATATGCTAACTTTGGGAAGAAGGAAAAAAAAATCAAAAAGGGAAAGGGACACTTATCTCCTAAGCAGAGGGTGAAGGTCACACACATACTCTGGTGAAGAGAATGTCCCTCTTAATATACACACGGGGAGAACATTCCCATCAAAGACCTTTCAGATTTTTATATCTTCATAGTTTGTATTCATTCTGGAAGAAATGAGCCAGCAAGGTATGTCTTCTTCCAAAAGAGTGGATGACTGTCCCTGGCTAGCTTGCTTCCACTAGCTTGCATTTCAGCAGTCAAGATCCAGGCAGAAAGGTGGAAGTTATCAATTTCTATTGAATGACCTGAAGGGAGATTGCACACCTTCTCCCCTCTGATTGCTAAACTTGTGCTATGAGAACTTAAACCAGAGTAGACTGGAATTCCTGGATGTTTATATTGTGAGTCTCGCATGAAAATGAAAATGACCTGTTTGGTATGAAACTACATTGGCCATATGTGAGAAGGTCTTAGGCATGATTCTTGAGAAGGAGATTTGTTGGGAGGGAATAGTAGTACAGAAATTTACCGGAATCCCTTAGGCAGAAGATAAATCTCGTATGTTACTTTGGAAATTGGAAGAACTTGCAGCAATATCACAGTTGAGAGTAATCATGTATTCTGGGACTCTGTGGCATCCTTGCCAACAATCAGCACACTTTGCTCTTACCTTTAGTTGGTAATCCCTGACTCTGTTTCCTCAACAAGCCTGTCATCAACAGCAAAGTGGAGAACAAGAAAGATGGGGTTTCTCATTTAAGGTGATAATTTGAAAGGTAGAAAATTTTCATATAAGACTTAGATATCTGCAGTCATATCCAAGGACTTCAGTTCAGTGTGGTCTTCCTTAAATTTGGTCATTTGGGTATGCCCCACAACCCATGTCAGAGAAAAGGCAATAATACCCCTTAGAGGTTTTTATGTGTGGAGGTGGATTCCCTGAGGAAAACACTGTAATGGGTGTTGATTTAAGGTTTTGTTGAGAAAAAAAAAAGAATATCTGAGTGAGTTTTCATGTCAGTGGCCTTCTGACATGAAAGCTTCTCAAAGCAGAAGATTTTATATAGATCCCAAGAAGTGCAAGGGTGTGTACAGCGATTGCATTAAAAAATAGTTCATTCAAGTTCCTTGAGAGACTATATATTTCAGAGTTTCTCATCTGCATAATTTTGGAAGCTTCAGTTCAACTTGGGTTTAATGACAAACCTTGGAACCATTTATTTAGAAAAAAAAAAGTCCTAGTGCTTAAACCATATTTTCATGAAAAAGAATGGACCTACACAAACACAATGAATGCTGACGCCTACATTGGACATAAGGAAATATTCTTTGATTCTGTAGGACGAAAGACTGTGCCATAGCAAGTGTGGAAGTTTGAAAGCCCATTTGACAGAGAGACTAATGCTTAGAGCATGCAAAATCCAAAGAAAATTGACTACCATAACTCATGAGGTCTTAGCATTTCCTCAGATTCTAAGTCTTCTTCCAGGTTTATGAATGCAATGTCTTTAGCTAAATATGCAAAATACCAAGCATCAATATCAGAATTAATTAACAGTTTTATTAGGGGTTTTGGAATGGCTGCCTCATCACAATTGTGTTGAACCTACCCAAATTAAGTGGGACTGATAATTTCAAACAAATTTGGTGATTTTATTCAAGGGGTCAAAGGTTTCTAAAATGTTTTTGGAATCTGTGAAATCTATAGCAAAGGCCTTTGCAGTTTGGTCAGGTGTAAAGAAGATATCAGGAGATGGAAAGATCTCACATGCTCATGGCTTGGCAGGATTAACATAGTAAAAATTGTCATCTTACCAAAAATATCTACATATTCAATGAAATGCCCATCAAATTACTAACACAATTCTTTACAGACCTAGAAAAAAAATTCTCAACTTCTAATGGAATAATAAGAAATCCAGAATTGCTAAAACAATCCTCTACAATAAAAGATCTTCTGGAGGAATCTCCATCCCTGACCTTAAGCTGTACTATAGAGCAACAGTGATAAGAACTGCATGGTACTGGCATAGAAACAGAACGGTGGATCAATGGAACCAAAGAGAGGACCCAGAGATAAATCCACACACCTGATCTTTGACAAAGATGCCAAAACCATACAATGGAGAATAGAAATCATCTTAAACAAATGGTGCTGGTCCAACTGGATGACTACATGTAGAAAAATGAAAATAGATCTATACTTATCACACTGCACAAAACTAAAATCCAAGTAGATCAAAGACCTCAACATAAAACCAGACATATTAAATCGACTAGAAAAAAAAGTGGGAAATACCCTTGAAGTCATTTTCAAAGAAGACAACTTCATAAACAGAACACCAACAGCTCAGGCTCTAAGAGCAACAATCAAAAAATAGGACCTCATGAAGCTGAGAATCTTCTTTATATGAAAGGATACAGTCACCAGAACAAAAGGACTGCCTACAGATTGAGAAAGAATCTTCACCATCCCTCTATTTGATAGAGGACTAATATGCAGTATTATATAAAGAACTAAAGAAGCTGAAAATCAACAAACCAAGTAATTCAATTAAAAAATGGGGAACAGAGCTAAAAAGAATTATTTCTAGAGGAATATCAAATAGTAGAGAGACACTTAAAGAAATGCTCAACCTCATTTTTGCATTAGGGAAATGCAAATCAAAACCACCCTGTGATTTCACCTTACACCCATGAGAATGGCCAAGATAAAAACTCAAGTGACAACACATGCTAGAAAGGTTGTGGAGAAAGAGGAACCCTCCTCCACTGCTGGTGGAAATGTAAACTTGTACAAGCACTCTGGAAAGCAAATCTGGTGCTTTCTCAGACAACTAGGAATAGCACTTCCTCAAGACCCAGACATACCACTCCTATGCATATATCCAAAAAAGGCTCAAGCACACAATAAGGACATTTCATTAACCATGTTTATGGAAGCTTTGTTTGTAATAGCCAGAAGCTGGAAACAGCCCAGATGCCCCTCAACTGAAGAATGGAGGCAGAAATTGTGGCACATCTACACAATGGAGTATTACTCAGCAATGAAAAAATAAGAAAATCCTGAATTTTGTAGGTAAATGCTGGGACCTGGAAGGCATCATCCTGACTGAGCTATCCCAGAAGCAGAAAGACACACATGGTATATACTCACTCATATAGACATAACATAGGAATCACCTACTAAAAACTGTACATTTAAAGAGACTAAGCAAGAGAGAGGACCCTGACTAAAACACTCAATCCCCATCCTGAAAGGCAAAGAGGTTGGACATCAGAAGAAGATGAAAACAGGAAACAACTTAAGAACCTTCCACAGAGGGCCTCCAAAAGCCTCTGCCCTGCAGACTATCAAAGCAGATGCTGAGATTTATGGCCAACTCTTGGGCAGAGTGCATGGAATCTTATGTAAGAAATGGAAAATATTAAGAGCTGGAGAGGAGGGGAACCACAGAAGGAGAGCAAAAGAACCAGAAAATTTGAACACAGGGAACTTCCCAGAGACTCCTACTCCAACCAAGGACTATTCATGGAGATAATCTAGAACCCATGCACAGATGTAGCACATGATAATTCAGTGTCCAAGTGGGTTACTTAGTAATGGGAAGAGGGACTGACTCTGACATAATCTGACTGGCCTGCTCTTTGATCACCTCCCCCTCTGGGGGGAGTAGTCTTACCAGGCCACTGAAGATGACAATGAAACCACTCCTTTTGTGATCTGAAAGACTAAGATCAGAAGGATGGAGAATAGGACCTCTCCTATCAGTGGATTTGGGGAGGGGAATGCATGAGAAGGGCAAGGGAGGGTGTGTTCCTGAAGGGATAAGGAAGGGGATTATGGCTGAATACAAAATGAATGAAGTATAATTAATAGTAGGATGGACATCAGAAGAAGAAGAAGAAGACAGGAAACAACCTAGTAACCTACCACAGAGGGCATCTGAAAGCCTCTGCCCTACAGACTATCAAAGCAGATGCTGAGCCTGATGGGCAACTGCTGGGCAGATTGAATGGAATTTTAGGTAAGAACTTGGAAATAGTAAGAGCTGGAGAGGACAGGGTCTCCACAAGGAGAGCAACAGAACCAGAAAATTTGAACACAGGGAACTTCCCAGAAACTCATACTCCAACCAAGGACCATTCATAGAGATAACCCAGAACCCCTGCACAGATGTAGCCCATGGCAGTTCAGAGTCCAATTGGGCTACATAGTAATGTGAAGAGGGACTGCCTCTGACATAATCTGATTGGCCTGCTCTTTGATCACCTCCCCCTGGCGGGGAGCACCCTTACCAGGCCATAGTAGAGGACAATGCAACCACTTTTGATGTGAACTGACAGACTAAGATCAGAAAGGAGAGGAGAACCTCCCCTATCAGTGGATTTGGGGAGTGGCATGCATCCAGAGGGAGGAGGGAAGGTGGGACTGGGAGGGGAGGAGGGAGGGGTTTATGGGGGGATGCAGAATGAATAAAGTGTAATTGATGAAAAATTAAAAAAGAAAAAGAAAAAAATAAAAAATAAATAAAATAAAATAAAACTGAGGATTAAAAAAAGAAAATAAATATTGGGAAGAGGGGAATATCTCATTTTAACTTCATAAAGAGTGGAGGTCCAGGTACTTGATGTCTTCATGTCTGTAGAGAACTCAAGAAAAGCCCTATCCCTTAGTAGTCCACTATAGGCTTGGTAGCAATCTTTTGATTCTTCTGACAAATTTGATAATGGGCTCAGGATCTGTTCACTATTTTAATTTAGAATCAGCAAGACATGAGTGGGCATGGAGAATAGGTACATTTCTGGTAAACACTATAAAGACAAATGGCCTTGGACCCAAGCTGGAATTTGTCTTCACTGACAAACATGACATGAATCTAGAGTATTCTGAGGATTCTTTGGGTGACAAAAGTGAATTTCTTAGCCAATAATTGGGAGGGAGAAGCTCTGGTCTCTCTTACATGACTGAAAAACCTGAGTTGGCTCTGAAAAGAAAGAGAAGCTCCTATGTTTCCTTGGCCAGAGTGTCATTCTCATAGGACACTTCACATTCAATGTCTGAAAAACAACCCCACCATCGCATGGTCATTTTTGTAGCTAGATATATCATTGTTCCATGGATCAGACAATTCCAGTCAAGGGAGAGGACAAATAAAACTTTTTTTTTCAAAGAGTACAAAACAGCATCAGCAACAGCATGGTTGTCCTCTCTGACAGTAATCAAGGGCTACTGTACTAGTTAGAGAAAATAAAACAAAGGATCTCTTCTGAAATTGTTTAAACAGTGTCAGTCCTCTGTTAGTCTTGGGTTATATTAGTTCTGAGGGGGCATATCTAAATATTAATGGAGTTATAAGCTTAGTGATGTAAACTGTCCTGTTCATTGGACAGAGATCATGAGGTCAGTGGATCAGACTGAGAAAAACTCAGAGCACATTAGGCTGAGTGAGTTGTTTTGTCAGCCATTAGGTTAGATAAATTATGTCAAACTGTCAAACCATCAGAAGAAGCATAGTTAGTCTTTCTGAGGTTTAAATTCCATAGCATTTTCTTGTAGGTTAACATTTTTAGTTCTTCCTCATCAGTGGGCAATATTTGTGGTTCTAGTATCCCATGGTCAGACATGAGAGGTCCTACAGCACATTGAGCATTTATCAGTGTCTAACAAATGCCAAAGTATAGAATATATCAAAGATTCTGAAGCCCTGTGAACAATTGATGAAATCCTTGGGACTATTTGCTGAGAGATATTGTCCCACTCTTTCTCAGATAAATGTCAAATTCCCTGCATTCCATTCCTGTAATGATAGTTGTCCAAGAGTCAGCTGGACAAGTGGAGCCATTTTCACCTGCAGTTTTTGGGAAGCAATGTACCAATAAACATGGTCCAGATGACTTCATTCCAAGAAAATTTAGGAAAGGTGGTATAGGTTCTAGAAAATCTGGTGCAGGATGAAGATTCTAGAGACTTCTTTGAAGATGTGAGAGTCCTATATCATTTTGACAGGACAGAGCAAGCCTCATCACATTGTAGATGGTAGAAGCAAAATGTCCTAGAGATCTTGAAGCAGATAGCAAATTTGCTATAGGCCATGAGCTAGACAAAGCAGTTTTAAGTTCCTCATGGGGAGATGGGGCAACAATTTAAATGGTCCTTTGACAAATTAGCAAAATCCCACACTTTCCAGGGAATTAGACCTGATACCTGTATCATCTTGAGTGTATGGAAAAGGTGCCTTAATGCCATTCAAAGCAGGTGAATATATCAGAGCCCCTCAGGCAGATGTGCACGTTCTTGACCTAGATAATTTAGGGGAGGTCTCTGAGACAATGAGATAGGTAGAGATCCTCCTAAATCCATTTGGGGAGAGGAAGAAGTTCCTAGAGTCCCTGAAGGATATTGTGAGATTCCTAAAATCTCTGGGGAGGATGTGGAAATACCTAGCTGGTCACCTGCACAGGTGGAAACTTGCAGAGGCCCCATGGAAGACAAGAGTGATTGTACGACTTCTTTAATGGCTAAGAAAGGTCTTGAACTAATTTTAAGTGATATGGAAATTTCCCAAGTCCCTGAAGCACATGATGTAGGTTCAAGAGTCCTTTGTCCTGATAAAGAGATTACCATGATCCTGTTTGAAGAATTCATAGATTCCTGAATGATTTAAACAGATGAACCTGTATGTTGAACCTTTTGGAAAGATGGAAAACACCCAAGAGATCTTTTTGTGGAAAGAGAAGATCCTATAGCCCATTGTTCAGATAAAGAAATTGACACATGACCTTTGGAAGATGGCATAGATTCCAGAGAATGAGAAGCTGTTTGATCTGCTGATTGAAAATTTTGCCAGATTGCAAAGACACAAGAAGGACCTGGGTAGAAGGACAAAGTACAAGAGTACCTTGTGTAGTTGTGGAGAGATCAAAAGTGCATTCTCTTTTATTATTATTATTATTAATTACACTTTATTCATTTTGTATTGCCCCATAAGCCCCATACTACCAAAAGCAATCTACAGATTCAATGCAATTCCCATCAAAATACCAACTCAATTCTTGAAAGAATTTGAAAAAAAGATTCTCAGCTTCATATGGAGAAACAAAAAAACCCAGAATCTCCAAAACGATCCTGTACAACAACAGATCATCTGGAGGTATCTCCATCCCCAATCTCAAGCTGTACTACAGGGCAACAGTAATAAAAACTGCATGGTATTGGCATAAAAACAGAAAGGAAGATCAATGGAACCACACAGAAGACCCAGAAATAAACCCACACACCTATGAATACTTGATATTTGACAAAGAAGCCAAATCCACAAAATTGAAAAAAAGACAGCATCTTCAACAAATGGTGCTGGACCAACTGGATGTCTACATGCAAAAAAATGAAAATAGATCCATATTTATCACCCTGCACAAAAATAAAGTCAAAGTGGATCAACGATCTCAACATAAAACCAGATACTCTAAATCAGCTGGAAAAAAGTGGGGAATAGCCTAGAACTCATTGGCACAGGAGACAACTTCCTGAACAGAACACCACCAGCACAGGCTCTAAGAGCAACAATCAATAAATGGGACCTCATGAAACTGAAAAGCTTCTGTAATGCAAAAGACACTGTCATCAAAACAAAACAACAGCCTACAGATTGGGAAAGAATCTTCACTACCCCTTTATCTGACAGAGGGCTAATATCCAATATATATAAAGAAGTAAAGAAGCAGAAAAGCAACAAACCAAGTAATCCCATTAAAAAATGGAGAATGGAGCTAAAGAGAAAATTCTCGAAAGATGAACATCGAATGGCAGAGAAATACTTAAAGAAATGCTCAACCTCATTAGCCATTAGGGAAAAGCAAATCAAAACCACCCTGAGATTTCACCTTACACCCATCAGAATGGCCAAGATGAAAAAGTCAAGTGATAATACAGGCTGGAGAGGTTGTGGAGAAAGGGGAACCCTCCTCCATTGCTGGTGGGAATGTAAACTGGTACAACCACTTTGGAAGTCAATCTGGCACTTTCTCAGACAATTAAGAGTAGTGCTACCTCAAGACCCAGCTATACCACTCATAGGTATATACCCAAAATCTGCTCAAGTACACAACAAGGACATATGTTCAACCATGTTTGTAGCAGCTTTATTTGTAATAGCCAGAACTTGGAAACAATCCAGATGTCCATCAACGGAGGAATGGATACAGAAATTGTGGTATTTTTACACAATGGAATACTACTCAGCAATCAATAAGGAGGAAATCATGACATTTACAGGCAAGTGCTGGGATCTAGAAAAGATCATTCTCAGTGAAGTATCCCAGAAGGAGAAAGACACTTTTGGTATATACTCATTTATATAGACCTACAAGATATGATAACCATAATGAAATCTACACACCTAAAGAAGATAATCAAGAAAGTGGACACAGGCGAAGATGATCAATCCTCATTTAGAAAGACAAATGGGATGTGCATTAAAGGTATGACAGGAATCTACCTCAAAAGGCATCTGAAAGACTCTACCTAGCAGTGTTTCAAAGCAGACACTAAGACTCATAACCAAACCCTCGGCAGAGTGCAGGGAATCATATGAAAATAAGGTTAGTTAGTATGATGTGGAAAGGATAGGAGCTCTACAGGACCAAATATATCGGGGCACAGAGTCTTTTCTGAAACTGACACTCAACCAAGGACCATCTAAGGATATAACCTAGAACTTCTGCTCAGATATGGCCCGTGGTAGCTCAGTAACCAAGTAGTTTTCCAAAGTAAGGGGAAGAAGGATGATTTCTAACAGGATCTCAAGGTCAGGCTCCTTGACTCCACCCCTGCCCCAGGGGAGGAGCAGTCCTGTTAGGTCACAGAGGAGGACTCTACAGCCAGCCCTGAAGATACCTGATTAATCAGGGTCAAATGAAAGGGGAGGAGGTCCTTCCCTATCAGTGGACTTGGAAAGGGGCAGGGGGAAGACCAGGGAGGGAGTGTGGGGTTGGGGAGGGAATGAGGGAGTGGGATACAGCAGGGACACAGAGTTAACAAAATGTAACTAAAAAGAAAAATAAAATTTAAAAAAAAGAAAACAAGAAAAAAAAAATTTTTGCCAGACTGCAAAGACAAAAGAATATCCTGGCAAGAAAGACAAGGTCCTAGAGTACCTGTGTAGATGTGGAGACCCTTCCCTTGATACTGAAAATTCAAAAACACTTCAGATGAAAGTACGGAATTTAAGTTTTCCTGCATAGATCATTAATTTCCCCAGGAAGTTCTTCATATTCTGTATGACTTAAAGCAGGTTTAGAATTTTTTTTTCCACACCTTGTGAATATGATGAATATCTTGTAAGATCCCGGTGTGTGGCAAAGCTTTTAGAGAAGATTGGGTCAATTTCAGAGTTTCTTCCTTCTTTTTTGTATGATGGGTATAATCCTGAGACAAAGAAGTAGCTGGTGTATGTGCAAATATATTCTATGCAGAAGAGGACAGTGTCTCTACCTTGTGTGTGTGTTGGAGGTTTTGAATGCCACTGGGCAGTTGGAAAGTTTCTGAGAGTCCTGTGTATATATGTGGGCAGTTTCAGATTGCCTTCTGTAGATAAGACAGGAACCTGCAGGTCCTTGAGCACAATGAGAATTTGCTTGACTCCGTTGTTCTAAGGTCATAAGTCTCAGAGGCTCTGCAGCACAAGTTTGATATACTGAAGTTGCTACACTTGATGGAGAAGGCTCCATCGTCCCTTCTGTAAGTAGTGATTGTGTATGACTCCTCTGTATACTTTGTTGTGTTTCTAGGACACTAGTGGTAGATGAAGGGAATGTTGAATTTCTGTGGGAGATCTTGAATATTCCAAAAAGTTTCAGGCAAATATCATAAATTCTAAAGAACAGAAGCAGTAAACACTGGTGCTGAATCACCTGGAGCAGGTGCTGAAAGTCCCATAGGCACTATGTTGAATGGTCAAGGCTCTCTAGGGCATGGAACAGATGGAACCCTTTCCATGTTCCCTCAGACATGTCTCAATTGTCCAATATTTGCTTGGCTAGGGTGTGATGTTTCCAGATTGTTTGAGGAAGAATCTAAAGAATCACAATACTCTTGGAGAAATGAAAATGGATGTAGTGTGCTTGTCCACATATGGGTATTTACTCTGGCCCACCTATAAGTAGGAAAACGGAGAAGTTTTGGGAACCTGTAATATATGTAGCATATATCCTAGCCCCTGGGGAAAATGGCAAAGATCCTAGAGTGTTTTGTTTAAATTATGAAGGTTCAACAAATATTTGAAGAGATGATAGATGCTGATGAGGATGTGGGGCTGAGTCATAAGTTCTTTGATGTATCTGGCCAGAAATACATAGTTTTATAGCTCCTCTGTTTGAGAGTTCCTTTTAGGGAGTTCCTTTTAGAAATAAAAGTAATCATTTAGGCTTTGAGAGGAAAGGAGCATGTTCCACTGGCCCTTCTCCATCAGGAGGATTTCTTAAATTCCCTTCTGAAATAAGGAAATTTGCAGAGGATTTCTCTCAGATGGCAAAAACACTAAGCACATCTGAGTATTTTGGTTAGACACCAGGCGTGCTGGAGTTGTCTGCAAAGGTCTCATATCTGTTTCTGCAAATGTAGACTTTTCCAGTATGGCTAGTGAGCATAAGAAATACACTCCAGGGACAGCAATAGTTGGAAAAGAGCCTTGAGTTTCTTGTGCACATTTGCATGTTTTCAAGTCGCCACTGCTGGTGAGATCACAAAGATGCTTTAGCAGATTTCAACTATAGTGGAATTGTATGTGCTGATGAAGGAAGTCCTAAGCTTGGCCAGGAACAGATTTGAAACTTCCAGTGGTGCCTTTTGTAGATCCAGAATCATCTACAGTGCTCTGGAAAGATGATAACTGTCAAGAAATGCTCAGAAATATTTGTATGTTTCTAGTACTTTTGGAGAAAATGTTGAAGTTTGTAGAGACTCTTCATCAGATTGTGCCTAATGCTACTTTGCCTGGGAAGACATGGAAATTTTTAGAAATCCCTGGGCTGAGAGTAAAATTCCTAGAGTCCCTGGAGTACTCAGAGGATATTCATTAGCAGCATGTTACCTGGTGAATATTTTTCAAGCCCTGGTGAAGAGAAGGCACATTCCTGAGATTTTCGGCTGGATAGAAAATGTCTGGTAGGCCTTGGTGAAGATGATGAGTGTGATACTATATTTTGGGGAGATGAGTAAAGTTTCAGAGCCTCCTGGTGGCATTTAAATATTTTGAAGCCTTTTGAGAAGATGACACTGTTCTTACAGTCCCCAGTTCAGATGTGGCTAATTTTAGAGACACTTGGTAGGATACAGAAGGCCTAAGAGCCCTTCTCAGAGATGAACAGGATCTTGGGATTTCTTGTGCCAATAACTATATTCAAAGAGGCTTTGGATCAGATGACAAAGTCCTGAAAGCACCTGGGCATTTTGGGTACACCCTTGAGGTCCTGGATTTCACATCAAATATCCCATAGACTTCTCCACAGTTATGGAGTCTCCTGATGTAGCTTGCACAAAGAAGAAATGCCTCCCAGTGCCCTTCTCAGATGGAGAAGATCCTAGACAGTCTAAGGAAGATTTGGACATTTTCAGAGTCCCTTCTGCTGATAGTCAATATCCCACAAGTTCTTGACCATATTGAGAAGAGTATGGAGTCAATTTGGCAGGTGCAGATAGACCCTAACTCTCTGCAGCTGATGAGGATGTGCCTGCTGACTATCGTATATGTGGAGAATTGTTTTCTTTTTTTTTTTTTTTCTGGAACTGCTGGATAAGTTGCTGAGGTTTGTGGAGCCCTATCACATTCAGTTGTCCCTGAATGGCACAATGGCCTGGGATGACATACAAAATTTAAGACCCCCCTGGTTGGATTGTGAAGGTGCTAGACAACATTGGCCAGATGGAAAAGTTTGTGCAGATCCTTGGATTGATGCATTTCTTCCAGCACCTTTACACTATGATGGCAAAGGTGCTCTAGATGCTGGATGAGATGGAAAAGTTCCAAAATCCTTCCCCACACTTGCAAAATGGGCCAAGGTACTCTGGGTATGTTTGCATTTTCCAAACCTCCTGTGGAATTTTCTGAATACCCTAGAGGTTTTCATATGATGAGAACTAGTTATGCACACACAAATTTATCTCTGTGTTTCTCAAAATGTCCTTAGGCTCTTGAGAAGATAGGAAAGGCTCTAGAACCACACAGATAGATAGCCAATGTTTGGGCACCTGGTGCAGGTGGTGAATGTTGCACCTCCTCTGTGGTGAAGAGTAAATATTCTTGAGATTGGTGGCTAGGTATGAAAGGTCCAGTATCCCCTGGAAAATATACTAAATATTCTACAGTATTTTGTATTAATTGAGAAAGTCTGTGAACCTCCTGGGAAGAAGTCTTGTGTTTTAAAATAGTTTGAGAAGATGGCCCAGTTTCAGCCAGTGTTTTCATCAAGTGTGGACCATTTCAGAGAACCTGGGCCTGATAATGAAGGTCCCATAGCCACATGAGCACTTGGCCAAGATGCCAAATTTCCTTCTGCATGCAAGGAAAAATCCAGGAGAACTGGGGCAGGTGATAAAAAAATCTAATTTCTGCTGTGCACTGACTTATAACCCAGAGTCCCTGAAGTAGAAGCCAAATGTACCTTGTCAGTTATGTGAGTCCCAATGTATCTTTTGCATTACCTGAAATGGGAAGAGCTACCAGAGTAGATTGTGATAGTTCTAGGGAACGTTGTGCTGGTACTTTTAGTTACAGGGTCGTTTTTGGAATATAGGTAAGTTCGAGTTCCCATAGCTTTTTTTGCAAAGTTATGGGAGAGCCTGTACATGCCTGTGTTAGTGAGGAAAGTCCAAGAGTCTCTTGGGCATGAACCCATGTTCCAGTAGATATTCTGATACATGGCGGCATTTCTCAAATATCTGAGTCTGAAGACAAATGCTTATGTGTGCACTGGGCAAGCTTGGAAGGTACCAGGTTCTCTTAGAAAGATGACAAATGCTGTAAAGTCTGTTGATTATAAGGTGAAATCTCTGGAGTTCCATGAAGGTGCATGGTTCACTAGGGAGCAAATGTTCTACATCCAATGGAATATATACAAGATCCTTTGTCATATTGTGAATGTCCTGTAATTTTTGGACATAATATCAAGGGGCGTGTAGTCCCTTGGACAGATTTAGAAGTATCCTGAGATTCTACCTTGCATGAAAAGAGACTTTGATCCCTTTGGAAAGATGTTGTATTTTTAGGAGACCTGGAGCAGTCAACAAATAACACAGAGTTTGCTGGATAGGCATAGAATGTTCCAGGTTTCCTGGATTACATAGCACAGTTGAGAGAAGCCCTGCAGTAATTTGGGGATGTTTTGGAGCACCTGGTATAGAGAATGGTTTCCCAATATCTGGGAAAGACAAGAAACGTTTTGTTGTTGCTGTTTTTATTTACTGTGTAGGTGAAGAAAGACTCAGAGCTTATGTAACAGATGGTGCATGATTCACCATTCTTTGCAGAGATAGAGAATCTCTATAACAATTTGGAAAGCAGAAGTTTTCATAAGTCTCTGGTCAGATAGAAAATTTTCTAGAGTTGTTGTATCAGGTATGGGCTGCACCAGAGCCCCTTTAGGAGACAATGTTTCTCAGCCTCTTGTGTAGAGGACAACATTGCAGGCTTAATATACACATGAGGAGCAGATCCTACAGTTCCATAATACATGCTGGAAGTCCTACGATCCCCTGCACTGATATAGACTTTTCCACATTACCTTCTTCTGAATGAAATTTGATCCTTTTCTGTTTCGTAGAGGCCAGAATTTCTAGGGACTCTTGTGCCAGTGGTAACATTTCAAGAGCCTTTTGTGAAGGTAGCATAGGTGCCAAATTTAGAGAAGTGTCTGAAGTCAATGGATATAATGGAGAATGAACCAGAGACTGTGGAGCAGAATGAGATGTTACTGATTTCTCTGAAAGAGATAATGCTTCCACATGCACTACTGCAGGTAGTTTAAGAGATCATAGGGGTGAAGGTAATTTTCTAAAACTCCTGGTACAGATTGAGAATGCTCCAGAACACATAGGTCTGCTGATTATTTCTCCCCACACCTTTTCAGTGAGGAACTAATTTTTTAGTAGATTTGACTGATAAAGAATATTTTACTTCTTTTTCTATAGAGGACAAATGTCTAATGGCCTTGGGATACCTAGTAGAACCCTTTGATGAGACAGAAAATTATATGATCTTCATAGCCCAACGGAAAATTCCTTCAACTGATCATAATGCTTACATGCTGATGTCAGAAGATGGCAAAAGTTCTGTGGTTCCTGATGCAGATTTAGACAGCTTTATCATATCTTGTACAGAGAAAGAAGATGTGGAAGTTTCCTCAGCCACTGCAGTACATGCCAATGGTTCTAACAAAATATGATCAGATGTAGATCATCGTAATATTCCTTGTTCAGATATGAGATTTGTGCAGTTCTTGAGCAAAAGGGGAAGGTTGATGGGGTCTTATTTAGCAAAGAGGAATAATTCCCTGGTGCAAATGAAGAAAAGTCTGTAGATACTAGTCTAGATTGAGAAGATCCTACATCCTTACTTCTAGTTGACATATGGCCAAGAACATTTTGTTTGCTAGTAATTGTGCATTCCCTGTGGACATAAAGGAATGTTCTACCATTATCTACCAAATATTGCAAATGAAACACAGACTGTTGGGAAGTTGTATATATTTTCAATGGCCCTTTGGTAGCTACAAAATGTTCTAGGGACTGTGAGTTAGATGCACAAAGTTCCAGTGCATATGTTGCACAGGGTGACAATTTTACACCTTCTGTGGCAGATAGGAAAGAACCTTGATATTCATGACCATATGAGGAAGTTCCCAAAGTCTCTGTGTGAAACAGTGAATGTGGAGCAGAAGGCAGGATTCATTTCTCTACTTTTCTTACATGAGAAGTAAGAGGTGAAGAATTAAGAGGTGTCAAGGCATTTCTGGAGATGATTTTTTTTTACTGTCTCTTTGGTGGGTTAGAACATTTACATAGCCCGTTGGGTAGGAAGAAAATTCTCCACTACTTCTTGTGAGAGTGACTACAATTGTAAGGTTCAACATTACCTGTCATCTTCCACTAGTGTCCTAGAAACACAACAAACTATACAGAGGAGTCATACACAATCACTACTTACAGAAGGGATGATGGAGCCTTCTCCATCAAGTGTAGCAACTTCAGTATATCAAACTTGTGTTGCAGAGCCTCTGAGACTTATGACCTTAGAACAACGGAGTCAAGCAAATTCTCATTGTGCTCAAGGACCTGCAGGTGTCTGTCTATCTACAGAAGACAATCTGAAACTGCCCAAATATACAGACAGGACTCTCAGAAAACTTTCCAACTGCCCAGTGGCTTTCAAAACCTCCAACACACACACAAGGTAGACACACAGTCCTCTTCTGCATAGAGTACATTTGAACATACACCATCCAATCTCTTGTCTCAGGATTATACCCACCATGGCCAAAAGAAGGAAAAAAAAAACTCTGAAAATGACCCAAGGCTCATTAAAACCTCTGCCATATGCTGGGATCTTCCAGGATATTAATCATCTGCACAAGATGTAGAAAAAAATCTAAAGCTGCTGTAAGTCATGCAGAATATGAAGAAGTTTGAGGAATTTACCATTCTATGCAGGAAAACATGAATTCCTCACTTTCATCTCTAAGTGTTTTGGAATTTTCAGTATCAAGAGAAGTAACTTTTGGTCTCTCCACACCTTCACAAGGTACTCTAGGACTTTGTCCTTCTTGCCAGGATCCTCCTGTGTCTTTGAAGTCTGGCCAAATTTTTCAACCAGCAGATAGAACAGCTTCACATTCTTTGGAATCTATGCCATTTCCCAAAGTTCATGTTTCAAATTTACATGGGAAGTTTCCTTTCTTCAAAAGGATCTCTTGTGTGTTTTACATCTTTCCAAAAGGTGGAACACACAAGTCCATCTGTTTCAATGGCTCAGAAATCTATGAATTCTTCAAAAGGGAACATGGTAATCTCATTGTCAGGAAAAAAACAAACAAACAAACAAACAAAAAATAAAAAAAAACAAAAAACAACTCTTGAACCTACATAGGCCTCAGGAAATTGGGAAATTTCCATATCTGTTAAAGTTAGTTAAAAACATTTGTTAGCCAATCAAGAAGCTGAAAAACTTATCCTGACTTCCAACGGGCCTCTGTAAGTTTCTACCTGTGCAGGTAACTTGCTAGGTATATCCAACTCTTCAACAGGGAGTTTGGGAATGTTACCATATCCTTCAGTGACTCTAGAATTTTCTTCCTCTGACTAAATGGATTTAGGAGCATCTCTACCTGTCTCATTGTCACAGAGATCTGCCCTATCTGAACCTGGTCAAAGAACATGCACATCTGCCCAAGGCGTGTTGAAATATTCACCTACTTTAAAGGGCAATAACACACTTTGCCATATACTCATGATGATCAAGGACTCAGGGGTAATTTCCTGGAAAGTGTGGGATTTTGCCAATTTGTCAAAAGACCATTTAAATTGCTGCCCCCACCTCCCCAAAGGGAACTCAAAACTGCTCTGTTTAGCTTATGGCCAGTTGCAAATTTACTATCTGCTTCAGGATCTATAGGATATTTGGCTTCTACTGTCTACAATGTGCTGAGGCCTATCTTGTGCTGTAAAAGTGATCCAGGACTCTCCCTTCTTCAAAGAAGTCTCTAGAATCTTCATCATCACCAGATATTCTATAACATACAGCAACTTCCCAATAGTATCTGGGAGTTAAGCCATCTGGACCAGCTTCTCATGTACATTGTTTACCAAAATAGCAGGTGAAAAGGGCTACACATGCCCAACTGAATCTAGGAAAACCATCATCTCAGGAATGGAATGCAGGGAATTTGTTATTTACCGAAGGAAGAGTGGAAAAATTGCTCTCAGCATAAAGTCCCAGGGTTTTCAATAACTGTTCACAGGGCTTCAGAATCTTTGACATCTTCTATAAACTTCGGCATTTATTAAAGAGTCACTGATAAATAATCAATGTGCTGTAGGGCTTTTCATATCTGGCAAAGGGATACTAGGACCACCAACATTGCCCCAGGAAACTCTGGACTCTTACAGGTGTGTCCAAGAGTCTGTGAAATCTCCTCCATCTCAAATAGGGCTGTTAAGAACTGTGCTAACATATCAAGGTTTTCAGAAAATGTCTTCCAGTGCAAAGATTCACAACCTCAGAAAAACAATGGAGGAAAGCCATTGTCTACACAAAGGCATCTGGCACAGTTTATACCAACACAAGAATCTCCTGATCTTTTTTGTCTGCTCCAGAGATATAACCATCACTCTTTTCCATCCCAAGAGGCTGTAGGTCATTGTTTAAAACAGGAAGTTTTAGGACATTCATCCTCTGACTCAGCATATCTTGTAATATCTGAGTCTTCCCTGGGTGAATTAAGAATATCGCTATGTATCAAAAGCACTCTAGATATATCATGTGTTCCCCATGAGATGATAGAACATTCACTATCACCCCAACATTCCCTTGGACTTCCACCTTCTTCAGTGTATATTCTGAGAACTTTGCCACTTACTCCAGAGATATTAGAAACTTTGTCATCTACCAAATCCAATTTTTCACAGACTCTGGAACCTTTGCCATATGTACCAGTTACTCAGGGCATATTGAAATATCATGAAGTTGTGCTGGGCCTTTCTGTAGGTGACAAAGTGATTCTGAGAACATCAACAGCTCTCCAAAATTTCTTTCATATTGTAAACCATCCTCAGGTCCTCCAGAAGTCAGGCCATCAACCCAGGAAACTAGGGACCTTCCTTTTCAAATTAGTTTTTTGTGACTGTCTATCTGTGCACAGGGAGAATTTATTCCCCCCATTACTCATGAAGACTATGTGGGACATTCCCTTATACTAAAATAAGCCCTAGGATTTCCAATTCTACAACAAGGATATTGAGAAATATGTCATTTCCTAAAGGGGTTATCAGATATTCTTTTTCAAAACTCAATGGGTTAAAATATATTTGCTTAAGAAGGCTCACATCTCCCAAGTATGTAAAAAAGGACCCAAGTTCTACCTCAACTCAATGAAGGAGTGTGTCACTCCCAACATCATTAGAATTAACTTTCAGATCTAGGACATTTCCTAAAGAAGATCTCAGATGCTGACCATCTCCATCCACATGAAGTGGCACCAGAAATTCTATTTTGATGAAGTATACAAGATCAAAATGTGTGAGTTCAGATGAGGTTCAAAAGTTTGCCATTCTTCCAAAAAGGGGGAAAGGAATTCTGATTCTTACAAAAGGTGTACAAGACTTAACACTGAGCCCAGTGGGTGCCTTTCCATTTCAGCTTCTGCCATGGCATTTTGCAGATCCTTAAGATATCATTGGGAGTGTTTCAAAAGTCCTCCCTTTCCCTGAGGTAAGACTATACCTTCCATACATGGTCCTTGGTTGAATGTCAGTCTCAGAAAAGACCCTGTGCCCAGATATATTTGGTCCTTGTGGAGCTCCTATCCTTTCCCCATCAGACTAACTCCCCTTCTTTCTTATGATTCCCTGTACTCTGCCAAAGGTTTGGTCATGAGTCTTTGCTTTGAAAACACTGCTAGTTAGAGTCTTTCAGATGCGCTCAGTAGACTCCTGTCATACGTTCAATGCACATCCCATCTGTCTTTCTAAACAAGGATTGATCATCTTACCCCATGTCCGCTCAATTGATTATCTTTTTTAGGTGTATAGATTTCATTATGTTTATCATATCTTATAGGTCTATATAAGTGAGTATATCCCATGTTTGTCTTTCTCCTTCTGGGATATTTCACTCAGAATGATCTTTTCTAGATCCCACCATTTGCCTGCAAATTTCATGATTTCCTCCTTTTTGATTGCTGAGTAGTATTCCATTGTATAAAAATACCACAATTTCTATACCCATTCCTCCGTTGATGGACATCTGGGTTGTTTCCAGGTTCTGGCTATTACAAATAGAGCTGCTATAAATATGGATATAACCTAGAACCTCTGCTCAGATGTAGCCTGTGGTAGCTCAGTAACCAATTGGTTTCCCAAAGTGAGGGGAACAAGGACTATTTCTAACAGGAACTCAATGACTGGCTCTTTGGTCTCCCCACCCCCGAAGGGAGGAGCAGTCCTGTTCGGCCACAGAGGAGGGCTTTGCAGCCAGTCCTGAAGATACCTGATAAAACAGGATCAGATGAATGGGGAGGAGGTGTCCCCTATCAGTGGACTTGGAAAGGGGCACGGTGGAGATGAGAGAGGGAGGGAGGGAGGGACTTGGAGGGAATGAGGGATCGGGACATGGCTGGGATAGAGAGTTAATAAAATGTAACTGATAAAAAAAATAATAATAAAAAATAATTTAAAAAAAGTTAAAAAAATAAATAAAAATGCCATAGGAGAGAGTACCAAAAAAAAAAAAAAAAAAAGACTATACCTTCCAAATATATAAAAAAAAATAACTAACTAACTAAACAAATAAACAAACAAACAGGGCCTCTCCGTCTAACCAGATTTTCAAGATTCCCATTCAGAATGTGTGTGCTGCTAATGATTCCATTCATAAAAGAGAGGGCTCAGATATGTTTCATCTGCCAAAAGTGGTCAGAAAACAAAAGAGCAAGAGAGCATAGGACCTTCCATCTCTACAGAGAAGAATGTCAGAATCTCTGCAATTCATTAAGAGAAACATAGACATTCTGCCCCTCTCAAAGGGACACCCAGACATTCTTCTTTTAGATGGAAATAAACAAGGCATGGCCTTTATGCCCTAGGAGTCACACAAACTTTACCTGCAAAACAAGAAAACTTCAAGGTCTCCTTGGATGAAGACAGTAACCATGCAGGTTAAACCTTGCTCATCTCCCCAAGAAAATGACAGACAACTGGATTCTATGGACAAGGAATTGAAACAGGCATGTGCTGTAGAAGAGAGACAGAAGCTATGTGCCAAAGGGGAGCCCATGGCTCTACTTCCAGTCCAAACTGACACATATATGCACCAATTCTACAAGTAAAGGCCACATCATTCCATGCAATCCAAGAAAAAGTCAGGCATACCATATCCCTAGCAGACATGAGATCTTTGCTTTCTTATCAAGGGATAGAAACAGCATTCTGTTATGAATATGGGGCCCCTCTGTGTAATCCTTCTATCCTTGGAGAACACAGATATTCATAGTTGTGTCATGTGGGCTCAAGAGGATCTCACTGAAAAAAAGGAGCTGGAGTTCTGACCTCTGTCCTAAGGAAGTTATCAGAACTTCTCAATCTGAACATGGATTCTCATTTTTATATTCTCAATAAAGTGACATCAGCATGTTCCCAGTGTTTAAGGAATCCTCAGAAGGTTTCCATATGAAAGAGTGAGCCTCTTACATAACCCCCATTACAACCTAAGCCTCCTGAAACACTACTTGTCATAAATGACCTTTCAGAAACAAGTGTCATCTAATCAAGAGCATATCAGACCTTCTTCAACTTCTTCTCTTAAAAGCCTGCAGCCTATCCCTTATGGCCAAGTAGGAATCAGAACTTCCAGTTTAGTCAAATGGAACTTCTAAAGCAGCTCATCTCAAGAGGAGAGCCTGGGCCCTCCTTATAATTACCATGGCATTTACAGAAAAACATAGGCAGCCATATAATTTTTCACACTATGTCCATATGGAGTTTAAAACTTTTCCCTCTCATCAACCATCAGCAAAGCCTACCTATGTCATTCCTAGAATCCTCAGATAGACAATGAAACATTGCTTAGGCTCTCTTATTGAGGTAAGGCTGTTGTTACACACTGAGGAAGAAGAACTCAAAAATTTTACCTTGAAGGAAATGCTATGGAATTTATACCTCAAGAAGACTAACTATGCTTTTGACTCTAGTCATGCTTTATCTAACCTAATGACTGACAAAACAACTGCCTCAGCCTAATGTGCTCTGAGTGTTTCTCATTCTGATCCACTTCCCTCATAACCTCTGTCCAATGAACTAGAATAGTGTGGCTGATATGTAGGGGCTATAGATTACTCAACAGGGCCCCAAATCCAGAATGTGTGTCTTATTGGTGAGCAGAAAAGAGGAAGCCATTTCATTTTTTGTGTGTGTTTTTTTTTTTGTCATTTTTCAACTGTTTTTGGTTTTGTTTCGTTTTTTTTTTTTTTTTTTTGTTTTTATTTTTTTCATTCAACCTATGTGGAAGTTGACTCCTTGCATTTGGAGATTGATCTGACCTTTCAGGCTTACAATATATGGATGTTCTAGATTCCCATGAAGATCAAATCAGGAAATGTTCAGGCCTTCTCTAATCCCTAAACTGAATCTAGTTCTTTCCCTGCATCCCCTAACATAGTATGACCCTTTGTGCCTCTGAGGAACATTGTTCTCACAATACTGTTTGTTTAGGGGTGCCTAACACTTTCTCATTCTATCCATGGATACACCAAATTGTGTATAGGACAAAGGGGCTCATACTTATTCCTTCAGAACCAGGATGGATTTCACTTTGCAAACATCCAAAGGGCTCAAATGGATTCAGGCATATGCCTTCTTATCCAGAAATCAAAATGCCAGCCACTAATTCTCAAGCAGCATTCAGACTCAGCACTTCAGAACCAAAGATCATCCAAACTACTTTGGAAAAAAAGGGGGCTTCTGACCTGTCGCTTTAGAATCAGAAATCTCCATAGTTCCCCCAATAACTCAAGTACCCTCAATCTTCTTGTCTAGAAAATTAAAATATCCCTCTCATTTTTCACCAATAAGTCAAGGATGTTTTAAATCTGACTGCTTAATATCATGGGCTTCACACTTTCCCCAGTGTTCAACAGGTCATACACAAATCTTTCCTTTGAAAACCAGGGAACTTCATACAGTCACTCGCTGCCCAAATGGACCTCAAGCATACAATGCACAGCAAGGTTATACAAGGTTATAACTGCCATCCTCAGGGACTCAAGTTGTCCAGACACATATGACAAGAAGATCAAGGGGTCTCAGACTTCAGCAAAGTTCCAAACACCTGTCAAATATGTCTTTTAGAATCAATAAGCAGCAGAATTCCTAAAGTCATAACAAGGCTTATCTTCTAGAACAAGTACAGTTTACATCACTAAGCTTATAACTCCATTAATAATTAATAATGCCCTCTCAAAACTAATATAACCCATGGCTAACAGAGGACTGACATCATCCTCAAACAATTTCAGAAGAGATCCTTAGATTAATTTTCTCTAACTAGTAGAGTAGCCCTTGACTACTGTCTAGGAGGACATCCATGCTGTTGCTGCTGCTGTATTGTACTGTCTTTGAACAAAAGGTTTTAGTTGCCCTCTCACTTGATTGAAATTGTCTGATCCATGGTCCAATGATATATCTATCTACAGAAATGACCATGTTATGGAGGGGTTGTTTCTCAGACATTGAATGTGAAGTGTCCTTTGAGACTGACTCTCTGTGGCCAAGGAAACACAGGAGCTTCTCTTTCTTTTCATGGCCACCTAAGGTTTTCCAATCTAGTAAGAAAGACCAGAGGTTTCCCCTCCCCATTATTGGCTAAGATATTCACTCTGGCACCCAAAGAATCCTCAGAGTACTATAGATCCATGTCCTGTTTGTGAATGAAGACAAATCTCAGCTTGGGTCCAAGGCCAATTGTCTTTATAGTGTTCACCAGAAATGTACCTATTCTCCATGCCCACTCATGTCTTGCATATCCTAAGTTAAAATTGTGAACAGATCCTGGGCCTATTAACCAAGTTGTCAGAAGTGTCAAATGATTGGTAACAAGCCTACAGTGGACTAATAAGAGATGAGGATTTTCTTGAGTTCTCTACAGACATGGAGACATGGAGTACCTGGACCTCCCCTCTCTATGAAGGTAAACTGGGATATTCCCCTCTGCCCATTTTTTTTTTCAAGTATCCTTCTTCTTTGCAAATCTCAGTCTTTTTTTTTTATCCCTGGACAAATGAATCCTTAAAATTGTGCCTTTGACACAATGGGCTCTCAAAATATTAACCTCACAGCAAAGGAACAGCATTTGCTTCACCCCTGAAAAAACTCCAATGGCTCTTGGTATAGATTCCACAGATTTCAAAAAAGAGGTAAATTCTAGAAACACTTGCCACTTGAATAAATTCACAGATTGTGGTGTGAAATTATCAGTCCCACTTGATTTGGGTAGGTTCAACATAATTCTGATGAAGCAACCATTCCAATACACACAATAAAGCTGTTTATCAATTCTGATATTGATGCTTGGAATTTTGCATATTTAGCTGAAGACATGGCATTGATAGACCAGGAAGAAGACTTAGAATCTGAGGCAATGCTAAGACTTCATGAGTTATGGTAGTCAATTTTCTTTGGATTTTTGCATGCTCTAAGCATTAGTCTCTCTGTCAAATGGGTTTCCAAACTTCCCCACTTGCCATGGCACACAGTGCTTCTTCCTACATAATCAAAGAACATTTCTGTTTGTCCTAAGTAGGCTTCAGCATTCATTGTGTTTGAAAAGGTCCATTCTCCTTCCTGAAAATGTGGTGTAAGCCTTAGAACTTTTTTCTAAATAAATGGTTCCAAGGTTTGCCATTCAACCCAAGATGAACTGAAGCTTCCAAAATCATGCATATAAGAAAATCTGAAATAAATAGTCTGTGAAGCAGCTTGGCTAAACTATTTTTTAATTTTTATTAATTAAACTTTATTAATTTTGTATCCCCCATAAGCCTCACCCTCCTCCCCTTCCAATCACACCCTCCCTCCCCTTTCTGCATGCATGCCACTCCCAAAGTCCACTGATAGGGGAGGTTCTCCTCTCCTTTCTGATCACAGTCTATCAGTTCTCATCAAAAGTGGCTGCATTGTCCTCTACTGTGGCCTGGTAAAGCGGCTCCCCTCTCAGGAGGAGGTGATCAAAGAGCAGGCCAATCAGATTATGTGGGAGGCAGTCCCTCTTCCCATTACTAAGTAACCCACTTGGACACTGAACTGCCATGGGCTACATCTATGCAGTGGTTCTAGGTTATCTCCATGAATAGTCCTTGGTTGGAGTATGAGTCTCTGGGAAGTACTCTGTGTTCAAATTTTCTTGTTCTGTTGCTCTCCTTGTGGAGACTCTGTCCTCTCCAGCTCTTACTACTTCCCAATTCTTACATAAAATTTCTTTCACTCTGCCTGACAGTTGGCCATAGGGCTCAGCATCTGCTTTGATAGTCTGCAGGGCAGAGGCTTTAGGAGGCCCTCTGTGGTAGTTTCCTAGTTTGATTCCTCTAAACTATTTTTTTTAAATGCATACTCAGTACACACCGTTTCACTTCAAGAGATCTATACCGAATCTTCTGCTTTTGGAAGCTACAGACCAGGCCACTGTCATAAAAACACATTCAGATATTCATCTTTTTCTCAACAAAACTTTAAATCAACACGCCATAACAATGTTTTCCTCAGAGAATCCACCTCCGCACATAGAAACCTCTAGGTGTTCTTAATATCTTCCCTCTGACTTGGTGGGTGTGGAATGTTCAATTGACCAAAGTTAAGGAAGACCACACTGAACTGTAATCCTGGGATATGACTGCAAATATCTAAGTCTTCAATGAAAGCTCTCTACCTTTCAGATTATCACCTTAATGAGAAATCCTATCTTTCTTGTTCTTGACTCTGCTGTTGATGACAGGCTTATGAAGGAAACAGTCAAGGATTACCAACGAACTGTAAGAGGAAAATGTTCGTATTGTTCGCAAGTATGCCACAGAGTCCCAGAATCAGATTTACTCTCAGATGTGACCATGTTTGGACCGGATAAGCTATTACTGCTATTTCTTCATATTTCCAAGGTAACCTAAGAGTTTTGTCTTCTGCCTAAGGGGTTATGGTAAATTCCAGTGCTGCTCTTCCTTCCCAAGAAATCTCCTTCTCAAGAATCATGCATTTGAAATTTGCAGATATGGCCAGAGTAGTTTCATACCAAACAGGTCATTTTAATTTTCATGAGAGACTCCCTCTATATACATCCAGGAATTCCAGTCCACTCTGGTTTAAGTTTGCATAGCACAAGTTTAGCAATCAGAGGAGAGAAGCTGTGCAATCTCCCTTCAGGTCATTCAATAGAAATAGATAACTTCAATATTTCTGCCTGGATCTTGACTGCTGAAATGCAAACTAGAGGAAGAAAACTAGCCAGGGACAGTCATCCACTCCTTTGGAGGAAGGCATACATTGCTGCCTCATCTCCTCCAGAATGAACACAAACTATGAAGACTTAAAACTCTGAAAGGTCTTTGATAGGAATGTGTTCCCCATTCATACCTGTGTAAGGTATGAGGGACATTCACTTCACCAGAGTATGTGTGGGGTTTTCACCATCTTCTTTGGAGATGGTGTCCCTCTCCCTTTTCAAGAGTTTTCATTTCTTGCATTGGGGTTAATTTTATTCCTTTTCTCAAAGTTAGCATATTTCTTATCATTATATTCAAGAAAACATTAGATCTTTGCTGGGGCTATGCTTGTCCTATATGCAACCTGCCTATTTGGCCCTAAAATATATATTTTGTGTAATGTGGTACTTATATAGTCCTAGTGCTACCTTCTCTTCCTCAGAATAAGAGGCCTCAATCATCGCACTCTGCCTTAAACAGTATTACAGATTCCAATATTTTAAATGAGTTTGTGGACCAACTGTCTGTCTAAATCCAACAAGATATTTAGGACATTCAGATTCTCCAGAATGGGTTCTGTGTAGTCTAATTATATTGGTTAGGCTCTCAAATTAGACACTGTGTACAATGAATATCTGGGGCATTGATCTTTTTCACTATGAGGTTGCATATCCCATTATATGACTAAATAATCACTGGAGATTCCTATCTGTTCAAGCATCTCACATGGCACTTTTTATAAGAACACTTCAGATTTACCATCCCACCCCCATCTAAGAATACAGACTACCAGTTGGATCTTACTACCATCCATTTTTAGATAATAGAGAAAAAGTTGGAAACCAGAAGTCAGATCTCATGCCATCTGCATCAAAGTTGGGGCATCATCAGTAATTGAAGAAACACTTACCATGTTGGAAGAGAGTTATGATAATAGCCTAGAGATTTAAGGAATGCAGTCAACATATGCATGCTTGTATTTGGAAATATTCTTGGAAGCTTGGAAGCAGAACCAGACACTTCCTCCAAAATCTAAGATATCCCTGAGAATGCCCATCTGAGCAAAGGTGAATTGATATTCCTATTGTGCCAAATATAGATGGTGCTAATCACCCCACACCAAGACATGTGTGAATGTGGTCCCAGAACTTTTCATTCTGAGAAGAGGTTTTCAGAACTCCCCTGTCTCCAAGGACTCAAAGCTTCCCTTGTTTATTAATGTGGTCATGACAACTAGTCTGGCACAAGGAGCCCTTAGTTATTTCCTCCATGAACAATGTGGACTTAGACATTAAACAACTGTACAAGAGGGAATCTGAAGTACCACCTTTGACCACAGGAAGTTCACTAGTCTTATTCAAAGGTATTATTAGACATGTTCTTTTGAATATTACTGTGCCATTCCTTGCAGTATAAATTCATGAACTGTCAAGCAACCTTTTGTGTCTTTGAATTACCAACAACCATCATATATACCATAAAGAATAAAGATTCAAGCCTGGGTTTCTTCCCAGTGCCCTGCACTGGTTGCAGTCTCTAGAAAATATAAGGTAGATTTACAGGCAGGATCCTGTGTAGTGCTCATACATCTTATGACTAGACATCATGTGTCTCTCTAACTGCTGCCTATATAGGGACCAATAAAGACAACCTGAAGGAGCAGAAGTAGACATGGACAGCCACCCAGGCTCTTAGAAGATAGCTATGGTTGTTTCCTGAACTCTTCCAAACTCAGCTCAAGATATAAAACTTCTACAAACTATAGAAGAATGGAAGCTAAAGAACAGTGATGTGACCATCCTGGACTCATGTTCAAATAGAATGTTAAATGGTACTTACCACCTCTGACCCATACCTTTGGAAAACCCACACCTTTTCTCAACTGTGTTTAAAATTTTCTCTTTTCAAATGGGGCCCAGATCTTCCTCATTTCCTAAGTTATCTTACTTATTTTACTTTTACTTTACTGATTGAATTGCAGACTTCAGTCCTTAGATAAGGCCTACAACTTTTTATCAAGTTTGTATTTTACATCCTATGAACATTGGATTTTCTCATTTCGCTTCTGATGAAAATAGCCTCAGAACAGTTACGCCATTTACCACTCTTTCTGTAGATGTAAAAATCTGTTGCATTCACGTGTAGCTCAGTGTAGTGAAAAAGGAAAATATTATGACCTTCTTCAACACAGCAGCTACAGGGTTTTTATTCCTGCCTAAGCGTTTTATCCCCATGGCACAGTGATGAACATAGAACCTCTTTGTCCAAGTGGTTCTCATTATTGCAATCTATTCTAATAGGTTGTTATAAATGTAGCCTCTGGCCATTGAAGCAACAAGTGAATCCTCTTCTTTCCAAGAACAACTTACACTTGAATTTTAAATGCATATCTGGGTATTACCAATCCCTCTCACCACCATTGCCAGAAACAGCATTGCAAACAATTGTCATCACAGAATTTTGGGTGTAGTTCTGAAGACAAAATATTGAAATCTAAATCCAACTGGCATGTTAGCATACCAAAACCCAGCAGTTGTTTTTCAGAAAATCAAAGTTCTCATCATTATTTAATAGGTTTGAACCAATGAATAAACACTTGAAGGAGGATTACAGTTCAGACAACTTATTTTCTGAGATGAGTGTTCTGATTTATTACTAGACTTGTCACACAAGTCTATGCAACATATGGATTATAGAAAATACTGAGGAGAGTTGGGAGTAAGTAATGTAATGAAACGTCATCCTCCCACAACCCATAATTAGATAGGTGTTTTCCCCTTTCACCATGGTATGGCTAGATCTTCCTCTTCTGTTATACATGGCCAGGTATTTTGATTAAAAGCCAGGTAGAACATGATGCCACCCAAAATTTCACCTAGTGGTATAGGCTCTTTGAACTGTGCCTGTTCTAAAGGTATCTTAAATCTCCCCTTCCTTTGTTCAAGGCACATCATATATTAACTGGTGATAGTGGCCTTCATGCCATTCTTCTCTTAGTAATAATATATAGCCCAGATCTTCTCTCTGTGTGTATGTTGAATCATGAGGATGCCAGCATTTTACTAAAGGAATCTCAGCATTTTCACCTCAATCAAGGAGAGTATAATCAGTCACAGAAGAACATTCACCATATTCATGTTGGGTTCTCATATACCGCCCCCCCTCTGATTATGAGCCTCTTTAATGCTTTCCATCTATCCATGGCCACTAACAAAATCTATTCATTTTTTTAAATTTATATTTAAATATAGAATTTTAATTTAATATAAATTTTCATATAAGAATTTATTTAAATTATTTTTTTAATTTTTTTTATCAGTTAGATTTTATTAACTCTGTATCCCAGCCATGCCCGATCCCTCATTCCCTCCCAGTCCCTCCCACCCTCCCTCATCTCCACCGTGCCCCTTTCCAAGTCCACTGATAGGGGGGACCTCCTCTCCATTCATCTGATCCTGTTTTATCAGGTATCTTCAGAACTGGCTGCAAAGCCCTCCTCTGTGGCCTAACAGGACTGCTCCTCCCTTCGGGGGTGGGGAAACAAAAGAGCCAGTCATTGAGTTCCTGTTAGAAATAGAAGTCAAAGTGGATCAAGGACCTCAACATAAAACCAGATACCCTAAATCAATTGGAAAAAAAAGTGGGGAACAGCCTAGAACTCATTGGCACAGGAGACAACTTCCTGAACACCAACAGCACAGGCTCTAAGAGCAACAATCAATAAATGGGACCTCATGAAACTGAAAAGTTTCTGTAAAGCAAAGGATACCATCCTCAAAACAAAATCTATTCATAACACAAAGAATTTCATTTCACTTTTCTTTGATTTCAAAGAGCCTGAAACGTAGGTCATCTGTCCTTTATTCTAGTCAGCAAAATGAAGCTGTACCATCCTGCAATTCTTTTAGCCATGAATCTGATGATAAGCATCAAGAGCCCTTGGAGGCTGACAGTCCTGACTCATGAATAAAAATAGGATCACCATTAAGCTTACCAAGGTATTACTGAAGATGTTAAATATGATGTGGTCTTTCCTCTACTTCACCAATTAGGTTGGGATTATCTGTTGTTCCTAAGGTTAAGAGTTTTGTGACTTTGTTAATTTGTTACTCTAAATCTGCTTCAATCTTCTACTCCTGAGCATCATTGTTTTAGAGGATCACTTTCTCTACATGATATGTCCAATATACCATCTATAGCCAAGTGGGAACAATATCTCAGCCATAGGACTGACAGAGCCTGAGATCATGGTGATTTTGATTTTGGAGCTAATGAAGCAAGTGCCAGAATAATGATATAATCTCAAGCTATTAATCAAACTTCAGCTTTTGCTCAGTAGGGCTGCAGGTATATGACATAGAGAGGCTGAGGCAATTTCATGAAATTCTGGGTAGCTACTCTTTCATTAATATGCTTTAGAGTTTCTTATATGTATTACCTGACCCAATAGAAAGAATTCCTTTTGTGTCTACTGAGAATTTGGATTTACTGCACCTACATAAAGAAGTTAGATACCCAAAAGTATCCCCTATCATGAAGCAGATTTTAGACTATCTCCACTGACCATGTATTCCCCAACAATTCTGCTTTTTGAGCCCTGGGATTTTTGACCTGCATGTGGTAAAAAGATACCTTCCCTCCTCAATATCCAAAGCTTCTCAAACTTTCTAATTATGCCTCAATGGGAATGGAATTACTAGACCTATGTAATCAAGGTTCAGATTATTCTGTTTTGAACCATTGTCGCCCGAACTACTGTCTCTGCTTTTCCAAGTTAACATATATCTCCTTATTTCATCTAAGTGTTCATCCAGGATGCACTATTGACCATGAAGGGACTCGACACACTGTACTCCTCTGTTTCAGGGCACTCATATATTCCCCACTTAAATCTAAGGCCCTAGAATATTTTTCTTCTCCTAAATGGGCATCAAGAAACAAAGGTTTAAGTACCAAAGTCCAAGAGAATCATAAACACAGGTCCCTGCTTCATGACAGAAAGCAAAGGGATGTGGTCCCCATCATTCACATCTATTCCAAGAGCAGCTGGGCATGTGGTTGAGAATGAAAACCAACACTGGACTTTCATCCAGGCTTTTTGACAAATACTCAAATTTCTGACTGACCTGCCAACAATTACACTACAGCAGAGACATTCTAGTTCCTGATGAGGAGTTGGAATTTGATAAGACAGTACTGCAATGATAGGTACTCCATGAGGTATAATGGGACAATGACCTCATATGAGGGAGACAGTTTGCAATTTCCAATTCTACCAAACTCAACATCTAACTTACTAACCATCACATGTTTACCTCCATTTTGCAAGGGGATATCAAATATTTCCCCTGTAACCATGAGAGCCTTATACTTTCTCCTTCAGTCATGGAGTTTTCATTTCTTCACTTGTCTTTTGGCAGCCTGAGATCTCTCACCTCTAACCCACTGATCTAGTCTCTCACTAAGTCTCTGAGTTATTTTGGGGACATGTCTTCTCATTATGAGTCCTTCAATCATGCCCACATTAACCAAGTGTTTCATACAAATATTCTGACTACTGGGGTCTTTCAAACACAGTGGTTGAAGTTGATACTTCTTATCAAGGACACTCCAGACCTCCCTTTTTCATTTTGTGGTGTTGACCTAGTAACAGCATTGTCGAAAGGGAGCCTATTTTACCTTCTGACCTAGCAGGTATCATACTATTCCACTATGCTTAAAGAAAACCCATATTTACACAATGTGGCCAAATATATGGGCATTTACCTTACTGAAAATATAATATTCGTTCCTCAGGTTTATGTTAAAAACAACAAGAAGAGCCTGGAAGAGAAATCATCATGTTCATGGCATTCATCATTACTGGCATGGTCCCAACTTAAGTTACAGATCTTCCTGTTTGAAAGCAAAAGTTCTGGCCTTTCAAGTCTAGCACATCCCACCACACTATTGAAATGTTGTTCTAAGTTTCATCTACTGTCATTTAAACCAGCAACCAAATGCTTAAGTTTTTACATTTTCAGCTGATTTGGAAAACACAATGAATGCCTATCTTCTTCCTTCCCTTTTGTTTCAAAGATATACTGCTATGTAATTCTAGCTTACAAATATAAATATTTTAAACAGTACTCACACAATAAGCAATATTCACATGAATATATATTTATGTGAATACATTTTCCTCTGCTGTGTTCAGTTTTTTCACTTGCTGACAGTTTCATTGATCTCATTTCATTGATCATATATATATATATATATATATCCATATTTACTGTATTTGTGTGTTTAAAGGCTGTATTCTAAATCTGAGGTTGTGTGGTTAAATACCTCCAGTATCAGTCCTATCTAGTAGAATTTAAGTATCAGTTGGTACATTGCAATAACTGAAGCAGTTACACAGAGTGAAGAAGGTTTTCAGAGGGTATTTCCTGAATATAGCCAGCAACAATGGGCATAATTATTTGCCACACTAACTCCAAAGTCTATGTGAGGATAAAAATGTGCTATATAAACACAAAATTATGCAGCTAAGAGGAGGGGACACGTTTCCTATAGGAATCAGCTCCCTGGATGTCCCTGAATATTCCCTCTGGCCATCTAAGTAAAAGAAATGTACTCTAGAAAACATCCTGTTTTCTCAGATGCACGATTGGATTAATGAGCCTTTTGATTGTTTGCTATGATTCCTAGTACAGCACAACTAACTATTCAAGGAAATATATCTTTTGTAGATTATTAAATGGTTTAACAAAATAGAATGGAAGAAGAATAATCTTGAAAAAAGTAATGAATCAGATTCAGTATCAGAAAGCATTACAAGTATATAAAAAGAAATATGAGGCTCCTTCTTAGAAAAAAAATAGCATAAGCAAGTACAGCAGGCTTGAGAATCCCTTTGACTTCTTGTTTCTAAGGAAGATTATAAATCTTTACCTAGACGTATGAAAGGATGGTTGACTAAGGTGTATTTAGACTTTGTTGTAGAAAAAAAACTTTGGCAAGTATTTGACTTGGCTCAAGGGACTATTACAGCTCCTGACTTTCCTCTTTACTAGTCACTGATAATGAAACCACAGTTTGAGAGTTTTTTGTTTGTTTGTTTGCTTTGATCAGAAAGTTCCTAGACCAAGATTTCTTATGGCCATTGCTTTACTCTTAGGTGCACTTTCATGTTAAAACACAAACTTACTATCTTTGGTAAAAGTCTAAATGTTCTGGGAAGCATGACAATTTTAAGGTGTTTTCTTACAAAATCGCTATAAATTATTAGCTTGACTTCAGCAAAATTGCAGCAGAATCACTCTTCAGTCTGAACCTCACCTGAAACTGCCTTTCTAATATTCAAACCTTTGATTCTCCCTTGGACTTATGGAACCTGACTGTGCTGGTCCATGGCACTTATTAATAAACAAAACTTTGTAAACTGAACATTGTGCTTTTGTTTTATTTTTTAATTTCTTTTTCTTTTTATTTGTGTTTGTGTTGGTGGCCAACTCTAAAGTTTAAATGTCCAATCATTTGATCTTAATTAGGTGTAGTAATTAATGCTCAGTGTATGTTTATGAAGTTAAAGGAACCTTATTTTTAATATCTAGTTCATCATTACATCTGACTTCTATCTATCATTAATTTACAAAGGTAGGAAGTTATTTTGCATCTATCTGTATAACATGAGTCTGTATGTGCATCTCTCTCTCTCTATCCATTGATCCATGTTTAAATTATGAATATATGTATGCTTGTAGCTATGTAGACATTCAACTATATATTATTTCTCAAACATCAAGTACCTGTCAATTAACCTGTCTAGCTATTTGAAGTGTTGTGTTGCCTATATAATATGCATATAGGAGTCAGAAGAACATGTTGTGACAACTCTCTTTCTTTCTGTCATGTTCATCTTGAGAATCAAATTGATATCAAATGAAATTACTACTCACTTATATAACCAGTACTAAGGCTATCAAGTAAATCTTACTTAAAGGATTATTTCTATTATTTCTAAAGGCAAATGATATCATCATTATGAATCCTATTATTCAATGAATATTTACAATTACATTTTTATTAGTTTCAGAGCAGTGTTATTTATAAATATCCAGAAACAGAAAAAAAAACATATCTCCCTCTTTGGAAGAAAGAAAATAGTGGTATATTTTCATATTGAACACTACTCAGCAATTAAATATTAATGAAAATTTCAGGGAAATAGTGGGGTCTAGAAAAGATCATTCTTAGTTAGATATCCCAGAAGCAGAAACACACACACAATATACACTCACTGATAAGAGGATACTAGGCATATAATGTAGGATGAACATAGTAAAATCAGTCCACATAAAGATGATAAACAAGGAGGATGACCCAGGGTAAGATGATCAATCAACATTAGAAGAGTAATGGGGTGGTCATATGAAGAAGCAGAAAAAAGAAAATGGGAAAGGAGTGTACCAAGAAGGGTCTCTGAAAGACTCTACCCAGCATTGGACAAAAGAAGATGCTGAGAATCATAACCAATCTTTGAGCAGAGTACAGAAATCCTTACAACAATTGAGGGATAGAGTAACATTTGGAGAGGAACGCCACAAGGGGAGCAAAAGAACCAAATATCTGTGTACAGACATCTTCTCTGAAACTGATACTCCAACCAAGGACCATTCATGGATATCATCTATAACCCTAGCTCTGAGGTAGCCCATAGCAGCTCAGAATCCAAGTTGGTACCCTAGTAATAGGAACAGGTCTTGACACAGAAGTGAATTCTGTTACAGACTCATTGGTCACCAGACTTGAGGACAGAGCATACCTCTCAGGCTACAGAGGAGTACAATGCAGCAAGTCCTGATGAGACCTGATACTCTAGGGTCAGACAGAAGGGGAGGCACACCTCCTCCATCAGTGGACATAGAAAAGAGCTTGGGAGAACAAAAGGGAGGGAATTTGGAATAGGGACAGAATGATGGAAGTTGCTACAACTGGCACACAATTTGAATAATGTGTAATGAGTATAAAAAATTATATAATTAAAATTTGTGGCTATGATTTTGAAGAAGCTTCAGGAGTGGCATATGGGAATTTCATCAGGAGAAATGTAAGGAGAAATGAATATGACCAAAAATATTTAAAAAAAATGAGCCTGGAATATGATCAGGGATGTCAAATGATGAAAAGAATACGTAAGAATAACTCACTATTTGTTCCTTGCCCTCAGTAATTAGGGGATTTCAATTAAAAACAACCTTGAGATTTCATTTGTCTGACTCAGTTTAGAGTGGTGAAGAGCATAATCATCAACACAAAAAAAAAAAAAAGAAAAGAAAATGGATAACCAGAGGAAAGAGTTTGATAAAAAGTCCTACTGCAGTTTTGGGAGTCCTTTTACATTCCCCTCTTGGTAAGGCAATCATGAAGTCATGCTGCTCTAAGAGGTTTGACTAATAATGACTCTGAGGCCTATTCTTCAATAACTTATCCCTAGTTGAACTTCCTTTACAAGCCAATGTGGAGGAGAGGATATCAGTCCTGATGTGTCTTGATGAGATGGTGGTGGAGCATAGGGTGGGTTTTTCTTAATGTGGAGTAGAGAAGGAGGAATATGGGGAAGAGGAAAGGAGGAATCTGGAGGAGAGTAGAGACATGGCTGCCATCAAAATGTGAAGTGAAATAAATAAACAAACAAACAAACAAATAAATAAATAAATTTCTCTTTGGTTCTATCAACACCTATTTTTACTGAATCAAGGTACAATTGGATAGAAAGGTTAAACAGCAGGACCTGACCAGTAATTTAATCAGAGTTTGAATTAAACTTCCGAGTATGAAAGCAAAGAAGTTAACCAGGGGACCAAAAGAGCATAGACTAATGTGATTATTTAATAGGCCTTTCTCTTGCTCTCTTGGAGTCTGTTGTTGTTTGTTTTCAACCATGTCAAATGTATTATTTTCATCAGCATCATTATTGTTATTATTATTAATATTTTTTCTTAGCATTTAACATAGAAAAAACAGGTTTTCTTTCACAAAACCAGACATAATTTTCTTTATTTCAAGATTAGTATTTTTAAGCCTCTTCAGATTTATAGGACCACTTCCTCCTAAGAATATAACCAATATTTTGATAATTCTGGGCCCTTGACCACCCTGTCTTTGCAGTTTGGAAAACATCAGAAACACATGTTTTGTCAAAACATTAGTACATATCCATAAAGTAGTCTAAGGGATTGGGTAATATTGCTGATATACTGATTAATTAATTCATAAGGCAGAACAACTGGGTTATAAGTTTTGGAAATGAGCCAAGTTTCATCCACTTATAAGTCCTCCACATCCCATTATAAATCCTCTAGTTTTCATCCCTTTATAAATTCTTTAGTGTTAGCCTGCCCTCAGTGACATTGAGTGTTGTCTTTGGTGGACAGTCTGGTTACTCAGTACAGGGTTTGCATGTTCACATATTCATTTGTGTGTTTTTCAGAAGCCTCAGTTTAGAACCCCAAAGTTTTGCAATAGAAAAGTCCATTTCTGGCAAATAGGAAGGGCTGCCACTGGGCATGCATATAATTATTAACTCTATATTCCTATCTCAAAAGATAAATTCCCACATATATCCTTTTCCAGTACAACAAAACCTTGGAAGTTTGCATGAGTGAGCAAAGGTCAAAATGAGTATATGTTTCTGTAACCAGATGCCTGTATATGGTTAGTAAACTACTGTCCTACCAGCTGTTTCTGAGAGAAAGCACTTGCTCTCTGATCCCCTACCTCCACCTGTGTGTTTTTAGCTATCCATTTCTTTTTAACCACAGCATCTTTAGGAGCCCCAGGTTGGCTATATCACATAACATTAATAGGCCCCATTGGCATCTAATGACACTCATCGATGAAATCCTTTAGGCCATCCTCAGGCAAGAAGGGAGCAGGATTGATGGCAGTAGATTTCTGAAATTGGACTTCAGTATGTTCCAGTAAGTGGTCCTGGTCCTGGTCATATAATCATTAGAGTTAGTAGCCTAGTGTTCTCAGATGAAAGCTTGAAATATATTGTGGGATATTGTGTGTAGATGCTAACCCAAATTTCATTTATTTGGGTTTGTTTGTTTGTTTGTTTGTTTTAGACTAGCAGTACCCACCACAGCATTAAGAAAAGAGAACAAATCTTGGCAACAGGGTTCTATCATTTGGATAGTTATGTCATAGAGTGTTAGCATGGTTCCAATATTAGGGAATACTGAGGTCGGGGGAGAGGAGATGTTCGGTAAAGGAAAAATTTGCTGACTGTTGTTAGGAAGAAAAACTCATGGAGACACTCTGTAAATCAGTGCAGAATATTCTAAACAGGGAAAAACAAATCTTAGAGATGACCCAGTTTTACTACTCCTTGGCATATACCAAAAGGGCTTGCTATCCTTCTCCACAGAGAGTTGCTTAGCCATTTTCATTGCAACTCTGTTCACATGGGCTAAGAAATCAAAAGTATATAGATGTTCCATGAGTGGAAATTTGATATATTCTATCAAATCCTAATTGTCTCTAAAGAAAACATAAAATGTTCCTGTTAATACATTGAACTAGAAATGATCAAATTTAGTGTGATCCCCTGACCCAAAAAGGCTAATGGCAAATGTACTTATGTGAAGTTCCTATCTCCAAACCTTCTACCTGAATATATAACTTTTAAGAATTACAGATACTTAGAAATTGAAAGACTTTTAGTTACATTAAAACCAAGAAATTAAAGAGGGAACAAAGAAGACACAAGTGTTCTGAAGAGAATTCTAGGAAAATGGGAGTTTTAATTTGAAACAGAGAAGGATATAAATAGAAATTCTACATCAACCTAAATGAAAAGTCCCCATTTTTACAAAGGTGACTTTCAAGCTTTCAATTCAGAACCAAAAGGGGACAGAAACAAAAAGGACATGAAAGCATTACACCTCCAAACTGTACAGATGGTGGTGTGGGTCTTCTGATTACGAGAACCTCAGTCATTTCACCTCTCTCTATGGGGACACCCAGATATATGATTTTCACCAGGAAAAAAAATCTGGCCCTTAACCGTAAAAAAAAAATCTAAAAAAATTTCCCTGCATTTCAGGAAGACTTCAAGCCCTCTCCAGATGGAGACAGATATCATGGAGTGTCAAAAATTGCTAAACAACTCAATTGAATGAAAGACACCTGTGTTTTACTAAAGAGCCCTTAAATCCTGCAGTTTCTGTCAGAGAGAGAGAGAGAGAGAGAGAGAGAGAGAGAGAGAGAGAGAGAGAGGGATTTCATGCAACAAATGGGGTGCCTAGTCCTCTGCTTCCTGTCTTATGGGGATTCACATATTGCAAAACTCCAAAAGAATTCGCCACATCTTTCCCTGCTCTCCAAGGTATAATGAAACATGAAATATATCCAGCTGACCTGAGATCTTCCCTTTCTTACCCAGTGAGAATCACAGCCTTGCAGTATGTATATGAGCTTTGTCTTGTATAATCCTTTTGCTCTTGTTCACCAAGTATAATCACATATAGCCCCATGCCTTCTGCAAAGGATCCCACTGTAAAAGGGAGATGGCGTTATAACCACTTCTCTAAAGAAGCTTTCAGACCTTCTCCATCTGGACAACAGGAAATCACACTTACAATTTCTCAACAAAGGAAAAAACATAAATGCCCCCAGTTTTCAAGGAAGATTCACAAAGTTACATTTTAAAACAGAGGTTCTCTTACAAAACATATGTAACAAACTGGGCTGGAGAAATGTCCCTTGTAACAAAAGGTATGTAGAAATTTGTCCTGAAAGCAAGAGAACAACAGACCTTCGAATTCTGCCTCAGGAAATGTCATGCAAGCATTCCACTTATGCACAAGTGACATAGGACATTGGGTCAGTCAATTGGAATATCTGAAGCATCCTATCTCAAGAGGGAAGCATGGGCCCTGGTTTCTTTAATCATGCCAACTTTGATGTTGTAATCCATGAGCCAGACTCCCATCCCTCCCATGATCATGTGAACAAAAGAGTTTAGAACTTGAACTTAACATCAACCATCTGCCAATCCTACCACATCACCCCCTAGCTACCTAAGATGCAAAATGAGTCATCAGATAGAATCTCTGATGAAAAGCAAGGCAGGTGTTTCCTTCTGATTAAGGGCAGGTAGTGATTACTGCCTAGAAGAACATGCTCTACAATTTATTCTCCTTAAAGGACACTTTGTGGGAGGGAGAATGCAAGATGGTGGTAAATAGCTTGCAACTTATCTGAGAAGCAGAGTATCTGAAACTCAGAATTTGAAGAACAGAGGGGCAGATGAAGAATGAAATTCTACAGTAAGTCTTCCTGAACAAAAGACAACATCATTTGAATTGACACAATTCAGATTCTTGTGAGCAGAAGACTTTGCTGATGACAGGGAGTAGAAAACATTCAAACTCCTTTCACTTCACCATTTCATGCCTCCCTCCTCTCACCAGAGCCAGCCCACTGGGCCAGAGTCTTAGCATAAAACTCAATGCATGGGGATGAGACTGCAGAAGCAGGATTCCATGATCCTCAGCATAGGCTTCCAGTTGTAGGAGACTTCCAGGTCCCTTGGTCTGTGGTACCAGTCTTTTAGGAACTGGGCTGTGGATCCAGCCTTCTGAAGCCAGGGAACATGGTTGCAAAACCCAAAGTCCTATGTCCAGGAGCATTTTAAAGTACCCCACAGGTCCTCCAAGCCAGTGAATGTATGTGTCACAAAACCACTTAGTGGTGGTCAGCCAGCGAACCAGAGACCAACTCTGACAAACCCCTCAAAAAAAGACAGGTACAACAGGTAAGCCACATCTCATTGCCCCTCATTGGGGATCAAGCCATTAAAACATGTTCATTTGGGAAGATGTTTCATATACTATGCCTGGCAGCTCTACTTTGTCTGTGCCTACCCCTGACCAGAATCTTTCACTTCCAAGGGAGTCCAATTCAAAGGGAGCAGATTTTTGAGCAGCTCATGCTTTGCTACCCAATTACAAAGCATAGAAAAAAAAATTGGTGTTGCCAGATAGGATGCCAAGCACCAGTGGAATTTTATTCTAAGCGAAACATAGAGCCACTTTTGGAAAATAGGTAATGTGCCTTTGGAGTGGGAGGGTCTTGAGCAGTGGCTGTTTCTTTTGTCTGCACTTTACAACAATTGGCGACCCCATGCCTGGAGACTCTTATTTGGTAAATCAGCAGAGCTTGGGCTGGTAACTAGTGATAACATGTATAGCCCAAGCTAAAAATTAATGAGCCAGATAAAGGATTTTAGCTGAGTTCCAAGCAATTCAATTAAAAAAGAGAATAGTGTCTATTGTAGATATTGTGTAATGGTAGATCCCAAAAAAATGAAAAAGTGAGTTTCAGAGAAAGAGTACAGTGAGGCCAAGGACACACAGCATGAAAAAAGAAAAGTTAAGAATGAACATTAGAAACTCATCTAGAGAAACAGCTACATCTCTCTTAGAATGCACAGGTTTGTGGACCAGTAAAATTTGGTAAGTTCCATGATGTCTCAATGTTTCCTTTTGAATAAATAGAGCTAGGAATTCTCTATAGAATTTAGACAAACACACAGATTCAAATAGAGGTGGATATAAGTATTTGGTGAGGAGTAAGTCTCCTTGAAGTATTATTATTACATATTCCGCAATCAGGTCATAAAGTAAATAAATTAATGAAAATTTTAAAAGAAACAGTAAAAATAGGATAGTTTAATAAAAAACAACAAAGGAACAATAAACAGTAATAGAAACAACAAGGCTTACAGAGAGTGGGGCAACATAAATAGAGCCAATAACGTTTTTAGGTAGGTTGTCTAAATAAATGATACCAGTGTGTAGCTTAGTGTTCTTTTGGGACTCCAAGAGTAAGGGTGGGAGAATCTCTGACTCTTTTACCTGATTTTGGTACTCCTTTCTAACTATTTGGTTGCTTGTTCTCCTTTCTAACTACTGGGGTGCTTGTTCATACTTGGTATGAGGTTATTTGGACTAGTCTCATTGTAACTTTTTATACAATATTTCCTTGAAATCACTGGGAAGTCTGCCCCTATCTGAAGGGAAACTTTAGAGGAATTGATCTGGGAGAAAGGAGAGAAGGCAAGGAAGTCCCAGAGCAGCTGAAGTAGGCGAAACTGAACAAACAATGAAATGTAGGAAATGGAAATAATGATAATCACAACAAAGACCAAAATATAGAAATGAAAACAGGGTCCATCCTTCTTCAGAATACATGAAACAAATGTAAAAAGCAAAGATAACCTAACCTCAGAGTAGAGAATTGGAATTGTTTTTTCAGACAATTTCACTTAAGAAGCAAGCTGCTGTACCTAATGTGAGAGCCAATAAAATATCCTTCAATCAAAATTATTTACAAGAGAAAAATATGAGCAGATATTACACAAAAAAAGAAAAAAATGACATAAAGTAGTTTAATTGAACGAAATCTGTAGCGCAAATTCAAGGGCACCAACTTTTGTAAAAGGTTTATTACTAAAGCTTGAATAAGACATTTTCTCTTACGCATTGTGATTGCAAGATTTTTTTTTAATTTTTTAAAAATTGCAATTTATTCATTTGGTATCCCCCCATTGGCCCCTCTCTCTTCGCCTCCTGATCCCACCCTCTCTCCTCTTTCAGCATGCATGCCACTCCCCAAGTCCACTGATAGGGGAGGTTCTCCTCTCCTTTCTGATCTTAGTCTATCAGTTCACATCAAAAGTGGCTGCATTGTCCTCTACTGTGGCCTGATAAGCCTGCTCGCCCCTCAGGGGGAGGTGATCAAAGAACAGGCCAGTCATATTATGTCAGAGGCAGTCCCTCTTCCAATTACTACATAAACAACTTGGACACTGAACTGCCATGGGCTACATCTGTGCAGGGGTTCTAGGTTATCTCCATGAATAATCCTTGGTTGGAGTATGTGTATCTGGGAAGTTCCCTGTGTTCAAATTTTCTTATTCTGTTGCTCACTTTGTGGAAACCCTGTCCTCTCCAGCTCTTACTATTTCCCACTTCTTACATAAAATTCCATTCACTGTACCCAACCATTGCCCATCAGGCTCAGCATCTGATTTGATAGTCTGTAGGGCAGAGGCTTTCAGAGGCCCTCTGTGGCAGGTTCCTAGTTTGTTTCTTTTCTTCTTCTGGCTTTCAGTAGTCCTCTGTAGAAGGTTCCTATGTTGTTTCCTGATTTCTTCTTCTGGTGTTCATCCTCTTGGCCTTTCAGGATGGGGATTGACCATTTTAGTTAGGGTCCTCTCTCTTGCTTAGTTTCTTTAGATGCACATATTTTAGTGGGTTTGTCCTATGTTGTATGTCTATATGAGTAAGTATATACCATGTGTGTCTTTTTGCTTCTGAGACAACTCACTCAGGATGATCCTTGCCAGGTCCCACCACTTACCTGCAAATTTCATGATTTCCTTATTTTTCATTGCTGAGTAATATTCCATTGTACAGATATACCACAATTTCTTCATCCATTCTTCTTTTGAGGGGCATCTGGGTTCTTTCCAGCCACGGGCTATTACAAATAAAGCTGCTACAAACATGGTTGAGCTAATGTCCTTTCTGTGTACTTGAGCCTCTTTTGGATATATGTCCAGGAGTGGTATGGCTGGATCTTGGGAAAACACTATTCCTAGTTGTCTGAGAAAGCACCAGATTGATTTCCAGAGTGGTTGTACAAGTTTATATTCCAACCAGCAGTGGAGAAGGTTCCCCTTTCTCCACAGCATCTCCAGCATGTGTTGTCACTTGAGTCTTTTTTCTTGGCCATTCTGATGGGTGAAATATCAGGGTTGTTTTGATTTGCATTTCCCTAATGGCTAATGAGGTTGACCATTTTTAAGTGCTTCTCTGCCATTCCATATTCCTCTACAAAGAATTTTGTTTAGCTCTTTTCCCCATTTTTAAGTGGATTCCATGGTTTGCTGCTTTTCAGCTTCTTTTATTCTTTATATATACTGGATATGAGTCCTCTGTCAGATAAAGGGTTGGTGAAGATACTTTCCCAATCTGTAGGCAGTCACTTTGGTTTGATGACAGTGTCCTTTACTTTGCAGAAGCTTTTCAGTTTCATGAGGTCCCATTTGTTGATTGTTGCTCTTAGAGCCTATGCTGTTGGTGTTCTGTTCAGGAAGTTTTCTCCTGTACCAATGAGTTCTAGGGTATTCCCCACAGTTTTTTTCTAGGGGATTTATGTCTGGTTTTATGTTGAGGTCTTTGATCCACATGGACTTCAGTTTTGTGAGGGTGGTAAATATGGATCTATTTTTATTTTTTTACATGTAGACATCCAGTTGGACCAGCACCATTTCTTGAAGATGCTCTTTTTTTCCAGTGTATGGTTTTGGCGTCTTTGACAAAGATCAGGTGTCCATATGTGTATGGTCTTATTTCTGGGTTCTCTGTTCGGTTCCATTGCTCGACCATTCTGTTTTTATGCCAGTACCATGCAGTTTTTAAAACTGTTGCTCTATGTACAACTTAAGATCAGGGATGGAGATACCTCCAGAAGATCTTTTATTGTAAAGGATTTTTTTAGCAATTCTGGGTTTCTTATTGTTCTATATGAAGTTGAGAATTTTTCTTTCCAAGTTTGTAAAGAATTGTGTTGGTAATTTGATGGGAATTGCATTGAATCTGTAGATCACTTTTGGTAAGATGGCCATTTTTACTATGTTAATACTGCCAAGCCATGAACATGGGAGGTCTTTCCATCTTCTGATATGTTATTCTAATTCTTTCTTCAGAGACTTGAAATTTTTTTCATACAAGTCTTTGACTTCCTTGGTTAGGGTTAAAACCAAGTATATAAAGGTACTTTATGTCATTTGTGGCTATTGTGAAGGGTGTTGTTTCCCTAATTTCTTTCTCAGCCCTTTTATCTTTTGTATACAGGAGGGCTACTGATTTTTTTGAGTTAGTTTTGTAGCCAGACTCTTTTGCTGAAGGTGTTTATCAGCTATAGGAGTTCCCTGGTAGAGTTTTTGGGGTCACTCACTTTTATTATCATATCATCTGCAAATAGTAATAATTTGACTTCTTCCTTTCCAATTTGTAATCCCTTGATCTCCTTCAACTGTTTTATTGCTCTAGCAAAGACTTTCAGAGCTATGTTGAAGAGATATGGAGAGAGTGGGCAGCCTTGTCTTGTCCCTGATTTCAGTGGGATTGCTTTAAGTTTCTCTCTGTTAAGTTTGATGTTGGCTATAGGTTTGCTGTATATTGCCTTTACTATGCTTAGATATGTGCCTTGTATTCCTGATCTCTCCAATACTTTAAATATGAATGGATGTTGGATTTTGTCAAATGCTTTTTCGGCATCTAGGGAGATTACCATGTTTTTTTTTTTTTTCTGTCTTTCAGTTTGTTAATATGGTGGATCACATTGATGAATTTCCGTATATGGAACGACCCCTACATACCTGGGATGAAGCCTACTGGTCATGGTGGATGATATCTTTGATGTGTTCTTGTATTCGGTTTGAGAATTTTGTTGAGTATTTTGCATCAATGTTCATAAGAGAGATTGGCTTGAAGTTCAATTTTTTGTTGGGTCTTTGTGAGGTTTAGGTACCAAGGTGACGGTGGCTTCATAGAATGAGTTTGGTAATGTTGCTTCTGTTTCGATTTTGTGGAATATTTTGAAAAGAACTGGAGTTAGCTCTATTTTGAATGTTTGGTAGAATTCTGCGCTGAAACCATCAGGTCCTCGGCTTTTTTTGGATGGGAGACTTTCGATTACTGTTTCTATTTCCTTTGGGGAGATAGGACTATTTAATTGATTTACCTGGTCCTGAGTTAGCTTTGGTAAGTAGAATCGATCAAGAAAATTGTCCATTTCATTTAAATTTTCAAATTTTGTTGTGTATATACTTTTGAAGTCAGTCCTAATGATTGTTTGGATTTACTCAGTGTCTGGATGTAAGGTTCTCTAAATGACTGTTAGGTCCATTTGATTCATGACCTCTGTTGGAGATATTGTTTCTTTGTTTAATTTCTGTTTCATTGACCTGTACTTTGTTGAGAGTAGGGTGTTGAAGTCTTCTACTATTCGTGTGTGAGGATCTATATGTGGTTTAATTTTTCTCAATGTTTCTTTCACAAATGTGGGTGCCCTTGTATTTGGGGCATAGATGTTCAGGATTATGATGTCTTCTTATTGGAATTTTCCCTTGATGAGTATGAAGTGTCCTTCCCCATCTCTTTTGATTAATTTTGTTTGAAAGTCTATTTTATCAGATATTAGAATGGCTATTTCTGCTTGCTTCTTGCATCCATTTGCTTGGAAAGCCTTCTTCCATCCCTTTACCCTCAGGTAATGTCTATTGTTGTGACTTAGGTGTGCTTCTTGTATACAACAGATTGCTGGGTTTTGTTTACGCATCCATTCTGTTACTCTGTGTCTTTTTATTGGAGAATTAAGTCTATTGATATTGAGAGTGATTAATGACCAATGACTGTTAGAGCCTTTTAATTTGATGTTGTTTGTGGTCATATGGTTGTGTGCTTGGTTGCTTTTTGTTTTACTGTAGTGGCATTATTTATTTCCTGTATTTTCTTGAATGTAGCTAGTTTTCTTGGGTTGTATTTTCCCTTCTAGTGTCTTCTGTAATGCTGGATTTGTTTGCAGGTATTGTTGAAATTTGTTTTTGTCATTGAATATCTTGTCTTCTCTGTCTATGAGGACTGAAAGTTTTGCTGGGTATAGTAGCCTGGGCTGACATCTGTGTTCTCTTAGGGTCTGCATGATATCTCTCCAGGCCCTTCTGGCTTTCATATTCTCTGTTGAAAAGTCAGGTTTGATTCTAATGGGTTTGCCATTATATGTTTCTTGGCCCTTTTTTCTTGCAGCTTTTAGTATTTTTTTCTTTGTTCTGTATACTTACAGTTTTGATTATCATGTGGTGGGAGGATTTTCTGGTCTAATTTATTCGGTATTCTATAGGCCTCTTGTATTCTTATTGGCCTCTCCTTTAAGTTGGGGAAATTTTCTTCAATGATTTTGTTGAAAATATTTTCTGGGCGTGGGTGCAGGGAATCTTCATTTTCCTCTATTCCTATTATTCTTAGATTTTTTTTTTTATGTTGTCTTGAATTTCTTGGACGGTCTGTGTCAGGAATTTTTTAGATTTAACATTTTCTTTGACAGATACATCTATTTCTTCCATTGTATCTTCCACACCTGAGATTCTTTCTTCCATTTCTTGTAGCCTATTGGTTATGCTAACCTCTGTAGTTCCTGCTTTCTTTCCTAAGTTCTTTCTCTCCACAATTTCTTTCATTTGTGTATTTTTGTTTTAATTTTTCCAATTCTATCTTCAGGTCTTGAGCTATTTTGTTGGATTCCTTCCCCTGTCTGTATTTTCATGGTTTTCCGTCAATTCCTTCAGCTGTTTATTTGAACATCCACTGTTTCTTTTATTTCATTTAGTGATTTAAGCATTTCCTCTCTAAAGGACACAGACTGTTTGTTTGCAGCTTCCTCTATTTCTTTTCATATTTTATTTGTTCATTCTGTTATTTTCTTCATGAGCATAAGATGTTAGGTCATCTCCTTGAATTTCAATTATGCAAGGGTGTCTAGGGCTATTTGCCCCTGAATAACTGGGTTTTGGAGATGCCATTTTGCTCTGGCTTTTGTTGTTTTAACTTTTACGCTGTCCTCTACCCATTGGGCTATCTCAGTTCTTTGATTTTAGTTTCTAGTTGTTCCTGGACTCTTGTAGTGGAGAGAATCGCTTTGGCTGGAAGATGGTTTTACCTGAAGGAAGGCTTCTCAGCTCATTTGGTTTAGTCCCTGGATGTCTGGTGTTTTTCAGGAGTTGCTACAGCTCACCTCAGACATAAGCCCTGGGTGGTAACTGTGGTCCTGATTAGTCAAGAGGCCTCTCCTCTCACTGGGAGAAGTCCTGGAGACAGCTGCCCTCCTTCTGTGTTTCTGCCTGTAAATTTAGTGATCAGCTGCTGTAACCTATGTGTCCCGTCTTTTGGTCGGTTTTATTAGGGATAACTGGTTGCCCCTTGGAGCAGTATCTGGGGGTTGATCTCAGGGTTCCTGGTCTTTTGTAGGTCTGACGTTGGGGCTCTGTGCCCTAAAACCCAAGAGGTTATCTGTGGTGGGTAAGTGCTGCTCTCCTGGTAACAGCAGGTTATCTAGGGTACAGCAGTTCCCTGGGTTGGGCCAGTTTGTGGGACCTTTTCCAGGGATATACTGGGTTGCCTAGGTCTGTCCCCTTTGCTTCATTCCTTGTTCCTTGTGATGGTTTCTGCAGACAGTGACTCTAAGATTCTGTTTTTTGGGGCACACTGTTCTGTCTGTAAGGAGTAGTTGGTACAAAGCAAGCCTCTGGGCTGGTGGATAGTGCACCCGCCTGCTAGTCTGCAGGAGCTGAGTTTCTTTTCCCTGTTTGTTTCAGGATCTGTGATGGCTGGGCGTACCTGCCTGTTTGTGATCTGCAGTCTGCTAAAATTTCCCTAGGTGACCCCAGTAGCACGATTTCTTCATTTTCTGTGGGGCCCTCTCTGGACATGGATTTCCAGTCCCTGTTGCACTGGGGTGTGCAGCTCCTCTGTACTGATGAGCTGGGTGCACAGCTCTCTGAGTGGTGGGAGCTCAGTTGTGATGGTGGCAAGTACGGTCCACAAGACCTTCCGGGGAAAGACTGTGTGACCTGTGATCAGACTGGTAACTTTGCTTCCCCGTGGGGTTTTCTTGCAACTGGGACTCCCAGTCTCAGGGACCCTTTTGCCCACCAATCAGCCTGGGAAAGTGATCGGGACAGGCAGTTAGCGGCTCCAGCCTGGAGACCTAAAGCCTGTGTTACCCAGGATTTCTTCTGGGTTCTGGCTGGGCAGTTGAGAGTGGAACCGACCGATTCCCATGCCATGGGAGCCTCCCCTCACCTGAGAAACATGATCACTGTACTTTCAGAGCCCAGAATTCAGTCTCCTGGTCGCTGCATGGAGAGTGCTGTCCTGCTTCTCAGACACAGTGCTCTTCTGGCGCTGCCATCTTGCCTCCCCCCAGATTGCAAGATTTTAATACACCACCCTCACCAAAGAACAGCTCTTCTGGCCAGAAATTAAAGACATATAATGGAGCTAACAGGCGAATAAATCAAAGAGGACAAACATATCTATAGATGGTTTCAGAGAAACATACGAGAATATATCTTCTCTACACATTATGGAATATTTTATAAAACTGACCACATATTTAGTCACAAAAGAAGTCTTAAGAGACAAAACAAAATTGAAATAACATCCTAATAGATACAGGATTTTTTATAATACATGAAAACAAATCCTAAACATTACAAAAATTTGGATACACAATGAAGGCGATACTAAAAGGAAAGTGTGTAATGCTAAGTATTTACACAAATTAAATGTGAAGTTCTCATATCAGCAATTTAGCAGCACACCTGAGAGCTCTAAAACAAAAAGAAAGAGGAACACTAAAGAGGTATAGATGGCAAGAGAGAAACAAACTGAAGACTGAAATCAATAAAAAAGAAACAAGGAAAAATATCAAGAGTCAATGACACTGAGAGTTGTTTCTTTGGGAAAATCAACAATATAGAGAAACAAGTAGCCAATGTCACTAAAAGATAGAGAGGGAAGTGTGCATTGTCAAACAGGCCTACAATCCCAGGATCTTGGTAGGCAATGGGGATGCATTATGGATCACTACCTGGGATCCTCCACCCACTAAACAAAGTTCTGGTACTCAAAGCCTTATGAAGACCAGAGATTCAAAAGGACCAACAATCTTATTACAGACAGCCTGAGTTATCTCATTGTTCCCATAAAGACCTCAGTCATAAACAAGAGCCCAGATCCCATGAAGGATATGAAAAAGACCAAGGAAAAAGAAGCTGAGTGTAGGAGTATGTAAATAAATGAATAGTGAAACCTGTCCATTTGCTGTAGAGCCTACCACCAAAAAGGATTGGCCTCATCTTTTTTTACCCTTGCCTGAGAAGGTGAAAAAACAAAAACAAAAACAAAAACAAAAACAAAAAATACTGACTTTGTCTGCTGAGTTTGAAGTCAGCCTGCTCTTCATACTTTGTCCAGAATAGCAAAGGCTACCTAGAGAAAACCAACGTTTGTCTCAAACAAACAAACAAACAAACAAAAATTAATCAAGTAAGTGAGTATAAACAAGATGTATTTACTAAAAACAAGAAATAGAGAGAATACACAAATGAATATAGGGTCTTGAATGTAACACTTCTGGCCTTGCAGTCCACAAATATATTTAGCCCCATACTCACTCCAAATGATCCCACTGCAAAAAATGAACTGGAGTTATAAACTCTCCCATAAAGAATGTATCAGATGTTTTCAGTCTGACCAATATGCACTCATGGTTTTTTATTCTCACCAAAGAGCCATCCAGAAAACAAAACTGCTGAAAGAAACTTGGCAAAGTATACCCAAGCAAACCAAATGAGTTAGAAAAATAAAATCTCCATCAGTATCCTTAATTTTGCATTGCTGATGGGATCCAAGATAGAGGCAAACAGCAAGCAAGATTTCTGAGAGGCAGAGGATTTTAAACTATGAAATTGGAGAGGGATGGTCAATTGAAGGAAGAAAATTGGCATTATGGCTTCCTGTAAGAAAGGGGACTTCACAGGAGCAGAAAATATTTAGATTCATATCAGGTATAGATTTCAGTGGGAACAGAGAGGATGATTTCCATTGTACATGACTTCTTCCTCCTTGAGGGGAGCATACCCACAACATCAGTGAGACTGAGCACAGAACTCACTGCCTCGAGACCAAGAACAACAGAGGTAAGGCTCCTGGTTCCTAGGTGGCAGCTGCCAACTCTACCATAATGCTGGTTCCATCTCCATACTACAATCCTCATGGACCCCATATTTGACAATGACCATGTGGATTCTTAAGGGCCTACCTGCCAGTGAGTGTATAGTGGCAATCCCTCATGCAAAAGAGCCTGACATATAACCACCAAAGCCCAACACAACTATAAAATCAAACAGGTACATGAGGCACCAGGCCACCTAGGTCTGAGGACTTCCCAATAGGTACCTGGACACTCCAGTTCTGCAGCTGTAGCTGTATTTCCTAATTCAGTGGCTGCAGTACCATAGAGTTTACTGAATTCATCCTGACACAGTTGACTCAGCACGTCTAAACTGGCCAGTATTGAATAGGAGGAATCTGTGTGCTTTATAATTTGACTTCTTAGAGAGAGAATGAACCCTCAAATGCCCACAGTGCCCAAGATCCTCGGTGTCTCTAACCTACCAGCCCATCATCAGATCCTTGCAACCCACACATCCAGTGTTGGAAATATTGTTTTGTGTGACACTGAAGCCAGTAGAAGTCACTGGAGTTTAGGAAAATAATTCCTAGATCTCAGTTAGAGAATCTTATAAGTAGCCAGTAGGCCACTTACATACTCAAGAAATTTGCATCTGGTATCACCACCAGATCTTGCAATAATTTTAGTGCCTGAGATCCCTTCAGTGCCTGCTAGGAGCAGCTCCCTCACATTGAGGTCCTCAGTGCCTGCTAAGAGCCGCTCCCTCACATTGAGGTCCTCTACATTCTCTAGCACCCTGTCCCTCAGGGCTCACTTCCATTCAGATGCTTTCCCATATTCATCTTTCTGTGCCCATGGTCATTCCACCCACTGGTACAGCTGATCCAGGAACACACATGCTTAAAGCCCTAGAACACTCTCATCTTCCTGAAGCATTCTCCAGGTACCAGTCTGAATTGCAGAATCCAAGAACAAACTGAAATTGACAGCTAAGCAAAAGGCAAGAAGTCTGTGAAAGGACACATCCAACAAAAATCAAGACATCATGGCTTTACCAGCAATCCCACAAAATCAATGAATACTCTAACTGATTTGTAATACAGGAAACGTCATTTAAAGATATGATACATAAAGTGGAAACAAACAAATTTCTTTAAAAAATGCCACAGAGATGGAAGCAAATGAAGTGGAAATGAATAATGCTCTCAAAAAACGGCAAATAAAAAATAACAAGTATAAGTACCGTACGCTAAAGAAAGACCAAGCTTCCATGGCTTAACAGATTAGAAAATCATGCAACAATTTTGGAAACAAATCATTTCCCTTTTTGAAGATTTTATTTTATCTTTTTATGTGTATATGCTCTGCCTACACATATACATGTGCACTGCATGCATGCCTCATACCTGAGAGCAGAAGAGGGTGTTGGACCTTTGGAACTAGAGTTACAGACAGTGCTGGACTGCCATGCAGGTGCTGGAAACCAAGCACGGGACTTTTGTAAGAGCAGCCAGTGCTCTTAACAACTGAACCATTTGTTCAGTCCAAAGGGCTCATAAAAAGAGCTTAAAATGATAAAGACTAACTCAATGTTTTAACTTACATTTTAAAAAAAATGACAAGTAGAGACACAAGGGGTATATAGAGAATATAAGGACAAAAAAAATACAGCCCATCATTTAGAGACTGGAAGCCTCATTCAAACAAATGAAGTGTATTGTGCCAAACATAAAAATGAATTAAAATCAATAAAAAAAAACTCACAAACAGTGAAACCCTGGATCTGCAGAACTTACAGAATAGATCAGGAAAAACAAGGAAGTGTCACTAACAGAATACAAGAAATGGGAGAGAGAATGTCTGGTGCTGAAGATACACTTGCAGAAATTGATACTTCTCTCAAAGAAAGAGAAAGATTGGAAAAGTTCCAAACAAAAAACATCCAAGAAATCAAAGACACAATGAATCTAAGAATAATAAGAATTGATGAAAAAGAAGTGTCCAGGATCCAAGGTCCAGAAAATATATTCAAGAAAATCAGAGAAGAAAATATTCCAACTTAAAGAAACAGATGTCCATGAACACTCAATAGATTAGATTAGAATAGAAAATCACATCAGAAAGGAGAGGAGGACCTCCCCTATCAGTAGACTTGGGGAGTGGCATGCATGCAGAAGGAAGAGGGAGGGTAGGATCGGGAGGGGAAGAGGGAGGGGCTTATGGGGGGATGCAGAATGAATAAAATGTAATTGATGAAAAATTAAACAAACAAAAAAACATCAAAAGATAATTTAAGAACCTTAAATGACTTTCAAAAGTGGAGGAAAACATGGAGTTAGTCAATTTACATGGAGCACTTCTCGCCCCTGGGGGCAATGGTCTCCTGAATCTACTCAGACCTTGGACACCACCACTGCTAGTTCTAGAACTGATGCAGGATGTTCCAACGAGGGGGTTAAGGCTTCTCATAATATTTCCTATAAGTCCACACCTGTTTGTTTATAACCCCCATTTTTATTCATTGTTAGCCAGATAGAGCCAAGTAATTGTGGTAATGATACTTGCTTTTTCTGCCCAATGCCGGAATGCTAGTGAATTTAGGTATGCCCTGGTTACTTGCATGCCTCGCTGGATGCCTGTGCCCGTTGATGCCCCTTACGCTAAGATTCTCTTCAGACAGAAAAGGGATCTTGGAATTACAGCCGCCATTGTTACTGCCATCTCATTGGCGGCTGTTGGTGCTACCACCAGGGCATTAGCCATGAGTCATACTAAGCAGACTGCTCAGACCCTAAATAATCTTTTAGCCAATGTAGCTCATGCTTTAGATGTACAAAAAGGAATTGATGCTCAACTAAAAGGAGGGTTGATGGTGTTCAATCAGAAGATTGACCTCGTGTAGCTCAACTTGGCTGTCAATGGAAGTATGCTGGTCTTTGTGTCACTAGCATACAATATGAGAATTTTCCCCATGCTGCAAATCTGTCTAAACAATTGTCTAGCTATATTTTAGGTAATTGGATTGAAGAATTCGATACTGTGATGGAGAAGCTGAGAGTAGCCATTGTTATGGCAAATTCTACCAGAGTGGACGCCGGACTAGCCACAGGATTATCATCATGGATTGCTGCAGCCATGAATCATCTGAAGGAACGGGCAGGCATGGGAGCGTTAGCAGGCCTTCTGGTGTTGGTCTCCTTGGTTTGCCTGTGGTATATATGCAAGATTAGAGTCTCACAACAGTGTGATGCAGCCATGATCATTCAGGCCTTTACAGCCATTGAAGCAGGACATTCCCACCAAGCATGGTTGGCTACCATAAAAAGCTAAAATGTTACGCTCAGGATGCGAGGCTAAGCACTGTACTCAGGGTCAGCCGCTTTGGACCCAGAGAAGAGCATGTCTGATTGCATGCAGGTTGATACCCCAGGTCCCACCTTTGAGAAAAAGGTATCGAACAGGTCTGATGCTCTTTGGGTGGATGACACCTAAATGAACATTGGTACAAAGTCCCAATTTATTTCTAATATCAGAGATCAGACCTCTACTCTTGCCTGACGCGTCCAAAACAAAATGGGGGAACTGTAGAGAGCTGTGTAATGCCGCAACTTAAAGATGGAGCTCGTTTCTGCCTTCCACCTTCCTGATGGTGAGTGCTCTCTGTCACAAACAACTCCATATTTGGCTAAGGCTGATGATCTGGCTTGCTTCCGTGTATGTGGACCTATCTGCATTGCTCATGAGGCAAGCTGGGGTTGGCGAACCAGAGGCTATTTTAAGCTGTGGGCTGGCTTTCCCTAGGGTCAGAAGATTGTTCAAAGTTCCTGAATAAATTGCATTGAGAAGAAAAAAAAAATCAGAAAGAAGGAGAGGAGGACCTCCCCTATCAGTGGACTTGGGGAGAGGAATGCATGCAGAAAGGGGGAGAGGGTGGGATCGGGAAAGGAGGAGGAAGGGGTTTATGGGGGGATACAGAAGGAATAAAGTGTAATTAATAAAAGTTACATAAAAAATTAAAAAAAGAAATCACATCCTAGTCAAAGTAATAATATTCTAGAGAAGCCTTCAATCAACATACACATGTAACATGCCATGACAATACTAAATCTAAATAATTTTTACAGAGTAAAGCAGTCCTACATGAGAACCCAACAGTAAAATTCCAATCCAAAGAAAACAGCTATTCCAAAGAAACAGAGGGCACAGATAATTTTATACAATAACAATAATAATTAATAATAATAATAATAATAATAATATAAGAAAACAAGCAATGAATCACAGTAATAGCATAAACTCCACAATAAGAAGAACTAAGTTTCAGTGGTCACTATTATCTATCAACATTAATGACACCAACTCTCCAATAAAATATACAGACTAAGAGAATGGGGGTGCAAACCACATTCAACATTCTTATGCATTCGAAAAACACAACTCGGCAAGTAAGATAAATACTAGGTCAGAGTAAAGGGCTGGAAAATATTGTTCAACCACATGATACCCCAAAAACAATTGGCCGTAGCCCGGCTAATAGCTAATAAAATAGTCTTCCAACCAAAAGTATTAAAAATAATAAAGAAGGGCACTGTATTCTCATCAAAGTAAAAATCTATGATGAGGATATCACAATTCTGAACATCTATGCTCCAAGCACAAAAGTGCCTACATTGGTAAATTAAACATTATTAAAGCTTAAATCACACATCCATTCCACCACCTAATAATGTTAGACTTGAACACCTCCCTCTCCACAAGGAACAGATCATCTAGAAAGTAGGTAAATACTGAAATCAAGGCACTTAAAGAGGCCTTGATTTAAATGGAACTAACAGATGTCTGCAGAACTTTTCACCCAAACTCAAAAGAGAACATCTTTTCCACACTTCATGGAACCTTCTCCAAAAGAGACCATATAGTTGGTTACAAAGCATGCCTCAAGAAATGCAAGACAGGAGGAGGGGCAAGATGGCGGCACCCGGAGGACTCTCATTCTGAGCAGCAGCACAGCAGGATCAGCACAGTGAACAGCATTCAGAACTCTCGGCCATAAAACACAGTCATTGTGTTTCCCAGGTGAGAGGATACCCCACGGTGGGGGATTCAATCAGCTTTTAACTCACCCGGCTAAACCAAGGAAGAGATCCCGGTTCCGCCAGACGCTTGGCTGCCGGCCTGCAGCCCCAGCCCCAGCCCAGAGCCAAAAGCCAGTGTCTCTGGTCATCGTCCCAGACTGAACCTTGGGCAACACACTATCAGAGACTGGAATTTTCAGTCGAGAGATAACCCCAGGGTACAGGAAACGATTGGGACCGGCCTTAGGTCACCCAGACATTCCCTGGAAAAGACTCGGGCGGGTTCCACGGGCACCCCAGGAGCCAGCCCGGAGCCAGAGCCGGGGACCCAGGTTCCAACACAGAGCCCTGCCTGCCTGCGCGCTTGATTCGCCGCCGGAGATAGAAAGGGCGGGTCTGATCTCAGAGCACTCAGCTCACCCCCAACCTGAAAAGGTCCCCGGAAAATTACCCAGCTTAGGGAGCCACTCAAGCTCCCAAAAGCCACAAAGGCAGAAACAGGCAGTTTCTGCGCACCAGACAGCTGACAGAGACTGAGCCGCCATCACACAGCTGTGCTCCAGGCACAGGCAAATTTCTTTGGCCAGCCAGCTGGCAGACACTGAGCAGTGTGCACCAGGGCAAAAAAAGACACTAGGAGTCCATGTCTCCAGAGAATCCACGAGGAAGGAAGGAAACTGTACTGATCTAAATCACCCAATCCTTCCCTAGAAAAAGCCTAGCAGTCTAGTGGGGCCGAGGTGCCAGCACTCAGCTGTGCTCCAGACACAGGCACAAACAGTTGAGGCGTGCCTGATGTCCAACTGGGTCACAGCAGCTGATCATTAAATTTGCAACAAGAAACCCAGAAACAGGGCAGCTGCCCTCAGGACTTCCCTGGGTGAGAGGAGAACCCTGTCGACTAACAAAGACCACAGTTACCACTCAGGTCTATATCCCTGAGGAGAGCAACTCCTGAAAAAACACCAGCCATCCAGGGACTATACCCAAAAAGCTGAGAAGACATCCTTCAGGAAAAACCAGCTTTCTGCAAAGGGGATTCTCTCCACCACAGGATCCCCAGGAACCACCAGAAAATAACCCCAAACTCCTAAGATAACACAATGGGTAGAGGCCAGCGTAAAAGCTCAAGCAACAAAAGACAGAGCAATATGGCATCTGAAGAACCCAGTTACCCAGGGGCAAGTAGCCCTGGACACCCCACCATAACTGAAATCCAAGAAGATGACCTAACAACTATGCTCAAGAAGATGATAACAGAGGAAACAAATAAGATATGTAAAGACATAGAGGAAGATAAACTCAAACAGAATATTGCCATCCGTAAAGAAATAGAGGAAGCTGCAGCCAAACAGTTTATGGCCTTTAGAAAGGAAATGCTTAAAGCACTGAATGAAATAAAAGAAACAGAGTTGAAGGAACTAAAAGAAAAACAGGAAAGTACAATCAGACAGGTGAAGGAAGTAAACAAAACAACACAAGACCTGAAGATAGAATTGGAAAAATTAAAGAAAACACAAATGGAAGAAATAATGGAAAGGAAGAATCTAGGGAAGAAAACAGGAACTACAGAGGTAAGCATAACCAACAGACTACAAGAGATGGAAGAAAGAATCTCAGGTGTAGAAGATACAATGGAAGAAATCGATGTATCTGTCAAAGAAAATGTTAAATCTGAAAAATTCCTGACACAGACCGTCCAAGAAATGCAAGACAATATGAAAGGACAAAACCTGAGAATAATAGGTATAGAGGAAAAAGAAGACTCCCTTCACCAAGGCCCAGAAAATACTTTCAACAAAATCATTGAAGAAAATTTCCCCAAGCTAAAGGAGAGGCCAATACATGAGGCCTACAGAACACCCAACAAATTTGACCAGAAAAGAAAATCCTCCCGCCACATAATAATCAAAACAGTAAGTATACAGAAAAAAGAAAAAAAAAAATACTAAAAGCTGCAAGGGAAAAAGGCCAAGTAACATATAATGGCAAACCCATTAGAATCACACCTGACTTTTCCACAGAGACTATGAAAGCCAGAAGGACCTGGACGGATATCATGCAGACCCTAAGAGAACACAGATGTCAGCCCAGGCTACTATACCCAGCAAAACTCTCAGTCCTCATAGATGGAGAAAACAAGATATTCAATGACAAAAACAAATTTCAACATTACCTACAAACAAATACAGCATTATAGAAGACACTGGAAGGGAAAATACAACCCAAGAAAGCTAGCTACATTCAAGAAAACACAGGAAATAAATAACCTCACTTCACTAAAACAAAAAGCAACCAGGCACACAACCGTATGACCACAGCCAACATCAAAATCAAGAGATCTAACAGCCACTGGTCATTAATCTCTCTCAACATCAATGGACTCAACTCTCCAATAAAAAGACACAGATTAACAGAATGGATACGTAAACAAAACCCAGCAATCTGTTGCATACAAGAAACACACCTAAGACACAAAGATAGACATTACCTGAGGGTAAAAGGTTGGAAGACGACTTTCCAAGCAAACGGACCCAAGAAGCAAGGAGGAGTAGCCATTCTAATATCTGATAAAATAGACTTTCAACCAAAATTAATCAAAAGAGATGGGGAAGGACACTTCATACTCATCAAGGGAAAATTCCACCAGGAAGACATCACAATCCTGAACATCTATGCCCCAAATACAAGGGCACCCACATTTGTGAAAGAAACATTGATAAAATTTAAAGCACATATAGATCCACACACATTAATAGTGGGAGACTTCAACACCCCACTCTCAACAAAGGACAGGTCAACCAAACAGAAATTAAACAAAGAAACAATGTCTCTGACAGAGGTCATGAATCAAATGGACCTAACAGACATTTACAGAACTTTACACCCAAACACAAAAGAATTTACCTTCTTCTCAGCACCTCATGGAACCTTCTCCAAAATAGACCACATAGTGGGTCACAAAGCAAGCCTCAACAGATACAAGAATATTGAAATAATCCCATGTATCTTGTCTGATCACCATGGAATAAAGCTGGACCTCAACAATAACAGAAATAACAAAAAGCTTACACACACATGGAAACTGAACAACTTGTTACTAAATGACAGCTGGATCAGGGAAGAAATAAAGAAAGAAATTAAAGTCTTTCAAGAAATCAATGAAAATGAAGACACAACATACCCGAACTTGTGGGACACAATGAAAGCAGTGCTAAGAGGAAAGTTCATAGCACTAAGTGCCTTCAAGAAGAAATTCGAGACAGCTCATTCAAGCACCCTAATGGCTCACTTAAAAACCCTAGAAAAAGAAGAAGCAGACACACCAAGAAGGAGTAGACCGCTGGAAATAATCAAACTCAGGGCTGAAATCAATCAATTGGAAACAAATAAAACAATTCAAAGAATCAATGAAACCAAGAGCTGGTTCTTTGAGAAAATCAACAAGATCGACAAACCCTTAGCCAGGCTAACTAAAAGGCAGAGAGACACCACCCAAATCAACAAAATCAGAAATGAAAAGGGGGATATAACTACAGACACTGAGGAAATCCAAACAATCATTAGGACTTACTTCAAAAGTCTATATGCCAGAAAATTTGAAAATCTAAATGAAATGGACAATTTTCTTGATCGATTTGACTTACCAAAGCTGAACCAGGACCAGGTAAATCAACTAAATAGACCTATATCCCCCAAAGAAATAGAAGTGGTCATCAAAAGTCTCCCATCCAAAAAAAGCCCAGGACCAGATGGCTTCAGCGCAGAATTCTACCAGACCTTCAAAGAAGAGCTAACACCAATTCTCTTCAAACTATTCCACAAAATAGAAACAGAAGGAATATTACCAAATTCATTCTATGAAGCCACAGTCACCTTGGTACCTAAACCTCAGAAAGACTCAACAAAGAAAGAGAATTTCCGGCCAATCTCCCTTATGAACATTGATGCAAAAATACTTAATAAAATATTTGCAAACCGAATCCAAGAACACATCAAAGATATTATCCACTATGACCAAGTAGGCTTCATCCCAGGTATGCAGGGGTGGTTCAATATACGGAAATCCATCAATGTGATCCACCATATTAACAAACTGATAGAAAAAAAAAACACATGATAATCTCCCTAGATGCTGAAAAAGCCTTTGACAAAATCCAACATCCATTCATGTTCAAAGTATTGGAGAGATCAGGGATACAAGGCACATATCTAAACATAGTAAAGGCGATATACAGCAAGCCTATAGCCAACATCAAACGGAACGGAGAGAAACTTAAAGCAATCCCACTAAAATCAGGGACAAGACAAGGCTGCCCACTCTCTCCATATCTCTTCAACATAGTGTTGGAAGTCCTTGCTAGAGCAATAAGATAGTTGAAGGAGATCAAGGGGATACAAATTGGAAAGGAAGAAGTCAAATTATCACTATTTGCAGATGATATGATAGTATACGTGAGTGACCCCAAAAACTCTACCAGGGAACTCCTACAGCTGATAAACACCTTGAGCAAAGTGGTAGGATACAAAATTAACTCAAAAAAATCAGTAGCCCTCCTGTATACAAAAGACAAAAGGGCTGAGAAAGAAATTAAGGAAACAACACCCTTCACAATAGCCACAAATGACATAAGGTACCTCGGAGTAACCCTAACCAAGGAAGTCAAAGACTTGTATGAAAAAAAATTCAAATCTCTGAAGAAAGAATTAGAAGAAGATATGAGAAGATGGAAAGATCTCCCATGCTCATGGCTTGGTAGGATTAACATAGTAAAAATGGCCATCTTACCAAAAGCAATCTACAGATTCAATGCAATGCCCATCAAATTACCAACACAATTCTTTACAGACCTGGAAAGGAAAATTCTCAACTTCATATGGAATAACAAGAAACCCAGAATTGCTAAAGCAATCCTCTACAATAAAAGATCTTCTGGAGGTATCTCCATCCCTGATCTTAAGTTGTACTATAGAGCAACAGTTTTAAAAACTGCATGGTACTGGCATAGAAACAGAATGGTGGATCAATGGAACCGAACAGAGGACCCAGAAACAAACCCACACACTTATGGACACCTGATCTTTGACAAAGACGCCAAAACCATACAATGGAAAAAAGATAGCAACTTCAACAAATGGTGCTGGTCTAACTGGATGTCTACATGTAGAAAAATGAAAATAGATCCATACTTGTCACCCTGCACAAAACTGAAGTCCAAGTGGATCAAAGACCTCAACATAAAACCAGAGACATTAAATCGGCTTGAAAAAAAAGTGGGAAATACCCTAGAACTCATTGGTACAAGGGAAAACTTCCTGAACAGAACACCAACAGCACAGGCTCAAAGAGCACCAACCAATAAATGGGACCTCATGAAACTGAAAAGCTTCTGTAAAGCAAAGGACACTGTCATCAAAACAAAGCGACCACCTACAGATTGGGAAAAAATCTTCACCAACCCTTTATCTGACAGAGGACTCATATCCAGTATATATAAACAACTAAAGAAGCTGAAAAGCAACAAACCAAGTAATCCACTTAAAAAATGGGGAACAGAGCTAAAGAGAGAATTCTCTGTAGAGGAATACCGAATGGCAGAGAAGCTCTTAAAGAAATGCTCAACCTCACTAGCCATTAGGGAAATGCAAATCAAAACAACCCTGAGATTTCACCTTACACCCATGAGAATGGCCAAGATAAAAAACTCAAGTGACAACACATGCTGGAGACGTTGTGGAGAAAGGGGAACCCTTCTCCACTGCTGGTGGGAATGTAAACTTGTACAACCACTCTGGAAGTCAATCTGGCGCTTTCTCAGACAACTAGGAATAGCACTTCCTCAAAATCCAGCCATACCACTCCTGGGCATATATCCAAAAGAGGCTCAAGTACACAAAAAGGACATTTGCTCAACCATGTTAGTAGCAGCTTTATTTGTAATAGCCAGAAGCTGGAAACAACCCAAATGCCCCTCAACTGAAGAATGGATGCAGAAATTGTGGTACATCTACACAATGGAATATTACTCTGCAATGAAAAATAAGGAAATCATGAAATTTGCAGGTAAATGGTGGGATCTAGAAAGGATCATCCTGAGTGAGTTGTCCCAGAAGCAAAAAGACACACATGGTATATACTCACTCATATAGACATACAACATCGGACAAAACCACTAAAACCTGTGCATCTAAAGAAACTAAGCAAGAGAGAGGACCCTAACTAAAACGTCCAATCCCCATCCAGATAGGCAAAGAGGATGGACATCAGAAGAAGAAGAAAACAGGAAACAACCTAGGAACCTACCACAGAGGGCCTCTGAAAGCCTCTGCCCTTCAGACTATCAAAGCAGATGCTGAGCCGGATGGGCAACTGTTGGGCAGGTGAACGGAATTTTAGGTAAGAACTGGGAAATAGTAAGACCTGGAGAGGACAGGGTCTCCACAAGGAGAGCAACAGAACAAGAAAATTTGAATATAGGGTACTTCCCAGAGAATCATACTCCAACCAAGGACTATTCATGGAGATAACCTAGAACCCCTGCACAGATGTAGCCCAGGGCAGTTCAGAGTCCAATTGGGTTACATAGTAATGTGAAGAGGGACTGCCTCTGACATAATCTGATTGGCCTGCTCTTTGATCACCTCCCTCTGGGGGGGGGGAGCAGCCTTACCAGGCCACAGTAGAGGACAATACAGCCACTTTTGATGTGAACTGACAGACTAAGATCAGAAAGGAGAGGAGAACCTCCCCTATTAGTGGACTTGGGGAGTGGCATGCAAGCAGAGGGAGGAGGGAGGGTGGGATTGGGAGGAGAGGAGGGAGGGGCTTATGGGGGGATGCAGAATGAATAAAGTGTAATTGATGAAAAATTTAAGAAAAAAGGGAAAAAAATAATTTAAGAAACTTAAATGACTTTCAAAATTGGAGGAAAACATGGAGTTAGTCAATTGGCATGGAACACATCTTGCCCCTGGGGGCAATGGTCTCCTGAACCTACTCAGACCTCAGACACCACCACTGCTAGTTCTAAAACTGATGCAGGATGTTCCAAGGAGGGTTTAAGGCTTCTCATAATATTTCCTATAAGCCCACACCTGTTTGTCTATATCCCCCATTTTTATTCATTATTAGCCAGATAGAGCCAAGTAATTGTGGTAATGATACTTGCTTTTTTGCCCAATGCTGGAATGCTAGTGAATTTAGGTATGCCCTGGTTACTCGCATGTCTCACTGGGTGCCTGTGCCCATTGATGCCCCTCACGCTATGACTCTCCTCAGACAGAAAAGGGATCTTGGAACTACAGCCACCATTGTTACTACCATCTCATTGACGGCTGTTGGAGCTACCACCAGGGCATTAGCCATGAGTCATACTGGGCAGACTGCTCAGACCCTGAATAATCATTTAGTCAATGTAGCTCATGCCTTAGTTGTACATAAAGGAATTAATGCTCAACTAAAAGGAAGCTTGATGGTGTTCAATGAGAGGATTGACCTCTTGCAGGAGCAAATTGATACCCTATGGCAAATCGCTCAACCTGGCTGTCAATGAAAGTATGCTGGACTTTGTGTCACTAGCATACAACATGAGAATTTTTCCTGTGCTGCAAATCTGTCTAAACAATTGTCAAGCTATATTTTAGGTAATTGGACGGGTGAATTTGATACTACGATGGAGCACCTGAGAGTGGCCATTATCACAGTAAATTCTTCCGGAGTGGACGCAGGACTAGCCACAGGATTATCAACATGGATTGCTGCAGCCATGAATCATCTGAAGGAATGGGCGGGCATGGGAGCGTTAGCAGGCCTTCTGGTGTTGGTCTCCTTGGTTTGCCTGTGGTATATATGCAAGATTAGAGTCTCACAACAGTGTGATGCAGCCATGATCATTCAGGCCTTTACAGCCATTGAAGCAGGACATTCTCCCCAAGCATGGTTGGATACCATAAAAAGCTAAAATGATACGCTCAGGATGCGAGGCTAAGCACTGCACTCAGGGTCAGCCGCTTTGGACCCAGAGAAGAGCATGTCTGATTGCATGCGGGTTGATGCCCCAGGTCCCGCCTCTGAGAAAAAGGTATCGGACGGGTCTGATGCTCTTTGGGTGGATGACACCTGAATGAACATCTGTACAAAGTCCCAATTTATTTATAATATCAGAGATCAGACCTCTACTCTTGCCTGATGCGTCTAAAACAAAAAGGGGGAACTCTAGAGAGCTGCGGAATGCTATGCCTTAAAGATGGAGCTGGTTTCCGCCTTCCACCTTCCCGATGGTGAGTGCTCTCTGTCACGAACAACTCCACATTTGGCTAAGGCCGAGGATCTGGCTTGCTTCCATGTATGTGGACCTATCTGCATTGCCCCCGTGGCACGCCTGGGTTGGCTACCCAGAGGCTATTTATGCTGTGGGCTGGCTTTCCCCGGGGTCCGAGGAGGATTGTTCAATGTTCCTGAATAAACTGCATTGAAAAAAAAAAAGAAAGAAATACAAGACAATAGAAACAAACCCCTGTACTCTATTTGACCAACATGAACTAAAGATTGTCCTCAGCAACAATGGAAATAGCAAAAATGCTACATGCTCATGGAAACTGATCAACTTACTACTGAATGCAAGCTGGGTTAAGGAGGAAAAAAAAAAGAAAGAAATTAAATGCTTCCTAGAATTCAAAGGAAATGAAGGCAAAATACACCCAAATGTATGGAACACAATGAAAGCAGAGTTCAGATAAAAGTTCACATCACTAATTACTTTCAAGGAGAAATTTATAACATCTCATACAAGCAACTTAATGGCCCAACTGAACACCCTAGGAATAAAAAGGAGAAGAAGAAAAAGAAGAAGAAGAAGAAGAAGAAGAAGAAGAAGAAGAAGAAGAAGAAGAAGGTGAAGAAGAAGGTGAAGAAGAAGGTGAAGAAGCAGAAAAAGAAGAAAATGAATAATAAAAAGAAACAACCAAGCAGAGCAGATGGCTGGAAATAATTAAAATCAGGGCTGAAATCAATCAATAGAAACAAATAACTATTCAAATAATCAGTAAAATCAAGAGCTGGTCCTTGTCTATCAACAAATTGCCAAAAAATTAGACAAACAAAGTAAGTGGCTGAGAGAAACTATGAAAGTAAGCAAATCAGAAATGAGAAGGGGGATATAACAATAGGCATGGAGGAAATCTCAACAATAATTAGGTAATACTGCTAAAGCATTTATGACACTAAAATTGAAAATCAAAAATTAAATGTACAATTTTCTTGATAGATTCCATATATCAAATTTTAGTCAAGATTAATCAGAATGATTTAATAACTGCCTATCCCCCAAGTCAATGGTAGAAGTCATCAGCAGTATCCCTCAAAAACCAAAACAAAAGAAAAAAATCCCTGTACTAGGTGGTTTGAGCAAAGGATTCTACCAGACCATCATAGAAGTGATAACTCCAATTCTCTTCAAACTATTCTAAAAAATATAAACAGAAGGAACAAAAGCACACTTATTCAATGAAGCTAGAATCACCTTGATACATAAAGTGCACAAAGACTGAACACAAAAAAGAGAATTTCAGACCTATCTCTCGTATGAACATCGATGCAAAAAATACTCAATAAAATACTTGCATACCAAATCTAAGAACACATAAAAGATATCCTCCACTATGAAGAAGTAGGCTTCATCCTAGGCATTCAAGGGTGGTTCAATGAATGGAAATCCATCAATTATATCTACCATATAAACACACTGAAGAATAAAAACCCCATTATCATCTCTGTAGATGCCAAAATAGCATTTTACAAAATCCAACACACATTCATTTTTTGCAGAGATCAGGGATACAAGGCACATATAAATCAACCCGACTGAAATCGCAGAGAAGGACAGGCTGCCCACTCTCTCTATATCTCTTCTACACAGGAATTGAAGACATAGCAAGAACATTAAAACAAGTAAAGCAACAGGATGAAGACAATACAGTATAGAAAGAAATATGTCAAAGGTTCACTTGTCCTAGATGACATGATAGTACATATAAGGGAGCCCACAATTCAACCAAAAAAATTCCTTCAACTGACAAACACCATCAACAAAGTGGCTGAATACAATTAACTCAAAATAATCAGAAAACCTCTTGTAAACCCAAGACACAAGGGCAGAGAAATGATGGAAACAAAACCCTTCACAAGAGACACTAATAAAATAGTACTTGGAGTGACTCTAACCCAGCAGGAGAAAGTCATCTTAAAAAAAATTAAATCTCTGAAGACAGAAATTGAAGGAGATATCAGAAAATGGAAAGATCACCTCTGCTCATGGAGCCACAGGATTAACATAGAGAAAATGGCCATTATGCCAACTACAGATTCAATGGAAAATGCCCAACAACATAGCAACACAATTCTTTTTTTTCAATGCAGTTTATTCAGGAACCTTGAACAATCATCAGACCCTGGGGAAAGCCAGCCCACAGCTTAAATAGCCTCTCGGTAGGCAACCCCAGCGTGCCACTTGGGCAATGCAGATAGGTCCACATACATGGAAGCAAGCTAGATCCTCACAGACATTGAAATAAAAATTATCAAATTCTTATGAAGAAACAAACAAACAACAACAACCAAAAAAAAAAAACAACAAAAAAACAAAGAACTTCCAAAATGATTCTGTGCAACAACAGCAACAACAGGGTATCTGGAGGTATTCCCATCCCTGATCTCAAGCTGTAGTACAGAGCAATAGAAATAAACACTGTTTGCTACTGGGATAGAAGCAGAAGGGTGGATCAATGGAACTGAATAGAAGACCCAGAAATAAACCCACATGCCTAAGAATACTTGATTTTTGAGAATGAGGCCAAAATCATTATTTAAAAAGACAGCATCTTCATCAAATTGTGCACTTCCTACTGGATATCTACCTGCAGAAAAGTGAAAATATATCCATATTTATCACCCTGCTCCAAACTAAAGTCCAAGTGAATCATAGACCTCAACAATACCCCAGATATTCTAATTCAGAAGAAAATGCTGGGAAGAGCATAGAGGTTACTGGCAGAGGAGACAACTTCCTGAAAAGAACACCAAAGGCACAGACCCTAAGAGCAACAATTAGTAAATGGTACCTCATGGAACTGAAAAGTTTCGTAAAGCAAAGCACTCTGTCATCCAAACAAAACAAGAGCCTATATATTGGGAAAGGATCTTCATCAAATCTATATCTGAAAGAAGGCTGCTATTCAGAATATATAAAGAACTGAAAGTCTAAAAGCAATGAATCAAGCATTCTAACAAAAAAATGGGTACTCAGCAAAATATATAATTTTCTGAAAAGAAATATAGAATGTTTGAGAAACACTTATAGAGATGCTTCTAACCATCCAGAGACATGCAAATTAATATGACCCTGAGATTTCGCCTTATCTCCATCAAAATGGCTAAAAGCAAAAATGCAAGTGACAAAACATGCTGGAGGTTATGGAAATGGGGTAACCCTGCTCCATTGCTGGTCAGAATGTAAACTTTTACAACCACTTTGGAAATCAATCTAGTAGGTTCTCAAACAATTATGAGTACTGCTTCCTCAAGAACCAGCTATCCCATTCCTACTCATATATCCAAAAGATGTTCAAGTACACAAGGACATTTGCTCACCCATATTAGTGGCAGCTTTATGCTTGATAGCCAGACCTGGAAGTAACTCTTTCTATCATAGGAGTAATGGATACAGAAATCATGGCACTTTTACAGAATGAATAGTATTCAACAATTAAAAAAAAAGGATATCATGAAAATTGCAGACAAATGGTGGGATCTAGAAAATATCATCCTGAGTGAAGTATTCCAGGTGTAGAAACACCCACAGAATATACTCCCTTACAAGTGAGATCCAGACCTGTAAAATGGGCTAAACATATGCAAATCTGTAAACCTAAATAAGATACACAAGACAGAGAACCCAGGGTACTATGACTAATTCTCACTTAGAAAAATCAATTGGATGGATATTGGTAATAGGAGAAAACAGGACAGGAAAAATAGGACAGGAGCCTACCACAAAGGGCCTCTGAAAGACTCTACCTATCAGTGTATCACAGCAGATGCTGAGACTCATAATCTTCAACAGAGTACAAGGAATCAGATGAAAGAAAAGGACCTTTCTCATTCAGTTAGGAGGCTCTAAGAGGTACCATTTTAACACTGCATCAGATCGTATGTTGGTGTAAAAGTGACTTGAGAGCATAGTCTTGTAAGTACCCTATGCCTTTAGTAATAATCACTTTGCTCCTTCCACACTCCCTTCTCCTGGGCTTTGACCGTGGGCACCAGATTAGCTAGCTCTCTTGACCATAAGGAAGTGGGTCCTCAGCATCCCTTCATTCAGAAAGTTTGGGTGTTTGGCCTGCTGCTGCATACAAAACTGAAAGGCAAAGCAGATTCAGGACTGGACATGTAGGCTGGAGGACATAAAATGCAAGTGCCTCCCTATAGCTTTACTATTTTTTTTAATTTTTTTTTATTTTTTATTTTTTTTTAAAAGTTACATTTTATTAACTCTGTATCCCAGCCGTGTCCCGATCCCTCATTCCCTCCCAGTCCCTCCCTCCCTCCCTCATCTCCACCGTGCCCCTTTCCAAGTCCACTGATGGGGGGACCTCCTCCCCATTTGATCCTGTTTTATCAGGTATCTTCAGGACTGGCTGCAAAGCCCTCCTCTGTGGCCTAACAGGACTGCTCCTCCCTTCGGGGGTGTGGAGACCAAAGAGCAAGTCATTGAGTTCCTGTTAGAAATAGTCCCTGTTCCCCGCACTTTGGGAAACCAATTGGTTACTGAGCTACCACAGGCTACATCTGAGTGGAGGTTCTACGTTATATCCATACATGGTCCTGGGTTGAATGTCAGTCTCAGAAAAGACCCTGTGCCCAGATATATTTGGTCCTTGTGGAGCTCCTATCCTTTCCCCATCAGACTAACTCCCCTTCTTTCTTATGATTCCCTGTTCTCTGCCAAAGGTTTGGTCATGAGTCTTTGCTTTGAAAACACTGCTAGTTAGAGTCTTTCAGATGTGCTCAGTAGACTCCTGTCATACGTTCAATGCACATCCCATCTGTCTTTCTAAATGAGGATTGATCATCTTACCCCATGTCCGCTCAATTGATTATCTTTTTTAGGTGTATAGATTTCATTATGTTTATCATATCTTATAGGTCTATATAAGTGAGTATATCCCATGTTTGTCTTTCTCCTTCTGGGATATTTCACTCAGAATGATCTTTTCTAGATCCCACCTTTTGCCTGCAAATTTCATGATTTCCTCCTTTTTGATTGCTGAGTAGTATGCCATTGTATAAAAATACCACAATTTCTGTACCCATTCCACTGTTGATGGACATCTGGGTTGTTTCCAGGTTCTGGCTACTACAAATAGAGCTGCTATAAACATGGTTGAGCAAGTGTCCTTTTTGTGTACTTGAACAAACTTTGGGAATATACATAGCAGTGGTATAGCTGGGTCTGGAGGAAGCACTATTCCTATTTGTCTTAGAAAGAGCCAGATAGCTTTCCAGAGTAGTTGTACCAGTTTACATTCCCACCAGCAGTGGAGGAGGGTTCCCCTTTCTCCACAACCTCTCCAGCATGTGTTGTCACTTGAGTTTTTCATCATGGCCATTCTGATGGGTGTAAGGTGATATCTCAGCGTCGTTTTGATTTGCATTTCCCTGATGGCTAATGAGGATGAGCATTTCTTTAAGTGTTTTTCTGCCATTCGATATTCCTCTGTCGAGAATTCTCTGTTTAGCTCTGTTCCCCATTTTTTAATTGGATTACTTGGATTGCTGCTTTTCAGCTTCTTTAGTTCTTTGTATATACTGGATATTAGTCCTCTGTCAGATAAAGGGTTAGTGAAGATTCTTTCCCAATCTGTAGGCAGTCGTTTTGTTTTGATGATGGTATCCTTTGCTTTACAGAAACTTTTCAGTTTCATGAGGTCCCATTTATTGATTGTTGCTCTTAGAGCCTGTGCTGTTGGTGTTCTGTTCAGGAAGTTGTCTCCTGTGCCAATGAGTTCTAGGCTTTTCCCCACTTTTTTTTCCAATTGATTTAGGGTATCTGGTTTTATGTTGAGGTTCTTGATCCACTTTGACTTTAGTTTTGTGCAGGGTGATAAATATGGATCTATTTTCATTTTTCTGCATGTAGATATCCAGTTGGTCCAGCACCATTTGTTGAAGATGCTGTCTTTTTTCCATTGAATGGAATTGGCTTCTTTGTCGAATATCGAGTATTCATAGGTGTGTGGGTATTTCTGGGTCTTCTATGCGGTTCCATTGATCCTCCTTTCTGTTTCTATGCCAATACCATGCAGTTATTATTACTGTTGCCCTGTAGTACAGCTTGAGATCAGGAATGGAGATACCTCCAGATGATCTGTTGTTGTATAGGATCGTTTTGGAGATTCTGGGTTTTTTGTTTCTCCATATGAAGCTGAGAATCTTTTTTTCAAGGTCTGTAAAGAATTGAGTTGGTATTTTGATGGGAATTGCATTGAATCTGTAGATTGCTTTTGGCAGTATGGCCATTTTCAAAATGTTAATCCTACCAATCCATGAGCACGGGAGATTTTTCCATCTTCTGATATCTTCTTCGATTTCTTTCTTCAGAGACTTGAAGTTTTTCTCAAACAGGTCTTTTACTTGCTTGGTTAGAGTCACACCAAGGTACTTTATGTTATTAGTGGCTATTGTGAAGGGTGTTGTTTCCCTAAATTCTTTCTCAGCCTTTTTGTCTTTGGTATATAGGAGGGCTTCTGATTTTTTTGAGTTGATTTTGTATCCTGTCACTTTGCTGAAGGTGTTTATCAGCTGGAGGAGTTCTCTGCTTGAATTTTTTGGGTCGCTATCATATCATCTGCAAATAGTGACACTTTCACCTCTTCCTTTCTGATTTGTATCCCCTTGATCCCCTTATTTGTCTTATTGCTCTGGCTAGGACTTCAATTACTATGTTGAAGAGATATGGGGACAATGGACAGCCTTGTCTTGTCCCTGATTTCAGTGGGATTGATTAAAGTTTCTCTCCATTGAGTTTGATGTTAGCTATAGGCTTGCTATATATTGCCTTTACTATGTTTAGGTATGTGCCTTGTATCCCTGATCTCTCCAAGACTTTAAACATGAATGGGTGTTGGACTTTGTCAAATGCTTTTTCGGCATCTAAGGAGATGTTCATGTGTTTTTTCTCCTTCAGTTTGTTTATGTAGTGGATTACATTGATGGATTTCCGTATGTTGAACCACCCTTGCATGCCTGGGATGAAGCCTACTTGGTCATGGTGGATGATATTTTTGATGTGTTCTTAGATTCGGTTTGCAAGTATTTTATTGAGTATTTTTGCGTCAATGTTCATAAGAGAGATAGGCCTGAAGTTCTCTTTTTTTGTTGGGTCTTTGTGTGGTTTAGGTATTAAGGTGACTGTGGCTTCATAGAATGAGTTTGGTAGTGTTCCTTCTGTTTCTATTTTGTGGAATAGCTTGAGGAGAATTGGAGTTAGCACTTCTTTGAAGGTCTTGTAGAATTCTGCACTGAAGCCATCTGGTCCAGGGCTTGTTTTGGAGGGGAGACTATTAATGACTGCCTCGATTTCCTTGGGAGATATAGGGCTATTCAGTCTTTCTACCTGATCTTGACTTAGTTTTAGTAGATGGAATCTTTCAAGAAAATTATCCATTTCATTTAGATTCTCAAATTTTGTGGCATATAGGCTTTTGTAGTATGACCTAATAATTGTTTGGATTTCCTCAATATCTGTGGTTATGTCCCCATTTTCATTTCTGATTTTGCTGATCTGGATAGTTTCTCTCTGCTTTTTAGTTAGTTTGGCAAAGGGTTTGTCTATCTTGTTGATTTTCTCAAAGAACCAGGTTTTTGTTTCATTGATTGTTTGGATAGTTTTATTTGTTTCTAGTTGATCGATTTCAGCCCTTACTTTGATTATTTCCAGCTGTCTGCTCCTCTTGGGTGTATCTGCTTCTTTTTTTTCTAGGGTTTTCAGTTGGGCCATTAAGTTGTTTGTATGTGATGTTACGAATTTCTTCTTGCAGGCATTAAGTGCTATAAATTTTCCTCTGAGCACTGCTTTCAATGTATCCCATAAATTTGGGTAGGTTGTGTCTTCCTTTTCATTGAATTCTAGGAATTCTTTAATTTCTTTCTTTATTTCTTCCTTAACCCAGCTGTCATTGAGTAGTAAGTTGTTCAGTTTCTATGTGCGTGTCGGCTTTTTGTTGTTTCTGTTGTTGTTGAGGTCGAGCTTTAGTCCATGGTGGTCAGATAGTATACAAGGGATTATTTCAATCCTTTTGTATCTGTTGAGGCTTGCTTTGTGGCCCACTATATGGTCTATTTTGGAAAAGGTTCCATGAGGTGCTGAAAAGGTGTACTCTTTTTTCAGTTTGGGTGAAATGATCTGTAGACGTCGATTAGGTCCATTTGATTTAGGGATTCTGTGAGTGCTTTTATTTCCCTATTTGGTGTCTGTCTAGTTGATCTGTCCCTTGGTGAGAGTGGAGTGTTGAAGTCTCCCACTATTAACGTATTAGGATCAATGTATGATTTAATCTTTAATAATGTTTCATTTACGAATGTTGATGCTCTTGTATTTGGGGCAAAGATATTCATGATTGTGATGTCCTCTTGGTGGATTTTTCCTTTGATGAGAATATAGTGGCCCTCCTTATCTTTTTTGATTAACTTGGGTTGAAAGTCTATTTTATTAGATATTAGGATGGCTACTCCAGCTTGTTTTCTGGAACCATTTGCTTGAAAAACAGTTTTCCAGCCCTTTACTCTGAGGTAGTGTTTGTCTTTGTTTCATAGGTGTGTTTCTTGGATGCAACAGAATGTTGGATCCTGTTTCCTTAACAATTCTGTTAGCCTTTGTCTTTTTATTGGTGAGTTGAGTCCACTGATATTGATAGATAATAGTGACCAATGCATGTTAGTTCCTTTTGTAATGGAGTCGATGATCTAACCCTGTTTCATTGCTTGTTTTCTTTTCATTTTTGTTGGGACATTATCTGTATGCCCTGTTTTCTTGGGTGAATTTGTTTTCATTGGATTGGAGTTTTCCTTCTAGTATCTTCTGTAGGGATGGTTTGCTGTGTAGATATTGCGTAAATTTAGTTTTGTCATGGAATATTTTGTTTTCTCCATCTATGTTGATTGAAAGCTTTGCAGGGTATAGTAGTCTGGGTTGACATTTGTGATCTCTTAGAGTCTCCATGATACTTGCCCAGGCCCTTCTAGCCTCATAGTTTCTGATGAGAAGTCCGGTGTGATTCTGATAGGTCTACCTTCATATGTTACTTGGCCTTTTTCCCTTGCTGCTTTTAATATCTTTTCTTTGTTCTGTAGATTTAGTGTTTTGACTATGATGTGACGTGATGTGTTTCTTTTCTGGTCTAGTCTATTTGGAATTCTGTAGGCCTCTTGTATATTTATGGACATCTCTTTCTTTAAGTTGGGAAAATTTTCTTCTATGATTTTTTTGAAAATATTTTCTGGTCCTTGGAGTCTGGAGTCTTCTTTTTCGTGAATTCCTATTATTCTTAGATTTTGTCTTTTCATAGCATCCTTGATTTCTTGGATATTTTGTGATTGGAACTTTTCTGATTTTACTTTTTCTTTGAGAGAAGTATCCATTTCTGCAAGTGTGTCTTCAGCTCCAGAGATTCTCTCTTCCATCTCTTGTATTCTGTTGGTGATGCTTACTTTTGTGGTTCCTGATCTTTTCTCCAAGTTCTCCAGCTCAAGGGTTTTCTCATTTTGTGTTTTCTTTATTGATTCTAATTCTGTTTTCATGCCTTGCACCATTTCTTTCATGTGTTTGAATTTGGATTCCTGTCTCTCTATGATGGCCTCTATTTCTTTTTTCATTTCCTTCTTATATGCCACTAATTTTTCCTCTACTTGTGTATCTATTTGTTTGGCTATGTTTCCCTGTGTTTCTTTAAGGATATTGTCTATTTCTTCTTTCTTTGTCTCCAATTGACTGGCCATCTCTTTGAAAGACTTGTTCCTTTCCTCCTTATGAGCCTCAAATAATTGGGCAAGCATGGCTTTAAAATCATTTTCCTGTGCTTCTTCTGAATTGGTGTAAATGCAAGCGTGTGTGCGCGCGTGTGTGTGTGTGTCTGTGTGTGTAAGTGTGCGTGGATGAGTTTCTCGAGGGACAGAGTGATGGCTAATGTTGAACCCTTGAGTGTGTGGGAGGGGCTCTGCACTGTATATGTCGCAGGCGCTAATGATGATCACTGCGCAATTTCTGGCATTAACTGACTTAGCTCCTCAATCAGGCGCACAGGGCAGGAACTTCAATGTCCCTAGTGCCCCTCTGTTTCCCAAAGTGGGTATGTGGGTGGGAGGGGGGTTCGATGCCTGGCTTCTGATTTAGAAGGACCCAGGATCTTGGGGACATCAGATTCTCAAGGGTGCACTCCCTTACAGGCAGCTCTCTTGGCAGAGATCTTGGTATCCTGGGCTCTCTGCTCTCTGGTTTGGCCCTGCTTCTTTGATGTGTTCTGTCAGTTCTGTGCTGCTCTCACTGCCAGGTTCTGAGGTCTTGCTGCAGCTGGAGATTTCAGGGTGGTCACTTCAGCAGGGATGGAGTAACCAGGCTCTCTGTTCTCTGGTTTGGCCCTGGTTAGTCTTAAACTGGAGGGCTGTGGTGCCCGGCAGTTCAGTGCTGCTCCTCTGCCACGTCCCGCTGTAACTGGAGACTGGGTTGCTAGTCCCAATGCTTTCTGGGAAGTCCTGGGATCTCTTCCTTGTGCTCTCCAAGCTTGGGAGGCCCAGCGCCTGGTGTGTCCAGGTTGTATGACGTTTCTGCCTGGTTTTGGTGAGTATATAGCGTATTCTCTGTCACTGTGGGATTGGATGGGCCGTACCATCAGTGATGGCGATCTTGAGGAGCTAGTATGGTGTCTAGCAGATTCGCGCCCTGGGAGGATGGTGCAGTGGCTGCGCGAATCTGGGACTCCGGGAAACGTACTTCTGGGTTTTGTCTGCTGCTAAAGTGCTTGGGGCTCCCTCTCAGTGGCTGTATACCCCAGTTAGGTCTGCGCTGAGAAAGATGAGTCCGCTGTGCTGCTGTACTGAAGAGGAAGGAGGTCTGGGGGAAGGGAGTGCAGCAAGAACAAAGGATCGTTTCTCTCCTTCTCCAAGCAAGTCTCCGGGTGACCGGAGGCCAAAATTTTCACCTCCTGCGATATTCCCTGGTGTTCAGAAAGCCTCGCTGTGGTTTTCCTGGGTTGGGGGTCCTTCCATTCTCCAACTCAGAAGATCAGGTATCCCACCGCTCAGAAACTGTGTGTGCTAGTCACCATCTTGGCTCCGCCCCTCCCTATAGCTTTACTTGACTCGTGAGGCCAATGGTCACTTGAATTTTGTGAGCTCTTCCCTCTGACAGATTCACAGATCTCAGAGAGTAGAGCTTCTCTTCTAACTGATTAATTCTTACCACTGCTTGCAGACAGTCATCTTTTGCAAGTACATTTGCTGCCCCTTGAGAAGGGTAATACCAATTTCCCTTTTTTTTTTTTCAAGTAACTTTTTAATTTTTTTTTTAATTTTTAATTTTATTTTACTCAATTTGCATCCTGGTCATAGTTCCCTCTCTCCACTCTTCCTTTAGTCCTTTCCTCTACCCTTGTCCCTGTTTCCCCTAACTGTGCTCCACTCTGACCCACCCACACCCATGTTCTTTCACTGAAGCATAAGAAGTAGAAAGAGGAATCGTCACTCAATTTCCTTATAGTCTAAATGTTCAGAAGTGTGGAGGAAGGCCAGAAAGCCTCAGCCCTGAGGATTAATTCTGAGTTTAAATCCCAGTAGGTACCGCCTCCAAGGCCTGGGACACCCTTTAGTGTCCACTAAACTCCATGGACTGGTCCTCCCGTAAAGTTGCCCCAACTTGAGTATGACCCCTCTCTCCAATGGGGCAAGTACTTGAGCAGCAATAAATATCTGGACTTTGCACCAAAGGGCATCATTCACCCAACTAGGCAAAAGTCCAGACTCTCAAAGCCATATGAAGGCTAGAAATTCCACAGAAAGTAAAGTCTTAGTGCAGAGAATCTGCAGCACCTGCAAGCTCTTCTAAAGAATTTAGAAACATATGTCCAAGAACTACATGAAGGAATTGAAAGAGATCAAGGAAAAGGAAGTTTCAAATCCTTTCAAGGTTCCAGAAAGAAGCAGTAAGCCACTGAACCGGGAAGGGGGCCATCTGCCTTAGAGTCTGCCTCTAGAGACTGGTCCCATTTATTTTGCCCATACCTGAGAAAGTGAAAAGAAACTGCAATAGCCACAACTCCTCCACAGAAGAATCTCATACTTTCCATACCTTTCCAACAGCCCATCAAATGTTTCACATCTGGGCAAGCAGCTGTGAAATGTTGCCAATGTACTCCTGGACAATCCATATTAACCCAAGAAGACCCAGGGCTCATTGGGTATACCCCACTACATCTAGAAATTTCAACATCTGCCTTGGGAATTGAAGAAAATTCTTCACTGTCTGACACATTCTCTGTCAAGCACTCCATTAATTTCTTCCCCTAAGTACAAGTGTTCCATAATTTTCCAAATCTGACTTAGGACGTGAGGAATCTTCCCTATCTGCACCTGGGTCTGAGCAAAAGTCCACATGTGCACACAAACCTCTAGGACTTGTAATACAAGAGGACCTGACTTTTTCTGTAACTCCCAGAGCATCTAAAGACCCTTCTGCTTCCTATCTTCTTGCTGGCGAACATTTATCGCATTCACTGGCATCTCTAGGAAGATCAGCATCTATAAATTGTACCTAAGAACTTCACCATATGTCAGTAGATCTTGGAAACACTCACCATCTGCTTCAAGAAATCTGTGTTGTTTCAAATCTACCCACAGAACAATAAAAACTTGTAATCTCCCCAAAGAGTTCAGGAACCTTTTCCATCTTCACTAAAATATTCAGGAAATTTCCCCACCTCTGAGTTTAACTCAAGTATCCCATATTAGAAAAATAAATTTCAGGACATTCCCTATTTGAGATGGAGCGGATTTCAACACTCTTGGGAAGATGTTTTAGAGTCCAGGGTTTCCTGGGTCAACATTTGTATTCCTAGTATCCCTTGGTCAGATATGAATGGCCTTACAGCACATTGAGCATATGTAAGTGACTCTTTAATAAATACCAAAGTTTATAGAAAATGTCAAAGATTCTGAAGCCATGTGAACAATTGGTGAAAGACCTGGAAATTTATGCTGAGAGCAATTGTCCCAAAATTCCTTGGGTAAATGTCAAATTCCCTGCATTCCATTCCTGAGTTGATGGTTGTCCTAAAGTCAGTTGGGCAGGTGTAACCATTTTTCATATGCCATTTTTGTAAACAATCTACCAGAGAATCAGGTCCAGATAGCTTCATTCATAGAGACTCTTGGGAAGTTGGTGTAGGTTCTAGAAAATGTGGCAAATGACAAAAATTCTAGAAACTTATTTGAAGATGTGAGAGCTCTAGATCATTTTGACAGGACAGGGAAGCTTCACTACATTGTAGATGGTAGAAGCAAAACCTCCTAGAGATACTGAAGAAGATAGCAAATTTCTAACAGTCCGTGGGCTAGAATCAGCAGTTTTGAGTTCCCTATGGGGAGGTTGGGGCAGCAATTTAAATGGTCCTTTGATAAATTGACAAAATCCCACACTTTCCTGGGAATTCGACCTGAATCATTTATCATCATGAGTATATGGTAAAGGTGCCCTTCAAAGCAGGTGAATATTTCAAATCTCCTCAGGCAGATGTGCATGTCCTTTGATCTGGTTCAGATAGGGAAATATTCTGAGACAATGAGACAGGTAGAGATGCTCCTAAATCCATTTGCTCAGAGGAAGAAGATCCTAGAGTCACTGAAGGATATTGTGACATTCCCAAACTCCCTGCTGAATAGTTAGATATACCTATCATGCCACATGCACAGGTGGAAACTTGTAGAGGCCCCTTGGAAGACAGGACAGGTTTTATAGCTTCTTGAATTGCTAAGGAAATTCTTGAACTAACTTTAACAGATATGGAAATTCCCAAGTCCCTGAGGCAGATGATGTAGCGTCAAGAGTCCTTTGTCCTGATAAAGAGATTACTATGTTCCCTTTTGAAGTATTCGTAGATTCCTGAGCTATTGAAAAGATGCACCTGTATGTTGAACCTTTTGGAAAGATGGAAAACACCCAAGAGATGTTTTTGAAAAAAGAAAAGTTCCTGTAGCACCCTGTTCAGATAAAATAATTGACACATGAGCTTTGGAAGATGGCATAGATTCCAAAGAATGTGAAGCTGTCCTATCTGCTGGTTGAAAAATTTGGACAGACTGTAAAGAAACAAGAGGATCCTGGGTAGAAGAGTACCTTTTGTAGGTGTGGATAGACCAAAAGTGCCTTCTCTTGATATGGAAAATTCCAAAACACTTAGAGATGAAAGTAATTTTTCCTGCATAAAATGGTAAATTCCCTGAGAACTTCATATCTGCATGACCTACAGCAGTTTAGAGTTTTTTTGTTTATTTGTTTGTTTTTGTTTTTTGTTTTTTCTACACCTTGTGCAGATGATGAATATCCTGGAAGATCCCAGCATGTAAAAGTGCTTTTAGAGACCCTTGGATCAATTTCAGAGATCCTTCCTTTTGGCATGTTGGGGATAATCCTGAGAAAAGGGAGTAGTTGGTGTATGTGCAGATGTACTCTATGCAGAAGAGGACTGTGTGTGTCTATCTGGTGTGTGTGTGTTGGAGCTTTTGAATGCAACTTGGCAGATGGAAAGTGTCAGAGAGTCCTGTGTGTATATGTGGGCAGTCCCAGTTTGCCTTCTGTAGATAGACAAGAACCTGCAGTCCCTTGAGCTCAATGAGATTTTGCTTAACTTCCTATTTCTAAGGTCATAACTCTCAGAGGCTCTGCAGCACAAGTTTGATATACTGAAGTTGCTACACTTGATGAAGAAGGCTACAAATTCCCTTCTATAATTAGTGATTGTGTATAACACCTTGTGTTGATTGTTGTGTTTCTAGCACACTATTTAAAGATGACAGGGAATGTTGACTTCCTGTGGAAGATCTTGAAGGTTCCAAAAATCTGGGCAGATATCGTAATTCTAATGGATCAGAAGAGGTGAACACTGGTGCTGAATCACCTGGAGCAAGTGCTCTTTATGGCATGGGATAGATGGAGCCATTTCCATGTTTCCTCTGACATGTGACAATTGTCCATTTGTTTGGTTATGATGTGATGTTCCAGGTTGTTCGTAGAAGAATCTAAAGGATCACACTGTTCTTGGGGGATAAAAAGTGGACTCAGTGTGCTCTGTGAACATATGGATATTTCCTGTGGCCTACCTACTAGTAGAAAAATGGAGAAGTTTTTGGAACCTGAAACACATGTAGCATATATCCCAGTCCCCTGAGGAAAATGGCAAAGATCCTAGAATTTTGTTCAGATTGTGAAAGGTCAACAAATATTGGAAGAGATGATGGATGCTGATGAGGAAATGGGGGCTGATGAATAAGTTCTTTGAAGTATATAGGAAGAAGCACAGAGTTTTATAGCTCCTCAAGTTAAGAGCAAGACCCTTTTAGAGATAAAAGTAGTCCCAGAGGCTATGAGAGGAAAGGTACATGTTCCACATGGCCTTTTGCATCATGAGAGTTTCTCAATTTCCCTTTTGCAGATAAGGACATTTGCAGAGGACTTCTGTCAGAGGACAAAGACAATAAGCTGATCTGTGTATTTTGGTACACACCAGAGGTGCTGGAGTTGACTGTAAAGGTCTCATATCTAGTTCTGCAAATGGAGACTGTTTCAGTATAGCTAGTTAAGATGGAAATGCACATCAGGATCAACAACAGATAGAGAAGAACCTAGAATTCCTTGTGCAGATTTGCATTTTTAAAAGTCACTCCTGCTGGTAAGTGAGATCTCAAGTATGTTTGAACAGATTACAAAAATAGTGCGACTGTATCTGCTGATGAAGGAAGTCCTGAACATAGCCAGGAATGGATCTGAAACTTTCATTTGTACCTTTTGTTAATCCAGAATAATCTACAATGCTCTGGAAAGATGAAACTGTCAAGGAATGCTCAGAAAAGTTTTGCATGTTTTTAGTAGTTTTGGAGAAGATGTTGAATTTTGTAGGGACCCTTCATCAGATTGTGCTGTATGCTGCTTTGCTTGAGATGACATGGAAATTTTCAGAGGCCCCTGCACTGAGAGCAAAGTTGCTAGAGTCCCTGGGGTACACAGAAGATATTCCTGCACACTAGGTGACATGGTGAATGTTCTTCAAGCCATGGTGAAGAGAAGGCACATTCCTGAAATTTTTGGCTAGATAGAAAAGATCTGGTATGCCTTGTTGAAGATGATGATGTGGTAGTGTATTTTGGGGTGACGGGTAAATTTTCAGAGCCTCCAGGTGGCAGTTAAATATTTTGAATTATTTTGAGATGATGACACTGTTCTTACAGTCCCCAGCTCAGATGTGGCTAATTTTAGAGACACTTGGATGGATACAAACAGTCCCAGAGCCCCTCTCACAGACTAACAGGATCTTGGGATTCCTTGTGCCAATAAGGATATTCAAAGAGGCGTTGGATCAAATGGCAAAGACCTGAAAAGCACCTGGGAATTTTGGGTATACTCTTGAGGTCCTGGATTTGATGTCAAATGTCCCATAGCCTTCCCCACAGATATGGAGTACACTGATGTAGCTTCCACAGATAAGAAATGTCTCCCAGTGCCTTGGATGGATGGATATAATCCTAGAGAATCTAGGGAAGATTTGGACATTTTCAGGGTCTCTTCTGCTGATAGGTAATGTCCCACAAGCTCTTGACCAGATTGAGAGGAGGATGGAGTCAATTTGGCAAATGCAGATAGAAACTTACTCTCTGCAGCTGATGGGGATGTGCCTGCTGACTCTCATATATGTGGAGAATACTTGTGTTTTTCTGGAACTGCTGGATAAGGTGCTGAGATTTGTGGAGCCTTGTCATGCACAACAGCCTGGGATGACATGCAAAGTTTAACAATCACCTGGGTGGATTTTGAAGGTGCTAGAAAAACTTTGCCAGTTGGGAAAGATTGTGCAGATCCTTGGATTAATGCAAATCTTCCAGATTCAGTACATGATGATGGCAAAGCTGCTCTAGACACTGGATCAGATTGTGAAGATCCCACATCCTCCAGACATTTGCAAAATGGCCCAAGTACTCGGGATATGTTTTCATTGTCCACACCTCTTGTGGAATGTGCTGAATATCCTAGAGGGTTTTGGCATGATGAGAAAGAGCTATGCACAAGCAAAGTTCTCTCTGCATTTCAGGAAATTTCCTTAGGCTCTTGAGAAGATAGTAAAGGCTCTACGACCTCACAGGTATATAGGGGATGTTTTTGAGCACCTGGTGCAGGTGGAGAATTTTGCACCTCCTCTAGGGGGCGAAGAGTAAATATCCTTGAGATTGGTGGCTAGACATGAAATGTCCAGTAGCTCTTGGAAATTATACTGAATATTGTACAGTATGTTGTGTTAATGCAGAAAGTCTGTGACATTCCTGGGAAGAAGTCTTGTGTTTTAAAATATTTTGAGAAGATGGCCCAGTTTCAAAAGTGCCTACTTCAAGTGTGGACCATTTCAGAGAACTTGGGACTGATAATGAGCTTCTATACCAGATGGTGCATGTTTCAGCATTCTTTGCAGAGATAGAGAATCTATATAACACTTCTGAAAAGCAGAAGTTTTCGTAAGTCTCTGTTCAGATGGTAAATTTTCTAAAGTTGTCAGATCAGATATGGGATGCCCCAGACTCCCTTTAGGAGACAATATTTTTTTGGACCTTGTGTAGATGGCAACATTGCAGACTTAATATACACATGAGGAGCAGAACCTAGAGCTTCATGGTGCATGCTGATGGTGCTACAATCCCCTAAACTGATATAGACTTTTCCAGATTATCTTCTTCTGAATGAAATTTGATCCCTTTCCTTTGGCTAGAGGTCATAATTTATAGTGAATCTTGTGCCAGTGGCAACATTTCAAGAGCCCTTTTTTTTAGGTCGCATAGGTGCTAAATTTAGGGAAGTGTCTGAAGTCACTGGAAATAATGGAGAATGCAGCAGAGACTGTGGAGCAGAATGAGACATTACTGATTTCCCTGAAAGAGATAATTCTTCCACAGGCATTACCACAATTTTCAAATACCCATGACCCTTTTTGGAAAATGGGTGAAGTTCCACTCCAAAACAGGATTATTCAGAATGTACTAGAGACTCTTGGTTAGATGCTGTAAGATCCAAAATCCCTTGAGAGCATATGGAGAGTTTCAGAGGCCATCTGGCAGGAACTAAATGTTCTACATCTCCTGGTCCAGGTTGAGAAGGCTCCAGAACTGATGATTTCTATCCACACCTTTGTGGTGAGGACCTAGTTCTTAATTGATTTGGCTGACATAGAATGTTTTACTGCCTGTTCTATAGAGGACAAATATTTAAGATCTCTCTGGGAAAATTTCAATGGCCTTGATATTCCTGGTGTTAATCTGGGAAGTTCTACAACCTCTAGGGTGGGTGGAAAAAAACACAGAGTTTCATGGGCAGATAAGAAAGATTTCACAGTCTCCTTTGTAGGTCGCAAAGAGCCTGGAGGCTATGGGAAAGCTACAGAAGAACTAGCCCCTGGTGAAGATACTGGTTCTTTTGTATTTTGTAAGGAACAGAACAAAGATTCTTCAGTTTCCTGTTTACAATGACAAGGTCTGAAGGTATCTGTGATAGATGACTACAGTTCACTTAATAACCTGCTTCAACGAAAAGACTCCAGGGCACTTAAAAACAGGCTTGCAACCAAATTACTCCAAAGCACTTAAAAACCCGCTTGCAACGAAAAGACTCCAGAGCACTTAAAAACCCGCTTGCCACAAAATGACTCCAGAGCCCTTAAAAACCCCCTTCCAATGAAAAGACTCCAGAGCACTTAAAAACCCGCTTGCAATGAAATGACTCCAGAGCACTTAAAAACCCTCTTGCAAAAAAATGACAACAGAGCACTTAAAATATCCGCTTCCAACGAAATAACTCCAGGTCACTTAATAACCCGCTTTCAAAGAAAAGTCTCCAGATCACTTAAAAACCCACTTGCAATGAAATGACTCCAGAGCACTAAAAAACCCATTTCCAGTGAAATGTCTGAGAAGTATGAAAAAACCCGCTTGCAATGAAATGACTCCAGAGCACTTAAAAACCTGCTTGCAACGAAATGACTCCAGAGCACTTAAAAAAGCCGCTGAATGAGGTACTTGACCTTGGGCAGACAGAGAAATTTAACTAGCCTTCTCACTACTATTATTTTTGTAATACAGGATATTTCAGTTCCACCGGTAGGTAGGGCCAATGTCCTGAATATTCTAGTGAAGATGGAAAAGGTTCCTGAACTCTTTGGGGAGATTGAAAGCTTGTATTGTTCCATGGGTAGATTGGAAACAACACAGATTTCTTAGGGCAGATGGTGAGTGTTTTCAAGATGTACAGACATATGGTGAAGTTTTTAGGTACATATTATTAGATGCTGAAATTACTGGAGAGGCTAAAGAATGTGATAAATGTTATCCAGCTAGAAGTTAGGAAGCAGAAGGGTCTTTAGCTGCTCTGGAAGATACAGGAAATATCAGGTCCCCTAGTGGTTGGTACAAGTCCTAGAGGTTTGTGTGCACATATGGACATTACCTCAGACCCATGTGCAGATAGGTAAGATTCCTCAGGTCCTAAGGCAGATTTGGAAAGTGATTGAACACTTTTAGTTAGGGGAAAAAGTACTGGGTTGCTTGACAGAGGTGAAGAATTTTCTTGAATTCTCAAGGCAGATGTTGAAATTTCTAGACATTGTGGGGTAGACACAATAGGCCCTGGGGCATCTTGGGATGATATGGATTGTTCAGGAGGCCCTTGAGTACATTTGCAACCTTTCACAGCTGCTTGCCCAGATTTCAGTCCCTTGATGGGCTTGTGCAAAGTATGGAAGGTGTGAGATTCTCCTATGAATGAGTGGTGGCTATTGCAGTTTCTTTTGAAGGAGAAGAAGAGAAATTCAACCTTTTGTTAAAAGACAGGATGTTGAAAGTGTCTTCCTTGGCTGGAAAGTTATGTAGTCCACTTGTTCTGAAGGATCAACTCTTAACCTCTTTTTAGTGAAAATGACATATCTGGGGCCTACTTGGGAAGAGGGTGGGTACCTAATTTCTGCCCCTTAAAAAAGCTATTCACAAAATACTGTGTTTTGATAAGGTAGATCTTAGGGAAGCTCCCTCAGATGGGGAAAATTTTGAGGTGTCTTGGGCATATATGCAAGCATGACTGTGGCTTCACAATGAGGGGAACTTAATAGAGCTTCCTGTGTAGGCTTGGCCTTTCCTATAATTACATGGGCACATGTGAGAGGTCTAAGAGGCTTGTGCACAGGTAGTGATTTTATTAGACCTCCTTGATTACTTGTGGAAGTTCCAAGAACAATTTCTTCAGATGAGGAACAAGGTGATAACTTTTGATTAGAGGTGTCAGGTTCCAGAACTAGCTGGAAAGAAAAAAAAAAAATTCCAATGACCCTATGGCACATAAGGTAGAATTCAGATTTTGGAGTATGTGCAGGGGTGGTGGAGAAGGTTATGGGCTTGTGGAATGCATGGCATCCCTTTGGAGAGATGGGGAAGAGTGTACAGCATTTTCTGTATTTGTGAGAGATTTCTGATTCTCTTGGGGATATAGGGAATTTCCCACAGGCTCCTGTGAATTTTGGGAAGCTCATGTGGATTTGTGCTCTGCTAGAATCTAAGTATCCCCTTCTGTAGATATGCAGGATGCTGTAGTATAACCTTGTGAACACCTCTCAGTTCCCCTAGCCCATTTATCAAGATTGGGCATATCCAAAACTGTGTGTGTAAACAGACTATGTCCTAAAACATCTTTTGTAGATGTGCCACATCCAAAGGCACTGCTGAATAGGGGGACTTGGCATGATCCCCTTTTGTAAATATATCCTGTCCCACAGTCCCTTTCTGAGATTGGGTAGTACTCAGAGGGTCTGGGATAGTTATATATATATATATATATATATATATATATATATATATATATAACTCCTAGTAAATCTGGTGTATATTTAGAATTTCCATGAGCCTGTCTGACATTTGCAAAGATTTCTATTGACTTCTTAGGTGGTCAGGAAGGTTGGATTTTATTAGCCCCCTGAGAGATGTGGAACCTACAAGGCTCTCTTGGAGTTTTGTGGCATATATTTCTATGTTTTGGGAGTGCTGACAAGTCCAGATGGACCTTTTGTCTTGTGGGCAATAGTTGGAGACCTTTTGGTGTGATAGGGAACATGTGGATTCCCCTTGCTCAGAGGGACCGTTTCTCAATATCCTCCTTGAATAGAAATGCCCATTCTGCCTTTTCACAGATGATTTTTTGAATCTCCACTCATGGGGAAGCACAGGTTTGAGAATATTCCTTTGACACTTTTCTGTAGATGTGGACAATCTTAGACCAGACTTTACAGAATGGGATGGACTCAGAACCACTGGGGGAGATGGTGACACTGATAGATCTGGTTTTGTTGAAACCAGATCTTATTGAAAGAACAAGATTTGCTTGTGCAGATTCAGGAAATCCTCCCACCTCCTGTATATGTGTGGAACTCTCAAGAGCCCCTTCTGAGGAGTGCAAAGGTCATTAATCTGGTGATTTACATGGTGGAATTTTTATTTCTGCTTGTGAATGTTTGAGCAATGATGGTCTCCTTTGCATTGCTGTTCTTGGGTTTAGGCCCTTTTGGTATGCTAGAGAAACTCTCAGAACATTCTTTGATGTTGGAATTCTTTTAATGCCCTTTTGGTTTAATTGGGAAATTATGACACCCCCTTGGTCAGCAGGGTCAGGACCAAAGTTCATTTTACCAGAAGTGAATTGCATAGTGTCTGTTTTAGGAGAGAAAAGACATATTTGGAAGTATTCCTGAGAGGAACCACTGTTCTGATCCCCCTTGAGATATGTCAAGGGTGTTAAATATTCTTGAATAGATGTGGAAAATGGGGATAATGATAAATCAATGAGATGCCCTTTTAGAGAAGTCTTGGAGCATTCTTTCTCTAATGGGGCCCATTGGAGTTCTGTTTGATGATACTGTTCTTGTCTAAAAACCTTTTGGGGAGATTTTGAAAAATTGGAGACTGCTTGGGTAGAGGATGCTCTTTTGAATCCCCCTCTAGAAGAGGAGGCATGTACGTATTTCCGTCCAGCACAAGAGGAAGTTGTTTTTTTTTTTTTAATTTCTGGGCAGATTTGAAATGCCCCTGAGCCCCATGATCAGATTTGGTTAGTCCCAGATCTCCTTTGGTGGTTATGGACAATCCCTGAGCCTCATGGAAAAAGGAGCAATATCCCAGAGCCCCTTGGTTATATAGGGAAGGCTTTAGGGAAACTTGAATATGTGGGGAGATTATCAGTCCATGCTGATCAGCAGAACAATACGCAGAAGATTGCACAGCCAATGAGTCCACAGATTCTTCTACATCAGAAGACCAAGCCAATCTTCTTTCCACCCTTTCAGGCATGTGCAAAATAGATGAGACCATTCTCTTTTTGGTGGCATTATCTAAGGCACATGGACCTGTTTCCCTGCTCAGTGGCTTACTACTGCATTCTGGAAACCTGAAAGGATTTGGAACTTCATTTTGCTTGATCTTTTTCAATTCCTTCATGTAGTTCTGGGACGTTTTACTGTCTAAAGCCTTTAGAAGAGCTTTGATGTGTTGCAGGCTCTCTGACCTAAGAGTTTCCATTTTACGGAATTTCTGGCCTTTATATGGCTTTTAGCAGATGGACTTGTGCCTAGTTGGGTGAATGATGCCCTTTGGTGCAAAGTCCAGTTGTTGGTTGCTGCTCAAGTACTTTTCCCATTGGAATAAGGGGTCATACTCAAATTGGGGTAACCTTATGGAGTACCAGACCACGGAGTTTAGTGGACACTAAAGTATGTCCTAGGCCTTGGAGGCTGGGTTACTGGGATTTAAATTCAGAATTGAACATCAGGGCTGAGACTTTCTGGCCTTTTTCCATACTTCTGATCAAATAGACTATAAGGAAATTGAGTGACCATTCCTCTTACTACTTCTTATGCTACTGTGAAAGAACATATGTGTGGGTGGTTCAGAGTGGAGCACAGTTAGGGGAAACAGAGAAAGGTAGAGGAGAGGGCGAAAGAAAGAGAGAAGAGAGGGAACTCTGACAGGGATGCAAATTGAGTAAAATAAAATTAAAAATAAAACAACTTCAAAATGTTACTTGAGAAAGAATAGGGAAATTGTTACTACCCCTCGCAAGGGGCAGCGAATGTAGTTGCCAAAGATGACTGTCTGCAAGCAGTGGTAAGCATTAATCAGTTAGAAGAACAGCTCTACTCTCTGAGATCTGTAAATATGTCTGAGGGAACAGCTCACAGAATTCAAGTGACCACTGGCCTCACCATTAAGGTAAAGCTCGAGGGAAGCACTTACATTGTGTGTCCTCCTGACTGCACATGCCAGTCCTTTCTCTGCCTCGCCTGGCGGTTTTCTATGCAGCAGGAGGACAACCATGCAAGCTCTCTGAATAAAGGGACACTGAGGACCCACTTACGTATGGTCAAGAGAGCTAGCTAATCTGGTGCCCACAGTCACAGTCCAGGAGAAGGGATTGTGGAAGGAGAAAAGGGATTAGTAATGGCACAGGGTGCTTACAAGACTATGCTCTCAAGTCACTTTTACACCAACACATGATCTGGTGCAGTGTTGAACTGGGACCTCTTAGAGCCTCCTAACTGAATGAGAAAGGTCCTTTTCTTTCATATGATTCCCTGTACTCTGCTGAAGATCGGTTATGATTCTCAGCATTTGCTTTGATACACTGATAGGTAGAGTCTTTCAGAGGCCTTTTGTGGTAGGCTCCAGTTCTGTTACTTGTTTTCTTCTATTTCCAATTTCCATCCCATTGTTTTTTCTAAGTGAGAATAGATCATAGCACCCTGGGTCTCTTTCTTGTTGATCTTATTTATGTTTACAGATTTGAGTCTGTTTATCCTATCATATAGCTCTAGTTTTCACTATAAAGTGAGTATATCCTCTGTGTGTTTCTTCTCCTGGAATACTTCACACAGGATGATCTTTTCTAGATCCCACAATTTGTCTGCAAATTTCATGATTTCCTTTTGTTTAATTGTTGAATACTATTCATTCTGTAAAAGTGCCACAATTTCTGTATGCATTCATCCTTTGATAGATATCTGGGTTACTTCCAGGTCTGGCTATCACACATAAAGCTGCCACAAATATGGTTAAGAAAATGTCCTTGTGTACTTGAACATTTTTTTGGATATATGCCTAGGAATGGGATAGCTGGTTCTTGAGGAAGCAGTACTCCTAATTGTTTGAGAACCTGCCAGATTGATTTTCAAAGTGCTTATAAAAGTTTACATATCGACCAGCAATAGAGCAGGGTTCTCCCATTTCCATAACCTCCAGCATGTTTTGTCACTTGAGATTTTGCTCTTAGCCATTCCAATGGAGATAAGGTGAAATGTCAGGGTCATTTTGATTTGCATCTCAGGAGGCTTAGGACATCTCTGTAAGTGTTTCTCAATCATTCTTTATTCCTCTTTAGAAAAATTTTCTGTTTTGCTGAGTACCCATTTTTTTATTAGATTTCTTGATTTATTGCTTTTTTACTTCTACAGTTCTTTATATATTCTAAATAGCAGCCTTCTGTTGGATATAGATATGGTGAAGATCCTTTCCAAATATGTAGGCTCTTGTTTTGTTTGAACAACAGTATGCTTTGCTTTACAAATCTTTTCAGATCCATGAGGTACCATTTACTAATTGTTGCTCTTAGTGTTTGTGACTTTGGTGTTATGTTCAGGAAGTTGTCTCCTGAGTCAACAAGCTCTATGTTCTTACCAGCACATTCTTCTGACTTAGAGTATCTGAGGTGTTGTTGAAGTCTTTGTTCCACTTGGACTTTAGTTTGGGGCAGGATGATAAATATGAATATATTTTCATTTTGCTGAAGGTAGACATCCAGTAGGAGCTGCACAATTTGGTGAAGATGCTGTCTTTATTTATCTAATGGTTTTGTCTTCTTTCAAATATATCAAGTATTCTTAGATGTATGGATTTATTTCTGGGTCTTCTTTTCAGATCCATTGATCCACCCTTCAGCTTCTATGGCAATACCAGGCAGTGTTGATTTCTATTTCTGTGTACTACAGCTTGAGATCAGGAATGCTGATACATCCAGATGACCTTTTGTTACACAGAATCATTTTGGAAATTCTTTTTTGTTGTTGTTGTTTGTTTGTTTGTTTCTCCATAGGAATTTGATGATTTTTATTTCAATGTCTGTAAAGAATTGTGTTGTTTGATGGGAATTTGCCTTTGAATTTGGAGTTGTCAGAATGGCTACTTTCTCTATATTAATCCTGTGGATCCATGAGCATGGGAGATCTTTCCATCTTCTGATATCTCCTTCAATTTCTGTCTTCAGAGATTTTAATTATTTTTAACAGTATTTTCTCCTGCTGGGTTAGAGTCACCCTAAATACTATTTTATTAGTGGCTCTTGTGAAGGGTTTTGTTTCCATCATTTCTTTCTCAGCCCTTGTGTCTTGGGTGTACAAGAGGGTTTCTGATTATTTTGAGTTAATTTTGTATTCAGCCACTTTGCTGAAGGTGTTTGTCAGCTGAAGGAGTTCTTTGGTTAAATATTGGGGGTCACTCAGATGTACTATCATATCATCTGTGAAGAGTGAACCTTTGACATATTTCTTTCTGTACTGTATCCTCTTGATCTTATTGCTTTACTTGTTTTAATGTTCTTGCTAAGACTTGAATACTGTGTTGAAATGACATGGAGAGAGTGGGAAGCCTGTCCTTTTCTGTGATTTCAGTGGAGTTGATTTATATTTCTCTCCGTTGAATTTGAGGATGGCTATATGTGCCTTGTATTGCTGATCTCTCCAAGAATGAATGGGATTTTGAATTTGTCAAATATTACTTTGGCATCTACAGAGATGATCATCTGGTTTTCCTTCTTCAGATTGTTTATATGCTGGATTTCATTGATGGAATTACATTTATTGAACTACCCTTCAATGCCTGGAACGATGTCTACTTGGTCATGGTGGAGGATATCTTTTATGTGTTCTTGGATTTGGTTTGCAAGTATTTTATTGAGTATTTTTTGCATCAATGTTCATAAGAGAGAAAGGTCTGAAATTCTCTTTTTTCATTCAGTCTTTGTGTGCTTTACATATCAAGGTGACTTCACTGAATGAGTTTGGTTATGTTTCTTCTTTTAACATTTCATGGAATAGTTTGAAGAGAATTGGAGTTACCACTTCTATTAAGGTCTGGTTGAATCATGTGCTCAAACCATCTGGTCCAGGGATTTTTTGTTTTGTTTTGCTTTTTGAGCGAGAGAAATGATGACTTCTTCAATTGATTTGGGGGATATGCAGTTATTAAATCATCCTACCTGACCTTGACTAAAATTTGATATAGGGAATTTATGAAGAAAATTGTACATTAAGTTTTGATTTTCAATTTTAATGGCATATAGGCTTTAGTTGTATGACCTAAATATGGTTGAGATTTTCTCCAGGTCTGTAGTTATGTCCCCTTCTCATTTCTGATTTGCTCAATTTCACAGTTTCTCTCAGCCATATAGTTAATTTGTATAAGGGTTTCACTATCTTGTTGATAGACAAAGACCAGCTCTTGATTTCATTGATTATTTGAATAGTTTTCTATTGATTGATTTCAGCCCCGAATTTAATTATTTCCAGCTTCGCCTTCTTCTTCTTCTTCTTCTTCTTCTTCTTCTTCTTCTTCTTCTTCTTCTTCTTCTTCTTCTTCTTCTTCTTCTTCTTCTTTTTCTTCTTCTTCTTCTTTTTCTTCTTCTTCTTCTTCTTCTTCTTCTTCTTCTTCTTCTTCTTCTTCTTCTTCTTCTTCTTCTTCTTCTTCTTCCTCTTCTTCTTCTTCTTCAGTTGGGCCATTAAGTATCTTGTATGAGATGTTATAAATTTCTCCTTGAAATTAATTAGTGCTGTGGATTTTCCTCTGAACTCAGCATTCATTGTGTTCCATACATTTGGGTATATTTTGCCTCATTTCCTTTGAATTCTAGATAGCAATTAATTTCTTTTTTTCTTCCTTAACCAGCCTGTCATTGAGTAGGAAATTGATCAATTTCCATGAGTATGTAGGCTTTTTGCTATTTCAATTGTTGTTGAGGTCCATCTTTAGTTGATGTTGGTCAAATAGAGTCCAGGGTATTATTTCAATCTTCTTGTACTTGTTGAGGCTTGGTTTGTGACCAATTATATGGTCTCTTTTGGAGAAGGTTCCATGAAGTATGGAAAAGAAGATGTTCTCTTTTGAGTTTGGGTGAAAAGTTCTGCAGACATCTGTTAGTTCCGTTTATATTAGTGCCTCTACTTGCCTTTATTTCCCTATTTACCTACTGTCTAGATGATCTGTTCTTTGGTCAGAGTGAGGTGTTCAAGTCTCCCATTATTAGGTGGTGCTATGGATGTGTGATTTTTATCTTTAATACTATTTCATTTACCAATGTAAGCACTTTTGTGTTTGGAGCATAGATGTTCAGAATTGTGATGTTCTCGTGGTAGATTTTTCTTTTGATGGGAATGCAGTTCCCCTCTTCATTATTTTTGAATACTTTTGGTGGCAAGTCTATTTTATTAGCTATTAGCAGGGCTATGCCCATTTATTTTTGGGTATCATTTGCTTGAAAAAATATTTTCTAGCCCTTTATTCTGACCTAGTATTTATATTTCTTGCAGAGATGTGTTTCTTGGATGCACAAGAATGTTGAATGTGTTTTGTACCCCCATTCTGTTAGGCTGTGTCTTTTTATTGGAGCATTGATGACATTGATGTTGATAGATAATAGTGAGGAATGAATGTTTGTTTTTTTTTTTATTGTGGAGTTGGTGCTCTTACTGTGATTCATTGCTTTTTTTCTATTATTATTATTATTATTATTATTATTATTGTAGAAAATTATCTGTGCCCTCTGTTTTCTTTGGAATAGCTGTTTTATTTGGATAGGAGTTTTACTTCTGGGCTCTCATGTAGGACTACTTTACTATGTGAAAAATTACTTAATTTTAGTTTTGTCAAGGCATATTTCGATTTCTGTGTCTATGTTGATTGAAGGCATCTCTAGAGATTTAGACTTTTGACTAGGATGTGAGCTCAGGAATTTCTATTCTGATCTAATCTATTGGGTGTTCAATAGGCCTCATGTACGTTTATGGACATCTGTTTCTTTATGTTGGAAAATTGTCTTTCTGATTTTCTTGAAGATATTTTCTGGACCTTGGATCCCGGACTCTTCCTTTTTTAACAATTCCTATTATTCTTAGATTCACTGTGTCTTTCATTTCTTGGACTTTTTATGTTTGGGACTTTTCCAATGTTCTTTATCTTTTGAGGGAAGTATCAATTTCTGAAAGTGTATCTTCAGGAACAGATATTCTCTCTTCCATCTCTTGTTATTCTGTTGGTGATATTTTCCTTGTGGTTCCTGATGTTTTCTGTAAGTTCTGCAATTCCAGGGTTTCGCTGTTTGTGTTTTCTTTACTGATTTTAATTTATTTTTATGCCTGGCACAATTTCCTTCATCTGTGTGAATGAAGCTTCCAGTCTCTGAATGATGGGCTGTATTTTTTTTTGTCCTTATATTCTCTATATACCACTAATTGTGTATATTCTCTATATACCACTTGTGTCTCTACTTAATGTTCTTTATTTGGATTTTTTATTTTGTTTTGTTTCAGAGCATTGTTCATTTCCCCTTCATTTGCTTCCATCTCTGTGGCAATATTTTTTTAAGAAATTTGTTTGTTTCCTATTTATGTGTCTCTAATAACGGGAGACACATATCTTTAAATACAGTTTCCTGTATTATTGATGAGTTGGAGTATCCATTGATTAGGTGGGATTGCTAGTAAATCGATGATATCCTGATTTCTGTTGGATGTGATCTTTCGCAGAACTCTGGCTATTTGCTTAGCTGTAAATTTCAGTTTGTTCTGGGATTCTGCAGTTCACACTGGTGCCATCTATCTCTGGTGCCTGGAATTATTCAGGAAGATGAGAGAGGTCCAGGGCTTTAAGCATCAGCTGTATCAATGGGTCGAATTGTCCAAGGGCACAGAAAAATGAATATGAAAAAGCATCTGAATGGAATTGAGCCCTGTGGTACAGAGTGCTAGAATTGTAGAGGACCTCAGTGTGAGGCAGGGACTCCTTGAAGGCACTGAAGGGATCTCAGGCACTAAAGTTATTGCAAGTTCTGGTGATGCTACCAGATGTAAATTCCTTGTGTCCTACTGGCTACTTGTAAGTGTATCTAACTGAGATCTAGGATTTATTTCCCAAAACTCCACTGGTAGATACACAGACAAGGGGCTTCAATGTCTCAAGAAAAACTATGTTTCCCACAGTGGATGTGTGCGTTGGAAGGATATAATGACAGGCTGCTAGCTTAGAGACACCAGGATCTTGGCTACTGTGGAATTTTAAGGGTGCATTCACTCTCTAGCAGGTCAAATTTTAAGGCACATTGGTTCCTCCTATTCTCTACTGGGTGAAATGTGGCAGAATGAACTCAGTCAGCTCTGTGGTGCTGCAGCCACTGAATTAGAAAGTATAGCTAGAACTGCAGAACTGGAATGTACAGGTATCTATTAGGAAGTCCTCAGACATAGGTGGCCTCGTGCCTTGTGTATCTGTGTAGTTCTGTAGTTGTGATGGACTTTCGTGGCTATACATCTGGCTCTTTGTCAGGAGGGATTGCCACTATGCACTCACTGGCTGGGAGGCCCTGAAGAATCCATGTGGCCACTCTCAGACATGAGGTCCATGAGGATTGTACTGTGGATGTGGAACCAGCAGTCAGGTAGAGTTGGAAGCTGACACCAAGGAACCTGGAGCCCCAACTCTGCTGTTCTTAGTATCCAGACAGGGAGTCTCACTGATGCTGTGGGTATGCTATCCCAAAGGAGGAAGAAGACATGTACAACGGAAATCATCCTCTCTCTTCCCAGGGAAATCCCCACCTGATGTGAATCTAAATATTCTCTGTTCCTGTGAAGTCCCCTTTCTTTCAGGAAGCCACAATGTCAATTTTCTTCCTTCAATTGACCATCCCTCTCCAATTTCAGAGTTTAAAATCCTCTGCCTCTCAGAAACCTTGCATGCTGTTTGCCTTTATCTTGGATCCTATCCACAGTGTAAAAGTAAGGATACTGATGGAGATTTTAGTTTTCTAACTCATTTGGTTTGCTTGTTGCATGCTTTGCCAGGTTTCTTTCAGCAGTTTGTTTTCTGGATTTGACTTTGGTGATAATAAAAAATTGTGAGTGCACATTTGGCAGACTAAAAACATCTGATACATTCTTTATGGAAGCGTTTAAAACTCCAGCTCATTTTTGAGTGGGATCATTTGGAGTGAGTATGGGGCTGTATGTGAGTATCTGTGGACTGCAAGGTCAGAAGGGTTATATTCAAGACCCTATATTCACTTGGACATTCTGTCTATCTTTTGTTTTTAGAAAATACAACTTGCTTATTTACTCACTTACTTGATTATTTTGTTTGTTTGTTTGTTTGTTTGAGACAAAACAACAACAACAACAACAAAACATTGGTTTTCTCTATATAGCCTTGGCTTTTTTGGACAAAGTGTGAAGACCAGGCTGATCTCAAGCTGCACAAAGTCAGTCTTTGATTCACCTTGTCAGGCATGGGTAAAAAAAGATGAGGCTAGTCTCTTTTTGGTGGGAGGCTCTAAAGCAAATGGACTGGTTTCATTATTCATTTATTTACTTACTCCTACACTCAGCTTCTTTTTCCTTGGTCTCTTTCAGGTCCTTCATGGGATCTGGGCTCTTGTTGCTGACTGAGGTCTTTATGGACAAAATGAGATTTATCAGGCTCTCTGTAGTAAGATCTCTGGTTCTTTTGAATCCCTGGTCTTCATAAGGCTTTGAGTATCTGAACTTTGCTTAGTTGCATGAAGGATCCTGGGTAGTGAACCATAATGCACCCCCATTGCCTGCCAGGGTTTTGGGATTATAGGCCTGTTAAACAATGCAGCCTTCCCTGTCTATATTTTAGGGACTTTGGTTACTTGTTCCTCTATATTGTTGATTTTCCCAAAGAAACAACTCTCTTTGTCATTAACTCTTGATACTGTTCCTTGTTTCTTATTTATTTCAGTCTTCATTTTTTTTCTTTCTTGCCATCTATTCCTTTTGAGTGTTCCTCTTTCATTTTGTTTTAGAGCTCTCAGGTGTGCTGCTAAATTGCTGATATGAGAAGTTTGCATTTTTTTGTGTAAGTACTTTGTGTTACACACTTTCCTTTTAGTATCACCTTCATTGTGTCTCACAATTTTGGTAATGTTGTGGATTTGTTTTCATGTATTATAGAAAATCCTGTATTTATTTCTGCTATTCTTCAATAGAGAGAGTTCCCATGACTTCATAGGATTTCTGCTGTTTCACTTGATGAAATCCAGTTTTAATCCATGCTGGTGTGATAGGATATAGGGTGTTATTTCAATTTTCTTTTGTTTATTAAGACTTGTTTTGTGACTAAATATGTGGTTTGTTTTGTAAAATATTCCACAATGTGTTGAGAAGATTATTATTGTATATATCTGAAACCATCTATAGATATATTTGGTATCTTTGATTTCTAAGCCTGTTAGCTTCAGTAGTTGTCTTTAATTTATGGTCAGTAGAGCTGTTCATTGGTGAGGGTAGTATATTAAAATTTTGCAATCACAATGTGTAAGGAAATATGTGTTATTCAAGCTTTAATAATGTATATTTTACAAAAGTTGGTGCCATTGTGTTTGGGCTACAGATTTTATTCACTGAAACACCTTTATATTTTTTTTCTTTATTTCTTTTTTTTTTTTGTTTATTAACTGCTTATATCTTTTTCTTTTAAATAATTTTCCCTGAAGGATATTTTGTTGTCTACCAGAAAAGCTACAATAGCTTGCTTCTTATGTGAACTTGTTTGAAAAACTTTTTTCCAATTCTTTACTATGAGGTTAGGTTATCTTTGCTTTTGATATTTGTTTCATATATTCTGCAGAAGTATGGACCCTGTTTTCATTTCTATATTTTGCTCTTTGTTGTAATTATCATTATTTCCTTTCCCTCATATCAAATACTCTAAAGTTTCCCTTCAGACAGGGCCAGACATCCCAGTGATTTCAGCCAAATATCATATAACAAGTTACAATGAGACTATTCCAAATAACCTCATACCAAGTATGAACAAGAAACCCAGTAGTTAGAAAGGAGAACAAGCAACCAAATAGTAAGAAAGGTGTACCAAAAACAGGTAAAAGAGTCAGAGATTACTTGACCGTTCCTCTTTGGAGTCCCAAAATAACACTAAGCTACATACTGGTATCATATATTTAGACAACCTACCTCAAAACCATATTGGCTCCATTTTTGTTGCCCCAGTCTCTGTAAGTCTTGTTATTTCTATTATTGTTTATTGTTCCTTTGTTGTTTTATATTAAACTGTTCTATTTTTATTGTTTCTTTGAACATTTTTATTCATTTATTTACTTTATGACCTGATGCAAAATATGTAATAATAATACTTCAAGGGGACTATTCCACACCAAATATTTAGATCCACCTCTATTTGAATCTGTGTATTTGTCTAAATTCTATAGAGAATTACTAGATCTATTTATTCAAAAGGAAATATTGAGACATCATGGAACTTACCAATGTTTACTGGTCAACAAACCCATGCATTCCAAGACAGATTTTCTTAGCTGTTACTCCAGATGACTTTCTAATCTTCTTTCTTAGCTTTTCTTTTTGCCTGCTGTGTGCCCTTGGCATCACTGTACTCTTTCTATGAAACTCGCTTTTTCATTTTATCGGGATCTACCAAAACACAATAGCTATAATAGACACATTTCTCATTGTTTATTGAATTTCTTGGAACTCAGCCAACCTTCCTTTATCTGGATCATTAATTTTCACCTTGGGCTATATATGTTAGCAACAGTTACCAGCCCAAGCTCTGCTGATTGACCAAATAAGAGTCTCGAGGGTTGGGGTGGACATTTGTTTGTAAAGTGAAACAAAGCAAAGCAGCCACTTGTCAAGACCCTACCACTCCAAAGGCACATTGCCTGTTTTCCAAAAGTGGCTCTATGTGTTGCTTAGAGTAAAATTCCACTGCTGCCTGGCATCCTATCTGGCAACACCCTTGTTTTTTCTAAGCTTTGTAATTGGGTGGTAAAGCCCAGTGTGATGGAAATCTGCTCCATTTGAATGGGACACCCTTGGAAGTGAAAGATTCTGGTCAGGGGTAGGCACAGACAAAGTAGAGCTGCCAGGGATAGTATATGAAACATTTTCCCAAATGAACATGTGTTAATGGTTTCCTCCCCAATGAAGGGCAAGGAGATGTGGCTTACCTGGTGTACTTGTCTTGTTTGAGAGGTTTGTCTCGAGGGTCTGCTGGCTGACTACCAATAAGTGGTTTGGTGTCACATACATTGACTGGCAGGGAGGACCTGAGGGGTACTCTGAAATGCTCCTGGACATGCAAAACTGGGGTTTGCAACCTCATGCCTTGGACTCAAATGGCTGATACTACACCCCAGTTCCTAAAAAGGCTGGCACCACAGATCAAGGACCTGGAAGTTGGGTACAGCTGGAAGCCTCTCTTGAATATAAAGGAGTCCTGCTTCTGCTCTCTCATTCCCTTGCATTGAGTTTTATGCTAAGACTCTGGCACAGTGAGCTGGCTCTGCTGAGGAGGAGGGAGGCATGAAATGGGGAAGTGAATGAAGTTTGAATGTTTTCTACTCCTTGTCCTTAGCAAACTCAGCTGATCACCATAATCTAAATTGTGTCAGTTCAAATGATGTTACCTTTTGTTCAGGAAGACTTTCTGCAGATTTGCTTGCTTCACCTGCCCCTCTGCTCTTCAAATTCTGAGTTTCAGATACTCTGCTTCTCCGATAAGATGCAATCTATTTAGCACAATATTGCATTCTTCCTCCCATGAAGTGTCCTTTAAGGGGAATAAATTGTAGACTATGTTCTTCTAGGCAATAATCAGTAGCTGCTTTTAATCAGAAGGGAACACTGCCTTGCTTTTCATCAGAGATCCTGTCTGATGACTTCATTTTGTGTCTTAGGCAGCTAGGGGGTGAAGTGGTAAGATTGGTTCCGGAGCGAGCCAGCAGAGTCAAACAGTTTTTGAGTCGGGAGTGAGGATTAATATTGATTAAATAAAGACACAGCACACAGGAAAGTTTTTAAAGGTCCAGACTCGACAGCCACAGCAAAAGGCAGGCTGCTGCAGCAAGCAGCATGAGCAGCAAGTCTCAAGGCTCTGCCTCCTCCTCTGCCTTCAGCATACTGTTGGCCTGTCTTTTTATTGTAGAGTTTTTAAGCCAGAGTAGAAACATCTCAGAACAATGTTTATTTTCCATGAGGAGCCTGAGGAAGAGGTGTGACCCTCACAAGCTATCCCACCTGCTGTCACAAACAAAAGGAGATGGACTTGCAAGTTCTTCTCTGCCATTAGTAAAGGCCTGCTAAAAGCCATCTATCCACTGAGATTTAAATATCAAAGCAGGCCACTGGAGTCAAGGCTCTGGACATGTCCCCCTTTTTTATATTTTTAAAATTTGACCATAACTTAAGAGTTATGGAGCAGGAGATTGTGCCTGTCTTAGGTTGTTTCTCTAGAATGGTATATTTTTTATTCATGTTCCCATTTTTGCATCAATATTTGTACATGAATTTCCATACACCCCAGAGAAAACTTACCCATCTCTGACTACCAACCTCTGCTAGGATGGACACTGGGACTTGTGCAGATCAGATCAGCTTTGACACACAAAAAGGCCTTCAGGCAGATTTTAGTTGTCACTGATAGGAGTGCATTTCCTATCACAAGCCAAGTCCAAAGTAACACTCCAAAAGTGACTAGCATGTGACTCCCTGTGTAAATTACCAAGTCTGAGAAACATTTAGAGGAATCATAGTAAAAGGCTGTTGAGCAAACAGAACCATTTGAAAGCTTAACATCTCCAAACAGCAAAACAAAAGGAGAATTTACATAGGCAGTTACAGTGCCTCCCAAGAGTTCCTGAAGCAAGTCTGTTTTGCTCTGCTGAAAACCAGAGCCAGATTAAAGTTTCACAGTTAGTTCTCTTTTGATTTTGTTGAGGTTTGTCCTTATTAACAAAACAGTCAAGTCCAGTTTATTATATAAGAGGTTTCGCTGCATGAAGTCTTCTCCTAGGAACAGAATAAAGCAAGAGCAGGTTAGGAGCTCAGATCTAATGCAGCTTTTCAGTCTAGGTCAGGTCAGAATTTATGGTTGTCTGCAGTGGGAACATCTTCTTTCTGGGGAACAACTCCTGCAAACTGCACCAGGCTCTCTGGGATCCACCTGGCTCCCTCTGTGTCCTGTGGAAAAACACAAACACAAATCTTCCCCATATTAATACAGGGTTGGGGCCCTGCCATAATCCAGTAATTGGATCTTTCCATTTTACTTGGGCAAAATTATCTTTGGTATTAGAATTCCACAATCGATCAGCCTCAGAACGGCCTTGTATAACCACATTCAAAAAATTTAAAATAAATAGCATGATTAATATAATTATGTGGTGTTTGGGGATATAGCTCCCCCCTTTTTATTTTTTGCAATTGGTTTTTAAAAGACCCATGGGCTCGTCCCACAGTTCCCTGGCTCTGGGGGTTATATGGAATAACAGTTTTATGATTTATATTGATTTTTACACAAAAATGCTAAAAAGCTAGACTCCTATATCCCGATCCATTGTAAGATTTTATAACAGAAGAAATATCAATTGCAGTAAAACCCTTTAAGCAATGACTTATAATATGTTTGGTGGCTTCCCCTGTTAAGGGAGTTGCTATGACAAATCCTGAAAAAGTGTCAATTGTTACATGAACATATTTTAGTTTCCCAAATTTTGGGACATGAGTTACATCCATTTGCCACAAATGATTGGGAGTCAAACCTCTAGGATTGACACCATAATGAGGTACATTAAAATGTTTAGGGCAAGAGGAACATGATCTTACAATTTGTCTAGCGGCTTTTTTTGGTAATATTAAATTGTTTTTTTTTTAAGCTCTTGTTATTTTGATAATGTAATGTATGAGAATTTTGAGCCAATTCTTGTTGAGTTAATCCAACCAAATGTGTGGCTAGATCTGCTAAATCATTTCCTAAAGTTAAAGGTCCAGGAAGCCCTGAATGCGCTCTAATATGCCCTATGTAACAAGGCTGCACACAGCTCCAAATACTTTGTTGAATCTCTCTAAATAGATCTTGTATTTGTTTATTAGCTGTATTAACATATATTATAGTCTCTAGGACTTGTAAAGCTTTAACTATATAATGGCTATCCATGTAAAAGTTGAAAGAGGTAGAAGCCAAATTTTTAAAGACTGCAGCTATAGCTCATAATTCTACAACTTGAGCTGAGGCTGGCAAGGTTTGCAAAACAAAAGTTTGTCCCTCTAGTACATAAACAGCTTTTTCATTTGAAGATCCATCAGTGAATACTGTCAGAACTTGAGGTAATGGCTTTTGTTTAATTATTTTAGGAAATACAAAAGCATGCTCATTGGCAAATTGAAGTAATTTATCTTTTGGATAATGATTATCAATATGTACTAAATAATGAGCAAAAGCTATGACCCAACAATCTGCATTTCAAAATAAACAATCTACTTGCTGTTTGGTAAAAGGGACTCCAATTAAGGAGTGCTTTCTACCAAAATATTTACGAGATACTGTGCGAGCCATTTGAACTAAACCAAAAACTGCTTCATAATATGGTGTCAGAACTTGAACAGGAGACACAGGCAAGTGCAACCATAATAATGCTCCTTCTTGCCACAATACAGCAGTTGGAGTATGAACAGTAGCCAGAATATATGTACCCCATTCTTTTGAATAATCAATATATTGAGCATGCTGCTTTTCAATAGCTATTTTTATCTTTTGTAAAGCATCACAAGCTTCTTTGTTAAGTTTCCTTTTTGACAAAGGATCAGCCTCTACTTTTAAAATGTCAAAAAGTGGTTTCAGTTCTCTTGTTGTTAATTTTAAATGGGATCTTAGCCAATTAATATCACCTAACAAGTCTTGAAAATCATTTAAAGTTTTTAGGTTGTCTTAATTGAATTTTTTGAGGCATAATAGTCTGAGGATATAATTTATGTCACAAATACAAATAGGGTAGCTCTGTCTGCACCTTTTCTGGTGCAATCAATAAACCAAGATTCTTTAAGGCTTGTTTTAAGTGTGTGAAGGCACGTAATAAAATCCCTTCATTTTTATAAGCCAGTAAAATGTCATCCATATAATGAATAATATACACAGAAGAATATAGCTCTCTAAAGTTTTAAAAACTTAGGCTTCATCCCAGGCATGCAAGGGTGTTTCAACATATGGAAATCCATCAATGTAATCCACCAAATAAACAAACAGAAGGAGAAAAACCACATGATGATTTCCTTAGATGCTGAAAAAGCATTTGACCAAGTCCAACATCCATTCATGTTTAAAGTCTTGGAGAGATCAGGGATACAAGGCACATATCTCAACATAGTCAAGGCAATACACAGCAAACCTATATCCAACCAACATCAAACTCAATGCAGAGAAACTTACATCAATCCCACTGAAATCAGGGACAAGACAAGGGTATCCACTCTCTCCATACCTCTTCATCATAGTACTTGAAGTCCTAGCCAGAGCAACAAGATAATTATGGAGATCAAGGGGATACAAATCAGAAAGGAAGAGGTCAAAGTGTCACTATGAGCAGATGATATGATAGTATATATGAGCGACCCCAAAAATTCAACCAGAGAACTCCTCCAGCTGATAAACCCATTCAGCAAAGTGGCATGATACAAAATCAACTCAAAAAATCAGAAGCCCTCCTGTACACAAAAGACAAAGGGCTGAGAAAGAAATTAGGGAAACAACACCCTTCACAATAGCCACTAATAACATAAAGTACCTTGGGGTGACTCTAACCAAGCAAGTGAAAGACCTGTTTGAGAAAAACTTCAAGTCTCTAAAGAAAGAAATTGAAGAAGATCTCAGAAGATGGAAAGATCTCTTTGCTCATGGATTGGTAGGATTAACATTGTGAAAATGGCCATCCTGCCAAAAGCAATCTACAGATTCAATGCAATTCCTATCAAAATACCAATTCAATTTTTTAAAGACCTTGAAAAAAAGATTCTCAGCTTCATATGGAGAAACGAAAAACCCAGAATCTCCAAAACATTCCTGTACAACAACAGATCATCTGGAGGTATCTCCATCCCAGATTTCAAGCTGTACTACAGAGTAATAGTAATAAAAACTGCTTGGTATTGGCATAAAAACAGAAAGGAGGATCAAATGGAACCACATAGAAGACCCAGAAAGAAATCCACACACCTATGAATACTCAATTTTTGACAAAGAAGCTGAAATGGAAAAAAATGAAAAAAAGTCAGCATCTTCAACAAATGGTGCTGGTCCAACTGGATGTCTTCATGCAGAAATATGAAAATAGATCCATATTTATCACTCTGCACAAAACTAAAGTCCAAGTTGATCAAAGACCTAGACATAAAACAAGATACTCTAAATCTGTTAGAAGAAAATGTGTGGAACAGCCTTGTTTTCTTTATGGAACATATTTAAAGGTAGTCTGTATAAGCAGCAGGAAACTGAGAAAGCTAAACTTTCAGACTCAGAGACATGGAGGTTAGAAAAATGGCAGGATTCAAGAGAAAATGATATTATACCATCAGCTGCTACAGAGGTGTTTTATTTCCCTTCTGATGACAGTAATTTCTTGCCAGAAGGAGACTTTGAGGAAGACTTGCAACCTAAATAGGTTGAAGGATAAAAGAGGAGATGCAGGTTTTGGATCCTCTGATGCTTATTGGGTACAAACTATTAGTCCTAATTGGTCTGAGCTAGTGTTACAAATTAATGGAAGAAAATTTACAGGGTTATTGGATACAGGAGCTGATGTCTCCGTCTTAACTGCTGATCAGTGGCCTATGCATTGGCCCAAACAATCCTATATTACACAGTTATGAGGAATAGGACAAAGCCGATGTCCTGAACAAAGTAGTAATGAGTTAACTTGGAAGGATGAGGAAGGACACTAGGGAATTTTTATACCATACATTATTCCTGGCCTTCCTGTTAATCTGTGGGGGAGTGATGTGATGAGTAAATGGGAGTGTATCTTTATAGTCCTAGCAATGCAGTTTCCAATCAAATGCTTAATTCAGGATTGGAAATATCTGGACAAGGTATAGCTCAGCAACCAATACCTGCCCCAAGAAATTTTAAAAAGGGGTTGGCTTATTTTTAGGGGAGGTCACTGAACAATCTGTACCCCATGCAGATCCAATAACATGGAAAGTAGATGTTCCTGTGGGTGAATCAGTGGCCTCTTTCCCTTGAAAAAAATAAAGCTGCTGAGCAGTTTGTACAGGATCAGCTTGATAATGGCAATATTGCTCCAACAAACTCACCGTAGAACTACCCTATTTTTGTTATAAGAAAAGAAGTCAGGAAAATGGTGGCTTTTACAAGATCTCAGAAAAAAATGAATGAAAATTGTAAGTTTGAGTCCCTGTTGTTCAGATGGAGAAGGTCTGATAGTGTCTTTAGGGAAGAGGTTATAACACCAGCTCCCATTTGCAGTGGGATCCTTTGCAGATGGCATGGGGCTATATGTGATTTTCCATGCTGTCCAAGAGCAGAAGGATTACACAGAACAAGGCTTAAATACATACTGGAAGGCTGAGGCTCTCACTGTGTAAGAAAGAGAAGATCTCAGCTCATCTGGATATATGACATGTCTCACTATACCTTGGATAGCAGGGAAAGATGTGGCAATTTATTTTGGAGTTGTTGCAATATATGAATCCCCATAAGACAGGAAGCAGAGGACTGGGCACTCCTTTGTTGCATGAAATATCTTTCTCTCTGACAGAAAGTGCAGGATTTAATCCCTTTTTAGTAAAACCCAGGTGTCTTTCATTCAATTGGGGTATTGTAGAAGGTTTGACACTCCATTGTATCTGTCTCCATCTGGAGAGGGCTTGAAGTCTTCCTGATCTGCAGGAGAAGATTCGGTGGTCCTTAGGTTTAAGGTCCAAGTTTTTTTTTTTTTTTCATGGTGGAAATAGTATATCTGGGTGTCCCATGGAGAGAGGTGGAATGACAGAGGTTCTCTTAATGAGTAGTCCCACACCATCTTCTGTACAGTTTGGAGGTGTTATGCTCTCTTGTTCTTTCTGATTCTGCCCCCTTTTTGTTCAGAATTCAAATCTTGAAAGTTATCTTGGTCAGAGGGTGACTTTTCATTTTGGTTGAAGTAGATGTGGAATATCTATTTATATCCTTCTCTATTTCAAATTGAAACTCCCATTTTCCTAAAAATCTCTTCAGAACACTTGTGTCTTGTTTGTTCACTCTTTAATATCTTGGTTTTAATATAAGGAAAATATTTCCATTTCTAAGCATCTGTAATTCTTCGAGGTTATATATTCAGGTAGAATGTTTTGGAAATAGGAAGTTCATATAAGGGCATTCACCATTAGTCTTTCTGGGTCAGTGGATCACAAAAAATTTGATATTTTCTAGTTCATTGTAATAACAGGCAAATTTCATGATTTTTCTTTACAGATAATTAGGTTTTGATAGTATATATCAAATTTCCACTCATGGAACATTTATATACTTTTAATTTCTTAGCCCATGTGAATAGGCCTGAAATGAAAATGTGTAAGCAACTATCTGTGGAGAAGGGTGGCAAGCCCTATGGGTATATGCCAAGGATTAGTATAACTGGGTCATCTGTAAGTTTTGTTTTTTGCTGTTCAGAATACTCTGTACTGATTTCCAGAGTGTCTCCATTAGTTTTCCTTCCTAACAACAGTGAGCAAATGTTCCCTTTACTGAACATCTCCTCTCCACTGACCTCAGTTCTCCCTAATATCGGGACCATGCTAACACTCTCTGACATAACTATCCAAATGATTGAACCCTGTTTCCAAAGGTTTGGTCTCATTTCTTAATGCTGTGGTCGGTATAGCTTTTCTAAAATAATAAAAGAAACAAACAAAATACAAAAAAAAAAAAACAAATAAATAAAATATGGGTTAACACGTACACACAATATCCCACAATTTATTTCAAGCTTTCATATGGAAAAACTGGCCCACTAACTGTCTAATGATTATGTGACCAAAACCAGGACCTCTTACTGGACCACCCTGAAGTCCAATTTCAGTAATCTGCTGCTATCTATTGCGTTCCCTTCTTGCCTGATGATGGCCTAAAGGATTTCATTGATATGTGTTATTAGATGTCAA